>NC_136389.1:72942195-74324695 GCF_965140285.1 Lepidochelys kempii
TGGATACCTGAGTGTGACAGCTGCCAAATTCCCTTGTTCCACCTCCCAGGAAACTCTGCCTTGGGAAGAGAATGCTGCTGGCTGGCAAGAGGCTCCCAGATCCCACAGGTGGATTCCAGGCAATTAAAGGGCTGTACGCCACAGCGGGACATAATAATAATAATCGTAATTAACCATTAGCATGCACAATGGTTTCCACCTTCAAAGCGCTAACTGATCATTAGTGAAAACTGTCAGACGCCTTGGTGAGCCGGGGCTGGGTGAGAGTGCCTGTAGTCAGCTAGCAGCCTGTGCACCCCGTCTGCAGCAGTGGTGGGGGTGTGCTCTCTCTGGGGCAGTCCCTTGCACTTTGCCCCTTGCAATCACTTCTTAGCCCATGGATAGTGTGATTTGCTCCATCCTTGGCTCCTGTCAATGCCCTTTCCATCCTTCCCCAGCTAGCGCTAGTGTTCTGCTACATTTTTCTTAATTAGGGGCTGTGCCTCTCAGCCCTATTGTTGTTGTGAGAAGCTGGTGATTGGAGAGACCTTGCTCTGCAGGCTAAATGGGAGATTGGTTTTCACCCTGCAATTTGTCTTTCTAGATGTACTCTCACCTAGCACGTTTCCTCTTGCGTTTGTCTGTCTGGGCTCGATGGTAATGCAAAGGGAAGAATCCCCCAAATCAGAGGCATAACGGATCATATTCTGGGCCGTACTCTGTTCTCACTTACACTTGTGTAAAACAGTTGTGTCAGTGAAGTTGCTCTGGATTCAGCCAGGATTAAATTAGAACAGAGTTTAGCACTCGGAGTCTGCTTATCTTGCTTCTGCTGAGCATAATCTGTTGGATGACATTTTCATTCCATCCCACTCTCCAGCTTCTATGCTTGAACTACTCTGCCCTTAGGGCTTATTTCAGAGCAGCCGCATCAGAGATTAATCGGGTTGGGTCTGATCATGTGGGGTGAGGAACGCTCACAACTTCCACAGGCTGTTTGTCTGTTTAAAGAGGGGTGTGATATTGGAAGAGAGTTAAAAGGTCCTGTAGATATTGAGATTGGAAGCTTTTGGGGGCAAAGAATGTCTCTTCCTATATGTTTGTACAGCACCTAGCACAATGGGGCTCTGATCCCAATTGGGCTCTACTGTAATATAAATAATATGTACTCCCTAAAAATCCATTTAAAAGTCAATGGGAATCTTCCCAATTAATTTCACTGGCAATGAATCAGGCACTAAGGGCCAAAGCCTGCTCCCACTGAACTCAGTGGGAGTTTTGCTATTGACTTTAATGGGATTAGATTTGTCCTTATAACCTCCTTGTCGTTTTCTGCATCCTGTCTGTGGAATGGGAGATAGGGGAGTTGCAGTGTATGTGTTAGAATCTGAGCCTGATCCCTTAATCCTGCAGCCCAGTTATAATCCCTGGTTTACCACTTTGCATTCTGGTACCATGGAAATGGTGCCACAGATTTGATCATTCTGTCTAGACATGGAAAAGCCTCCAAAGGTTTGGGTGCTTCTGGGGATGTGAACCAATTTGGTCTGGCAATCGCACCACGATCAAGTTCTCTTGTAAGAGTCCCAGAGCTGCCTGGTTTTGACTGGGTCAAAGATGCCATGAGAAGAATTTTTCTTATGCCCTAGTATTTCTGCTTCCCGCTCTGATTATCCCAGGATGCCCCAATATTGAGGTATTACAATGATACTGCCCTTATACTGATGCTATAGGATCATTCTAGATTTAACATTTGGTGCTATTCTGATATTTGATAAATGTGAAGCATGGTCTGGTGGTTAAAGCACAGGACTGGGAGCGAGGGTTCTCGGCTCCAGCTCCGACACTGCCTCTGTGTGGCTTTGGACAAGTTACTTCACTGGGTGGTCCTCGTCTATAAAAGAAGAAACAAGAATGACCTGCTTCCCAAGCCTTGATTATTTGGTTGGTTGGTTGTAAAGTGTTTTGAGATCCTCATGCAAAAGGCACTGTAACATTACAAAGTTCAATTACGAATGAAACCCTCTTGCTTGAACATAAAAGCTGTCCAGAGGATTTAGGTTCATAGATTCCAAGGCCAGAAAGAACCACGATGATCATCTAGCTTGCTATCCTGTATAACACAGGCCATAGAACTTCCCCAAAATAATTCCAAAATAATTTAGAAAAACATCCAACCTCAATTTAAGAATGGTCAGTGGTGGAGAATCCTGACCTTAGGTAAATTGTTCCTGAGGTAATTACCCTCACTGTCAAAAATGTGTGCCTTATATCCAGTCTGAATTTATTTAGCTTCAACCTTCTCTTTGTTAAGCTAAATAGTACAATTCCCTTTCATTCCTAGGTGCCTTTGAAACCCCCCGCCAAATATCTTTGAATGTTAAGGTAGCAAGGAAGATTCTGGGTGACAAATGGATTCATGGTTTAGAATGATCCCCCTTAGAATGCCCCAACATGAAAGTCACTCTGTAAAGGTGAACGGGGGAGTTATGGCCTAAAACTCTTCTAATGAGCATCTGTTTACTATTATTCATTGGTTTATTCCCTGCGCATCCCCAGTGTTTGATGCTTCTGCCCCAAGAAGCTTACAGTCCAGAAGACAAACATGGAACTCAGTTAAAGCCCCTAACGTACCAGAGGTCTGATCATAAGAGGGGCCAAGCACCCTGAAACTCCCATTGATTTAGCATCACCCAGGAAGAGCTCAGCACCTTGCAGGATCAGGCTCCAGGGCATCACTAGTAGAGATACTTAATGTCTCAGCAGCCTGTGAGAAGGAATGTTGAGAAATCTTAATATTTCAACTGTTCAGCAGGGTGAGGAGGCAACCCTGATGGGCTCTGTGGATAAAGAGGAGAGGGTTAGATCTTGTGGCACCAGGACAGGGAGGGCATACTAGGCAGCAGCACGGATGGAGCTGGGGGTGGGAGAAGAGGTCAGAGGGAGTCTGAAGTGGGCAAAGGGGTAGTGCGAACAGTCTCCAGAGCTGTTAACTAGACAGAGTTCATCAGCATAAAAATGCAAGTGATGCTGCGTGGCCCCAAATCACATTCCTAGTTGCTTTCTGTAGCTCTTTGAACTAGGTAGGGGCATGTCAAAGAAGGCTTTGATGCTTCTCATCAGTGTAGCAGAGTTCCTGGTGACTTGAGCTTTTGTCTGCACGTCATCTGTATCTGCACATTCTTTCCTCGCCCTTCTCAAGTACAGCATCTGCATGTCACTCGCTATGCTTAATTCACAAGGGCTTGCAGGCCTCATGCTTCAGGGCATACTAAACTGATCAGCAGCTGGGGTCAGGAAGAGAATCTGTTTCCATGAGGTCGTATTGCACAGCTGGCTGATAGGGGTGAGGGAGGTTTGCATCTTCCTCTGAAGAGTCAAATAAAGGCCACTGCCAGAGGCAGGATAATAGATCAGAAGGATCAGCAATCCTTTTCACAGTACATGGCAATGTAAGAATATTTGTAGTTGTTTCGAGCCCATGTCTGTTACAAGAAACCCATTTGACATGGTGTCATCTGATTTCTTCATGCCCTTTGTGATATTAATTTTACTCGAGACCTTGTACAGCTTGGTATATTAAAGTAAATTTCATTATCTTTGATGTCTTTCTGCTTCTTCCATCTTCTCTTTTTTATGAGCTGTCTCTTTCCATGAGATGTTTTCTTCATCTTCTTTCCCTCTTTTTCTTTTCTTACCCTGCAGCCAGGTTGATATTTTGCCTGTCTCTGATTCAGATACAAGATGTGTATTGCTTGGGAATGGGTCTTAGGCTCAATACCTAATATGACCCTCTTCTCATTGCACTGTTGTAGGAGGACTAGGCTATTAAACCTCTCTCCCCCAATGCTTTCTATGTTCCTGTCTTTACTGTAAATTGAAAACATGTCTCCATAAGATGCACCCACTGGAAAAAGGGCCCCCAACAATAATAGTGTCCCAAACAATTCATTTCAAGCATGATTATTGTAGTTTGTTGTTTCTGGAGAATAGCTAACCCTGGTATAAGGAGGTTATCCCCTGTATTTTCCAGTGGTTAGGTGCAAATCAAAGCTACTCACTGGAAATAAAGTACTTGCCAATGACTTTGAGGGCCTTAATGTCAGAAGAGTCAGGCACCCAAAATGCCACCACAACTAGAGCCAGGACTGCTCAGCACCTCTGAGAATCAGCCCCCTTGTTGTTGATTCTGGAAGGAGTATGGAGTATTATAGAAGTGAAGTCAAGGGGGTAGAGATGTTAAGAAAAGGAAGGGGAGGGGTCTGCGGGAAGCTAATGGCTGAAAGTGGAAAGCCCTCTTCTGTTAAGAGTTTGAATGAAATGTTTCATAGTGAGGAGAAACTCAGGCATTTATGATTGTACTGGAAATCAAAAAGACAGATATTGCAATGACAGCAAAAATCTCTCTTGTGACATCTATTTCCACAGTATTAGTATGTGGTGATAGTGGTAGGGACATGAACTGATGAGTTACTCCCTTCAAGTATCCCAGTGTGATTCTTCCTTCACAGCATCTGCTCTGGCCGACAGATTCTTCTCTGAGACTCTCTCTTTATTTTGCATGCAACAAACCCCTGCTCCCAGGCTATCGGTATGAGTTGAAACTAAGGCCTGTAGCTCCAAAGTACAACTGTCCACCAGGTGAGCTCAACGACTCTGCTCATTCAGCAAAGCCCTTAAGCATGTGCTTAAGTCCCATTAAAGTTGACCAGTCTTGAGCACATGTTAAAGTTAAACACATACTTAAGTGCTTTTCTGAATCAAAGCCTTAGCTGGGAGCAGTAGCAGGTGGCTTCCACTGTGGATCAGCTACAGAGTAGTATACAGACACACTTAGCCAGTTTACACATGGATTAGCCCTTCTCCATCAAACTGCTCACTCCTGCACCCTAGTCTAGACAGCCACAAGCACAACATTTGTTCCTCCCTCCCGGTAGGGAATTTAAAACTCCATGACAACTTTTAATTTAATTCCCAGAGGTATTTCACCCCAGGCAGTGATGCACCTCAGCCAGTATCAGATGGCAAATGGAGCAAGTGGCAGAGCTGAGATGAAAGGAGTTCTATTTCTATGGAAAGCTTCCAATTTGTTTTTCTTTCCTGTGTAAAATTAAAGGAAATGATGTGGACCTTATTGATGAGAAGACATAGGCTGCACGATATCTGTCCTCTTCCCTTTTGAACTATTTCTATTTTATGTTACAGGAGCTCCAACTGATATTGATCCCTATTGTATTAGACACAGTATATACCCACAATAATAGACAGTACCTACTGCAAAGAGCTCATGGCCTAACTGGACAAAGGATGGGATGGGCAACAGGCACAGAGAAGTGGAGTGATTTGCCGAACATCACACAATGAGTCAGTGGTGGTGCTGGGAATAAACCCAAGTCTCCTGCCTCTCCATCCAGTCCCCTGTCCAGTGATCAGATTGCCTCTGATGTACAAGATAATTAATACTGCAAGATAATCTTTGTTCTCTCTAAGCTGGTACAGTGCAAGATAAAGCTTTCGCCCTTGGTCTTGCAAGGTATTTTTGGCACTGGCC
Source organism: Lepidochelys kempii (assembly GCF_965140285.1). NCBI lineage: Eukaryota > Metazoa > Chordata > Testudines > Cheloniidae > Lepidochelys > Lepidochelys kempii. The sequence continues at coordinate 72,947,726 of NC_136389.1, forward strand.
ATGTAGAGTGTCTAAATGACTCTCTGAGATATATTTTTCCATCACTTTAAAAGGTATCCTGCTGTTGTAAAAAACTATCAGATTTTTTTGTGTCTACCTTTGAGCTGGGGCAAACCAGCATCTTGCAGAATCCATTGGTATTCTACTAATTGAACTCCAGAGGCACAAGAGGAGATAACATATTAAATATGACTCTCTGAGCTCAGCTTTGTTTTCATCCTCCAAGTTCCGCTAAGAGGACAAATTCAGTAGATGGCCACCAAAGGACTGAATGAGATGGCAGGGTGGCCATTGGGAACTGATGTGAGGCTGAAATTTTTTTTCAGTTTATCTGAAAAATGCTGTCTCCGTCGAACATTCATTATGCCCAGTAAGTCCTCAGGAAGCAAGTATTTTGTGCAGCATGGAAAACCATTGGGATGAAAGGGACTTGAAACTGAAATAGCCCTTTGCAAAGGGCCAGATCGAGCTAATTATAGTCTCACCAATGGAACCCAAGCAGAGCGTTAACAAAGACCCTGCATTTGCCCAGTGCTATTAAACTTTGCAAAAAGAAGGAAAAACCTGTGAGAAAACAGAGGTGTGCACTGGAGAAATCAGTTGGCTGCCAGAGCCTAATACGCAGAGCAGAATGAGGGGGGAAATATTTTAAAATGCAAACAAGGCCCATTGAGGCTTCACCAGCACTTCAGAGAGAGAATTTTTAAACTAAATGATTTTCACATTTAATTCAGGGAGAAATTAGTCACCAGGTATTAAGATAAAGCAAGGCTCTCGCCTGTATTAGTATTCCATCCTGTTCAAGCTGTCTTATCTCTGGAATAATTAAAATGCTCACTGAAGTAGAAAATGTGGGATCTGATTCATTAGTCAAATTTCTCTTTGTAAGGTAATTGCACCCCAACTCATGTTTGGTTTATTGGAAATAGAGAAATGGGGCCAAGAGGATCTCAGGTCTTCATGGATAAAGACAGAGGGGCCAGGGGATCATGGGGATGGAGTGAGCATATTTAACCACTCAGTGTGTGCATTGCAGCTTAGTACAAGGTTCTCAGTCAGTGGATTTGGTGGGGTGTGTCCAGTGATGAGCTGCCAAAATCTTAACAACAGGTTCCCTCCTCACCCCATGAGGGGGGTCGTTGCCCACCCCCGCCCCCCTGGGACTCCTGCCCCATCTAACCGCCCCCGCGTTCCTTGATGCCCCACCCAGGACCCCTGCCCCATCCACCCCCCTCCCCTGTCCCCTGACTGCCCCCAGAACCGAGCAGGAGGGTCTCGTAGGCCACCGTAGTGGGTGCCCACCCCACCCCTAAGAGCCAGAGGCACCTGCCGGGGGGCGAGGTGGGGAGTCCCAGAGGTGCTTACCTAGGGCAGCTCCCAGGAAGCATCCAGCAGGTCCCTCTGGCTCCTAGGGGCGGGGGAGCGTAGCTAGGTGGGGAGCAGGGGGAGCGGCCACTCCCCCCTCTGATCACATCAAAAGTGGTGCCTTAGGCACCGACTCCCTGGGTGCTCCGGGGCTGGAGCACCCACGGGGAAAATTTCATGGGTGCAGAGCACCCACCAGCAGCTCCCCGCTCCGTACCCGGCCCCAGCTCACCTCACCTCCACTCCACCTCCTCCCCTGAACGCACCGCCCCGCTCTGCTTCTCAACCCCCTCCCCTGGTTTCCCGCGAATCAGCTGTTCGGAGGGAAGCCAGGGAGGGCTGAGAAGCAGGCGGCGGCTTCACACTCAGGCCGAGGGTGGCGGAGGTGAGCTGGGGCGGGGAGCGGTTCTCCAGCACCTCCCCCCGGGGTTACCTGCTGTGGCGCAGGTGGCCCTCCTTGTGCCCCCCCACCCCCTGCCCCAGCTCATCTCCGCCTCCCTGGGCCTGAGCGGGAAGCCGCCACCTGCTTCTCAGCCCGCCCCAGCTTCCCGCGCGAACAGCTGATTCGCGGGAAGCCGGGGGGGCGGTGAGGAGAAGCAGAGCGGGGCGGCGCGTTCAGGGGAGGAGGCAGGGGCGGAGCAGAGGTGAGCTGGGGGCGGGGGCGGGGCAGGGAGCTGCCAGTGGGTGCTCTGTACCCACCAAATTTTCCCCTTGGGTGCTCCAGGGCTGGAGCATCCATGGAGTCAGTGCCTTAAGGTGCCACTTTTGGCTGGTTAAATTTAGAAGCCCTTTTAGAACCAGTTGTCCCTCGCAGAACAACCAGTTCTAAAAGGGCTTCTAAATTTAACAACCGGTTCTAGCGAACCGGTGCGAATCGGCTCCAGCTCACCACTGGGTGTGTCTGGGAGGGTGGAGCCCAGTCCATCACAGCTGTCAAGTCTCTGCTCTGTGTGTGTGTGTGTGTATGAGAGACAGAGAAAGAGCTTCTTCATACTACAGAAAAAAGTGAAAGCAGCTAAAATCTACCTCTGCTTATGACTGAAGTTTGCAAAATAAATAAAAAAGGAAGAAAAGAAGTTGAAGGTGTAATATTGACCTGAGTACCCGTGACACACACTGGCTAATGCGGGAACTGGGTGGAATAATGAAGGACAAGGAAGAAGGCAGATGGAGGTAGAGAGAAGGAAACCAGGAATCAGAGGGCGCTCTTAGTATTTTTTCCCCACAGAAGAAATGAAAGAATTATAGAAACGTAGGACTGGAATGGACCTTGTTAGGTCATCAACTATGTATTATCTAGAGCATCCCTGACAGGTGTTTGTCTAACCTACTCTTAAAAACCATCAATGATGGGGATTCCATAATCTCCCCAGGTAATTTCTTCCAGTGCTTAACCACCCTGACAGTTAGGAAGATTTTCCCAATGTCTAACCTGAATCTCTTACTGCAATTTAAGCTCATGGCTCCTTGTCTTGTTCTCAGTGGCTAAGGAAAACAATTTATCCCCCTCCTCTTTGTAACAACTTTTACGTACTTGAACACTGTTACCATGTCCCCTCTCAGTCTTTTCTTCTCCAGACTAAACAAACCCATTTTTTCCAATCTTTCCTGGTAGGTCATGTTTCCTGGTAATCATTTTTGTTGCTCTCTACTGGACTTTGTCCATTTTGTCCACTTCTTTTGCCAAATGTGGTGCCCAGAACTGGACACAACGCTCCAGTTGAGGCCTAATCAGTGCTGAGAAGAGTGGAAGAATTACTTCTTGTGTCTTGCTTACAACATTCCTGTTATTACATCCACAGTTATGTTTGCTTCTTCTTTTTTTTTGCAATAGTGTTACACTGGTGACTCGTATTTAGTGTGTGATCTACTATAACTCCCAGATCCCTTTCTTCAGTATATGGGAAGAACCTTAATGAAACCATGTCTTCTGTCTCCTCTGTTGCAGTGATACCTAAAGTAACAAAGCACTTGCTGGCCAATCCTGTCTTCACCTGCATCATCCTTGCTGCCTGCATGGAGATTGCTGTGGTCGCTGGCTTTGCAGCCTTCCTGGGGAAGTACCTGGAACAGCAGTTCAACCTTACCACCTCATCAGCCAATCAGCTCTTGGGTAAGTAACTACATTAACCAGCCACGCAATCCCTCTGCTGTCTCTAATATGTTGGCCTTCCACCTGCGGATCTTTCACCCGAGGATCTCAGAGCTCTTTGTGAAATGAGTGGGTATACAGAAAGAGAGACAGAGTGTGTTAGAATCCCCGTTTTGCAGAGTAGAAAATGGGTCCTGGAGAGGTGAGGTGTGTGTGTGTATGTGTATATAAATCCTCTCATTTTTGGGTTCCTTGGCTTTTAGGAACCCAAATTTAGACACCAAGGGCCTAGTTTCAGATGTTCTGAGCTCTCACAACTGCAGTTGAACTCACTGATTATGGGGGGTGCTCAGCACTTCTGAAAATCAAGCCCGAGCTGTCTAAATGCTTGCATACCAAAAATGATTTGCCCCAAATTAGAAAATGTGGCCATCGGTGAATTGACCAAGATCACATTCAGAAGGCTGAAGATGATAATTCTAGGAGAATTGGCCCTAGCTACAAAAGCTAATGGTGTTATTGTTCATGATAGTTTCTCAGTTGAAGACTTTAAAAGGGAGGTGGATTGATGAAGTAGGCTTGATCAGGATTCTTGTAACATTTCTAGCAAAATTGCCTCATAGAATATTACAGGCCTCAAAAGTAAATCCCAGGAATTGGATTTTAGGAATTATTTGTCTCAATTTAATTTAGTTTTCCTCCAGGAAACCTGGTTTACGAACGAGGAGTCCTTTTATTTATTGGGCTTTGAATCCTTCTGAGAAGGGACGTTAAGAATGGTTAGACTGGCATGTGGACTGGCCCTTTTCATTCTACCAAATTAAGAGTCATAACTAGCATGTTAATGTCTTCGATAACTCTTATTTCCAGGACTATCGTATTAGTTTCTCAGCTAAATCTATTTTGTTAGCTCTGAATGTTTATTTGCCTCCTTTGGGCTCTCCTTTGTGTAATGAATCTTTATGGACAGAGCTTGATGGATATTGACCGGTTTATGGAAAAGGTTCCAATAGCAAATTTTGTACTCTTGGGAGCTTTAAACACCTGATTGGGTGCGAAGGATAAGAAAATGTTAAAGGTTTCCTGTAACTCAGTAAAGGGGTATTGCCTCCATTTCCCCCAGTAAGAAATTCTTCGGGTCATAAACTTTCTGTAATTTTAGATGTAGAGTGGTAGAGATGGTGATCATTTGCAGAGTCATTTTACAGTCACCTCTTCTAGAGAAAGTAGTGCGACAGATTATATCACCGTTCTGATTTTACGCTGGTCTTGTTTCTCTAACTATTTAGTGGCTTTTAAACTGGACAGCTGTCACCAACCCCTGCAAGTGAATTTCTGACCTCCAGCCACTTTTTCCCAGATGAATTCTGGCAGGTTGGGTATTACTCCTAATTCTGAAGCTCTAGCCTCAAGGCAAATTAAGTTGACTCCATTAGTTAAATCAGAAAGAAACTTCCATCCAGTGATTTGTTAGTTTTAAAGAACCAGCTTTTTCACTTTAGCGATTCAGCACAAGTCCATGTAACATTTATTAAGATCGTTGAAAAATTACAGGATGACCTAACCACCACCAAGGGTCATGTTTACCTTTAAAAGGTAAAAGCATCTGGTATGATTCAGATTGCTCCAGCCAGAAGAAACAGCTTCAGATCATGGCAAGGGCTGCTAGAAATAATGGTTCCCCAGATTCTAGTAAGAAACTTGCTATCCTTAGAAGCGAATATAAAAAAAATGCCGAATAAGAAGTTTGAACAATTGAAAAATTGTATGACTGAATGACATAACACCCTTCCCCCCACCAATGTCTGTCACTAAGTACGGTAATTTTGTCAAGAGTCCGTCGTCCAACATGATGGTGCCGACCCCTGGAAGGACCAGTATAGGTCTCCTACTCTTTCCAAACTATGCAGTTATGTCCTGAAAGCCGTAATCATCTTTGTCCATGCTGGTCTAGCCAGGTTGAAGACTGGCCACACTATTTATATGCCTTCTGACCTGTACTGCCACCTGAGAACTAAACGGCTATCTCCATTCCTGGCTCAGAGGCCTTTTGCCACACCAGCTCAGAAATTAGGATCCTGGCTACATAGTGCAAATGTTTCACTTGCACAGGCTGTTGTCCTGGGTGCCTGTTCAGCCACAAAAATAAGAAAACTATGTGAAAGGGAGGCTATTTTGACTTAAGTGAAATAATATACTCCTAATATTTTTTCTTATTTTCCTACATATTTTAAGGAGTGGTGATGTGAAAAGGTATCAGTTTTTAAAATTTGTATCTGGTTTTTGGAGCTGTGAATTTACAATTTGTCTTTATAGTATTATGAGCAGTGGCCTACGGCTAAGGCGCAATATTAATAAAAATAAATAAAACCGGGGTGCCTCAATTTTTAGGAACCCAATTTTAGACACCAAGGGCCTTGTTTTCAGAGGTTCTGAGCTCCCACAAGTGCAGTTTGAATCCATTGGGAACTGAGGGAGGTGCTCAGCACTTCTGAAAATCAGACCTGCTCTGTCTTAAAATTTGGCACCCCAAAAATGGGTCACCCTCAATTAGAAAATTTGGTTCTTAGTGAAGTGGCTGAGATCACAGAGTCAGTCAGCAACAGAGGCAAGAGCAGAACCCAGGAGTCATCCTTTCCAGACCCATGCTCGATGCACTAAACTATGCTCCCTCCCCAAGGGCTCACATAAATTGTTTTATATAGAATCAGTTGTTTCTGTGAGAAATCATTCTTCATTCTTGCAGCAAGGGCATAAATAGCCTTTAGAGCTCCTCACCTAAAGCAGAGATGCCAGCCTGCTGCCCACAATGCTATGCGGGAAACCTGGGAACGCAGGGGCAGAACTCCTTGTCTGACTGAGTGCTGCCCCGTAACTGCCTGCCTGATGATTCACGCTGTCTAGCGTTGCCCTCTGTTCTCAGTTTGAGGTGGAGAGCCCAGTTCCCCAGCTGAGCTCCCATCTCCCCTGCAATTTGGCCTGCGTCAAATTGGAAACACAGCCAACAAAAGAGACGCAAGCAGTTGTTCTGCTAGCCCATCTGATGCATCCTGGTCACCACTCCAACATTTTCTTTCGGAGCCATCCTGCTGCTGCCCCTGTACTCTCTGTGCTTCTCCTCTTCCCTCCTTTACATGAAAGGACACGGATACGAACACAGGCTCTTTATTCATCTGCTCCTGACACTTATTCCCCACAAAGTTCTAGTGCTCTGTTTGTGACAGGCATCCTTTCCCCAGCGCCCAGTTAAGGCATCTAGGTGTTGATTCTGAATAACCTGCAATCACCACCATCCACATGGGCCCCTGGCATGGACCTATCAAACACTGACAGCATACAATAAGACTGGTTTAATATCAAAAGGAATAGCACACAGGCTGCTGTCCTGATTGTTATGCATTTTTCTGCTGAACTAATTGAAAACCTCCATTTTTTTTTAAATTTAAATGAAATTGCTGCAGAATTTCCCACCTGCCCCAGAATCCAGAGACCTTTTTGCAGAATGGGCTTGGGTATGGCCTGCAGCGATGGGGCGAAAGTGAGCAAAAAGAGGCTGAATATTGTGAGAACTTTCCCGAAGTGGGAGGCTGAATTTTCAGAAGTGACTAGTGATTTTGAGTACCAAACTTGAGACTTCATAAAGAGGCCTGATTTTCAGACAGCACTGAACACCTCTCCCCTGAAGATCAAGCCCCTTGAAAGTGTCTCATGTTGGGCAACCACAATCACTGGTCAATTTTGGAAATCTTGCACAAGATCTATTAGACTGTGGATTAGTTTCCCTTGGGAAAAGCAGTGGAGACTCCACTGCCTGGACAAAGCACTGTGGAGGACCAGTTCTTTGCTGGCTGGGGCAACGGGGAGGCAGAGAGCGGTGACCTATAGCCTTTCCGTCATCCCAGGGACGATGTAACTCTGCTACAGGTGAGTGCTAACAGCTTCTGGGGCCTGAAGTCTCACATAGTCACTCCTAAGGAGAACCCACATGAATGGATAAGCATCTAGTGGGTACTCTGAGCCTTTAGCGCTTCCCCCATCACTAGTGCACTGATCTAGTCACTGGAAAATAAAATGCTTCGACATGCAGTGTATTTTTTCAGCTCCTGCTTTCTCCTTGTGCATCTTCCTGACTCTTCTTCCTTCTTGCAGGGATGACAGCGATCCCATGTGCATGTCTGGGCATATTCCTGGGCGGTCTCCTGGTGAAGAAGCTCAGCCTGTCTGCTCTAGGAGCCATCAGGATGGCCATGCTCGTTAACCTAGTGTCCACAGCTTGCTATGTCTCTTTCCTATTCCTGGGCTGTGACACGGGGCCCGTAGCTGGGGTTACTGTTCCCTATGGAAACAAGTGAGTACAGAGAATTTCAGCTCCGTCTCCCACCTCCAGCCCTATGATACCACCCAGGAAGTATAGCACAGCGGTGTTAGCTAAACTAACCTGCTCTTTTCAGTGCTGTTTCTCTATTTTTCTAGGGTTTTATACCACCCACATCACTGATATTTGAGTGCTTCTAGGATTAAGTTGTATGAAGTGCTGATGTAGCTGTTAGTCCCAGGATGTTGGAGAGACAAAGTGGGTCAGGCACAGGCCAACTTTCTCATTTCCCCGGGGGTGCTTGACCCCTGCTCCATCCCAGGCCCCGCCCCCACTCCACCTCTTCCCCCAAAGTCCCACCCCCGCTCTGCCCCACCTCTTCCTGCCCCATTCTGCTCCCTCCCCGAGCATGCCCCACCCTCGCACCTCCCCCTGAACAGCTGATTGCGGCGGGCAGGAGGCGTGGGGAGGCTGATCAGTGGGGCCACTGGTGGGTGCTCAGCACCAGCCCTGGAGCACCCACAGAGTTGGCACCTGTGGCGTGAGGTAATATCTTTTACTGCACCAACATCTGTTTATTGATATTACCTCACCCACCTTGTCTCTCTAGGAGTAAGGAACAGTGTAGAGTAATAGTGTTACAGTAAATGCATTCCTGGCACAAGTGGGGAGGACTCCATTGAAGTCAGTGGAGTGGCACCCACTTCCACCGTGGCTGTATTAGGCCCATTCTATAGAAGTGTCTTGGGGGAGTCGGAACAATAACAAGTTTGAGAGCCGAATTCCACTGAGCTTAACTGAAACTGACCCAAGTGGCTCGAAACATGAGGCCAGATTCTGCTCTCAAGTAGGCTGGTGTAAACACAGAGTGAAAGCACTGAAATAAGTGAAGCCACTCCAGCCTGATCTTTGCAAGTGCTAAGCACCTACCTATCCCACTGAAATCTAGGGAAATTGTGGGTGCTTTTACTGAGGTGGCCTAAAGGGGATTTAGGAGTCAAATTCTAGGCACACAGTTTTGGACGTTTGGGGCCTGTATGATGAGCAAAAGGCGCTTTCCCACTTGCTGCTTGGCTGCAGGTGAGACCCATTTTGAGGCAGGGTATTAGGACTCAGGAGGCCCCGCAGAGCTGGGTCCTAACACAGATAGAATGATTCTGTATTTCCAAAGTTTCTCAGCATGGGACAGTGGCTCTTTGAGGAGGAAAACGTCAGCACATCTTCAGCTTGCTGTTGTTGTGCTAGGTAAATACAACCCCTCCTGTCCTGGAGGTCTGATCCCAGGGCTGAGACAACGCCCACACAACTTCACATTAGATTTTTCCAGCACCATCCTGAGCCACCCTGGGGAGATGGTGGGAGCCGGAAATAATGAACCTCAATGTGTTTCTGTCACAGAAGGAGCATATGGCCTCAGGTCCCTTCTGCTGGCACCCAAACACCCCACCCACCCTTCTCTCCCTTTGTTTGCAGTGGTTGGCTAAGCCCCCTTCGTGTGACGCTTCTCAGAAAAGCCAGCTGGCGTTATTGCACTGTGCATCCATTTCTGATTCTGATTCTTTTGCAGATCAGCTCCGACCTTGCCCTTGGACCCATATTCCCCCTGCAATAACAACTGTGAATGCCAAACCGATTCCTTCACTCCAGTTTGTGGGGCAGATGGGATCACCTACTTGTCTGCCTGCTTCGCGGGCTGCAGGAGCACGGTAATTGTCGTGATTTACTCAACATCTCCTATCCATGTGTGGTTGTGAGGTTAGTGTATATACAGTAAGAGTCATTCATTTACAATTGAGGATGTCTGAAGGCCCCAGAGATTGACTTCTTCTTATTATTATTATGTGGATTACCATAGTACCTTGGAGCCCCAGCAATGGATCAGGCACCCATTGCGCTAGGTGCTGTACAAACACAGAACAAAAAGATAGTCTCTGCCCCAAGGAACTTGCAATCTAAGTTTAAGACAAGAGACAACAGATGGATACAGACAGATGGGGAAGCACAAGGAAAATGAAACAACGTTGGTCAATGATCGGCAGTGGTCTATCCATACCAACAGCCATGACCATTGTCAAGTATTTGGTAGGTGTCACGTCAAAGGAGAGTTGAGGAGGACTCTGAAGGAGGATCATGAGTTAGTTTTTGCACCTCCCAAGCTTAGGGGGCAGCATGGGAGAAAACGCAAAGGTGCTTTTTTGAAAATGTAACAAGTGAGCGATGGAGGCTGGTATCAGGGCCAATCAGAGGTGAGCATTGACAGCTCAGTCATGAATGAGACATAATAGGTAGGGTGAGGGTTGACTGTGAAGGGCCTCGCTGAATCTTCGCACCTAAGGGTGAGAGAAACTGAGTACCTCATTTTTTATTCTCTCATGCAAATGTCCTGTTAGCTCTGGCTGTGGTCCAATGGGATCGTCTCTAAGTGAGGAGGGAGCTCCCTTCTCCTCTCCACCATCCACGGGACTCTGTGCTCTTGGGTGCTCTTGGGTGCACATGTGGTGCTTGTCTCCTCTTAGCCCAGAGGCTCTGTGGGAAGCCATGTCATGGGCAGAATCACTCAAAGGGAGACCACAGGCAGAGCTACGGGACGGTCTGCACTTGCCACCTGGCTTCTAGCCTCTCAAATGTGATGAAAATCAGCTGACCCACAGCTCCCTACTGCAAATGCAAATCAGTCAGACACCAAAATAGAGAGAGCACAACTCGAAGGCCGACCAACCAGCCTGAGGCAGAGTCTAGTCCCATCATGGGGACTACTGTGTTCTGTTACCGTCAGGTCCTACAGACATCTCGTTTCTTGTTTCTGCTCACTCCCATTTCTCCTTCCCTTGTTCCTCCCCTCCCTCCTGCTGTCCCCTGGTGCTGCCTTCCCCATTTCCTCTTCTCGCTCCTTCCCTCCATTTCTTCTGTTTCCTCTCCTCTTTCACTCACTTCCTGTCCTCCTCTCCTCTTTGAGTCAACACCAAGAGCAGGGGAGCAAATGAAGAGCGGGGCCTCCAGCAACCCCCTGAAATTAATAGCCATGGGTATTCTGTATCCCCAAAACCTAAGGGTTTATTTCATTTAGAAAATGCAAACCCTCTCTGTGTGAAGGAGACCTGCTATTTGGGGTCTCAGAATCTCCTAAGATACCTGTTAAGATAAGGAATCTCTTACGATATCTTGAGCCTCTCCTTTCCATTCTGTAATGTGTGGACAGTTCGGATTGGTCTTAAAACACTCCAGCAGGAAGCGTAAATCCCCACTTCTCAGGGAAAATTCTCCCCTTCTCCATTGTGCCAAAAGCACAGATGGGAGAGTCCAGAGACGTACCCGCTGTGCTGCTGGCGGGTGCGCGGGAGGGGCAGGCCACTCCAAAGAGCAGGCTGGTGCTTTAGGAAAAGAGAGAGGGGAGATATCAAACCCAAATGGTGAGGTGTGTAGCAAAGCCTTGGTTCCTTCCCTGAAGAGTCTAATGGACCTGGAGGTGCCAGGAAGCTGAGAGAAAAGCTCCCGACTAACAAGTGAAGAATCACCGCAGCAGCTGAACAGAAATCTTGTCTCCATTAGCTCCCTTGCTCCGTGGAGCCGCAGCATTGGCACTTTGACTTCATGGCCATCTTTACAGAGTCAGAGAGTGTCAGTAGGCAGGTGCTACATTGGCAATTTTTACTTGCCAGAGGGAGTGGCATCTGTGACAAGTGAATTTGGATGGCCCTCCATTTAGCCCTCTAGTTAGTGCATTGCTAGATGTCTCTAAGTGCCCCTCTGGCCCAGACAAGCAGAATTCTGGGAGCTGAAGGTGACCCTTCTCTGTCCGTGTTCATCTCCAGACACATCCTCAGGTCCTCACTTTGCTTGTAAACCATCCTTTCCCAAGTCAGACTCATTCAGTAAGGGTTCACCTGTCTGTGGGTAAACTGCAACCTCTACCTCAGGGCATTGCAAGTAAACTGTACAAGGACAAGTGTGCGGCGGGGAGGGGGACAACAAGTGGGTGCATATTTGGACTTCTTCTTTACTACCCTAACTTCTGGCTTCCCACTCAAGCACCTGACTTGTTTGCATTCTACTGAGATGAGTGAAATGGCTTCTGAGCTACCGAAGTGTTTAGCCGCAAAGGAGATAGCATGATGCCAACTCCTGGATCTTCGTGTTATAGCTAAGAAAATAATTTTATCTGGGATCATTGGATGCAAAGCTGCAGAAGCTGTACATGTTAATCTCATGCGTTTCCTCTGCCATTTGCCTTACAACTAGCACTTCACTTCAATGTGATTGTTTAGACAGCAAAACTTTTGGCACGGAGCAAAGTGTCAGTAGGAAAGAAGCATCCACCTGCTGTGCCAAAATCATTCATTGGCAAGGAGAAAAATAATGCTAGCTAGTGGCAGGGTGTAAAAGTTGCATTTACACTGTATTGCTCAAAGCAAACCAATTGCTCCTTAGAAATGAGCATAGTAAAGAAAATTCAGACTCTCTCTCCAGGAATTGTTTCAAGTCTCTCTGCTATGTAACTATCAGAGCTAACCTTCTATAAGCATAAACCCATCCAGCAAAAGTCTCCCTCTCTCTTCCTCCCTTTCCTCTTTCTCACTTGCTCTCTCCAGTTTAACCTCTTCATTGGCACCATCATCTTGGCTTTTTCAAAGTAGTGGTTTTGGACATGAATTAATGAAGCAACAGCATCCTCTGGAAAGGGCATTATCAAGAATTATGGACCAGTTTGGCCATGTAATGGCCCTGAAGCAACGCCAAATTGCTTTAAGCCCATAATCCAGAAAATGACCTGTCTAGAGGGTTTTGTGGCTATTATATATGTGTGATGAGCCAAGAGTTGCTTTTTACTGGGGCATAAAATTCTCTGAATGTTTTATTTAACTTTACTGCACTGTATGTGTCCAGTCATGTATCTCTGCTTTCCCTTTCCCTCTGTGAATGGTCTCTAATGGTATTTTGTAGTCTACTGAGTTAGTTTACCTTTCTCGTATGAATGCCATTGTTCTTTGTGATGAAACTGGTCTGCAGAGAGGCTTTGGGTTTATTAGTGCTAAAGGGGCGTAGGGGTGGCGCTTTTATTTCAGCGAATTCTTTTTCTAACCAGTCCTCTACTCTCAGTGACCCTTGTGAGTTAAGCCATTGTCCATATATCTTTTTTTGTTTCATGGTGTTGTTTTTCTATTTCCCCTTTGGCTGGGGGAATATGCATTCCAAATCTAATGTTGTAGCACTGAAGTCTTAGGGATTCACATCAACATGCCAGCCTGTTCCTAACCAATCAGAGCCAGGTTTTTAAAACCACAACACATGGGTCATTTGCACACATAATTTCCACAAGAAATTGAGGCCCCTGGGTGTGCAAATTTTGTACACGTGCACGTTCAAAAATCTCGTTCCTGGTGCATGAGCTGTTGAGCTGCAGAAAGACAAAAGTTCCATTTACAACAGAATGGTGATGGGATTGCAGAGTAGTTCAGGAAAATCAATAGCAATTTGGCACATGCAGCAAAATATTGCCTCTTCATAGAAGAGGATGAAAGTCAGTGTTCGATGTCGGTGTGTTACTATAGCACATGTTACAGTGTCGGTAACAAAGGATCAAAGGTCTCCGAGGGAAGAACTCAGAAGAGCACCAAAAAAATTGTTGCATTCAGTTCTGTTTACATTAAAGTACTTTGGGATAACAGCTTTGGTGCACGGTGATTGAAACGGGGCAGAGGGGAGAAGGATCAGGCAATGGAGCTACACACACAGGGACTGGGGGATATGCCATGAGCTTCTTACGGATGGTGCAACTGCTGTGTTGATCTGAATTGCCAGCATCCAGGAGGATTCCTGGCCAAATCAGATTCCAGTTCCTATGCAGTCCCTTGTCACTCTCTCTAAAGTAACAAAGCACAGTCTAGCCCTTTACTTACCATAAATGCAGGGAGACTGGATTCTGACCTCATGCTAGCTTTATTCTAGTTTAATTACGTTGACTTCAATAGAGTTACATCAGATTTGGATTCACGTACGTAAGAGCAGAATTGGGCCCGCTGCACAGAAGAGATGGGTCTCTCCTTCCAACTGTATATAAGTCATGTGGAATGATCAGCCAGGTCAGTGCACAGGGATGTGACCCACTTGGCTTCCTGAACAGTCAGCCATCCCCGTAACAGATGGGCTAGCAAAGTTAACTTAGGCCCTGTCTATGCTGGGATTTTTGCACCAGGATAGTTACTGCAATGTGAGCATGTTGGTGCAACCCCCCGTGGAGATGCACTATGCAGGGCTTGCATGGCTGAGGTTTACCCTGTTAAGTTGCCAGGACAAGTCACACCAGTGCAGCTCATCTGCATTAGAGACTTTGCATTGGTGTAAGTACACCAATATAGTTACACTAGTGTTATTTGCCCTTGTCTAGACGAGCCTTCAGGTGGCCATGTCACTGCTGGGAGAGGGCCTCTTTGCATTCATTAGTGCCTGCCAGCCGTATAGTCACCTGCAGTCATATCATTAACGTTCACCGAGCTCTGAGTTTCTGTTTCTGCCGCACTCCATGCAGTTGTTTTAGAAGGCAATGCTTTCGACTCCTATGCAGAAAAAGAGATCAATGTCAGAAAGAATAGACTGGGGTCCCCACGGATCCGTGCATATGTGGAGGCACTGAACTAGAACATGTGGTAGTGTGGAGCCTAAAGAAACCCCAGCATAAAAGCATAGGAATTTCTATTTGAATACTGGAGGTTTGGTTTTATTTTATTTTAGTGCTCCTTTTTCTTACACGCATGTGACCTGCAAGCCTAGCAGCCTTGCAAAGACAGACAAGCAATGAATCATTTATGATAGTTTTTGCTCTGTATTCATTAAGGGATTCCTGGCTATTATTCTGTGCCTTAATTGTGCTGACATCCCCGCCATCAGAAATTCCGGGAGGGGTGAGCGCAAAAACATCTGTGACTGGAAAACAAAGCCTCTTTTGACATCCTGTGCTTGCAGGAAAGATCAAAGGGAATGGGGTTGCTTTTTCCTCCTTCTGATCGCATATTGATAAACTTTATCTTGTCTGACTGCAGCTTTCAGTTCTGTGCAAATCCTTCTAAACTAAGTGGCATCTGTTAGCCCTGTAACACCCTTGAGGTTGGTTCCATAATCACTAGTGTCTCTGCCGCCTTCCCTTTGATACCTAGCTCGCTGTGAGAGTAGGCACACATCCTGGTACGCTCCCTGCCATCGTTAAAGATGCCAGAATGAGGCAGTTGAACCCGCAGCAGCGAAATGTGCCTTCTTGAAATGCACAGCCAGGGGTATATTGGGAAGTAGTTGTAACTTTAATATGGCAATATTTTATCATGATGAAGGTACACAGATCCTTCCTTTCTTCTTTTCACAAGGGTCCAATTTGGTGGTAATTTTCTTACAGACACATTTGTTTGGGATGCGAAAGGACAGGAAGCCAAGAACAAGGAGGAGGAGAAGCTACCCTGCCAGTAGAATGCATTGGAGCTGGAGTTCTTTTGAAAAGCCTTTCCAAACCAGCTCAGCACATGACTTATTAGCAGCTAATTAATTGACCGCTGGAGGGTGCACACTTGCCAGCCGGCAAACCCCTCCTTGTAAAGTGCCTGTTGTTTTGGAAAGTGGGCCTTGTTCTCCCTTCACCTCCGTGCCCTGTGCTCCCTTCCAGAATCTCACTGGCTGCTCATGCCTCAGTTTGGTCCCAGCCGAGAACGCTACAGTAATGCACGGAAAATGCCCCAGTCCTGGTTGCCAAGAGGCCTTCTTGACATTCCTCTGCGTGATGTGTGTTTGCAGCATGATTGGAGCCATGGCACAGACGCCGTCAGTTATCATACTCATCAGGTAAGAGCCATGCTGAGGATCTGATGAGTTGCTTGACTCTCAATCCACCGCTTCTTTCAACAGGCTGCCACAGATTAATTGAAAACTGAAAGGCTCCTCCCCTGGGTCTAGATCGAGGGGGACCGTGGTGGCCCACAGGCCATGGGTGTGTAGGGAGGATGGACTCCTGGCGCTGAGTGTTTCTGACTACCATTGGAGTTGACAGGAGCCACAGATGCTCAGCAAATCTCAAGATTTGACCTGCTTTGAGTGGGAGGGCACTACAAAATTACCCAACCTTATACTTTCAGCTGCACTGAATTCACCCTGAGAGTTCCCTTTGGCTTCAATGGGGGCTCGGGCCCCCTGAAAACCAGGCCCCTTATTATGTAGTGCCTAAACCATTTAGGCACTACAAACAAGCAGCTGTAATGGGTTGGGTCACAGAGACCCTTTTGGGAACTGCCACCTGATGTGCCTAGACTACCTCTGAGCCCATTTTCCCTGCCATCTTAGGACTTCAATGCCTTGCCTGGTTTGAGCCAGACATGCTAGCCTGCTACAAACACAGACCCAGGTCTGAACCACATCCCCCAAAAGCTGCAGGCTTTACTGAAAACAGCTTAAGAAGTGGTCCTGTCTCCAGCACTCAGATACCCAACTCCCAATGGGGTCCAAACCCCAAATAAATCCATTTTACCCTGTATAAAGCTTATACAGGGTAAACTCATAAATTGTTCACCCTCTATATCACTGATAGAGAGATATGCACAGCTGTTTGCCCCTTCAGGTATTAATACTTACTCTGGGTTAATTAATAAGTAAAAAGTGATTTTATTAAATACAAAAAGTAGGATTTAAGTGGTTCCAAGTAATAACAGACAGAACAAAGTGAATTACCAAGCAAAATAAAATAAAACACTCAAGTCTAAGCCTAGTACAGTAAGAAAACTGAATGCAGATAAAACCTCACCCTCAGATGTTTCAATAAGCTTCTATCACAGACTGGACACCTTCCTAGTCTGGGCACAATCCTTTCCCCTGGCACAGCCCTTGTTTTCAGCTCCGGTGGTAGCTAGGGGATTTCTCATGATTGCTGCCTCCTTTGTTCTGTTCCACCCCCTTGTATAGCTTTGGCACAAGGCGGGAATCCTTTGTCCCTCTCTGTGTTCCCACCCCTCCTTCTAAATGGAAAAGCACCAGGTTTAAAATGGATTCCAGTGCCAGGTGACACGGTCACATGTCCTGTGAGACACACAAGCCTTCATTCCTCCCAGCCTGACTCACAGGAAGGCTTGCCTGCAAACAGAGCCATCCACAGTCAATTGTCCTGGTTAATGGGTGCCATCAAGATTCCAAACCACCATTAACGGCCCACACTTTGCATAATTACAGTAGGCCCTCAGAGTTATATGTCATATTTCTAGTTTCAGATACAAGAATGTTACATACATACAAATAGGATGACCACACTCAGTAGATTATAAGCTTTGTAATGATACCTTACAAGAGACCTTTTGCCTGAAGCATATTCCAGTTACATTATATTCACAGTCATTAGCACATTTTCATAAAATCATATAGAGTGCAACGTCACAATGCTCATCTCCCATTTAGGCATCTGAAAGAAGCAGCCAGAGTTTCAAAAGATCTCCGCATCCCGAGCACAGTGGCAGCTGCTGGATGCTGTGCACACGTCAATCACTTTGTCTCTGCAGGTCTCTGTTAGGTTCAGCATGACCACATTCATTGCTGGGGTAGCTCCACTTACTTCAGTGTCTAATACTGACCTGAGGAAAGAATAAGGGAATTGATTCTGTGCAGCTCAAGGGGCAAGGAGGGCTGTGAATCTGGTAAGGAGGGGTCCATGCAGGTATGCTGCAAAGGAAAAGGGCAGACCTTGTTCTCCCCATCTGTCTAGAAACCATGAAGTGGAAAGGAAATTAGGAGAGTTCTGCTTCTGTTGCAGGGAATAAATGTGTTCAAGCTAAAATCAGTCAGGTGGCAGGATCGCAGCTGCATGACACCTGCAAGCAGTGGTTTCATGAGGCTTTTTTAGATATAGCCTAGAGATCCTAGGAGGCTGCAAAAAGAAACCCAAAAAGGCCTAGGGATGAATTTATGAGCTAGTGTAGGACAACATGCACGCATCACCAGAAGCGAAAACTCTCATGCTGGCCCAAATGCTGACATCAGTGGGAATTAGAGATGCTCAGTATCTCTCTGGGTTTGGCCCAACATGCATACAAAGACAAAAGCATCATCTCCAGCTGAATTACTGTGTGCTATTTCCACACACACACAACTGTCTGCCCCCTGAGATGCATGTGTCTACCTAACTTCGCCTTTATTCAGAATCACTGCATCCATCCATGCCATTGCTTACAGCCTATTCTAATCTGAGGGGCAATAAGCAGATCCATTCTGCGGTCTGGAAAATTCCAGTAAAGTTCAATCAATAGGGTCTGTGTTAGAAACACTTTTGAGTGGATCTCAGGCAGATCGCTTATGTGAGGGCAGGTCTCCCCGCAGAGAATAGAATGAGATATTCCACCTACTAGTTCATTTCTCTCCTGGCATCTGTAGTAGCTAAACGGAAATCAAATTTTCAGTGATCAATATTGTGGCAAAGGTAATTTGAGGCTTGAAGGGTTCTTTGTTGAGAGAAATTATCAGCACTCGTAGGATCCTGAACAGAGTCTTCTTAATGTGCATCTTCAAATACAACAAGCCAATGTCCAGGTGGGAAAGAGAACACAAGAGAAAAGTGGAAAGATTCAAAAACTTCACTTCACAACCCTTTGAAATTGACAATTCACAGCCCTGAAAGTCATATCTTAACTATATTCCTGCCAGAACCACCAATATCTATCATAAATGCACAGAAGAAGAGACGGTGACGGGCCAAGCATCACCTGGTGTTCTGGACACTCCACAGGTTTGAATCAACTGGTTCCACAAACCAATGTCACTTGGTATGTGGGTCCCAGGTGTTACTAGTGATGAGTTTGAATTAGAACTCCCAGTTCTCCCAGATCAGCCAAAGTGAAGCCCATCCCTGGCTGACCCGGTTGCAATTGTGCCGAATGCAGCTGAGCAGGGAAGTGTCTTCTCCTGGTCCAGCCAGCAGGGACATATTCAGAGGATTCACCAGGACATCTGGCTCTTTGCACAACCTTGAAGTCTGGTTTAAATGTCCATACTGTAATCTCAGGCACTGAAGTTTTCAACACAGCCTGGAACCAGATAACTAAGGAGACTATGGGAGATAACTTCATGTCATTCCGGGATGTCCTAACAGTGCTGTGATCAGAGATATAAAGGACGTTTTCGGGACTCTCTGGTGTTATTATTGTTGTTATTTATCCATCACCCAAAGGTGTGGTAAGTGCTACACAGACATAAATTAAGACAGGTGGCACCCTGAAGAGTTTACACTCAATCTCGTACCTATTAGATTCAATGGAAAAATTCACACTAACTTCAGTGGGAGTTAGATAAGATTCTAAATATACAAAAACAGATGGAAGAAAAGGAAGCACATTAATGCTGGTTGATAAGTATGTTTCACACAGAAAAATAAAAAAAAATCCCTCTTCAAATTTTTCAATGAAAAGTCGAAAACTGACAATTTTTCATTTTTTTAACTGAAAAAATTGAAAATTTTAAACAAAAATTTAAAAAGCCATTTTTTATTTTAAAAGTTTCAACTGAAAAACTTTAGCCACTTCTAAAACAACCCCAACAAAACAAAACACAACAACCTATGTAAGAAACCTGACTGAGGTTAAGTTTGGTAACCGTCTATTTTTCACTTTTTCCCTCCCTTTCACAGGACCTCCTTTGAGCCAGGCCATTAACCGCTGAAATGCCTTTGCAAGTGTTGAGGTAGATTTTTCATCACTTGAAGTCTTTAAATCAAGACTGGTTGTCTTTCAAAACACTATTTCCCTCCATTGCACATGTATGGCAGGCACCCGTTTCAAGCACAGGTGTCACTAACAACACCTAACGAGACCATGCAAGGGATTAATAGAAGCAGGGACCGGACACTTTTAAGTTTCCTTTCAACACAGACCTTTTCATCAGGGGTTCATTGCCTTGCTTCCCTGAACCATTATGCTCTGTGGAACATAAAGTGCTGAATAAGAGAATGCACGTTCATGATCAGATTAATCCCTGGTAAAATTCCAATGACTTCAGTGGGTTTATACCAGTGGCATGACTTTAGCCTATAGCATCATATGAATTATGTGAATGGGAAGTTAATGCTTGTTCTTAAGGTGTCTTCAGAGATTAATGCCAGCCAGATAGAGTGGGTTACATTCAAAGTGAAGGGCCACGATTAGCCTGGCCTATTATCTTCCCAATTTAAAACTAATCAGAAACTAATCTCACTTTCACAAACATCACCCTGTATGGGCAGGTCGGCGTATCAACCTTTGCTGATCTGGCTGATTTAATAGCTGGACCTGGGAATGACAAGTTGGTCATTTGTCCTCCCTGCTATTTCACTCACATTCCCTCCACCCCATCTCACACGCAATTAAGTTATAATAAAAACGATTTTGTTGGTTTATAACCTACTGATTCAAAGCAGCCAGGGCCTGAAAGATAATACAGGGATTCTATCAATGATAATTTACTGGGATGGATTTGCATTTTTTTCCCTTCCAATGACAAGATTAGTTCCCATTATTAACAACGCAGCTAAATTCCAGAACCCATCATGCGGCTGCAGTTGCAGTTATTTTTCAGGCTTCAGGCAGATGGACCAAGGGGGAAGAAAAAGAGAAGAAGCCTGTTAATGATTTTCTGAAGAGGTGACAGTGGCGTCCTGATTGACAGCAAAGCACAGCGACGGGGTTTGTTAATGAAAGCAGTATGGTAACAATCAATTTTCCTCTCTCCCTTTCTCCTCTGTACAGAACAGTGAGCCCTGAACTTAAGTCTTATGCTTTGGGTGTGCTTTTCCTGCTGCTCCGTTTGCTAGGTACGTGCAGTGATTTCTTCTTTCTTCCCCCACACCCTAAAAAGTAACTAAATATTTATATGTGCGTCAAGGTGTGAGTGCCCATTGATTCCCCCTCTTTGGATGTTGAACGCCTGTCCTATGCTGTCATTTATCATTGGGGTCTGAAGCGAGGAGATCCAAATCCTTTCTCTGCAGTGCGGATGGAAAGGCCTCCAAGGGTCATGGCACATGGCTCTCCTGCCATTTCAATCACGCTCATGTTGGAAATCGTGGTGTTGAGTGAGATAGCCTCCCTCCCAGCTAGTTAATTCTCCACAGTCATTATTAACATGTCAGCTGCTTGTGAAATTACTTCTTTACTGTGCTGCTGACTTACAGGGATAAACAATTTCACACCACTTTGAGGATAGGAGCTTTGTTATTCCATTGGGTGGCAGCTGAGTCCTCCTGGTCTCTGTGGGAGGAAAACAAAAGGAAAAAAAAAACAGGCTTTATCTGAATGCTGTTGCCGGGTTTAATCTCCCATTAAAATACATTTGGTCAAACCGTTGGATCAATGTATGTCTCTTCATGCCTGAATAAAAGAGAAAACGTTATCTGTAATTGTCTTTTCCCTTGTAACGGGATGACTGTGGGGGAGTGGGCTTAAAGGCACAGACCCTGTTTCTCAGAACTTTGGACCTCATTCTGTCTGATGCATTGCTCTGGGGTCGGTCTCACTGATGTGTTCTGTTGGTATTCTACTCGTGGGTTTCTGCTGATTCAGTGGGCCAGACTTCACTCTCACCCAGTAGGAGTGGAATAGTCCCTTATTCTATGAGTGCTCCCAGTGATTTCACTGAGCAAGGTGCAATTCAATATGAGTAGATATGTCAGAATCTAGCTCAATGTTAGTTTTTTGTAGCATAGATCCATCTACTGTGTGGTTGTAGTAGAAGGATTTTACCCCATACTATGACAGTGTGGTATAGACGGAAGTGCCACTATTCCAATGAAGTCCTTCAGGATTTGGCTACTCGTTTCTTCTCTACTAGGCGATTATTTACTTGTGCAGTTTGGAATCATAGAATATCAGGGTTGGAAGGGACCTCAGGAGGTCATCTAGTCCAACCCCCTGCTCAAAGCAGGACCAACCCCCAATTTTTGCCCCAGATCCCTAAATGGCCCTCTCAAGGATTGAACTCACAACCCTGGGTTTAGCAGGCCAATGCTCAAACTACTGAGCTATCCCTTCATTGGCCTTCACTAGGGCAGCCTTTTTTCTTTCATAGAGAGGGGCTTAAAACCCCACAGTCCCATGTATCCCACTGAATGGTCTCTGAGTGTAAGGTCCTTATTTTGCATCAGAATTCTGGTGCCAAGTTTTTCTCCAGGAGCCAGTGAGATGCATGAGCATAAAGGCCCAATCCAGCTTCCACTGAAGTCAATGGGAATCTTTCAGCACTGGTCAAAGGTCTGAAATGCACTCCCTCACCAAAAGCTAAACGCTTTGCTCAGTGCTCAGAAAAGAAGAAAACACCACAAGACTTTGGTGGCTGATCCAAAGCCCAGGGAAATCACTGGGAGTCTTCTGGTTGACTTTGGGTCAGTCCCTTAATGCACGGTGTTTCCTTTTGCTGTCCATACTGTTTTAGGTTCTTGTCCTGTTCTCAGCTCTTGCAGGTTGAATGCAGAATCCCAAACGCAGGACCTGGCAGTTAAGCAAGGGAGGGATTTTGATTTTACATTCCAAATGTAAATGTATTTGCGATGGTAGTTACTAATTTTGTATTATTGTATTGTAGCTTATTATTGTTGTTGTTTGAGAAGTCTGCATGTATGATTCTGTGAGGGCTATTTTCTGCCACCAGTACTTGGGATAAGAAGCACCTTACTCTTCCATTAGTCCCCGGGACACTGCAGTAACTCTTTTTTGTAGCAAAACACATGCTGCCCTATCGCAGCAGAATCCCTGTGGAATACGATAATACAGCCAGGAGGATATCAGCCCAGCTATGGGGGACTACACGAGGATAAGGTATTATTCAATGTGAGTGAAGATATCCAAAACGCGCCCTTAATAATTTGAGGTTTTCTGGGTAGGTTGATTTTAAAAGCTTTTTCAGTTCACCTTTCAGCTTAGACTTAAAAGGGGACTAATAATAGCTTCTTCTTGAACCAAAGGAGAGTATTAAATATCTGAGGTACGAGACCCAGAGGTGCAATCTGAGTTAATAGATTTTAGTAAGGCAGAGGATGCTTCTTTAAACAGCTCTGCAGTTTCTGCTCTAAAATGTATATAGCAGCAATTTGTTCAACACTTTGCAATAAGAAGTAGAGCATGATTGAATCTCTTTAATATTCACTGTAATAACATGAAACATGACTGAAGTCTCCTGATATCCTGCCAGATGTATTATCTTATTCCATAGGAATTCTGATATGATAGAGCAGCATATTAATGTCTTGGTATGAAAGTGTTACTGTGGGTTCTTAGAAAAGAAACTAAAACAGTTCCGGTGGAGCCCCCATGGTATTGAAAGCTTCAGCTACTGTATAAGAGGCTCTGATATGGAGATTCTTTTCCAAATACCATCTCACTTCTTCATATATGCTGTCATTGAAAGGACCTGAGTTGAAAGTGCATACCTAAATACCCCACTCCTAGTAGCTGGGGAAGTTCAGATCTGGATTGGAACTTTGCATCTCAGGCTTATCTAAAGGTGAAAAAACTTTTGCAAATGGCACAAGTCAAACATGTCTGGTAATTCCATCCTGATTGCATTGGCAACTGTCAGCATTAACTATGCACGACTGAAATGGCAAATAGATTTATGCATGACAATAAGATCCTGGACATTCCCCTTTCCAGATGGTGTTTGCAGTTTGTCCCCAAAACATGCAGCTCAAGTGCAATATCTGGCTACCAATGGAGTTTCTGATAGTTTTGTTTTAAATCCAGCCTCCTAGCATCACTCAGTGTGACACACTGAAAGTGCAAGGCATGTCCATCGAGCCAGGCTTTGGAGGCCATAGACCTCCCTTAATTCCAAAGCACTCTACATGTCAAGTCTAGTCTCACTTGTTGGAAGTCTCTAGCCCTTGTCCTTGTGGAGATAGCACTCAAAAAGGTCTTCAACGCAAACTGGTTGCTTGGGTTGAAAGTTTTTCACAGCTGTTTTCCCTAAAGACCTCAGTTTATTCACAGCTCCTATGCAGCTCAGGTTTGGCTCTTGGGGACAATGAAACAGGTCCCAAGAGCTTAAGGATCCCAGGGCGTTTTGTTCATGCCAACATCTAGTTTTTACTCTTATTATGGCACTCTAGAGCCAGTTCAGCGCTGGGAGAGTAAATTAGATTCCATTCTGCCTTGTGTATCATCAACACCATCTGTTAGCTTGGTTCTGGAGCTGAATTTTCAGATCCGAGGTTGAGTTTGTGGTTGTCCACACTCATTTAAAAAGAAAATCACCTTTTAACTTGCAAACCAGCCCAGCTTGATCTGGAAAGCGTTAAGAAAACAAATAGCAAGAGGTGCAGTGTCATTTCTCAGGGCATTACCACACTTTACAGTTGAAGGGAATATCCTTTTGTTGGCCAGTTATCTGTTTTTATTTACTGGTTTATATCCCTGGTGTTAATAACTGATTAAAGGAAGTACTGAAAGCTGACATAGCCTGATAACTTCTGCATTTATTAGCCAATGTGAAAGATCAAACAAAAATCTGCAGAGTTCTAGTCATTAACAGAGTGAAATAAAGAGGTTTCACATCCCAGAGGCAAAGGAGAAGGCAAACAACGTATTTGTATTCCTGCCATATATTGTCATACAGCAAAGAAATGGCATTCATGTCAAGCTAAGGAATGGTGTCTCATTTATGCCAAGAAATCCAGAGTTAATGGTGAAGCTTGATCCTTAATTCATCAGCCCTCTGCCAGATAGTGCAACCCATATGTCTCTCTGTCTACATTCGTATTTCTAGAGCTTCAGTCACCTCAGTATCTGGAAATGGGGTGTTGGCCAAATTCCAGAAGGAGAAATTATGTTCTGCCAACCTAAAATTGGCTCTGTTGTTTTCTTGGAGACTATATTCTTCTTCACTTCCTGTCCTAAACCCTAGCAGTGATGTTAGTAATCAGTTTTAAATCAATGTTGTTTTCCACTACCCAAAAATATCTTAGAGGTGAGTGAAATGATTCCTACTACATAAAGCTTCCAGAACTTTCTTTTGATTGTTAAGGTGTGCACAAATGCCAATTTATGTGCTCAAAGGTGGGATTTAAATCTCCTCTTTCGGTGCCCACTGTCTGTAAAGCACTTGTGGATCTTGTCAGAATGAAAGACATTTATGTATTTGATTATGTAAGACTGAAGACCCCTGCAGTATCCAAGCAGAAAGGGGAACCCAAAGATTGTATTGCTGAGTGAGTTTAATGAGACTTTGAGCATTGCTTTAAGGTCATGGCCCTGTTGTGAACCACTCGCAGCAGAGTTCAGCTGAGAAATGCTGATTTGCCCTTAACTGCAGTGATTCAAGGAGAGAGTTCTGCTGTGGTATTTCACTTTGTGGGATAATGACAGAATCACTTTCTTTCAGGTCCATTCCCCTGCACTTATTAGAGATCATTCTCCCTCTTCCTTAGATCCTAAATCTGGACGCCCCCAAACTTGGGGAAAGTTCAGATCTGGATCTGAACTCCACAGCTAATTTCAGACTTTGTAGTGGACTTCAGGAAAACCCTGGATGTGAACACCATGAACCATCCAGAGCCAAGTTTCATAGCTTAGGCCCCTCTCTGCTTCTTTATGAAACTCTGTGACCAGCCTTAATAGGCTATGTTCAAACAGCAAATCAGAAGTGTAAGGACAAACGACTTAAAACTGAGTTGTGGTGTTTGTGGGATAGTGAGTGATCCCCTCCATAACTGTTGAACCCCGGCCAGTTCTTCAGGGGATCACGTGGGGTGACAGTCCCCACCAGATATGTTTAGTTTGCCTTGGAATTAGAGATCCTGAGAGAACCACAAGATTTGTCGGCATCCACCAGCCTTAATTAAAAATCCCCTTTGCACTCACTATGGCTGAGTCCTGTCCCTTTACCCCAAGGGTCACTACAGCATGTCTCTTTTATTTTGACAGGTTTTATCCCGCCACCCTTGATCTTTGGGGCTGGAATTGACTCAACCTGTCTGTTCTGGAGCACGTTTTGCGGCGAGCAAGGAGCCTGCGTATTATATGACAATGTCGTCTATAGATACCTGTATGTTAGCATTGCTATAGCTCTGAAATCTTTCGCATTCATCTTATACACAACCACCTGGCAGTGCTTGAGGAAAAACTATAAAAGATACATCAAGAACCATGAAGGTGGGCTGAGCACTAGTGAATTCTTTGCCTCTACTCTCACTCTAGACAATCTGGGGCAGGACTCTGTGCCCCAAAACCAGTCACAGAGGACAAAATTTATCTATAACCTTGAAGATCACGAATGGTGTGAAAACATGGAGTCTGTTTTATAGTGACTAAGGATGGATGAACTCTATATTAATAATATATGGGTCCTTTTTAATTAAAAGAGAGAGAGAGAATAAAATTTAAAAAACAGGAAACTTTTGTCCTTTTCTCAAAAATCAGAGCCAAGGATTCAGAATAACAAAATCTTTTAATGGGATCATTTTTGAAATCCTGCCGGAGTGCTGGAGAGAACACGAAACCACTTCTGTTGGGTACCAGCCCCTTTGATGATGGTACAATCTTCCAGGATAGAATCACCTGCAAGGGCATTGGGAGCTGCAAACCCAGGGTTTTGTCGGAGACCTCATCAGATGGACATTCTTGGGCACCTGGTGAGAAGAAACAAGCAAATAACAGCAATTCCAGAATAAGCGTTAGTGACTCTGCATGCCATTAGGGATCTGTGTGGCCCTGTCATCTCTGCAATATGGGCTAAAGGGTTAGCCAGTCTGGGTGCTGTTGAAGTCCAATGCACTCTCTCAGTGATGTCAGAGAGGGAAGAGTGCTGGAGTTATTAAACTACTTACACTCTGTCACCAGCCATGATTCCATGATAGATACTTTGAATGCGCCCGTATACCTTCTAGCCAGCACACATTGATGGTCAAAAGGCTCCACTGTCCTTCCAGCAGACCTCAGATTTCGGTTCTCTGTGAATGGCTGTGCTCAGATCTTTAAAACCCAGTAAAGTTCAAGTCATTTGCTTACACTTGCCAAATGTTCTGTCATTTTTTAAAAAATTCCAAACATTTGTCTGTATAATCCTTTTAAGATTTTTTTTAACTACTTTCAAATTTATATTAACCCTTAAATCACTGACCGTGTTCGATAGGAGGAACTTATTATACCAATTGCATTTTTTTTCTGGTTTCTTTTCAATATGCCACAACATCATGCCAGGGATTCAGCTAATCCATTGCATTTTTTTTAATCTGTATGCCTTCTTTCTGATGCACTGTCAAACCAATGAGGACATGCATTATTAAAAAGAAATTAAAAGAGAGAGTGAATGCTCTGTGTCTCTATGAAAATAATTATCAGTTGGAGAATTCTAGTATACTATAATAATTTACAGATTATTTCTTCATATGACATATGGCTCTGTGAATACATAGATGGAGAGACCCTTTGTTTATGTACTCTCCAGTTTTTAAATATATATTATTTGCAGTCAAAGGTCAGATGGGAGTGTTCCTTAAAATTATTGTGTGTGTGTGTGTGTGTGAGAGAGAGAGAGAATACTGAGCTCTGTCCTTCAATCCATACTTAGACAATTTCTATTCACATGAGTAGTCCCATTAATTTCAAGGAGACCACTCAAGTGAGGAAACAGTGCAGGATCTGACTTACTAAGGGCCAAATGTTGCCCTTAGAGTTGCATTCAGGGCTCCCATAAAGGGGCAGAATTTTCAAAAGCACCCAAATATTGACCATTACTCACTTGGACCAGAGTTAGGGCAATACTGAGCACTTTTGAAAATCACACCCAGATTCTATAGGAAATGCCCCCATGGATCCTCGGAAAGAACTGGCATGATCTCTTGAATTAGAGTCTTGTCCAATGCCCTTTGAAATCAAGGGGAGTCTTTCTGTAGACTTCGGTGGGCATTGGATCGGACTTTTCCTATATGATCTTTTTCCAGGACATTCCTACTGTTAAGCAATAAAAAGTGGCTGTGTGTAATGAATTTTCTCCAACCATAATTGAAACCAGCCATGTTTCCAATGGAGTAAATGTCAGTAGCATTTTAAGGGTTAGCATTATTAATTCAAAATCCTGGTTTTTTTGGTTGGTCTTTTAAAGCGGTTGTGAACCTGCAAACATTTAGAAACATAACCCATCATGTCAGACTAAACACAGGATGTAACTCCCATGTATCCCAGGAGTGGGTGAGCTTCCCAGAGTCATGTTCATTGCTGGCAATGGACACACCAAAATCCTCAGAATGGAACAGTGAAGTTACCTTGCCACTCGTGTTCAGTACCATTTTAGCAGACCTTGCTCTAACTGAGACAATTAAAAGCTGGCAGCATAAGACAATTTCCAGCTGACTTACTTTACTTTACTTTACTGGCGTGTTTTGTAATTTATGCACTGCATTAAATGTTCAGCAACAAAAAGGGCAAAGAACCCAGTATATCAAATAAGCTGCACTGTGCCAAATACTCAACCAATATTGTAACTATATATGTTTTTATTCTTGGCTTGGAGCCTTGTTCAGAATCATTTGATAAAGAGAGGAGTGGGAGGGGAGAAAGGAGCATTATGCAGTACCATTTGTATCTATTGGGTGGTAAATGATATTTAGATCAGTTTATTATATCCTGTCTGCTAAAATAGAGATACTGCATCCATAAGCCAATGAATTAAACAAAGGGACAGGTTGCATAACTGTCTCATAAAATATGTATAATTGTCAATTATAAGCCTTTGAAATCTTTCTGTACAGTTTTCCTTATTTTGAAAATGTATTGCTTATAGAATGCTGCCTTTTTCAGACGCTAACTCATCGTTTTATACTAAACACACGCGCGCGTCACAAACAACATGTCTCAATGCCTGATTTCTTGAAAATCTATAACCCCTTTTGCGGTTTGGATTCTTTTTCTCTCAAAATCCAGGGTGAATGAGAATAATATGCTGGCATGACGCAAAACAAACTGAAAGGCGTTCTAGAGCTATGGTTTGCCAGTAATTGAATGTACAATCAAAAGCCCATCTTACCAGTGTTACGGGAAACAAGATTGCAGGGCATGTACTGTCACTTCACTTGTTTGTTTGGGGGATTTTTTTATTTTTCCTTTTTTTTTATCTTAATCTGATGTCTTGGTTGTGTATGGGAAGCTCAGCCTGAGCTGGGTTGTTTTATACTTTTGTACCTAATTATTTTGTATCTTGTGAAATTGTGATTTTCTGTTTCTTTCTTTTGATAACATTGCTTTTGAAATGCTCTTTTTTAGGAAGCGTCAGATCCCAGTATCATCAAGGGCTTTAATCATAGAGTTTTGGTGCTGTCACAGGGGAAAGAGGTGTATCCATGCATGTAAAACAAAACTTGAAACCAAATACTCGGAGTGCCCCAGCTGTTTCTTTGCTTTGCTCATTTCAAAGTTTTGCATGTTCCCTACTTTTAATTGTACAGTCAGGGGTGAATAATCTCAACTCCGCCTCCTACACCCCAAAAATGGGTGCCACATTGCTTTAGGGGGCACTTCAATTCCTTTTTCAAGAATAACTTAACCATGCAGGAGATGGAATTGGAAAGATTCTCTTCCTGAGAGGAGAAAGCAGAGGCAAGCCCCAAGTTCTGAAGCTCAGATCCTACTTCCCCCAGGCTCAGAGCCTTTGGATTCAGGTTTTTTGTTGAGCCTATCTCAGAATCAACAATGCCCCCAAACCCTGTGCTTGCTGCCTGGTGACAGCCTTCTAAGGAGATATTTTGGGAAATGCAGCATACCATTTGGAGCCTGGTTCTCTTCTCACTCTCACAGATGTAAATCAGGAGTGGCTCCAATGAAATTAGTGTAGGGGGGATCCCAGTGTGAAAGTGGCACAAGTGAGAGCAGAATCAGGCCATTGGTACTTTGCACATTGGGCTCTTTAAATGACTTGGTGCATTTTGAGACCATCCCTTTATACTTGTGGAAATCATCTCTCAAAGTTCCTATCCCACCCTTTTGTGCATCTCACCAGAGCAAAGAGCATTGTCGGGAGGAGGAGACATCTTTCCATTCAAATTTCCGGCCTTCCCCAGCGTTTTGGTTGCACGATGACATGACGAGAATTTTAAGATCACTTGAATTACCAAGCCAAACCCACCCACTTCCCCCTGTTCAATAGGAGGGTCCTACACCACGCTCTGGAGAGCCCATACATTCGAGGCATCAAATCTCAGCTCTCATGCTACCATTATCCTGTCTGAGAAGGATATGAGCCTTATGGGAGAGGGGAGGAATTCACTCCCATGGAGTTGAACTAGCAATGCTTACAAATGAAATGATGGGGTGAGCAGAAGACATCTGAAGAGGGGTTTAAGAATTTCCCAATAGTTAGGGCATGTAAAAAGAATCTTTTAAGAAAATCTTTAGACTATCTTTATATTCTCCCTTCAAAATGCAATATGTGATCCCCAATTATTTTTCATTAACTAAAGGGATGCTAAGGGCTGTGCATCGTACCCACACCTTTCTGCATCAGCCAGTTGTGCTTTCTCCCAGGGTGCACCGTGTCTTGGGAGGGAAAGCAGACTCAGTTTAGCAATCAGCAGTCTCACTCCACAACAGACCCAGAGGCAACCTCAAGGCTACCTTTCAGAGTAACAGCCGTGTTAGTCTGTATTCGCAAAAAGAAAAGGAGTGCCACAAGTACTCCTTTTCTCAAGGCTACCAACACTGTGAGTTGTGAAACTTTACCAGGAGGCAGAGTCTGTTGCTGCTGCTGTTCGAGAATATTTCTCACAGCTGGACATGTTGGGCTCAGCACTTCCCCTGTGATTCAGATGAGCTAGGTGCGTTGTTTGTTTTGTTTTTTGTCAGAGGGAGTGGGGAAAATTGGTGTTAAAAGCTCTTAGGCAAATACGTCATAGGACTGAAACATTTTTTTTGTTCTTTGTTCAGAGAGGTTTCCAAACAAATTCCCATTCTGCCTTTAAAGCCAGTTATCCATATGTATCCCTCCCTAGTGTCACATGAGCCATCTTTATAGATATAAGGCTTCCAAATCACTCGCACATTCTTGCTCACTAGATGTGATTAATGTGTGCAAACTTCACACCATTTCTTTGTGCCTGGGGCCCTGGAAAAACACGTCCTAAGTATAAGTAATAAAGGTTGTGATTCTGAGCTGCTTTGACCTTGCAGAGAGCGAGAGAGAACAGGCAAAGGCCCCTGCGCTCTTCTCCTTGTCTAAAGCAAAGTTCACTTGTTCCCGTGTTACCTACTCCTCTCATGACTCACCATGGGGGGAGGGATAGCTCAGTGGTTTGAGCTTTGGCCTGCTAAACCCAGGGTTGTGAGTTCAATCCTTGAGGGGGCCGTTTAGGGATATGGGGCAAAAATTGGGGATTGGTCCTGCTTTGAACTGGGGGTTGGACTAGATGACCTCCTGAGGTCCCTTCCAACCCTGATATTCTATGATCCCACTGAGCCGGGGTTCCAATCCTGGAAGGTTGTGGCACTCTCAGTTCGCTGTGACTTGGCAGTTTCAGTCCCCTGCAGTATATCCTTGCTTAGAGATGGCTAAAATACACTTCTTGTAAATGAGCATGAGCCAGTGATTGTTCTAGTGATTAGTATAAGCCAAGCTTGGTGTGATCTTATGATGGATCAGACGGACTCTAGAAGGGAAGAAATGACAATGAGGGGGCATTGTGGCTGGGTTTTTAAAGGTCCCTAAGAGAATTAGGCACCCAACTTCAGCTAGCATTCAATAAGATTTGGATTTTAGCCATATTTCAAAGCCTCCGCCTTTAGGCATCTCTTACAGGCTGTCCACTGGGCTCTTTCACCAGCCTGAATTTCACACCAGTAATTTTGCAAAAGACTGTTAAAGTTCCTTTAGCTAGATGGTGCCTTCCTCCTCCCCCCACTTAATAATGCAAATGCAAATAATGCAATTTAGTCCTATCAAGCCAATAATCTCTATTCAAAGATATTAACACTGTCATTTGCATTGGCCTGAGAGACCAGAACATCTCATTTAGTTTCGGCCCATCAGCTACACTAAAAACATGACCCATTTTTTCTTGCTTTTACATATTAAATCTGTCATTCCTTATAAGGTGTAAATGACATTTTTCCATCATTCCACTGACTTTTCCAGGAAATGCAAGTCTTAATTCAATTGCTTCACAAGAACATACTCTCTAGACAGTTTTTAGATATTGGGTATTTTTCTTTTAACTAGTGTTGCCTAGTAAAATCTTTGGCTCTGATCTTGTTCCCTGAATTCAATGGGGCAAGGGCAGGCTCTGGGTAATTATGAGCAAATTAGTCATGTTCTTTTCCTTGGAATGAGTGAAAATATGTTATCCTTGTGATTAAAAAGAAAAGAGAGAAAATTATGAACAAAAGCTGCCAATTGTCAAGTGGGCTGGAGCAGACAGTCACAGTCTGATGTGAGGAGTCCCAATAAAAAAGGAAAATACCAGTTATATGCCAATAATTTCAAGTGCAATAATTTTTAGAGCGATTCTCCATGAAGTGGGTGTCACCACTGGCAATAAGCAATAAGAAACACATCAGGAAGAGTGGACAAATAATTTATTAGCTGAATTTCCATTTCCGCCCCCCTTTGTGAATTGTCAGTGAATAGTTTTAAAATTTCTCTAATTTATTTGCCCAAAATTTCTGCGTATAACCCTTCACCTGTAGATTGATTGTGAACCACTTATTAAGAATATTTGATACTTGGCCTGGGTTGGTTAATTTTAATTGGACATGTAAGTCAGGCGGGATGTTTCTATTTCCAAACCAGATGGATGTAATTTTAGAATCGGGTTTTTGGTGCCTCTATTCATGATTAGGAGTCCAGGGTCAGATCCTTCGCTGGTGTAAATCAGCATAGCTCTACAGAAATTAGGTCAATTAATTCCAGCTGAGGATCTGACTCTAAAAATTCACTGTTCAGGTACATGAATAGCTGCTTAAATTTTTCTGCTTCTGAGAACATTTCTGCCAGTTAGTCCCTTCATTAGAATAATCCCAGAGAGCAACCACAAAACAAACATGATCACTGGCAAAGCAAACAGGTACCAAAAGTTAAGTATTTGTGGAAATTTGTTTGCATTGTTTGTACAGCTATAATATCAGGCACAATAGCCCAACAGAATCGTAGAAGTCAGCGTTGTGAAAGGCCTAACATAGTCCACCTACCTAACCAGGTTGTCAATCGTCAGGACAACAAAGAGGTATCTGTTCTCTGCCCCATACTTTTTTACCCTTCAAAATGCTTATCCTTCCTACAGAATAGTCTCTCACAAACATTGAGGCATTTACTGTTGTCAACCCTCATCTCAGTGTTGTCTTTTGGGGTCCTCATGTCTCTTGCTAACACACACTCGAATAAAGATGCAACCCTTCTCCCACAGTCTCTGATGCTTTCTGCCAGACCTGAATGCTCTAAGGCACCTGGTGGCTCCCTGACATTTCCACTTGCTGAAGAGTTCTAGCCATTGCGTCTTATTCCTTAGTGCATGAAAGCAGTTCCCATCATCCACACCTGGAAAGCATCTGTCCTAGATCAGAGCTCAGCAGGGAAGTCCAGTGGCCCTGGGACAAGATAGTATTTTCAAGCAAAAGTGATCTCTTGTTTCTCTTTGGTGCAATGCCCAACTGGGTGGGGGAGAAGAATTGTGACCTTTTTAAACCCATAGTGCCTACCGTTGAAATGGAATGCTGTGTTGTTTTGCATTGTATTATACGTGATTACCATGTAAATAAAGTATCATAAATGTGGTATTCATTAGAGTTGTGATGCACCCCACAACAACAATATTTCGTCTTCTGCTATATGGGCTTAAAAACCATTCCAGACTTGGGAATGTTTGTGACTGTGTAAACTAGAAATGTGGCAAAGGCATTCAATGGGAAAACACTGCCTATATACAGCATTGCTTTGCCGTATGTACGATACATGAGCACCATCAGAACCTCAACGAGGCAGGCGATTTATACAAGAAAGAGCAGCTCTTTAGTTAAAGTGGGCAGTGAGTAGAACAACCAGTATTTCCCAGCCTGAACTGGTCAATCTCATTCATGATGGTGGGAAAAGCAACATTACTGAGGATCTGATTTCTCTTTCATTGTTTTCTTTATGTAGGGTGTTAATGGTGAGGAAAGTTTGCCATGCCAGTGTGACTTTATTACTTTCCTCATCCCCTGAGATCTTTCAGCTGTAGTTCCCACTGAATAGACTGGGAGTGTTAAGATCAGAGTGGGTTGGGAAACAAGCTTCCCTGATCCGACTCAGCCAGCTAATCCCTCCGGGGCTCTAGAAAACATTGCAGGCTTTTAAGCAAATGGGAACTTTAGAGACTTTTATTCCCTGCCTCCATTCTCTCCTCCTTATCTTTTGCTCCGTGAAACTAGAGGGAACAAAGTGCCAGTGTGTCAAGATGCAGAAGACCTACCACCTGCCCCAGTCAGCATTATGTTTGCCCTTCTAGAGAACTTCCAAATCCTGATGGAATCTTGTTTTAATTTTTTCCCCCATTCTTAGAAAGTTCAAGTCTTCACTGGCAAAAGTTTGATGTCACTGCTCTTGGGTATAAGACCCTCCTTGGGTGACATCCCCAAGTGCATGAGATCTTCTATTAGCTAAAAATGGCTAAAATCATTTGGGGGTGTATTATCAGGAGTGTCATATGTAAGCCAGGGAGCTAATTGTCCTTCTCTACTTGACACTGGCGAGGCCTCCGCTGGAGAACTGTGTCCAGTTCTTGGTGCCACACTTTAGGAAAGATGTTGACAAATTGGAGAGAGCCCAGAGGAGAACAGCACAAATGATAAAAGGTTCGGAAAACCTGGCCTCTGAGGAAAGGTTAAAAAACCTGGGCATGTTTGGTCTTGAGAAAAGAAGAGTGAGGGATAACTTGATAAGGTTTTTAATATGTTGAGGGTTGTTATTAAGAGGATGGCGATCAATTGTTCTCCATGTTCACTGGAGGTATGGGCTTAATCTGCACCGAGATTTAGGTTAGATATTAGGAAAAGCTTTCTAACTATCAGGGTGGTTAAGCTCTGGAAGAGGCTGCTAAGGGAGGTTGTGGGATTCCCATCATTGGAAATTTTTAAGAACAAGTTGGACAATCACCTATCAGGGATGGTCTAGGTTTAATTGATCTGGCCTCGGCACAGGGAGCTGGATGTAATGACCTCTCGAGGTTCCTTCCAGCCCTGCATTTTTATGATTCTGTCAGACAGCGTTAGCCATGCCCATGAGACACTTCCA
This sequence comes from Lepidochelys kempii, assembly GCF_965140285.1. Taxonomy (NCBI): domain Eukaryota; kingdom Metazoa; phylum Chordata; order Testudines; family Cheloniidae; genus Lepidochelys; species Lepidochelys kempii. The sequence continues at coordinate 72,982,720 of NC_136389.1, forward strand.
TGTGTAGGTCATCCTGTTGAACATGCAAGACAATCCCACCTAGGTTGCTTTGCCTGTGCCTATGAAACTCTTCCACAGAGGTCCCCCGGCTGCATATACAAGATGGCTGAGTGGAGGTTACTCTGATTATGAACATGCAAGCCTTCCACATTCTTCTCTCTGCCCACTTAGAGCCCCCTGTATATGCCACCCTGCCTTTGTGTGCAAGAACCTCTCTGCATAGGCTGATGCCACATCTGTTTCCAAGAATTCATATCACAAGTGACCTGCAGCTTCCTTCCCTTGAACCTTGATGAGCTGACTTTTCCCCACCTTGGGCTGCATGTTAATCCGTTGTTATTGTGCCAGAGTGGAAGGATTCTTTTAAAAATTCTTTGAAATGTGCTATCTGGACTGCTTCTGATTTTGAGGGCTTTTTAGCAGCACTTCCGAAATAAATCCAAACCTGGTTTGGAAAAGAAAATATTTTACTGTACGATTGATTTGGGGGTGGGGAGAAGAAAGAGAGAAGAAAGAAAAAGAAACTACATACTCAGTAAAAAGAAAAGAAGTACTAGTGGCACCTTAGAGATTTATTTGAGCATATACTCAGTATATTTTGAGTACTGCATTCTGTATTTTTGCAGCTATATTTTCGAGATGAGCAGTTTAGAAATGCGTGATGTGAAAATGTATACTGTAAGTTTGCTGTAAATTATATTAAAAGCACTATTTTCATTCTTATTCTGCCTCACTGGGTGATCTCCTTGGCAATCCTTTTATTTGGTTCTTGGCTGGCCAGGTTGTCTGGGTACCTCTGCCAAAGAGCTCCCAGCCCCAGCAATGGGGCTTTTAAGGTCTTAGATATTTCTTTGTTAACCCCACTAAGTCACCCATCTCTCACTCACACACACACATGTGCACACATGCAGCCCCTCCCCCCCCCACACACACACACCAGAGGTACAAGTGGGTGGGAGTCGTGGTCCATTTGAAGGGTCATGGGGAAAGAGGAGGGGTGTGAGGCCTTTTGGAAAGTCATTAGCAGGGATTTGGCAGAGGCATATTTGGGGGACACAAGGAAGATTGTAGCAAGGGCCTATTGAAAGGAGGAGGAGGCAGTTGGGTTCTAGTGGAAGGTTTTATGGAGGGAGAGAACTGGGGCCTACTGGATGTTTGCAGGAAGTGCGAGCTAGAGCTTACTGGAGTGTGATGGAGAGTGAGGAGGTTCACAGGGGGTGGGAGATGGACATTTAAGGGGTCTGGATGGGAGGGGCAAGACTGCTGGCTCAACTAATTAAACTGTCTCCGTTATTCAGCTTTTCATTCCTGTCAGTTCACCTAATGAGAAGCAAAGTCTTTCCTCATGCTAAAAACAAATCAAAGTGATGACGTGGGCTGAACCCTGCAAAGCAACGTGGGAGAGTCACACTGGATCCCTCAGATATTCTTTCTCTAACTTCTGCACAGTGCTTCTCTTTTCATCTCCAGCAAGGGGTCTTTCCCGAGAGAGGGGAAGGAAGGTAAGTTTGGTCCAATTGCCCCTGGGGGCTTAAGTTAAATGGGTCTAGGTAGCCATGAGGGTTACTCCACACTTGTACCATTTATTGTTGTCTAGTGACCTAGGTAATTCCTTCCTTGTTATTAGACACTGCGGGAGCTGTGGCATGGAACCAAGCAACACTACGCAGACTAGGACAGGATGTGGTGTGAGATACTTATATCTACTAGCGACAAAGAGTGAATGGTTTCAGAGTAGCAGTTGTGTTAGTCTGTATCCGCAAAAAAAACAGGAGTACTTGTGGCACCTTAGAGACTAACAAATTTATTTGAGCATAAGCTTTTGTGGGCTACAGCCCACTTCATCAGATGCATGCAGTGGAAAATACAGTAGAAAGATTTTATATACACAGAGAACATGAAACAATGGGTGTTACCGTACACACTATAATGAGAGTGATCAGTTAAGGTGAGCTATTACCAGCAGGAGAGAAAAATAAACCTTTTGTAGTGATAATCAAGATGGGCCATTTCCAGCAGTTGACAAGAAAGAGTGAATGGTAACTGCTAGGGATGGGCAAACATTTTGCATCAATTCTTCTTCAATGAAAAATGCCTGTTTAAACTATATGACTATTTTTGTGAAAAAAAATCTAAATTTTCCAATTTTTGACAAAATGATGCAAATAAGAAACGTTCATTTTAGTTCAACGGCAATGGGATTATTGTTTTTCAGTGCTTTTGTTTTGTTTCTATTTGTTTTCTCTCCCTTCCCCCCCCCCCCTTTGCTGGTGAGGAAAAGGGTAAATAGAAGAAATCAACAAAGACTGAAAGCCAGAATATTTCAGTTTCTGTTCCATTCAATTTGACTCAAAACATTTTTATTGGCATTGATTCACCCCCCGAAAAAACCCTGAAAATGCGGGGGGGGGGGGGAAATGTTGAATGAAATTAAATTTTGTTTTGTTTTGTTCGAAAACACTTCTTGGAAAGCATTGGCATTTTTATTTTTATTTTTACCAGATCTAGTAACTACCCGTACTGCAATCTGATCTGGACACCAGGGCTAGCATTTGAGCTCTTTGCATAAGACGCTACCCACTTTCCGTTGCCATAAGTGGTCCGGCCCTGAGTGGTACATCCCACCCCAAAAGCAGCGTGTCCAGCACTGCAGTGTCTCTCTTTTACCATGATTTTTAAGCCCCTGTTTTGGGCATTCCAGACCCAGCATGGTGCTGTCTCTGCCACTGAAACTAGCTGACTGTATTTACTGAAGAGCTTTGTTTTGGATGCAGATTATTAACCTCTGTCACCTGGAAGACATTACACCTGGTCAAGTTAATGGTTTGAGACTCGAAGATTAATGTTTGGGGTCTCAGGCCTCCCTAATTAGCAGCTGTGTGCAGTATGTGAGTGTGCTACGCCACTCATTTTAATCAGAAAGGTCCTCTCCCACAAATGAGACACATTACCAGTGTAAATAGCCCGTTCAGATTAATTCCCTCCCTCTCTTCTAGCCCTCCTTGATGTATGTCTTTGCTGTCATCCCCAATCTCCTTGTCCTGATCCAAGCTTTGTTGTTGTTGTTATTATTATTAATCATGTTTATCACAGGAATACCTAAGGCCCAACCAAGAATGGGACCCAATTGTGCTAGGAGCTGCACAAAGAGGAGCAGAAAGTCCCTGCCCCAAAGAGCTTCCAAGGGAAATAGACAGGCCAGACACAGGGTGGGGGAAGGGGTAGAACACACAAGCAGAGTGAACAATGGAATGGCAGCACACAGCATGTTAGTTCCACGATTTTTAGGGGGTGGGGGCAGATAGGAGGGGATCGGCAAACTGGAAAGAAAATGGAAGAGAAGTGGATGAGGAGGATAGGGCAAGGGGGAAGAGGGGCTATGGAGTGAAGCAAGGTGAAGAGATTATGAGGGAGGGGGAGAGGGAGGGCAGGAGCAAATGGCCAAGGAAGTCAGGGCAGAGAAAGTCCAGTAAAAACTGTAGGAAATTGTCTGAATGTCCACAGGTCCTTGCTTTGCCTGCTTCTGCTCCTACCATCCCAGAGCCTCTGGCCGATTCCTCCTTGCAGTTTCTCTCCAAGACCGCTGTAATGCTGCCTTCACTGATTTAAGAGCATGAGTGCCAACCCTATACTTGGATTTTACCAGCCAATTATCAAGTGTAAACCCCTCAGACACTTTAACAGCCTTAACAGAGTCCCAGTCAATTCCCCTTGGGTGCTCCATCTATGTCACCCCACAAGTGAACATGCCTTTTTGATGGATGGTCATTGCACCAAGAATCACAGCAATATTCAGGTTACCCCCACTCCCAAAGGACCAGTCACTTACTCCAGATCAATTGCACCTTAGATCTCACACCAAAGACACTGCTTGTAGCCAATCTTATGATACGCTATATGAAGGTTTATTAAATAGGAAAAGGAAACGAGTTATTTACAAGGTTAAAGCAGGTTGACATATATACACAAATGAGTTACAAGCTTAAGTTTCAAAAGGTAATAGAAGCTACTCTAATAAGCAAGCTCTGTATGTCCTTCAGGGCTAACCCAGGCTAAGCAGCTGGGGATCTCTTGCTTATGCCTAAAAATACTTCCCACCCTCCCAGTCCAAGCAGCATAGAAATAATCAGTTCCTCCTTGTTCAGGACTTTATTCCCCTCCTGCCATATGCTCTGAGCTGCTAGTTCAGTTGGTGGGAGGAGTCCAGTTGCACGACTCATCTTCGCAGGAAGGAGAGCAGAACAACAAAAGTCTTTTGTCCTCTTGTAGACGATACGTAGGGAAATTCCAGTTGCAACCTCCCACAATAGTCTGGTGTCTGTAGAACATTCCTTCTGTTGAAGATCAGCCCCCCACACTAATTAATGTCTCTCTCCGCTCTCATGGTTTTCACAGTCACTAAGGGCTTGTCTATATTACCCGCAGGATTGATGGGCAGCAATCGATCCAGCAGGAGTCAATTTATCGTGTCTAGTCTAGACATGATAAATCGACCACCGAGCACTCTCCCGTCAACTCCTACCCCACCAGAGCAAGAGGCGCAGGCAGAGTTGACGGGGGAGTGGCAGCCATTGACTCACCACAGTGAAGACACTGTGGTCAGTAGATCTAAGTATGTCGACTTCAGCTACGTTATTCACGTAGCTGAAGGTGCGCAACTTAGATTGATTCCCCGCTCCCCAGTGTAGACCAGACCTAAGGCTGGCAGTACAACCTCTCAAATATTGCCTTACAGCACAGGATTCAAATGTGATCAGTGAGATTAATGCAGGCAGCAACTCACACGTATTTAATAAAGGCTAAGCACTAAACGCATTCTTATCATTCGAATGCCTATTTTAACAATGCTAGCACACAGGTGAGCCAGCCTGACTCCAGCTGTGTATTTGTCAGTGTTCACTTGAGATTTGGGGACCTTGGCATGAGCTAGCGCCTGGTTTGCCAGCATCACCGCCACATAGCTGGGGAGAGGGGAGAGGCACCACTGTGCCCTAGTGACTCCAGAGTATGTGTGGGGATTCTCGACTGCACGGTCTGGGTCATGGGCTCAGGGGGATTGGTCCTGCTTTGAGCAGGGGGTTGGACTAGATGACCTCCTGAGGTCCCTTCCAACCCTGATATTCTATGACTCTATGACTCTATGACACATTTGATCCCCTTTCTCCCAGTGCAAAAGTAACATGAAATAGCCCCAAAACACATGCAATGTATATTCAGCAACTAGCCCAGCAGAAACTGTTGGATCTGCACAGAACTTGACAATCCTCCTAAAATGTAGTTTCTTTACTACAGGGAAGCAGAGCTGGGCAAATACCATGACATGTTTGCTGGGAATATTCATTCCAATGTTAAAAACAATTTGCTTTGCCTGTGTTCATGCCCCTATTGTGTTTGCTTCCTGTGCATAGTTTCTCCTCCCTCCTATGTGTATCCATTGTAATAAATATAGGTCAGGAACGAGCATGAATTTGTGCCTTGTCAGACAGTTAACTCATCACCCCTGCTTGTTATAAAAGATTCTGCAACCAGACTCTAATCAGGCACTTTCAGCATGCAGGTCTATCAGCAGCCAGGTTAGCTTTGCCTTTGTACGCACTTACCGTGATGTGGTATAATGCCATCTTCTCACACAGTAAATCCAAGGGAGTCTCATCACCATAAGAAAGGAATTATCCCTTTAAAGGCAGCTGACCCTGCCCATTGATAGCTCTGACATTCACTCTTAACATGACCTACCGCCCAGCTCTTTAGGGAGAGATCCTGGATCAGAATGTTAATAGAGTGTAATAAAATCAGGTGGGTGCTTTCAGCAGACTGGAAACTCAAAGGTTTCTCTTTCAGCTACAGCTCTGAAACAGCAGGTGTGTTCTAGACAGACAGGCTTTTACTGGTGTTTCTCTTCTGTCAGGTAAGGATATTCGACCCTGGTCTACACTACAGAATTACTTCGGCATAACTATGGCACTCAGAGGTGTGAACAATCCACAGCCCTGAGCGACGAAAGTTACACCGACCTAAGCACCACCATAGACAGTGCATGTCGGCGGGAGAGCTTCTCCCACCAACCCAGCATTGACAAGAGAGCTCTCTCCCATCGGCATCAAGCATCGTCATTAAAGCACTACCGTGGCACAAGCTGCAGCGGTGGAAGAGTAGACCTGCCCTTACACTGGACCAAGACAGATAAGGAGGGACACAGAAGGAGCACTAGGATCTACCTTACCAAGCTACTCAAGTCAGCTCCAGCCCGATGCCATTCAACTCTTCCTTTTCCATTGCCCCCAAATGAACAGACTGTCTTCTATACTGCAGGAGAAAATTGTGCCAATGCAACCACTTAGGAGGCTTAGATATTGTGCTCAATAAACACAAACGTCAGTCGTATGGGGTTATATTTCTGCACATACTAGAAGCAAAACAGATACAACCAGCCCACATTTGATTATTATTTATTGTCTGTAGTACCTAGTAGCTGCAGGAATAGACCAATACCCCAATGTGCTCGGTGCCACACAAACACAGAACAAGAGATTGGGAAAGGAACAATCTAAGTGAAAGACAAGATAACAGGTGCATACAGGCAGGCAGAAGAACTCAAGGATACAATGAGAAAATACTGGTCGGCATGATATAGGCAGTGGTTTCAGCACACCAGCTGCCTAATCAGTTTTGACTGGCTGGCTTTCATTTAAGATTTAGGGAAACAAAGCAAGAAACATGAAAGTAAAGTCTCCAGCATGGAGCATTGCATGCATGCATGCTGGGTCCATGAGATTCTATATTAGCTCTAAGAAAAGGAGGACTTGTGGCACCTTAGAGACTAGCAAATTTATTTGAGCATAAGCTTTCGTGAGCTACAGCTCACTCCATCTCTGCCCCATGCCTTTGCTTAACCCCCAGTAACAGTAAGGCCTGATCTACACAGGTCTTTTTACCAATTTAAGTATTTTGGTTAGGGATGTGATTTTTACTGTCTAGTTTTACCTGTACAAGCCCAAGTCTATATGCGATTATGCTTGTATCGCTTATTCCTCTTCCCTTAGGGGCATACGCTACGTTGGTGTTGTCACTACTAATATGACTACATCTACACTGAGGAGTTTGTGCGGCTTTAGCTATACCTGACTTTTTTGTGTAGATAAGCTCTGAGTCTGGTCTAGTTTAACGCCCTGCAAATGTGGGCAGCACGCTAGCAGAGAAACATGATTAAGAAGGAGAGGCAGCATCCAATGACTAATTGGATTAATAACATGAGATGCATTCCCCGTAGAATCCATGAGACCATTTCCCAGCTGGTCTGTGTTTTTGAAGCATGCCTTCAACGTTCATTTCATGTATTAATTCCCCACCAAAATTAACACTCATCCAGTATTTACACACACAACCTCTCTGTGACTTTGGATTGAAGCAGAGCCACTTGAAAGAAATCTGGACGGCTGGGCAAAGCCTGGAGCCACAGAATAGTGGAGCTTTTTGTTGCAGTAACTTTTGGACAAAGAGGTGTTTAATTTGCCACTATTGTAAACATGCCAGCGAATCTGAAAGTGCATGTGGAAACACATAACAGGTTATTGTACTGCAAATCACAAGCTGCCCACCACAAGAACTCACTTTGCAACAGAAGGTGAGGCCTAAAGAAAATTTGGTACCTTGCGGATCACATTCCACCTGTCCATATATACAGACTATACCTTCAGACCATGAAACTCTACGTGAACAGCATATTAAATGTTGTTAGTTTGTGGGCATGTTCTCATAAGGGACTTTGTTAGCTTTCAAGGCCTGATTCTGATTACACTGACACTGATGTCAAGCAGGAGTAGCTGCACTGAATTTTGATGGAGCTGCAAAACTGATGTGCGAGGAAATCAGGCACATAGAATTCAGGGCCAGGCTTTCAATAGGACTCTCTAAGCCAGATGTTAGGGCAGCTGCATAGCAGCCAGTTGGGGGGTTCAAAGTGGCATTAGATATGTGAGTGTTCATATGGATGTGTACCTGTGTTGGCAGAGTTTGAATGTGTGTGCATGCAGGTGTTCAGTGGATGGGTGTGTGTAGATTAGTGTGTGTTGGTAGGTTTCGGGGCTGGTGTGTGAGAGGGTGCATGTGTGTGCAAAATGCATGTGTATTTGTGTTTGCATGTGTTTTTTTGATAGGCACCTCCATGAATGTGTGCATGAGAGAGAGGGCATTTAAAAGGATGGAAGAAATAAAACCTGCTAAAGCTAAATATATTTTCTGAGCAGAAGGGGCCAAAAGACATAGAAAACTCATGAGAGAAAAGGAATAAATCAGTTACATAAATATGTTTTCTCTGCACTAAAACTATTCCATTAGCAAAGCAGCCTTCTCAAATGAATGTTAAGGATATCTGTGAAAAGGAAAAATGTGTGGGTGATGAACAAGGGAGTTCTCAGGTTTCATAAATAAACCTTACTGGAGCAAATCTCCTTCTCTGTTCACACCTGCCAGGGAAGCTGGGTTCATGGGCTGAACTTGATCTGAATTACCAGGAGTGACATGAGCGCTTCTTGGAGTCTTGTGTCACCGTGGTTGGTATGTGGGAGCTCCAGAACAATAAAGAAACCTTTTCCATGGTTAAAAAGTAATGAAAACCCAGTTTGGGTATGTTTAGTGCCGGAGCAACCTTCACCTCTTCTTCTTTCCTCACACTCCAACTCAGAGCAAACAAAGCTTGAATGTACCAGAATGGTCCTTCAGTTACCTCCGGAGAAAACAGTCTAAGAATCTACTGAACATTTTCATTCTCCATATTTTTCACACTAGGAAAAAAACCCAAAACAAAGCCCCTGCTGGCTTCATTGAGGCATTTCTCTTTAAAGGTAACAACCTCCCCAAAGAGTTTAAACAGCACATGTGTTTCTATAGGACATTCATAGAACCCAATGTACTTGCATCTAACAACTTAACCTCCCCGAGAGAAGTGAAAATGAGTTTTTCACTTCTCGGAGCTCAATTTAATGAAGCCGCCTATTGACTTCCCTGTTACAATGTGTCCACTTACACAAGATTAATTGAAAATGACAGATTCTTCTATACCTAGAAGCAGTGTAGCATTAGCCAGGGCAGTATGCAGTCTACACTGCAGGGCATTCCGCCCAGTGGATTTGATATGAGTTAAAAAATAAAAGCGATATCATCACACCCTGGAAAAACACATGAAAAATAAATGTTTCTCAGAGCAACGCACGTGACTTTGTCTTCATTTGAATACTGATTTCTCTGCTGGCTTCCTGATAAAAAATTAACCCATCTGCCTCCTTGTCACTAGAGTATCCCCCAAGGAAAATAAATTAATGAGCGAGTGAGAAGGTTTTGTTAACAAACATACCATAATGGTGGGCGAGACACCCCCACAGAGTTTATGCAACTTGTTGAGGAGCAAGAAAGTTTACGCAGCTTTATGTAACTTTAAAAATCCATTGAAGTCTCTAGTTTACTGGTTTCCATCCAGGCTGGTAGGAAGAGAAAGTCATTACAAAAGGAGAAGCATGGCAAGATGATTGGAATGATGAAGATGATGTGGATACGAGTAAATGGACACCTTTTTAAAGCTGTGTCTTTAATGTCCTCTGACACAGTCCACAAACCATCATAGAGCAGTAAGGGTGGGAGACTGAGAGTCACTGTCCACACAGATCCGGAAGTCCCACTTTAAACACAAGATATCTATGCCCTGCCGAAACTCTCACGCTAAGTGATTGTGCGGCACGGTCTCTCAGGAGTGAGCCATAAGGGCACCAGAGCACGCTGCGTTTGCTGAGGGGCTGAGAAGCAGCGTCAGAGCATCTGTTGTGAGGTTGATTTAATTTTTCACACACGCACACTCCTTTTTTCCCCCTTATTTTTCTAAAGACAGTCACTGGATCTGAAAACTTGGCAGACATGATAAAAGAATTGACTGACAAAGGCTTGGGCTGGACTCAATGTGTCCTGATAAGCCTAAATCCCACCTGAGGCCTAGGGCGATCTCTGGAGAACGCCTGCACTGATGGATTCCTTTGCTTTTGAAGATGGTTTGAGATTATACAGATTCCACAGGTAGGTTCCACCATTTGAGAGGTGTCTGGATCTGCTCTCTCCTTATAAATAGGGCCCTACCAAATTCATGGTCCATTTTGGTCAATTTCACGGTGAGAGGATTTTAAAAATTGCAATGTCATGATTTCAGCTATTTAAATCCGAAATTTCACTGTGTTGTAATTGGAGGGATCCGGACCCAAAAAAGAGTTGGGGGGGGTGTCGCAAGGTTATGGGGCAGGGGAGGGGAGGTTGTGGTACTGCTACCCTTACTTCTGCACTGCTGGCAGTGACTTTGCCTTCAGAGCTGGGCACCCGGCCAACAGCCGCCGCTCTCCAGCCGCCCAGCTCTGAAGGCCGCGCAGAAGTAAGAGTGGCAATACCGCAACCCCCTTAAAATAACCTTGTGACCCCCCCTGCAACTCCCTTTTGGGTCAGGACCCCCAATTTGAGAAACACTGGTCTCTCCCGTGAAATCTTTAAAGTATAGGGTAAAAGTACACAAATCACCAGATTTCACGGGGGGGGGGGCACACTTCATGGTCCATGTTTTTCGTGGCAGTGAATTTTGTAGGGCCCTACCTATAAAGATCTGATGAATTGAGGCCTATGGTATAAAATTCAGATGAAATGCCTTCAGCATACATCCCGATCAGAGTATGGGTGAGAAAACACAACAGAGAGATGATTTCCAGTTCAGCAACAAAGCTCTTGTGCATGGTGCTGAAGAGCTGACCTGAGGACCCTGCCCTGGTAGCTGGGAATAGTATTTGTTATCCACATTAGTTCAGTGAGTTTCACATCCCCTCAAGTGGCTGGTCTGCATATGTGGTTAACAACCTACTACAGCTATTAGGTGAGAGTTACTCTTTTAGCACAAGTGGTAGATACTTATACTTTCAAATCCAGAGGTCCTGGATTCAAACCCAGCTCACAACCCAGACAGGAGGTTATTTCATATTCACAGTGAATAATTTAAATGACAAATACAATTCTTTTTGCTGATAATAAATTGTTCATGAAAAGACTTTTCATTTTTATGAATGTGTTCCCTATTCAAACATGTTCAGAGATATATCTCAGTCTACTGGTTCACTTGAGCTATGTTTTTGGCTACCTGCCATTATTTCATTGTTATTTTCTGTCATGTGTGATGAGTTACCCAAGTCAGAATATTTCTCTTCCTTTACTGAATGACTGAAACTTTTATAAACAGAATAGAGATTTTTAGATTGGCTGCATGTGTCCTTTCATTGTGAACCTTCACTTGAGTGTGTATTTGGGAGAATTTCCCTTTCTGCAAATGTTCTTGCAAGCAAAGAGGCCATTCATATGGCCAATGAATGGAAGAGGTCACAATGACCATTGATGCAAATTCTCAGGATTTAGTTGCCTGAAGCTTCACAATTACGTCACTGATGTATTTGCCCATCTGTGCTTGCACAGATTTTGCCATGGAGATGTGGACAGCTCACCAAGCCTGCCTCTGCAGAGATCTCCAAGTCACCTGTCATCATGGACAGTATCACGTGGAGGCTCCCTATAGCATATGTATTTGCTCATAACTGGTGGGGTCAAGCAGAAGAGTTACTGAAGGTGACAATTATGCCACCAAGGTGTTCGCTGAATTTCAGGCTTCTTGTTGTTTCATTTGATGAGGGTCCCTTCAGAGAAAGGAGGACAGCCTTGTGGTTCAGGCCTCTAGACTGGGGCTCCAAAGACCTGGAGTCAATTCCCAGCTGTGCCACAGATGACTTCTAATCCTCCATTTCCTTTCCCCCTCTATAAAATGGGGAGAGGGACAACTTCCTTTCCCCCATTCTTTGTCCGTCCTGTCTATTTAGATTGCAAGCTCTTTGGGATAGGGACCGTTTTTTATTGTGTTTGTACAGCACTTCACACAATGGGCCCCAATCTCAGCTGCTGTAGTAGAAACGATAAAGAAAAATGTGGGAATAAAGCAGTACCAGTGGTGAGAGGCAACTGCCAGCTGTGAGTCCATCCAGCACAGGCATCCTATGGCTGAAATACCCAGCATAAGGATCATTGGCTGTGCACCCTGATGTATGGCTGCATTACCTGATTTGCTGCTGCATTCTTGAGTGCACGACTGATGGATGCTCATTGCTCTGATTCATCCCTTGAAGCACATAAATTGGAGGAATTAAAGGAGAGGAATTTTTTTTCCCTAGCATAGTTGTGGTCACAGCTTGGAAAAGGTCAAAAAGCTCTAGAGAAAGAACAGATTTTAGAAAGAGCACATCTTTTAAAGGCCTTCTGCATCCTGAGATCCATTTGTACAGAGACAGTTATTGATTATTTCCAAGAGGTGCCAAACCAACCCCCCAGCTGTCCTTGCTCCGAACAGCGAGTACACACAGGTTCTGTTGTCTTTATATTACTTTCTTCATTCAGGGAGCCTATGGTTTACAGTATGGATTTTTTTAATAGGGAATCTGTTCTGAAGCTTCCGGAAGTTTTCAGCCCTCTTATAAGGTAGACTCAAGTGGTCTGATCTGCCAGAGGTGCTGATTACCCACAGCATCCCTTCCCATTGAATTCAGTGGAAGTTGTGAGTACCCAGCTTCTTTTGAAAATCAGGCTTTAGGTCTTTTCTGTGGTTCTCCAGCCGGGAGACCTCCAAGAGAGCCTCGGGATACTGCAGCAGGTGATGAGGTCTCTGAGCAAGGGGAATGCTGTGATCCCAGAAGGAAGTTCCATCTTTCAGAGGCCTGGATTGTTTCTGATCATTACAATCCCCAGGCTTTTTTAGCAAACGTAGGGGGTGCTATTTCTAATGTCCTGGCTAATGCTCCGCCACAGTGGTAGCTGAATGTGTTATTGTTCTGTACATTTTCTTCGTGGTGAATGTTTGTGCAGTGTTGCCCTGGGTGGTTTAAAATTTGCCATACTTATGCCCAATGGTAGTTGCGTTTCAGCAATGGGTGACATGATTCCAGTGCACACGCTTTGTAAGGTTTGCCGAGCACTTTGGGATTTTTGGATAAAACATGCTATGCAAATGTCTGTTCTTATCTGCAAGAAACCGACACGACAGCCTGCCAGTCAGTGACGTGTATGCACTTCAGAGAACTGGTGTACCACGCAGCTTAGCTGCATTCAGCAGCACAATCAGTCTGTGCTCTGGAGAATAACAACAACAGCAAGGGCGTTACAAGTCAGGATTGAGTGCATCAGTAGAGAAATTGGGGAGTGGGGCTCAGAGCGGAGTCAAGATTGAAGTGGATCAGCAGAGCTATTTTCAGGGCCTGACTTTGAATCACTGGGCGTTGCTGCATGCCAGGATTGAGGGGTGTCCGCAGAGCTGCGTGATGATCCTTGACCAGAAAAGCATGGGATATTGCAGACTTGGATGAAGATGCATTGGCAGCCCTGGGGGGGAAGGTGGGTAGAGAATCTCAACTGGGATAGCAGAGGGGACTACAGGTCACGAGTGAAGTGCCCCAGAGGCATTGGCCAGTGGGGTGAGTTTGCATAGCACTTTTCATAGTCTATGGGGCTGCAGCTCACCCTACTGCGAGCAGTAAACTCACTCATGGATTGAAAGAAGCAAGCATGCCAGCCGTATGGGAACCCCAGGCAAAGTCACCAGTATCCCTGTTAGAGGAAATGAAGGCAAGTAGGGCATGTGTACTTGCATACAGCAAACTGCTACTCTGCTGTTACCACCAGTAGTAATCCCATGATGGACCTGGCCTTGTCTAAGTCCACATTCACATGGCACCAAAGTGGCAGTATGTTCTAGTCCTTCCCATGCTTCCTGTGGATCCATCAAACCAGGATCCATCTGTATATATTTCAGAGTAGCAGTCGTGTTAGTCTGTATTCACAAAAGGAAAAGGAGTACTTGTGGCACCTTAGAAACTAACAAATTTATTTGAGCATAAGCTTTCGTGAGCTACTGCTCACTTCATTGGGTATGCATCCTTAGTCTCTAAGGTGCCACAAGTACTCCTTTTCTTTCATCTGTATATATGTGTCCCTCTCGCTCGTTGCCATTGTGCTGCTAATCAGATTAAGGTTTCCCTGCTATCTGAGTCACCCTGCATTCTTTAAGGCTATTTTTAGATAGCAAGGTGACTCTTCTCCCCTTGGGGAGAGGATCCATCTTGCAGCAGTGCTATGAGAAGGCAGAAATAGTATCCAGGCTCACAAGCCACTGAGGTGGAAACCTACTGCCAGTGAGAGAGAAAATATACTGGTTGCACACTTCCTTCAGTCTAGTTTCCTTTGGCGCTGAAAACTCAGCCAGCCCTGTGGTTTGTAGGATACCTGCGTGTGGCTTTGTTTGACTTGACACCCAGACCCAGAGCAGCGGGATGAGGTGTTGTTCTCAGTGAATGTCTGGGGCTGTTTCGGGGGCTGTTCGTTTGCTGCTGAATCGAAGGTTTGGCCTCAGGTTTGTTTTAAAGGTTCTCCTTGGCTGACAGCTGGCAGCTCGCAAATGTCAGCAAAAGAGACGAGCGCAAAGGCGCTTCCTCCCACGTGGCTTTAATCTGGCCCGGCAGCTTCTCATACAAAATAACAGCAGGACACACACTGTCTCTTTGGATTCTCGTCAAGATCACCCTCGTGAGGGTTTGTGGGGAGGTGGCGGGGAGGAGGCGACAGGAGGAAACAGAGCCTTCATCTGTGAACCACAGCAATTCCCCTGACAAGGCAGCATTTTTGGAAACGGGTCCAACTGTGCCATCCCCAAGAGCCAGGCTGAAGCTAGGAAGAGGGAGCTGAGCTCTGAGTGGCTCCCAGTGCTGCAGAGGCCAAGGGCAGGTGTCACTGAGGAGGACAAGGAATTTCTGGGGAGAGCAGAAGGCAGGCTCTGACTCAGAAGAATGGGGAGCACTTGCTGAGGAGGAGACATATTAGGCTAATGATTCATCTCCCAAGGGAAGCAGTGGAGGTTCTACTACTTGGGATACTTAAAATCCATTGGGCAATATCCCACTGCAAGCAATCCTGCATTGGCCATGGAAAATAGGAGCAGCAGGAGATGGGAGGTCTTTCCCAACCCGAGTTCAGAGGGGCCATGTTTCAACCATCTGGAGGGCTCTTTGCCTAGCACTTTCCAAAGAAGAAAGCTCAGTGAGGTGAAGCCAAGAGTCCAGGGAGAAGAGGCAAGCCCAGTGACCCCAAAGCCAACATTTCCATGATGCACAGAGTGAGTGATGCTACCAGCTGTAGGTTGAGGGCCACCAGAAGAATGGCAAGTTGGATGGTATTCAGAAGCCAGGGGAGCTTGACTGAGTCAGCATCTTTAAAATGTGCCCTCTGAAATGGTGTGCGCCTGCTGCTTGCCACGATTACAACAGCTGCTGCCTGGATCTGGCCCCCTCCAAGTGGTGGCTGCTTCTGTGCCCTGCTCATTGTGCTGCCCTGTGCGAGGCAGGGAGAGTTACACCAGGGAAAGCCTGGCAGGGTGTGCAGGTGAGGAGAGGGATTAGATCTGTCTGATGTGCTGATTTGGGTAAGGGTGCAATCAAGGTCTTGTCTACACTTGCGGTGGTGAGTAAGGTACATGCAGCTTCCTGGTGCCGGAGCCTTTCCCCGCCAGAGCCTTTCCTTGCGGCCGGCGTCTTTTCCTGAGGCAGGGAGAGGCTCCAGCCGTGGTGAGGCAACAGGACACTACACTGCTAAAAGCAGCACCGCTTGGGTGAGTAGAGAGCCATGTAGGGATAGAACCTAAGGGTTCAGGCATGTCTAAGCCATGCCTCACTGTCTACACTGCTCTTTAGAGCCATGCTTGTGGGGCATGCGGTGTCTGTACTCTAAGTGTAAGGGGACTGTTGCCCCCTTACTAACATTCAGTGGGGGTGTTTTAGTTGCTAGCTCCCAGTACTAAAAAGAGGGAAGGGTCGATGGGAAACCAGGACCCTGAGACTGACAGCCCCCAGGAACAATGGGGAGAGGCCAATGCTCCAGGTCAGCCTGAATGACAGGGCGGGCAGGCTAATCAGGGAGTCAGGAGGCCAGGGAGGTCCCGTCCTCCCTGTGAGCTGGATTTGCCTGGGTCAGCGTGGGGCCGAGCTAAGGAGAAAGCAGGGGCCTGAGCTAAGCTGGGGAGCAGAGCTGGGCCAGATCCAGAGGGACCAGAAAAGCAGCGCAGAGAGAGCAGACCCTGTCCTGGGGGCTGAGCTGCAGCCCCAAAGCCAGAGGCACAGTCCAGAGAGAGCAGACTTGCCCTGGGCGCAGAGCTGCAGCAACCAGAGCCAGAGGGGCCAGAGAAGCAGCCCAGGAAGCAGGTCAGTGCTGGGAGCAGAGTCACAGAAGCAGCCTGCAGAGCAGACCTGCCTGGGAGCAGAGCTGCAGCAACCAGAGCCAGAGGGGCCAGAGCAGCAGCCCAGGGAGCTGGAGGCAGAGCAGCAGCAGTGCAGAGACAGAGTGGTGCAGCTGGGGGCTGGAGCAGACCGGAGCTGGGTGCGGTGAGCAGCTGGGGAGACCGAGGGGGACCCTGGGCAGCGGGTCCAGCACAGGGAGACGCCTCAGCCAAGAGGCTCTGCAGGCCAGGCTTGGATCGTAACCCCGACAGGGTGGGGGCGACACTGGGAAGAAGGGTCCTACCACTTAGAGCCTGAGAGCGTGTGGCCACCACCAGAGCGAGTGTCCAACCCACAGCATCCCTGCAGCACAGCCAGGGCCGGAGAAGAAGGCCTGGGACTTACAAGGAACAGACTGTGAACTGCCCTGATGTTCCAGAGACACTGTTTGTGATGCTCCCTGCCACAGAGCGGGTTGATGAGTTTCCTTTAACGTTTCCCATTTTTCCTTATTCTTTTTAAAATTAATTGTTGATTAAATAACTTGCATTTGCTTTAACTTGTGTGTAATGGTCAGTGGGTCATAGAAGTGCCCAGTGCAGAGAGAGTACCCCGGAGTGGGGACACCCTAGCCCCTGTCCTATGTGACCACAGCAGGGTTGGGGGTCGAGCCCCCCAGGAATCCTGGGCCCAGCCTTGTTGGAGTTATGAGGACTCTGCCAGACAGGAGAGTGGAAGGGGAGTCCTCAAGGGCAGGGAGGCCACTGGGTAAAGGAAGTGGGAGCGAGGACTCAGATCCTTTCGCTGGCCCACTTCACCGGGGTGGTGCAGAAGCCAGGAAAGTTCCCCACAATAGCGGGACTATTCCCCCACTTACATAAGGGCTGCCCCAAGGATAGACCTCCCTGAAAAATTACCTCACGTAACTGGAGAGGAGGGGGAGGGGAGAAAGTGAGACTGTAAGAGAGAGAGAATGGGATTGATTGAGTGTGTGTGTGAGTGTATGCGTGTGTGGGGAGAGAGAGAGAGAAAGCACCATGGATTTCTGGTTCACCTCATTCACTCTACACTAGGAAGAGCGCCATGGGCGAAACATCCCAGCTTTAGACTTGTGGGTATCTCGCTGCGTGAAGCTGGTTTTTCCACACAGCACACAGAGACCATTGATGTGGTCTAAGACCCAGAAATGAAACGGGACAGAATAGAACCAATCTGAACCCCTGGCACAAAGGCTCCTCCAGTTTGCCAGCAGCCAGAGCGACGGGGAGCTCTGTTAGCAGGGGGTGCGCCCTGTTCTGACCAACCTTGTGGCCTTACTGAAAGCAAGCGGAGTTATTTCCACAGAGTAGACCCCCCTAGGGGTTTCCTAACTGACACGAAGGCGTTCATTACCAGGGCTTGGCTGGACTGAAATACAATTGACTCTGTTTAATGCTGGGAGAATGAAGGAGTGCCAGACTAGATCTCTGGAGTGGCAGGCAATGTGTCACTTTTAATAATCTTTCCCTGAATAATAAGGGTTGGTCCCAGCTGCTGAATCTATCAGGGTTTGTGTTCTTCTTTCCTTACATTTGAAACCAGAAATTCTCCCTCTCCTGTGCTACTAAGAACTACATGGACGGGTTCTTTAGCCACAAAGCTGGTAGCAAAGACATGATGCTTGGAGGGCAGAAGAAGGTGGGATGGAAAGGAGTAAGTGCATCTATATAGCTCTTGTGTGGATGTGGAGCAACTGCAGTGGAAATCAAAACACAACAGTGTAGGTAGGTGTGTCTGGTTTGACATCAGCAACAAACTCTGTGTAATGAAATGTACCACTATAGTGGTACGTGATAAATAGAGCGAGGGGCCTGGGGCAAGCATAGAAAGGAATACAGCCAGAAGACCCACAGCATAGAATCATAGGACTGGAAGGGACCTTGAGAGGTCATCTAGTCCCCTGCACTCATGGCAGGACTAAGTATTATCTAGACCATCCCTGACGGGTGTTTGTCGAACCTGCTCTTAAAAATCTCCAATGGTGGAGATTCCACAACCTCTCTAGGCAATTTATTCCAATGCTTAACCACCCTGACAGTTAGGAAGCTTTTCCTCAGGTCCAACCTAAATCTCCCTTGCTACAATTTAAGCCCATTGCTTCTTGTCCTATCCTCAAAGGTTAAGAAGAACAATTTTTCTCCCTCCTTCTTGTAACAACCTTTTATGTACTTGAAAACTGTTATCATGTCCCCTCTCTGTCTTCTCTTTTCCAGACTAAACAAACCTAATTTTTTTCAATCTTTCCTCATAGGTCACGTTTTCTAGACCTTGAATAATTTTTGTTGCTCTTCTCTGGACTTTCTCCAATTTGTTCACATCTTTCCTGAAATGTGGCACCCAGAACTGGACACAATACTCCACTTGAGGCCTAATCAGCGCGGAGTAGTGTGGAAGAATTACTTCTCCTGTCTTACTTACAACACTCCTTGTAATACATCCCAGAATGATGTTAGCTTTTTTTTGCAACAGTGTAACACTGTTGGTTCATATTTAGCTTGTGGTCCACTATGATCCCCAGATCCCTTTCCGCAGTACTCCTTCCTTGGCATTCATTTGCCATTTTGTATGTGTGCAACTGATTGTTCCTTCCTAAGTGGAGTACTTTGCTTTTTTTTTAATTGAATTTCATCCTATTTACTTCCGAATATTTCTCCAGTTTGTCCAGATCATTTTGAATTTTAATCTTATCCTCCAAAGCACTTGCAACCCCCTCCCAGCACAATATCATCCACAAACTTTATAAGTGTACTCTCTATGCCATTATCTAAATCGTTGATTAAGATATTGAACCGAACCAGACCCAGAACTGATCCCTGTGGGACCCCACTCATTGTGCCCTTCCAGCATGACTGTGAACCACTGATAACTACTCTCTGGGAACAGTTTTCCAACCAGTTATGCACCCACCTTATAGTAGCTCCATCTAGGTTGTATTTCTCTAGTTTGTATATGAGAAGGTCATGCGAGACAATATCAAAAGCTTTACTAAAGTCAAGATATACCACGTCTACCGCTTCCCCCCGTTCACAAGACTTTTTACCCTGTCAAAGATAGCTATCAAGTTGGTTTGACACGATTTATTCTTGACAAATCCATGGTGACTGTTACTTATCACCTTATTATCTTCTAGATGTTTGCAAATTGATTGCTTAATTATTTGCTCCATTATCTTTCCAGGTACAGAAGTTAAGCTGACTGGTCTGTAATTCCCTGGGTTGTCTTTATTTCCCTTTTTATACATTGGCACTATATTTGCCCGTTTCCAGTCATCTGGAATCTCTCCTGTCTTCCATGACTTTTCAAAGATAATTGCTAATGGCTCAGATATCTCTGCAGTCAGCTCCATGAGTATTCATCAGGCCTGGTGACTTGAAGACATCTAACTTGTCTAAGTGATTTTTAATTTTTAACAGCAACTTCCACCAGCAAGGAACTGTGAACTGCATCCACCGAGATCCCCTAGTGCTCTGAGGCACTATTTTAGGCCCAGGAGATACAGGTTGCTACCTGGAGCCTATACTGATGCCCTAGCCTTTATGGAGTGTCTATGTCATTTGGATTTGCAGGCAATGTATGAAAAGTCAAACTGACTTGTGTGCTTCTCATGGGAAAAGCCAATAAGGATGCCTATTCCTGTTGATTACTAGAGTGTTTTCTTAACCAAAACCTTAAGCGTAACATTCTGCCGGGGCGCCCTGAGCACAAAAAATGAGATTCTGGCTCTGCACATCTTCCCTCACTTGGAAATACACCCATGCAAACAAAGCCAGCTTTATTTATTACTTCTAGGTAAAATAACAGTGTGAACGGTGATCTAGTTATGCAGCATGAACTTAAAAAAAATCTTGAAGTGTAAACATCATCTACTGAAAAAAAATGTCTTAACCCCAATTTATAATGATTATTTATATTACGGTAGCACTCAGGAACCCCAATCCAGGACCTGCTATGCTAGGCTCTGCACAGGTAAGTTTATTTGCTTTGCTCTGGTTAGCTGAATGTCTTAGATCAGCTGAGGTTTTTGTGTGTGTTGAATTTGCCTCTCAGTCAGATGTAGTTGGCACTGGCCCATAAGATAAGGTTCAATGGCCAACAAACCCCTCTTGGAAAGAGTTGCTTTGACCTCAAGGCTGAGGTAGTGATCTGAGGTAGTGATCTCATTTCTGAGAAGTAGTGGAGCTATAAACCTAGCTCACTCCAAGCAAATCCTATACAATGTTTGCATGAGACGTGGAGGATAATGTTGACAGAGGGGATATGCTCAATGTCTGAGCATTGAGAAATGCACTTTTCTTTGCATACTGAGTGCCTGGTTTTCATCCTAACTTTTCATCACTTTTCTTTGCATACTGAGTGCCTGGTTTTCATCCTGGCTGCGGCCCACCCTTGTTGTTTGCACAAACAATGCCTGATCTGAACAGCTCAATGGAAAAATTTTCATTGGGATTGGGATCAGGCCCATGGTTTTATAAGTGCAAATGGCTGTGGGTGCAATTGCCCTATAGGCTGACTGCAATTATGCCTGCAGAATTTGTGCCCTCAAAATCACAGGCATAGAAAGAGAGACAGGCCATAAAATCATGCCCTTAAATGTCTGCCTCTCTGACTGGCACCTAGACAGACCCATTAGAAATATTATATATAAAACAGACAGACAGTTAAGGCATATCAGGCAGTTAAATTACACCAATCGCGTCCACAAAAAGGAAGGTTGGCTTTAAAAACTTGTAGCTGAAGTGTCCATTTCTAGACCGTTCCCACTGATGGTCCCAGCCAGATACATAAATGCAACCCAATAGAGGTGAGCTGTTTCTTTAGCCCAAAGCAATTCTGAATCTAAGGTAATCTAAGTCTCTGCCATAGGTTGTAAGTGGGTAGACAGCATATGCAAGGGAAATACTCACAGATAAGCACCAGTAATTTACACACCTATTCTAGATAGAATCCTCTTACATATCATTTCTGCCCAATCTATAAAATGCCCCCATTCATCCAGCAGGATAAATTCACAGGCTAGTACCGGGGCAGCACTGTGATCTGCGTATGCTTTATGAGGTCTCTTTGACATGACTTGAGTAAATCCTTTTGTCCGTTTTTTGGTTACTGCCTGGTCTGTAATCTTCTAGGCTAAACACAGCCCCGCTGAATGGAGACTGATATTAAGCAGTACAATAAAATACATATAAATTTGTGTTTCATCTCACTTCGGAGGTAATGAGGTAGTTTAATGTGAAATGTAATTTAAAAGCAGGTTTTTCTCTGTAATAGATTCAATATCCCTGAGAAGCTGACTGACAGATTAGTAACTGCTACCAAATGAAATACATTTCCTTCCAGGAAATAATAAGAGGCAAAGGCAGCTGGGGAGAAAGAAGCTGAAATGCAATGATCTGGGGACTTCAGAAAAAGACTCAAGTCTTTCTCCAGCAGGTAAATACTGCATGGAACAGATTCAATTCTTAATCCAGAGAGGATGAGAAATTAAAAAAAAACATGCAAATTAAGCTACAAGATTTAAGAACAGTTTTCAAAAGGGAATTTGAAAAATAGGTACCGAGAGCTTTCACTTTAGAAAAAAAATTGTTCGTTGCTTTGACTGTTGTAGAAACGTGAAGGCCTGTTCCACCCAAAGGATGGAGTTACACAGTAATGCTTAGAAAAGCATCTGTTTGAGAGCCTGGAGTGTGGAGTGCATTGTATATCCATAGTACAGGTATAGCACGGAAGTGGCTGTTCAGCTGTAGGCAGCCTTAGTGGGGTTGACCCCAAAATGTACAATGGTAAAAGCATAAGCCACAAATGACTAAGCCCCTTAGCTGGCACCTGTAACGAGCTTATTATCCTTTTATATGGACTTGGTACTGGAGGTGACATGTGGAACACACACTAAACAGTGAAGTACACAAGATTCCCTACTCTGCATGCCTCACCGGGAGGTACTTTCTCGATGGGTCACCGGGGAGTTCAGACTCTGTGGCCCACGCTGTCTGTGCTGTGATTCTCAGAAGGGAGCCAGCTATGGCAGTGGGTTTTGTTATCTGGAGACCTGTCCACTGAGAAAGGGATGGACCCAATAGGCTCATGTCACATAGGCTGCCTAACAGTCTACTGGTGCTCACAACATTCACCCTTCTAAAACGATGATGTGGCTATTTATCCAAGCCAGAGAGAGGCTCTGGACATTTGCATTTTCTCCAGTGCAAGCTTCAGAGTATGTTCTAAATGGCTGCAGTTCTTCTTTTGACTGGCAAAGGTGTATCACCATAATGCCAGGCATGAAAGGAAATTTCCATATGCTTGGCGTGACGGGGCAAGGCCAGATGGCTATAGTAAAGTAATAGGAGACAGATATATTAGCCATAGGCTAAACAAATCCCTGTTACCAGTATAAGCAAATGGCAGCTGCGTCAGGTCCATTAAGACACCTGCAGCCAATTAAGATCTTTCCAGAAGGCAGGGAGGACAGGTAGGTTGATTGGGACACCTGAAGCCAATCGGGGCTGGCTGAAACTAGATAAAAGCCTCCCAGTTAGTCAGGTGGGTGTGCATGTCAGCAGCTGTAGGAGGAAGTTGCGCTGTTGGAGAGACTGAGCAGTACACACCATATCAGGCACAAGGAAGGAGGCCCTGTGGTAAGAGTGAAGTGGATCTTGAGGAAGTGGGGGCTGCTGTGGGGAAGTAGCCCAGGGAATTGTATGCATCCTGTTTCTAAAAAGTCAGCTACCATAGCTGATACTATTAGGGTCCCTGGGCTGGAGCCTGGAGTAGAGGGTGGGCCTGGGCTCCCCACTTTTGCCCCCTGATTAATCACTGAGACTAGGAGACAGCAGAGTCTATGCAAGGGAGGAAAGCTTCTCCTCACCTCCCTCACTGGCTTATGATGAAAATGGCTCAGTAGGCTGTGACCTTCGCCTCTAGAGAGAGAAGGGCTACGTGAAGGGTCACCAGCGAAATCCACCAGGAAACGCAGGACCCACGGAGACAAGGACAGAGCTTTGTCACATTGGGCAGGAATCCAGCCCATAGTACTAAGTGAAGAGGTCCATAATGCCTCCTGGCATGCCTGTGCTCCTGGCCAACTACAAGTGGCCGGATGCCAATGAAAAAGGCCATTGGCCAGTCTCAGCTGGTCCTGTTGTCAAGAAGAAATGGGTTTAGGATGGTAGCTTGCAAGATGTAGAAAGTAGTAGCAGCCGTGTTAGTCTGTATTCGCAAAAGAAAAGGAGTACTTGTGGCACCTTAGAGACTAACAAATGTATTTGAGCATAAGCTTTCGTGAGCTACACGAAAGCTTGTGCTCAAATAAATTTGTTAGTCTCTAAGGTGCCACAAGTACTCCTTTAAGATGTAGAAAGTGGCCTCTGTTGTGTCAGAAGATCCTCCTGGTAGTGAGTGATACTCAGCATCGGACCACATGGTTCTTTATTATCAAGGATCCCATCTGTTGATTCTTGTGGAGTATTTCTACCATCTCAAAATGTCCTTTATCTGGTATCTCTTATCTCACCCTACCTCTACGAGTGTAGATGGGAAAGTTGCATTCTCTTGTAAGGACAGCAATAAGTAAGCCTAATCTAAGAGTTATTTCAGTATGTTTCCTTTTCCTCTCCTCCCAGACCTTCCTTCACATGGGTACATGGGAGACAAATCTCCGTATATCATAGCATCCAAAAGACCAAGAAAGGTGCAGCTCATAAGATATTCAAAAAGTAGTTTTCACTCAGGACAAGTTCAAAACAACCCTTATCAGTTCATCAACCATGTCCTGAGCCTCATTTACAGGACATGTGTTGAATGGAAGACTTCACTAACTTGCTAGTCTTCTGAATATCCTGGCCATGACCTAAGGTGGAGAAAACAGGAGCTGAGGAAGGGAGGAGTGAGTTTGGATTAGGACATAGAATCAAAGAATATTAGGGTTGGAAGAGACCTCAGGAGGTCATCTAGTCCTATCCCCTGCTCAAAGCAGGACCAACACCAGGTCTATCGGGGGCCTTAAAAGACAGCTCATTGCTGCTGAAGGGGCTCATAAGTAAATCAAATTTATTTCCCAGTCAGTGCCTGGAAAGTCATAGACTCACATTTGCATAAGCTGTGTCTGTGTTTTACGCATTGTTTTTCCTGTTGTTTCTTTGTCCTGGTGCCTCCTCATTTGAGTGCATTTGCTGATATTCTCTTCTAACCACCACAGTCTTCCCCAAAGCTCATGCCAGTCAGCTCAAACAATAATTAGGAGGTTTCACCCTCCTAGCATGTTTTTCTCCAAAGAAGACTCGAAAAGCGTGACCTCCTCCATTTTTGTCATGTTGTCCTCTTTCCTTGCTCAGGTACCAGCTACACTGAGAAGTGGAGCCTTTTATCATAAGATGAGGGGTATTCTCCTTAGGGAATGTTTCTTCACCTTTCACAGAGGTGAATTCATAACACAGACAGATTTGCCCCAACCAAACAGTCTGTTTTAGCATCCTGGGCACTTCCAGGCTGGTTCTTTTGTTTTATAAGGTGTGAGAATCCTTTGTGAATTCCCCCCTTCCTCCTATTTTTCTGTCACATTCAAAGATTGCTGCATAGGACCAACCAATTCAGTCAGTCACGGAGGACTGATTGCATGTCTCAACGGAGCTCCATCACCCTCATTACTCAGGGGGTTACTCATCCTGCTCCTGGGAGGGTCATTTTAATTAGATCATTTCAGTGGGGAGAGAACTGAGTTGAGCAAGATGAAGGTGTCGCGTGCCCAGTGAGAAGCATACTCCACTGATGGAAGCAAAGGAGCAAACCTTTCGAGGCTCATGTAAGCACCTTGCCTGAACTTTCTGACTTTCTTTGGTCTCCAAAACAGAGCTGGCAATTGCACAAGAACAGAAAAACAGCTTCTGACACTGTATTGTATCCCTTGGTAAAGTACACTTCCCCCAGGAAGCCTTGCAACAATAATCCACATGTATAGATACATGTATGCAAACAAACAAATTTACCCACAAATGCAAAACCTCTTAATGCTTGAAATTCAGACTTCCAACCTATCATTTTTGGACGTTAGTGTCTGCATTTGACTTATACAAAAAGATCCTTGGGACCATAGACCAATAGAGCTGGTCAGAAACATGGATTTTTTTTTGATGGAAACTTTTTATACTTTGACAAAACCCCCAAAACTGAAAAATTTCAGCAGAAAATTGCCAAAATTCTAGCGGGGCAGGGGGGAGAGATTGTTTTTTAGCTGGCAATTTGAGGTTTTCTAATGAAAAATTGAAATTTCTGAAGGAAAGCAGACATTTGCCATGAAATGTTTTATTTCACTGAGAACCCAGATTTTCCATCAAAAAATATTTTGATGGAAAATCTTTGACCAGCCCTATAGACTGTCTAACTTTGTATTTGAGCAGCACTGAGCACTTTCACCAAAACAGCCTTTCTTGTAGTATTATTCTGCTTCTACTTCTGGCAGGGCAGAGCAGCAGCTAAATGAAAAAGAGTAGGAAGGACATAGGTCATTCTTCCTCCAAAATAGATCTTCTCTGAGATCAGTTTGTGTCTTGGATGACGGACCATGTGGGTTCATGTAGTCTCCAGCCTGGCTTGCTTGTCCCTATTTATTTCCAAAGCATTTCTGCCCCTCTTCAAAAGTGGAAACAAGAATGGGCTTATTCCCATCATAAACCTGCATCCTTTTATATAATGAGTCTGTCAAGTAGCGGGACCTACCAGTGTAGAAATTATTTACTTTCTCCAGGGTTTTGGTTGTGTATTCACAAAGAACTTAGCACATGCAAAATGCACTCGGAATGTAGGCAACACCAAGCACAGGTGAGTCACTCTGAAATTAATATTCCAATGTCATTTATTTGGAGTCATTGGATGATACAAGGGACGTGTTAATGGGAGACAGAACTTTCACCTCTAAGTCACTGGGTTCCAGTGTGACCCAGGGCAGTAGTGACCAACCGTGTAATTAACATCTGATATCTGTTCAGAAGCCTAAATTGAATGAATTAGGGATCTTAATCCAATTCCCACTGGACTAGTGTTTGACTCATCAAAGCCACTATCCCAATTAGCACTAATTTGCATCCTAGCTGACAATCTCAGTCCAGAAGACATGACATTTCAGCAGCGATTTCCTTTGAAGTACGGCTATTTTTCTTGCAATGCTACAGCACCACTGAGCCTAAAATCTAACTGGATGTAATCCACAGATAGCAAAATTCAGAGGAATTTTTAGCTTTGCTGGCACTGAACTGGGGTTAAAGAATTGATGTGCCATGTAAAACCATTGTGCCAAAACCCAGTAACAATATGTAGCACTTTGCACATTCAAACCACTGTCCAAAATGGAGCAAATTCATCCTCACATCCCTTCCTCCCCCACGAGGTAGGTATTAGTAACCTTTTTTACATTTGGGGAAACTGAGGCACAGAGCTGTTGTGACTTAGTCAAGGCCACAGAGAGGATCAGTGGCAGAGCTGGGAATAGAGGCAGTATTGTCTAGTAGATTGGACACTGGACTAGGACTCAGAAGACTTGGATGCTATTCCCAGCTTTGCTACGAACCTGCTGCATGAGTTTGGGCCAGTCACTTTACTTTGTGTGCATCTGTTTCCCCACCCACTCTCTTGTCTTGTCTATTTGGACTATGACTTCTTTGTAGCTGAGACTGACTCTTTCCATGTATGCACAGCACCTTGCGCAGCGGGGCCCCAATCCCAGGCGGTGCCGTTAGGCATTGCTGTGATACAGATAATAGGTCTAGGAACTCCAGGCTCCCCAGCCTGTGCTCACCTCAGTAGACCTCACTGCCTCTCTGCTGCCCTGAGGCTGGCAGGTGTGTCTCAATGCAGGATTGAGGCCTCTGGTTTTACCTTTCTTTATAGGAGCGGTTTTTTTGCTCTTATATTTTTTTAAAAGAGAATGTCCGTGAAATCCACGCTTTAAAAAATTGGCCTACAAGTGATGAGAAGCAGTCATGTGTTTTTTATTTTTAGCGGTGACTCCCTTTGCTCAGACCAGCAGAGAGCGGCACCATCTCAGCAGCAACACATGGAATCTATCGGGTGTGAGCAGCCGACTACAGTTCTCTCCGGAGTAACCACTGCTAGTCGGAGAATGGTGCTTTGCTCTGCCACAGGTAATAATGCATTGCACTTTTACAGCTGCACTCATCCAAAGAGCTTCAAGCCCTTTGCCAACACTGACTGAGCCTTCCTGGGTGGTGTAAGTATTATCCATCTTACAAATGGGGAAACTGAGACACAGAGAGTTTAGTCAACTTGCCCAGACTCAGTGAGTCAGTGCCAGGGCTGGGAATAGGCCCTGAAAACCTGACTCTCACAGCTCTGCTCCAATCGCTAGACCACGTTAAGTTCAGCTACAAGAGAGGGGTTTGGAGGAATGGGGAGGATAAAGGCACCCCCAGAAAGAAGAAGTGAGTCAGAGCAAGCACTAAGAGCTGGGGAGACACCCGCGGAATGGGAACAAAGGTTCGTTAGCTTTGTTCCCTCCCTCCATTGCTATTCCTGATGTTGGTAGGTTGTGATGGCAGAGACAACTTTATTCTACGAGGCTAATATCAGCAACTGTCACATGCCCAGCAGGGGGCAGGCTTGGCCGGGGGCGGGGGGCGCACAGAAGATAACATAGCTGTTGCAGATATCATGGTAATTTATTCAGCCTCGGCAGGCAAGGCTCTGCTCCAGAGCTGATTAGATGAAGCATGTTCTCCGCTCAGCAGTCTGACAGTCAGCCCTTGGTTCCACCCCAACTCCCTCACCCTTGGAAGTTCTCTAGTCAACGGACACCCTTCCATAATTCCACCCCTGGCAAGTAGCGAGAGGTTACTGCTACAGGTTACTGCTCTGCCTCCTTCTCAGGCATGAAGAGGAGGTTTTGTTACACTGGCATGATCCTATTGAGCTTGAGAGTAGCATAAACCTGTTTGTCTTGTAAACAAAGCACCACAGAAGCCAGATGTCTTGGAGAAAAAGCTTTCTGTATCAGAAGTATAAGCATTCGCATTCCAGCCCTTTATGCCTGGGAAGCTTTAATGCTACTATAGCTGGATAAGTAGCTTTTGTCACCATCATGAGGCTAAGCCACACATAATGCCTTCAAGTATCTTGTTGGAAAGCACCAACTATGGCCCAAGACAGCTGGGTGTTTTTCAGTGTTCCCTTTCCTTGAGGAATCTTGGGTTTCCCTAAACCAGATGGATTTTGCATGAGATCTTTGCTGTAGCTGCTGCTCCAGTGACTGGCACAGAACAGAGCAATGAAAGAGCTCGGAGCACATCACAGAGTGTTGGTTTTCTCATCATAAGAAACTCAAAAAGAAGAGAAAAACAGGCAAATAATAGGAATTAAGACAAGCATTCTATTGATTGAAATCCTGGGGGAAATGCTTGCTTCTTCACCAGGAGCACAACAGATTCCACTGGACACACTAATACCCGCAGTGCCATCATCTGCTGTTTTTAACGTATGAAATGGTAAATAATGCAACTGCCTGTTCCGCTGGTCAAATTCTGTACACTGCAATACAGAAATCTCTCTGAAGATTATATGTAGCTATTTGAACATGCAGGCTGGAAACTGCCATAGGAGGCCTCTCTAGGACCCAGGTGTAGTGATCAACCTGTTATATTACAGTGAGAAGGTAGAGGATTGGAATGTAGGGCCTTCCTTCCGAGGAGCATTTGCAGTAATAGTCATGGAACTAATTTGCTGTGAAAATCCGTTTCTTTTTAAACATCAGGTTTCAGCATGGCTGTGGTTGAAGCACAGGAGTGGAGTCAGCTGCTCTGTGCAGACTCCTCTCACCAAGAGTTATTGCCTCCTGCCTAGTTTGGACCCAGATAATTTCTCTGTGAAGTACAGCTACTGTCTTGATGAGTTACAGGAAACAAACCTGAAGAGATACTAGAGCACCAGGACTTTACAAGGCTGGATCCCAGGGTGGGCCAGGGCTTTGCTCTGATGCATTTTTCCTTTCTGTCTATTCATTAACAACTAAGATTGGGCAAATGTAAAACAACAGAACCAAAGAGTAGAACCTGGGTAATAATAAATCAACGAAGGACGGTGCAGATGGCAGAAGCTAGTTTAGAGGCAATTAAAATCCTAGGCCTCCTGTAAAACTGTAGCCTCCCCTTTCCTTGGAAGACAGCGCATCTCTCAGTCACTTCTAAGTAGTGTGAGCTTTTCTATTTGAATTAATTTTTAATAAATATCCCTTTTTGAAAATTACATTATCAGCCTAGTCACTCAAAGAGGTTCTGAGCTGTTTCATACTTTGATGCGACTGTGCCTCTGGGGCACCTGGCATTGGCCACTGTCAGTAGAGAGGATACTGAGCTGGATGGACCTTTGGTCTGACCCAGTGTGGCCATTCTTATGTTCTTACAACCAGCCATTTATGACTGGTCCTTATTGGGTGTATCTAAGACTCCTCTGTGCTAGTCCCACAGTAACTCAAGGATCTTGTGCAATGGTGTAGGAGAAGGATCATGTAATTCCACAGCCCTAGAGTCATAGGGACAAAACTAAGGGTCTTCTCCTGCAGGCCTTTTCCATTTGATCTGTAATCTCTAGTGGCATTAGGGCAGACCCTCTATGAGTCTGTGCGTAATATTAAGAAACCTTTATGGGTAGTAGAGGGCAGCAGAATTGCACAGATTTGAACTGGTCTAACATTCCGTCCAGCAGAGGACAGAAGTCTCTCTCTCTCACACACACTCACATGCATGCCAGTAAAATCTCATCTCCCCCTGTCTAAATTTCTTGCCTCTCCCCTTCTCACATGTATAATTTTACCCCCTTCTGCTACCCTGATGGTATATTTTTCCTTTTGCTCCGCTCCAAGGGTTGGGGCGGGGGCATAATCTTACTTCTCCCTCCCCCGTCTTCTTGACTTGAATTTTAAAATAATTTTTCCCACCTCTTTTCTGGCACCATTTCTCTGCTGTGTACTTGTTGAATGTCGCTATCATAAGAGGAGTAATATCAGTCCATTTTTATAAGCCTAATGCCATCTTCTGTGTATTACAGAGATGGATCCCCAACTCGAAACTGAAATAGAACCCCAAATTTCAGGGATGGGTGGCTTGGATTTGAATCCCTAGATCAGAACTTGCTCCCCCAGCTTTTATTCCAGGTCAGAGCAAAGCACAAAGGGAGCCACTTTTCCAAATGTGGTTTGGATTTAGCAGAAGATGGCAGGAGTCTCGTGTGAACAGCTGATTTCCAAGGATTCTGTCATTTGGGGCTGAAATCTTACAAGAAGAGCTCTCAAGATATGGCAGTTGAAACCCCAACCCCAAATGGGGCTCAACCTCCAACCCAAACCCTGAACCCTTGCCTAATTTAAGCCAACTTAGATCAGAACTCCAGCTCCTCAACCTATCCCTAATTTTAAACATTGATCAAGTCACAAACAGGGTACCTGAGAGTCAGCACTGAATACTTTCTGGAATGCAGGAACACTGAAAAGGATTAGGGGTCATAGAAGGTAACCGGTTAGACATGAGCTCCCAATGCAGTGCTGTGGGCTAAGAAGGTTAATGTGATGCTTGGACATATGAGCAGAGGAATATCACATAGGAGTAGGGAAATGGTGTTACCTCTGAATACAGCTTTAGTGAGACCATTACTGGAATTCTATGTCAGTTCTGATGTTCCATACTTCAAAAAGGGTGTTGGCAAATTGGAAAGGATTCAAAAAAGAGCTACACAAATGATTTGAGGTTCGAAAAACATATCTTACAGTGAGATGTTTATGAAGCAAAATCTATTTAGCTTATCCAAGAGAAGACTAAGAAGTGACTCAGTCATGGCCTACAAGTACCTGAATGGGGAAGGGATTTCTGGTAGAAGATGTTTTTTTATCTAATGGAAAAAAGTTAGAACAGCTTTTGGTTGGAAGCTGAAACTAGATACATTCAGACTAGGAATAAAGTATATTTTTTAAAGAGTGAGAGCAATTAACCATTGGAACAATTTACCTAGAGATGTGGTGGATTCTCCATTACTTAGAGCTTTTAAATCAAGACAGGATATCTTTCTAAAAGATATGCTATCGCTCAAACAGAACTTATGGGCTTGCTGCAAACATTACTGGGTGAGGTTCTAAGGGCTGGTGTTATGCAGGAGGTCAGATTAGATTAGCATAGTGGTCCATTTTGGCCTTAAAAAATCAATGAGTCTATGAACACTTTCAGTACCTGATTTCCAAAGTAAAAATGTAATAACTTATTAAAGTGCCTTTCCACCCTAGGTCTGAAAATATTGGTCAAGTTATTAATTATTTACTCCTGACAGGTTGTACTGATGAGGAAGCCGAGGCAAAGAGAGATGATGGAGCTTGCCCAAGGTCACGCCACAAGTCATTGGCAGGTCCAAGAACAGAACCCAGGAAATCTGACACCTTGTCCCCTTCTCTGATACCTCTTTCGAGGAGAAGTGGTAGCATCAGGCAGGTACTGAGTGCCTTTGAAATCCCCTCAAGGGCTGTGACTTCAGTTCACATTTTCTGATTCAGCACTGGGGTGAGTGTTTCTTGAGACATCACTGTAATTTACGAGAGCCTGGCTTTTTATGCAAATGTGTCTGACCTGGGCCCTGGGCCCCAAAATTAGTGTTCTGGGGGACTTGATTTGCTTGATTATTTGTAAGTAACATTGAAAGGAATGCAAAGTATGGTCCCCTTTGCCCGCAGGTTAGCAACTAAACACATTTGCCTTCTCAGTTAGTTCAAATAAAGCTGCTTCTGAGCGCATAAGCTTTACTTAAAAATCTGATGATGATTCCATTTATTTCAGAGTTTAACATAGTCAACAAATGTTAAGCAGCCCCAGGTTCATCTATTAAACAAGGCAGACAATTAGTTCCTCTGCATTGATTCTTAGTGAGAGTCAGAAGGGGAAGAGGATATAACCTTGTTCCTGTATCCAGCCACTGATGAGAGAGGGTAATGTGAGCACTTCACAGACCTTGGAGAGCTCCAAAACAAACCACCACTCTGGAGAGAACAGTTTTCTTCCATCAGACAAATGAGCAGTGGAGCAAGTGCCTGGTGCCTCCCGTCTGGTTGCCCTTTACTCCCCGGGTGCCCTGTTACACATCTGCTCAGAATAAAAGGGGGAAAAAGAAGATACGATGTTGGCAAGCATCATTAAAACCAACTCTGCTGCCCTGCCTCGATTTGCTGTATGGAGGGATGTTGTCAGGAACTTTTTAATAGCATGTGCCTCCCCTGCCTCCCAAACCCAGTGGGAATGGATGATTTAATAGAGTAAGCCTGTCAAAATGATGAAACTGAGAAAGCTTTTACAAAGTGAGACCGGGGCAGAAATTTGAGCTGTCTACATACACTGGGCGAAATGCAGTGCATGAAACAGACACGAACAGAGACAGCGAGGATCAAAGTTAAAGGTGGAATTAACCTATTAGATCATTCTGTCCATCTTCCTGCCATGGCAGGAATGTTTCCTATTGCACATATATGAGTCTTTTTCCAGCTTAATTGTAAAAGTCCTAGATGATGGCCTAAAGCTTCCACTGCGTCCTGGGAAGACATTTCCTCAGCCTATCTGAGGCTGCTTCTCCTCATCTGCAGCCTGGGTTTTCTCTATTCTATTCCCATGCACTACCCTCAATAATTCATCTTCATCCTTGGTGTTTACACCCTTCAAATAGTTTTACCCTTGTTAGGTCCCCACTTAATCATCCCTTAACCAAACTGGATGTTTCTAGCTCTGTTAAATCCATCATAATAAGTCATTCTCTCCAGAGCCCTGATCATTTTCATTCCTCTTCAATGAACTCCCTCCAGTTTGTCAATATCTTTCCAATAACACAGTATTGGACTAAATACAGTGGGCTAGATTCTAGACTTTGCACTGCTCTCTAGCCTAACAGGGTAGTGGGGGACTCTCCCATCCAGCATAGCTGACTCTATATCACCCCAGGGTGTGGCTTATGCAAGCTGTTCTCTGCTGATCCCTACTGGGGTGACAACACTGGGGCTGCTCTACACTGTTCCAGGAGCTGAGCCAGATGCCCACAGGATCAGGGGAGTGGAAGGGTAGTTTCAAGCCACCTTTGCCCCTCCTCTCCTCAGGTGTGCTCAGCAGAGCTCTTGCCACCTGAGGGTTGGAGCTGCTATTCCGCACTCTTAAGACATCACTTGGAGACATATGAAAAAGGCCTGCTCTTTCCAGCATGCTAACACCAATTGCACCGTTCCTAAGTGGAGCACCCTCAAAGACCTCCTGCTTCAGCGAGGAAGAATGGGCAGTGGCTGGGTGCTAACCAGGGACTCAATGGGTTCAATACCTTGCTCTACCAAGGACTCCCTATGCAACACTGATCAAGCCACTTAGCCCCTGTCCCTCAGCACGCCACTGAGGCTGAGCCAGAAAAATGCAGTTTAGAAACTAAGCCCATAACAGTGGCAATGATTAACCATTGGAGCAAACGAACGAGAGATTCTCCATCTCATGGTGTCTTCAGATCAACACTAGATGTCTCTCTTCAAGATGTGCTTTTATCTGACACAAGTTATTGGGCTTGACATAGGGGTAACTGAGTCAAATGTCAGGTTTCAGAGTAGCAGCCGTGTTAGTCTGTATCCGCAAAAAGAAAAGGCGGACTTGTGGCACCTTAGAGACTAACAAATTTATTTGAGCATAAGCTTTCGTGAGCTACAGCTCACTTCATCGGATGTGACAGACAGGTGATCAGACTAGACCTTCGGGCCTTAAACTCTGTGAATCTGGCAAATGACAAGAATAGCATTTCCCTACCTTGCAGGGGTGTTGTGAGGATACATTAAAGATTGTGAGGCCCTCAGATACTACAGTAATGAGGGCCACATAAGTACCATAGATAGATGGATTGAGTGTGCCTCCTTGGAAGCAGCAGAATTATTATGTACAAGACTGGCTGTAAATTGAACGATGAGGAGGCTTTTGCAGCCCATTCATTAACAGCTGCCCTCTGCAAAGACTCCAGTAAACAGCTGCTTGGCCTGAAGTGATGAGACAATCTCCTTCCACAAAGAGAGCTTTTATCTCCTTTCTCCTGATGTGTACAGCACTCCATCAGGGGGTAAATGTGCTGCATATTTTTTAGTAAAGGGGCTGTTTTGCAGCGGTTCTTTGGACTTTCACATGGTGACCACTCAGACTATTCAGGGATAGACGCAACACCCTGGACGTGGAAAAACCAGAGCCCTCTGAATATTCACCAGAGTGAATGGCCAGCATAAAAATGACAAAATATCCACAGTCTGCCGTGAAATGCTGCAAGCCAGGATCTCCCTCCCTCCCTGAGCTGACCCACCTCCCCCAAAATGTGGAGCCACCTGACTATGAGTGGTTTTCTGATTTGTCTGTTTCAGTAAAACCCACTTCATGGATGAGCCCAGTTCACTTTAATCAGCTTTGGCAGCTTGACAGCGAGAGAGAAGAAAACACCCCAGGACACCCTGTCAGGATGCACATCAGCAGGCAGTGACAAAAAATAAACGTTTTTTGGTGCATGACAGATAAGTGCTTTCTGACAGTCTGTCTGCTTTTATCTCTTTCAAGTCCTCCACCAGCTGGTAAATGATTCTGGCCAGTGCAGCCACTTTACCAAGTAAAACCTTTTCTTCCTCAATTACCAGTAAAAGGTTGGAAACACGGCAGAATCCATGTCCACTTGCTGTTGTTTTTCTTATTTGATTTTATTTCATAGCAAAAACTGCTCCCTCCTCTCCTCACCCCACTGTACATTTCATCTCTTGAATATTCAGGGAGATCTGGTCATTGCTAGGCAACATGTCATAATAAATATTTCATCAGTGGAAGAATGTTCAATGCCATCACCAAAAATCCTTATCTAGAATGAGTTTCAAGATTCTGTTTGACTTACATAGATTGGGATGTTCTGCATCTCTGGACTCTGTGTGGCTAAGGGACAATAGTGGTCAATGGAAAAACAGCAGCTCCCTTGGGTCAAGTGTTCAGCTCTGGCCCCCAATATCATGCACCCATTTTGCATCCACAATGGATTGTGCCCACAAAAGTGGCAAGCCCCCCCCCCATTTTCACAATGCAGGCAGCACTGTATTTGGACAAATGGGACAGATAGGAAGCCAGCTGCCTGATTTGCATGTGCAAAAAATGGATGCACACCCACTTCTGCAGGAGCAAGCCATTGGGAGTGCTAACCTGGGTATTTGAAATCAGAGATTGAGTTGAAGTTTGCTGAAAATACTGCTTTGTGCGTGTGTGTGAACAAGAGAGGATGAGGGTGGTGGGCAGCCTGACAATGTGTGAGCTCCAGTATCCTGATCCCACTGAAGGCAACCAGAGATTGGGCAGATACACAAGTGCAATGAGAAAGTGTCAGTTTAACAGTGCAACCGGCACTCAAGAATCCCACACCAAGCCAAATAGAAGACTTACAATGAATGACCTACAGCAATGGACACCCCTCCACACACACACGCTGATACCCAGGTGTTCCAAAGTATAAGGCCAATGAGGTGTCTTCAGGCTTGCCTAAGTGCTTTCTCTTTGCAACGTTAACAGAACCTGCAGCTGCGTTCATCTGACAGTGCAGAATCTTGTCCTCTACTACAGCAGTCTCAGTCCTGACATACACCTCAAGTTGTGGTGAAAGATCTGCTATGTGGGCTGCCTTTTCTACTAAAAATAGGCTGTTTGTTTGATGATCATTACTCAGGCTATAGCATAATACAGATCCAATTGGGACTTTAACATTCACAAAGGGATAGTGTCTTCAACTGAGACCTTTGTTTGGTGGCAGAACCAAGAACTAGTCAATGTTGGGGAAACTCCACATCAGGGACATTTTCAGCTGAAAGAAGCAAGCAGGTAGGATTTTAATGTGCTCTTGGAGATGTAACAAGTGCACTGATGCCTCCTAAACAGAGCAGCAGCATTCTGCATTTCTCTGATTTTTCATTTTAAATGTTCTCAGTGAATTTTAGGTCGGGTAAAAGGTGACGGTTGAAAGCCTCCTAAATGTGGAAGGGTCTGATTTCTGTGTTGCACCTCCAGAAGGCAAAGACCAGGGGAGGTGGAGGTGCCACCTTTACAACCTCCCTTTCTGGGCTGTGCCAAAAATGGCCTCCGGGGTAAGTTCAAGCACCCTTAGGCCTGGTCTACACTATGAGTTTATGTCAGATTTAGCAGCATTAAATCAAATTAACCCTGCACCCATCCACACAACGAAGCCATTTTTTTCGACATAAAGGGCTCTTAAAACCGATTTTTGTACTCCTCCACGACGAGGGGATTAGCACTGAAATCGACATTGCCGTCTCGAATTAGGGTTTGTGTGGACGCAATTCCAAGGTATTGGCCTCCGGGAGCTATCCCACAGTGCTCCATTGTGACCGCGCTGGACAGCGCTCTGAACTCGGACGCACTGGCCACGTGTACAGGAAAAGCCCCGGGAACTTTTGAATCTCATTTCCTGTTTGGCCAGGCAGGCTTATCAGCACAGGTGACCATGATAGAGTCCCAGATTCAAAAAAGAGCTCCAGCATGGACCGAACGGGAGGTACTGGATCTGATCACTGTATGGGGAGAGGAATCCGTGCTATCAGAACTCCGTTCCAAAAGACGAAATGCCAAAACATTTCAAAAAATCTCCGAGGCCATGAAGGACAGAGGCTACAGCAGGGACGCAACACAGTGCCGCATGAAACTTAAGGAGCTCAGACAAGCGTACCAGAAAACCAAAGGATCAAATGGATGCTCTGGGACAGAGCCCCAGACATGCCGCTTCCATGCTGAGGGACCGCGGTTTTAGAGAAATCTGTGTTCATGACCTCATCACCGCGCTGCTGTCGCCTCCTCGCCTGGTTTTTCAGGTGCTGGTTCTGCATAAACTGCACGATAATGCAGGTGTTTACAATTTTCATAGCTGCTGCAGTGAGCTGAACGGGCTCCATGCTTGCTGTGCTATGGTGTCTCCTCGGGCAATGCAGGGAAAAGGGCACAAAATGATTTTCTGCTCTTGCTTTCATGGAGGGAGGCAGGGTTGACTGACGACATTTACCCATAACCACCTGCAACAAATTTTTGGCACCATCAGGCATTGGGAGCTCAGCCGAGAATTCCAGTGGGCAGCGGGGATTGCGGGAACTGTGGGATAGCTACCCACAGTGCACCACTCGGATGTCGACGCTTGCCACGGTACTGTGGACGCACACCGCCGAATTAATGTGCTTAGTGTGGATGCATGCACTCGACTTTATACAATCTGTTCCCAAAAATCGACTTCTGTAAAATCGGAGTACTTTCGTAGTGTAGACATGGCCTAATTTACAGCGGCCATGTTACTATGTAGCACAGAATCCCCTGTAGCATCGCGCACTATGGGCCCACCCGGCACACCCCCGTATGCCCTGGCTTGTGAAATGGGGTAACTTGGAGCCACTTACGGAGTCTGTCCCAGGATCTCCATCCACAGAACAGGTACAGCAGGATCAGTGGCCATGCAAGCTTTCTTCATGCTGCCCTGATGATAAACATCAGTACTGAACTAGTCGGACACCATGTAGTCATTCTCCATGGCCCATCCATTCTTTAGCCTTGTTGCTGAGGCTGCTAATCAGGGAGCCAATGGTGGTGGTGTTTCTTTGGGATGTGGGCACTTGTCAGCTGAATTGGCCTAGCTTTGCTGCCTTTGACTCCCCTATGGGACAGCTAGTCAGGGCTCAATGTGTGGATGTTTGCATTGTATCACAGTATGATTCGTCATCAGCACTTTATCTAGAACCATCATCACATTGCAATACAACTTGGCAACTTCATGATGTAATGCCAACATACCATGATAGGGCCATTACACCCTGAAATAATTTTCTGGACATGTCAGTGCTTCAGCAAGAAGAAGTTTCAGGGAGCAAAACTGTCCTGCTGAAATTAAGATATAGCCCCATAAAATTTGGATGAGTGGCAATTCTATAACTGGAGGAAGTGCACCAGCTGATTTCACACAGAGCCCTGTGAACCAGATCCTCAGCTGGTGTAAATTGGCATCACTGCATTGAAGTCAATCTCTTAAAGTCATTGGCTGCAATGGAGCTATGTCAGTTTACACCATGTGATGATTTGACTCCAGATTTGTAATGTTCAGTGAATCTTGTTCTCTCCTTGGGGCTGGCGAAGAATGTGTTGAACTATGTTGAGCTGGTGCATTTTCTGGCATGCCCATAGGGCAACCCACGGTAAGGTTTATTTACAGTCATTTCTCTATGTGGTGTCAGTACGATGTAAAGTGAGAGACAGGCATCCCAATGGCAGCAGGATGCACTTAGAATTAAGACTGGAGAGCCATGCAGTAAAAAGACATAGCCACAGCTATAATACCTCAAAGTCCCCAGCACTACCAGGTTGGAATCTATGCTCCACTCCGGCTGCTAACTCAAGATGAAAAGAGACCATGAGTGGTGTAGCAGGTGCACAGAATGTGCACGGATTACATGGCCCCTAAAATCCTTAGTCATTCTTACTAAGATGGGGCTTGTCCACCCTGGGAAACTACATTATGTTAGAAGATGACCTGCAGATAACTAAGATATTGTCTCTGTTGATCACGGTTAACCCCAACAAACGGCTCACATTATGTTTAACAAGATAGCTCCCATCCACACTGAGTGCTAAAGCATATTTAGCATTTAATTAGTTTCCACGACTTGTCATTACATTCTGAAATGCTGAAATTTCCCAGGGCAGAGAAGCCCATGGACAGACCCTGTCTAAGATCAGAGGGGAGCTTTTACGTGGCTATTTGGCCCACGAATAGGCCATTCTCCTTTCTAAGCTATGATAAACTGGTGTGTGCTGTAGCTACTATTGTTATGGAAAGTGGCACACTTGGAGCCCAGCTGACCTTTGCAGCTTCAGGCTGGTTGTTGAACATCACTAGTGGCACTTGAATATTGAGGTCACAGGGCCGCTAAACCCTTTTATTTTCAGAAATACCTGCCTACATTGCACTGACCCAGTTTAGCTCAACTCTAAAAACAAATGCAGCCTAGAAGTACAGTATGAACACATACATTGTTCCTACCACCTATGTGTCCCTGCGTGTTACTGAAAAGAATTCAATCTTCTGTGGGAGGGAAGGATGTTGTTCATTTTTTGTTCTCATTTTTTTTAATTTTCATTTGTGTTTTTCCCCCAGAAGCGATTTGCGGGGCTAAATAGAAAGGGGCTGATTCTCCACTCCTTTAAGCCAGTTTCACATCATCGTACCTCTGCTGAAGTCAATGGACTTACGCTAGCATTGTGGAGCAGAGAGCCAGGCTCAGAATGTCTACAGCAATCCATGGTGGAGCCCATATGTTGTGACCTCCAGAGTTAAATGCCTGCAGACATTAAGGACAATTCAGGGCTGAAGTCATCCGGTGTCTGACACAGAGGAGCCAGCCATGAATCATTGCAGCTTAATGAGGAGTAGGTTGGTGGCTGTACATTGATGGGGGAATATATTCTGAGCTCTCCACCAGACATTGACTGATTGCCTCCAGCTTATTTTTTGTGAGGCAAATGAAATGGGTTCATAGAAGGTGATTTTCATGGTGGGATTTTAGCTGCATTCACAAAGTTTAAAAAAGGAAAAAGGCTCTCACCTGCTGTTAACCTTCAGTGATGGTGGAAAAAAGACACCACAATGAGGTAAACATCTATTAAGTTTGCTTTTTAAAATGTCACCTTTAATTAAATCATTTCAAACATTTAAAGGGCTCATCAGCTCCAGCCTGGCCTCTTTAAAGGGATGTGCTCCAAATATTAGACAGAGCCCTGGTTTCATCTGCTGCCAACCTAGTTTGTCTCTAACAGGGAACACAAGAGAGCTTTGTGTTTCTCCCAACTATTTGGGCACAGAAAGCCAGCGGGTGTGACGTCGGCATCGTTCTGCAAGGCACATCATGTGATGGAGGCATCTCAGGTGAGGACACTGGTGAAGAGAATCGTCTTCTGGATTTGGAAAGAGGGAAAGCGTAGAAATTAGAGATGGAAAAGGCCTATGAGGTCATTAGTCCATACTATCTCTGCCAGCTCTGGAGTAAGCCTATGATATGTTCTCCAGTGCTTTTGCCCACCCCAGTTACAAATGATGCAAAAAGGGGTCCCCACAGCATGCCTTAGGAGGCTATTCCACTGTCTATTTCCTTACATTTGGCCCAAATGTTCTTTGGTTAATTTCATCCCTCACTCACTAGAAGCCAGTGATGTTTTTCTTTCCCTCTTTTTAGGACAGAGAAACTGAGGGGGCATCTTTGGATAGGGAAAGGGTTGTGGGTGGATTCTATCCTGGAAGAACAAATAATAC
Organism: Lepidochelys kempii; assembly: GCF_965140285.1. NCBI lineage: Eukaryota > Metazoa > Chordata > Testudines > Cheloniidae > Lepidochelys > Lepidochelys kempii. Next base: position 73,023,429 of record NC_136389.1, read on the forward strand.
TAATTTATTGGGAAATATTATTGTAATTCTACATCACCTGAGCACCCCATCACAGGAGCTCAAAGTGCTTTTACACACGTTTTTGTAATTCACAGCACTCTGCTGAGGTAGGTTAATATTGCCAAGCAACTTTCTTCCCACATACAGAGCAGGCTGTGACCCAGAACCCACTGCAGGCATTTTTTACAAAATAAGGAATGAGCTGGAACGCAGCTCCCCAATGGTAGCCCCCACAGCATAGGGTTCTCTCAGCTACGGTGTTGCCAACTCTCATGATTTTGTCATGAATATCATAATCTTTATTGTTTTCCTTAAAACCCCAGCTCCTGGAGTCAAGTGGACATGTGATGACTTCAGTCTTCATTCTTAAAGAAAAAGTAAGTTTCTAGCCCTCATGGCTGTGGAGAAAACTTCAAAATGTGACCACAGGGCACCCGAAAGGTTCAAAAAGCAGAAGGCAAATAAAAAGAAACACCAAATCTATTATTTTTATATCTCGTGATTTTAAAGCCAATCTTGTGATTTTTGGTGAGTCTGACTCATGATCTTTGAACATTTGGTGTTGGCAATACAGCAGCGTCATCATTCCCTTGCCATAAGAAGAGTTTCATGAACCACATTTCTGTGTCCACACAGGTTGGACGCTCAGTGCTCAGGCCAGCGTATTGAGAGGGGTGAGCTTGTGTTCTGCCCTCCCGCTCTTCACAACGGGGAGGAATCAGGGCTTGGTACGGAACCAGCATGTTAGTCTTGTTGCTTAATGCATTACTGAAAGGTGCTCAGAGACGAAGGAGATGAGGCTGACCGAAGAACCTGTATAGGACAGAATAGAGATGATTAGACTAGAACTTGGGAAGGGAGAGGGCTGAGGGCAGTGGAATAGTTCCTTGAATGACCGAAGGTAGCAAACTGGGGGGAGTGGTGATCTCTCTTCCCTCAGCCTCTTTTCAATCCCCTTTGTTCTCAAAATACCTCTTTACCGCTGTTCCTGAGACTCTCATCCCTGCCCTACTGAACCAGCACGTTTGGGCCTGGGAGCTGAGGGAACCATTTTGCTTCTGAGGGATGCAGCTTCTGGATGCTTTGGCTGCAGGGTGTGACTAGCTAAACAGATCTCAGAGGGGTCTAAATCACACAATGTGTATGGATCCTCACTTCATACACTGATATCTGAGGAGCATTTTCTATCAGCTGGTAACAGAGCTGGAAGAAATGTTCAGCACAAACCCCCAAACCAGATGAAACTTGTCTGGTTTGGGGTTTTGTTTCAAACCTGGAACCCTCAGATCAGGTTCACTGGAAGCTTTGGGGAATATGTGGGGGAGAGGGGCAGGGGTGCAAACCTTTGGGGAAAGCCTGAGGCACATTCACCGTTTCAGCTGTAAGCCACATGAACTTTAGTGGTTGCATGAGTTTTCTGACGCAAAATCAGTCAAACCTTGGCAGTTTTGTCTGGGTTTTCCAATGGCTGATCTGCTGATTGGGCAACGACTATAGCTCCACAGCCTGTATGTATGTGTGAATGCCTAGGCAAACGGTTTTCAGAAGGAAGAGGAAATGGACGTACAGCAATAATCCTCAGCCACTCCAGCCTCTTGGGCAGGGACACCCCACTCACTGCTGGGACAAGTCAAACAGTGCTTAGAAAAGAAAATGGCTGCCCCAAGGAGGAGTGTCCCAATCTCTGACCCGGAGACTAGCAGAAACCATTGATCTATACTCAAGGCAATGATCTGACATCCAAATGCTCCCTCTTATGTTCCTTGATCATGGTGTTGCTGCTGATTAGCATTTGAATGGGGCACCTAATTAGAGGGAGGGAGAGAGACAGACAGACCACAGGCAGGGCAAGTCCTCAACTCCTACCACTCACGCCTGCATATGTTCTACTGATTAGTGTCTGAATGGGACCATGATTAAAGAGACCACGGCCATTGTGCAGCCTCTCAATAGAGTGGCTACATTCAAGGATTTATTTCAATTAAGACTTGAATAAATGTTTTGCAAATGGGAGCCTCTCCTGTTGAATGGGACGAGCTTTTAAACACCTCGGAAGCATAATTCTATCTTGTTCTTTGCCTTATCATGCCAATCTGTGTGTGTGTGTATAGCAGCGACATGTTTCAGTTCAAGTTTTGATTCGAACGTATCGATTTTTATTTGTTCGTGGGCTTTGTTGTTCAAAGAGCTGCTGTCGACCCCTGGTGGAAAACACTTGAAAACCATTCTTGGGAGAAACATTTCTGCCCTCTGAGGCTACGTCTATATGTGCAGCACCGCTCTCCTGTTGGCACAAAGACGCACCGCCATGAGCAGCAGAAGCTATGATGGCGGGAGTGCAGGCAAGTGCTTATGCTGGCGTACTTTATGTCGTTCACGAGGATGGTTTATTCACCCCCCTGAGCAACACAAATTATGCCAGCGTAACCTGTAGTGTAGACATAGCCTTAGGCATTTGTGCTGTGTGTGAGTTCTTCCACCAATTGCGTTATTTAGTTCAATGATTAATTCACAGTAGCATCTAGTAGATCGATCCAAGATCAGGGCCAGCTGAAGGAACGTTGCAATATAAAGGACTGGTTAATGGCCCTATCACACCCATAGAGGACTACATATAAAAGGCCTCCTCCCATCGCTTTGAATGCTGGGAAAGGGAAATAAAAATAGGTAATGTGAAGATTTTTCTTCTCTTTGCTGTTTGAATTCTCACAGGGCCAGAGAAACCAAACTGAAGCCAGAGATTCCCAGGGGTTATCTCCTGGCTCTGCCCTGAAAGACACTTTGAATTGACAGCTCACTACAACTATGTCACTCTTAGGATTTAGATGATAACTCATTTGTGTGTATATGTTTGCTTGCTTTAACCTGTAAATAACGCTATTATTCCTTTTTTCTAGTTAATAAACCTTGGATAGTTTATTACAGAATTGGCTACAGGCGTTGTCTTTGGTGTAAAGATCTAGGGTACCAATTGATCTGGGATAAGTGGTCTCTTGGGCCCAGAAGCTGCTTGCTTTAACCTGTAAATAACGCTATTATTCCTTTTTTCTAGTTAATAAACCTTGGATAGTTTATTACAGAATTGGCTACAGGCGTTGTCTTTGGTGTAAAGATCTAGGGTACCAATTGATCTGGGATAAGTGGTCTCTTGGGCCCAGAAGCAACCTGAATATTATGTGATTTTTGGTGTAAGTGACCATTTATCACCAAGTACAGTTTGGGTGTCAAGACAGGGTGGAGAGTCTCAGGGGACTGTCTGTGACCCCATGGTAAGACTGTTTAGTGATCCAGAAGTTCACATTTGTTACTGGCTTAGTGAAATCTAATTATAAGAACATAAGAGCAGCCATACTGGGTCAGACCAAAGGTCCATCTAGCCCAGTATCCTGTCTTCCGTCAGTGGCCAATGCCAGGTGCCCCAGAGGGAATGAGCAAAACAGGTAATCACCAAGTGATCCATCCCCTGTCGCCCATTCCCAGCTTATAGAACATACCACCAATTTGGGGTGTCCGGCCTGTCTTTGACAGTCTGCCCTGAGGTACGTACTCACATTTGTGAGCCACTCCAGACAGCATGAAAACAGGTACGTCTCCATGAGCTGGTAATCACACCTCCTGGGTCAAATGAAGACATAGCCTAAGTGACTTTCCCACGGTCACACAGGAAGTCCGTGAGAGACCATAAATCTTAGCGCCGTGCATTAACCACAAGGCCGCCCTTCCTCTTCTAACTATAGGCATGTTCATGTCAATAAGACTCTTCAGCCACAATTTTCAAACCTGGTTGCTGTTGAATGAAAATGGGAGTGCTGCTGCAGAGCCGCAGCTCCCACTGACAGCTTCTGATCTGACGGTTAATCAGATCTGAACGTGAGAGGGCCTTGCAGATCAGTTCAGGAAGGCTGTCCCATGCATGAGGAGCATTATGGACGAAAGCCTAAAGATTGGCTATGGGAGAAACAGAGTGTGAGCCCAAGCTGGTCTCATTAGCAGAGCACAGAGAGCAGAGGCCTGGGCAAGTAAATAGGGAGGAGCAGAGTTTGGCGGGCTTTGGGCAAGGACAAGAATCTTGATCTTGATGCAGTGGGGAAGTTGAAACCCAGAGATGAGATCTTGCACACAATTACTTAAAGGATCAGTGACCATTCTCTCCTGTAGCACCAGGTCAAATGCTCACATCACACAGTGTTAATTCCAGAAATAGGCTATAAATGTGAGCAGACCACTTTTTCTCATCGGGCATTTAAGAAACAACATTTTTTTCCCGTCTTTCAACGAGTGAAACCTCACTGGCAGAGTTTGAGAATGAATGTTCGGCCCTTTCTGCCTCTGAAATAGAGTCGTGAACCTAGCTCAAATCTTTGCCCTTCGCGCTTTCATAACCTCCAGGCTGGATTACTTGTTCATGGCTAGGGATGAAAATAAACTTCCCTTAAAGAAGGTGAGCAGCTGTAACATGGATCATCAGGAGTGCATTATCTAGATGCTTGGCTTACTACACTATGCCCCCTCAGAATACTGGGTCAAATTCAAAGTCTTGGTCCTATTCTTCAAAGCCTTCCAGGGAACTGTCCCTAGCTACTCAAGAAATTGCCTCTGCAACAGTGATCTCCCCTCACTGCTACATTCCTCAGGACCTGTCAGCTGGAAGGGTGAGACTCATGAGAGCAGGAGACAGAGCTTTCACTGTGGCTACTCACTCCCTCGGGAGATCTGAATGACCGTGGAACTCAGAAGTGTCAGAACAAAATGGAAAAAAATCACTCCTTTGACTCGACAGCAGCTTTCCCACACTATCAACCAGGAAGGCGAAGGAGGCAGAAAAAGAGAAGGAAAAGGTAGATGAAGAAAGAAGGGCAAATTTCCTTAAAGGGCCATCTTTGCAGGAAGGAAGGAAAGAGTAAGACATGACTACAGGCCAGTCTTTGGAGATTTTGAAACTATTAGGTGCCCTGACTCTGGTGGGGATCTCTGTAAAAACGTGTCAAGATCTCACACCCTTTGAACAGATGTTTCTTGGATTTTAAGACATTGTTTCCCATGGGCAAGACTGTGGATGTTTTGACACCTGTGCAGCCGGCTGACAGGTGGAAACATGTAAGGAGGCCCTCTTCCCTCTTTGAATAGCTTGTGCAAGTGTACAATCACACCTCCATTCCCTATGAAGCACAGGGCCTGCTGGCTCAGTGTGCATAAGGGCTCCTGGCTTCCATCTCCACATGGCCGCCTGGAGCAGACCCCCTACTCACCAGGCCAGTCAAGAAGGAATTGAGCAAGGCCATAGTATGTTTCCCTCCCCAGCTACTCATCCTGGAAAGCTGTTTCTCTCTGCTGCATGCCTGCTACAGTGCAGAATCACCCTGCCTCCCCCAACAAGCGTATTGATTGTCTGGCACAGGAAGATGAGCCAAGTTCCTACTGTGAGGTCTAGTGTGAAAGTGGGAGCCAGCTGAGCTCCTGCCCTCAGTACATTAGCTCTCTTAATACTCCCGGATTTTGGGGTCTTGGTGCCCCTGATTGAAATTCAAAACTCCCAGCGATTTCTTTCCCCTTTCATTAATTTCCTAATGTCCCAGTTCTGCTGAGATAAGATCGGGCCAAGGGCTGTGCTCACACCACTTTATTTGTCACTCTGATCAATAGCAAACTTGTTCTGGTGCAAAGGAGGAAAGGACAGAGAGGGGTCTAATTTCCAAATCCATGGAGGTGGGAGAAGATTTGAAGATCCCTCTGTCCTAATTATTCTGCTGTAGAGAGGGGCAGCAAAGCCTAATCTAGACAGCAATAGACCAGGCAGACACACTAGGAGATGGGGGTAGGTCCTTAATATTACGAAGTTCAACATCTCCAAACCTCCAACACTTGTATAAAAAACTGATGGGGGGAAGGGAGGACTTGATCCAGGTTAAAATGAAGCAGGGTTTTTAAGCTTCTGTAAATGTATGCATGTGTGATTGCATCCCATTTCATTCCCAGTGTGCACAAAACAAAGGATATTTTTATTACAAGCCTTGGAGCAGTGAGTGTGAATCCAACTCCTGAGTAGTGAACAAAAGTTATTGCCACCTGATAGCTGTTTGATGGCATGTGTGAGATGAGTTTGGTGACTCTCAGTACAGTGCCTAGTGATCAGATGTTAAATGATCACCAACATTCAGGCAAAAAGGACGATGGTATGAAAAATGCAGGATGGCAAGCCACAAATGTGTTGTTAATAGTATAGAATCATACACTGTACAAACTCATGTATGAATTTCATAATGTATGATTCCCTTGCATGATGACTTCAGAATAGCATGTTGCTAAATGCAGGACAGAGTGCTTCCTAGAGGGATGTAGGACATTAGAATAAAGGATGGCCCTTAAGAGAAGGCCTAAGTGGTCCGCCTACTATGTTTTGCAATGACAAAAAGCGCCACCACAATTGGCACCTTTGTTGGCAGTAAAGATGGACTCCCAGTCATAACTTTCAGACCCCAAAATTCTGGGATATTCAGATCTAGTGTTTTGGCTGGATCCAGGTGACAGGGTATCATGTGCTAGAAATCCTCCATGGAGATGCAAAGCTATTCTGCTGACTCACCTGGAAACCAGTCCTGGTGGGTCCTATTAGCTGCAACCCAAGCATATAAAAGGAGTAAAATATCCCTTTCTGAGCCAGAAACACAGAAGATTGCAAGCAACCATGATTGAAACAGTGAGGTTGATCTGTTGTAATTTAAGATAGCACTAAAGATAAGTCTGAAGCAGGGGGTAAGTTTGTACCTAACCCAATGTGCGTATGTGTCAGAAACAGAGATGGAGTGTCTCCTGCTTACATACCACTATAAAGAGAGGGGTCAGTTGTGAAATCTGGAACTTGATTATACATGTATGCACATCCCTGCCTGCTAAAAGTCTGAGAGTGTTTGAATATTGGGTTTTGGCTGCTTATCTCCAGTGTGAAACTCTGTAGAAATCCCTGCATGCTGCCATTTTTAAAATGAAATCACGTGCCCTCTTCTCTAGCGCCTGATTTTGGGGAAGTTTGGCTCCAGATGTAGATTCAAACTTTATAGTCCAGATCCATCTCAAGTGTCTGTCTTTGGCCTTCACTACAGGCCAGAGGGTCTTCTCCATTCAGCAGCCATATGAGGGGTAAGAGCATTTATTGTTCTGGGGGATTGTTCCAATAAGACACAGAAACTAGAAATGGTCCCATGCCTGCAAAATTCAGTTCCAGGCCTGGAAAGGGTGGAAATGTTGGGATGTCAAGTTTTGGTTCAGCCCGTTATAAACAGAGGCCATTTGAAAATCCACACTCAAGTTCAGAAGCTGGCTATCCCAAATGTTTGGATCTGACTGAAGGTGGTCAGAAGACCCTACAGTCAAAGGACACTGATCACATGGGATAAAACTACTTGACCCTAATGGATGAGCTCTGATCAAAGCACAGCAGAAAAGTCTTAACACCTGTAAGCCCCCGGGCCAGGTTTCTGTCCAGCTCCAGATCTGTTGATCCCAGTGCACATGAGCAACACTGGCTGTCATTTCACATGTAATCCCAGCTAGTCCCAGCAGTGCAGATCCTGTCCCAGCCTCCCACTTTCTAAATTCAGTATCATCAGAGGGTAACGCTTTTATTCCCATATTCCGTGCTGCTTTACCAGACAGGCTCTCAAACCTAATTAAGCTTTGCATTATCATTGTTTTTATCACATTAAGATCCCACTTGGCTCTCAGCAGCATAGACCACAAAGTCAACACTGCATCTTTAAACAGAAACAACAGATTTTGGTTCAATTAAAAATTCATTAAAATGTAAATTAGTTTGGAAATTTTTTTTTCTTCCAATGCCTACTCAGTGTGGTACTTTAATTGCACAGAGTGTTCAAAAGAGTGGGACTCTAGGCACAGAGAGAAATTGATCTCCATGTACTCACCTGGCTAAATGATCTTTGAAGGGCATTTAACCCTTTTCCTTCACCCACTGCAGCTTCTGTTGTCACACAGTAGATCTTCAGTTCACCGCAACACAATCAATTGCCTTAGTGATCTGAACTATGTTATTTTACAGCTATGGTGAATGACTGATTGACATTATCATGCAACTTTGATTCCTTTCCTCTCGTCTTCCTTTGAAATTCTCATATTGCTCCCAGGAAAACTTTTTCCAGCAAGGCCCATCTTGAAAGCCAGCTGGTTCATAGCAGATTTGACTGGGTGTGCCAGAGTAAATTTACGAGCCATATCCCTTATAGAATCTGCAGCAGCCCTGGAGGTGTAAGTCCATTCTTACTAGACCATGCTTTGCTTCTAATGTGCTATAAAAATATGTGTGTGCGTTATTTTTTATATCTGTATTTTAGTTTAGTTTTCTTAACATGGTAAACCCAATCACTATAGCAAGTTCATTAGGTGTCCTTAATTGCTAAGAGCACGCTCAGAACGTATGGCAAATGCAACGTAATTGAGAACTAATTAACTTGTTATAGTTATCTCGTTATATGCCAATTAAACTTTTAAACATTCTTTCCAGTAGATAAAGAAACAATAAAATTCCATCGGGCTAAATTCAGAGCTGGGGTAAATGGGGCAACTCCAGTGACTTCAACTTGTTTTAAATTTCTCTCTTTCCGTTTTTTCCATTAAAAAGAGCCACACAAACAAGGGGCGGGGGGCGGCGATTGACTGTTCCACAGAAGCAGTGGAAATGTTTATGCTCAAACTGTTGTCAAAAGCAAACAAAATCAAGAATAATATTTTCTTTAACCTCTTACAGTCCAGTCATCTGAGGTGTTACTTGTAATAACAGGCAAAAAAATATTCAAATCAGAGAGTGACTGTTAAATTCATAGTGCTTCTTTAATGTTTGTGAAACATTTTGAAGGTGAAAACATTAATTGTTAATTATTAAAATAAAAGGCAAACTCTCTGGGCCTCTTCGAACTGACAGTAAAATCACTGCCTAGATTTATTTATCACTGTGAAAAGAGACATGGGCATGAACACACCACATGGGGGTGGGGTAAATTAATGAGATTTTCCCATCCTGGGAGATATTTCCTACTTTTTTTTTTTCCAAACTGAAAATGTATGTGGGAAAGGATTAATTCTGGAACCAGAATATTATAATAATGAGAGCCGGAGAAGGGATAGTTAGGTGCTCATATACCATTGTGCTTCATGGACTGGTGTTGGGGTTGGTCCTGCTTTGAGCCGGGGGTTGGAGTAGATGACCTCCTGAGGTCTCTTCCAACCCTGATATTCTATTATTAGATTAGATTAGATGAAATAATCTCTTGAAAGCAAACAGGGTGGCACCTTTGTGATACTAGGCAGCCACGAAGAGCCAAATCCAGCCTTTGGCAGGTACTTTGGGAGTTGAGTCTATTCATATCTAGGCTGAATCTGGTCCAAAAAGTTTAAATTAGAGATGGGTCTGGACAGGTCAAATTGTTTAAGAACATCATGACCACCCACACCTCCCTTAACTTTCTTCCAAATCCCAAACTGAACCTATCTTTTCTCTCCTTGCTATTTCCAGGAAGCTCCGTGGTACAACGAGAGAGGCTGTTCTCAAGCGATTTTCCCACCTAACTTTCCATGCCAAGATGACAAAACCCATCCAGAGACCTTTCAGGTATTTGCTGCATCTAAACATTGTGAAAGTCTCCCATAACTCCTGTGGTTTAAATCGGCACAATTCCCGGAGTGGAAAGAGTGTGATGTAGTGTTATGGAGGTTACTGGCAGCACACCAGAAGACTGGACTGCCCTCTCCTGTGCAGTTCCCCAAGATGTGCTAAAACAGCAAAGCTTGCACAGTCAAGGATTGTGTGTTTTTATTACATTTTTACAATGTTTTCATTACGTGCTTTTATTCTATTGTTCTAAGCTGCTGTAATGAAAGCTGGAGCGATAAAAGTTGATTGATCACTACTTTTCCATGTATAAATGGAGGGGTTTTTTTCCACTAGGAATGCGTGAACCTCAGAAGGTTCAAGAGTTTGATTGAATGCAAAGACCAGGCATCAAATCCAGCTCCAGTGTAAACTCGCTGAGGTCAAGACCTTTACGTTGATTTTTCCGAGTACTTGTCAGGTTATTGGGACATCAAGTTTGCAAAACGGGGCTGGAAATCTGGTGAGAAGGTCTATGTGCGATCTAGTGGTTTGTTTCATCCAAGCTTTTTTGTTAGTTTGGTATTATGTGGGTTCCCATGTCCTGAAATTCTAAAAACTAAAGGAGTTTTTATTTTAAAAATGCCATAGTTGACTTCAGTGGGAGTTTTGGGTGCACAGGGAAGGCAGGGTCAGGCCCTTAGATAAGGATGTACTATTTATAGTTGAAGTCAAAGTAATTGTAATGGGTGGATTCCCTAGTTCTTCTTCCAGTGCTGATTTTTGTGTGTGTAACACTGTGGAGTATGCATGAGCTCCTTGCATCTGAGACCATAGGATTCTTGCTAGCAATGTCCATTGGTCTGGCCTGTGTTCTTCTCCTCCTCATGCTCCAAACCCAAGGCATAAAGGGGTGATGTGAACAGATCACCTCTCCCATTCGTCCTCTACTGCCGCATGGTCTGAATCAGAACGCTCCAGCATCCCAAGCTGATCCTGTCTTCAAACCTGCAAATATTGTAAATAGAGTTATTGTTAGTTAGATTTAGCTCTAGTTTTCCTAGAATTAATTTCTAATTAGAATGTGAGGACTTCTCTTCCCCTTGGGGAACCCCCTTCCTTCCCAATACAGGACAGAGATTATGCCCCTACTCCTTTCCAGTCAGCAATGACCACGAACAGTGCCTTTATTGCTTGGGAGAAGCCATTTTTCATGGAGTGTACCATTTGCTGCTCTTTTCCCAGCCTCACCCAGCAATCACAGGAGTTCAGGCTTAGGAAACATTTCATGGATTGGGCAACGAGGCCAACCCTGTGCTTTGGGCAGAGGTGTTGAGAAGTGCGCCTGCTAGCACCATGACAAATTCCTCTCTCTTCCCTCTTTAGGGACCGCTCTTACGATGGGATACTCATCCAAGAGGTGGATTCCCTTTTCTGATGCAGAGCCGTAGATCTGGTGCCATATAAACATCAAGGAAAGGGTTTTCATTCCAGATACTTCCTGATCACCAAGAAAAAAGGGAAGATGGAGACCCATCCTGAATCATCAGCAACTCAATGTCTTTATCTGCAAATTGAGGATTTGGATGGTCACCCTAGCATTAATAATCCCATCCCTAGACAGAGACACTTGGTTCATAACTCTCGACATGAAGGATGCCTATTTTGACATTGTCATAAATATAAAGGGAAGGGTAAACCCCTTTGAAATCCCTCCTGGCCAGGGGAAAGCTCCTCTCACCTGTAAAGGGTTAAGAAGCTAAAGGTAACCTCGCTGGCACCTGACCAAAATGACCAAAGAGGAGACAAGATACTTTCAAAAGCTGGGAGGAGGGAGAGAAACAAAGGGTCTGTGTGTCTGTCTATATTCTGTCTTTGCCGGGGATAGACCAAATGGAGTCTTAGAACTTTTAGTAAGTAATCTAGCTAGGTACGTGTTAGAGTATGATTTCTTTAAATGGCTGAGAAAAGAACTGTGCTGAATAGAGTAACTATTTCTGCCTATGTATCTTTTTTGTAACTTAAGGTTTTGCCTAGAGGGGTTCTCTATGTTTTGAATCTAATTACCCTGTAGGGTATCTACCATCCTGATTTTACAGGGGGGATTTCTTTATTTCTATTTACTTCTATTTTTATTAAAAGTCTTCTTGTAAGAAAACTGAATGCTTTTTCATTGTTCTCAGATCCAAGGGTTTGGGTCTGTGGTCACCTATGCAAATTGGTGAGGCTTTTTATCCAACATTTTCCAGGAAAGGGGGGGTGCAAGTGTTGGGAGGATTGTTCATTGTTCTTAAGATCCAAGGGTCTGGGTCTGTAGTCACCTAGGCAAATTGGTGAGGCTTTTTACCAAACCTTGTCCAGGAAGTGGGGTGCAAGGTTTTGGGAAATATTTTGGGGGGAAGACGTGTCCAAACAGCTCTTCCCCAGTAACCAGTATTAGTTTGGTGGTGGTAGCGGCCAATCCAAGGACAAAGGGTGGAATATTTTGAACCTTGGGGAAGTTTTGACTTAAGCTGGTAAAGATAAGCTTAGGAGGTTTTTCATGCAGGTCCTCACATCTGTACCCTAGAGTTCAGAGTGGGGGAGGAACCTTGACAGACATAGACATTCATCCCTCCCTCTGGAGGTTCCTCAGGTTTGTCGTAGGTCCAAACAACTACCAATACAGGGTACTTCCCTTCAGACTAGTAACTGTACCCAGTGTGTTTGCAAAAATATTCTCAGTAGTTCGCAGCACATGTTCGTCACAATGGCTTGACAGTCTTTACATACCTAGATTATTGGTTTTTGATGGGCAGGTCCTGGCTGGAAGTTCTGACCTCAGTGAAATCGTTGCTCAATCTTCTGGCATCACTTGGCATCTGTGTGAACACAGAAAAGTCTGTCCTGGCTCCAACACAGATTATACAATCCATAGGAGTGACTCTGGATTCTATCAGAGCAAAAACTTGTCTTCCCATAGGCAGATTCCAGTAGATGAACAATCTAGTCAATCAAGTCAGGAAGAATCCAAAGACATCAGTTCATTCCTTCCTTATCCTTGTAGGCCACACGGTGTCATACACTTATGCAACACCTTTCACAAGGCTTCTCTCCCGTATCTGCTAGGTTGGCTTTGAACAGTTTATGCACCAAGAAAAGACAGCATAGACAAATTAGTAATGATTTCCTCCAATGTGAAGGATCCTCTAACTTGGTGGGCAAACACAGAAAGTTTGTGTGGGAGTTCACTTCCTTCTTCCACACCTGAGAGACCCTTAATCACAGATGCATCATTATGAGGTTGGGGCACCCCCCTGGATGAGCACAGCCACCTAGACTCCTTGGAAGGCCAGAATGCAAATAAACCTGTCAGTGCTGAGAGCCGTCCAGGAAGCCTGAATGGCGCTACATCAGTGCAAGCCCCAAATACAGATGTGCAGTTGCAGCTCTGGTGTAATATAGGGCTGGAATTGGTGTGGCTTACTCTGGTTTGAAACTGGGGTGAGCAATTCTGGTATAATGTGTTTACACTGGTGGCTAGCTACACCAGAGCAACAACAGTACAATATCTCCAGTATAACATGCCCTCCTATGGAGATATGGGAGTTCAGCCCCTCACAGGATTGGTTTCTTAGCTTCTTGGTGAATATATCTCTGCAGTTAGTACAGTCTGCTTCTCCATCCAGCTTCAGTAGAAATTTCCAGGCTAAAGAAGTCTTATCTGCCACTGATGCCATTAAACATTGATTCGTGCCTTTCTTGTACTGTGCCTTAGACTCATCCTCTGTAATTCTTCCTTCACTGGGCCCCAGGCCATGCTCCAGAGACTGCAATTCATTGTGAAATGCCTCTTTCAGGGCTCTTGCGCCCAATAGAGACTTTTCCCCAGATAGTTTAGAGATGTCTATAAAGTCGATGAGCATCAGTGTCCAAAATTCCACAGGGAGGCCCACGAGTGGGTAGGACAGAACACCAAAAGGGCATGAGATGATGTGTGCACCAGGAGGGGAGATGCCAGAACTTTTTAGGAAGTAGGTAACAAGGATCTGGATTTCTTAGAAGACTCACAGCTGTGATTTATTCATAGAAAGAAGGAAGGGAAATCTTTCCGCTTCCCCACACTGAAATTCTCCGTTCCCTGGCTTTAGTCACGAACCTCCCAAGCAGGAGATGTATATCTCCACCCTCCATAGAGTATTCTGCATCCGATGAAGTGAGCTGTAGCTCACGAAAGCTTATACTCAAATAAATTGGTTAGTCTCTAAGGGGCCACAAGTACTCCTTTTCTTTCTGCAGCTTGTGTTATTGTTTGCTAAATATTGTGGCACATTGTTTACCTCACTCTGCAGCCTCAAGATCTTTCTGCCGTTTCTCTGCTCTAGGAATTTCATAAATAAATCACTAGGTCAGGAAGTCTCCCTCTTTCTCCCTCTCACACCCTCCACTCTGTATTTGTACAGATCATTTAAACCTGCCATGAATGCTACTTTTGATTGCTCCCCTCTGATGGTATCTCTGTGTACTAGGCTTAATCCGGCAGAAGACTGATCATTCATACTCCTGACCACAAAGAACCCTAATGATCTAATACCATAGTACAATCAGATGTAGATATTACCTGAATGTAAGTTTGTTTCCCTGGTAATGTAGACATCTAAACCTACAGACCAGGTGTTCAAAGGAGTGGGTTTTCAGGGGCTCAGTACCATGGCAGAGCCAGATATTCAAAATTATCTCAGCTCCCATTTAGGCACCTGAAAAGACAGCAGGATTTTCAAAAGTACCCAGCCCCAACTGCTCCCATTGTGACTTACATGCATCCAACATACTGAACTCTTTTGAAAATGTGGCCAAAAGTGACTGTTATCAGGTCTCCCACTTAGTCCTTCTCAAGACTAAACATGGCCAGTTTTTTTTAAATCTTTCCTTATAGGTCAGGTTTTCTGACCTGCTTTTCAACACAGCTGTAAAGAGTGACTGAGTTTCTGCCAAATTCAGGACAAGATGAACTACTGGAATCTTTCTAGTAGAGAAAGGCCAGAACAAGAGCTTCAAATCCAAAAATACCCCTGAACTGTAGCGCTTTTGAAACTCAGCCATAAACATCATGATTAGGGTTTATTACAATATCAGGCCAAAGAGAAATATCACATCCTAACAGCTTTGAACTGGGCTGAGGACAAAATCCAGGTCTGAATTTTGTATCTGAAGCCCTTCTATGTTAACTAGTCACTTTAAAGCTATCAGTGTAAAGGAGAAACAATAACCAGTTGGGGCTTATTTAGTGCAAAGTGCTGTTAAATTTGAATCACTGCAGGTTGGCTATAGAAAATATCAGTGTTATACACACACACACACACACAATCCAGTCCGATTAATTGAAAATACGGTCTTGTTTAGCCCAATTTCATTATAGTGCAAGTTACCAATATGTTATTGCTCTTATGAATGAGTTTTACTTCTAAATCAGCAGGCTGGCCCACTGGATATGTACAACTCCATGCCTACGCGAGCGACAGTCACACCTCCAGTTGTAACACAGGCTTTGTCTACACTACCAAGATTTGTCGACAAAACTTAATGTTGACACCCAAAAGTCGACAAAAGAAAAATTGCCAAAGGGTGTTCACACTTGCTCCCTCTGTCGACAGATCATGTCCACATAGTGGGCACCATCATCAACCGGGTGAGCCATGCATTGTGGCTATGTATCCCACAGTGCAGTGTTGTGGGAAAGTGGAGGTGATCACTGCGCATCTTGCGAGGATTCCCTCCCGGTTCTCCCACAGCCTCCGCAGCTGCCGGGAGCAGCATCATGAGTAGCTCTGGAAGCTCTCCATGCTGAGGAATGTCAAAGCAGTGCAGCGGTCTCTCCTCCCACCCTCCCTGAGACAGCAATCTGCCTGCCGCTGCCTTCCTAGTGCAGGGCAAAACACGGGCATTCCAATGATTTTCTCTTTGTTCCCCAAACGGAACAGCACCCTCAGCTGTCAGATATTTCCCGCAGCTTTGAAAGGGGAGGGGCGCATGCCCGCAGAGATCAAAACACTGAGCAGAGCAATCAGGCAAGCATTGTGGGATACTGGTGGAAGCCAGTTCTGTCGACAAAACAAACAGCAGTGTCTACACTGGTTCTTTGTCAGCAATAAAGGGAGGGGAAAAGAAAAGAGTCTCTCATGGAGTGGAAGTTTTTTGTCGCCAACACCAGGCGTTTTTCCCCACAAAAGTCTCATTGCAGTGTGTACGCTCTCACTGTTTTGTCGCCAAAAGGCAGTTTTTGGCCACAAAACTTGGTAATGTAGACAAAGCCATAGACAAGAATAAGGCTGAAGTGTGTAGGCTCAGGGTAAGTAGGGAATAGAACAGGTAACTCTTGTGCCTTTTCTACAGCAACATGATCTATGAAAGATTCCTTTGTTTGTTTGTTTGTTTGGCTCTATGTAAGGAAAATTTGCAAATGCAGATTTCTATGGAATTCTTTGACTGCTTCCATGAGCCTGTGAAGCTGACACTGGGTTTGAACTTAGTGGATTTGCTCCCTTTGGCTGTGGAGGTTTACAAGGGTCGATGAAAACGCAGCAAGAACCAACATTCTTTAAAGTTAAAGCCTCCTCCCGCTTGTTTCCTTCTCTTTCTCACTGCCTTGGGCACCTCTGTGACCCTGTGCTCATCAAGCATGATCAAAACATTCCCAAGTGCATGGCCCCCCTGAGAGAATGCTCCCCACCCGCTACATACACACACTGCCACCTAGTGGTTTGATAATCCACCAAAGCTTGACAGCAACGAAGAGGGGCAATGCAAATCTGGGGATTTCAGCCAAATGCCATTAACGCTGCATTTAAAAACTTGACATCCGACAGTACTCAGCTATGTTCCACCTTCCCAAATTGGAGGTGCCCTGTTAGAGATGCACAAACTGCCAGGCTATAACGGATTGGATACAGTGCCAGCTGTGCAGATGCATTTGGAAATATCACTACATTAGCACCAGTCTCAGATAACAGGAGGTACAATTGTCACACGTTTTCTACCTTTTCAGTTTTTTGTGCGTGTCTAATTGAGGGGGAGGAGGAAGGACCTTATCTCTTGTGACTAGTGGTGGCACAACTGAAAAAATTGTTTTTGTTACCAGGTGGAAAGCTTTTCACATGCAAATTGTCAATATCATTGCAACGTAGTTTTTTTATTCATCTAAAACAGTTTATCTGACCAGAAAAAAAATAATAATAAAAAGAAAGATTATTCTTGTTTTATATCAAACATTTCACTCTGACAATAGTGAGTTGTACACAATGAAATGTTGGGATGGATCACCCCATTTTGCAATTTCCTATGGGAGAGAAAAAACAAAGGAGAATAATGGACAATTATCTGTTTTGGACATTCATGCCAAACAACAGTCAAGTGGCTGTTTATGCAGGCTTTTTATTTTCTCTTTTTCCCCATCAGAGAAATTGGTACATTTTTATAGTTGTGTATTTTGTTGTCTCTTCATTGTTTACAATTCCCTCTCAGAAGCTGGGAAAATCATGTCACATTCCCTACTGATTCCGTCCTTTGCTATTGATTTTTACTTCCAGAAAATCCTAATAGAGCTTGAAATTAATACAATTTAATTTTGTGCTCTCCATTTATTTTGTGCCAAAATGAGGATCTTCGCTGCTGTTGCACAGCTCTAGGTATACAGAATATGGCAGAGGTCGACTCCTGAGGACAATAAACACTGGGAAGAGGAGTACATTGATACTTTACACTCTCCATCCCAAGACAGTGAGGATCATTTGCTCCAGCCCAGTGAACCAGATATAAATATTTCTCTCTTGAATGGTTCATCCAAAAAGTGGAATTTAGAGGGCCAGATCCTAAACTGGAATAAATCAACCCTGTTCCCTTGATTTTAACCTACATCAGATTACCACAACTGAGAATCTGGCTCGATATGTCTTGCCTCTTAAGTGAAAAACACACTTCTAGACCCATGAGCCAAGTCATCCAATGATCTCAAAGCACTTTGCAAGCAGCACAGTATCTCTGTGAGGTAGGTAAGTGTTGTTTTGCATATAGTTAAACTGAGGCACAGTTTGAGTGACTTTGTCTAAAGTCAAACAGATCTGGGAAAAGAACCGAGGTGTCCTGGTTCCCAGTGCCTTGCTCTGCTCACTGTAGGGCTGCTTAGGCATAATTAGATGTAGATCCATTCGCCAACCAAAGATGCAATGGATTCTTTCTGCATCGATGAAGTGAACTGTAGCTCACGAAAGCTCATGCTCAAATAAATTTGTTAGTCGCTAAGGTGCCACAAGTACTCCTTTTCTTTTTGCGGATACAGACTACACGGCTGCAATTCTGCAAGAGTGGGGTTTATGCAGAAGTGGGCTCTGCTATGTATGACAAGAGCCTTCAGGAGAAGATTGGGGACACTGAACCTTGCCAAATCTGCAATGCTGCTTCCTGCTAATGAACTTGCTGAGGAGGAACAGACACTTCCTGGCCTGTGGGAGATGTTTCACTTTTTCAGGAGGCCTGAGGCTTTCACTGGAGGAAGCGCCTGTAGGCAGGTTATAGTGTTGATAATGAGGCTATGAAAGGTTGTGGCCGTGGTTAATATAGGCTTCCATTTGTCACGCCTGTTTGTCATGTCACCACACTGTTTAGCTGTATAAAATGGACTGTAAACTTTGTTCATTTGGGACTGACAGCTGTGATAAAGGTTATGTGCATTTTACAGCTTTGCAAATTTGAAGGAGAAAGGTCTCACTGCACAAGGACTTATCATTCATCATATCGCAGAAGACACTATTAGATCATTTTGTCTGTCCCTCCCCTGCCAGTTCAGGATGCCACTGCTTGGCTTAATGGTGCCTCCTGCTCAGGTTAAAGACTTGGTTTTAAATATGTAGAACTTCTGCTCTCTCTACACATCTGTGTCTTTCATATCTGCATTCTAAATCCACTCTCTCTCCTCAAGTTGTCATTTAATATCTGCATTCTAAATCCACCATGCCTCCTCAAGTTGTGGATTGCACCCTCAGCAAGTTTGCAGATGACACTAAACTGGGAGGAGTGGTAGATACACTGGAGGGTAGGGATAGGATAAAAAAGGACCTAGACAAATTAGAGGATTGCGCCAAAAGAAATCTGATGAGGTTCAACAAGGACAAGTGCAGAGTCCTGCATTTAGGACGGAAGAATCCCATGCACCATTACAGACTAGGGACCGAGCAGCTAGGCAGCAGTTCCGCAGAAAAGGATCTAGGGGTTAGAGTGGACAAGAAGCTGGATATGGGTCAACAGTGTGCCCTTGTTGCCAAGAAGGCTAACGGCATTTTGGGCTGTATAAGTAGGAGCATTGCCAGCAGATCGAGGGACATGATCATTCCCCTCTATTTGGAATTGGTGAGGCCTCATCTGGAGTACTGTGTCCAGTTTTGGGCCCCACACTACAAGAAGGATGTGGAAAAATTGGAACGCGTCCAGCGGAGGGCAACAAAAATGATGAGGGGGCTGGAGCACATGACTTATGAGGAGAGGCTGAGGGAACTGGGATTATTTAGTCTGCAGAAGAGAAGAATGAGGGGGGGATTTGATAGCTGCCTTCAACTACCTGAAAGGGGGTTCCAAATAGGATGGCTCTAGACTGTTCTCAGTGGTAGCAGATGACAGAACAAGGAGTAATGGTCTCAAGTTGCAGTGGGGGAGGTTTAGATTGAATATTAGGAAAAACTTTTTCACTAGGAGGGTGGTGAAGCCCTGGAATGGGTTACCTAGAGAGGTGGTGGAATCTTCTTCCTTAAAGGTTTTTAAGGTCAGGCTTGACAAAGTCCTGGCTGGGATGATTTAGTTGGGGATTGGTCCTGCTTTGAGCATGGGGTTGGACTAGATGACCTCCTGAGGTCCCTTCCAACCCTGATATTCTATGATTCTAATGTCCCTAGAGAGTTAACTGTTATTTCTTGAATCCTTGGAGCTATTGTATGGGAATTTGGTTAGTACAAACTGATATTTATAAAAGGTCAAAAGGAAATGTAAAAGTGTCTTTCCTTTCTTTTCCTTGCCTTCAAAGCAGAGAATGCAACATTGCATAAAGAACTTGCTTTTGCCACTATGCAAAGATTTTTTTTTCAGTACTCCCAGTATTTAGTGCAGAATTCTATGAGTGGAGAATTATTCTCCAAATTACCAGAGGCAAGACGATATAATAGTCTTTTATTCTATTTCAGAACATATTACTCTTCCTTTACGGACTGTTTCCACAGTTTACTCTAATCTTCCTGCAACCTGTCTTGTAGAGGAGATATAAAATTGAGGCCCTGCCACATTTGTGCACCTGTTTAATTTTAAGTGGGGAATAGTCCCAGTGGCTTCAATATACAGTGTGACCAAGAGCTGCAGAATCAGGCCCATTGTTTGTGACGCACTTTGGGATAAATAGCATATTAGCAAAATAGGGTGTGTTAAACCCAAATCTTGCACCATCCTTTATGGGAGAGTCTCAGACTCCTCCAGAAGGACTGTGTGCAGGCTGAAATATATTGTACTATGGTCTGTATGTGTTATACTGATTTTGTGCCTATATTCAAGGCTGGACTTGACACCAAGTCAAGGGAGCCAGACACCATCCTTCACCCAGGACATTGGCTCCCCCTCCAATACTGGATCAAATTCAAGGTTCTGGTCCTCATAGCCAATGCCTGATCACCTATATAAGGTCTTTCCCTCTGCAGTGCTCCAAGAACACTCCACCAATAGGCATGAGGCAGCTGATGGCACCAAGAGCAAGATTCTACAGTGTTCTCTGTGGAAGAACCTAACTATGGAGCTCTCTGGTATAGGACATCAAACTCAACTCACGGCGTGCCTCCTTCAGGGCCTGATCTTGTTTCCATTGCAGTCAATGGCAGGGCTCCCACTGACGGACTTAATGGCAGGTGGATCAAGACCCAGAGCAGGCATCTATTTACACAAGTCTCTCCTTAGCAGAAGGGATGACTCTCCAGCCAACAAGCCCCATTTCCTAATAAAGTCCTCACCCGGACAGACAAACAGCCTATGGAGTATGACTCCTGCCACAGGCAGAGCATAGAATCCTGCCCTCCTGCCCAGACCGCTCTGAGGCTGTTCTGATATTTAGCCAATGTGGCTGGCACACTCTAAACAGAAGGATCAGACAGAAGGGACTGAAGCACCATCTGGGGTGGAGCAGGCAGGGACCCTGAGGAGCAGAACTTCTGTACCACTAGAGATTCACATAGCAGGGGAAAGTGCCGATTGTGTGGTGTTCCCAAGAGTCACAGGATGAGAGCGCCACTCCTCTTCCTCCTAGGAATCCCAGATGCCAGCCATCTCACTATCCAGCCTCCTTCTCAAAGCCCTTCCTCACCGCACACTCTACAGCCTATTCGTGAGGCTGGCCACGCTGCCCATTTCCTGTGGAGCCTCAAGATGTGGTGAGCAGAGAAGCTGAGGAAATGGAAATTGGAAGGAAAACAAGCCTTTTTTTCTGGATTACTGCAGAGGGGAAATTATGGAGCTGTTTCCACTTCCACAATATCTAATTAAACCCAAAGCTCTTGCTATGCTCCATTCTGAATACTGGATACAGACTCTAAATCTACTGGATATGCTCTAGTATATACAGAGGCACAGTGTAATTGTACTGGACTGGCCTATGCTGTATTTTAACCTATAAATTCACAGTCCCTGATGGTTTGTTTCCCCTATTTACAATTATATTAAATTTCAAAAACCCAGCTCCCACAGGAGGCTATGAAAGGGCAACAGGTACAAAAGACCCCCGCACCTCTTTCATACTGGCATCTAGTACTAGGGGAACACACCACACTACACCCCTGGCTACCCACAAAATATTGTGCCACTTTAACTATACTGGTGTAGTTATATTGGTACAACCCTCCACATACACTCAGTGTGGGTGCACTTATAGTGGTAGACGTGTTTTATCAGTGTATCTCAGTCCCATATAACTACATCCACATCTGGATTTGTACCAGAATATCTATAATAATAAAAAATCACACCCCTACTCAACATAGCTATACCAGTACAAAACTGAGTGTAGAATAGAAAATGGCAGTTCTCCAAGTGGCCCATTTAATAGCCCTGTTTTGCTTAATAGTCCGCCTATTCAGGCTAAAGATGCTGTTTTAAATATGTAAGCAATTAGTCTCTCTCTCTCCCTCCCTTCCCCTCCCATCCCATCTGTGCCTCTCCTATCTGCTGCATTATAATCCACTGCATACCTCTCCAGTTTGGTGGCATGTATTACACCAGATAATTCACTGTTCTGTCCAGCAACCTTTAGCTCAATTGTAACAAGCCTGGGTTTGGACACAGCAGGCCAGCTTGGCCTTGGCTAACCCCATTGCATTATTGGCCCTTTATCTCCATGGCAGGATCCATCCTGGAATCATAGCCTCATCAATGATAAGGCTAGAAGGCAAGAACCTCCTGGGTCATTCTCTGGTCCAACCCCTCCTCCTTTTTCCCTCCTCCCACCCTGTCACACACACACACACCATCACAACCCTGCCAGTGAAAGAAATTGCAGCTCTGACCCCAGCAGCCATTTCTCTCCAGCATAGAAACTAAGATTCTGGCTGTAGCTCGCAGCAAGTTACTGGGGCTAGGAGTGTGACAGGTCTCTGGGAAGTAAGACTATTGTGTGCCTTTGCTGGTAAACACAATGGGCCAAATTAATCCCTGATGTAACTCTAGTGAGATTGAGTCACAGCAGGACAATATTTTATTATTACAAAAGCAGCATCCCAATTTTCAAATACTTATTTTCCCCATGTTATATATTAATACTAATAAGGAATGTTAACAATTAATCTTATATTATTTATTTTTATATAGTGCTTTCTACCCCAAAGGACCCCATTTAATGTATACATTATACAAGAAGTGGAAAGGTACAATCACTACTGTAAGCAATGTGATTATAATAATCATCATTATTAAGAGTATGTTTTGTTCGTAGAGGGACAAACCTGCTACCAGCTGGCACTCCCTCCAATACATGCATAAGCAATTGACCTGCAAAAATTCCTCCAACACCTGTATTTACGTGTGCAGATTGTGTACACAGGAAGGCTGGGGCACACATCATTTTGTAGGTGCAAAATACTTCCATGGGCATTTTTGCCAGTACAAATCTAGAGGGCTTGGCTATAAAATTTGGACCCCTGTGCAATGGGGTGCTGGTCCATGACATATAGCGCCTTTCATCTGAGGATCTCCTAGCGCTTAGCAGACATTAATAAATGAAGGTTCACCACACCCCCTGGGCAGGGGTAAGTTTTAATCATACTAAGTCCATCTTCTGCACATGGTAGATCTCACATGGGTCCATAAGGAGAGGCCAAAGGTTCTGCCTATGCCAGGGTATAGCACCTCCGATGTCATAGGAGGAGTGTGCCCAGTGCTGGCAATGGATCTGCCCCACACTTGAGAAGGGGGGGATGTTACAAAGCATTTGCCTCTGCCCACCTGCCCTTGTCTGTGTGAGGGGAGTGCAGGCAGGAGCTGCTCCCACTGCTGTCCCCAGGTGCCGGTCTGTGTGTCAGACAAACTTTGAGGGGGGGAGGGAGGGAGGAGGGGGATACATTTCCCAGCCTCTGTCTCCTTCCCTCCCTCCCTCTATCAGTGTCAGGGAGGGTGGAAAAAGCTCTCTCCTGCTCCTTTGCAAAGAGGGGACCGGGCTCTGCCAGCAGCCCCTGCCCACCCCCGGGCTGCGGGGAAGGGCGAAGAAGGAGCGAACCCGGCGAGTCGGGCAGCGGGTGAGGGCGTTTCTCGGGCGAGCCCCCGAGCCGCTGGCCCTCCCGGGGGGCTCCGCCCAGGACCCCAGCGCGGCTCCCCAGCCAGCCGCCCCCCGCCCCCGGCCAGGAGCCATGCAGCTGCCGTGCCGGAGCTGGGCGCTGGCGCTACTCACCCTGCTCGTGGGCTTCCTCATCTTCGTGGACATCTCGGAGCTCGAGGAGGAGGAGACCGGGTAAGCAGCTCCGCGCCCTGCCCGGCTCCCCGCCGCCTGCCGCCGGGGAGCGGGCTCCGGGACGGGCGCTCGGGAGGCACGGGTGGGCGCTGGGCTGCTTGCAGGGGGGTCGACTGCCCGGCGGAAAGGGGGTGCTCCTTGCTGGAGGGGACAGGGTGCCGGGGTGGGTGCTAGGGGTGGAGAGGGGTGCCAGGGTGGGTGCTGGGGGTGGGTGCTGGGGGAGGAGAGGGGTTCCGGGGTGGGTGGTGGGTGCTGGGGGGAGGAGAGAGGTGGGTGCTGGGGGAGGAGAGAGGTGGGTGCTGGGGGAGGAGAGGGGTTCCGGGGTGGGTGGTGGGTGCTGTGGGGAGGAGAGAGGTGGGTGCTGTGGGGAGGAGAGGGGTTCCGGGGTGGGTGGTGGGTGCTGTGGGGAGGAGAGAGGTGGGTGCTGGGGGAGGAGAGAGGTGGGTGCTGGGGGAGGAGAGGGGTTCCGGGGTGGGTGGTGGGTGCTGTGGGGAGGAGAGAGGTGGGTGCTGGGGGAGGAGAGAGGTGGGTGCTGGGGGAGGAGAGGGGTTCCGGGGTGGGTGGTGGGTGCTGTAGGGAGGAGAGAGGTGGGTGCTGGGGGAGGAGAGAGGTGGATGCTGGGGGAGGAGAGGGGTTCCGGGGTGGGTGGTGGGTGCTGTAGGGAGGAGAGAGGTGGGTGCTGGGGGAGGAGAGGGGTGTTGGGGTGGGTGCTGGGGGGTGGGTGCCGGGGAAAGGAGATGATGGAGGAGAGAGGAAGGAGGGGCGGGGGGTTCAGGAGAGTTTCTTTGTCTGGCTCTCCGGGTCTCTTGCCTTTGCCGGTGTGGGAAGGGGGCGTGTTTCGCTCTCTCCGCTCAGGGACTGAGCATTGAGCAAGTGGGGAACGAGGGTCTCTGAGAGGCGAACAGGGGGTGCGGGGAGCAGGAACAGGCCCGACTAGCGATGGGGGAAGCCGGCACCGGTCCCGGTCCCGGTCCCGGCGGGATGGGGAGCAGGTACGATCCCGATGTGATGGGAGGAGCAGATGCCGGTCCGGGTGGGGATAGCAGTGGCAGGTACCGGTCCGGATGGATATGGAGGAGCAGGTTCCGGTCCGGATGGGGATAGAGGGAGCCGGTACCGGCCCGGATGGGGACGGGGAACTCGTACCGGTCCGGGTGGAGATGCGGGGAGCCGGTACCGGTCCGGATGGGATGGGATGGGAGTGGAGAGAGCCCAGTCTGAAATGTGCAGGGGTTTCCACGAGGTGGGGCTGGGGTTCTGTGATTAACTCCCTGTGCGCCCCATTCCGCCCCCCCCGTCCCCAGCTCCCCCTTCTGCTGCGCTTGGCCCTCCCTCCTCCCCTGGAGCCCTCTGTGTCTTGCTCCGAAGGCTCCTACCTCCTCTACTCCAGCCCCAGGCTGAGCCAAGCCTAGCAGCTATCTGCGGTGGGGCTGGGCATGACTCCATCCCATAATAACCTACTCCTAGGGGCCGCTTGGCATTAAAAGGCCAAGCATTCTATAGGGGCACAGAGTGGGGATGGACGGGGCACGTTATAAACAGCGCGGGATTTCTGTTAACCTGCGGAACTCACTGCTGCAGGCAGCATGGAGGCAAAAGATCTGACGTTTCTATGAATCAGAGTCGCGCTAACACCATCCAGGCTAAAATGACAAGGGTCCCCTCACTCCTGTTAAGAGCAGGGAAAGATTTCCCCTCCTCCTTCCCAGCAAAATGAGTGCCTAGCACACAGCTGGCACCATAAAATAAATTCATTAATCCTCTTCATGGTTTTATTATTACATTATACTGGGTGCATTTCCTGGTGCTGAGGGCAGGAGGGGTTACAGAGGGCAATAACTTTCCTTTGAATCACCAAGAGACAGGGACACTGACCTAGGTGGACCATTGCTCTGGTCTGGTTTGGCAGCTCCTATGAAATAATAAAGCTGTTACAATGTATTTAAAAGGTGGCTTCTCTTCCCTGCCCCATTTCCATCAGTCAGACAGCTCTAATGGCCCTTGGAGGTTCAGCTGCACAGTTGTCCTTAGACTGTAAATGCTACAGGGCAGGAACCGGCTCTTTGTTACATGTTTGTACAGTGCCTTGTGCAAAGAGGTCCTGATCCCTGATTGTTGCCCCGAGATGCTACCACAATACAAATAAATAGGAATAATAATCTACTCAGGGGTGCCTCCTTGTTAGGGTTAAGGGGCATTGGTGGGGCAATGGAGCCAAGTTGCTACTGTCTTTTCTGCACCTGTTCTGGGGATATAATCTTGGCTTTTGGACTCGGGGCTGTGTGATTCCAGCATCTTTTGGAGACACTATGGGTATTTCTACCTTTCAATTAAACACCCATGGCTGGCCCATGTCAACTGGCTCAGGCTCGCAGGGCTTGGGCTATGGGGCTGTTTAATTATGGTGTAGACCAGGAGTTCTCATCTGGGAGTCGTGACCCTTCTAGGGGGTCACGAGGTTATTACATGTGGGTCGTGAGCTGTTAGCCTACACCCCCAACCTCGCTTCGCCTCCAGCATTTACAATAGGGTTAAATATTTAAAAATGTGTTTTTAATTTAGAATGGGGATCATGCTCAGAGGCTTGCTGTGTGAAAGGGGTCACCAGTACAAAAGTTTGAGAACCACTGGTGTAAACATTCAGGCTTCGGAGGAGGTGCCCTTGAGGAGGGTCCCAGAGCCTAAGCTTGAATGTCTACACAGCAATTAAACAGCCCCATAGCCTGAGCCCCACAAGCCTGAGTCAGCTGACATGGGCCAGCTGCAGGTGTTTAATTGCACTGTAGACATACCCTAAATGCTTATGAACAGGAGAAAGTAGCTGCATAATGTGCAAAAGAGAAGGGGGACAGCATAGAGAAACAGAACTTTTCAAAGTTTTCCAACAGTTCTTAATGTATCTTTGAGAGCAAAGTCGCTCTAAATTAGAGATGGCAGGAAGCTGGATTTGCATCCAGATCTGCATTTCAGCCCCCCAAATTCAAGAATGCTCAGATCCCAGGTTATGTTTCAGCCCCCCTTCTCTGCTCTCAATCCCCTCCTTTCTCTTTGCTCAGCTTTCTTGGCCTATTGAAATGAAAGCACAGTCTGTCATGTGTCCTCTGGAAGGACCAAGTAACCAACCGGGGCTGGGAATCAGGACTGGCTCTATTCCCCTCATGTCTTTCCTTGGCTCAGACATGCCCCTTGGTTATTGTAAGGAGAAGAACAGCTTGCCCACTTTTACACATGCCCTTCCCCCCAGCTCTGGAGTCGGACACTGGGGCCATGCGTCCTGTCCAGAAGAAGATGGCTCGTATGCGAAGGGGGTTGGATGGGAGGGGAACAACCTGCTTTTCTCACCCTCAAACACCGGGAAGTCTCAAGCATCCCAGTAAAAGCACAAATGGATAAAATGCTCATTAAATGCAAAGTGAAGGGTGTGAATATAATTGGCCGGGTGTCAAAAACAATCAGGCTGTTTTCAAGGACAATAAGTCCTCAGCATCACAGTCTAAAGAGTGGTTTCAGAGGAGCAGCCGGGTTAGTCTGTATCCGCAAAAACGAAGAGGAGGACTTGTGGCACCTTAGAGACTCACCAATTTATTTGAGCATAAGCTTTGGTGAGCTACAGCTCAGTTCGTCGGATGCATAAAGTGGAAAATGCAGTGAGGATGTTTTATATACACAGACCATGAAAAAATGGGTGTTTATCACTTCAAAAGATTTTCTCTCCCCCCACCCCACTCTGCTGCTGGTAATAGCTTATCCAAAGTGATCACTCTCCTTACAATGTGTATGATAATCAAGGTGGGCCATTTCCAGCACAAATCCAGTGTTTAACAAGAACGTCTGAGGAACAGTGGGGGGAGAGGGGGTAGGAAAAAACAAGGGGAAATAGGTTACCTTGCATAATGACTTAGCCACTCCCAGTCTCTATAGTGAGAGCTAAGGAGCAGGGGTGGCTGTAGCTACTGAAGTGTGACAGATGTTTCAGAGAAAGCCAGTCATTTAGTTTGTTTGTTTCTCAAGCAATCCTTCTTGCTGCTCCACGTATTATTAGCCGCCCCCACTTAGAATCATAGAATCATAGAATCTCAGGGTTGGAAGGGACCCCAGAAG
This sequence comes from Lepidochelys kempii, assembly GCF_965140285.1. Classification (NCBI taxonomy): domain Eukaryota; kingdom Metazoa; phylum Chordata; order Testudines; family Cheloniidae; genus Lepidochelys; species Lepidochelys kempii. The sequence continues at coordinate 73,051,127 of NC_136389.1, forward strand.
GCCATCTAGTCCAACCCCCTGCTCAAAGCAGGACCAATTCCCAGTTAAATCATCCCAGCCAGGGCTTTGTCAAGCCTGACCTTAAAAACCTCTAAGGAAGGAGATTCTACCACCTCCCTAGGTAACGCATTCCAGTGTTTCACCACCCTCTTAGTGAAAAAGTTTTTCCTAATATCCAATTTAAACCTCCCCCACTGCAACTTTGCTGCAGATGGGGGCAAACTGAGGCAAAGAATTAAAACAGAGGCCAGCTTTAGAATTCAAGAACTACTCACTGCCAGGGCTGTGCTCTGACCTCCACCCCAGCCCTCTCTTTCTGCTCCGCGTGACCTGTGCACTGTTTTTGTAGCTGTATAACTATGTCCATTAGGGGTAGGATTTGTGCCAACAAGTTATTTTGATTCAACCCCTACCGTGGACACCAGATCATCTATTTAGTGAGTTATAATAGTTTCCCTTCTTGTATGTGAATAAGCTACGCCTTTATAGTGTCCACATTAGATGGGTTGTGCCACTTTGGCTGTATGGGCATCGTAAAAGAAGTGTGGGTAGGCAAGTCCATTCACCTCTCTCTGGTATGTTGCACTGGCATTTCGAATGACATTGGTACTTAGTTTTCAAAGACTCGCCTGATTCCAGGCTACTGGAACTTTAATCTTGTGGAGACTTCCTCTGCGTAGGTCCCTCTATGCTGTGTCCTTTGTTTCCCCTGAAATACTCAGAGCAAAGTTCCCTTGTAAGGCTTCCCTCTAGAACACACCTTGGGGAAGCTGTGACATGAGCGTGGCTGTTTTCTTATTCACCTTAGCCAGTGTAGTGTAATGGGAAATAATTGCCCTGCCCCTCTGCCTCTCACTGCAGGGAGAGACTAAGGCTGCAGTGACTGGGGGAATAACTATTGTCAGTTACTGAGAGTAAAAATGTGGTTCTCTTTGTGAAGTTTAAAGGGACAGCGTCCCCTAGCAAGTTCTGCAGGGATCCCTCCCTACCCTGATGATCCATCACAGACATTAAGGGAGCCCGTGCCCTTGCTGTCACCAGGTGACTTCGTCAATAAGCCATCCTGGTGCACACTTGACATTGAGTCATGCTTAATATGTATTAACGCTTTCTCTGCTGGACTAGACTGCATGCCTCTCAGCCTCCGTTCTAGAGAAAATATATACTGCTCTTTCAAATGAATGGTATTGCCTGTGATTTTTGGCCAGCTTGGAAAACTGGGGATGGCATGCTACCCTTTGCTAGTGTGGCTTAAAAGTCCCATTGAATCCCTCACTTCATCTGGATGTGCACAGAATAACAACAGCCTGTGGTGCCCATTTCCAGGAGACTGTGGCCTTTCCTCTCAGGCATAAAGCTGGCCTCTCCCAGCCATGCCTCCTGGCTGGATTATTGTAAACCTGCCCTTGATCCAGCTTCTGAAAGCTGTAGGGGCTGCAGAACACAGTGGCACCTCGCCCTTCGAGTGGTGTGGGTTTCTACGGTCACTCACCAGGTCTGTACTCTCTCTTGGCTACTTCTTCAGTTGAAAGTGCAACGCAAGGTGTTGCGGGTGAAAATGTTTGAACCCTGGGACCCCGTTACTGTCTCCTTATAGGCAGACGTGTGTCTGCTGCCACTGTCTAGAACTCAGCTTTCCCGGTTCAGTGGCAGACGGTTCTCAGTTGAGAGTCCCCCTCACAGTGCAACAGATCCTCAGCCTGGCCAGCTTCAGATCCCACTGCAGGGCTGTGTCTGGCTTCTGAGTGCTCACTGAGCATTAGCTGGTGCTTTGTCAGTGCTTTTGCTTTTGTTTCCAGTTTGCGGCTGTGAGGCAGAAGAAACAACAGGGGGTGGCTTCGGGGGTCAGTTATGATGGCTGAATGCTTGTATGCTTTAACTTGATTGTGTTGACAAGTCTGGAGTGACAACTTGAATTTATAACACTTCTGGCCCAGAGGATCTCTCCCTGTGGTCCACGGAGCACTCATGGTCTGCTTACGTCTTTCAGGCACTCTGATCTGCGGCTTCTGTCTCAGAGGTGAAGCACCTGTCAGTTTTAGAGTGATTTTTCTTCCAGTCCTGTCCAAGTCTCTCTTAGGGTTTTCAGGGGATTTTTTACCCAAGTAAACTAAAAAAAATCCAAAATAACCCGAGTCTCTCTCTGAACTCTGTGTGGCTGCTTCTTGTCTTCCTTTGCTGGGTGTTTCATTAGTGTAAATTCAGCTGTGATGAAGTAAGAGCAAATGGGGGAGGGGGGTTGCAGGCAGAGGTGTTCTGCGCCAAAAGGAGCCAATGCTACCATTGAAAGAGCTGCTGTAGGATAAATGAGGAATACCCCTTTGGCTGTACACATAGATGCATGGTGATGTGAAATGTGTGGATAATCCCACTTCCTGACACATGCTACTGTTTTTACTGTAAAACAAGAGTAATAATGACTGATAAGTCATGCCCCATTGCCGTTATATTGGGCGTGTGTGGATCTGAAACCTGACACTTCAGAGATGCCTGCTTTTTTATCCATCTAGCTCATTGTTTTAAGACAAGTTAAAGAGACAGTAAGATAGTTTTAGAAAGAGAAAGAGTCAAAAACCTAGAACCAAGATCACCTGGGGCTGGGTGCTCAATAAACAGGGTGACCATCCATCCAATTTTTAAAGGGACAATCCTGGTTTTGGGGACTTTTTCTTATATTGGCACCTTTTTACCCCCACTCCCTGTCCCATTTTTTCACAGTTGCTACCTGGTAACCTTACCCATAAACAGCAAGACAGATACCAAAGGAGACTGAGATAACACATGACAAGTGCTGATCTGGTTGCACCAAGTGCCATTTTCCCATCTGTTGGTTCTTTGGGTTGCATGTTTGAAAGCAACGGAAAGGGGTTTCCCATCACCATCAGTGAAAATAGATCCCAGCATCATGTCCTTGTGAAAGGCAGTTTGACGATTCCCTCTCATTGCCTCACTTTAAGCTACCTCAGCTGCACTTCTGTGTTTAGATTTGTTCCTTTCATACTGATTCTTCACTGATTTTCCCATGTCAGCACTTCAACATAATTCGCTTTTCCTCTCCCAGGCACTAGGCCAAGGTCTCGGTTCCTGTGTCTTCAGGTTACACTTGCAATGAGACAAACACGTATTTGTGACAAGGCAGAAAACTGAGGGCCAAATTCTGCTCTCGTTTACACTGAGGCAGACTGGAGTGGCTCCACTGAAGTCAGTATCTGAATGGCGTAGCCATGTCTGCATGGAGACTTGTAGAGCATTCTCCCACCACTGGTCTAGCACCAGTGCACCTCCATTGATGCAAGCAAAGTTGGGAGATATAGCATAGTTCAGAAGTCAGCATTTTTACCACTGTGTCTTGTAGACCTGCTCTAGACCTCATCAGTGGCTCATCTCCACCAGCACTCCCCTTGGTGCTAGCCCTGTTGGAGCTGCATCAGCCCTACAGCAAGGGTGAGGGAATTTCCCTGAAATGCTCAGCATGGACGCGGTCTCTAGAATTCAGTCTCATGACATTAGCAGGAATTAAGCTCACAGCTATAAAAATAGCATCTGATATTTAGGAAGGTTTTAACACTGAGGCTGTCAAGCTGTGACAACGCAAACAAGTGAGATTTTAAACATTTGTAAGCAAGATTTCAAATGTTTCATTGAGACACATTGCCAGGTCCTTCATCCCAGCAGAGAAATGCATTCACAATTTCCTAATCCCAAAAGAGAGAACCTCACTTGCCATGAGAGTGGGAGTTGACAGGTCTCTCTAATGGCCCCCACTCCAATGTCCTCTCAATCTTGGTCTTTTTCATACCCTGCAGTGACAAGTGCAAAGGCCACTGCTGAAAAGTTGGGCAGGGGGAGATGGACAATCTGCCACTATCAAATGTTCTGACTCCTTACAGTGGGTTGTGAAATGGGATACGTTCGAGCAAGATGTGTCTATGGTAGTGACAAATCTGGGCTTTGGGAGGAGTGGCGTCAGAGGAGGCCTTTAAGTATCTGACCTCAAGCGTCAAAACTATTGCTCTGATCCCCTCACTTCTCCACTGACTTTGGATTTTATTTCTGACTTGTGAGTCAGGTTAGTACTTACGGAAATATAGGACTAAGACAGGTGGTGAGAGCCTAGGATGACCAGATGTCCCGATTTTATAGGAACAGTCCCGATTTTTGGGTCTTTTTCTTATTTCAGCTCCCATTACCCCCCACCCCCTGTCCCGATTTTTCACATTTGCTGTCTGGTCACCCTATGAGAACCAGGCATACTGCAGGCCAGCACCCAACAAGCTCTGCAAATCACCTCAACCAGCCTGACCTGCAGAACCCGCTGCTGTCCCAGTCCTAGGCTACGCACAATTCTGCCAGTGCACCTCACTTCACTTCTGATGCCCACTGCTAGTCCATTCCTGGCTCCCCCATTGTTCTGTCCATTCGGTTCACTCCTCATGCACAGCACCCACTGCTGTTCCACAGCTCGCCTTGTCTTGAGCCAGCTGTGCTGTATTGCGATATGCTCCAATGGAGAACAGGGTGAGACAAACCAAATTAATTTTCAAGCCAGAATCACATGTCCAGAAGAAAGGTTCATGTATAAACTGAAGCCCAGCTGAACCATCCACAGTCAGGCTTGCTGGACTCAAGCCGAACTTTCACCAAACAGCATCACACCTGGGCATTGTCCCAACGCAAAATCACAGATCCAAGCACCTACGCATTTTGGGGTGCAGATGGGGATTTCATACTTTAAACCCAAATCTTACAGTTGGCTCCTATCTCTGTAAAGAGCCAAGCCAAAACCCCAAATCTACAGCTAGTCAGAAAAACATCAGTGAAACATTTTTGGTAGGAATTTGCCAATTCACCAATATCAAAAGGCTTTGCAAAGATGGTCTGATTTCAATGAAAACTTATCAAAGAACCCTGCTATTCATAATGGGGTGTTTACCACTAGTACCAATTCCTGTATGCAATGCCCAGCATCTCAGCTAAATTAATTTCATTCTCTGGGGTAACAGAAAGGCCATTTTTTTTTCTGATGTGGATTCAACCCATTCCAACAGGTGGATCTGATTTGTCATTTTGTGATGGGGTATGTCGGGGTGGGGGGTGGTATCTGGTTGTGTTAGCAACTGTGAGCAGGACTGTGTTTGCTGTCTGTATAAAATCTCTGTGTGAACCTGTGCCTGTGTCTGTCTGAGAATCTGTGTGTTTTCTGTCTGTGTGTGTATATCTATGTGTCTGCATATTGAGTCTCTGTGTGTGTGTGTGTGTGTGTGTGTAGGTGTGTCTGTGTATGCATGTGTTTGTGTGTCTGTCTGTAAGGCTGTGTGTCTGTGTATGAGTTTATGGCTCTGTTTGTGTAAATCTGTGCCTGAGTGTTTGTGTGTGTAAGTGTGTGTGAGTTTCTGTTCCTGCTTCTTACACTGTCTTCTTGGGTGACCATGGCCAAGTCACTTACCTTCCCTGCCCTATCTGTCATAGGGAGATGATCAAATGTACTTGGCTCAAAGGAGGGTGGTGGAACTTAATGAATCAGTATTTGAGATCATCACTTATAACCATGATACATTGTACCTTGATAGAACCTGTTTTCTGGGAATATCAAAGGGCTTGAATTTAGTTTAACAGTCCCCTACCGCCATGGACTATGTAGCTATGATTGTCTCCATTTTCCAAAGGGAAGAAACTGAGGGACAGAGCTAAAATGACTTGCCCAAGGTCACTCAGGAAGTCTGTGGCAGAACTAGCTATAGAGCCACTAAAACGAGGTGAATATTGCAAAAACGATCATTGAGCTTTGTTTGTAATTTTTCAGCCAGTTCGCTTTTACTGTGCCCTTTTTGTATTCATTTTCCATGAATATTCTAGTGAATGAGCTGACTGGCAAGGATGTTTATGGCAACTGTGAATTGTAAGTGGATATTGGAGTTTATTTCAAATTCGTAATCCTGAGAATTTGGTCCAGAAAACTGCCTCCAGAGTTCCACTCATCCTAATATGCAACGTGACCTAGTTGTCCAATCAAAGCAGACTGGAACTCGCATATTGAAAACTCACAACACATGGCTTGTGAATAAGCTACAGACTAAGAATGGTTCCCAAAGAAGAGTAAATAAATCATTTCAGAAAAAAAAGTGCCTTTGAGAAAAATCACAGGCTGGTCACAAACAAGTTGTGAATAGAAAATTCTTCAAATAAATTATTCATCATAAACGATTCATTCTACTCTAGAGTCTGAACTATGGGACAATCTTTCCTCCCCATCCTGTGATATATAAATCATGTCACCTTACATTTGTATACAGCACTTCTTGACCAACATAACACCTTCCATAGCCCAAATTCAGCTCCACCACCTCAAAGCGAAAATAAAAGGGCCTAGAGTACTCATCCATGATATAGAACTACCATACAGCTATGCTACTTGGTCACTGGGAAACCTCTCCAAACAGAAGTCAAAGAACCTGAGCTATGAGAATGGAATTGGGAAGCAGGTTAGTGTGCTGTGGGGCTGACAGTAAGATCAAACTGATAACACTTAGATCAATAAGTGAATACAGCGATGCAGCATTAGGAAGCTTTTTACATCAACGTCTGTCCGTATAACTTTAATAGTGGTTGGTCTTTACCATGTGAGGCTGAGAGATTTAAGTCTGGATTAACTGAGCAAGAGTAAAATGGGCTGAATTTCTGATTATTCCTTTTAATTAGCACTGCCCACCTTTTAGTATTTTCCTCTCTGCAGGGCAGTGAAGTGGAGTGGCCCAGGGGTATTGCCCTGCATGTGTTGTCTGTGAGCATGACAAACCTGGAAAAATCTTTTTCCTGTCAGGATCACAGTGTCTAAACAGTAGATTTGCTTGGACAGTCACCACTGGAGAGCTGCCCAGTGACCCAACTGGGAAGAGACAAGCAGCCCTGCAGACCATGTTCATGCTGCATGATGACTTGAACTGTACACTGAGAGGAGATGTGGGGAAAGTATCCAAATGTTAGAGTGCAAAGAGGAAAAGGTGCAGAGTCCAATCATATTTTTAGTATTTATTCACTGGAGAGAAACAAGATTCCCCAGCTCACACCATTGATCCATCAAGCCTGATGTCATGCCAAACCAGTGGTCAACACCTGAGGCTTTAGGTGATGGTGAAGAATAAATGAAATCAGCTCAGGGCCTGGCGCAGTCACCCTGGGCAGCATTTCAGCTGCCCGCCTAGTTCAAGAGAGTGCCACCCAGAATCCTTTATGCCAGCTGTGTGCCTGCTGCAGTGACCATGACTAGCATTGCAGATGTCCTCAAGTTGGGTATCTGCTGCATGTTTCAGCTGGGGAAATGAAACATTTGCCTGAACTCCTTCCATCAGGCCACACCTTGTCCCTCATTTGAGATGCCACCAGGTTGGAGACATAGGGCATAGAGTTCTTCTGCGATTCCCTTATGTGAGAGCAGTCACCAGAACTGGTTTAGATACCCTCAGGCTAGAGATGTAAATGGGAGGATACCTCTCCAACCCCGGATGGGCTTGGATGACTGGCATTCACATACCCTCCAGACTATGAGCTTTAAATCCACCCTCGGGAGAAAAACTTGACAAACGCTGATGAGAAAAAGGGGAAAGCAAGTACAAGAAATATTTACAGGCAGAACCGTTGTTTGTTTTCTCCTGAAGTTATTCTCCTATTAGGTTATTAACCAGCGAGCACTGGAAATAGAACTCTGCACAAGTGGCTCGGGGTGATCATCTGCCATGGATCACATTTTACATTCCCTCTTGTCACATGACTGTAGGGTCAATACAGCTTTGTCCTTAGGGAGCTGGGTTCTTCCACTGACATCATTCCCACTGATTAACCATCTTCTCAGCTTGACACAGCCGCAGCCACAAGGGTCTTCTCCCTCTCCTAATTTCTCAGGATTCCCCTTTCCTGTGTGTTGCAGAGATTTTGGGCAACCATTTATTTGTTTCCCTTTCTAAGCCCTTAATCCAGTTCCTATCTGTATTACAGAGAGTGTGAGGGAGCGTGAATCCCATTTGGGCGGTTTCTTCAAAGGACAAGTGTTTGAAAAGAATGCACAGATTGCACACTAATCTAGACTGCTCTCACACCCTGCGATGAACCCTATTAAAATGGATGCTTGATAAATGCTCTCTGAATGAATCAGCCCTGCCAACCCCTTGACGAGATGAAATAGCAGTTGATTCTCAGACTTGTCAAAGGAATGAAAAAGCTGTTACAGGAGGGATCCCTCCAGTCTGATAATATACAGTGTCCTATGGGAAGCAGGAAACTGCATATGGTGGCATGCTCCAAAGCAACATGTCCCAGATGAGCTGCTCAGAGGATTTGATATTAAGAGGGGGTAAGGATCCAGCTCAGATAAAACAAGGAACCTGTCTCCCAGTTCGCTGAGTTTTCACTCCCAACTTAAATTATTTCTGGAGGTACAGTACACTTTTCTTTTCTGTTGCTTATCCCCTTGGGACTGGTGCAGCTGGGCTGTGGGAGAAAAGAGGCCCGTAAGGGAATTTTTCATTAAAAAAAAAAATGTCCAGTTGAAAAGCTGAACATTTCAAACAAATCTTTTGAGCAGCTTTAGTACTTATAGAGCACAATCATCTAGTACCTAGGCCATGGGCACAGAAAACTAAGGACAAAAGATGTAAAGCTGTTATTTTGCAATAGGTCTAAGAGAGTTACATGCCCAACTCCTGTTGAGCATCAGTAGGAACTGGGGGCCAATTCCCTGAGAATGCCAGGCTAAAGAAGGAGTGAGCTCGGCAGTCAGCAGATTGGACACTTGTCCTGTTTTTTCGCCCTCTCCCCTGGTAGAATGTTGCATTCGCCTAGGAGCCAGCATGAGAAATGTCTTATCTCCGGCTCCCAAGAGTCTGACTTTGGGAAGATCTAGTTTCTGTGTCTCTGGTGAGTGCAGTGGTCTCAGGATTGTGATTGACAAGGCTTAATTTGGGTAATCTAGTCCAGCCCATAATAGGCTGTACCAAATAGTCCCCATGATTTCATTGAGACTATTTGTGGTAAGGTACCACAGTCTGACCTGAAGGTTTTCATAGACTAATACCAGGACCTTGAATTGGAGCCAGCCTTGGGCACAGGAAGCCAGTGGAGACTGTACTGGTGTGATGTGTTCTCCGTGACTCGCCCAGGAGGTGGGCTGCTCTCTGTTGGACAGGATGGAGATTTTTGGTTGGCCTTAACTGACAGCACAAGATAAAAGCAGTTGCAGGAGTCAAGTCTAGAAGTGGATCTTGTTAGCCACATCCTCTTCGGAGAGTGAAGCGTGAAGTCTCCTGGCGACCTGGAGATAGAGGAAGGCATTCCTAGCCACCGCTGCTACCTAGTTCTTGAGAAGCAGAGATGTATTTAGTGTGACCCTTAGGCTGTGCACAGCTTTGATGATCTGGGAGCCAGACACCTGTGATGGTGGGTGAGGTTATTATTAATAGAGCTGGTTGGGAATTTTTCTGATGGAAAATGGAGTTTTGGAAAAATCAGAATTTTCTGGGGACAAATTATGATTTTGCTGCAAATTTTTGATTTTCCATTGGGAAAACTGACATGACATATTTCCTTTCAGGTCAGTTTGAATGGTAATGTAATATTTTGGATTGTTGTACTGACCCAAAACATTTATTTTGAGTCAGTTTAACATTAAACTGCATTTCTCTATTGTGGCATGGTGCCTCATGGGAGCTGAAATTTGCATTGCTTGATAACACCATTCTGTCCAGTGGGCTGGGCTCTCTGGCCAGACTACAGCTTCCATGATGCAGTGCAGTCCTCCCTCTGACTAAGCTGTGTGGCACATTGTAGGTGCATGATGGGAGGTGTAATCTAGCCAGGGGTCTAGTCAACATGCTGGTAGCAGAGCAGGCCATGGAATCTGACCATTTCTGCTGAAGTGCTCTTCTGTACATTGTAAAGGATGGGGGCCAGGGCTGACCACTGAGGCACTTAGCCTCTGAGGGCTGGGGAGGATAAAGAGCAGTTACTCATCACTCAACTGGAATCTGCTGGAGAGAAATGATCAGGACCAGGTTGGAGCCATGCTGTCCACCCCAGCCAGGGCTTGTAAATGAGTCAGTGGGCCCTTGGGATCCACTGTCAAAGGCTGAGATTCGGCCTGTATCCATTGCCATGGGATGGTCATCCATCAGGGTCACCAAAGCTATTTTTGTGAATTATTTGTGGCAGTGGCAGACACCATGCAAAAACCTAGCGCTCTGGGCTGTTTTGATGTTAGTTTGAAACTCAGAGTATGAACCCACAGAAACAAACAACCAAAAAAGCACCCTCCTCCATTAAACTAGTCCTTCCCCTTGCCCACGCTGACAACATTCTAGGGACAGGACAGGATGGGATGGGGACTGAGGAAAAAGAGGACTCCAGTGTACGTTCTCAGCCTCTGGATCCCACCTGTAAAACTGGACTAACATGAAGTACTATGAAATCCTCCGGTGAAAGGGGCATCTACAGACACACACTTCTATTTGGAGACTGGCCCAAACCATGATATTCAGATCAGGATTCGGATCCAAATTTCCTCTCTATGAAGCTGTTTGGGTCTGGGATTCCAGCCCATCTGAGGATTTTTTGTTACTACATATGACCATTGGCTGGAAATTTAGCTCCTATGTGACTCTCACTTCTAGTCACTGTTATATGAGCATGGCCAGGTGAAAAAGGGTGTGGCTAGGGAATCCTTGCTCCCCTCTGATCCGCAGCTGCCACATTGGGCCAGTCAAGTGTAAGTTAGAGGGGCATGCTGGGAACTGGGCTGGACTGACCCGTGGCCTACCTTAGGATCAGGGTAGCATAAAGGTGGTTTAAAGATCCTGTGCTGCCCATCCCCGTCTTGCTCCACGTGCAGCTTGTCAGGGTGAGAGGATCAGGCCCTTTATTTGAAGCCTATGGCACTCTGAAGTGGTTAATGCACATGACTTTTAACTGATTCTTTGGACTACCAGAAGAGGGTTGCTCCCCACTTTTGGTTTAGTCACAATGGGGCACCACTCTGAAGAAGGGCATGAGAACCCCTTCCCAAGCGCCCCTAGATGTTGCCATTTTGGATGGTGTGAAGTGTGAGTGTTGTAGCAGCTTTGAGGATCTCTTGATTGTTGAACAATGCTTTGCAAAGAGGAGCTGGGTTTATAAATAATGCATTTCCTTTGTCTTGCAGGAATTCTGGAGGCAGAGGTACAATCATATCAGCTGTGAACAGCTTACATAGCAAATCTAATAGGTTTGTAAATTAGATTTTGTGTTCATTTGTTTTTGCTCTAAGGCAGCTATTAATCTTCTTCTTCTTCTTCTTCTTTGCTGCATGGTACTCTTCCTATTTAGCAAATGTATCTGTTTCTTTTCCCTTCTGCTTTACATTTCTTAATCATTCTCCCCCCTCTATTCAATGCAATAATTATTTGCAAAAATGACCAAGGATCTGCAAGTTGCAGTGATTGAGAATATGGAAGAGAGTTACTTATTGTACAGAATAAGTCAGCGGGAAAGTTGCCACCTTTGCAATTTTCCACCATGGTATTACAAAAGGGATTTCTTTCTATGACATCAGACTGTCATTCTGTTGCATCATAATGGCACTCAATGACACGGAGACATCACTCCATCACAAAGTCATTCTGTGACACTACAGGCATTCAGTGCCTTCTAGGTCATTTGCAAGATCATCCCATGTCATCACAATATTGTTATGTGCTATAATTGGGTAGCTTGGGTGTCATCGCACTGCATTGTGACATGGCGATGCCACACACTTCATCAAAATACGAAAAGCATCAAGCACAAAAAAAAATCAGTTATTGCTAGGAAGGTTTTCTCCACTCAGTTAACTTTGGCATTTTTTGCATTTTCTAAATTTGCCTTGCAGGAGATCAGATTATGTGGTGAAGTGCAAGATTGATAGCTAGCCTTGTTGGCAGTCTCCGCAGATCATACTTTGCTATTTTGTATATACACACACAGTGACAACTAGCATCTAGAAATATATTCAGCTTGCCTCCCTAAATATTAAGTAGCAGGAGTCCCAAAATATCCTCACATGTGCCTGAGATCTCCCGTCAATCATTCCCCATCTGTACCTGAAGCAAACAAGCCTCCTCTCAACTGGCAGTGAATTGCCAAGGTGGCCCACGGAGAGCAGCCATCATTCCAGGAGGAATGGAATCAACACAGCACTGCTGTACCACACATTGCACCATTGTGAATGGACACAGCCTTATGTCATGATGCCCTCAGCAGCCGTAGCTCACTGTCAGGACAGTTTTACATGGTACATTCAAAAGCATCCCTTTCTACTCTCACCCCATGTCTCCTAGAGGTGCTCTCTAGAGGTAATTCCTCTCCCTCTGGGGTGTTTATCTGCCTGGTGTAAATCTCTTTATTTGCCAACTCTCTCCCTGCTGAGAGTGGCCTCTTGCAATGAGGAGGGACATTCTGCTTAGCTGGCAGCAAACACTCTGGCTGTGAATTTTTCAGTGTACTCTGGAGTGTGAAGGGTTTTTCTGGGCTGCACACACATGCTCTGCTTCCTGAGAAGCCTCTCGGTTATTCTTTTTGGAGGGAGGTTCGCAGACATAAAGCATGCAGCGGTTCCCATCATTTAGGCCACTTGATGCAAATTGAATTGAAATGTTGGGGCCTTGATTGTTTTGCTGATTCAGTGATTAAATTTGGGGTCTCACAATGATCATCTCCAGAGCTGCAACACCTGGGTACCTGACTGCTCTCTGGCCCTCCCCGACCAGTCATTTGCCAGGGTCTGGTGCCCTAGCACAAAGTAGATGCCATGAAATTTCATTGTTCTCCTCTGAAGGAAACAAAAGTTATCAAAGAGCCCTGCTGTTTGTAATGGGGCATTTGCCAGTAGTACCGATCCCCAGCATCTCAGCTAAATTCATTTCTCTTGCTGGGGTGAAGTAAAGAGCACGTTTTTCTGATGTGAATTTAACCCACCACAAGGGGTGGATCTGATTTGTCATTTGTGAGACGGGCATGCGTGTGGGTGGATGTGTATCTGGTTGTGTCATCATCTGTAAGCATGACTGTGTTTGCTGTCTGTGTATAGAATCTCCGCGTGTGAATCCGTGCCTGTGGCTGTCTAAGTCTCTCTGAGAATCTCTGTGTGTTTTTTGTTTGTGTGAGAGCCTGTATATCTGTGTGTCTGCCTGTTGAGTCTGTGTGTGTATCAGTCTGTCTGTGTTTGTGTGTCTGTCTGTAAATCTGTGTGTATTTGTGTAAGTCTGTGTCTGTGTTTGTGTGTGTGTGTAGCAGAGAATAAATAGGCTTTCCTTCCCTGCTCAGGTAATAACCGCAATTTTGCTTTTCTACAGAAGTTTGAATCCCAGCCACCTCAGAGCGATTAGAGATGCCATTGGGAAGCTAACGGATCATGTCTCTCCCCCTCTCTCTGTCTCTCTTTTCTCTAGAGCTGAAGTAGTAATAAATGGCTCTTCATCTCCAGCTGTTGTTGACAGAAGTAATGAAAGCATTAAGCACATTAAACCAGCTTCATTCCGATGGAGACACAACCAGACACTCTCTTTGAAGATCAGGTACTGGTAATTACCTATAGGACAAGAGACAGATTTGGTCCTCCCCAGTGCAAGCTGGCAAATTGCCTCTGTATATCATCTAAAGAAGTCAAGAAAGAAATAAAATGTTTATCTCCTGCTGGGCTAGCCTTCATACCTGTAAGCGATCACTTGGAAATGAATTCCCAGCTCAGCCACGTCGCGTTAACAGAGCAACACACGCTTGAGCCTCCGCTCTTGGAGACAAGCAGAGGCCAGAGGGCGCTGCAGATTCACCATGATCAGCCACTCATGGGGGGAAGGAAATCTGCCACCTTGTGCATAAATACAGTGACCCCTGCTGGCGGAGAGGAGACCGGTAGTGATGGGCTTGTTAAGGACCTCCTCCGATGGAAAGGGGGGCATGGGAGATGCAGACATTAAGATGGGGCACCATTTTATAGCACACATGCGGTAGCAGGTGGGAAAAGGTGCCAAAGTCTGAGTTGCTCCTGAAGGCTGTCAGTCTCTCTGCAGCCAAGCTGTGGAGCATAAACAGGCAGGAGGAGGGAGCTTTGCAGTCATAGGTCGTGCTGCAAGCTTTCCCTATATCTGTTTTATTTCCTTTCCCAAGGAAACAGATCTTGAAGTTCCTGGATGCGGAGAAAGACATCTCGGTGCTGAAGGGGACCCTGAAGCCCGGGGACGTCATCCACTACGTCTTTGACCGGGACAGCACTATGAATGTCTCACAGAACCTCTATGAGCTGCTGCCAAGGACCTCGCCCCTGAAGGGCAAGCACTTCCGGACCTGCGCCATAGTGGGCAACTCAGGGATCCTGTTGAACAGTGGCTGCGGGAGAGAAATCGATGCTCACAGCTTCGTAATCAGGTAGTGAGGGGTCAGAGAGGCCAAGCCTCCCATACAGCAGGGCTCCTACTCCCTCCCACAAAACACACAGGGATCCAGGGATGGGACCCCCAGGCTCCAAGCCAGGCAATTGGGCCAGAGCCTTTCCTGTCACTGGGGGACTGACAGAGTGCTGCGTATTCCGACCCCCGCTCCTCCACCCTCGCTTCCCCTTTCTACGGTGTGCCCTAAGGAGTGCAGGGAGCCCCCTTGTCAGGACGGGAAGGATGGGCACTGAACAAAATCCAACGGGGAGTGTTTAATATGAGTTCAAAGAGCTGGAAACAGTCGGCAAAGGAGCCAGAGCTGTGATGTACCCAGAGTACTTCAGAAGGGGGCCTTGCACAACATCACAAGCCTGCCCGCCACAACCTGACGCACTCCACAAGCACGCACTGTCACACACACACTCCATCCACATAAACGCCCTTCAAGTCATGAACACCTCCACCATCACCCTCCCATACCCCCACAGACACACACGTCCTTCTCACACACCCATCACTCACACCCTACACACACTGTGCCCCGGCCACCCTACAAACCCACACATCTTCTCATATACACCACTCTCTTCCCACAACACGCTCTGCCCCCACACCTTGGCAGAGCACTGATGACACACACCCCTGCCAAACCGCCTGGATGCAAGCAAACCCTATCCTACACACCCCTACAGACACATACATAATTCCTATACAAACACCCTCTACCTTCTCCAGCTGTCACCTTCACACTCTCCACAGACACCTCAACTCAATCCTCCCTCACATGCATCACTCCCACCCCAATACACACTCTGTTCTTACGCATAAACACACTCACACATACACAAGCTACCATGTGCACACAGATGTACCACTCCCTCTGCCCCTCCAGAAACTCATACCATCCCTACACAAACCAAACATTTACCATACCCTCGCCTCTCACACACACACACTAAATTGTCAAAATAACACCTGCAGTAGCAAAGAGAGAGAAGGAAAAGATCCTGCCTCTTTATCCCTCAAGCCTATGCAGATGTGTTAGCTGAGGAGCTGTGCATGTCTGCTGGTGATTTATGTCTGTGCAGACATTTGCTTTCTGGCAAGTCTATTATGGAGACAGCCCAATCTGTCAGTGGCTTATAAAGGCGTGGGAATGAAGATAATGCCACCTCTGCCCTCTGGATGAACACAGCCAACCCAACCTTTCTGTGGGTCAGAGTGGAACCCAGGGCCTCTCTCTGATCTTTGGGGAATGGTCCCCGGGTAGTTTGCTTGCAGCTTGAAATGAAACAAAAGCCAGCCTAGAAAACAAAGGCCGTCGTGGTCACAGTAAGGGTTAGGCCAGTGGTCTTATGGCAGTGACGGTGACAACTGTCCTAGGCAAGGTCTACACTAGGAACGAGTATAGTAAGGTTGACTGATGGGGTGATTTTTTTGCAACATTTCTATGACTAAAGTCCTAGTGTAGACGCAGTTACATAAAAGTGCTTTTGCCGTATAACTTATTTTGCTCAGGGAACCAGAATAAACTCTACTGGCAAAAGCTCTTTTCGCTGGAACGAACTGAATGTACACTAGGAGGGTTTGCCGGTACAACTAAACCGGCATAACCATGCCAGCCAGCCGTTTTCAATGTAGACTAGGCGTCAGCAGAGATGGTGACAAGGAGAGCTGGCTCCTGCATTCCTGGGCACACAGATTGCCATGTCTTTGGCTTTCAGTCCCTGTATTTCCTTTGAGTTTATTAGCCATTAAGGCAGCATGTCCTAACGATTAGAGCAAGGACCTAGGAATCAGGACCCTTGTATCCTATTTCTCACTATGCATACCCTTGAGTAAGTCACTTAGACTGATAGACTTTAAGGTCAGAAGGGACCATTGTGATCATCTAGTCTGACCTCCTGCACATTGCAGGCCACAGAACCTCGCTCACCTACTCCTGTAATAGACCCCTAACCTCTGACTGAGTTAGTGCAGTCCTCAAATCATGGTTTAAAGACCTTAAGTTACAGAGAATTCACCACTTACACTAGTTTAAACTGGAAGTGACTTGTACCCCATGCTGCAGAGGAAAGCAACAAAAACACAGGGTCTCTGCCAATCTGACCCAGGGAGAAATTCCTTACCAAGCCCAAATCTAGTGATCAATTAGACAGGGAGCACGTGGGTAAGACCCACCAGGCAGATACCTGGGAAAGAATTCTCTGTAGTAACTCAGAGCCCTCCCCATCTAGTGTCCTGTCTTCAGCCATTGGGGATTTTTGCTACTGGTAGTTGCTAATGGGACACATGCCATTGTAGGCAGTTCCATCATTCCAGTCTCTCCATGAATTTATCAAGCTCATTCTTGAAGCCAGTTAGGTTTTTTGCCCCACTGCTCCCCTTGGAAACCTGTTCCAGAACTTCACTCCTCTGACGGTTACAAACCTTCCCCTAATTTCAGGCCTAACCTTGTTGACGGCCAGTTTATAAGTATTTGTTCTTGTGTCCACATTGGCACTTAACTTAAATAACTCCTCTCCCTCCCTTGTATTTATCCTGCTGATATATTTATAGAGAGCAATAATTTCTCCCCTCAGCCTCCTTTTGGGTAGGCTGAACAAGACAAGCTCATTGAGTCTCCTTTCATAAGGTAGGTTTCCAATTCCTCAGATCATCCTAGTAGCCCTTCTCTGCACCTGTTCCAGTTTGAATTCATCTTTCTTAAACATAGATTAGAATTGCACACAGTATTCCAGATGAGGTCTCACCAATGCCTTGGATAATGGTACTAACATTTCACTATCTCTTCTGGAAATACTTCACCTGATGCATCCTAGGACTATATAGCCTTTTTCACGGCCACATCACATTGACAGCTCATAGTCATCCTGTGATCAATCAATACACCCAGGTCTTTCTCCTCCTCTGTCACTCCCAACTGATAAGTCCCTAGGTTATAGTAAAATTCTTGTTGTTAATCCCTAAATGCATGACCTTGCACTTTGCACTATTAAATTTCATCCCATTTCTATTACTCTAGTTTACAAGGTCATTCAGATCTTCTTGTATGATATTCCGGTCCTCTTCCGTACTGGCAATATCTCCCAACTTTGTGTCATGCGCAAATTTTATTAGCACACTCCAACTTTATGTGCCAAGGTCAGTAATAAAAATGTTAAATAAAACTGGTCCCAAGACCCATCCCTCAGGAACTCCACTAGTAACCTCTCTCCAGCCAGACAGTTCACCTTTCAAGTCAACCTGTTGTAGTCTCCCCTTTAACCAATTCTTTATCCACCTTTCAATTCTCATAGTAATCCCCATCTTCTCCAATTTAACTAATTTTCCATGTGGAACTGTATCAAATGCCTTTCTGAAATCCAATTAGATTAGATGTACTGCATTTCCTTTGTCCAAAAATATCAGTCTTCTCAAAGTAGGAGATCAGGTTGGTCTGGCATGATCTACCTTTTGTAAAACCATGTTGTATTTTATCCCAGTTACCGTGCACCTCTATGTCCTTAACTACTTTCTCTTTCAAAATTTGTTCCAAGACCTTGCATACAATTGAGGTCAAATTAACAGGCCTGTGGTTTCCTTGATCACTTTTTTCCCCTTTCTTAAAAATAGGAACTATATTAGCAATTCTCCAGGCATAGGGTACAACCGCCGTGTTTACAGCTTCATTAAAAATCCATGCTACTTGGCTTGCAATTTCATGTGCCAGTTCCTTTAATATTCTAGGATGGAGATTATCTGCCTCCCCACCCCCAATTTAGTCCCATTGAGCTGTTTGAGTTTGACTTCCACCTTGGATGTGGTAATTTCTACCTCTATATCTTCGTTGCCATTAGCTACCCTGCCACTACCCCTAAGTTCTTCATTAGCTTCGTTAAAAACTGAGGCAAAGTATTTGTTTAGGTGTTGGGCCATGCCTAGATAATCCTTAATCTCCACCCCATCCTCAGGGTTTAGTGGTCCCACTTCTTCTTTCCTTGCTTTCTTCTTATTGATATGGCTATAGAATTCTTTACTGTTGGTTTTAATTCCCTTTGCAAGATCCAACTCTGCTTGGCTTTTGGCAGTTCTCACTTTATCCCTACACCGTCTGACCTCCAAAAGATAGCATTCCTTGCTGATCCCTGCCGGCTTCCATTCCTTGCAGGCTTTCTGCTTTCACTTAATCTATCCGTGCCTCAGTTTCCCCCTCTGTAAAATGGGGATAATGAT
Source organism: Lepidochelys kempii (assembly GCF_965140285.1). Classification (NCBI taxonomy): domain Eukaryota; kingdom Metazoa; phylum Chordata; order Testudines; family Cheloniidae; genus Lepidochelys; species Lepidochelys kempii. The sequence continues at coordinate 73,069,771 of NC_136389.1, forward strand.
GTGCTGTAGGGATAGTTGGGAGGATTAATTCATCTATGTTCAGTACGTGCTTTGAGACCTTCAGTTGACAGGCAGACAGAAATGCATGTGATAGGCAGCGTAGGGGTGCTCTGGGGTTTTCGGCACATTGTCAGGAGCATAGCAACCTTTCAGGGCCCTGTGAGGCCACATCAGCTGCTCACACACTCCATTCTGCCAGCACCAGGCTCTGGTGCACAGTATAGTTCAGTAGAGTCATCTGTCCAACACCCAAAGCGACACAAATAAGTGACTTGGATTCCACCATCAGGAGCAACAGGGAAAGGGGGTGATCTTGTCCCAGCTCAATGCAAATGGAGCCCTCAGTCACAGTGCCTCACGGCTTTCCGTGCCCTTGCACGTGGGCTGGAATCACAGACAGAGTGAGTGTGAGGAGTTTCCAGAGCACCAGGAGTGAATTCCTTTTGTGTGTGCGCACGTGCATACGTCCCATTCTTGCATTGCACAAAGGTTTCCCAAAGTCGCAGCCCATAAGCAGCCTGGCCCTCTGGAGCCCACAATCGCAGATATCCCTGGCTTCCACCTCCTGCTGCTATCGCTATCATTGCTGGTACTGTGGGGTCTGCTGTTTAACACACAGTTGCCGGGCAGGGAAGAAGGGACTCGGGATAATATTACTCCAGCCAGGCTAGACTTAAGGACCGCAGGTGTCACACTGTCATTCCGGGCGAGACGGAAACTCTCTCACAGGATATCACTAGCCCTTCCAATTAGAGCAGCTGTCTGCATGCATGCGGTAAGTTCCTTGGCGTGACTTGCCGAGTCACTAGAGATGGGTGACTCAATGCACACACTCACAAGCATGCCCAGCCCCCTGGTGCACCCTCTGTTTTTGGTCAGGTTCTGCTCCAGCAGGAGGGCTCACTGGAAAGAGCCAGCCTTGGCCCACTCTGCTCCTCAGCCACTGCGGCTTTCCTGAGGCTACACGACCAGCTCTTCTCTCCCCCCCATGGGCGCTGCTCCTGCAAGCTGCAGGCTTTGTGTGTCTCCCCTTCCCCCTGGTGCACATACCATCATGAGAGGTAACAGTGGACTCTGTGCCCCTCACACCACTTGACAGTCAGAACCGGCTGTTGTGATACTGGTACAATGAGACACACAAGACCTCTATTGCAGAGCGGGTTTCCCGGCTCTGGAAGAATCACTTTGATTCAAATTTGTCATAGCAGTAACCATAGGTATTTTGTTACCTTGTGTTTGTTAACTGTGCACATGTACAGATACATGTCGGTACAAGCATACATGTGTACCAAAAATTCATGCCCTGACATTTCTGAACATCCACGCAGAGACACGCATGCAAACTGACGGACATACTCACACACGCATTCGCACATTCAAAAGCCAATGTAGGCCTGTATATGCACAGATGTAGCCGTTCACCCAGCTGTGCAAACGTAGACCCATGTACACAGACGCATACATGCAGGCAGACACACACCCCACATTCTGGCCTGGTACACACACACTTCCTGAGTTTGCTCTGATCATAGCGTTTTTTTTCTGTATTAAAACCATCGCCTTGACCTGAATGACTACTATAACATTCTAGTACTGTGTGCTCTGAAGTCACATTCGCAACATAGTCAGGTGCCCAGGGGCCATTAGTTAGTCACTAATATTCCTAGCAGGCTCTTGATAGGTCATGTTCTAGGGAATTGGTAATGGGATGCAGAAGGTCTTTCCTCAAAGTATCTGCTATGAGTCTGACCTGGGGTTGTAGTGACTGAAAGGCATTTCATGTAGCTCGCTGAACAGACTCCGCCAATAGGCAGGTGTCCTCATCACATTAACATTCCCCTGCTCTTTATAAAACATTAAGCAATCCTCATAACATCCCTCTGGGGTTGCTATCCCGACGTTCAGGCAGGGGACACCGTCTACGGGATTTGCCCAGGGTCACACAGGAAGTCAGTGGCAGAGCCAGGAGTCAAAGTGAGGCATTCCTGGTCCCTAGAACTGTGTTCCGCCACCACCCGAGGCTGCCGCGTCACCACCACGCTGTTTGGCCCCTTTGCTGGTGGTCGCTGCGAAGAGAGGGCAAAGGCTGACGGAGCTCCGCTTTCGTCCTTCCGGGGCAGGATGGCAGCACGCTGCCACGGGGCGTTGCAAGGGAGCTTGCCCTGGCATTGCCTGTGCCATAGCTGTGCAGCCCCAGGCCTGGCAATCAGGCACCTTTCCCCAGTGCTAACATTCACCGACTAATGTGTGTCCTTCCCCTTCCCTGGAGCACCCTGTGATGCTCTCTCCTGTGTTGCAGGTGTAATCTGGCCCCAGTTCAGGACTATGCCTGGGACGTGGGGATGAAGACGGACCTTGTGACTATGAATCCGTCTGTCATCCAACGGGCCTTCGAGGACCTGGTGAACGAGACCTGGCGGGAGAAGCTGCTACAGCACCTCCACAGCCTGAATGGCAGCATCCTCTGGATCCCGGCATTCATGGCCAAAGGGGGCAAGGAGCGCGTGGAGTGGGTCAACGAGCTCATCCTCAAGCACCGCGTCAACGTCCGCACCGCCTACCCCTCGCTGCGCCTGCTGCACGCCGTCCGAGGGTGAGAATTCCTGCCTGGCTCCCCATCCCTCTTGCTGGGCCGGGACACTGCGCTGGGGACTAGGCAGGTGCTTCTCAGTGACAAGGATGGGTTATGGGGACCTGTGGGGGTTTTTTGGCTAATCTACTACCAGTTTTTGGCAGTTGGACACAGATGGGCTGCAGGCCCAACAAAGCAGAATGTTCCTGATATTGTTTTAGTAGCGGGTATCTCATGAACCTCTCGAGTGAGAGCGCTTTGTGCTGGAGCTGGCTTGAGCCAAACCCACTACAAGTCTCCCGGTGTTTCATTCTGCAGACCACCAGGAAGGGCTGGGTGTGCAATGGATGGTCCATAGACCAGAGATGGAGAACCCTCGCTTTAGATCATTTGCAAGCTGAGGCTCCCAGCTCTGGTCCCATTGCAGGAAGTGTTTGTGTATAGCCCTGGAATTTGGGGTGATAGCAAACCTTACACCGTGTCCCTCAGGCTGTGAATGCTTTGTTGGCTCTAGGCTTGGATTTCCGATCAGCGTAACTTTCAGACCTGCAGTTTGACTGGCGTATTTGTTGTTTCCCTGTGAGGAATTTGTGCTGTGGTCAGCTTAGCTAGTGATTAATCTTCTTGCTCCTTCCCCATTCTTCTGTCTCAGTCACAGGCATGGTCCTTGCGGAGCTAGTTGGATCAGGAGATTGGGAATGGGCTACAAAGCCTTTCATTGATTCCAATCTAGCCTGGGTCAGGAATGAAGGAAAGTTGCTACCATCTGATGGCTGTTCCAGAGTAGCCCGTGTGAAATGACTTTGGTGGTTTCAGCCCCCTTCTTGGTGGGTATGCATTCACCTCATAAAACCCCATCACCGTAAGTGGCAACTTCATTGCTTGAGACTAGCTTTATGGGCTTTAACTTCCTTTTACGCCTCAGGGGGTTACGTCTAGGTGAGGGGAGCTTCTGGTCTACCTTCTCTGTGACTAGAGAGACTCGCAGGCTGTCAGTCTGGTTCTTCTCCCCAGGGTTAACAATACAGAATCCTTCTCCCCTTTTATTTCTGACTCTCTCTATTACATCCTCCTCCCCCTGGAAACACTGCAGGCTTAAGAGTGGTGAGGATGCGATGAAGTTCTTCTGCTCCCTGTTTTAATTGCATCAGATCCAAAACTGAAGTTGAAAGTCTGAGGGCTTCTACTAAAGACTCCTGAGATCACAGGCTCACAGGAGATAAACAAGAACTTCCCTAGAACTGGCTTTCTTCTTCACAGAACCAGGAGGGAGCTGGCGTAACAGCTGAGGACTGTCCTCGTCTACCATTGTAACACTGCATGGAGATGCAACATCGTCAGGTTGTGGCAACGCTGAGGAATTGGTAATTGTCCTGCAGGCTGGGACGGGGTGGTCGGTCGTTGGCACGGCTATGAAATTCAGCACTGTTGTGTGGACTTGGCGTTGATCCTACTGCTCTGGCAGAGGAAGCCAAAGAGAAGGCTGGAGGTGGTCAGTCGCGTCGTTTGTACAAGGTGCTCCGGTGCTGAGGGCCAGGTGTATAGATTAGCTTAATGATGGATGGATGGATGGATGGATGGAATGGAGGAGAAGGTGTTGCCCACTTTGACAGCGGAGCCTCAGGTGAGTGGGGGTTAGCCGTGAGATGTATGTGTTGTTCAGGTCAGATGAGTAGTGGTTTAGGCACCAAGAGAAAGGGGTTTATTAATGCAGGGTTGAGGTGTCATGTAAACCAAAGAGGGAGAAAAGGAGAATCCACTGGGTAATGGGCAGCTGAGCCATGATCTGTCAGCTTGGACTATTAGAGATGATTCAAGCTTTGCTCTCTGAAGGGGGGTCAGCAGCAACCCCTTCCTTGCAGAGGTGTTTTTCCCCTGGGATGTGAATTGTGCACACACCTGTCTGCACGTGCACTCCCCTCCCACTGCCGCTTTGTGGCTTTGCCTCCCCCACGAACGTTGTTTTTCCTCCCAGAGCGTTGTTGTCAGTTTCTGTACATTTGATCCATTGATCTGCGCTGCGTAGAGCCTTATCCCAGCCTGGGCGGGGCAGAACGGTCACCACCAAGTGTACACTCAGGGCAGCTCCTGGGAACACACCTGAGGGCCGGTGTGTATGTGAAGGGAGCAGGGGCTGGTTTTCAGCAGAAACAAACCCAAAGGACTATTGAGCACACGTTTGCACAAGTGTCTGACTCAGAGCACGGCCACCTGAGCAGACAGCAGGGGGATCCTGTTGTCTGGACGAACCAGAAATTGGGCTCAAAATTAATACCTGTTTTCCCTTGGCAGGGTGGTGGTTTCCTTTGGGTCAGAGGACTCTCAGGCAGGAGAGTCACTATCCAAGGAAGTGGGGGAAGGATCCTACAGGACACAGGAAGCACAAAATATAGCCCAAACCTTGAGCTATTTCCAGCTGTATTTGACTTACTTTCATCTGTCAAAATAAAATTAAGCTCCTGTAATAAGCCCTTTAAATCAACAGGCTGCTAATCCTATGATTGCAGCACGTCCCTGTGCAAGAAACTCCCCACAGGAGACGCTGCATGAGATATTGGCAAGGTCCTCGTGATGTCTCCCGGTGGGAGGAGAGCAGGGCGAAGGAGGGGCTCCATGGGCCAGTCTGGTAATGGATCATGACTACTGATGCTGCAGCTCCTTCGCTGATTGGCCGGGCCCTGCAGAACGGCTCCCTGCAGCAGCAGCCTATCAAGCCAGGCTGGAGGCCTCGGGCACACAGAGCAAGCCAAATGGAGGCCTGTCAGGGCTTGACAGGGAGCTGATGGATATTGTACTCTCCCGAGTGTCTCCCGAAATAAACCAGATGCAAGGCTGGCAAGAGGAGCTGCATGCGGCCTGTATAGTGCAGCTGCTAGAGAAGCGGGGCTGGCGATCCTGAGTGAATGAGGGGATGGAGGAGCCACAAAGCGTGAACGTCCCAGAACCCTGGGGCCTTGGAAGTGCCAGGCTCAGAAGTGCTACGGGCAGCCCCTAGGTGGCGTCTCTCGGTGCAATTGGGGATGCATTCCCAGGGCCTCTTTCCGTGCATGCTCCCTTGCTCTGGGATCGAGTTCCCTATCAGCAGATCTCGGTGACTATTCAGGACACGGAAAGTGACAGTGTAAAGAATCTGATGGGATCTGCTAGCAAGAGGGAACCACACTGGGACGCTAGGAAGGGACATCCTTCTCTCAGCCTTCTGACAATGTTTCCTGTGAGCGAGGGTGCCCAGCCAGACAGCACCAGTCAAACCAGGAGGCAGGTACACTGCCCAGTGCGAGGACAGATGCCCAGTAAGGCCATGGCACTGGTGCACTGCCCGGTGCTAGGATGGGTGCCCAGTAAGGCCATGGCACTGATGCATTGCCCAGAGCTAGGATGGGTGCCCAAGAAGGCCAGAGCACTGGTGCACAGGTGGCTTGCTTACAAATGGAAGCTGGATATATGTTGACCAGGCATAGACTACAGATCCTAAGTACCACGTTGGCTCCCATTCAGTGAGGCTCTGGGCTGCCATTAAACTCAAGGCAGACTGGTCTCCCCTTCCAGTTTCAGGCAGGCTCATGTGGCATGACTGGTCACAGCTACAGCAGAGGCCACTGGGCTAGTTAAAGGCTTCAGGGGCCAGGACACGCAGCCAGTGAAGTGAGCGGCACAAGGGCAGAATTGCTGGCTCTTCCCGAGACTAGTCACGTCTGTAATGAGCATGGCAGTGAGGAGAGGGGACGAGGAGAGCTGGCAGCTGGTACAGAACAGAGCTAATTCAATTACAGGCACAGAGTGAGCTCAACCCCACCAAGAGGATCAGCCCTGCAGCCATGAAGGCGACAGACTGACCTGCCCTCCCGCTCTGGCTCTCGTCCCTATCAGTCCAGTGGCAGGAGAACAAGCTCACAAACTGAGAGCTAATGAATGACTAGCGGTGCATCATTGCAATCCTGACTCCAGGTCACCCTCAGGGACACAGGGCTGGGTATGGGCACTTCGGAGGGTTAGCCACTAGCTGGCTTGGAGAGCATCTGGAGAGAAGCTGGCGGGTGAATTTCCAGTATGACGACAATCGCTGCACTGAGGCTGGGTGAGAGGTGAGCTGCTTATGCAGCTGCACTAGCCCAGGAGCACGGCTGAGACTGCGCTCGTGATTAAACCTTCGCAGGGCCGGGGTCTGCGCAGGATAGCAGGAATGTAGTGACCGTTCTGGAGGAATGTTCAGAACTGGCTGTTAGGGGGAAATATCTTTGGACTTGTGAGCTTTAAGCCAGCTTGAGCTGAATGTCATCAAGACAGGGCCGGGGATTGTCTGCCAGCCAAGCAGCCCTGACGCTTGGAGTTACTAAAGATTCCACAGCACTCTTTGGAGAGAGAAAGTTGTGTCTTACAAGCTGTTTAGCTGTGCACTGGGTAGGATCAGAAGTGAGGATCTGGTGGAACCAGAGTAGGAATTTATTTACCATCGCTAGAATGTGGCTGTCTTCCACCCAGAGACGGCTGCATTTCAGTGGTGGCTGGAACAAGATCTCGCCGGGTTGTTCAGAAAGCACTTTGGAATCCTTTGGAAGGAAAGGCGCTGTTGTAAATGTAAAATATTGGTTATTATTGTCCACCCTGATGGCAGCCGAAACATCGCTTCTCTGGCTAGGAATGCACTTTAAATAGGCACCCTGAGGGCCATGCTGTGGAGCAGGGTATCGGAAATTCCAGATGATTTGTGGAACAGGCAAAGAGGGCGTCTTTATGCAGTCAGACACGACAAGCTGTGCATCCCTATGGTGTGGATGGGATTCCTTAGGGTGACCAGACAGCAAGTGTGAAAAATCGGGATGGGGGGTGGGGGGTAATAGGAGCTTATATAAGAAAAAGACCGAAAAATTGGGACTGTCCCTATAAAATTGGGACGTCTGGTCATCCTATTCTAAGGCAGGAGGCCAAAGGAGCATGAACATCTTGACATGAGGGACACAGGGAAGGGGGGAGAGACTATCGCAGTTCTAAAATGGTATTTCTACCTAGGAATAAGAATAGCCGCACCTAAAAACATGGGGTTTAATATCTCATCACACCTGCAGCCAGCACTCCAGGGCAGCCCTGGGGCCATGAGGTTCCTGGAATGCACAAGCACTTCTGAGTGATTCTGTAAAATGCCCCCTGAACAAGCTGGCAAGGGGCTTGCAGAATTGAGAGGTTCCCTCACAGGCTGGAAAGCAAGCAAGCCACCTGACAAGGCAGCTGTGAGTGGCTCCTAAGAGCCCTGTAATCTCATTGCCAAGCAGCTTGTGTTAGAGACGTACATTTGCAGGAGGTAGGAGAAAAGAATGGGGGGTGAAATTTAAATGGCTGTGTATGTGGAGGTTTGAGTGTAAGTGTTTGTATAGAAACTTCATGCACACGTTTCAGTCTGCCTTCCATTGTCTATTCTGGCATTGTCACTATACCCCTCACCATGGCCTCCAGGCGCTGGACCATTTCTAATTTTATTGGCTTTTTATTAACACCCTCTGTTAAAAAAATGGATAAATCAATGTTAGCCTGAACCTACTGGACGGGGTCTCTTTTTGCGTTCAGCATCAGAATAGTGAGTACGAGTCATGTGAGCTCTCTGGGGCAGGGACTGGTCCTTGTGTTCTGCATTTGTACAGATGTAGCACCTACGGGGCCTGGCCCAGGGCTGGAGCTGCTTGCACTACAGCAGCACAAATAATAATTAAACACTTGATCTTAGCCAAAAGGCCGAGCAGTAATAATGGGTGACATTCATCCCTGTGAAGGGGGGGCCCTGCGCAAAGTCTGTGCACCACTGACGTCCTCAAAATAAGACTTAAAGTGGGATTGAAGTGGGGCCTAGGGTTTGCGCTGTCCCACCCGTAGCCTGAGGCTTTACAGGTGAGGTCCCAGCTTACAAGGTGAAGATAGAGTCAACAAATGACAAAAGAAACAGACAGGTGTGGGGGAGTGGAGAGGCAAAGGAAAGTAATAGGAGGGGGATATGCCCAGAGGGACATGTCTTCCTGCTTGGAGTGCGAGGAAAAGGCAGGCAGGCATATAGCTCTCTTGAGAGTCACTTTCACGCTCTCTCCTCTTTATGTTGTGAAAAGTACACAGCTGTCACTGCAAAGGGCTAAGGTGAGTTTCAAAGGAGAAGTTAGACCACAAGGAGTGAGCTGTAAGAAAGGATCTGAATTGGGAATGAAGAGAGAGCGGCTGAATGGCACATAACAGCTTCTGTGTACAGTAAAGGCTGCGCTGTTTACTTTCAAAGCAAGAGACACTGGTGATGTGTGAAGGCTTCTCTCCCCTCAACTTGATTTTATGTCTGATCGTTAGAGATGGGCCTAAGCCACACACTTTGAATGTCGTTGTGGATTCCAAACTCTGCACAGTGCAGGGGTTTGATCTGGCTTGTTATACAGTAAGGGCCAACTGTAAAATTCAGATCTTGATCCAGCTTTGGAATCTAAATTCCTGCCAAAGTTAAAGGGGCGTTAAGGTGATCTGGTCCCATTTCTACATTGACTAATGCAAGTTTGATTGTTTTATATGGCGTTCAGTTATTACATAGTTAAGCGTGGTAGATTAAGAACCTAGATTGACCGACAGAATAGGTCTGCCAGATGCTAGCCTGGTGGAAGGATGATCGTCCCTATATTTTAGGTGCATTCTGATTATGTATAGCAGCCACAGCATGCTAGGCACTTAACAGATAATGGGCCAGATTCTGTTCTCAGTTACACCAACGTCAATCTGGAGTAACTGCAATAGATTTACTCCAGGTTTCTACTAATGTAACTGGGAGTAGAATTTGACCCACTGATCTGACTGCTGTATAGAGGGCAGACCTATAGCATGTTTCTGCCAGTGAGGGACCAGCTTCTCCAGAAGAGTGTGTTTGATTTTTTATCTCACTTTTATGAATAAGTTGGTTTAAAAAAGCCTGGAGTTACATACATACATACATAAATACATTTATTTATTGTGACGTTCATCGCTGAAAAACAGCAGCTGATGCTCCTATAACCTGATTTCTTGGCTGACCTGGGTTTCTTATACTCACACTAGTGGCATTCTCCTATTACAGGATTTTTCTGTTCAACTCAAAGGGTACATGCAATCCAACCCAGGCTTTTGTAGGACCCATCAGCATGGGGATCAGACGTGATGTTTAGCTGCAAATCAGCTCTCCCTGTTATTGAAACGAACAGCTGGCAGTCCCACAATGTTGTCTGGCTGTGCAGAACTTTTCCGCACACTGAACTTTTCCACACAAATTACGGACAGGCTCTATGCAGAGTGATGCTAAGCAGAGATGAGTGGAAGGGAGACTTGTGAATCTTATTGATGTGCAGGGTGGAGGAACCGCCACCATCCTCGGTGGAGGCTACAGTTTCACGAAGGAGAATGACAGAGTGTTTTTCATCCTGGAGGCTCACAGGACTTACTTTACAATACAGAGGTACTGCACAGAGATCACTTCCTCCAGGATTAGGATACAACCACTTCTGGAGTGGAACATACCAAGCGTTGAACAGCACACACTAATGCTATGCAACACTTTAAAAGACAAGGTGAAAAGGAATACTGAGCCACTGGGAATTGTATTGGAAATTGACATCAGCCCAGTGTCCTGGTCAGCTTCTAACTGGGGCAGTTATATCTGGTCTACTTTTAGGGAAAAACCAGTTCCATGGGACCTTCCAGTGACCACAGGGCTCAGGATCTCTGTTTTAAGTCATCTACGAAAGATAGTCCCTCTAGCAATGCTACACAGGAACAATGTGTCCCAAGCAGCACAAGACTGCTGGGGCTTTATTTCTTGAAGCTATTGCCTTTTTTATTACAATCAAGTATCCGTTTAATAGGGAACAGGTCCATCATAAGCAGCTGCATCCTGTCCTTACAGGGGACAGACATGATGATCTAACTGGGTTTTTCATTGGTAACTATTGTGGATCCTGTACAAGAATTGTTTCAGACAGCTTTTGCCTGATGGTATTACAGTTTCTATTACTCACCCAGGCCCACCTAGACATCAGCCTGTTTCTCTGTGGCTGCTTCAGCCTCTGACGATTTATTTACATAAATGCCATACAGCTACCTTCTGAAGAAGGTCCAGACTGCCAGAATAGCTCAGGAAAGGGGAGTCTCAAGTTGCAGAGTTTCCTCTTAACTGTCTCCTTTAATTGCTGTCTGCTTCCATAAAACATTACACTTAATAGTTATGGTGATTGGAGTAGCCAATTTGAAAAATAATTACTGCCTTCCTCAAGATTACCTTGCCTCCTAATTAAAATCCCGGACCTTGCATAGTAAAGGTGTGCTATTGACACAGCATCCCATGTGCACCCAGACAGCCTCATTTGGGTTTGCAAAATTAATTAGTGTTTGTTTCAGTCCCCAGCTGTTCTCCCGAATTGGGAACAGCACATGCGCTGGCAATGTGGATGCTGTCTAAATTGATCAGAGCAGTGAAAGCGACAAGAGAGTGATTTGTTCCTGCATAACTCATGTGGCCGCATAGCTCAGTGGTTTGAGCATTGGCCTGCTAAACCCAGGGTTGTGAGTTCAATCCTTGAGGGGGCCACTTAGAGATCTAGGGCAAAAATTGGAGATTGGCCCTGCTTTGAGCAGGGGGTTGGACTAGATGACCTCCTGAGGTCCCTTCCAACCCTGATACTCTATGACAAGCTGCCCATTAAATAGCGCCCCCTGTGTCCTTTCCAGACATCACCGGAGGAGCTCTCGGTTCCCGCAAAGCGAGGACGAGATGCATTCACCACAGTCGAGCCGGCGCCATAGCTCGAGCGCTTTACAACCCTTGAGCTCTTTCCTTTCACACATCCATCTTCTCTGTCTCCAGAAGGGCCCAGAGTTGGAGCCTCCCTCCCTCCCAAGTCTTCAGCACTAAGGCGGGAGGCACCTTTGCCAACTGGCACTAGCAGATCCCTGGATGTTGAGAAGGGAAAATGTTTTGCCCATGTGCCGCCCAGAAGTACTTCTGGCTCAGTGTTCGGTGTCAGAATTTCATATCTGCAATACAAGGAAATACAGGAGAAAGATGCATGGATTTTTATTGTAGGGTTACTCGTGAATATTGGGCTGCATGCATAAGTTTGTTTTTGTAGGGTTGCTCCTCTTGCTGGCACTGGGTTTTTTTTCTACCATTAAAACATTTTTTAAAATGACATGAAACATCAAGCATTACTCAGACTTTGTACATAGATGCAAGGAGGGACTGCAAGAGAGTGGCCGTATCTGTCTGGCATCCAGGTGCAGCCATGTCTTTCCCCCATTTCAGTACCTCCGTTTCCTAGCAGTTGGGCAATTTGGCTTGCCAGCCAAATCAAAAGCTCTCCCTTTCCAGGGTACCCAAAAGTGCAAACCAGAAACCACACATGCCAGGCCTTCTCCCCTCAGGGCAGGGGCTTTACAAATAGTCGTTCACCCCTTGCCTGCAGGGTTGTCCGATCTCCCCTTCCAGGAAATGCAGCTGAAGTGCAGGGAAGCTCATGCCCTCCTGCTACTGGGTACTCCAGCCCTAAGGCCCCAATTACTAAAACCCTTATGGTATAGCCACAATGCAAAAAGAACCTCAAAGCAGCAAGTCTCCAAGCCTAGGGTCAACTGGCTCCAGCTTGTGGGGACTCAAGCTATAGGGCTGAAAATAGAGCATAGACGTTCCCTGGCGCTGGAGCCCAGGCTCCAAAACCCAGCAAGGGGGAAGGTCTCAGACCCCAGGCTCCAGCCTGAGTGAGAACATCTGCACTGCTAATTTTAGCTCAGTAGCATGAGCCCCACATACCCAAGTCAGTTGACCTGGGCACTCAGATGTGCTGCCGTGGGGTTTGTTTTGCAGTGGAGACAGATCGAGTCTGTCTACACTGCAGTCAGAAGTGGGACTTCCGCACGTGTCCATTTACCTGTGCTAGCATGCATCTAGCTAGCTCACCTAACAGCAGTGAAGACATGGCAGCTCTGACTAGCTGCTGGAGGACATACCCAGGGTCCTGGGTGGGCTTGGACAGCCCATGCTGCCATGGGTTCACTGCTGTTGTCATTCGAGCTACCTAGATCAAAGCAAGCTCAGCTACATCTCCATGTATTGCGGTCACATCTCTGACTGCAATGTAGACTTACCGTTAACGGTTCAGCTGTCTCTATGACTGGGACATTGGGTATCCTTTCGGGCCTCCCATTCTTTGCAGTGGAACTTGAACAAGGCTGTGGTCCATACATAGGTTTCCTGGTATCTATAAACAAACAACCCCTGAAAAAAATACCTCTGATAGGTTGCGATGCAGCCAGTGTTCTGCTTTGTGGGGTTGTATGACGGCCCAAGGTGTGGCACAATATAAGATACTGTTAAAATGCCGGTGCTAGACTGGCAGCGGTAGCAGAGGGAATTTTGAGGCTGTTAAACTTTATGGGATAAATTCATCCCTGGTGTAACTCCACCAGCACAAACGAATGAATTTGGCTTTACAGGTATCTCCAGTGCAGCTGGATTACAGTAACTTCCCTGCTGAAGGACTTTCCCTGGCTTCTCAGTATTAAATGGCTGTAATAATAGCCCATGTCTCTCGTTGGCTGTATTGGTCTAATGGCTGCCCTCTGGGCTGCCGTGTGACATACACAGGCACAGCTGTTTCGCGGCCACCTGTGGGATAACCCTGTGCGGCTTTACAATAGCAAAGTTTGCTTTTCTCTTACGACAACATATGGGGCCGGGCTGAAGCTGCAGGGATAAGGCCTCTGAGCAGGGATTTTCAGAGGCAGCTGCACATCACCATGTTTCTTTCCCTGGCAGACCCTGGAAGCATCACCCCTCTCAAATGCTGTCTGGCGAGCAGGTGAGCCATTCGAAGGAGCACCATCTTACCAAGACATTCCTTCCAGAAAGGTCACAGCAGAGTGCTTTGCCGTAGCCACAGGCGCTCAGATAGCAGGTGATGTGAATGCTTAGCAGCCAGCAGTCACCACCACTAACCTACAGGAAAGCAGGACTGTGTTCCTAGCATGTCCTGAGAGTTCTACTCCAACTTAGCTACACTTACAAACTTCTACTCACCAGCTCACTCGGGGAGTGTCATTTTCCCCCCATCTAATCGAAGGCAGACAAGTAGGTTTTATACCTGGGCTACTAAATGTTCATGGCTCCTCAGCAAAGCTAATTTGCAGGGTTGAGGCTCAGCTCCTGCACAGGGATTCCGCTGAGTGGACACCTGCAAGGAGTCCCACAGAAGTCAGTGGGAATGCACGCAAGTGTAAAGGCCTGCACTGTGGAGTGGGACCTGTGAGGGCAAAATCGAAGTTCAGAATGCTGAGCAACCTCCCAGAAATGCTGCACAGAGCCGCCAAACCCTGCTCTGCATTTCCTATCGAAAGCCCAGTCAGCCTTGCAGAGTCTGAAACGAGGCTCTTTGAAATCCCAATTAACCATAATCCATGGGCATCTAACGTGAACATACCCCATGGCAGGCGTTTGAACAGGCTGACTCTGGGGAAGTGCAAGCCAAGCATGATCACAGGCAAGCAGCAGCTGCGGGCACTACAGGCAGTTCAGTCTACAGCCAGGGATGTCAGGTGTAGAACATGGACAATATCAAATGTGATTCGGTAGGGAAAGGATACACCTGGGGGAGATTTTCCACCCTCCCCCCATTACAGTGCTCTCTGCTCAGGAAGGCAGACAGATGCTCTGTGCTGTCAAACTCCAGGAGCTAGTAACATTCTTTGTGACAATACAATATTACTGCAGTATTTTCTAGTCACAGCCCAAAACACTCCCACTTTCAATAGGGCTTCTGTTGTATCTTGACCCATTGCAACAGGATGCAACTTCCACCCATCTTCTCTGTCATCCTTCATGAAAAATAATATAGTATTTAACAGTGCTGGCCCCAAACCATCTAAGTAACACTAGTGCTTGCTCCTGCTCTATGCACGGTTACTCCAAAATGCTGTGGTATGTTCTGACAAGGGACCACAGAGGTGAGTACTGGCTTTAATAGTCTGCAGTTCGGTGTTTCTCCAGCTTTTCAACTCAGCGACCCCTTATTCAAAGTCAAAAATGTTCACAACCCCATTACAGTTACTAGAGAGTCAAGACATCATGCATCAGTGATAACAATGAGCTGCTTATATAATGTACGTGGGAGTGTGTGTTTTGAGAGGTTGACAGAGACTACTTGACCTGTCTCTAGTGTTGGTCTTCTCTGCTGTAAGGAAGATGTTTATGGACTGAAATACTGTGGGCCACTACTGTAGGAGTTTTTTTTCATAAGGGATTGAAGAACGGTAAAGCACTCAGATACCTCAGTGACAAGTGTGCTGTAAATTCCTAGACAGAGAGACAGCTGCTCAGTCATGAACCAAATGCAGCAGTAGTTATTTCTTAGCCAGCAGAACTGCTACATCAATCAGCCATCTCTCACTACTGAATCTGTCTTTGATGTAGCGAGGGCAGAGGAAGGGAAGGGGACAGTATGTGACATGAAGGCTGCGCATGGCGAGTCTTGCTATGGCATGAATAACAGGATTTGTTTTTCTCCCCCTTTCCAGGTACTGGCTAACAAACAAAGTGCACATAAAACGACCAACCACCGGCCTGCTCATGTACACCCTGGCCACCCGCTTCTGCAACAGGATCTATCTCTATGGCTTCTGGCCTTTTCCCCGGGATCAGAACCAGAACCCCGTCAAATACCACTACTATGACAGCCTGAAGTACGGCTACACCTCCCAGGCCAGCCCCCACACCATGCCATTGGAGTTCAAAGCCCTAAAGACGCTGCACCAGGAAGGAGCCTTGAAACTGACTGTCGGAGAGTGCGATCGGGCCACGTAAGACAGGCTTCTGTGGCTCACGTTCCTGCAGGCTACACGCCATGGGAGGATGGGGGAGCGGGAGAAAAGGCTGAGCAGTGGCTAGTGGGGTTGGTTTTCTTTGTTAACGTGCAGAACAGTGACAAAAACATATATATACATGGTGCCTATATATATTGGCCTGAGTAGTATAACTGTTTGGTGTTCCCCAAGGGAAGGACAGACGAATTGCAGAAGAGTCTGAAGCTGCTGCCCGGGCTCGAGGCTTTGCCTTGGGCTGGTTAGGCTCAGAAAGAAGTTAGTTCTACAACGTCAAAAATGCTTGAAGGTCACCTTGGTTTTTCAGAGTACTTTAGGGTGACAGGTAAATGTTAGGCCATGTGTGTGACTGGTCCAAGGCGGGTAGTTAGGGTCTGTTTGGCCAAGAACCCACGTGCTGGCACTTCCCAGTATATAGCGTTCTTGGCTTAGTGCTAATAATGGGGTTGTGGGGGGAGCGGAGAGGGAGCCTTTGTTTGTGGCTAAAGAGCTGAGAGGTTGCCTGAATGACTGGACAGGAACTGAGAAACGCAGCAGGACCCAGCTGAGCACCGTGGTCCCTTCTCCGCAGCAGGACAACCATACTCTCTCCCGGTGAATGGCACACAACATCGTCCAGATGGTTACCAGTTCAGAGCTATCCCACGTGGTTTGGTGAGAAGGGTGCCACCGTCAGAGCAGCCTGTTTGGAAAGGCTGCCGGACTCTGGACAGAGCCCTTGAGATGCAGCGTGAGACTCACCCTAGTGACTGTGACTCCAGGAGACACCGGACAGGGCCCTCAAAAGCAGGCTGATTTGAATGAAGTTTGCTGTCAAAGGAGACACAGGACCTTCCGGGAGCGGGAGACAACACAGGGGCTAGTGAAGATCAGACTGGGCTGACGGTCTCAGAAGGATGCTGTGTTTATGTTTTTTTATTCCTCTCCTAAAGAACTAACAGAAAAAGCAAAAACACTGGAACGTAGCAGGTGGGCTGCTGAAACCAGTGCAGTCAGTGCTAAGTCTTACACTGTCAAAGGCACTCAGCATCTGCCAGAACTTATGAAAACCATAAGCACATTGTAACTCCTGCTTCCCGATCACTGCCTGCTAAACAGCCCTTTCTTCTCCCTACTCCAAAATTAGTAACGGGCCTAAGTCTCAGCTAAGCAGAAATCTCAAAAGTGAGGGTGTAACAGGACCCTGTCAAAATTAAATCATACAGGTGACATTCACGTCTGAGCAGAGAACCACCATGAAGCCTGTGCACTACTTAAGACCTAGCTAATCTTTATGTTGAAGACTTAGGTAGGACTTAAGTGGTACTGTATATAGATATCAAGCTGGCCCTCCACACACGGGTGAATTTCACTCAGAGTTTAAATAAATCAGTCCCTTCCCTGCATTACTATTACAACTTACAGTAAAAAGAGTGAAGTCGTTCTTAAAAAAACAAATTTGCTTTCCACTTTTCTTGTTTGTTTGTTTGTCAGTGAGACTAGATTGATCTGGTTAGTCAATTTCACTTCCTGTTTCTATTCCAGTTTCCTTTCCTATCTCTCATTTGTCAGCAGAACGCAGTTGGGTTTGGGTTACAAAGAGTGCAGAAAGTTTAATTTAAACTACAACCGCAACAAATGGCATTACAGAATTTTGTCTTTAATTGTGAAAGAGGTCCTCTTAGTATTAGTTTTTTGTTATCTACATGCCTACATTGTGGGGTTAAACTACTTGAGACTGATCCTTTGAAATCTGAGTGCCGGCCTCCATAACTTTTAAAAGGTAAAACTGTATGTCATGTTTATGAACAAAAAATTGCCATGCCTGTAAGACCGTCTAATCTAATAATTAGTGTTCAACCTGATTCACATTAAGGAGCAGGTAACCATTATGGATTAACCTGCCTGTAGGAGAAGTTTCTTCCTAACCCAAGGAAATTATATCCCTTATTTTATTTTTTAGCCCAAGTTTTTAAATTCATCTTGATTTTCTGAGTATACATCCTACCTTGGACCTTGATATAATTACTTGTAATTTTTGAGAGATGGGAAGAGATTAAAAAGAAAGAAGCATCAAAAACCAAATCTGTTTTATGATCATGAGAGGCTTTACTCAATTGAGTAATGAATGGTCATTCAAGACAGACCATCTTCTCCGCCATTCATGCCCAGCTAGGAGGCGGTGGTGGCTAAAGGTGAAGCCACTGGATTCTTGACCTCAACTCCTTACCTTTAGCGAGTGGCCCTAGACCAGGGAGCGATTTCTATGACCATAACTTTTTTCAGAAATAAAATAAATGGTGTGACTTTTATTTGTAAACCGATTAGAAAATAAAAAGCTACTACAGGGCCATAGCTGGTACCCTTGCACGTTCCATGTCCGTGGCAGGAGCACAGCCTAGTTTCCTTGCGGCGGAGATTGGGGGCCTCAGAAGAGAAAGCGATTGCTTGCCTTGCTAAAAGGGAGGTGTGGCTATTACTTAAAGGTCTTCCTGCAAGATATTTTAAAACACCTGCAAAGCCTCATGAGTTCTAGCCAAGGGCATTACGTAACAGGCAGCTTTTTCCCTTAAAAAAAAAATGCATTTTTGTTTCCCTGGTTCACATGTGCCAGCTCCTGGGCTTGCTGTTTGATTGAATCAAAACACATGCCAGCTGTACACAAAGCAACTCAGCAGGCATAGTATCCCAGTGACACTGCTGCTCCTGGAATGGACCCCAGGCATTCACTCTTGAAACAAAATGCATTAAACCAGGGATGATTTACTCAATGGCAAATCCCTCCATTCTCTTCAGTGGGATCAGGTTTGGTGGTTTAAAACAATGACTCTGCTTTACACAATAATCACCTGCAAAAATCATATTTAGGATCTGCCAGTTATAAGTTATTTGTGTGCACAAAAGCATCTGGAAAGAATCCCATTAGCTTTACTAGGTTTGGCCCTAAAGCCCCATCCTGTGAAACATTACTCAGCATGTTGCCACCTCTAGGCAGCTCTCACATGACATCTGGACAGCTGCCAGGCCTGCTCCAATGGACAGCGGTAGCCAATGAGTTGAAAAACTCACTGAAAATCTACATTACCATCCCTGCTTTACCTAAAGGGCTAGGCCAACTGGCACAATACACCCCAGCACTAACCCAGCATCTGAGCCTAGACAAGCCAATACAGCGGGTTGGTTTTTTGTTAGAGGATACGGGAGCTGCTGAATTTCACATTTTCCTTCCCCTCTGTAATGGCTGCTATTAGATGGATGCAGTTTGGATTTCTCAGTCAAATGGAGGTGGGGGGGGAGGATCTTAATAAATTCTTGCTGCTGCTGTCTGGAACTGTGCAGGAAGCCATCACACCAGATGTCACTGGGACCGACCTGCTCCAGGAGGCTGCTGCTTGATACATTTCTTCATGCCTAATTAAGGCTCCTCTTCCAAAGAGAATGAAACACAAAGTTTATTGATGCTGCTCAAATGGGAATTCAAGCACATGTATTGCACTATGAATGTCTTTAATAACCCCCCAACTGACAGCAGCAGCTTCCCACACAGGTTGGCACACACTCTCATTCTACTCCTGCCTGTCTTTTCCCTTTTACTCTCTTCCTCTCTTGCTCTCCATCTCTGTCTGGTTCCATATGTGGGTCTGGCCCCCTTTTATCTCCCCCTCCCCCCCACATTAAAAAGGACATTTCAAACCTCACTGCAACTTATACCAGCATTTCCTATAGCAGTGATTGGCAACCTTTGGCACGCAGCCTGTCAGGGAAAGCCACTGACAGGCCGGGCTGGTTTGTTTACCTGCCGAGTCTGCAGGTTCGGCCGATCGCAGATCCCACTGACCGCGGTTCACCATCCCAGGCCAATCGGGGCTGTGGGAAGGGCAGCCAGCACATCCCTCGGCCCATGCCACTTCCCACAGTCTCCATTGGCCTGGGACAGCGAACCACGGCCAGTGGGAGACGCGATCAGCTGAACCTGCAGATGCCGCAGATAAACAAACTGTCCCAGCCCGCCAGCAGCTTTCCCTGATGGGCCACATGCCAAAGGTTGCCGATCCCTGCCCTATAGTAACCTGGAGTGGGCTTCTTACTATTGCTAGTGTAAAACCGAACATGCTTTCTATGGACCAAAATAAAAAATGCAGAACAGCTGTTAAAATGGAATGGAAATGGCAGATGCAGAGTGGAGAGTTTGTTACTCTTTCTCTATGCTGGGAAATGGAACTGGTGGCTCGCCTTGAACTGGTGCTGAAGGCTTAAGAACATAAGAATGGTCATACTGGGTCAGACCAAAGGTCCATCTAGCCCAGTTTCCTGTCTTCTGACAGTGGTCAATGCCAGGTGCCCCAGAGGGAATGAACAGAACAGATAATCATCACGTGATCTATCCCCTGTTGCCCATTCCCAGCTTCTGGCAAACACAGGCTAGGGACACCATCCCCGCCCAACCTGGCTAATAGCCATTGATGGACCTATGCTCCCTGAATTTATATAGATCTTTTTTGAACCCTGTTATAGTCTTGGCCTTCACAACATCCTCTGGCAAGGAGTTCCACAGGTTGACGGTGCGTTGTGTGAAAAAATACTTCCTTTTGTTTGTTTTAAACCTGCTGCCTGTTAATTTCATTTGGTGGCCCCTAGTTCTTGTGTTATGAGAAGGCGTAAATAACACTTTCTTATTTACTTTCTCCGCTCGAGTCATGATTTTATAGACCTCTATGATAGCCTATAAAAGCAATTTCACACACTGCTTGTGTAGCCAGGACTAAATCATTTTCAGCACTGTTACAGAAAGCTCAGCTGAGTGTTGGTTCCACCTGCACTAGAAACATTTCTCAGCCTCGGGGTGAATTGCTGAGATCAGCTCTTAGTAATGAGCTAGTCTCCCAGTTTAGATGGAGCAGGGCCTTAATGGTACAGAAGAGATACTCTCACACGTATCAGTGAATGGTGTCAGCCTCCGAGTGCTGGAGCAGGAAGTTCTCAGTCACCGCGAGAGTGCAGCAACACAAGGCCAGAACTATCCTAGCCCTAACCTCTAGCAATGAGAGGAGACTTCATTCTCTATACTCGTTCCAGTCCTTGGTGTCTGAGTTGATGCCCCACAAGACAGCCAATCAGAGCCAGCTGTGGTGGTACGAGGAATTGAACTCACACCATCAAAATGGTTTTACATAGACTGCCAAAAGGCCAGCAAATGGTAACAACTTTTGGGCACTCCTGATCTAGGCTGGATTTGAACTTGTGATATAGAGGTGAAAGGCTCCATATCATTTAACTACACGCTTGAGTCATCCAGGCACCCTTAAAGAGGACTCTGGCATGCCAGCTGTGCAGGCTTCCATCTAACACTGCACCCCATGCTAGTCACTGCAAGATGTGGGAGCCGTGGAACATGCACTGGTCTACAAGAGAGACTGTGCAGCCAGCCCATTTCATGGTCTGATGGTGTGTCACCATCCAAAGCAACGGTTCCTTCTGGGAACTGCAAAACCAACCATGTGGATGGGTGTTGTATCATGAACATTATTGTGTGTCTTGCTGATTTTTCCTCTTGTTCCATACTTCGTGGTTCCCGTTTCCTCTGTCATCTGCGTCTCAGACAAGGACTGTAGGGATTTGGAAGAGGGACCACAAAGACCTTTTCCCTCTCCACATATTTGTCTTTCAGGCCTGTTGGTCCCTATCACAGGCTGCCTGGGCCTTTAAGGCAAGCTGGACTCAGCCTGGCCTGTGACCTAGCAACCAAGTGATAATTGACCCTAGCTGGTGTTTCAGGGGAAAGAGTTAAGGAAGGACTATATAAGCAGAGCTGAGAATTCACTGCAGAGGTGGGGAAAGTTTGCAAGCCTTAGCAGAAGGCCAAGCCAAATGCCTGTCCCCACCAAGTGGGAGATGGGCTGGGGAGACAGGTGTTTTGGAGGGCTGAAGGCAAAAATAGGCTGAATAGTACAGAAGTCACTCTGGACAATGAGGGAGAAGAAGCTAGGAATGAAGAATGGCTGCAAAGTTGGGGAAAGATGAGAAATATCAGAAGAAGCAGCAGGGGAGGGGAACAAAGAGTAGGATGGAATGCCAAAATATTGCAATTGTCAAATTGCTGGGTGAGGAAGTGAAGATAAGCAACATTAATCCTTTGCAAATAGCTACATGGATTAGGGAAAATGTTAGGTCTATATCAAGAGCTAGACTATTACGGGGTGGAGATTTATTGGTGGAGTGTATGGGTGAAGAACAGGCTGAGAAACTGCTTAAAACTAAAATTCTTGGGGAAATAAAAATGGCTTGCCAGCCCCCCAAATTTCTGACAGAAACAACCGGGGTAATATATGGGATCCCACTAGAAATGATTGAGGATAAAATTTAAAAAGGTACAGGTAGGCCCAGGTGCTATTCATCAAGCAATTAATTAGAGGGGGAGAAAACAAACCATCAACAGGTGTGCAAACAACACTTAGAGGAAGGGTTTTACCTGACTGGGTAAAGCTAGGATACCCTATATTTTGGACTAACCCATACATTCCTCACCCTTTGAGATGTTACAAGTGCCAAAAATTTGGCCATGTGACAGATGTGTATAAAGGGGAAACACAAGATGTGGTAAATGTGTAGAGGAGCATTCATATGAAACCTGTGGGGATAAGAACAGTAGCTACCATGAATTCTCCATAAGCTAAACAGGCTAGGGAGATACAAAGAACCAGGATTACCAACAAGCTATCTTATGCAGAAGCTGCTAAAAGGCATTCAAAGCGACAGGTGGGGAAGAAGGAGAAAACCAGTAAGGGAAAGGAACCATTGCTACAACACAGTGTTATAAAGGATATGGTAAATAATATAAGAGCAGTAGGGGAAGCCATATTTGCAGAGAAGATGGCATTTGTAGCATTTAGGGTAGAAGTAATAAACTGCGCTTCACAAACAGAAAGGAACAGAAAGAATACAGATAATAAAAGCTGCAGAAAAGTATTTGCATGTTAATGCAATTTTGTGTGAGGGCAATGCTGCAGTTTAACTAATATGGTGCTTAAATAAATTGTGGGAATGCACAACGCTTAATACCACATAGTCAGGAACTAAAGAAGACTATTTTTGAAATGTAATATGATGCTTTCTCGAATACTGACCTGCAGGGAGTTTCAGGATTTTATTAAAATTATATAATAGTATATAAGAAAAGGAGTAATTCCAGTAGAATGGAAGCATCTGGGGACAGTACCAATAAGGAAGCCAGCCAAGTTACTTATGAGAATTGATGCTTATAGACCAATTGTTATCATATCTTGTGTGGGTAAAGTTATGAGAAGAGAATGATAAATGAGAGGCTAGTTGCATAGTTGGAAAAAATGACATCTGAAATAATGTGCAAAGTGGTTTTAGGGGAGGGAGATCCATGATTGATCATATTGTCAAATTAGAAACAGAAATACAAAAAAGTATGAGGAACAAAGAGAGTATATAACTGTGTGGGTTTTGTGTGGACATTGAAAAAGCATGTGATATGTCATGAAGAGAGGGTTTGTTGTATAAGTTGGTCAAGGTAGGGATAAAAGGAAGAATATTTTGGTGAATAAGGTTTTTTGTTGTTGTTGTTGTGTTGGTTTTTTGGTTGGTTGGTTGGGTTTTTTGAGTGAGAGGACCCTACAGGTTAGAGTAAAGAAAGTCTTATCAGGTATCTATAGTATTGCCAATGGCACCGCTCAGTAGAGTGTTGCCAACCCTACCTTGCTTAACATTATGATAAATGATCTCCCAAAAAGTGTAAGGACAGGAATGGGTATTATCTTATTTGTAGACGATTGTGCTATATGGTTAAACAGGAGAATTAAAGTGACTGGAGAAAGAATCCAATGAAGCCCTCAGGGAGGTCTCAAGCTGGGGAGATGCTTGGGGATTTAAAATTACAATCATTAAAACAAAGGGAATGATCTTCTCTAGAAGAAAAATGAAAGATGAGTGTAATTTATATTTTATGAAGGTGCATGTAGGTAACCATTGAAGTTTATGGATGTACTGTTAGTTTATCATCAAACTTGGGAGGGCCATATAGAAAATGTTACAAACAAACAAAAGGTAGGATTAATCTACTTTAAAGTATTGCTGGGATTAATTGGGGAGCAGATAAGGCAGTGGTGGCTATGCTGTATAGAGTGATTATAAGATCAGTCATAGATTGTGGATGTCGAGCCGTAAACTCTGCATATGTGTTGAAGCTTAAAAAGTTAGAATCAGTTCAAGCTCAAGCACTGTAAATCTGCATGTGGTGCTTATGATATGTCCTGTGTCACTCGTGGAGAAATGCCTATCAATTTAAGAATGAAATGTTAGATCTGATATTTTGGGCTAAAGTCAAGGGAAACCTCACACAAAAGATAACTGGGCAATTGAATGTTGGGATTTAAGCAGACAAAATGTAGCCTGACACAATAAATTCCCTTATACTTTTAGGGTTAAAATGTGGGTAGAAGAGTTAGGTGAAAAGGAAGGGCTAGAAGAGATTAAAATCAATAGTTATTCGAAAGTAAAGCATACCAGGAAAAATCATCTCTCTGGATGTGGATTTAGAATTATATAATAAAATAAAGAGAGAGTCTTCCTGTATGACTGATAAAGTCTGACTTACACTCAAAGTGGGGTCACCATTGCCGAATATATACACTGACGGATCTAAAGATGGGAAAAAACAGAGTGGGAATAGCCTTTTGAATCCCTGAGACTGGAGCTAAGAAATCTAAAAACCTATCTAATTTTGTAGCCATGATGACAGTTGAATTGATGATGATGATGATTGATGATGATAGCAATACTAACATAAGGGACATATGACCTACCACTGCTGTTATCTTTTCAGATGCATTATCAGGTATACTGGCAATTAAAAGGGGTGTCTCAGAAAGCAGAAGTGAGCTAATAAATGAAATGTTGTTGACAACAATGCTAGCATGCTTGAGTGTGAACATAATACTAGCATGGATTCCAGCACACGCTGGGATACCTGGCAATGAAATGGAAGAGAAAAAATGCTTTAAAAATTGAGAAATTGATCTAAAGATTCCTTTGAGTAAGCAGGAATTTAAAAGTTTAGTTAAAAAAGGAATAGCAAGAATTGTGGACCAAGGAGAAAAGAGGAAGATTTTATGAAGTATGCCCCAAAACAGAGGATAATGTGCTACTCCAAAGGACTAAAAGGAAGAATGTGGTTTGATGATGATTTATAGTTACTGACTAGACACAAAAAGGGGTTATATAACATATGGAATGTTAAAGAAACAGTTGATCACCAGATAGGGGAATGCAGGGCGTGTTCCCAGAAAAGGATTTTGACGAAGAATTTAAATGCTTTAAGGTGACAGAATACACTATGAAGGGGTTAGGGAGAGTGCTGGGACATGGGGTAACATTAAAAAAGCCCAACTAATGTCTACGGATATAGAACAGGGTTAGGGTGTATGAGGAATATAGTAGGTGGAGAGTGTATATATGAGTGTATAAGGAATATAATAGATAGTGATTATAGACTCAGAAGTTAAGCCTGCTTCACCAGGAGGAAGACGTGAGAACTGGCAGTCAGGAGCAGCTGGGGGAGTGAGCTGGGACCGAGATCCTGAGTGAAGGCTTACCAACCTGCTTCTAGGAGCAGCCTGAAAAGAGTCCTGGGAAACTCCATGACTCTCTAAAGGGACAAGAGTTGGGAGACTAGCTGGAGAACCTGAGGTTGTATGTTCAGCTGTGGATGACTGAAGACCAGACTTTGTGAAGGAGGAATTGTGTTTGTCTAATGGGAGACTGAGAAACTGTATTTGTCCGGAAGGAGGCTGAGAAGAGAAAGATGGCTTGAAAGGGCAAAGCAGCCAGACCACAGAAAGGAAGAACCATGTCCCACTGAGGGATTGGGAAGAGAGATTGTTTAAGTTATGATATGCTAATAAGTTAGTCACTGAGAATGGGTGTACTATATAACTATGGTCTTATGTACTGAAGAGGCCTGAGAGGTGGGGAGACAGAGCACTGGACAGCACCTACCCGCTATCATTAAATCACACTCTGTCTACAGCCCACTCATAAATTTGGTCACTCCACTTTATCAACTTTATCAACTTTATCAACACAATGTGACTGTTTATTGATCTGTGTGAGCACTTATCCTGTGCTCAGCACTGGTCAGCAGAACACCTCCACTTGGCTGTCCCAACCTCCCAGGAGAGCGCCCCATATACTGACACCACGGAACTCTTCCTGTCCTTCATTTTCTCTGATTTTTTTTTCAATTTTTCTTTTCTCTGTTTATTTTATTGGGTATTTAGTACTTTCTTCCTTCCCTGGACACTTTATTCAGACATCCCATACAAACTGGCCTTTCATTGGACAGCAGGTGCTGCCACTATCTTAGCTGTCACTATTTTCCCCCAGTCAATCGTGTTGTGGGTGATGGGCAGCTGTCTTCGGAAAGCCTTCAAGTGGGTATTGCTCATCCTCTGGTATTCTTCCATCAGCCCATTCTGGAACTGGTTGTCTGCCTGCTCCAGCAGTTTCACAAAGTCCTGGGAGGTCTGGGTCTCAGTGGTGACAGGCAGACTCTCTGCCACATCCTTGCACACTGTCAAGTGGATGTTGCCGTCCTCAAAGTAGTGAGCCTGGACCATGATGGTCCCGGCCACCTGGGTGGAAGTGGAAGTGGGAGTCAGGGTGAAAGTCCACTCTGATTTCCACAGGCCATTCCAGAAGGCGGAGGGCCGGTGCAGACGACCCGCAATGCAGGCGATGAGGATTTTCCGGATGGCTGTATCCTTGATGAAGACACTGCAAATCCCCCCAGTATAGTGGCTGCTGACGTATGCTTTCAGGCCCTCATAGAGGGCCCTTCTCCATGCCTCACCTTTCTCATCTTCCTGTGGGTGAGCCTGAAACTCGCTTGCCTCTTTCCTCATGTGGTCAAATTTGAAAGAGACTTGTCTCTGGGAGTCAAGGAAGTGTTTTTCCTCCAGCTCATTGTGGCGGGTCAGGAGCACCTCACACTCCTTCCTCATGACCGGGGTGAAGTAGAGCTTGTTGTGCAGGGCACAGAGGGAGGCAGCTTCCTGGCACATCAGGCTGTCGTCGCCCACCAGCAGGCGCAGATCACTGAAGGCCTCGCAGAATTCATCAGGCAGAGCCTGCTTCAAGAGACTGCTCACAATCTTCAACTTCTCTTGTCTGGTCAGGGGTCGTTCCCTAGTCATTATGTCCATGGTTGCAGGGCTCGAGGATACTGGATCCACCTCACCTGAAGGAAAAGTAAAAGGACATGACAATTATTAGCTTTCCAGGCAATACACCAAGGGCATCCAAATTTTGCCCAGCTGAAGGCTACACAGGCAATTTGCCACACATAATGGAGCAGGCTACAGCCATCCTTACCTCAGGTACAGCCCACAGGTCGCGACATGGCCTACAATTCCCATCTCCAACCCATACTGAAGATCTCTTATCTACAGCAAAGAGACCTGGGCTTCCACAATTCCAGTAGGCTCACAAGGGAGTCTCATGAATCCAGCCGTCCTCAATCAGTTTTTCACTGTGGATCCCACCATATCTTGAGATGCGGGCTTAGGAAATCTCTGCAACTGTTACAGATGTATCCTGAGGGCCACCCACTGAGTGGGGTTATTCCATTGGGGGAGCCCAAATAACCATACTTGCATCTGCCTTCTCCTCTCTGATAGCACATATCACAGCCCTGTGCTACCAGCAACAGTGCCCAACAATGGAGGGAGGCTGTGGTCAGAAGCAGCCCTTCTTTTTTAGGAGCCCCCAAATTGTAACCAAAAAAAGTGATGTAATCCCTGACAAGGATGAACTGGGGCAATCATGACATTTAATGATTCCAAAAATAAGCTCCTTTTCCACCTGAGAATAACTGCTGGTCAGATCGATCTCATTTTAAGAGTTATTTTGGTCCCTGACCCAACAGCTGAGCCATAAGATGCCAATATAACTGCAATATAGGGCCTTAAGAAGTGAAGACTGGGGTGGAAAACCGTGTTTAGCTGCTTAACTGGCTACTAGAGATGTCTGCAGTAGCTTGCTCCCAAGAAAGTCCCTTTCCACAATGATTCTCACATGGACTGCAGCAAGAGCACTGACTGAGTGCAAAACTAGTGTAATTTATCAGGAACAAAAATGCTTTAGCTTTATTAAGGTGTGAGGGGGACCTGGAGCACTGCTCCTTGGTACCCTCCCTTAATATTTTTGATGATAGTGTAATACCTTATGCCATCAGGCAATGACTAAAGTAATGCAGCACCCTGAAGGAAATGCCGATTTTTTGGATGAAACCTTCCCCTGTGAAGCCAGTACAGGACTGTGTGGAGGGTTCTTTGAATTTGCAGTCACCTGTATTTATCCTGCTTCCTGGCAGCTCCAATAGGCTTTAACCATGTGTCCTAGGCAGTTCTACAAAGCAGCCACTACCGGCACTGTACATGGCAGGTTTCAGGCCAGAAACAACATAATACAGGGCACCACTGAGTAAAAACCCACCAGGGTTCACAGTCATTCCAAGGATTTGACCCTGTTCCTAGGAAGCCTGCACAGAGCCCTGGGTTCATGGACATGAGGCAAAACCAGTTCCTTACAGAATTGGCCCTGTGCTCCTGGCACAACCTTGCTTCCTCCACCAAACGGCGTGTCCAAATATTGGCTGCAGTTCACTGGAAGCTGTACCAATCCTCTAGGTTGCTGAACCTGTTTCTTGTCTGTGGACCCTCCTAGGCTTTGGTCAAGTGACCACATATTCTGCTCCAGTAACACTCAGAGTGATCATGTGGCCTCCAATGCTTGAAACCATTTTCTATGGGATTTGGTTTCTGGCTGTTCTTGGCTGCTGTTAGGTGACAAAGTTGTTTCTGTGACTGTATCGCCAGCAGGTCCTGGTAGCAAGCAGCCGGGTTGCATACATTCCCAACGAGCTTCTCTAGCTGGCGATAAATGTGTGACTGACAGAAGTGAGCTTATCCTTACAGCCAACATTGAACATCTTGCTTCTGAAGTCTGGGTTCTGTACATGCCACACCAACCATTCATGAAACTCTCTCCCCGCTGCTGCCTTTTCCAGCATTGCCACAGCTTTGAGTGAGGGTTTTCTCCGTGGTTTGTTTGCCCATCTAGTAACTGCAGCACTCCAAAGCTTTGTTACTCATAGAACACGGTACCAGTACCTTGTACCATGTAGGGTCAAAGAAGGTCCAGCACAAGGGCAAATCATCTGCACTTGTCTCTGGCCAAACATGGCAGGATTCCCCAGTAATCTCACCTTCCTTCCCTCCCCGCACCATAAAATCTTGCTTTTCAATCTTGTTTTCTCACCTTGGGAACTTCTCAGTGGCTACCTTACCCTATTGGCCTTCCTGTCGCTTAGCTTCCCATAGGACACTGCAGGGCCACAGTATTGAGAGATCTTCTCTGGGCATGATCTCCACCTTGGCCCTTCCCAAGGGTGACAATAATAAAGCTCACCTTGTGGAAAATAAGAGTGAGCTTTGACTGAGCTCCTTCCCGAGCGCACGGCCAGCCCGGAAACAGCAGCAGCACCCTCCAGGCCTCCCAACTGCCCCCGCCTTCCCAGCCAGTGCTAACCCCCGCAATACAGAACAAAGGACAACAGGGCAAGAAATCCTCCGTTCCCTAAACCATCCCCTTCTCCACAGACTGGCTACGGTGACCCTGACCCGCAGGCCGCCCCCTTCCCACCCTGGCGCGGGGCAGCAGGGTGCAGCAGATCGGGGGGGCGCAGCCTGAACCGTTACCTGCTCAGCTCCTGCTGCTGCCCCTCTGGAAGCAGGATTTCAAAACAGCAGGTTCCCATGGCAACGGGGAGACACCAACCTGCGCTCTATGAGGGAAACAGGATGACATCATCCAGAGCATGCACCCTGGGAGTGAGCCTGCAGGGAGTGTGAGCAACCCAGTCTCATCCCTACCCCTGCCCCCTCGCAGCCCATACACCCAGCCAGCATGGAAGGAGTTTTCCACCACCTCCGTGGTTCCTGGGGGCTGGTTAGACCAGCGGGCTTCTTGGTCCTTGTTTCATGAAGGCAGGTACCTGGGAGCAATTTCACTATTAGACACATCTTTAGGGTAACATTTCCTGGACCCTAATGTACGGTGCAGCATATGAGTTAATGGGCCACATGCAGCAATCCTTACTTGGTGTCAGTGGGAGCAGAGTTTTGGCTGAGTACAGTCATAAGGGTTTTCATGCCCTGAGATTAAAATACTGTACTCGTTAAAACTCGTCTGCAGAAACCTCCACCTCTTCCTTTTCCATGAACCGTACAGTAACAGACACAATTCAGTCACTGCATTCAGCAAAAAAGAACAGTGTATGGACCAGATTCTCAGCTGGTGCAACCAGACATAGCACCAGTGAATTCACACCAGCTCAGGAGCTGGCCCTATCATTTGAAGTGATCATGAATAATAAGGCCTGATAGAGCTAGGTACAGACAGGGAATGGACAGACATGCAACACCCCCTGCTATGCCAGTTCTGAGTCTCCAGTGACTAAAGTCTGCTGGTCACGGTGGTATGTATCCAGCTGCAGGGTTGTTTGGAGAAGGTCCCACTCGAGATGGGGCTGAAAGAACACTCTATGTTCCTATGTGGCCTCTGGCTGATTTGAACCCCTGGCTCAGGAGTAGGCAAACTACAGCCTGGGGGCCGCATCCGGTCCTTCAGACATTTTAATCCAGTCCTCAAGCTCCCGCTGGGGAATGGGATCTGGGGCTCGCTCTACTCTGCGAATGGCATGGCTCCGCGTGGCTCCCGGAAACAGCGGCATGTCCCCTCTCTAGCTCCTACACATAGGGGCAGCCAAGGGGCTTCGCACGTTGTCCCTGCCCCAAGCACCACCCTTGCAGCTCCCATTGGCTGGGAACAGAGGCCCATGGGAGCTGCAGGGATGGCGCCTGCAGACGGGTCAGAGTGCAGAGCCACCTCGCCGCGCCTCCGCATAGGAGTCAGAGAGGGAATGTGCCGGTGCTTCAAGAGCACCCTCCTGCACCCCCAACCCCACCCCAAAGCCCACACCCCCAGCCGGCGCCCTCACACACACACACCCCAGCCTGGAGCCCCCTCCTGCACCCTGAACTCCTCATTTCTGGTCCCACCCCAGAGCTCGCACCCCCTAGCTGGAGCCCTCACTCCCTCCCGCACCCCAATCACCTATTTCATGAGCATTCATGGCCCGCCATACAATTGCCATACCCAGATGTGGCCCTCGGGCCAAAAAGTTTGCCCACCCATGCCCTGTTATAGCTTTTCAAATGGCACGATGAAAACCTGACATGCTGTGTTCAAGGAAGTGTTGCAATTTAGGCTTCCAGTTTAATATCAACCACAAAAAAGAAAAATATGATGCCTGAACCCTCAGTCTTGCAGCATCCTGCTGTACAAGGTCCAGATGAACTTGCTTGACTTGAAAGAGCCTTTGGATTGGCAGTTGCTAGGAAGAGGAGAAATAACACATTCTATTCCTGGACTGCATATTAGTCTTCCATATGGGTGCAATGCCAAAACATGAGGGCCTCCATCTGCTAGACGGGCCTGGCCAGGCCCCATGAATGGCTTTTAATGCTAATACATTCATCTAGCTTTGGTATTCCTCCAAAACAAGAGGGGAGCGCCAATGATTTAAATATTGTGTAAAACTATTGAAAGTAATGGCACTAAACACCCATCGTTTGTACCCTATTTGATTTTAGAGGCACCCGCTTGGCACATAATAATGAATTAGTTATGGGGGTGGCTGGATGTTGTATGTTCAACAGCACCCTTGAAGGAATAGAACATTTAAAAAATAAAAATCTAGGTGGTCTCTATCAAATTATTTCACTCTATTATTCCCCAGAAACTAAGCTGTGACCTTCAACTTCAATAATGTGGCATGTCAGCTCCATCTGTGATCAGAGTTACAGAGGCTTTCAAGCACCAGTCGGGAAGGCTTCAATCGCAAATTCAAGAGGAGAGTTGAGCAGGGCATTCTTGAAGCTCCTCTGTTTCTGGACATACTCGAGGGCAGACAAATTTTGTTCAACTGAGGAGCCTGCTGGCCAGGAGCCTTACAGGTATGCCCAGTGTGCAAAACAGTGGACCAGGTTGCAGCCACTCTTACCTTTAATGCAGAGGCTACAAAGACTACAGGTCCCAGCATGCAGTGCAGCATCTTGCACTGAGAAGCCAGTCCATACTGGGACACAGGGTGAAATCCTCGCCCCATCAAACTCAGTGATGAAGCTCCCATTGATTACAATGGAGCGTGGATTTCACCCACAGTCTGTGAAGATTGCACCGCCACTTGAAAGACTGGGGGGGGGGAGCGTTTGGAGCCTGATTTTTAGAAATCCAGGTTGGAAAATTTTCATTGAAGGGGTCTTTGTAGAATTGCAGGGGACAACTGATTGAAGTCCATGGGCGGCCATCTGGGCCACCCCTAGGTCTGAGGACTGTTGTGCCAGCCCCCACGCACTTTCATAGCCAGCTGGTAAACCTCAATCCACCTAATTCATTGTCATATATGTTAGCTCTTTAGTTTGGGGAAATTACTCTGGTCTGATTTCCTCCAGCACCCTTATTTCTGGCTTGAGACCCGATGAATTGTTGAGGTTGCTGATTTAAGGCACCACAACAAATGCTTAATGACTGAGCAAGCATCATGGTTTGTGACCATTGTGTCTCTCAAGCTCCCGGTTTTCTAGCTCTTTTTCTAGGACTGTATTGGTGGGGAAGAATCACAAGTGCTTTGGCCTGCACCTGACCTTGCCAAGAGAGAGCTGAAAGGCATAGATTTCTTGGCTGAAAACAACCCTAATGCTGAGAAGCGAGGCAGCTCTGAATACCCCACCGTTTATTTTTGGAAGAAGTCATTTCAGTAATTATGTGTGTTTAAACGAAACGCAATTAGGGATAGAGACGGGGAAGAGAAGGTGTTACATGGGTGTCAGAACAGAAACCATTTCTTGGCTAATGGATTTATTAACACTGTGGGTCCTTTATTAGCCTGTGTGAGGGAGGGGGCAAAGGAGGCTGATCGGGAGTAGGGGGTCTGTTCCATTTATCGGTGGGTTTTTAATTGTGAAATAGGTAATGGAAACAATTGCATCTGTGATGTGGTTTTTTTATGGCACTCTTGAGATTTCAATTAAAAAAATGCAATAAAAAGCTGGTTTGGAAAACCAGAATGTTTTTAAAAAATCATCTGCTGTCCGTTTTTTTAGGCAAGAACATCAAAGAGGGCTCATTTATACAGCACTTGATATTATTTCATACGGAGACAGACACCTTTTCTGAGAGGTCTTTCTGTTACAAACCATTTGGTGCACAATGGAGTGGCATGCAGGATCCTGTCTGTACAGCCCATCAGAGACAATAATTTGAAGGCTTTATAACCAATTACATTCTGGGTCCGTCTATACCAGCAACGTAATGCAGGTTGTGCTATGTGCTGGAGGGAGGATCTGGGATTGAGATGGGGCTGAGACAGCCAGCAATGCAGTGGATATGTCTGATGGACAACAGGGGGTATGATTTGGGTTGGGTTGGTTTATGGATTGCTCAGCTCTGATTTCTGAAATGAAATGGCATTTCATGTTTGTCTGTGGCCACCTCTGCATTTAAACCCTGTTCTTCTGCACCCATTCTCAGCCACAGATACTTCCCAGAGCGTAGACACGGGAGGTAGAAGTTGTCCCAGTCCCGAGGGAAGAGAGAGGGTTTGATCAAAATCAGGAAGCTAATGAGGCCCAGAGAGGCTGTTTCAGAAAGCAGAGGAGGGATCTTTGCCCATTTGGAAGAGACAAGGAGAGTTGTACAGCATGGTGAGGTTGCCAGGTCTTTGCCATTTATTAACAACTATTATATTATTGTGATTGTTGCAGACTCCGGCTCTCTTATAACAATGGCATAGTAAATAGTGCAGGAGGGTAAATAGCTGCTGCCCATCTGGGAATGACCCTTTTATCTTCACCTTTCCCTCGTGATGGCCAAATACTTTACCGATGGGAGTCTTAGAAATATGCATCGGAAGCCTGATGTGCATGGCATGTTCTGTGCTCCAGGGTCTCGTGAGAGGGCGCCTTCCTCCTGACCATCCACCATCTCTCCCCACCGCCATACCTACCCTGTTGGCCTTGACGATGGGACCAAACCTTAGCTTTGACTTTGAGTACTGAGAAATCACTTTCCATTCCCTCTCAATGAAATGAATACAAAACATGGCAGCATCACATGCATTTATGCCCCACTGGAGAGAGGGTCTGGCTGCTGCTCTGCAGGCGGTAGAGTCAGGACTGCAATTTGCTTCTTCAGAGAGGTTTGGTTTGGTTTGGTTTCCCTATGATATTTAGACTTCCCTTTAGTAGCGAGAGCCCTGGATACAGACAGAAATTGCATTCATTGCTCCTGCTGAGATTCTGCCTGTGGATCTGCTCTCTAACTGCAGGGGGAATTCAAAGAGCTATCATGCAAGGCACCAGTCGCTGGTGTGCCTCTGAGCAGCTCCTGAGGAGCGAGGGGCACTAAGGTGGTACTTTAAAAGAAGATTAAATTTTCAAAGCTAATGAGAATCGCTGCGAAAACAGAGTCCCGAGGATATAACAACAACCAACCCCCCCACCCCACCCCTGCATTGAATACCCATCCAATTAGGGCTTCTGACAGATCCTCATTATACAGCCACTTCTGACACTGGACAGCACAGTTTAGATTAGCACTGCAAAAAAATCCCTTGGGCAAGGCAGACTGACATTTTGCAGAGAGGTGTTTTTAATACTGCTACCACCACTAACACCTGGCCATTTTACCTGGGCATAAAGGGCGCAGTGAAGGGGTAAGGAGAAGCAAGGAAGCAGCATGAGTTGGCAGATGGCCCTCAGACAACCGAACTGTCTTGGGGACACAGACCTGCCTCGCTGAATGTGGGTGACCCCTGGCCTTGGCTGGCCTCGCATTGGGTCCTTTAAAAGGAACACTTAATAAGATACAGCAGCTGGAATTTATTTGTTTATTGAGCGGGGCGGCTGAGCTGAATCTCAGATCACTATGGAAACCTTTCTGCCGAAGCGATCCGAGTCAGGTAGCGACAGAACAGATGAGCAAAAGGGCAGCCCTGCAGAGAAAGAGGGGCATCGATGAAGTATTTTAACAAGTCCCGGAGGACCTAGCATTTGAAAGCTACCTGACAGGCTCAGCCGGCTCCTTGAAGGGAAAGGAAACGGAACAAGGCACTCTGTTGGGATGTTCCTTGAAGAGAAGCCAGCGGGATCCGCCACTCACCTCCACACAGAAATGAGTTCAATCAGCCACTCACGTGATAGGATGCCCTCCCCGAAGTCATGCTAATTCTGGAAGAGAGAATCACCCTGCCTTATGCATGGAGAGCACCGGAGCTGAGGGAGGCCAAGTTTCATTGGCAGCTTGCAGCCTGGGCTGGAGAACTCCTGCTTATTTACTGATTGGGGGGAGCGTCAGGCTGGCATCCCAGCAAAGCGCTGTCACTGCTGCTATGGCAATGAGGTACAAGGCCTGAAACTAGTCTCTTTAGAGACTTTCAAAAGCACCTCAGGCATTTAATAGTGGAAGTCCTACTGACCGTCCATGGGACTTGGGCTCCTAAATGCCATATACACTACCCTTGGAACGTGCACGGTGCTTCTCAGACATAGATTTCCGAGCACTCTACGGGGGGGGAGGGTCAATAGCATTACCCTCATTGTGCAGCTGGAAGACGCTGAGGCCCAGTGGGGTTTTAGCCAAAATTTTCATTCTTAAAGCACCCAAATCCATATAGAGAGGCCTAAATATAGAGCCTGATTTTCAGTGGGAGCTGCAGGTGCTCTGCACCTCTGAGAACGACTTATTTACGTGTCAAAATACTGAGTTGGGTGCCTAAAGTCAGGCACCCGAGTTTGAACATTTCATCCTAAGTGACTGGCCCCAGGTCACACAGCAAGTTAGTGGCCGAGCCAGAAATTGAACCCAGGCCTGCTGGCTCCCCTACCTGTGCCCTACTCCCTGGCCTATGTTACGACCACTGCTGGCCCTTTCCCATGGTAGAGAGAGGGTGATATTCATAGAACACCCAATGCTGAGAGCAGCTGGGCTCAGCCCCAAGCTAGCTGTAGCATTGCAGTGAACAGCGGAGATTGGCCCAAGCTACACAATCCACAAACCAGCTCAAATTAAAAGCACTAAACACAGGAGCTTAGGAGTGGTCATTGACCATTGGGATGTCCAGACTGGCATCCTGCCTTCCACAGCAGCCAATACTTCACATGACGTATCAGCTGAAGACAAATCCTCCCCCACTCCTAGTCCAAGTGGGGAGGACTCAGCTAGGCACAAAAATTGCACTGATACAACTTACATCAATGTAACCCAGCCCATTGTGTGTGCTCTAAGCTATGTCTTGCATCAACTGTAATGTGGACAGGTATCCCAGAACTCTTGGCTCTGCTTCCAGGCTCCTGGCATGCGAGCCAGTTTTCCCAGTGGATTGTGGGATACATCCCAGAGGCTAGAGGAAAGATCAAAATCCCATGGTCCCTCCCACTGTATCCCAGAATGCACCTGTTGCCCAAACCATTTCAGAGCTCCTCTCAATCAGCAGGGAAGATGACCAGGGGAAAGCTGCACATCTGTCCCTTATTAAGACTGTGGTATTGCCAACCCCATGCATTCAAAAGCCAGGAGTCTGACCCCCCCCCCCCCCCAAAATCATAAGAGTGGCTTAAAAATCATGAGATTTTTTTAAATGTTGGTTCTTTTTCACCTTTCAGAGCCAGATTTTCAAGCCTTTTCCTGCAACCATGAGGAACTTACTTTGTCAGCTTTTTTGACACCCCCCCCAAAAGTCTCACATAATCACATGGCTCCAGGAGCTGGGGCTTTAAGAAACACACCCAAAATAAAAGTAGTATATCTCAACTTTAGTAAGGCATTTGATAGTCTCACATGACCTTCTCATAAACAAACTAGGGAAAATGGCCTAGACTAACCTAGCATAAGGTGGGTGCATGATTGGTTGGAAAACCAGACACAGAGTAATCATCAATGATTCTCAGTCAAGCTGGAAGGGCATATCAAGTGGGGATGTGCAGGGATCTGGCCTGGGTCCAATTCTATTCAATATCTTCAGAAATTGTGTATAATGGCATAGAAAGTACACTGTTTGCAGAGGATACCAAGCTGGGAGAGGATGCAAGCTGGAGGACATGATTAGAATTCAAAGTGGTCTTAGCAGACTGGAGAAATTCAATAAGGACAAATGCAAAGTACTACACATCACTTACAAAGGATTAATCAATTGTACAAATACAAAGTGGGAAAGGACGGCATACTGCAGAAAAGGATCTGGGGGTTATAGTGGATTATAAACTAACGAGTCAACAGTGTAACACTGGTGCAAAGAAAGCAAACATCAATCTGGGATGTAGTAGCAGGAGTGTTGTAAGCAACCCAGGAGAAGTAATTCTTCCGCTCAACTCCGTGCTGGTAAGGCCTCAGCTGGGATGTGGTGCCCAGTTCTGGACACCAGACTTCAGGAAAAGAGGTACACAGACTGGAGGAAGTCCAGAGGACAGCAACAAAAATGATTAAAGGTCTAGAAAACATGACCTATGAGAGAAGATTGGGAAAAAATGGGTTTGTTTAGTCTGGAGATGAGCCCTGATAATAGTCTTTAAGTACGTAAAAGGTTATTATAAAGAAGAGGGTGATAAATTGTTCTCCTTAACCACTGAGGATAGGGCAAGAAGTAATGGGCTTAAACTGCAGCAAGGGAGATTTAGATTAGACATTAAGGAGAACTTTCTGTCAGGGTAGTTAAGCACTGGAACAAATTACTTAGAGAAGTATCTATTATTGGAGGTTTTTAAAAACAGGTTAGACAAACACCTGTCAGGGATGGTCTAGAACAGTGGTTCTCAAACTTTAGCAACCCGAGGACCCTCATTTTGATTTAAAATTTGTTGTGGACCCCTCAACCCTCCCACTCAGCTCCAGGCCCTGCCCCCACTCCACCCTTTTCCCCTAAGGCTCCACTCCCTACTCCAGCCCTGCCCCTCCTCTTCCCCGTCTCTTTCCACCCTCTCCCCCAAGCGCACCCCATCCTCACTTCTCCCCCTCCCTGCCAGCACCTCCTGCAGGCTGCTGAACAGCTGTTCCCCAGCATGCAGGAGGCACTGGGAGGGAGGGGGAGGAGTTGATCAGCAGGGCCCATGGACCCCCGGGGCATACCCTGGGAGACCCCAGTTTGAGAAACGCTGGTCTAGGAGATAATACTTCATCCTGTCTCAATGCAGGAGGCAGGGCTAGACGACCTATCAAGGTCCCTTCCAATCCTACATTTCCATGATTCCAGGAGACTGACAATACAATTGTGAGAGTTGGCAACATTGCTGGGCCTTCCTGATCACTGCTGAGCTCTGCTTATGACTCAGACTATCTGCATGGCGTAAGAGAAGGAGCCTCCTGAAGCCATGGGTGAGGCCATATGTCTTCTCCCTCCCCCACAAAACAAATCCTCTGACAGCTCCTGGCTCTGGGCCCTCACCCTCCGAAACCATTTCAGCATGGGAAAGTGAGACGCCTCTCAGGGGAAAAGTACCTGGCTTGGGGGAAAATTGCTGTCCTAATGAGTTGCAGCTTGGCTGGCTGCTATTCCCTTTGCCCCATTGTTCTCATCAGTTCTGCCTCTTCATGTTTGCCTGCAGTGATGAGGAGAAACTGGGAGTCCTACGATCAAAGTGGTGTCATGAAGCGATGGGTCTGAAATGAAGGGGAATAGCGGTGAAATGACCGCAGCTGCCAAGTGCTGATGCCAGGTAACTTCTACGTGGGATGAAAGATGGAGAAACAATGGTGTGAAAAGGGAGGGAGAGAGCAAGCTCTGCAAGGGCTGACAGGTCTTGTCAGAGACACCTGCTGCTTTCCCAACAAGAGCCTTTAATTGCTTCTAGCCCCTCATGTTCCCTGGACCAATATGACGTTTTGCTTTGCGTTTCCGACACTAAGTTTTGTTTGCTGCTGTTGACTCAGTCCCCTGACTCCCACGTTTCTGGTGAAACTGTGTCAACAATGGAGCCAGTGATCCCGAATACCCACTTCACCAAGCCCAAGTGGAGCAAAAGAAATGGCTAGGACCCGCACAAAGAGAGCAGTGTCTAGGATTTAAGGTGCGACACATGGCTCAAGAGAGCAAAAGGCTAAAGAAAGTCAAGGTGATTTAAAATAGCACTATATTCCATCAATAGGAAGCTGTAGATCCAAATGAAAAGAACATTCTCTGATTTCAAAAGACACAGTCACATGGAGTTGATACTGTTATGTAACTGTTCTGTCTCTGGATCGCTTTCCGAAAAATATGAATAAAGTGAACCACTGTTCTGACTGCATCAAGGGTCAGACTGAAACTTTCTCCACAGCCAGGTGTCGCCATTCTTCTGTGTCATCACGGCCTCACTAATTTGAACTAACAACTGGGAAACTCGTTGCCAATTACTCGACACTGTAAGTTGCTGAGTAGTATGCAATACACAATAATAAACAAACCACAAGACCAGAAGGATAACGTTTCACAGCATTGCCAAAGTGGACTTGGGCCATTTGTTTTGACAGCAGTCATTTTAATTATTTATTATAATATTTCATAATGCACTGAGAAAAAATAATGAAGTCTTGGACTGGTCTCATCTCATTAAGTAGGCTTGGCAGAATTCAATTTTTTTATAATTTCAACATAATATCAATGTTTATTTAAGCTTTTTTTTTTTTCCCTTTTCCAGTTTTCAATTTTCACTGTTGCACAAAATGAAGCAGTTAAAGGGTTGTGGGTTTTTTTCCCAGTTGATTTAAATTTTCATAGTTGTGGGAAATTTATGGAGGGGACCAGCAATGCGGATGTGGATGAGTCAATAATTATCAAAATATACAAAAGTAAACAGCCTTAAACCAAACTCTCATAAGTTCTCAAGCAGCATTTCCCTTACTTTGCCTATCTGTACATTTCAATTATGGACAGAAATATGGTTTTCACCAGTTTGTGTGTACACACAGTGAAATTGATTTTTATCAGCAAGCATTTGTAAATATCAAAGCCTTCCAAGCCTACTACTAAGCCATAGGTGAGGAGCGGGGAGACAGTTTGAGATTCATGCAAAATGACAGTTTGCATTAGCAAGCATCTACCACACATGCACTGTAAGAAAATCTGTATCCTCCTGTGAATCCAACCAGTAGTCATTAGGCTGCATAGTTTGGCCACTCAGAACTTCAGGGCAACAGTGGAGACCTTACTGCTGAAAGAGCCACTGGAGAGACAGGCGTTGTTAGCAGTACACAGCATGTGTGCAGTTCCAATTCCACCCAGTAGAAGGCTGTGCAACACCTAGTCTGGCCAGTAGAGCTCCTCAAAAATCAGAATTGCCATCCTGCAGGAAAATCTGATGTTTCAACATGTGCTTTCAAGACAAAATTGGATTTTTCATCCTACAGGAAATTCTGCTCTTTTAACATCTCTTTTAATCCAGAATCAGGACAAAAGTATCAATTTTTCATACAACAGAAAAGTTCCAAAAAATATTCTAGAAATGTCAGAATGCTTTATTTTGGCTAGGTTTGACACTAATTTATGTCCCTTCGAGTTGGTGTGATGCCTCATGGGATTTGTAGTTCAGATGCCTCATGTTCCCATTCTCCTCTATTGGCCAGGTTCCCCAGCTGGACTACATCTCCCAGGATACACTGTGGTCATGTGACTCCCATGATGCACTTCTGTGGTTCAACCCCCCCACCCAAAAGCCATGGGCACATGGCGTCTCAGCTGAACACACCTGAAACAAAACATTTGAATTTGAGTCAACCTGACTTGAAATAAAATATTTTTATTTTCTTGATGGACAGTCGGAAAATTTTGGCCAACCCGAAAGTCTTCTTGCAGACAATGTCAATTTTGCAAAAACTGCATTTTTCCATAGAAAAAAAATTTGATGGCAAATTCCTGACCGCCTCTATTAGCTGGTCCTTAAATACACGTCACGTAACCTTGGGCAGTTAACATCTCGGTGCTGCTGTTCCACTGTGTGTTAAATGGGGACACCGTGATGCTCATCTAGTTTTTTAATGCACTTGAAATCAATGGCTGGAAAGCACAAAATAAGAACTAGCTCTTATTCTTTTACAGGTAATTGTACCAGAATCTTGCAGGTCCCCTTGTGGCATTAAAGATGCACTCTAATTGATCTGATTAAATCAGTGCTGTACCAAAGACACGGTGATAATCACGTGAGTGTTAATCTGCAGGGGGTTCAGTGTTTTAAAACTGATTTTAATGCTGGGAGCTAGGACTTCACCCCGAACAGCAAGAGAGGAGGCATTTGCAAAGTAAATGAATAACCCAGGCAGGGGATAAATCACGTGCAGGTTGTGTTTGTTTGAGTCTGGTGTTTTAACAGAATAGCTGGACTAGATTGCACAAATATTAATACAAACCTGTGGTATAGGAATCGTTAAGGCAGGGGGCCAGGGTCGATTCCTAGTCTAGTAATTATTCTGCCTACATTGATTGCCCTTCTATAGTGTCAACTGCGTGCATTAGTCTTCCCTTCTTTGCCTACAGACCCTGGTCTGTAGAGTCCAGGCTGAAAAAAATAGCACCCGAGTTCCACCCCAGAGGTGACTGCATTTCAGTGGCTGGTAAAGTGATCCCTGTACAGGATGGACTGATTCTCCATTGCCCTTCCCTTGCCTGGTCATTTACATCTGTGCAAAAATGCCAGCCCATCAGAATGGTTGCATTTGACACCCGCTGTGTTCTTGTGTAAATGACTTCACAAGATGCAGGGCAGAGGGGATTCAGGGCAGAGGGGATTCAGGCCCAAACTCTATAAAGCACTTTACACTAAGGAGTACAAAATGTGATTGAATTATTATCACTAGTCACTCAGATAACATCAGTGGAGGCAAATGGAGTTTTTAGCACTGGTTCCCCCTTATAACCTCGGCAACTTTAAGGAGACCCCACAAAAGACTACATGGTCACCCTGAAGCAGCAGCACCTGCATTGGTTGGACATTTAAAATGGATGCTAATTGCACAGGCATCCGATAAAGCAGTACATGTCCTGATATTAAACCTCTATGCAGCTTGAAAACAGAGTTAATAATCCCACCCTGAACTCTCTCTTCAATATTCAAATTGCTGTAAACTTGCCCCAGAAAGAGATGCTCACTCTGGGAATTGGCACCTTCAGGAGCAGAGACTGAATGGGGCCACTATAGAGCTGCTTGAATCGAGTGGCTGTCCTGCAGCTGCACAACTTACTCCTGGACTTCTGTGTGAATAGCAGATCCAGGAAGGCAGAAGCACTGAGCTTAAAGCTAAGTGTAACAGTCAGCAGAAGCTAGGCAGCACTGCCAAATCTCGCAGTTTTTTTGTGAGTCTCATGCTCTTGGATGGGTTTTTCCCCCTACAGCCCCACCCAGCTACTGGAGTCAAGTGATTATGAGAGAATCTCAGGTTTCTTTGAAGTAGGCGTCTAGCCCTCATGGCTGTAGAGAAACGTCTGAAAATGTGACCCCCACCCCACCCCAAGTGCTCCAAAAACAGTTGCCAAATTAAAAAAAAATCCCAAATGCATTTATTGTTAAAACACGTTTATTTTTTTAAGGCAATCTCATAATCTTTGAATACTTGGGGCTGGCAATACTGAGGAGTTGGGGCAGTGCGATACTGGCAAGACCCAGGCATGGTACTGTCTCCTTTTCAACTCATCACCCACACAGGACATCCTCCACTACCTCTGTGCATTCACACTCAACCGGGGCGGGGGGAGCACAGAGGAGCTACAGAACTGCAGCAGGAGAAATTCATCGTTTTTCACTAGCCAGTTAAACACATCCCAATATGCCCACTAAGTCATACCTTTAAGACTGATTTCCCCCACTCCCATCCCTGCTTAGGGACATTAGTAGAAGAGTCTCGGAGCACGACAATTGCTACATTAGCCTGCAGTCCCAAACCTGGGAAATGTAGGTCACTGATCTTAGAGGTGGCCTAGTTTCACAGCCTCAAATAGAAACTTTCCCAGATCGAGGTTCTCTCGGTCCAAAAATAATCTGAAGCACACGCGTGAAAGTTCCAGCTTCCCTTTATATTCAAATAGATGGACATGACCATCTCCTTAACGAAACACTGTACAGATATTTCTATAAAGCGCTGTGTGCTTACACATTACTTTGACAGACACAAACACGACCTTGATCTATAGATATGAGATACGCACAGGGAGTTCTATTTGCATGTGCATATTTTTTCATAATAAAATCGGGATAGAATTGAAATGCTACAGTGGATGGATTTTTTATAATGAGTGCTGGCTCTTTCTAAAAGTAGCCTAAGTGGAGGGCATGGACAAAGGTAGGGCAGATGGGTGACCCCA
Organism: Lepidochelys kempii; assembly: GCF_965140285.1. Lineage (NCBI taxonomy): Eukaryota > Metazoa > Chordata > Testudines > Cheloniidae > Lepidochelys > Lepidochelys kempii. The sequence goes on from NC_136389.1 coordinate 73,112,643, forward strand.
TCATGGCAGCTCAGTAATGCCAACAGCTCAGGTTTCCTGGAGTGCCTTCTTTGGCAGCAATAGAGTATTCGGTGAGCTCAGGAATCAGACACACAAACGCAGCTCCCTGGATGGGGAGAGACCCAGCTCCATGCTTTGGACCAATTGGCAGTCGTGGAAGGGATAGCGATCTGGCTACTGGTGCATCAATCTAGAAGAGGTGTGAGCATGCTAGTATCAGAGGCTCCAGGGGTGACATTCTGGTTCCATCCAAGTCAATGGGAGTTTTGCCATGGACTTCAGTGGAGTGAGGATTTCATTCCACACTGGGGCACAGAGCGAGCAGGCTGGTTTCCTTGAAGACCATGCTTGCTATGCCACGCTGCTTTGTTCTTCTGCCACCCGTGATGCCAGCCACACCACTCCCTTCAGTCTACCCACCACCTCTTGTCTCCACACCTACCTCCATGCCACCCCAACTCCTGGAATAGCTTTTGTTGTTCAGAATGGTTCAAATATGCAAGCCCAGTCAAACACCCTCAAGAAGAGAACCCAGGCCAGCAGCCCCTCTCAGAATTAGCAGGATGTCTGAAATGACACTAGTACATTGATTATAAACATCACCGCCCAGGAGTTAAGCAGAAAGAAGGAGAAGACGAAGAGGAAAAAATATTCTGTACCTTCAAACAGCACCATCAGAGAAGAAATGGAGAAGCCACATCCCTTTGGATTGAATGTTATGCAAATATTCCGAGTGCTCAGACACCACGGTGATGTGCACACAGCAGATCAGAGCAGCCAGATCAGGTCATCCAGCTTGTTAAGTTACTCTTCTAGAGCCATGCTATGATCAAAACCAGGGCTTCTAAAATTCTCCTCTGAGTATTTGGTAGTGTAGCAGGAGATAGCAAAGCCTCAGGGACAGGCTGTTGACGTCAGTATTATTCCTGCTTGCACAGCTGGGCGAAATCAAAATGACAAGCTCTGTTCTGACCAGCGATTCAGGACTGAGGATCCAAAAGAGAGAAATCACATCACGGATAAAGCCAGGCACGCTTGTTGGGGAGGTCTCCTCCCAACGCAGAGTTCTTTCCTCTTTGTACAAGTTGTAATTAGCTCCCTCTTTCCGTCAGCTGAAGGAAAGTGGTTCAATCCAGCTTCAGTTTGCCTCAGTGAAGAATGCTCTTGGTGAGCCAGTCCGGCGTAAGGGTCCTGTTCACTCTTTAGGGGTCAGACTTGGACAGACAGAGGTGCCTTGACATGACAGCTAGCTTGAAATTCTGCACAGCTTCTCCCAGGACACAGTTTTGGTCCCATATTGTCTGTAGGTCACTGCAGGAACCATGTCCTAACAGATCATGAAATGTCACTTTAGCCTCTTGTTTGATGTAAAAGAGGGTTTTCTCACCTCCTACAGCTCCAGGCTGCTGCTGCGAGATCTAGTTCCCCTCAATGAGTCCACTTTCCCCAAAGCAACTGTAAACACTGACTTTGGAGTGACAAGCCCATGCTGCAGAACTCTGCAGAAGGTCACGGGACCTTTACATGAACCCCTCTTTCTGGTAGGGAAGGAAGTTGATCCATCACCGTCTATGTAGCCCACAAAGTATGTCCATGAGCCTCCTGTCTGATCTGTTCAGGGAGGACCTCATGCAGTCCCGTTTTTGGAGGCTTGATGCCAGTTTTTTTGTTTTGTTTTTTTTAAAGTCAGCTGGAGCATGTTATATAAGCTCTCGGTCTCTAAGGTTCTTATATGGCCCCCGTTACTGTACTGGGCCTCTTCATTGTAATTACTTTGAAAACATCCCTAGTTGGTAGGCAAGTGCTATCCCTAGTTTACACATGGGAAACAGAGGTTAAATGACTTTCCCAAGGTCCCCCAGGAAATCTGTGACAGAGCTGGGAACTAAGTCCTGAGCCTGAGTACTCAATTGCTGGACCATCCTTCCTACAGTTGCCAGCGTGGTGTCTGTTTATAGGCTCGTGTACAGCTGTATGAAAAGATGACTAGATTGTGTTTTATCCAGGCATAGAAAATACAGACCAGGGTCTTGCTGTCACTGAAATCAATGGAATAACTCCACATTTACACCAGCGTAGCAAAGCAGGATCTGGCCCAATGATTTTTATTCCCACTCAGGCAAACGGGGAAAAGCAATTAGCACAGTAAGTATGAAGAACACCTTGTGCATCTTAAGGATTCATTGGCCAGAAATTAATAGAATGTTAAATTTAACGTCCCCACGCATGCCATCTGCTCGTTCAGCAGCACCTCCGCTAGACTGCCTGTTTCTGGCAAATGTTCCACCAAGAAGCAGACTTATTTTGCCCAGGCACAGCCAGTATCCACTGCCTTTCAGACAAATCCAGACCTCACTAGACCAATGTTTGCTCAAACGAAGCGCCCAGTGAAATAGCATGTCTTCTAGTCACCCATATTGATAACTGGTCAGCAGGGAGTTTAACCAACAGGTGCATGAATCTTCCATAGCAGAAAAGCTACATTTTACCCACAGCAATGATTAACCAGCAAAGCTGATTCCTCCAGGACATTTTGGATGGTGCTGTGCATGTGACTCTAGGTGGCACTGTGCATATTGACATTATAGCATTATACAAAGTTGTTGGTGTCAGTGGGCAGGTCTACACTACAGGATTAAGTCGACCTAAGTTACGCAACTCCAGCTACATGAATAACGTAGCTGGAGTAGATTTAGTAAATTTAGGATTTTTCAGTTTGGCTACATGAATAACGTAGCAGGAGTAGACGTATCTTAGGTTGACTTATTGCAGTATCTAAGCCACACTGGGTCGACTGGAGAAATTCTCCCATCAACTTACCTTATGCTTCTCGTTCTGGTGGAGTACCAGAGTCGACAGGAGAGCGATTGGCAGTCAATTTAGAGGGTCTTCACTAGACATGCTAAATCGAGCATCCATCCACGATAAGTGGAGACAAATCCTGTACTTTCATCTGTTTGCTACGATACAGTGTGAACATTTGATTGTAAGCATCAATCACAACCACAGTTTTGCTTTTGCTCTTATTACCATGGATCATTGGCTCATTCATGCAACAGAAAGGAAAAAAAAACAAAAAACCCTCAAGTGAAAAACAAAGAAGCCAAAACTGAGTCTAGTGACACACCACCACAGGTGGGAGATATTGAGAAGCAAGCCACACAAACAGTGAAGATAAGGCCATGACACAGCATAAAGTCAAATGGAGGAATTAGCAAGAGGAAGACATACAATACTGCTTCGCTACTTGAGGACTGAAAATATGGAGCAACCACTGTGTTTTATGCTCAGAAATGCTTGCACAAGATAGCTTAATATTTAGAGCGAGTTGCAAGTTGATTTTTTTAAATTGGTAGAGGTACTTGTGCAGTGGGGAGAGGCATAAACTACTCCAGACACACAGAAGGGGGGTGCGATCAAATAAGTTTGAGAACCAGTGTTCTATAGGTCTAGCTGGTTTAACGTACCGTACTGGTTTATACAAATGGTGGCCAGATCTGAACTCATCTTATATGGAAGGAACTCCTGCTACAGCACCGGGCAGCAGGATAAACCCTTAAATTAAGATTATTCCCCAAATGCAATGTTCCATCTTGATCCCCGTGATTGCTTGTATCAAAACCCAGCATTGCGTGCTAGGAATGGTCATCTCAACAGTTCCCCCCTCTGTTAAAGACAAGTGCTGCTTCCACTTTTTTCCTTCCACTCAAACTTAATAGAACTCTCTGCACCTGGATGAGCAGCCAATGCACTCCTCCGCTGGCCGAAGGTTTGGTGCCCCAGGTTTAAATGCTTTAGTGCAAATACACAGTCTGGCCACTCGAGGGGGGCAAAGGGCCACACTGTGAGAGAGAGCGTTACACCCCCACAAAAGTCCCAGAATCAGTCTCCAGGGACACAGTTCTATTGTTAACTTCTCATGTCTTTTTTAAAACATATACATCCTTGCAAGAAGCTCTTTCCCCCCCTTGTGCTTTCACACTGATGAGTTATTCTCACTCATTCCTTTGTTACACCAGCTCTAGTTTGACTCTTTTACATGAATGTTTCATTTTGAAAGGCTGGTATTATGTGGCAGGATTATAAACTTACTCCTGAAATGCTCCATTAATAAATAATAATCGTGTTTATAAATATGCAACATAGACTATTAGTCAATTCCACAAATTCTTGGCTGCGGGAACATAAAAGTACACCCTGCAGCTTTTATACATAGAAGAAATGAAAATAAATTCAGATTGCCTTTATAGCCCACAAATAACAAACGCTGAATAATTAACATACCCACTATCAGAAGTAAAGAACAAACCATTTGTTTCTTTAAACATGAACAAACAATGTGCAGTAAATAGGTGATTTAAAATGATTACATAGCCATGCAGGGACAACATTATTTGTCGACTTGAACAGGTCAGTAAAAAGCAGCTGTTTAGTGCCAACCACGCCAATTCCTTAAATAGCTTGAGTGTTACTAATCATCATTTTATTTAAGTTCAGCAGGATTTGGGAGTGCTAATCCTACTACAATATATTTGGCTTTCAAACAGCCTCAATACAGGTCTCGGAATGTGCTCTCATAGATTGAGAGGGCAGTGCATGCTGGGATATGTAGTCTCAGGATGCCAGACCTCCATATTCAGTAGCAGGACATCTGGAATACACTTTTGATCTAATATCTGGGATAGTTTGAGCTTGGGCAATTGGAAATTTCACCTGTCCCATGGGCTGACCATCACTTCCTGTGATTCCAGGCTAGGCATTCTGCTCCTGTTGGGATGACTGATTTGATATGATGGGCAGACCCCGGAGGTTAATGGAGCCTGAGCATTCCCCGAAAGCTCTGGTAGTGAATAATGCTTTTCTGACAAGACCAATCTGTCATTGGTTTAGTAGGACCTTATAACAATCTTTTGGTACTCAGCTATCAAAGAAATGGCCCTTAGACCTCCTTTGCACCAGCCTTGTCCACACAGGTGAGGCTAATTCATGGCTGACCCCATAACAACTGGAGGGGACACAGCTTGAGTGCTAGTGACAGAAGTTTCATCACAAGTTGACTGACTGCATTCGAGAGTCTCTCACTCTGTCTGAGGGCAAGGAAGAGTGACCACCTTCAGGACATGCTGAACGGCCCTCATTGGTAAAGCTTTTCCATCATAACCAACAGGATTGAGGCTTTCATACAGAAGACCCTGCTTGGGTTGTGTAACCACGGAAGGGACAATAGTGAAAAAAATTCATTAAATCCCCTACACACCCTCTATGCCATTCTAATTCACTTGGGAAGCCCTTGGATACTATGGTGGGTAATCCGTCTCTTCAGCGGTACATAAAACAGTAGAGAGAAAGACCAATCCTTTCTGACACTGCCCAAGGGGCACTGCTGTAACAGACTCTTGCAGGCATGTGCCAGCAGAAATGAAGTAGGAAGATGTCAAATGTTGTTAACCTGATCTAAACCTTTACAAATCCAAAGCTAATGAGGAGAAAGGTGGTGTCTTTTTAAAAAAATAAAATAACCTTTTCTCCAACTAAATGTATGTCAGGGCAGCAGCCTGTTGGAGAAAAGGCCACATACAGTAAAAAATTACTTATTCCAGGAAGCAGGGGCAGCCCATGAACTCAGTGGCAAAGGCTGCAGGGGCACTGACTGAAAGAGCTAAGATGGATGAAGCATTTTCCACTTGTCATCAGCACAGTGATTATTTGAGGCTGATACAAGATTCAAGGTTGATATGAGATACACAAGCAAATGTATGCCCCTTCTCATCTCCTCCCACAGCCAGAAGAGATGCCTGCTCTTTGCATGCAAGTTTCAGCTCAAAGATTTAACTTGGTCCAGCCTTAGAACTAGGAGCTGAGAGAAAAAGGTTCCATCCCTGCCTCAATCACGGACTTCTTATGACCTTAGGCCAGTCACTGTCATCTCTGTGCCATCTATAAAATGGGAATACTGCCATCATTATTATTTCAGCTACAAATCACTGGTCTTGGTGCAGGAATCTAGATGGTCACAAAGGCGGTTCTAGCTTTAAGAATCTATGAAACAACAAAGTGGTTCTGAGTGGAAGGTAGTTGATGAACAATAAACTTTAGGATTGTGTAATAATATAAATTGAAGTTACATATTTAAAGAGAGACAGGTAATACAAACCAAGAAGAGTCAGAAAGGTGCTCAAATAAGACAATGCTGGGGGCCATAGATGTAGAATATGTAGAAGCAAGGCTAACACCATTTGAAACATGGACGGTTGTAGGTAGAAATGGAGCTCTAACAGTAGGTCATCTAGTTTATTTCCCATTCTGTGGTTGAAGTTCTGAGATACTCCTCACCCTACCATAAAATTCCTGTTATGTGTAAGAATCTGCAGCTTAGATTTTCGGATGCTTTGTGGTGTCTCCTCTAAAATGGCAGTAATTAGGACAGAACTGGAACATTAAGAATTTACTTGTGTTCTCCTGTTAGAGTAACGTAGTTTAACTCCTTCAGGGTTAGCCTTCCACTACACCAGAAATATCATAGAAATGTAGGACTGACAGGATCCCGACAGGTCACCTAGTCCGGTCCCTTGCACTGAAGCAGGACTAAGTGTTACCTAGAGTCACCATCCCAGACAGGTGCTTGTCCTGGCCAAAGTTTGCAGATGATACCAAGCTGGGAGGGGTTCGGCCAGTGATTAAGTAGATCTCTGGACTGGGTGAGGGGATCATGAGCCACAGCACTCAACAGAACCTCATGCACCATTCAAGTCCTCCAAAGTCGTCCAGCAAACAGGAACGAGGAGTTAGAGCTCATGTAAATAACCAGAAAACCACACACACAAGCAGGACAGAAAAAGCCTAGAAATCAACCTTACACATTGTAACCAATAAAGGACCTTATCTATTTTTTATTTTGCCTTTCAGCTTTAAAAACAACTGCTTCAGGAAAACTAAGTGGCAAATAGAAAAGGAGGACTTGTGGCACCTTAGAGATTAACCAATTTATTTGAGCATAAGCTTTCGTGAGCTACAGCTCACTTCATCGGATGCATTCAGTGGAAAATACAGTGAGGAGATAAATCTTTTAAGCACGTTCAGCTCATTTAGTTAGCCATGAATGAGTAGTCACTGGGAAACTAAGCCCTTATGAGATACTGTCAAACAACTGCAGAGGGAGAACATTCATGCTAGAAATTAGAGGTAGAAGAAACCTCTTGTATCAGGTCATTCAGTCCATCCCCCTGCCAAGTCACTATTATGCTTTTAACTTTACTAATCCAGCTGAGCTATCAGTGTCCCAAGCAAATTAGGGTTTCCACTATTTTCCTTGGAAACAGTTTCATACTCTAATAGATCTCACTGTCAGGAATGAGTCAGCTCTTCAATATTCAACCCTTTTTAAGAAGGGCATCACAAACCACTGCCACCCAAGTTTTGTTCTTATTGCTGTTATTGTTATCCCTACGATCACCACCACTGTATGAGAGAAAAAACATTTTTTTTTTCAGTTTGTCCACTTTGCATCCAAGTCAGCATTGACAATGCAAGCCCTGTCCTAGGCACAGCACAAGTGTGGTTACCAGCTACAGCAGCAGAGCTGAAACCAAAAAGGCAGCAGGCAAACACATGCACATTGAGAAAGGGAGAGGGCTGAAGTGCATTTGGCATTACCCTCAGCACCATGCAAAATCCTTCTAAACATCAGAGGAGAAAAGTTATTTTTAAAACATCTAAACAAAAAGGCAGGGCAAGCTCCGTCAGAAAACTTAGCTTTTAATAATTAATCAAACAACTTGGTAATACCCTTTCACATTTATCCCATTACTCCTACTTATACACCCCAAATAAGTCAAGCTGACTCCATGGTATTTGTAGAGTTCAAATATTTGTGGTATTATGCCTGCCTTCCCTTCCCACCTACAGCCCCAGCCTTTGGAGTCTCTTTGCCAAGCTGTATGTTTTAAACTCTTAATCTTTCCTCACACATCACTTTCTCCAGGTCCATGATCATTTTAGCTTCTCTTCTCCAAGCTCCTTCCCATTTGTCCCCATCTTTCTAATGAGAAGTTGCCTGGAAATGAATTCAGTATTCACAAGTCAACCCAGAAACAGTATTAGCTACCTGCTCTCATTACATGGTCTCCTTATGTCTGCAGCCCAAAACTGGGAGAGAGATCCTCCCAGCTCTGTAGCTTTCCTGAGAGCACAGTGCAAACTGCATGAAAATATTCAATTTAGTATCTTGCTGCTTCTGTCACAAACCTCTAGGCTTCATGCCCTGCTCCACCAGGAGTGAATTAAATACCTTAGAAAAGTATAACAATATATATAACAAGTATAACAAAGATGGCCTTCACCTCCCCACAAAGAGCTGCAAAACAGCTGATCTGTTGTGGTTGGTGGCTGAATCCTGATGGCATTTTAATAGGTTTATTATGAATCAGGATGTTTAAATTCACTTTGCAGGCAGCAGGACATAATTTAAGAGAGACACCAACTGGACAGCAGCTGCTCTTTGTCTGCAGCACAGAATTACCTTTAGACTATTACTGCAATTGTTATCAAGTGAGAAATGAAAATGTCAGGACCAAGACAATCTGATGCAACAGGGAGAGACAGCGAACTGGCTCATGCAAGGGATGATGCATACAATAATCCTTTGTTGGCAGGCTCTCTTCACACTACTCCAGGGTCTAGAAAGGTATAAGACTGTACTTGAAATAAGGGTTGTACGAGAAGAGGACTGGCCCATGAAGAGCCTAAGCAGACTATCACCTCCATGACAGTAGCATCGATAGAAAGCATGTATCTGACATAAACCCCTTAAGCTGTCTTGAACCACAGCTTTATTATCCAGCATAACAAGGATACTTTGCACTGCCAGAGTGATTGCACCTAAACACCTGAGCCCTTCACGAACACCCAATCCAGTCATGTCGGGTAGGCTGGATCCTGGCTTCACAAACGGGAAACCTGTGGGCTTCCCTTTAAAAATGGGAAACAAAAGAGACTACCCTAAAAGCTGCCTGCAATTAGGTTAGTCTGCATCCCGCTCAGGGAAACCACAGGCTGCCGTGTTCCCAGTGGGTGGGGTGAAAAAGGCCCAGCTCAAAGGCTTTCAAAGGCAAAAAAGCTTGGAAGCTTGGGGCAGCCAGGTATGCAGGCTCCAGGGTAGCAAAGGTGGATTCAGTGAGCTGCAAAATGTTCATCCTATTGTCTAGGAGCTGAAGAAAACTCAGTGACTTTTGTCTGCATGATTCCAGGCTGTTGAGTTGAGTTGTGGTGAGGACCAACGTGGATTGTGTTGATTCATTTTCTTCCCTGAGACAGCCGGTCACTGCGCCATGTTGCCTGTGTTGCCTTCCTTGTATCTGTCTACTTTGGACCTCCAGACAAAGGGGCTTGCACATTAGATTCTGGGAGTCATCATTATTGGGGGACAAAGCAAGATTCCCCTTTATATTGACTGAACTTCACCAGTGACACCTTCTCTCTTAAGAGCATAAGAACAGCCATACTGGGTCAGGTCCATCTAGCCCAGTATCCTGTCTTCCGACAGTGGCCAATGCCAAGTGCCTCAGAGGGAATGAACAGAACAGGTAATCATCAAGTGATCTATCCCGTCACCCATTTCCAGCTTCTGGCAAACAGAGGCTAGGGACACCATCCCTGCCCATCCTGGCTAATAGCCATTGATGGACCTATGCTCCCTGAATTTATCTAGTTATTGTTTGAACCCTGTTATAGTCTTGGCCTTCACAACATCCTCTGGCAAGGAGTTCCACAAGTTGACTGTGCATTGCGTGAATACTTCCCTTTGTTTTAAACCTGTTGCCAATTAATTTCATTTGGTGGCCCCCAGTTTGTATTATGAGGAATAAATGACACTTCCTTCTTTACTTTCTCCACACCCGTCATGATTTTATAGACCTCTATCACATCCCTCCCCTTAGACATCTCTTTTCCAAGCTGAAAAGTCCCAGTCTTCCTAATCTCTCCTCATACTGCAGCAGTTCCATACCCCTAATCATTTTTGTTGCTCTTTTCTGAAACTTTTCTAATTCCAAAATGTTTTTTTCTTTTGAGATGGGGTGACCACATCTGCACGCAGTATTCAAGATGTGGGTGTACCATGGATTTATATAGAGGCAATATGATATTTTCTGTCCTATTATTATCTATTCCTTTCTTAATGATTCCCAACATCGTTCACGGTTTTGACTGCCGCTGCACATTGAGTGGATGTTTTCAGAGAACTATCCATGACTCCCGAGATCTCTTCTTGAGTGGTAATAGCTAATTTAGACCCCATCATTTTATATGTACAGTTGGGATTATGCTTTCCAATGTGCATTACTTTGCATTTAACAACATTGAATTTCATCTGCCATTTTGTTGCCCAGTCACCCAGTTCAGAGAGATCCTTTTGTAGCTCTTCGGTCTGCCTGGGACTTAACTATCTTGAGTAGTTTATCATCTGCAAATTTTGCCACCGCATTGTTTACCCCTTTTTCCAGATCATCTATGAATACGTTAAATAGGGCTGAGCCCAGTACAGACCTCTGGGGGACAGCACTATTTACCTCTCTCCATTCTGAAAACTGACCATTTATTCATACCCTTTGTTTCCTATCTTTTAACCAGTTACCAATCCATGAGAGGACCCTCCCTCTTATCCCATGATGAATTATTTTACTTAAGCGCCTTTGGTGAGGGACCCTGTCAAAGGCTTTCTGAAAATTTAAGTACACTGTATCCACTGGATCCCCCTTGTCCACATGCTTGTTGACCCCCTCAAAGAATTCTAGTAGATTGGAGACACATGATTTCCCTTTACAAAAACCATGTTGACTATTCCCCAAATTATGTTCATCCATGTATCTGACAATTTTGTTCTTTACTATTGTTTCAACCAGTTTGCCCAGTACTGAAGTCAGGCTTGTCTGTAATTGCCAGGATCGCCTCTGGAGCCCTTTTTAAAAATTGGAGTCACATTAGCTATCCTCCAGTCATTTGGTACAGAAGCTGATTTAAATGATAGATTACGGATTACAGTTAGTAGGCATGCAATTTCACATTGGAGTTCCTTGAGATGAATACCACTTGGTCCTGGTGACTTATTACTGTTTAGTTTATCAAGAAAGGCCTATCACCCCTGCCCTCTTCCCAAACAGAGCTCTCAGGGGTGGATTTATACAAGAACATATTTAATAGCAACAGTTCCTATTGTAACATGTAACAGTTCCTATTGTCCATCCAAACTTGCGTTACCATTTTTTTTTTTAATGGAAGCTTTTGGTCACAAGGGCAAATTCTAAATCAACATTTTCATCAATGGCCTGGTGATTGCATGGTTCTTACAAAGCCACATACAAAACCGGCAGAAGCAGAAACTGAAAAGAGAAATCTTAAATCCACAATCTCCACCCTGATTAAATTACATTATCAACAGTAATTCAGAGGATATACTTACAAAACTGGCTCTCCAAATACACTCCAGCTTGTGCTCTCATTTACTGACATTAAGTCAGTTTGTGCTTGGAATAAAGTCTGATGTATGCAACTTAGTGTTATAAACTAGCAAGGATTATAAAAAGGGTCTGCAATCATTTCAGCCTTTTGCTGAAAAAGTCTCATCCAGTTCCAACTTACTCCTTCTGGTGAGATGGACCTTGTCCCTTGTTCAGCTTGCTGAGAAGGCCATATAGGCATGTAGTTCTACCCAAGTGATTTCTCTCTCTCAGAAGAGCAGACCCAGAGGGAGAAAGGAGCTGGGGACAGCCTTTGATCAGCTGAGCTTTGTGGGTTCTCAAATGGAACCTCCCCAAAAAGAATTATGGTCAGCAGAGTAAGGAGACTGTAATTTGTCACAAGCAAGGTATTTCTCCGCATTGTGGCATGTTCCAGTAAAAATGCCTTTAGTTTACTTGCTCTCTATTGGTTTGATTAAACTGGTACTTAAAGTGTATTTTGCTGAGTAGTAAGTTAAATTTAACATGAATGTTCTATAGTAGTGTTTCTCCATTTTCTATAAAATAAAAATGGGCCTTTAAAAACCACTCTCTGCCAAAGCAACTTTAAGACTATGCAACACAAAGAGCTGCAAACACTGACCAGGTTACAACAGCAACCAGACTGGAACTCTACAGTGTAAGACACACACAACATGTACTACTTTAATGTAGTGGTTAATGGCTAGCCGTGCTTCAACAGAAACCTAAAATGAGATAGTCCAAAATCATTTAAGCTATGTTGTAACTAATTACCACCTACACAATTTTTATATATATATACATACACACACACACTACAGAGATGAGTTACATCAAGTTCTCTTAAAGTCTTAACTGAAATAAACCTATATAAATATTTAGCTAGACAAACATCTGAAATCACAAATAGTGACCTTTAGAAAGAGGTAAATATCGTCCCATGTTTACAATAGTAATTTAACATCAGGCAAGCACTTAGGTTCATTGACATGACCTTGACTGACACTAGTAAAGGTGTCCTGATTTCCTTCATCAGGCAGCCATTTCTCCTCCGGCCTCCATTAGTTTATATAAAAGGGTTGGGTTTTACCAAAGGAGCCCCAGGGAGTTAGTTGTCCTTATTCCAAAGAGAGTTGGGCACCTACATCCTTGGTGCCTTTGGGGCGAAGGGGGGGAGGGCGGGGAGAAAAAAAACAAAAACAATCACATTGTTCCCCACCAAAAGGTTCACTGGAGGACTACAGAAACAACCTTGGTTGTTAGCAATAGGCAAGTCAGGCAGACTGCCTCTGACCTACTTAAACTCAGCAGTGCTCATAGAGCCTGACAAATCCCAGTGACAGACTCCCACTGAATTCAGCAAGAGTTAGCTCAGACCATCTGAAAGACTAGGTAAACTGAAACTGGCCTTATTTCCTCCTCTCTCTACATCTGCAGAACCTGGATCTGGTCTTCAGCAGTAAAAAGTGCCCTCGGTCCCAGAAAAAGTTCAGGATACTCCAGACAAGCCATGGCAGACCAAGGACATGTCCTCTGGAGCTCCAGATGCTCTTCATAAATTCTCCTCTGAAAGGGATGTCCAAACACAATGCCATGATGGCTCTTTCATTGAGAGAGTAGCCATGCCACCCTCTTTTCCCCCTTCAGCAACAAGGTAATTGAAGCTTTAACCCATCCTTCTACCCAGCATTGCCATTTTTCACTTCAGGACTCAACCTGTCCAAGAACTTCCCATAACTCAGCTCTTCTTCATAGTGCTTTACCAACTCCAAAGGGACATCACGTTGCCTACTGAGAGCCACCTAGTCCATTTCTGTAACATGCCGTCTTGAAAGTGTTCCCAAGCCATAGCGTGTTATCCTAGCCTATGGGCCTCTTGCGGTTCCTGCAATCCGGAGCTCAGTGCGCTTGGACCTACCCTAATCAATTTCTCCACCTTTTACCTCTTAGCTGACACATTAAATATTGCTCAATAACAGCACTATGGAGTGACTTGAATTTACTCCATGATAAAGGATAAAAATAGTATATTGATATTGCCTGGGTATCTAATATTAGTTCTGCTTTGGGAATTTTCCAACATGGTCCAGCTGTGAAGCCTTTGCTGAATACTCTCGTGGTAGAGTTCAGATGAAAGCACAATTGTATCAAAGAATTTTCCACCACCACCTTTTATTGACTTCCAACTGCTTTGGCTCCCTCTTTTAATGCACGATACTATTCGCCACATTGCTCTGTACAGAATGGGATTCTCTCCCAACAAATGATCCACTTTAAAAGTGTATTAACAGTCTGAAAAGTAACAGCAGAAATCCCATCAGGAGCTTCCTTTGCATTCTCGGTCTCCCACAGCAAATGTACTCCAAGTCTACAGAGGCCGGTTTTGCTAACTGCCAGTGCTGGAAACGCCACCTGGGATATGAAAACACAGCTGGGTTCTGCCTATCATGTTGTCACCAGCAATAACAATTCCACCATTGGAACTCAAAAGTTTAGCTAAAGATTCATAAAGCAGAATGGAATCCAGTTCGCTCCTCCAGAGCTGTGTAAGCTCCGCATAGTCACTATGAATAAAAATGCACAGGCCAATAAAGCAAGCAGGTATGAAATCAGACACACAGGAAGTTGATCTGTTGAATATGAAGGTGAACTTTTTACTCTGTCACTTTTCTGACCATTGCTACACTTTAAAGAGGAAACATGGAGTGACAGAACACTCTCATTTAGCAGGTAAGGGGAAAGGAATTTAGAATGTAGGGGCTACATCAGGCAAGGACTCAGAGGGACACCACCAAACTGCACTGTATGCTCATCAGAAGACTACTACAATTTTGCTTTTGTCAATGCAAACTGCTATTGCAGAACACGGAGGCCTTCTTGCAAAGAGCCAAAGTGGAGTGAAGAAAGAGTGCAGCATCTATACCAGGCTGTTTCAGGGTGCAAGCCTTGGGAGTGCTCCGAACAAGTGAGAGTAGTATAACCTACTGTCATGATAACAAATCAAGAATTCCATGAGCAGCCTTTGAGCAGTCATTACAGAGAGGCAGCTTTGCAACAGACTCTTAGCAGTCACAACCCACCAAGCAAATTGCAGAATTTACCAAAAGAGTCAAGCAAATGTTGGTACGTTCCAAAAACAGGAGGTAATTTTAACATCATAAAGGCAAGAGAGGCTCCAAATGGGTTAAAATCCTAAAGTAAAAGGGTATTTGACATAAATATTGGCAGAACACACAATAAGAGTGTCAATATGTCAAGCAAAGCTCATCAGAACTGTAGCTGCTTTTCAAGAACACCGTAAAACAGAACAACCATGCCAATAACTTTGAACTCAGAGCTTTCAAAGAATGGCACTGAATTTATGCACAGAACTCATAGGCTATGGATCTTAATCAGCCTAGATTACAGATATTCTAGTTTTTTTAAAATAGCAATCCGACAGCTCTACCAGTGTGAAGCATTGTAGATAGCAAGGGGAAAAACATATCTTAGTGTAATATGGGATTTGGCAGCCAGCCGGCGGGCAGATTTCCAGGGTGGTGCAGAGAGGATTCTTTGCACGAATGCTTCCAAGGAGAAGGGGGCAGGAAGAACCAGTGTTCTCTTCCTGAAATTTAACAACCGCGTATCAGATCTTTCATAAAAAGATTGATTAAAAATTTGAGTAGCAGAGGAGTTACAGCCAGGAGAGGACACAAGATGGCAAAAAATGTTGTCTTACTTCCTATGAAGGGCGGGGAATTACAAAAATAGACATCTATTTCCTCTAATCCAAGATTCCTGTAGTACGGTATTTGCCTAGTTTTTCTGCTTCCCTATGGTCTCATGTTATTTAACTAAGTCTGACCAGAGCTCTGTTGGAAAACGAGTACATCATTATAGGAGGGTTTAGTGCAATTGTTAAAATCAGTAGCAAGTCATTACAATTTTTTACAACAGTCACAAAATTAAAAAAATAAAGAACCCTACACCACGCACACTGTAACATTTCAGCACAGTTTCAGCCACCAGCCTTCATCAGATGGGCAAGTATTTCTCTAGGCCTAGGATCATACAATTCCAAGTCTTTAAAACACAAGATCTGTTTAACAGAGACCAAAAGTATCTGATTCAGCTTTTAGAGGAAAAAGTCTTTTGGGGTCTAATTTTGGGTTTTTCCCCCACCTTTTACAAAAATTTATTTGGACCAGTGAGTGCAGAAAGTCTATACACAGTGCTGTATCCACCCCATATGCTTTAGCAACCCCACAGCCTCTTCAAGCAACAGAGCAGAGTCTACGAGGAGGATCTCAGGTCATTCTACTGTGGAAGTTTGGAAACCAGGAGTTTAATGGTGACATTTTGGGCAGAGAATCAAACACCCTGCTGCTGTGTGCTGTATAAATAACATCACGGAGGCAGCAATGTTTGTTTTGGTTTCAATATTGCAGAGATGAAAGCTTCTCCTTCACAGTTAAGCTTCAGCAGGGCTCTCGACAGCTGACTGACTTCTCACAGGGAACCGGTGCTCCATGCAACAGCTTTACCTGGCAAGGAAGACAGCCAGGGAAAAGAATTAGTATGGTCAGAGAAGCTTTGTTATTAAATAGATCATATGCAACTATGGGAATCTATGTACAAGGGGGAAAACAAAAGAAACAACAATACTATCCACCACTGGGTCCCTCAAGCAGGGGTTGATTTCTGTGGTGATTTTGGTCACTGACTTGATTTTCTGCATATGGAAATTAGCCAGAGCACTCTGAGCAACAGGCAAAGCTCAGGGATAAGAATTAAATCAATCACAGCCACAGTCTGTGGCTGCTCTCCTGGAATGGGACAGCTTTGAGCACCCCCCGAGAAAGGAAGTTTTCCCCAGGCAACTGGTTCACTTGGGGTCCTTCTGCTTGCTACACAGACCATTTTCTTCTTGGAGCCCTCATTTCCCCTCCCTCCACCACGCACCCACAAGGTAAAAACCAGAGAAGAGATGCAGCTGCCTCGGCAGGGGCAGTTACAGCAGACAGGAGTCAGGAGAACTTTTAGGTACAACCGCAGCACTTATGCATATTAAGCCAAGGAGCCACCAGGGAGCCTCTGTGCTCAGCACTAATTTTCATAGCACATCTAGCCTAACGGGGAAAGAACACAGGCTTCAAAAATGCCTTTTGGCCCCTTGGCGCTGGCAATCCACAGCAGCACCTGGCCAGGAAACCCTTAACAGCAGCACCAATGCTCCAGGCAATTTGTTGTATTTATAGTAAGTGACTGAATGAGTTACTGTGATTTTCACCCCTTCACATGAGAATAAAAGATACCCTCCGTTTATACAGAGCCTTTCCCCACTCTGCCTACTGGAAAAAAAACCGCACGCATTTAAACAGCCTAGCATCATACAGAAGAGGCCTCCAGCTTTCACTTGCAAGAAATCTGTTATAGCCACTCTCCGGAGACCAAACACCTTGCTGTAACAAGCACACAGTACAGCACTCCAGTCAAGGCTGCACATGCCATTTAAGCTCTGGCAGGGATATGTTCCGTGGAGAGCGATTAATATAATATACTCTGCATTATTTACAGAGAAGAAGGCCCCATACATCTCAGCCACAGCAAGGACTCTGGGCCCTAGAATTTTGATGCAGATGTTTTAAATTGCCTCATGAAAGGAACATTTTGCAGAGGGTGGTAAGTCCAGGCCTCCTAATGTGGCACTAACCTTTTTAGTACCAAGTCCTACAGACTCCCTGACACCAAGGTGCAGGTTGTACTGGACACCTTAACTTATGCTTTACCTATCCAGTAAAGAAGCCTGTGCTTACACCATTGTGCTCTGGTTGAAGCTAATTATACTGACAGTTGAACAAAAGCCCCACTTACTCACTGTAGCACCCCAGATATGTAACTGCAACACCACCACCAGTCAATACTTTGGAAGATACCACATTTCTAAAACACCTCTCATTTTCACTGCTGCTGTTAAAAGGAAAAATGAGCATCTGTACTCAAAAACTGAAGAATATCATCTAATTTTAGGGGAGGGGTGGAGGGTTTGATCAGACCCAGGAAATGTTTGTAGTTTTAAATATTTATTTAGGGGATCTCAGACACCTGGCCTCAAAATTCCATCTCTGGCTTTTACATTCTGCCTCTTCAAGTCCCCTTCCATCCCTCCCGTTATTCTATCCTGGCTTCTTACATGGTACCCATCAGTGATCATGAAACAAAAGGTTCCATATTCATTATCCATCCTCACAGACCGGTCAGTCAATTCTTGAATTTTTAGTGTAATTTATTTTATTAAAAAAAAATATACAAAAACGCAACTCCAGATTAGTAATTGTTTTCATGAGGCTTTCAAGCATGTGTTATTTCCTAAGTGGTTTTGCATCTCTGCTTTATGGCAGCCTTTGTGTTACACGTTTCAGACTATTGTCACACAAGAAACTGCGCTCTCTGGATGAGAGAAGATGTTGACAGAACCACTTCCCTGATCCTGAGATTGCAGGAGAATCTAATCCAATACAGGTATACTTCTGTATTTGTCACAGGCAGTCAGTGGCTTTAGCAGCCACAGACAGGATTTTGTTCAGCTAAGATTTTTCGTGGTCTAATTAGCCAGCTATGCAGATGAAAGGTGGTTATTGTTCACTGTTGCACAGCCTGAGGGGGTGGATTTTACCAACACATCCGCTGTGGCAAGATGTTAAAGATGCAGCGGAATCCTAAAGTAACTTTCAGACAGCAGCCCAATTTACACCATCTGCTGCTTCTCAATGGCACATACAGGGCTAGAAACCACTGCACATGGGGACGAAGCATCAAACGAAGAAAATGAACTGCATGAAAACAATCAGACTTACAATCCATCAGTGCTACTTCTCCCCTGCTGCCGATGCTACACAGCTAAGCAGCAATTGGCTTGCAGTTAGAATGCTGTTTGCATGGGGGAAGGGGAGAACAATCTCAATTATGCTCCAAAATATAGAAGCAAGTGAAGAAGAGATGTAAAAACAGATCTTGCCTACATGTTAAATACAGATTTAGTTTTTGAACCCAAAATATGAGGCTAGTTATTTAGGGCTTCAGAACATCAGGTAAATCAGAAGAGTTATTTCGTATTCACACACAGCATGAATGCCATTAAGATTGTTAACAAGAAGAGTGCCAGGACTCACTCAGAAAGATATTCCAAGCCAGCTGGAGAGATCTGCCCAGTTGCCATCTTAATGAGAGCACCAGATATTTGAAAGCTATGGTCTTGCTTTGGCACATCCCAGTAACATGTAGGGATACCAGCGGTATACCTTGCTGGTACATACAAGCCAATATGCCATTCTATATTACTGCCTGTAAAACAAGTTCTCTCTCCTTTTGCATTCTGACCCTTTGTGCAGGGATTTCCGTCTATGCGAAATGCTTTGAAATCCTTCTCAACAGACGTACTAAAGAAAAGCAAGATCAAATGAATCATTCCTCTCTCCTTTTCCAATGTACATGGTTAGGCCTCTGCAGTTCAACATCCTGGATGCAAGTTTGAATCGAGGAAGCCAGCAGACAGATAATTTCACGTGCTACTTTGAAACCAGAAGGAATTTTTGGAGGTTTGTGGGCTACCTCTGTAAGAAGGTTACTGATGACCAGAGATCCTAGTTTTCCATGATAAAAAAACCAAAATTCTCCAATGAAAAAAATAAAAAATTGTGTTTTTCCACAATTAAAATGAAACGTTGAACTTTAGTTTCCCAAGGTACATTATATATAGGTAACAGCTGAACACAATGTTTACTGATATACAGTAGAACCCTGTTTATCCAAGGAGCCTCCATTATCTGTTCTCCATATTAACCAAACCACCAGCTGCCCTTCTGAGCCCCAGCCACTGTCAGCCCCAGGCAGTGGTGGTTTGGTTAATATGGAGATCTGGATAATGGAGGCTCCTTGGATAAACAGAGTTCTACTGTATATGTTTTTATTTTTCACAAAATTTAAAAACTAAAGATTCACTGTAAAAACACAAATTCCATGTTTTTCCGTGGCAAATGGATTTCTAGGCTCCCTGGCGATGGCAGAACATTACTGGATTTCTCCTTCCCGCATGGGACTTCACTATAGCAGAGGGTGACAATATGGCCAGGCCTGCATTAGAGAACCAAACCATTGGCAGTTCAAGAAGTAGCACTGCATCAGTGTAAGTATCATCAGTGCAGCACGCACACATTAGCCACCTCTGGGTCCTGGAGACCAGTGCACTGCAGAGCAGTGGATAGAGTACCCTTTACACCACTGAGGCAATTACAGCAGTGATTCCCATCGAGTTGAAGACCATATGGTGGCTAGCCTTGCTTGAAGCCATTCTAGTCCAAATGGTGGCATGCTCGCCCACACACTGTTGGGAATGCTTGTGTCTGGACAGGTGATATATCATAGGATGCACGGGGAATCCAATCAGTGATCAGTAGACCAAGAGTCTTTACTGCAGACAAAGCCGACATATCCCCATGTGCTAGAGACTGTATGAGGAGGGGAAAAGCTGCTCAGGAAAAGGAAATGCTTCATGATAAGATAATCAGAGACGAGTGGAGTAAAGCTGTAGCACTGCCATGGCTGATAATGAAAGGCACTCTCCCGTCAGCATTCAATTTATTTAAAAATCTTAGAAGAAAAATAAAAAGGAGGGGAGCAGGGATCTTCCTGCCCATGGAAGGCACTTCTCATGTGAGGTTATCCACCAGTCTTCAGTCCCACTCATGGCGGTTCATTATTTCTCAATTTCGTTAGCTAATGAGCTGAAACAGCAGTCTCGTCCCTTCCCTAGTTCATCAGCCCTGAAGAATGGCTGCAGCTTCACTTAACATGTCAGTGTTATAGCGTCCACAAGATTTTGTGGAGGTGGGGAGAAAAATAAAACCTTGCTAAAGCAGCAGTTAATGAAGCCTCGTTACAAACCATACATACTGGCTAAATATTCAGAACAGCCTCTTTATTTGTAGAGCAACAGTAAAACGTTGGAAGCATCAAAGTATAGTTGTCCAATTTGTTCAAGTGTCAGATCTTCATTTTATTCTGTTCCTGGCATGCACGTCAGCTGCCGTCTGCACTTTAGGCAGCAAACAGCACAAGGCAACCGTTCACTGAAGGAACAAGATGCTGGACATGGCGCTTGGAATCCCAAGAGTAGCTGCATTAGTGATGTCTTCTAACTGGAATCACGGAGGTAGGGCACCCAGCCAGCTCTTTCTGGAGATCCATCCCCATTTCTCCTTCTTTTGCTAATGAAACATGGTTAACTGGAGAAAGGTTCTTTTCAGACAATGGATCCTGCTGAGGAATCCTTCCTCTTCATGGTGGGACACGTGCTGAAAACGCCCAAGACAAACCCAGTGCTTCAAAAAGAAACCTCTTTGTGACTTTAGTGCTGGTGAAAAGGTAGAAACTGTTTTGGGATGTGATACAATCTTTGATGAGGGTCTAACAGATCAGTGATCTGCCTAGAAGGCTGCTCTATCTAAACACACACAATTCAGAGACCTTGTTACTTTTTATAGCATTCAAATCCTCAGAGAACCTCTCCCCATCTCAATTCTGCTAGGGGATTGATGGTAACTCCCCATAAACTAGGGCTGTACTGCTGGAGAACAGGAACCACATCCCTAAAGTAGCTAAGCATTTTCAAAATGCAGAATTTGATATCTGTTGTACTAGAATTTCCTCGAGAATAAAGAAAGCTGAGGTATAGGATGGTGAACAATATCTATGGTCGCTGTATCCCGTTGGTGGTAATACTGTAAGTATCACACAAAGTGGAGGGGGGTGTGTATGTGTACATGTATCTATGACTAGTGAAGGCCCATTTGCACTTGTAAGGAACCCAAGAAGATTGAGTTCATTTCTGCAAAAGCAGCAGTACAACATGCTCTGGAGAAGAAAAAAAAAAATAGTAGAAAACATGGCTACGACTCTCAAGTCGGATTGTTTCCAATGGGCTTGCCTAATGTTTCATTACTGGATGCATTTTCCCACAGCACTACTGTTTCCTGAGATTTTCCTTTTCACTGTGTTAAGAAAAATCTCTTCAACCTTGCCCCAAAATGCCTGCAAAGGAAGTTCTCTGGAACTCATGGAAGAGAGTGGAAGAGCAGTAGAAGCGGTCAGAGCAGAAGTAGGTCAAGTTCAGACAGTTCACTCCCCAATTCAGGCTCAAGCAATTCCAATGCATAAGCCAACACTCGAGGCTGCTCAAGAGACAGTGCAACATGCTGTCTATATTATTTATTAAGCACCAAGAGTGTGCCCTGTGCTGCAGAATTCACTGGAAAGCTGCAAAACCAGCACATCTCAGGAGGGATTTGAATGGCACAAGGAGGTGGTTTGTCAGAACTACACCCAGGTGTAAAGCATATCCTGCTTATTGGAACAATGACCTGCACTTCGAAAAGCAGCAAAAGGTCCTGTGGCACCTTATAGACTAACAGACATATTGGAGCATAAGCTTTCGTGGGTTAATACCCACTTCGTCGGATGCATGCAGACTTGACATGCATTCGACGAAGTGGGTATTCACCCACAAAAGCTTATGCTCCAATAAGTCTGTTAGTCTATAAGGCGCCACAGGACTCTTTGCCGCTTTTACAGAGCCAGACTAACATGGCTACCCCTCTGATACCTTCACTTCTAAGGCACCCTTTGCCTGATCATTTGAAGCCACTTTTCCAAGCAGTTAGCACTACAGGTCCCTGAAGGATAGGCAATTACCCCCATTTTACACAAAGGTAAATAGAGGCAGAGAGAGGCCCAGGATCATGCAGCAAGTTAGCAGCAGAGCCAGAAACAGAAGTCAAAATTTTCCCCATGCAAAACTTCACCTAATTCTCTTATATACTAACACTATCCAAGTGTCGGTCTAAGACCTGAATGGTACAAGAGGGAAAAAAAGCATATCTTCCAGACTTGAGTAACTCCAACTTGTACGCTTATATTAAAGAAATCCTGAATGCTGCTTTTTTACTTTAATCATCAGGGCCTTGCTGTTACCTTGTGATTCCCTGTCTGTCTGTTGTATCCATCTATTGCCTTTCCTCAGATGCTTAGACTGTAAGCATTCTGGGGGAGGGACCATCTTTGAGGGGTGTGCGTACGCACAGTGCCTATTACAACGGGACTTGATCTCCAACTGGGGTCTTCAGGCATAACTGCAACACAAACATAGTAACAGAGCTCTAAATCTAAGGCACTGGGTTTCCCTCCAACAATGCTGCATTTCTCATTTTAAGTATCCAAAACACATTCTACTTCAGTGACCCTGCATGCCCCTCAAAGGTTTTGTCAACGGCAAACAGGTCCTCATGGTCCTGATCTAGTGCCAGCTTGCGCTACACCGCTCACAGCTGCAGTGGTGAAAGCCCTGTAGGAGTGGCAACAGCAGCTCTCCCAAGAGAGCAGCCGATGATTAATCGGGGATGAGCACCAATACAGAGAGTCTACATGGAGCTCCGACAGCTGGCCAGGGGAAGAAGAGACTATTCTGGTTTGGGAGCTATTTATTTACAAATCTCAAAACGACTGACTCACCGTCATTCTTCACCAGCTCCCTATTCCTGACTAACTCTTTTAGGGGGAGATGTATTTAGTTATTTTGAAAATTACCAAAGCAAAACACAGCACCATATGCTTAAGTGCCCACTGAGTGCCCCTTGGAATGAATGCACTGCTTCCCGCACCTCCAGAACTAGGAGTGTGTGGGTGGGCATTTGTGCCTGGGGGGGAAACATGAGCAAGTCTCTGACAAGCTCCTAATTATGAGTTGCCTGGATTCAGATGCAGCCTTATCATTAGCAGAGCTTTTCCTAGCCGAAGCACCAGGGATCTTGGCTGTCTTTGTTTGGATGAGAAACCTGACCCTTTTGCTGTCACCACTCTGAGGCAAATAAAAATAAGAGATTCAAATACACTGATGCCAGAAATCAGAGAGCCCAAGAGCCCACCTGCATTGAGAGGCTGCTATAAATTCTCTAACAGGACAGGAACTGAAACTTTGGGCTGTCAAACGCTTAAAAAAAAAAAAGGGGGTAATGATTTTATGCTGCTGAGTGGGGCCTGATTGACAGCCCTGGCGACAGAAGCCCTCTGTTTATCACAGAGCAGATACAGCAAAGGCATCTGCAAAGCAAGCTTCCCCAACACAAAGTCCCACCAGCGTGCCTCAGACCCAGAGACGCCCAAATCAAGAGACCATTTGTGAAAGCTTGTCAGCTTTTCCCCCACGTGGTCACAACAGCGGCTGTGGAGAGAAGCAGCTCTAGACTGGTAGGGCCTGACCCTACACATATTGTTTATGAAGAGCACCAGATGTGAGCTAAGCGCTTTACACACTGTGGCAAATTGCCGGCACTACTATGATGGGTCTCGCGCTTTTTCTTCTTGTGGGGTGGGGGGGGTTGTTCAGGGCACCATTTCTTGCCCCTGAACTGGGGTATTAACTGCCCCACTAGTGTCCTAGAGCAGGGGAGTGGAGAGGGAGGGACCTGGGCCCGCCGTCTACTCCGGGTCCCAGCCCAGGGGCCCTAGGGATAGCGGTAAACCGCTTGAACTAGCGGTTCCTTCCCCTGGGCTACTTCCCTCTCCTGCCTTTCAGCTTGTGGGGCTTCCTGCCCTCCCTCTGCACAAACCAGGTGTCCCTTTACCTAGGGTCTTGGTCTTCTTAGCCCACCGCAGCACTTCTCCAAACTCTCCTCTGCTTCCCTCCAAACTGCTCTTTGCTCCAGTGCCAATCCACTCTGCTTCAACTCCTCCTCTTGTCTGATTGAAGCAGGGGGGTTTTATCATGTGACTGGCTTCAGGTGCTTTAATTAATCTATAGCAAACTTTCTTCCCTCTACAGGGAATAAGGCTCCCTTCTAACACTCTCCTGCTGCCCTCTAGCCATGCTGTATCTCAACACAAATACAAGTACAGGAAGAATGTAACATACAGAGGAAGGATCAGGGATGGGATGCAACAAGCAGCAAAGGATTGAGCAGGGAAGTTCAGCCCATTAACCTTTGTCAGTTCTATACAGTTTTTTGTTTGAGCACATCTCTTCTGTTGGCACTTCACTGCAGGGAGGACTAGGGCTTTTAGGCTTGTTGGAAATTACATGCTTTAAGGAGGAGAGGTTGGATGCATAGCAGACTAGGTTTCAGGTGCAGGGGCCATGGAGAGGAGAGTGGTGAAGCTTTTGTGGATTGAAGGGAAGAGCAGAGACGGAGCTAAGCCTTGACAAGGCTTTGTGAGTGTGCAGAAAAGAAGAGCCATCCACCCAGCTAACAGAACCCAGGAGGCAGCCTTTAACCAAGACCCACCCATGGGTCAGTACCTGTATTTCACATCAAACACTGTCGAGTCTTCATCATCATCATCATCTTCGTTCAGAGGGGCCATTTCTACTCGCTCAGCCGGGGTCGTGATTATGTCATACTTCCGTGTCTTTTTAATCTTCTTGCCAGACCTGAAACAAAGAAAGGGGGTGGTTCATTCTGAAAGTGTTCCCTACAGGAAGGGCTGGGGTGGGCTGTTACCCACCCATTCTATATACAGCCCAGACTGCTAAGACCTATCCTGATGCAAAGTCTGTGGAGCCAGCCCCTCCTCCTCTCCACCACTTGTACCCATCACTGAAGAGCTCAATTTCCTGTCAGCTGTAATCCAGATCAGTGTCAGTCTTTTCGTTTCGGAGGCACAGCCATTGATCCTTTGGTGTGCAGGGCAAATCGCTGGCACAGCAGCTCAGAGTCCCCCTGCTGCCATGCTCAATAAGTCAGACAGAGGCTTAATCAGAGGAGGCAGCCGACAGGTTAACTAACATCTTTAGAAGAGAAAATCACGGCAATCCGGCTGAGTCAATGTCTACCAAGCTGACAGGGGTTCAGAGAAGAGTTATAAGAGGACTGGGCATCTGAGGTAATATTTACGAATGGACAACCTCTTCTACCTTTTTTGGACACCAGAGTGAAGTTTCCAAACATTCCCCAATACAGCCAGTGGTTTCACTTGAGCAAAGAGGATGGATCTAGACTGTTCTCAGTGGTAGCAGATGACAGAACGAGGAGTAATGGTCTCAAGTTGCAGTGGGGGAAGTTTAGGTTGTATATTAGGAAAAACTTTTTCACTAGGAGGGTGGTGAAGCACTGGAATGTGTTACCTAGGGAAGTGGTAGAATAGTCTTCCTTTGAAGTTTTTAAGGTCAGGCTTGACAAAGCCCTGGCTGGGATGATTTAGTTGGGGATTGGTCCTGCTTTGAGCAGGGGATTGGACTAGATGACCTCCTGAGGTCCCTTCCAATCCTGATATTCTATGAATTTTATACTCACTCCTGTGCAAGCATCATGAAAAAAATCACTGGCCACGTTTTAAGATTTAGGTGTAGCCAATGTCCTTCCCCTTAGCATAATGCTCTATTTCTTTTGCAGCAAGGATGCTTATACACCTGTGCACCCTTTACTCTTGTTAGACTCATTTTCCAGAATCTACTTACATTAAAATAATTGACATAAAAAAACAAAATGATACAGAATATGGTACTCAGCTTGACACTATTTAACTCAAAGCACCTGTATTCTACAGGCTCTTTTTATTCCTCAGATTAATATCCATTAACCCAAGGTCTTGAGCTACCTCACACTGCTCAGACATAAGCCTAGGTTTATGCTGGTTACACTGGTTTGTGCTTCAGTTATATTGCATTTAAATAAAGAAGCTGCAATATGACCATCTTTTTGGGGATATGGGGAAGAAACGAAGAGCTTAGCATAATTGCTTGCACTCTGGAAATGGTTTATCCAACACAATGCAGACTGTTTCTCCTTAAACTCTTAGTTAAAAATAAATCAGATTGAAAATCTGTAGGATAACAGAGGACAGCCAAATGTCTGGAGAATTTCCAACTAGCAGTTCAGGAGCATTAACGGGTCATGAAAACATTCCTGCTGTCCAGAAGTCTCACCCTGACAAATCACACAAGATGGGTTGGGGCTACCATCACCTGAAATCTCTAATCCAAGGCTGGATATTTTTCTAAAAGATATGCTACAGCTCAAACAAGAGATATAAACTTGAAGCAGGAATTATTGGGGAATATCCTTTGCCCTGTGTTATGCAGGTCAGATAAGATCATCATAGGGTCCCTTCTGGCCTTGAACTCTATGCACGTTCAAGAAATATCAGATGTAAAAGTTGTCACTGGCCTCTGAAGATAGCACTGTTTTGGGGCATTGGTCCAGGACTAAGTAACGCAAGCCCCAGGCCTTGGGGCAATGCAATTTTCATTTCCTGAGCATTCTATGGACTAATTTGCAACAAAAATGTCAAGAAACTCTCATGGTCCAAGCTACACTGTAACAATCTGTGCCGTATCACATCAAGCAGAGCACAGTGTGTTTTGTTCTATTATCCCAGTGGTAATCAAACTTTTGTACTGGGGCCTCCTTTCACATAACAAGCCTCTGAGTGCGACCCCCCACTTATAAATTTAAAACACTTTCAAATATATTTAATACCATTACAAATGCTGGAGGCAAAGCAGGGTTTAGGGTGGAGGCTGATAGTTCGCGACCCCACATGTAATAACCTTGTGAATCCCTGAGGGGTCCTGACCCCCAGTTTGAAAACTCCTGTATTATCCTAGCAGTTAAAACAAGTCGTTTCAGACCCCACCCAGTAGGGCCTTATTAACCAAACACCTGATAATCCTCACAAAAACACCTGGCAGTCTCACTCCACTTTTCAGCCAAGACCTAACAGCAAAGTGATGCAGTGAGAAAAGTGATGTGTTGAGATCTCATCTTACAAGGAAAGCTTTGCTTATACAAGAGAACATTTACTCAGACAATATGAAATGTCATCATCATTAAAACTAAACTGAACATTCCTCAAGGTGAATGAGGCACATTCTACAGTTGAATTAGGAAGTGAACAGCCATGACAAAACAACCTGCAATGAATCTCCCATGTGTGCGCATGAATTAGCAAGGCTATGCTGGATTGCATATTAAAAGAACAGGTCATTTTTCTGTCTGCAATCAGATCTACTTTTGCTGCAAGACATCAGTTCTCATTTCCTACAGAGGCAGATACAGATTATTTCGGGCAACTACTGAAAGAACATTGTATTATTTAAAGACAGTTAATTGCCAGTGGCTGAGTTGTCCTAGTTTTCTATTTCTCTATTTACTTACCATTTAAAGAGAACTTTCAAAGTCATTGTCACTAATATGACAATAGTCACTTAACAGTGAAGCTGGATGGAAAATGCTGGATGGAAAATGGAAAACAAGTTTTGTAGAAATCTTTTGACTTAGCTGAGATGTAGGTGTGAATACCTTGTCATGGAGCAGGCAAAGGCTCTTTGATTCTCTCTTCTTTCAATTAATTCCTATTTATTTGGTTAACATCATTATTGTTAACCTACAGACCCAACAGCCAGTACACACACACACACACTTTTTTATGAAACCTAGGGGATTTTTTTTTTGTCTGGACAAAAAACATGGAGACAAACCATCTTTAAATGGAAACCTTTCAAGTTTCCCACCCACATACTAAATGATTTCTTCAGATGGATTTTTGCCCAATCTGCTTCCTGTGGCAATAGACATACTTATCCCTGATAGTATCTCGTTAATCAGAGGCAATAACGAGACAAAAGAAAAAACAAACACGACACACTGGGTGGGACAAGGTACCACATATCAACTGTATGTATGAGCACAGTAGCACAAGACAGAAACTAGGGAATGTAAACATTTCACGACCTTTGTAGACCTGTTCCACAGGGCCAGAACACATTAAGGCCTCATGTGTGATAACAGACCATAGCTTAGTCACCCAAACACATTTGTTTTATTAAACTAACAAGAAAGGATGTTGGGGCAGCAATTAGAGCATGCTCCTTGCACACTGATAAAATCAAATACCCCTTGCACAAAAGACCCCGTGGTAAAGGGTATTCGTGCACAAGGCTTTCAGCGCAGGAGATCTGGCTTCCAATGAAAAGTTAAAAGTGATTAATGCTTTCATGCTTAGTCCCTACACCTCAAAGTGCTTCCCCTAAAGTTAGCAGGCCTGATCAGAAGATGCTGTGGTTGGGATGGAGATGCACTCACTACAGTGCTGAGCAGGTGCTGTGGGACATACCAAGGGATAGCAGGTGTTCCAGTTATAACAGGAGTACACCAGCAGAGCTGGGGGGATGTCCAAGGACTACAACAGCAGAAGGTGCCACTGCAGATCTAGACTGAAATGCATGGGCAGAGCTTTGGAGGGGTGGGCAAAATTCATTGTTCTGTGTTAGGAAGGAGGTCAGACTAGATGATCATAATGGTCCTTTCTGGATTTAACATTTACCAATCTAGGAAGCATGCCCAGCATCTTCACAAGCTCCAAACAACTGTAGCCAGTGCCAGTAACCTTCTCCTTTTGGGCCCACTATTGATCCTGTTAAAGCCAACAAGAAACTCACTAGCTTTAACAAGAGCAGGATTGGGGGGCATTAAATGTATATAAAACAAGGAGAATAATGGGAAGACCAACTGGACCCACTCAGGAGGATCCAGCTCCTTGAGCTCATGAGTTACTGAGCATGTCAGTCCTATCCCCGTGCAACCATATTTCTTTACGAGTTAAACGCACAAGATACCACCCTCCATGACAGTGCTCTCAACTCCATAAGAACAAGGATGCACCGCCTGCACATTTCAGTACAGCTCGGGGAAGGGGTGTTCAATATTGAAACATAGCGTATGAAAATTTGGCTTGGAGAGAAGGAGAAAGTTTATGACTCATGTCAGTCT
Organism: Lepidochelys kempii; assembly: GCF_965140285.1. NCBI lineage: Eukaryota > Metazoa > Chordata > Testudines > Cheloniidae > Lepidochelys > Lepidochelys kempii. The sequence continues at coordinate 73,141,918 of NC_136389.1, forward strand.
TTTGACCAGGGGCTGTTTTCGTCAAACTCTAGTCATGTGTAGCACTTCATGCTCCTTACTGAAGCATCATGTGGTGGGAGAAATGCATTAGTCAACTCACTAGTTCATTATATACTTTAAGCCTCCAATTTATTTTAGTCAACAACCCTGATGCTCAGAAGTAACACTTCTCTTGACCCCACAGAGAATCATCTCAGAGCTTTCAATCCAGCATTAACACCTCCTGAAGACAGCCATGAGGAGGTAGGAGGGGAGATTAAATGATCCCTTCCAATAAGCGTGTTTCTCATTTGTAATTCCACCAAAAACAATAGACTAAATCCATTCCTGTTGAAGCTCCAATTAAGTGCTACTAGGAATGAATTGGGCCCAACATATTTAGCAATAATTGGTTCCTGCAACATTTACAAGATTCCAGATAATAAACCTAGGAAAACTCCAGACTCGTAACAAGTCACTGAATGCGAGCTTCAGTAATACCGCTGACATTTTACCATTTTCTATTGAACCATGCTTCTTTGCTCACATGATCATTTTAAACCCCGAAATTAAACCAGAAGCCATTAAGATGAGTTCTCCTGCATGCTTTCAGGCAGGCATTCATTTTGCTGTAATGAACGTCATGACACGCCACATTTCTCTAACAACCGGCTTTTTGAGATGGAACATACTCAACCACGGAGAACAGAAACATATGCTTGTTCAACTGCACTAACTGTTAATAAGAGGTTTGGAGGCTGGGAAGACAGTTGTGAAAAACTTCAGGAACATCTGAATGAGGCCTTGGCATGATTCAATTAAAAGGTAGTACCTGAAAGTAACTAAAATAATACCGTATGCAAATCCAGTCTATAGTACTAAGACCAATATGCACTTTCAAACATTAGTCTCATAAGACCAACTATCTCTCTATTATCCCCATTTTACAGATACGGTGGCGTGGAGAATTTAAGTGACTTATCTAAATTCGTAAAGCAAGAGAGCAGGGAAGCCAGAAATAGGGCACTCAAACTCCTACTTTGACCAATAAAACACACACATCTGAAGAGAGGTTTCCAGCAGGGGTCATAGTTGGCTTTTTATTGGGGGGGGGGTCCATATAATAAACTCTCAAACAGGGTGGACTGGAAGCCTTGATTTAAATTACTGATCTGAATTGTTTTTTGTACATCTTAGCTGTTTTCTTAAAGAAAGTGGTTCATTGTCTTTGAATGGTAACCAGTAAAACATGTTCATCTGCAACTAAATATAGCCTTTACTCTAAGTTTGGGACTGCTCCTTGCTAACCAGGAGGATACACCGTATCTGTACACATTTAACTTACATTTATTCAGATTCTTAATGTTTACATTTTTATTATCTTAGAAAATCGTGAATGATACATTTCTTATTTGATTTTTTTTTGAACTTGTGATATATGCCAAGCTCTATTTGGATGGAAATTCAAATTCAGTTAAAAATGCACAAAAGTGACATTTTTTTAAATCAAATTTTAAAAAGCCTTAAATTGCTGCCTATGTAAGAAAAAAAAAGATGAAGTTCATCAAAACATGTTTTGTATTTAGAACTAACTGATTTATTAAACAAAGGCAATATTATCCATAGATAGTGAATTGAACTGATAGTAAAGGGCATAGTGACCAGAAACAGTTTTAGAACTAGTAGATCTCACCCTATCACACCTAGTTTATATTCAGATTGGCAGAGGAAAACAAGCTTTCCAGCTTTTTCAATTCCCAATTGGTTTCTTAACTATGAACTTGTCATTGAACTGCACTGAAGTTGAATAAACTGAAATGAAGAAAATATTTTCTCTGCAGAAGAGGCGACTGCTGTCAAAAGCTGGTCTAGCATTAAATCTCTGATTCCAGGTGTTTTACCAGGGACTTCCACCATTTCAGTGGTCTGACTTTCTTCAAAGCTCAGCAGCAAATGTGTATTAAATTTTATTTAATTGATTTAATTTATTTAATTAATTTTTATTTAATTGAAATGATTTTTAATAGATAATAAGTTTAGGCTTCAACATAGGTTGTCAATTTCAAATTTAATTTTAAATTGGGTTTTTTGAAAGAATAAACTTGTATTTAAATAAAAAGTGATTTTTTTTGACAATTTTTTTTTTAAATCCTTGATTTTTATCCAGCCTGCTTTCAAAGTGATCTATCTCCCTCCAGTAGCTGGCTGCCTGCAGATTGCAGAAAGGGGGTTTTTGTATTGTTGCAGTACAGTAACTAGTTATAAAACAATTTATACTTAGTCAACTCGGCCTTCTAGCGTAGGTGAGCCTTAGGTGTACAAAGCACCACCCAGCTAGGTAGGATAAGCAGGTCCTGTAACCTATGACTAGATGATGAGTCACTGTACTTAAATCTCTCCCCTAAAGCATTGCAATGTAACCAGTTTTGTAGCTATTAAAGAGGTAGGCCCGAGGGAAAGCTATCTAAAAAGAATGGGATTTGGTAGAGAAATCTGAGGCTCAGACAGGAGTGATGTGACCAAAGGTTCTTTTGGTCAAAACATTATTGTTATATAAGTGAGTAGTGTGTCTCTCAACAGGCAGACCTGTACCTTGTAAATAGTGCTCACATCCAGCTTGAGTCTTAATCATTTCCACATTTTTACAGCAGGTCACAGCAAACACTACTGACCATGGCTGATAACGCCTATTGCCCCACTGTGACACTGCAGTTGCAGTTTGCTAATTAAAAAAAAAAATACTTGACAGATTTATCTAATGTCCCAGTGGCTTCCGCATCAAGCAACACAGACAACCAAGTTTCCAACCTTTCATTTCTTTTTTGAGTGTTGTTAACCCTCACAGTTTACTTAGTAAACTAGGGGCCTAATTCACCTCTGGAGTAACTGCACGGACATCAACGGAGAGGAGGGAAAGAGTTGCAAAATATGGATTCAAAAAGGCAGAATCAAAACATAGACAAAAGCACTTGCTGAAGTAGCAAGTATTTGGCAAGTTGTGGCGGATATTTTGGCTTACGGGTGGGAGAGAAGGAGGTACTCAGCACATACACGATGCTGAGAAAATACTCCATTCCCCCTGCCATTGGAAGTGGTTGAGCATCCTTTCCAGGCGCATCTCTGAGTCAGCCAGGAAAGGTTGCTATTGCTAATTAGGTGCTGCCTCCTGCTACTGTGGACCATGCAACTTTCACAGCCTGCGCACTCTTGAGCAGCCCAGGGGAGAGGGATCTGGAATTCAAATTCCTTATGGCGGTGCCAAGCTCTACTCCACTGGGCCCCCCCAAGTCCACTCAGATCAAAACACTTCTACGGAGGAAGAAGAACAGGTCATCTTTGAAAGCATCCATAAAAAAAAACAAACAAAAAAACAAAAAAAACAGTGAGTTGGGAAAAAAGCAAGAATGTAAGTATCACAAGCCGGTGGCTGTGATAAAATATCTGCCTGCTTGATGTTCAGTTGAAGGACCTGGAAAAGTGGCAGAACAACCTTTTGCCTTCACGTCAGTTTGGGTACATAGTGCTGACAACTTCCGCTGGCATCACGGACCATGAGGAAGCAAGGCAAAAACACACAGGAGCAAAATCCTGGGATTCTTTTTCTAAAACTAATAAATTGTTCAAATGGAAAAAAAAAAAAAAAAAACTCCATCTCAACAATCCGTATCTAAAGGGATAGTTTACTTGCAGAAAACCAGTGTAATTTCATAGTGATAGTTTAATCAAATATTGGATTTCAACAAATTCTGCTTAACAGCAATTTACAATACTAGTCTCTGCAAGGTTCTTTGTTTTGGGGGGTTTTTTTGTTTTTTGTTTTTTAAAAACGGGCATGAACAAAACTCTTATTTTGATCAAGAAATGCATTTCATTTGAGCAAATGTGATCTTTCTTCTGCAACAGAAATGAGAACTCCTCTCCAAACTATTTTGCCAGCTGTAAACTGGAAATGGTACACAACATGCTTGTTGTTTTGCCTGTCTTATTTTGTAACTCAGATCAATCTTTGCTTACACACTAGAGGCTGTGTCAGATAAACAAACTATTGCACATAGAAGTCGAAAGCTCCATTTTCTAGGGGAGCCACTGTGTTTATTACAAGAACAGCAGGAATCTCTCACATACATGAAATGTGCTTTAACTATAAGCAGTCGTGTTTTAACAGATTAAATGAGTTTGGCATGGGAGAGCTCAGCAGCGCTTGCTGGTAAAGGTGACTACAAAGAATTTTCTAAAATAATTGGGTTTGTGTCCCCTTTGGCTTCTGTACGATGTGGAAAGAAGACTCAAAAGGCTGGGTTTTCTGCTGCTTGGTTTTTTACTTTGGAAAATATCAAGAATGCCAACCCTGCTTTCTCTTTTTACATATGGAGAAACCGAGGCAGGGAAGCTGAACTTGCCCAAGGCCAGTTATTAAAAGAGCTATTTAGATCACCTTATACTGATTTTACTAGTAGACTATGCTGCCTTTAGTCTGACCCACCCAAGTGTCTAATAGCCTTCTGATGTATAATCCCACGACAACTTTGCAAACCTGGATGAGTAGATGATAGTGATGAGAAGAATTATTTTAAAAAGCAATGTTTTATTTGCTTGTCCCTAAACCAAATTACTTGCCATGGTAAATTGAATCTTGCTAGGCTGTGCTAGTCACTGACACGCATCAGCAAATCTTTTGCAGTTTGTTCACTGGGACAGACTTATGAGATGTCCCAGTTTCTAAGGGTTCTCTTATAGAAGGCAACCCTTTAAGAACAGAACTCATGTAGACTCTGCTCATCAGCATGAATAAATTAAGGTTATTAAGACCTCAGAAACAGGGAAGAACAGGAACAGTTAGCTGGAACAGCCACGTAACTGCAGAAGAGCTGTTTGCGAGTAGGTGGAGGAAGAATTCACAAAATACACCTGTTCAAATACCTCCATTGCTCAACTTCTTCCTTCTACAAGCAACAACCAACCACAGCTTCCCAGAGAACAAGTTATATGACTCAACCCTGCAGGTTGTTTTCTTTTGCACACACCTGTAAGAAAGAATTCCTGTTAACTACTGAAGGTTTTGTAGTTTTCCACCATGAAGTCAGGAGCGAACAAACCAGAGCTAAACACTCTTAGATGGTCAGCTCTTTGAGACCGTTTACTTTATGTCCACAGAGTGCCAAGCAGAACTGAACCTCTAGCTGCTACCACAACAGAAACAATAATTTATGAACACTGATATGAAACTCAGTTTGACACTGGTAAGTTTATTTTGTCCTAACTCAGCAACAAGCCAAAAGAGAGATCAGTTTTCTAACGTGACTGACTTTGATTTGCTGGTGTTCTTCCCAGCATAAAATCATACAAAGATTTCAAGTATTACAATGTTACTCAGCACATCCTGGTTCCAACCCACTTTCTACAGGAGAGGAGGAGGGTGAATGCAATATACTTGCTGTAGTTACGCTGCAGAGAGAAAAAAAAATACCAGGATCCCACCAGGCAGATGCAGACTTCTTACACGCTGCAGAGCTGTGTTCTGCCAAGGCTTCCATCAATCCAACATAACATGGATTTTGGGGAGAGGAGGGGCTGGATCCACAAACCAATCCCCCATTCCCTCCAGGCCATCCAACCACACTGTGCAGGGCTCCAGCTGCACAAGCGGCCACAGAGTGGTTCCATGGCCCAGAATTCCATCTAATCCTAATTCTTGGGGACCCAGCCCATTTATTTGGGCTTTATCCTAGGGCTGAACTCTGGCGTCAGCATTAAGCAAAGACTTCTCTCATTTGTACACTCCAGTTGGGTAATTGCACCACAACTGCCCACAATGCACCATCTGCACACACATGCAAGAGACACACCCTTTGAAAACTTGACAGAATGAGCCTAATCCCTGCTGCACCAGAGGAAACCTACTCCCAACCTAAATTACTACTCTAGAAAGTTTTCACCCCATTTTCCTGCTTTGAGTTTATTTTAAAATTGGGGTGGAAAACACACTCAGGGAAGTTTGGGGTTTTTAATGACGCCTCCAGTATCTCTTCCAAAATCATAGCAGTTTCCTAACACCAAAACCTGATAAAAAAGATGTTTTATCCAAAGTACGGTGTTCAAGAAGGGATGTCAACAGAGTCAAATGGGAGAGATCAAGTCTGATATGGGCTGGAGTTTCAAAACCTAGAGACAAGACTCTCCTGTCACTTCTCTAATCATCAATACTGGACAACATACACACAAATAGGTAAACATGCTATTAATGAAGGGGTTTTATTCCTGATGAACACTGGATGAAATAAGTTACCCCCAGTTAAACAGTTGCACATTTTTATATGCTTCCCTACATTTCCTTCACTCTAGCACCTACACTGACATAACCCTGTGATGTTCAGTCTACCAAAATCACAAAGGAAAAATCAGGATGCCAGGTGTATACCAGGCAGTGGAAGGCAGGGAGTTAGCAGTTCATACTTAGAGATTATTGAGGACTACTGGGAAATTATTTTCAAGTCAAAACTCAAGGCTTTGCTCCGCCCACCTGGACACTATGCTTTACAGCACATAAACATTCATATTATGGCAATTATTTCAAGAGAGCTTATTCATGTTTTAGCTAATGAAACAGAACAATACTTTTTCCTTACAAATACAGAATGCTCTGGAAAGGGATGGGAACAAACAATTCAAAAGTATAAGCATTCTATTTTCCATTTTAACCACCCCTTTCTGACCAGCGCATCTAGGACATTTTACAAATGACATACAATCGGCCAGGGGCTGGCCAAAATTTGCCTTCTCACCCACTTCCATTCCCTCTGTGCCAAGTGCCTTTACTCCAGAGGAAGATGCATTTCAGCTTTTCTGGCTTTAGGCTATGTCTACTTTGCCACCTACATCGGCAAAACTTACGTCGCTCAAGAGTGTGAATATTCTACCCCCCGAGCAACATAAGTTACGTCGGCATAAGTGTTCGTGGGCACAGCGCTATGGCAGCAGGAGAGCTTCTCCCGCCAACATAGCTTTTGCTGTTCACAGGGGGTGGGTTTTTTATGTCTCTCTCCTGAGATAGTGTCTTCACCAGATGTGATGCAGCTATATCGGTACAGCTGCGCCGCCGTACGGGTAGACATGGCCTAAGACAGTACTTCTCAAAGTTTTGTACTCATGACCCCGTTCACATAGCAAGCCTCTGAGTGCAACCCCCCTTATAAATTAAAATCTTTTTTTTATATATTTAACACCATTATAAATACTGGAGGCAAAGCAGGGTTTGGAGTGGAGGCTGACAGCTCGTGACCCCTCATATAATAACCTCACGACCCCCTGAAGGGTCCCGACCCCCAGTTTGAGAACCCCTGGCCTAAGAGAAAAGGCCATGAGAGCGTCAACTTCTACATGGACTGGTCAGGGACTCACTTTTTCAGGTCACATCCCAGAGAACCGCACCCACAACCCAGAAAGGTGATAGCGCTGCTGTGATCAAGGGCTTTCAGGGCATATGGTAGCCCAGCACTGATTCACCTTACTAGTCACATGCAAATACGGCCTAAGGAAACCTCTGGAAACCATCAGCAGAGAGACACTGTGTTAGCGCTACTGTTGGGATGGGGACAAAGAGGAGCCCCCGACCGGGGGGTGTACAGAGAGCAGCGCCCCCCACCCCGGTCTCCATGGGGGAGAGCCCCCGCCCCACCGAGGGGTGTACAGAGAGCAGCGCCCCCCCCCGGTCTCCATGGGGGAGAGCCCCCGCCCCACCGGGGGGTGTACAGAGAGCAGCGCGCCCCCCCCCGGTCTCCATGGGGGAGAGCCCCCGCCCCACCGGGGGGTGTACAGAGAGCAGCGCGCCCCCCCGGTCTCCATGGGGGAGAGCCCCCGCCCCACCGGGGGGTGTACAAAGAGCAGCGCCCCCCCCCGGTCTCCATGGGGGAGAGCCCCCGCCCCACCGGGGGGTGTACAAAGAGCAGCGCCCCCCCCCGGTCTCCATGGGGGAGAGCCCCCGCCCCACCGGGGGGTGTACAAAGAGCAGCGCCCCCCCCGGTCTCCATGGGGGAAAGCCCCCGCCCCACCGGGGGGTGTACGGAGAGCAGCGCCCCCCCCCCCGGTCTCCATGGGGGAGAGTCCCCGCCCCACCGGGGGGTGTACAAAGAGCAGCGCCCCCCCCGGTCTCCATGGGGGAGAGCCCCCGCCCCACCAGGGGGTGTACAAAGAGCAGCGCCCCCCCCGGTCTCCATGGGGGAGAGCCCCCGCCCCACCAGGGGGTGTACAAAGAGCAGCGCCCCCCCCCCGCTCTCCATGGGGGAGAGCCCCCGCCCCACCAGGGGGTGTACAAAGAGCAGCGCCCCCCCCGCTCTCCATGGGGGAGAGCCCCCGCCCCACCGGGGGGTGTACAAAGAGCAGCGCCCCCCCCGCTCTCCATGGGGGAGAGCCCCCGCCCCACCGGGGGGTGTACAAAGAGCAGCGCCCCCCCCGCTCTCCATGGGGGAGAGCCCCCGCCCCACCGGGGGGTGTACAGAGAGCAGCGCCCCCCCCGCTCTCCATGGGGGAGAGCCCCCGCCCCACCAGGGGGTGTACAGAGAGCAGCGCCCCCCCCGCTCTCCATGGGGGAGAGCCCCCGCCCCACCAGGGGGTGTACAAAGAGCAGCGCCCCCCCCCGCTCTCCATGGGGGAAAGCCCCCGCCCCACCAGGGGGTGTACAAAGAGCAGCGCCCCCCCCCGCTCTCCATGGGGGAGAGCCCCCGCCCCACCGGGGGGTGTACAAAGAGCAGCGCCCCCCAGCCAGGGTCCCTCCTCCCCCCGGCCGGTACCTGCAGACCCGCAGCAGCAGGCAGCCGATGAGGCCGGCGCTGAGGACACACGCCCCGATCACGGCGGCCTTGAGCGCGGACAGGTCCCGGAGCAGCGCGGGCAGCAGGCTGACCTGGGCGCCGCTGTGGTTCCCGGGGGCGCCCAGCGGCTCCGGCGGCGGCCAGGTGGCGTTGGCGGGGCCCGGCGCGGCCCGTGGCGGCCCCGGCGCGGGGGGCTCCCGGCGGCCCCGGACGGGGAGCGCGGCCAGGAGCAGCAGCAGCAGCAGCAGCGGCGGCGGCGGCGGGCCGGCGAGGCGCATCCTGCCCGGGCTCCGGGCTCCACTCCGCCTGCGACACCGCGCCCGGCCCTCGGCTCTGGGAGCCGCGGCGACGCCGCCTCCCGGCCGGGTCCGCCCCCGCCCTGCACGGCCAGCCCCCGCCCTGCCTCCTACACTCACAGCCCTCGCAGGGCCCGGGTGAAAGGGGGCGGCTATACAGCCCGGGGAGGGGAGAGAGAGAACCAGCCTTGGGGGGACCCCCCCCGCGTGCCTACACCCCCCCAGCATAGACACTGCCCTGGGAGGGACCCCTGACCCCGGTTCTACAGCTCCCAGCCAAACTGCAGACTGACCCCTCACATCCACCCCCATCAGCTGCAGGGAGCCCCAGGCTCAGGCCTGCCCCCACCACCGGGCTACAGGGGCCTTTGGTGTAAAGTTTGGGGTGCCAGTTTTGGTTGCACCTATTCCTGGAGGTTTCATGACATGACATAATCTTCCATTAAAGATTAATCTGTAATTCCTGGAGAGTCCAGCACAGTCCTGGAGGGTTGGCAGCCCTATATAATGTGCTCCTGTTATCCCAGCACCTTCCCAAGCTAAAACAATAGCTACGGGGGCTTGTAATAAGCCAGGCCCCCAGTGAGTAACACCTCTCACACGTGCCTTCTCTCCCTGGGGAAGAGTTGTTCTCTTATTGATGCTGGGTCAGCGCCTGGCATCCTGTCACGTGCCAATAGTAACACATCCCAGAGACAGCCACTTTTTTCTAACACTGAACAAGGAACTTAGCATTAAGAATAGAATTATCCTTAAACTACCCAGTCTGTGCAGAGCTGCTTAGAGCCTCCTGCAACCCACCTGCTTGGCCTCCTGGTTCAGTTTTAAAGAAATAGTACAGACTGCCATGCAGATCTTTCCTGTCCTGTACACCCCATACCCCTTTGAGCTCTCCTGTGTACCTCCTTTGCCCCCAAATACCTTTGTCTGTTTGCTGGACCCTGCCCCACTCCGGGTTCCCTTTTCATGGCCTCAATTCCAAGGTTGGCAGGGGGTTCACAGGATATTTTTGCAGAAGCCACTGGACTGACCAAGACTCCCTCCCATTTTCTCCTTTCTAGTTGCTCTTCCAATTCGTGCTCTGTCTCTCTCAAAGGGAGAAAAGACCAAGGAAGTATAGTCATAGGTGCTGGAATTATGGGTACTGGGGGTGCTGCAGCACCCCCTGACTTGAAGTGATTTCCCTTATATACAGAATTTACAGTTTGGTTCAGTGGCTCTCAGCACCCCACACTAAAAATTGTTCCAGAACCGCTCTGTATAATGGGAGGAAGATATTGTGGGAGTCTGCCATGTCTACTTGCTTACCCACCTAATAAGTATGGGGGGAAAGGGGGGCTGCTTGCAGAATGGAGGTATTGAACCATCTGGACCTGCTTATGAGAATAAAGTTACTCACATGCTTAATTGTTTAGAGAGTGCCAAAAGCACTTCCTGCCTGGCAAGGTTTAGTGGGTTAAAGGCTGTGATAGTAACCACTAGTACATACACATACCGGGGAACCACTACTTGCTAAGTGTGGAGTTCGGAATGCCTGTACTTCCTCAGCAACAGCTGCAGGTCACGCCATTGCAAGTAAATGAGGGACAAGATGATTTTCAGTACATGCGTAGGGTTTTTTAAAGGCACATCTTCGCATTCTCATTTGGAATCATGAGGCTCGATCCTGCAAATGATTCTGTGCAGGCGAGCCACAGCACCCATGTACTTGTGGAGCTCTGGGCGGGTGCAGGAGCTAGCCCTTGAAACTGTTTCTGTTATCATTATTATTTCAAATGTTTTGCAATTCACCATTCACAGCAGCTGGGCAGGTTTCCTAAAAGCTTGGGCCGCATCGAAAAACATCCTGTTTATGACATGTACATTTTCTGTACATGTCATATGTTTGGGAAGGAGGGAGGGAGCTGTCACTGAATGAAGAAAAGAGAGACTTTTCCTATTAGGCTTTATGATGCCATGACAACTTTCTAAGGTTAGTGTGTCAGTGTAATATTTAAAAGTGGGTGTCACGGCACTGTGCCAAACAGAGATACTGATCTTTAACCCTATGCAGTATCCCACAGGGGTTACAGCTGAGATGCAGCAATGAAATAATGCCTGTTTTTATAGACCTTTCCAGCCAATCAGAATGCTGTATCAAATGCCACCCACTCTATGATAAAGACACATTGTGTTTTTATGGGAATTTCTGCAGGATGAGGAAGTACTGACGTATGTAATGGGCAAAAGGCCCCCGAATTGTTTGAATTGGTCATTGTTCCATCTGCTTCTCGCTACTTGCCTTTGTAACAATTTCTCAGTTTCTGATGTGGGGCCCCAGTTTGTCTCTCTGTAGCCAAAAAAACAAACCATCTGGACAGGAGGTCAAAATGGTGATGCAGACTTTTCCGAAACGTTTGTGTGAGCAGCCCTTGCATGATTTATTGTTTGTAAACAATGACCCCAGGGCTGGGCCCAGCCCAGCTGCTGCCCCACCTCAGATTTCCCTTTGTCTGATACTGTTGTTTTTCATGAAATGCAGTGCTCCTCCATAGGCAAGAGTAAGGGATGTGGGGTTTCCAGTGTGACAGCCTCTAGCTTGTATCACAGGATGCAGAGCACCAAACTGTATCTCATGACAAAGAAGTGCCCCATCCCCTACTATGTTAGCTGGGTTCTGTCAGAGCAAACTGCCCCACGGCATTGTTACATTAAAGTTTCAATGCTGTTCACTTAAACTGTCAAGCTACACACCCTGTTCTTTATGCAACAGCAGCAGCTCTACGCCTGGGTTCGATGTACCATGCTCATCTAGAGGGACGGGAGTATGGCATGTTTTTCTCCTTCAGCTGGCTCTTCCTGGTGGACTCTTCAAGAAGCTGTATCCAATGATTCTAGCAGAGTATGGGTCACTGCCACACTGGGCTTTTGGGGAAGGACAAGCGGGTAAGAGGGGGACTGTCACCATCACAAACAACAGCTTCATTCAGTAAAACAAGCCAGTAGAAGCATAACCCAGGGGTTAGGTAGTAAATTCCTTTTAAAAATCTCTATTGACTATTTTTATATTATTCATTATACAGCTGCGATCAGAGGCCAGTGGTGCTGAGCACTGGACCTACACACAGTAAGAGACAGGCCCTGACCTGAAGAATCTACGCTAATAGTCCTTGTTTATTCAACGCCCAAAATCGTGCTAGGTGTTTTACAAACCTACAGTTAGATGGGTTCCTGCTCGTAAGTGCTCATAAACTCAGGCCTTGATCCTGCAATGATTCCATAGACGTGGATCCCTGCGCCCAGGCAGAGTCAAGGGCAGGACTGGGGCCGAAGTGCACAACACTCAGACAAAGAAGTGGGAGCAATGATGGGACCAGCGGATGCGTCACATTGAATTTATCCCCAGTGTTTCTGGCTTATGTGAATAGCTTTGAAAGGAAAGGTTAACCATACTGAACCACAGTCATTCCTGCTTTTAGGTGGAGTAAGGCAGGGTGGGCCGGGCAAACATCTCTAGACCACAGGGACAGGGTAGCATTGTACATAAGTCCTTACCCTCCATTTCACTCTTCTATTGATACTGCTGTCCTGGTGCAGAAGTTTAAAGGGGCACTGTCAGCAGCAATTTAGCTTTTGTAAAAACAAATGTAATAGAAAACCTAAGATTAAAGAATATAACAAATTACAAAATTGCTTGCAAACCAATTGCAATTGAAGCAGGTTTATTCCTGAAATATTCTTCTGCAGATTTGCTGCAGGGTTTGTAGTATGGTGCTAGGGCATTGATCTAGGTTCCTCTGTATCATCCATTCTTGTGCTACTGTCACCTCCAGTTTTCTGCTACCTGAGAACAATAAAGCAGCCAGCTGGAGATCCAGGATCTGTCCCATGATATTGACAATGCCTCTGCCACCTGTTCCCCTGTTTGTTTTTTGTTGCTATTGTTTAATTTTCGTTCCTTTTACTGTTCACCTGCCAGATGCTTCCATCTCCTAAAACCTGAGCTTAAAGCCAGTAGGGCACATTAATACACAATGTCACCACTGAGTTCCTCTGTTAGACAAGGCACAGTCGTGCCCATGCATGTAGTGTTAAATGTATTGCAGGCGGCATGGAAAAGATGTAGCTTGAGATTCTCCTTGTTTGCTTTTGGCAGTTTTATGAAGTAATTTTTTGTTGTTGGGCTGTGCTGACGCGATTGAAGTGGGATCTTGCTGTAGAATGAAGACAATGAAGTTGTTATCCGGTTGTAGAATGTAGTTAACTCCATTTTACCTTTGTCCTTCCAATGATCTCTTTCATGTCCCCCCAATGATCAGCTTCCATATCTAGCTGGGACTCACTGGCCTCCGTTTCCAGTGCTCATTTTGCAGTCGGCTGGTTTCTTGTGATTTGTTGTATATTCTTTCCTTGCACCCAGTGAATCTCTGATCCAGTCCTGCCTGGAAACCCACACCACCAATTGAGTCTGGAAATGAGTCCTGGTAGAGGAGAGGTAATTCATTTGTCCAGTCATCTCAGCCCCACGAACCACAAGGAACACATAGGTCAGACTCTAGCTTTTGGAAAGAGCTCTGGGAGGTGGGCAGACATGCAGAGCTGGGCCAGTGCAGAAAGCTTTGGAGTGCTTGTAGAGAATGTGCAGGAACTGGGCTTAGAGTCTGATCCAAAGGCCACTGAGGTCAACAGGAATCTTTCCACAGACGTCAATGGACGCTGGATCAGGCCCTTCATGTTGCCATGAGGAAATCAGCATGTGCTTCCTTGTGCCTGCTGCCAGACACTAGCCTCAAGCAGATGGGGCAGGGCTCGAACCCAGCACTCCATGACTGCACATCCTTTGGATGGATAATATGAGGTTGAATTTCTCACTCAGTAATTCCACTAGTTGTTTTGACAAAGTAGAAAGAAGAGGATCATCTCCCTCTGTGCTGCCTTTAAGCATGTTATTTGGTGCCTGGTGGCCCAATGTTTATTCTCCAGGGTCTCCATTCTGCAAAGCAGTAGGACGTTATTCTGTGCCAGCATATTGGATAATGCAAAGGAACTATTCCAATTCCAATTGAATTTGATCTTATTCCTTCATTAGGACAGGTTGGGTTGTTTCCCTGTCTGTTCCACAGAAATCTCAAGTGACTGAATCTTAAGAGAAATAATATCTAAACCCAGCTCCATTTTTGTTATGAGCTGACACAAGGTATTTAATGTAACATCTTGCTCACTGGATGGCTAAAAAGCCAAACCAATAACCCTGTAGAGAATTGCTATCCTTACTTTACATGTGGGGAACTAAGAGATAAAGTAATTTTGCCAGGTCACAAAGGCAGTGTGTAGTGAGGTATGGAATTAAATCTGGGTGTTCTGGTCTGGTACCGTAACTATTGGACCATCCTTCCAACTCTGGGTTGTGTGTGAAATGAGCTGATGGTCCTTTGCTGGGAAAGCACTTGCTTGTACCAAAATGGCCTTTTTATACTCTTTCCCTTTCCCCTCCTACAGATCAGCAACTGTGCGGGGGTGGGGGCAAGTGCTTTTATTTCAGAAGGCCTTTTATTGATTATTTCATGTTCTGAATGTAACAAGTGTTTTACAACTGTATTGTATTATAAGCTGCCTAGCAAATCTTTATGGATTGGTGCCATATAAACAAACTGAAAATACCGTCCCTGAATTTTGAATTGGCTTTGCAATCCTAGCTCTTTGTTTGCAGGATGCTGGGCAATTTGGGGGTAAGTGCCTTTGCAATGAAGAATCATTAATACAAGACAGCTTTGGAAAGCTCCCTCATTTATTTTATGCAGCTTCCAAGGTTTTTTCCTCATGGCTGATTTGCTGCTATTTCAAATACCATTCGCCTCATTTGGAAAGTGTTCCTGGTTCCTGTTCTGGAATTTGTGATTTCGCAATTGCCATCAATGACGTCACATGGTCTGTTCTGAAGGGAACAGAAATAAATAAGAGCCAGTGGGAGTCTGAGCCCTTCTGAAATAAACATCTTGTCTGAAGAATCTGTCTCCAGCTCAGTAGTGCTATCTGGGTTCAGCTTGTCAAAGAGAAGAATGGGCAAATTGTTTCTTATTTTCAATTTTAACTAATAAATGGCTTTCCATGTTCTAACAGGGCACAGGGCTGCTAACTTGTCTTCAGTGAACAAGGGGTTAATAATCCCAGTTTAATTTCCCCCTTACAGGTGCTGAGGGGAAGGGTTATAAAGTGGCTGCTTTGGAGACAGCAGGGGAAAATGCTATTAGGAAGGAAGGTCTCTATACTCATCAGACCATATGGAAAGTTCTTGGTTTCCTTTCTGAGGATACTTTACTTACTTTACTTTCTTGTTATAAACACTAACCCATGAAGAAAAGACCTTGCTGATTACAGGGTTTTTTTCCCCTCCCTGCTGAGCTGTTCTACCAGTGCACACCTGTTCAGCATCATTTAAAAACCTAGCTATTGTGCCTTCTGTAAAGCACCACACACACTCTGAGGCTATCGAAAGAAGTTAAATAACGATAACATAATTACATATGGGATTACTTCTGAGAACAGGAGATTTCCATATTGATGGAAAGCTGGCACATCCTGTACAGAAAAAGCAATGTCGTTTGAGATACACAGAACTAACCCTGCCCACTGCTCCAGGCCCTCCGATGGCTCCCTGGTGGCACCACTGCAACAATGCTGCTGCCCAGGGTGGGGCAGGATTTGGAGGGGGCCGTGCAGAGAAAGGACAGAGGATCCACAACTGGCTGAATCCCCAGAGTCAAGGCTGGGTGGATCTCCACAGTGCTACTTCAGCCGTGGAGCACCATGTTCTGTGGGTAGACTTTTCCCTCTCAGCCTTCCTCCTACACGCCAGCCCCATGCCCTGAACAGCTAGTTGAGATGAGGGTTGGTTGGAGGATTTGGTTCCCATAGGGTGGAAGCACTTTTCATGTTCAAAAGGCTTTGCCCTCAACTAATCAATCCTCAGAAGCCCATTGTGAGCTAGGGCACCATTATCATCCCCCTTCTCAAAGTGGGGAAAACAAGTCCACTGTTGTTCAATGAGTACTCATTTCTGTGCAGCAAACGGAAATCAATGCAGAAGTGCAGTGAAGCCCTTACAAAAGAAGAAATCTGTTCAAAGACCAGTCTTCCAGTGCACCAGGCAGTAAAATGCAATAGAGCTATGGGAAGACCAGCTTTGTTAAACGAGGACCGGATCAAACTCCACATTGGTACAAATCCAAGGAATGAGCATATCAAAGATGGTCAAATTGTCAGGACACTGAGTTCACAGAGGCCACATCAGAGACCATATTGCAAATTTAGAGATTAATCCTCTTTCCAATTACATACAGCATGATCTTCAACTAAGAGTCAAGTAAGAGTCCATCCAGACTGATAGCTCAGATGTGACCTGAGGTCCATTGTGAGATCTTGTTGCTAACCTGGGGTCAATGGCCCAGATCCTCAAAGGTATTTAGACTCCTAACTTCCTAACTGGAATGTAAGCTAGGAGCCTAGATACCTTTAAGGATCTGGGCCAGCGTCCTTGGCAATGAAACAGTGCAATCTGCAACTCCAGCTAGATTTGGAAGAGTTTAATCCTTCATACATTCCAAGTTAACATAGTATTTTGGTATTATAGTTTTATATAACCCCATAAGCATGCCTCGCTCTTTACAGCCTGTGTTGCAGCCCGCAAAAGTCTTGCAACCAAAGTCGATAATAAAATAGAATGGCAGGTTTCTCTTCAATAAAGGTCAGGAGGAGCATTAAAATTTAGGGGTACAGAGAGTCTCTCTTTGACAGGTTCCTTCTGTGGAGACAACGTCACAGTGTAATAGTCAAGCCTAAAATGCAGGCAAAGGGAGAACACCAATAAAAGCAGAAATCTTTGTTTAGTCTGGATAACAATAATCTAAGAACACAAAAACCGATTATGACTTTCCTTTCCACTGCTTCTCTGGCTATTCATGCAGTAAGTACAGTCTGGCCAGGTTAAGTGCCACCTGAATGAAACTGACAAATAATTCACATCATGTTTTAGATAATTTGCAGATCGTGTCCTTAGACTGTTTTTCTTCATCTCAGCTGCATAGAATAAACGAACCAGCACCATAGCTGCTAATCTTGCAGCCTCGGATGGCTTGACGGTTTATTGATGATGGTATAGTGACTGCCAAGTAGCAGGACTCTATCCAGAATTACAAACGACCTGGATATGAAGAACAGAATTGCATTTTAACCCTATTTTTGTACTGACTGTTGGATTAGCTGAACTAATACTTGATCTGCTGCCATGTCATCTTGTTCTGAACTAAACAGAGTCAGGGCAAAGCAGTGTTTTGAACAAGAACATAGTGGAACAGCTATGAGCTGCAGGCAGTGGTGCTTCTGACACAATAGGTGGTGCTCTTCCCTCTGAGACTGTACCTGCTCCAGGATGTGTTAGTTACAGAGTGCTGGGTTTTTGTATGCGAATTATCAGACACCCAGATAAACATGATATGCTAGGGAAGAGTCAACACGGCTTTTGTAAGCAGAAACCATGCCTTATGAACCTACTAGAATTCTTTGAGGGGGTCAACAAACTTGTCAACAAGGGTGATCCACTGGACTTTCAGAAAGCCTTTGACAAGGTCCTGCACCAAAGGCTCTTAAGCAAAGTAAGCTGTCATGGGATAAGAGGGAAAGTCCTCTCATGGATCTATAATTGGTTAAAAGATAGGAAACAAAGGGTAGAAATAAACGGTCAGTTTTCATGGTTGAGAGAAGTAAATAGTTGGATTCCCCCAAGGATTTCTACTTGGACTCGTGCTGTTCTACATCTTCACCAATGATTTAGAAAAAGGGGTAAACAGTGAGGTGGCAAAATTTTCAGACGATACAAAATTACTGAAGATAGTTAAGTCCAAAGCTAATGCCACTAAATAAAGCTATGGTACGCCCACACTTTGAATACTGCATGCAATTCTGGTTGCCCTATCTCAAAAGAGATAGAATTGGAAAAAGGACAGAGAAGGGCAACAAAAATAATTATGAGGATGGAACAGCTTCCATATGAGGAGAGATTAGAAAGACTGGGATTGTTCATCTTGGAAAAGAGACAACTACGAAGGCATATGATAGAGGTCTATAAAATCATGAATGGTGTGGAGAAAGTGACTAATTAAGTGTTATTTACCCCTTCACATGAACCGTGGGTCACCCAGTTAAATTAATAGGCAGCAGGTTTAAAATAAATATAAGGAAGCACCTCTTCATGCAATGCACAGTCGACCTGTGGAATTCATTGTCAGGGGATGTTGTGAAGGTCAAAAGTGTAACTGGGTTCACAAAATTATTAGATATGTTCATAGAGGGTAGGTCCATCCATGGCTATAAACCAAGATGGTCAGGGACACAACCCCATGATCTGAGTGTCCTCACACCTCTGACTGCTAGAAATTGGGACTGGATGATAGGGGATGGCTTTGATAAATTGCCCTGTTCTGTTCACTCTCTCTGAAGCATGTGGCACCAGCCCACTGTTGGAAGACAGGATACTGGGCTAGAAGGACGATTGGTCTGACCCAGTATGGCTGTTCTTATGTTCTTAAGTGCTATGTATGAGCTAGGTATTATTATAATAAATAGGAACCTGCCAGCACCTCATCCCATACAGCTAGCAGGACCCCCAGTACCAGACTAACTGGGCACAGGGTGAGACAGGAAGGCCTGTGACAGGCACTGGGCCATCAGGGTTCTCCCCTTTAACAGTAGTGGCATACTGTTTAGCCCTTTGTTAATCAAACCATGTGTACAGATGCCACTCAAGCAATGGCATCACTATGATGTGCTGATATTTCACTAGAGTGGCAGGGCCTCTAAACCACCTGGCACAGCACTCCAGGTGCATGCCCCTCTCCCCCCCCCCACATACAGGACCTGGGGACACTCAGGAGATTAAAGTTAATGGGCTCTGAGGGCTTGTCTACAGATTTGTCCCAATGTCAGCCATTGTTGGATAGACACCAGCATAGCTGCACAAATGCCCACCCCTAGGATAGATAGCGGAAAGTGCTATGAGCCACAATTTGCACCTGTGGCCAGCCACCAATAGCTGAAATCCCCAGTGTGCACAAGGCTTAATATTACCTCATTGCAGCAAAGAGAGGCCTGCACTGTGGTTTGTTGTTGATTTTTTTGTTTTAAAGTGGGGAGACGGATTTGTCTGCTTTGATATTAGAAATATCAAGTCTTGCTCAATCTGCTTATTGCTGGACATCTCTATGGATGGATGGAGATCTAGTGGTATTATGACATCACCAGAATCAAGGGAATAAAAAGTGACCCACTGGGAAAGGATTTTTAGTTAGACTGCTTAAAACTCATTGTTAGCTTCTATTTAACTCAAAAAACTGGCAAACGCTTGGGAGAAAAACTTTCTTTGTGGAAGATTCAAGTCTTCCTCACTTAAGCTCTAAGAAAGCTCCCACTTCCGTTCTAAAGCTTTGTAGCAAAAATAAGGGAGACAAGTCTTGATAGTCCTAATATAAGAGACAGACTTTCTTTTCTTACTAAACTTTCAGGCTTCCTTTAACCACTACAAAAATGAGGGGCACAAACAGGTCACCTTTAAATCAGCTACATAAATGTAGCTTTTCACTACACAAATTGCCACTTACACCATCCTCTGGTGGCTGCAGTTTCTGCCTACCCGTTATTTTTGTTGTCTGAAATGCCAGCTAAAACATTTTCAGCATCAAACCCACTACAGCTGATGATTTCCAGAAGGAAGCACTTCAAATAAGGTTTGTTCTAAAGAGCTTGCCTGCCTGGTGCTAAACACCTGCTGTCACCATAGCTCGCATCCCACAGGCAAGAATGGTTTTGCGGTGCTGCACTGATAACAGATTTATTGCAGCCGGAGCATTAGAGATGAAAGATGTCTCGTCCATAAGACTTTACTGGTCTTTTCCCTTCCTCCCTCCAAAATACGTTTGAGGGTGATTTTAATGCTCATGAAAGCGAAGGACTAATGGTTCTTCTTAGAGCCAAGCATAAAGCAAGCTTCCTCCCCACAGTTGTGCTAACGCACCTCAGTCTCAACCTTTAGATCCTGCCCAGATCTGCCCATACTTCTCAATCCTGACCTTCAGTATCCCTTGCTGTTCCTATCCTTAGCCTCTCAAACGATTAAGCAATATTTCTCAAACCTGATCCCCTAATATCCTGTCCCGGGTTCAGCATGTAGCTTTGTCCAATACACCCCAATTCCTTCAGCATCCCTTGCTATTCAAGTCACTCAGCGTTAACCCACTCCCCTGTAGCTGTCTACGGAGTGGCAAGCACAGGCTCCAGAGGAAATTTATCCAACATTCCATCTCCTCTGAATTCAGCTCATACCATTTTGCACTTTATATATAGCACCTGGGGCACTCAACGCTCTTGAGTGGAGTAAGCCATGGCATAGCCCCTGAAGACGATTAATAATAATACTGAGCACTGCACAGCAGCATCACAGTGCTTCTTAAAAACAATCACTATCTTTTTAAAACCATAATCAGTCCCATTTGATGGAAGGGAAAATCCCCTGATAGGGAGTAACGTGGCCCCGGCTGAGTCAGGTGCAATGGGTGGAGGGGTTTTGCTTAGAGAGCTGTGTGTATCATATTGGATTAGCAGACTGAGAGGTACTGAAATTAAGCAGGAAATAAACAGCCCCCAAGTGAAAGAACCAGGTGGACTCTACTCACTGGACAGGGGGGCTGCAGTGTGACTATCCTGTAGGTCCAGACTGTGCCCCTTGCAGGTGCCCTGGGAAGAAGAAACTGCACCTTTTCCCCAAAGCTATCCACATGTTCTAGGTTGTGCTATCATGGAAGGTGCCGCATAAATCCCTGGAGATTCCCTGAGAAGCCACCACGAGCAACTCCTCTGCACTGGCTCACGGGCCTCGTGCCCCCACCTCCATCCACCTGTTCCATTGTACCATTCTGCCAGGGCTTCCTTCACTGGTGGCTGCCCCTTGATCCACCCAGGAAGGGAGTTTCACAGCATGGAGAGGAGGACGGCATGGAATGAAACAGATATTCAGGCTGTATCAACTTTTCCAAGTATTCCCCGTGGAGCTTGGAGGGGGATGACGCATGTCCAGCTGGCCCTGCACCAAAACCCTGTCCCCCTTCTGCCCTAGCTTACCCCCTCTCTAGCAGCAAATCCCAAACTCTGCAGAGTGCTCTCAGTAGGACTTGGACGGGGGGGTGCAAGTTGGGGATGGGGTGGGTTTTGTACCTGAACCCCTTTGAGAAAGACTCAGGAAGCTTTCTAGATACAACAGTGGTATTACAGAAGCCACTGACCTACACAGCTCTGGAAGCAAAGCGTGAAATCGCACAGTCAAGTGGATCTATAGGGTGAAATCCAGCCCCAGATGTTTCAACAACACAGCCGGCATTCACCTGTTAATTTCTTCCACCACCAGAGGGAGCCTATGCAGTCTTCAGAGAAGTGATGTTTATTGCGCTATATACTTCCTTCCTTCAATAACCTGCTCATATTAACAGAGGAGGCTAATGAGAGCTCTGCAGGGGCCATCAGATGGAGATTAACCCAGTGAAGAGCCGAAGCATTGTGTAGTTTGCAGAAGTGACAACAGCTTGGTGAATGTAAATGATAACAGTGTTTTACAATGGCAGATTCTCAATTAGATGTGGGTTGTGTTTGTTTATTTAATTTATTTATTTATTTTATTTGCTGGATGGCCCAGCCTAAGTGCTACTATTATATTCTTTCTGGATGGCTATAGTGCATATCTCTCCTAGTTCAGAATGAGCACATCTCTGAAAGCGGGGTGCATAGGTGATCATCCCCCACCCTCGGGTTCGTAATGAGCATCACATGCAAAGCCTATAGGCAGCAGGGGACATGGGACTTTCCATCTGCCTTTTTCTGAGATGAATCTCATTGAGTTATTTTCGGCCTATGCTTCCTGTCTACATAGGTTCCTTTGTATTATCTTCTGTTCTCCCTGGTATTTGCAATTCCTTTCAATTTTGTGTCACTTTTGTGAATGTTGTCAACCCTTCTTTAGAGTCATTAATAAAAATGTTAATCAAGGCCAGATCTAATGCAGATCCCTGTAATTCCCCCTACTAGACACTTCCCTGAAACTCAATACTTACCTGTTTAGTACTGGTTTTTGTTTGCAGCCCTTCAGCTGTATTTCAAAGTCCCTGTGACCATCACATCTAGGTCATCTGGAGAGCTAGATTTCAGGACATTGTATCAAATGCTTTACCATAACCCAAATATGTCCATAGATTTTTAAGACCAGAAGGGACTGCTAGATCATCTAGTCTGATGCTTCTATAACACAGGCTATAGAATTTCCTCCAGTTACTTTGTACTGGGTCAAATAATTTGTTTGGCTAAAGTAAATCTTCCAGAAAGCCATCCAGTCTTGACTCGAAGACCTCCAGAGGTGGAGAATCCACAACTTCCCTTGGTAGTTTGTTGCAATGGTTAATCACCCTCACTGTTAACAATTGTGCCTTATTTCTAATTTGAATCTGTCTGGTTTTAACTTCCACCCATTGTTTTTTTATGTGCCTTTCTTTGCTAGATTAAAGAGTCCTTTAGTATCCGGTATTTTCTCCCTGTAAAGGTCCTTATACACTTGTATATGTTCCATCTACTGCTTTCCCCTACCCCACACTGCCTTAGCCCTGCAAGCTGTGCTATGTAGGTGCACCCCTGTTGCAGCCATCTGCACACTTCAGTGTATGGATGGGGGTTTACTTGCCTGGAGCAGCTTGTAGCATCAGGACCTAGTTTTATCATTCTATCCAAAACCAGCAGTCTGGTTTGTCTGGTGAGATTCAATCCCTGCAAACCACTGATGTGCCTGTGGCTCACAGATCCCCAGACACTTGGTGATTTTTGATCTCTTCATGTTTGTAACCCTTCTGCCCGTCAGAGTTGGCAGCAACAAGGGCCGGGTTCAATATCTAGGGGTTCCATTCCAATAACACAATGCAAACCGGCTCGAGCCCCCACCCAGTGACCTGGGACAAATATATACCACCCCCGCTGGGCGCCTCCAAGAGGCAATACTTCCCCTCTCGCAAGCACATAGTCTGAGTGTAGCAAAAGCCTTTTAATAACAGAGAGAAACAATGTGGCATTATGTTGGGGAAACACCACCAACAGGATTCATAACACAACCCATGAGCAAAACAACCCCACCCCAGGCAAATTGGGGCATGCCCTTTTCCCTTTGGTTCTTGAGTCCAGCAACCCCAAATCACCCAAAGTCCCAAAAGTCCAATGCCCCAAAAGTCTCTGTCCCTGGTCAGGGCAGCCCCAGAGTTCGAAAGCTTATCGGCGGAGCTTTACCTCCCAACCTGGGTGGAAATGGGACGGGGGTAAGAGGCACCCTACGTGATCTGAAGCTGACCGCCCCATAGCTCCATAGCGGCGCTCCGCTCCGCTCCGCCAGCCGCCCCACAAAACTCCTTCGCGCAGCTGCACTCCGCTCCACCAGCCGCCCCACGAACTCCTTCGCTCAGCTGTCTTCCGCTCCGCCAGCCGCCCCACGAACTCCTTCGCTCAGCTGCGCTCCGCTCCGCCAGCCGCCCCACGAACTCCTTCGCTCAGCTGCGCTCCGCTCCGCCAGCCGCCCCACGAACTCCTTCGCTCAGCTGCGCTCCGCTCCGCCAGCCGCCCCACGAACTCCTTCGCTCAGCTCCGCTCCGCCAGCCGCCCCACGAACTCCTTCACTCAGCTCCACGGCCCACAAGCAGCTCCTGCCATCCACACACTGCTCCGCGTCGAACTGCTTCACCAGCCGTCCCGCAAACTGCTCCACAATATATCTTCAGGCTCCCCCACTACTTAACACAACACTCAGTGATTTCAGCTCTTAGGTGAATTCAGCTTATAGTAGGGGAGCCCCAGTGCTGGTGCACTGTCAGCCCAAAGTGAGCTCAGCAGCCTATAACTAGACTTCTAATGAAATCAAAATTAGCTCTGATATTCCACAGTGGAGAGAGGAGGAAGTGCAATCAGCATGTAAGGCCCTCACCAAGGGGCCCATGCCACCAAATATTAATACTTGTCCCCAGCCTCTCTCCATTCACACAGTTTTGGAACCCATGACCCTTGCCTAGCGAGTGCTACTTAGATGATGGTGAATCCCTCCATCGTAACAAAAGGCCACGTACAGTTCCAAGCACAGTTCCCATAATCAGGGTAATAACAATTTATTCTTCCTGCCCCAGTAACAGAGACACTGGGGATCCCACAGCAGCCAAAGTGACCATTTGGGCAGCTATGGTCTCATTCTAGGCGTGGTGGGTGTGCCTATGCAAATGAGATCGGCCCCTGAAGTTCTTTTCCACAACTTGCCACACCTCACCACCAGATGTCAGGGTGGAGCTCATCCTGACACTGCTTACATGTTTGATCCATTATTGATCACTTAAAGGGTCAATATTGTTTTCACACCAATGGGCGTGATTCTCTACTCACTACACACTGGAGTGTAAATCCACAGTAACCCTGCAGCAGTCAATGGAGATACACAGATGGAAAATGAGTATAAGCAACAGGGGAATTGGGCCCAATGTCTTTTTAATATCTCTTTGCAGGTCAGGCAAAATAGCATCACAAGCAGAATCTATAATCAGCTGTTTGTCATGTGCATCCAGTCATTCCCCACTTCACTCAGATCCCATCTCCCAGCTGACAAGAATCCTAACTAATCAAAAAAAATGCCATTACCTAATTCTGTTCTCCACTACGTGAGGCCCAGAATAAATGACAAATGACCTGCTACATCAGCATTGAAACTGAAGATGCTAATTGGCTAGCAGCTCTTAGTTTACTATATGTAGTGTCCAATTGCAGAGGATGAGCCAAACACTGAGGTCCCTGCTCAAAACATTCCCAATAACACCAACAGGAATTTTCGTGAGTAGAAAACACCTCTGGATTTGGCAATAAAGGCCAGATCCTGTGACTCAACAGCACTTCATCAAGCTACACTGAGTTACACAGTAACTCTGGCCTGCTATGCGTATATGCGGTACTTCCTCACCCACCGATTGGCTTACATCTCCAGTCATGACCAGGACATTCTAGGCTGGTATAGCCCTTAAATTCCAATCAGCAAGAACTATGCTCTTGTAAACTATATTAAGCTTGTAAATCTCGCACACACCCTGAGAAGGCAACCCAAGTACCAAGGAAGTTCTGTGAGACCAGGCTTCATTATATGGCCCGCTTGGAGTTGGAGTAACGTCCACTTGGAGCTTATTGAGCCTGGATCCTGCAAAAGAAAGAGAAAACAAAGAGCCAGTGTCACAAGAACTGGGTTCCTAAATGCCCACATCACAAGAAGGACAATCAGTAGATCTAACATGAATTCTCGTCCCAGGTTACAGAACTAAATGGATATGTCTAGCAGCTCCCTGTGATACTGCGTAAAGCAGACCACACACCAGGTCTCCTGGCATTGAGGTTGCCAAGGAATCAGAGCCACAGGATCTCCTCAACCACTGCCTATATTGTTTCATAATGCATCCAATACGTCAACTGTACTCCTCCTTTTGGGCCTTGAACCAGCCGCTTTCTGTGCCTGTGTTTGTGTCTGACGTAAGTTAAACGAATGATTATAAAAGCAGAGAAGGCTGAAAGCACTTCGATGAAAGCTCAGTGTCAGAGCTGGGGGAAATCATTTTGCCTTGGGTTTCAGGCTCCACAAGGACCCACACTTGCAGACGTAGGTGTCTGAAGTTAAGCGTCTGAAGCCATATGCCGGTGTTTCATGTCAGACACCCTTGTTTAAACATTCCTGCCAGAGTGTGTTGTTTGCTGGTAACTGTGTCAGCCTGTCTGAAGGGTTGTGTCTCACAGTATAAACGGCTGTGTGATGGGGTGTATGGGACCTGGCCTGGGTTTGGCAGGCAGAATGTTAGGCTGAGATAGGTGTCTGGTCCACACTGCAGAGGCTGGAAACACAGGTTCTCCACATGGGAAATGGAGCTGTGTATCTGCACCTACAAAGACAGAGATGAAAGGAAAGCAGCTACTAACAGCACAAGGAGCGGAGTGAGGAACGGAGCGGATGAGTCAAGCAGGAGTGCTGACGTGAACCCGGCATCAGGAAACGGCTGTTCAGTACCGTAGTGGGGGCCTTAGGGGAAGGCCTAGCCTAAGCAGCAGCTGGCCAAGTAGCTTCCATCATGGCTGGGGAGTGATTTGTATAGCAATGTGCTATAATGGTGGGAAGAGAGTTGCTAGAGAATTCCTTACGCTCCACATAGATCAGATAATTTTCTACCATCCTCCTCCTCTCCCCTCTCTGCAGGGCACAAGGCCCAAAGTCCACTCTCCAAAGGGCCGCAGGCTTCATTCAGGGTAGCTGCCTCCTCCCCATGGCGGGCGGGGGGAAGGGGAGGGCATGTCTCCAGCACTCTGCAGAGGGGCTAGCTCCTGTGGAAGGATGAATGGTTCCAGAGAGCTAACCTGCCTGCCTGGGTGAGGATGGTGATGTCAGGTGGTAGGACAAGATGGCCACCCTGTGGTGATCCCTTGCTGGACAGCCGGGAGTTTCAGGCAGCTGCAGCATAGTTCCCTTCTTGGGAGGATGAGTTTCAGAGCACTTTGCTATCACTAACCATGATGACTAGCCATGATGACAAAACCACAGGCTGAAACCAGGGGCGTCCCATACTGGTCTGATGGATCATCCTGGGCAGGTGTGTGCCCCCAGCTAGAGCAGGGGTTGATGACGCCAAACTGCAGTGACTTTGTGACTCCAGAGTCCAGCTACACCACTGGGGCTAAATAATGAAACTCCTGGCAGGTAAAGCTGAGGGATTTTCCTTGTTTCCTGGTGCGGGTTGTCCATGCTGGAGGCTGCTGTTTGCAGTAAAATGGACCCTCTATGGGCAATAGTTGCGGGTAGGAACATCAGAGAATTCTGCACAAGGACTTGGCAAGGCAATCAGGGTTGCCAGGTGTCCGGTTTTCGACCAGAATGCCCGGTCAAAAAGGGATCCTGGCAGCTCTGGTCAGCACCACTGACCGGGCCATTAAAAGTCTGGTAGGCGGTGCAGTGGGGCTAAGACAGGCTCCCTGCCTGCCGTGGCTCCGCATGGCTCCCAGAAGCAGTGGCATGTCCCCCCTCAAGCACCTATGAGTAGGGGCATCCTGGGGGCTCCGCACGCTGCCTGCACCCCAAGTGCCAGCTCCACAGCTCCTATTGTCAGGGAACCGCGGCCAATGGGAGCTGCGGGGGGAGTGCCTGCGGATGGGGCAGTGTGTAGAGCCACCTGGCTGTGCCTCCACATAGGAGTCGGAAGGGGGACATGCTGCTGCTTCCGGGAGCTGCTTGAGGTAAGCACCACCTGGAGCCTGCACCTCTGACCCCCTCCCACACCCCAGTCCCCTGCCCCAACCCCAGCCCTGATCCCCCTCCCACCCTCTGAAAACCTCGGTCCCAGCCTGGAGCACCCTCCTACACCCCAAATCCCTCATCCCCAGCCCCACACTAGAGTCTGCACCCCCAGCTGGAACCATCACATGCCCCAGACCCCACCCCCTGCCCCAGCTGTCACATTTCACTTCAGAGGGGGATGCATTGAAGTGACAGGTAAAGTGAACTCTGTATATCAGGAGCTTGTATATCAGTGTGTTACGTTGATAAAGTGTTTTTGGAGCATCCTTCAGGATGAAAGGCACTATATAAATGTAAGTTATTACTATAAAATGGGGTCATAACAATGCCACTCTCTTCTGCTGTGGCACTGTATAAATCCAAAAACCCCAGTGTGCTTTACACGCATGTATTGAGTCCCACAAAACCCCTGTAATGTAACTGAATATTACTCCCATTTTATGGATGGGCAAACTGAGACAGAGGTGGATTCTGATTTTGGCCACAGAGTCAAAAGCAGAACTAGGTCTTGTGACTCCCAGTCCCCTGTGCTAATCACTAGTCCACAGTGCTCGGCTGGACACAAAATACTGGAGAGAAATACGCTGGCCTGTGAAAGAGCTTTCCTGTTTTAGAGAGAGCCTCTCAAAACAGTGAAATTGCTTGTAATAGTCAAAGCACTTTCCACGTACTAGATAATGACTCCTTTCAACTCCCCTAGGGAGGAAGTAAAAATATATCATACCCATTGTACAGACTTAAGAAAGGAAGGAAGGTCCAGTGGTTAGGGCATTTGCCTGGGACTTGGGGGAGACAGGTTAAATTCCCAGCTCTTCTAAGACCTCTTGTTTGGCCTTGGGAAAGTCACTTAGCCTCCATCTTTCTCAGTTCCCCATCTGTACAGTGGAGACAATAGCCGCCCAGGGGTGCTGTGAGGACAGATACATTAAAGGCTGTGAGGTGCTCATATACCACAGTAACAGTGGTCAGCTAAATGCCCTAGACAGACTGGGAAACTGAGGCAGAGAGCTGGTATTTCAGGCACTCAGACCACTTGACCCTTCCTCTCTTGATTGTCAAAAGCTTAGAGTTTAAAGTTTGGGTCACAAATACACATTTCCTGAAGCGAGATGCTGAGGAGTTCAGTGTTTCTTCCCACGCCCATCTCCCTGTATCTCACTGTCGGGAACTGGGAGATCCACCCTGCTTTGGAGGCATCTGGACTCCTCCTCAGCAGCAGGAAGAAACAGTTATTTCTGCCCTCAGATAAAACAACTGGTGTCACTGCTCAGGGGTGGCCGGAGCCAAGTCCTTACAGTCTCACTAACATTTTGCCACCCCAGAAACACGTCTCTGAGCAGGAGGCCCTGAAAATTACCACCTTAGCTGCCATCCAGGAACTGCTCTGGTCCTTCCAGAACAACAACAACAACACAGCCCCTACTTTCTGGCTTCTGGCCAGACAGACTCCCTTAATGAGGTTCCCTAATGCAATACGCATAGGAAAGTTGTGGCGGGGGGGGGAAAGGGCGAGAAAGCAAAAGAGCTAGATGGGGATTTTTTTAAAGTCCAGGCTGGCTCAAGAGCTTCCTCCTCTGCCAATTAAATAAAGAGCCAAAGAGAATTTGATCAAATACACTAATGCAGGAGGCTGCTGCCCTACACAAAGCTGCTGAGAAGGTGTTTGTGGCTCAATAGGCCTTTTTCCCCTTCCTGACTCCACAGGGAGCTTTGGCTGCGGGTGCACATTGACCCTGGGGCTTTGTTGAGATTCCTCCTCACCTTCAATTTCTTCCCAGTGCTTCAGTTTAGGGGAAAACTGGCCATGACCAGTGTGGCAGGGAGGGGTCAGAGCCACGAGATCTGGGTCCTTCCAGTTGTTTCTTTCAGCTGCTTTCAAGCCCCCAACCACTGGACTGTATTTTTAGCCATGTCTACATGGCCGTGGAGAGATGTGATTGCAGCACATGTCGCTTTGATCAGATACGTGCCCCAATGACGCCTCCCGATTATGGTGCAGACATGCCTGCGTGATACTTTCCACATTACATTTCTCAGCGCCGGCTAATAAAAAGCCAATGACGTTGTCTCCTCCAGTTGGTAAATGTGTCCAGTAGGTCCAGAGGAGAATATTATTTGGGAAGATGGACTTTGCTGCATTAGCCAAACTATAAGCATGCGGTCCCCAAACCGACCCCCTCCCATGGGGTCGCTGCCAACAGGAGTGCAGATGCTCCCATTGATTCACCTCCCATGCTTTCCTTCCTCTGCAAAGTGACTCCGTAGTGCTGGGGAAGGTGCCACACTGAGCAAAGCCCTATCCACAGTACAATCCTCCAAACACCCCCTGTGAAGTGGGTAAATATTATTATTCTTGTTTTAAAGATGGGGGAAGTATAGGCAAAGAGATCCAGTGACTTCACCAAGCAAGTTAGTGGCTGAGCCAGGAGTCGAACTCTGGAGTCCGGAGTGGACTGCTGGTGACTAATTATCTGTACTGTAAAGGACTTGTCCGTATAGTGCCCTCTGCTGGAGGGGTTAACAGTACAGTCCTGGAGCTATACATTTTTTCACTTGTCCTGCCCGTGATGCAGGATGAATTAAGGTGACTAATGCTGAGTTTCTGTAAAAAAGACAGCTCCAGGACTGTAGGGTTGGGCAAACTAGATCCAATAAAACAGGAAGGGCCTCTGCACTCCCCAGACCTTTAGCCAAAGCTTGAATCTTTACAGAGGTTAATTAGCTCGCCTGATCTGGTGTGCTTCCGAGTTCCAGGTGGTAGAGAAATACTGTGAGAGCGCTAAACATTCCATTAACCCTCATGGAGCCCTCTGGCCGCAGCCTGTTCGTTAGCCAGGCACATCCCAAGCCAGCTGCCCAGAAGGCTCTGCAAGAGATCCAGCTCTTCATCCCAACAGTGCCACACCCAGCTCAGGAAAACTGCAGACTTCAGGGACTCTGATCCATCAATATTTCATCACGTGCCTGCACTCTAATGGAGGCTGGTGTGGGGTATTTCTCTATCGCTCTTGCACTTCTCAAAACTTACCTCCTGGACAGCTCTTCGGTTTAAACAAAGGTTGTTTGGAGCTAAAGCTGTTAAAAACCAGCTGCTCCAGAAGAAGCTTTCCTGTTAAAATATGTTTCAGAGTAGCAGCCGTGCTAGTCTGTATTTGCAAAAAGAAAAGGAGGACTTGTGACACCTTAGAGACTAACCAATTTATTTGAGCATAAGTTTTCGTGAGCTACAGCTCACTTCATCGGATGTTGGCTCAGCAGCACCATCTTCTGTTCCCCCCTTTTAACAGCCTTCGATGACAATCTTTTTGAAAAAAAAATATGTGTGTGTTTGTCTTGGTTAGCTTAGGGCAAGGGAACATTTTGAATAAAATTGACAGCAATAAGAACAGGAGGACTTGTGGCACCTTAGAGACTAACCAATTTATTGGAGCATAAGCTACAGCTCACTTCATCGGATGCTGTATTTTCCACTGCATGCCTCAGATGAAGTGAGCTGTAGCTCACAAAAGCTCATGCTCAAATAAATTGGTTAGTCTCTAAGGTGCCACAAGTCCTCCTGTTCTTTTTGCGGATACAGACTAACACGGCTGCTCCTCTGAAAATTGACAGCAATGTTATCCAGGCTGAGAATCTGAGCCATGAAATAGATAAAGCCCAACAGAGGAGAACTGTGCACACAGCTAGATAAACCTGAGGGAGCGTGGATGGTAAAATCAGATGCCGAAGAGGTTGGGTTCCGAGGTTCTCCTCCTCTCTCTGCCGCCAGCTCACTGGGTGACCTTGGCTAAGCCACTCAAACTCAAAGTGGCCTCTCATTTTGCATGCCTTTATCTTTGGCTGCTCTTCTTTGCTTGCCTTGGGGGCTGAGCACCCACAAGCTCCCATAAGCGTCAAGTGGAGTTGCAGGAGCTCAGCACCCCCGGAAGCCAGGCCCTTGCGTGTATAAAGTTCCACACTCAAAATCAGAGGCTGCTTTGGCAAATCTGCTCCTCGCCCACTCTGTGCCTCACTTCTCCATCTTCCAGGGGGTTCGGGAGGATAAATTCATTGGCACTTGTACAGCTCTTTGAGAGTCTCTGAGGGCAGGTGCTACAGAAGTCCAAAGTATCATTATTTCCAGCCTAAACCAACAGAGCAATCTGGGCAATGTGGCTAGAGAATCTCTGGAAATAATGGGAGGGCAACAAGCAACAAACACCAGAGCTGAGGGGGGAAAGGGAGACAGCTGTCCTTAGGAGCGCTGCCTATGGACTTGGGGTGGCCAAAACATGCCACTGGGTCCCTGAACCTCCCAATACAATAAACACCAGTAATAAGTTGTGAGAAATGTACTAGACTAGAGAGTTGTTAGGAATTGAAGGAACCATTGATAGATCTAGCTCCCCACAGCATATGGGAATTAGTACAGGGCTTTGCATTATCCATATCAGATCAAGAAGGTGGTTGTAGTCACACCTCACAGACCAAGTTCAAATGCACCACTGTCTCCTCTGAGCTCCTTGGACCATCTCACTTGCCAGTTCTCCCCCATTCCAAAATCCCGCCCCTCCTTCTTTCCTAGGGTCTCTGCCCCACTGCAGTGAGAGCCTTGGTGGGAAGAGTTAAATCTGCACTCTTCATGTTGTTGACACTCTGGGCCATCTTTCTTCCATCTTCCTCTGCCACCTTGACCCACAGAGCCTTATTTAATGTGATGTTTATTATTATTTATTATTTATTTGTATTACTGTAGTGCCTAGGACCCCTGGTCATAGACCAGGACCCCATTGTGCTAGGCGCTGTACAAACACAGAGCAAAAAGATGGTCCCTCCCCCAAGGAGCTTGCAATCTAAGTGCCTCTTGCCTGCATGTTTATGGAGCAGTCACATGTATGTAACTGTATGCAACTAGCTCTAGAGCATTTGGAGATAGCTTTGGAATGAAAGATATTATACATGGGCCAATCCCGCAATCATTTCCTCAAGGGGAACTTAATGAAGCCATTCGGGGCACCAGCCACACAGATCCATCCAGCATCCATAGGGAACCCCGTTGGCTTCCCCTTTGTGGATTCATTTGCAGGAGCCAGCCTAAAGTTGTACTGTATAATTGGCGTGCCTGTAACTCTGTATGCCTTTCATTATCTTTATCCCTTACCTTACTTCTTTGGGGTGTTGTGAGGCTTAATTAAGTCCTCCGGGGAAAGCATTCAGATCCTTGCATGAAAAGTGCTACATGCAGGCAAAATGTTCTTAGGAAGAAAGCAATAAAGCCTCCAAACCAAAAAAAAGGCAGCTGTCTAGCAACAGGCACTCCATGGCAAGGTTCCTGTATCAAGGCAATCAGCTTCTTTTCAATACACATCCCAGGGGAGCACAAGAAATACTTGGAAACCAGCCACAGTGTTCACACCAGCTGCTGATGAATCTTTGTCAGGCTCAAATTCATTTCAGTTATGGGAAAGAGAGTGATGACCTGATTTGCTTTGGGAGGATCTTAGTAGTTCTGGGGGCCCCGGGAGTGTAGGTAGCAATAATTAATTAATTAATGCATAGCATTTACAAATAGTCCAGCACTTTACATTTTCAAAGCACTGTACAGCCATTGCCTAGCTGAGTGTTTAAGTGCAGATTCTTTCCTCTCTCATGTTTTGATACGTATACGTTGATTTTTTTAAGGTCCACATAAACTCCAATTTAATGTACAGGGTATTCAGATGAACTGACGGGGCTAAATAAAATAGATACAGCCTAGTAAGAAGAAAAGGAGTACTTGTGGCACCTTAGAGACTAACCAATTTATTAGAGCATAAGCTTTCGTGAGCTACAGCTCACTTCATCAGATGCATATCGTGGAAACTGCACGATATGCATCTGATGAAGTGAGCTGTAGCTCACGAAAGCTTATGCTCTAATAAATTGGTTAGTCTCTACGGTGCCACAAGTACTCCTTTTCTTTTTGCGAATACAGACTAACACGGCTGTTACTCTGAAGCCTAGTAAGTAAATCCTTTGTTACTGCTGCATTGATCACATCTCACCACTAGAGGACTTACCACTGTACCTTTTGGTGCTTCTCCAACGGCAGTCTTCTAGGATCCTTATATAATTAAATGCATATAATTAACGCCTTGCACTGGTGTAAGTGATGACACTGTGCCCTGTATAACATGTCACCATTTACACCCATGCAAATTAGGTGTAAGCTGCCCAGTCAGAATGGCAGCGTTTCATGTCCACTTTGCACGGGCATAAATGGACTGCGAGAGGTGCAGGGCAATGGAGAATCTGGCCCAAGAAAACCAGGGGAAAGCACTGGACCTTCCTCAAGGCTTTGTGAGAAAGAAATGGGTTTGCAAGCTGATTTAGAAGAGCAGAAGGAGGGACGCCCACAAGTGATGATGGAGCTGCAGACGCACAGACACAAATGGTGCCCTTTTCTTCTGCCTCTGCAAACCCCACACTCCAAAGGTCCCTTAGACTAGTGCTACTCAGAGTGGTGGTCCATGGACCAGTGCCGATCCGCGAGCCATGGGCTGCCAGTCTGCGCGCACATTGGGGAAAAAAATTGCAGGTTCCTCACATCAGATAGCTTGAGAAGCACTGCCTTAGACAGTGAGATGGGAGGTGGGGCACAGGCAGTCAGAGCAGGACAGGGGCTGCAGTGAAACAGAGGAGGGTGTTCTCGGGGGCTCTTTGGGTTTTAAATGTGTAGTGGACCTCAGCACCTAGGTCCTCCAATGGCATTTAGGTGCCTAACTCTCACTGATTTCAGTGGGAATTAGGCACCTAAATACTGTTGAGGATCTGGTCCCAGGAGCTTATTGTTCTTGGTGCTCCTCTCCCAGCCTAGGTAAAGCTAAATGTGTCCTCAGCCTCAGAACCTAGCCCCTGGGGTTCAAAAGGCTTAGTAATAAAAGTATTTTCTCTTCTGTGACATCTCCTGTCTGAGGATTGCAAAGCTCTTTCCAAAGAGCAATAAAGAGAGCCTGAGAGGCAGGGAAGCATCCGCACCCCCCTTTTTACAGATGGGGAAACTGAGGCACAAGCAGAGCAGAGATGTGTCCAAGATCATCACAGTGAAGTCCTATTTATGGCAAACCTATGCATGGGGGTTTAGAGAAAGTAACCACAACCACCAGACTGGGCTCCCCTCTCATTCTAGTGCTGGTCCCTCCAAGCCAGGCCCTTTGCCAGGGCACCACCACCAGGGGAAGCTTTAACTGCTGCTGTCCATGTTCTGAGGATACAAACAGGATTTTGCTTTCCTGAGGTAATCATCTGGATGATCACTAAAAACAGAAGATGTGGTGCAGGTAACAGACTCACCCAGACCTTTGACCTCTGCAGCATATTGATCTTGCCCATGCCTGTGTGTGTCTATCTAACTGCCATGTGACATGCACTCTGTTTACAGGTTTAGTTCTTATCTGTCTCCTTTCTTTCGCTGCCCACCACCATCAGAATCAGTCTCAGAGGAGTCTCTAATACTTAAATGTCACAGACCCGCTAATGACTTTCTGAGCACGGGAGAGACAATTACTTGTCGTGTCCGATCAACACAGAGAAACATCAAGGAAAGTGGACTGTGGCTAAAAGGGAAAGAAAATAAAAGAGGCCAGAGGATTGTGACAGCTCAAGTGGAAGGAAAGCATTGCAGGGTGAGAACAGCTAACAAGGGTCCTGGCAGCTGTGGGAAGTGACTGTATTGAGAAGTTTCAGAGTAACAGCCGTGTTAGTCTGTATTCGCAAAAAGAAAAGGAGTACTTGTGGCACCTTAGAGACTAACCAATTTATTTGAGCATGAGCTTTCGTGAGCTACAGCTCACTTCATCGGATGCATACCGTGGAAATTGCAGCAGACTTTATATATACACAGTGTATATATAAAGTCTGCTGCAGTTTCCACGGTATGCATCCGATGAAGTGAGCTGTAGCTCACGAAAGCTCATGCTCAAATAAATTGGTTAGTCTCTAAGGTGCCACAAGTACTCCTTTTCTTTTTGTATTGAGAAGGTTTGGCACCTCATCAGCAGACAGATAACAAAGCTGGCCAGGGAGTGGCATTTTATAATTTGCACACAGGTGAGGGCTGAGATGACTGTCCTTTTCTTTTAAAAACACTTCTAAAAAATGACTAATGCCAATTTGTAAGAAGGATCTGAACAAGCAGGTTTTTCGCACTTTAGGAGCTGCTGCCGTGACAGGTTCCTGGACGGAATCTGTTTTGGCCACCTGAAAGTGACAAGTCCTGAGAGGACTGGAAATATCAAACCCAGAAACCAACACACAATTTCCTGAGGGACTAAAGGAAACAAATCAGAGATGGAGTGCTAGGAGAAGAGATGGCAAAGTGGGCATAAGCATTAGGGGAGAGCCAGTGGTCATATCACAGGATGGGGAACCAGGACTCCTGAGTTTCATTTCTGGCTCTGCTCCTGACTTGCTGAGTGATGCTAGGGACAAGTCATCTCTGCCCCAATTTACCTATCTGTAAAATGGCTATAATAATGCAACAGCATGGGTTCACCTCAGTATGTGATCAGCCTAGGGGGATTATGGGCTCATGAGGCAGATGCTGTAGGCATATTGGGAGTGCTGCCTTTTGGCTGAACTGTAAAGCTAAGATCCTGACCACTTGCAGTCTGAGTTCCCCTGGCACTTTTTTTCAAGAGCTGTAAGGTGCTCTTATACCACAGTAACAGCCCCAGTATCCTTGGGGTATCTGCGTAATTATATCCAGATCTAGCTATCTAACAGTGGCACTTATATGGCCCCCTTATGGCAGAACCTCTCAGCCTTCAATGCATGACACAAGCCATCAACATGTATGACAAAGGCTGAAATGGGGGACACCTTGGTTTTATTGCATGATTCACCATAACTGAGACCAGAATAGTTGTTAACTATAGAACCTGAGTGAAGACTGTTTCCTCACTACGTGAAACAGGTAATCCAGTTTTGCAATCTGTTACAGATAGGCATGGGCGGGAAGGTCCTACCGAGAATACTGGGAAGCAGGGGGCTTGGAGAGAAGGACCTAGGCTTCCATTGGGTTTCAGGGGAACAGATAGGGTGGGGGGTGGTTGCTGCCCAGTTGAACTGAGGTTGCTCCTACCCCATTCTGGCCCTACCTTTCTGCAGGGCTCCATTGCTGTCTTGAAAGATTTTCTCCCTCTAACTCCATGAGTAGCTCTGGGCTCCTGCTCCCCTCTAAGGAGCAGAGAGAAGGAGCCCAACACAGCAGCTGGAGGCCTGCGCCTCCTTTTCCTCCTCTCTCCCTCCCGTGAATTATGAAGCAGCCCAACCCGCTCACTGCTTAATAAGGCCTCCCCTATCCTAAGACTGCGCTCAGCCCCTGGAGTCCCTCTCCTTAGGGAAGCAAGGGTCCAGAGTTGTAGTGCAGTGTCTTCTCCTCCTCCTTCTTTCATCCCCACCAATCAGCTTGTGCACCGCAACAAGGAGGCAGTAGCAGGCCAGTAAAGAAGGCTGATTTCATCATTCTGCCTCCCTCAATTCCCTTTGCTATTTCAGCTGAACACACTTCCTGTCCTAAACTTTTGCATAACATCACCGTCACTGTGCATTCTTATGCAGAATCACTGCAACTCAGTGATGGGTGAAGCGACCCTAGTATACTGGGGGTGGGGTTGGACAGGGAAGGAAAAAAGAGGAGCAAAGCTCTCCCTCCACTAAGAAGAGGGGAGGCTCCCGTTCCCTTTCCTGACTTAGGCAAATCGTGTTCCCCCCACAGCTAATGCAGTGAGAGCTCCTCCTTCTGTTTAAATCTAATTAACCCGTTCGTAGGGCAGGAGACTGCTCCTGAGAGGTGCTGAGCACCTGTACCTCAGATGCGGGTGCTCAGCACCTTCCAGGATCATGCCCACTTCAGCATGAAAAGTGCTATAAATATAGAATTATAAATGAAAATAAATATAAAACCCCACTATTTTACTTACATTTATTTACAGAGGTTTCCCAAAAACACAATGGCCTACCTTTTTTTTAATAGGGCAGCAGGATTTTCCTTTGGCACCAGTAACCATAAACTGTCCAGCATGCAAATAACTCATCTGAGTGCTGTCCCTGCATTAAAAATGCTAGCATAATTTTATTGTCAGGTAAGAGAGAATGGCAATCTCTCTGCCAGTTTTTAATAGGGCGATGTCCACTTGTCTGTCAGACAGATATTCTTGTGCTATGCTGAAGGCAGTATGCTTGCATCATGATTACAATTGACTACAGAAATACTTAATCATTAAAGGAAGACTGGCACATCAAAGATGACACCCAATTTTGCTTTTCTAAAAACAGGCTAACATAAGTAAGCTAAGCTAACAATGGGTGTGTGTATGTGTGTATTAAATTGTATTTCTTTGAGAAGTAGTATCTGATCCATATGCATACTCACAAAGTAAAGCAGAGTAAAGGTTGCACATGAAACTTTAACTGTGACTTTTCATACTTTTGAATACTTCATTCAAAAGTATTCCCTTTCTCTTAACATTGCTTTTTGTATGGAATTTACTAGGTGTAGTTAAAAACACTGTTGAGGCATGAAACATAAGAAGGAAATCCATTCTCCAAGATTTAAAATTGGCTTGCAAAACCTTGATAATGTGCATACATTTCATTCTCTGGAGCTATTTGGCTAGATATAAGCCCAATACTCTGTTTCATCCACCACAGGAAATCTGTAGGAGAGAGCCCATTCCCCACACACTTTAAGAAGTTTGCAGGCTCTTTAGTGGCTCTCAAGGGCCCTCAGAGCCTGAAATCCACCTTAAAAAAGGATGATCAGTTTAGACAAAAT
Organism: Lepidochelys kempii; assembly: GCF_965140285.1. Lineage (NCBI taxonomy): Eukaryota > Metazoa > Chordata > Testudines > Cheloniidae > Lepidochelys > Lepidochelys kempii. The sequence goes on from NC_136389.1 coordinate 73,180,201, forward strand.
ATATTGGGCCAAGTCTTACAGTCCTTACCATTGACTTATCTGGGAGCTTTATACAAATAAAGCCTAAGTACTTCAGGATTTGGACCACTGACAATTAAGAATTTGCAAAAAGATACAAGAGTCTGATCTGAGCATAACAAGCCGAGGAAACAATTCTACTGCAGCTGTGTAGTTTATTATCTAGTACAATACCTCTCAGTGCAAGGCCAGAGAGTGTCAATAAGGCAGGGTAACCTGCATGCCACTCACCGGAATGTACATTAACCCTTCAGCCTAGAGAAGGGAATGGTGCAGGGAAAGCTTCGCTTTTATAGGGTGTGGGGGAGATTTGAGGGGATGTGTGTGTGTTGGGTGGTGGAAGGGGCTTGCGGGAAGGGCTCAAGGGACAGACAACCAAGTGGGTGCCTGAATAACACTAGATGGCAGCAGCCCATTTCCTTCAGGACTTGTACTCCTGCAGTGCAGTAGGCCCTGTAGACGTTTCCATGGTAACAGGCCCTGACGTGCATCACCTAAAAGGCAGGAAAGGAAAAGAGAAAGATGGTCTCCAGAAGGGGGTGAGGGGAGGAGGGAGAACTGGTGCCTTTGTTAAGGAGCAGGCAAATATGTAAATTGTCAAGGTCACTAAAATGTTGGCCTCTAGACTCCATCCCAGTGATGCACAGTGAGACACTGCTTCCCCCCTGCCCCTCTTAAGTGTAAATGTGTTAATGCCCTCTCCCAGCACAGCTCACGCTTTTTGAGAAAGGAGCAAGGTCCAGCGGAGGAGAACTGAGAGGGTGATAAATGGCAGAGGAATGATTTAGGACAGATCATTGTCAATTTTACAGCTCACATGCAATATTATTAACAGCTGCAGTGCATTAGGACAGTTTAATGTCTGATTTACATCCTGGGTGGAAGGACTACAGCCTGCTCCTGCTGGCTGACAGAATAGGACTTTTCATAGAAATATCATAGAATATCAGGGTTGGAAGGGACCTCAAGAGGTCATCTAGTCCAACCCCCTACTCAAAGCAGGACCAATCCCCAATTTTTGTCCCCAATGCCTAAATGGTCCCCTCAGGGATTGAACTCACAACCATGGGTTTAACAGGCCAATGCTCAAACCACTGAGCTATCCCTCTCCCTTCTACCTCTCTCCTCTATGATCTATAAACTAGAATCCATGTGAGTTCAGGTTTATTTTCTTTCACATTTTCTGCCTCATTTCATTCTGTCCCCTCAAGAATTAGTAGTACAGTAATTTAATTTTCCCATGGTCCTTAACACTCTTAGCAAGTGTGACAGACTAACAGCCCCTTCCTGTGATTTCTTAATTGTTTTTATTACTTTTCCTTGGGACAGAGAGGTATATTGTTAACTCAGTAGCAGGGATTAAGGCTCTATGCAATGAAATGGGTTTGTAACTCCACTGTGTGTGCCCCATGCAAGTGTTTCCTGATAGCTCTGCATGTCAGTTTTTGTTACAGTATATATTTTACCAATATATATTACGTGTTTGGGTACTACAGTGATTGGTACAATAGACAGCATAGGCAGACAGATGTTTCAATAACTTCATCTCAGGGTAGAAGGGATATCCGTCTGAGGATATTAATCAGATTAAGAAGGAATGCTGAGCACTTTTCACCATTTCTTCACATTTCGACAGGATGTGCTACAGAACCAAAGAATTTATGTGACAAGAAGGGACTAGACAGCACTGACCTTGGGAAGCAGATTACAGCACCCTGCTGAAATGGTTCCACCCCCAAACAAAATATCTCTGTGTTTACACAACAAGAAAGATGTGATACAGACTCTTAAAACCCAGGAGTTTAAGGATAATGCTGCAGTCTCAGGAAAATCCAAGAAAATGAAGGCCTACACGTTCCCTTTCATTACCTGGCCTTGGAGAGTCAGTGCCATATTCACCTCTATCTTGGCCCAACATTTCCATGCACAGCAACGGGTGTTTGGAACAGATCTGTGTCTTCTTTCAGTTGCCATTGTGCTGCATGGAGGCACAGAGTACTTCATAGTGACACAATAAGGATGGAGATCAGATCCTTCCGTTTAGGATGCGATCGCTGAGTAAAGGGAGACTCTCCATTAGCTGGTAGCAGATTAAGGGTTATGACATGGATTTGAGCAATTTTGGTTCCATCCAGAAGAGGGAAGTGGCACCAATATGATAACATATAAACCAGATTATTACAAACTCCTCACACTGAATGAGGGGACAATACAGCCCCTAGTGCTCCGTTTTCAGAGGGACTCTGAATGGTGCATGTGTAAAACCTCCATTTGCACACACGGACTAAGCAGTTACACAACCCCCACATGTGTACAAATCAGAGGACAGGCTCCAAGTATCTGCCTGATAACTCCCCACGCTGAACGTCTCTTTGTTTTCTATTTGAACAGTAGCTTTAACAGAAGGTGGATTATCAAAACTGATGGGACAATCCAAACAGTTCAGTACTGTAACTATTGTACGCATTTAATGTAAATGCATTCGAGTGCTGTGCTGACCTGCAGTGTTCAGGGATGGAACCAAACTCCCCAAGGGAGCCAGTATGTTCAGAGCTGTGAATCTGGCTCTAGCCTACCTCTGATATTTACATCTGTTCTTCCTCCAAAGGTTGATTGTTTACCCAATGAACTGTAATAACATCGATCACAGCAGCCAAAGGTGGAAAATACTTATTTTAATCCAGATTCTACTAATGGCAGTTCAGTTACCTGATCAACCAAATGATCCAGGCAGCTGACTCGTGCTATTCCTGAAATAGGACAAATTCCTGCCCCTAGTGGTATGAGTCATGCTGGGGAGAGGGGAAATAGAGTGGTGCCCGCATACATTATTGACAAGAGCTGTAATGTCAGCAGAGGGAAGGATGAATCATGCTGGGATGGCTTCATGTGGGCTACCCAGCTGGAGCCCTGTCCATATCCTCTAGCTATTTTGGGGGATGGAGGGCATTGGCCAGAATGGTAGCTATTGAGCTTCCAAGTGCTAGGTTGGAATCCTCCCCTACTGCTGCATGAGTGTTGGCATGGAACTGCTCCCTGCTGCCTCTGCCTGCAGTAGGACACCACAGAGCAGAGGACAGGTTGGCTGTTGAGAAGAGAGGTGAGTAGGAGCAACAATACGTCATAAATGTAAGAGGCGTCATTCAGCTGAGCTGAAACTCAGCAGCCTCAGCAAGTGAGATACAATGTTCCCAGCCCCTGCTGTCCTGAAGGCGTGGAATAAAGCACAGTCTAGAACTGCAACCTCCCAGATGGCTGTTAGGCTGCTGGGCTCATGCGCTGGTACTTTTTTAGTGTGTGATTCTTGTGCAGCTGTGGTTCTGTGCGGGTCAATACTACCGCCACTGACACTTAAAAACACAAACCCTGAAGTCATTTTAGTTGAGTGTACAGTAGCTGATCTTTAACTGCAGGATTTGGGCTGTTATCTCCCCCACACACTTTTTTTTTTTAATTAATAATAAAAAATCCCCCCAGCCAGATGTATTTTACCAAGGATTACTTAAACCAATGAGCATTCTCAGGCTCAGATCTTGTATGTTTCAGTCAGGAGTGGATTTTTAAAGCCCATTTATACTAGCACTGGAAGTGCGGGGGGGGGGGGGGGTGGCGGAGGAGGGAAGGTGCTTTAATGGAAGTGCTGACACAACTTCACCTGCATGGCAACCCTGCTAAAGACAGACACAGCCCGCGGGGAGTTGATTTGGCAGATTATGTGTAATTGATCTTGGGGCAGGCTTGATGCAAAGACTCTTCAAAAATAACCTCAAAAAGAAAAGGAGTACTTGTGGCACCTTTGAGACTAACAAATTTATCTGAGCATAAGCTTTGGTGAGCTACAGCTCACTTCATCGGATGCATGATGAATATAACTTATCCTAAAAATAAACACTCAGAGTCCAAGCCTACTCCCATTGAACTCTTGCAAACTTCAGGGCGATCGCAGGCTAGGGCCCAAGGTATTGCTCAGCCAGGGCGATACTGTGGAGGCAATGGGTATTCATTACATAGGATGTGATTGAAAGGGTTGGGCCTGATTTATTAATACTGAACACCTGATACATGAGATACACAGATGAGTGAGTAGAAACTGGCCCAGCTTGTAGAGCAATTCTCTCTGCCTAAAGACAGTTCTCTTTTATGCACTGTCCTCCTATCCTATCCCATCCCCTGTGCTTGTTCAACAGACAGAGCTATTGGCTGCCATATGCCAGCCCTGAATTTAACGTGACAATTTTCTGGGGTGCATTTGGCCTGTGGGGTCACACTATGGGAGATTTCAGAGTAGCAGCCGTGTTAGTCTGTATTCGCAAAAAGAAAAGGAGTACTTGTGGCACCTTAGAGCCTAACAAATACTCCACGGTATGCATCCGATGAAGTGAGCTGTAGCTCACGAAAGCTTATGCTCAAATAAATTTGTTTGTCTCTAAGGTGCCACGAGTCCTCCTTTTCTTTTTGCAGATACAGACTAACACAGCTGCTACTCTGAAACCTGTCACAATACGTTGGCATTTAACTATACATAAAACCTGTTATCTGTAGACCTAATACTACTTCAAATACTTATTAAGCTACACACACCTCTGATCCCAACAATATTGTTATCCTCATTTTAAAGATACAGAAACCTAAGCCAGCTTTTGAGAGAACCTGGGTTCCTTTAAGGCTTGGGGTAAAAATGGTCAGAATTCAGCAGTTCTTTATGTTTCATTTAGAACTTTGGGATTTATTCAAATCCTGAGATCCCAATCGGTTTGCACAAATGCCCAGCAAGTGAGGCAGGGGTCTGATGAGACTTTGCCTTCCAGGCAGCTTTCAAAACCTGCTAGCCAGGCGTTCCATTCCCTTTTGCAGACGAAATGTTTTGTTCTCATTCCAACTCAGAGTGGAAACCAAATTTCAAAATGTCAAAATCCTTCACAAAACAGAATTACCTTTCTCTCATCCTGTGAGCCTGGCTTTATAGAAGGAATTTACATTTAGCTCCTCCTGCTTCCTGGTAATAATGACCAGAGAGAGAGAGGACATGTTAGAACAGGGATTGGCAATCTTTGGCACGTGGCCTGCCAGGGTAAGCCTCCTGGCAGGCTGGGCCAGTTTGTTTACCTGCCGCATCCGCAGGTTTGGCCAATCGCAGCTCTCACTGGCTGCTGTTCGCCGTCCCAGGCCAATGGGGGCTGTGGGAAGCAGCGCGGGGCCGAGGGACTTGCTGGCCGCCCTTCCTGCAGCCCCCATTGGCCTGGAATCGCGAACTGCAGCCAGTGGGAGCCATGATCAGCCAAATGTGCAGACGCAGACGCAGGCTGGTTAGGTTGGTTACAAAGGTTGTCAATCCCTGTGTTAGATCTAGCTAAGGCAGCTTCTATGACAGCGCTCAGAGAGAGGACAGTCAGTAGCTAAGGCTGGGGCTCTTAAAGTTATCCACATTCCTGTGAAAATAATACCTGATGTTTGGACAACTGGACTGTGTTAGTAAACAAGGAATCCTAATAAAGCTGAGATGCCTTTCTGTTCAATTCCACTGTGTCTGGGTATTTACTAAACTCTGGGCCTTTTGCCTTCTGCCTCCCTTCTCATGGCCTTGGAATGCCAACAGAAAATTCCACTTACAGCTACATACAGGGCAAGTATGATCCCACTCTTCTGATTGAGGAAGGGATGATTACTTTTGGAACACAGTGACTGGGGCAAACCTGGGAACTTCCCACTCGGACACCTGCCTGTTCCACCATTAAACATTACTGCATAGCTGCAAAGCTGTTAAACTGTGAAGATCAGAATCAATCAGTTAGAATGATCTGCTACCAGCTGGTGGGCACACTAGTAGGTTCTTTTAGAGGCGTCTTTGTAGTGGGACTTCTGTACTGGAAGAGGGTATAATTCCTTTTTAGAGCTTTCAGAAGAGTTGTTAGAAACCAGAGCCCTTTACATTTCACATGAGGTGGCTTATCTATCACGTTTCACTTTCCAAGCAGTTCCAAAAGATCACGAGATAGCAACCAAGCAGCAACCGCTGTTACCGTATATCTTTGTTTAGAAGTCGCAGCTTCTAATTATGTTTCCCCTTAGGACTTTAATATTGAAGGCAACTAGAAAAAGAGGCCAGTTTCTATAAAATGTCATTACTTTCCCCTGTGCATTTTACATTGAGGGCAGCTTCAAAACAAAAGTGGCTTCTGTTTAAAAAAGAAAGAGAGGAAAGAGATCAATTTAGAGAGAAAGGGTGACTTCTATAATAAAAACCCCCATCTCACAGGGAGGGCTTTATTTTCCTTTCCTGGCATAACAAAGTGCATAGCTTTTGGTTTAGCATTTATATCGACGGTAAGACAAACAAAAGGAACAGGCCAGAGGCAGACGCATTGAAAAGTGATGTTGGACGAAAAGCATGTCAGGGAATGGCGTAAGATCATTTCTCTGAGGAGCCGGCATAGCATGGGCTGGCCAAAGACTCCCAGAACTGCAAGAGACTTGACAGTCGAGGCCACAAAGCATGGCTTTCTACTAAAAATGTTAGCTAGCCACCCAGATTGTGGCACAGCATGAGCACACCTGCACAGACCAAGAAAACACATCCTGGCAAAGGCATCAATGTTAATCTCTGATGTTATTTCCAAGCACACTAGGGATGGGTGGAAAAGGTTTGTCTCAATAGGGCTTCAAGATAAGACAGTTATCAACAGTAGGCCAGAATATACCCAAAGACTAAATCCAAGGAGCTCAGCATTAAAAAAGTTAAAGAATAGAAATCACACAGAAATTATTTTTGCAATGTGTAATTGGTGCAGGAACGGATTCTGAGGTGCACAAAGAGCACTATTTGTGTTAAACCAACACAGCCTTTTTATCCACCTTCCGGTTACTCTGTGAGGGTAGCTTCTATTCAACTCTGTGCGGTAAAGAGTTTCCTTCCAAATGAGAAGGTCTGCCAAACTATAAAACCCGATTTTCATATTACAAAAAGCAAGAGACCAGTCTGGGTGGCAGTTTAATTCTGTAATAAAATTTGATTTTGTAGCAACTTCCTATCAGAACTATGTGTGTGTGATTAGACGTAACAGTTGGAGACAGACAGACAGACACATAAATAATTCCCTCTACGCTAGAAAACGGAGCTAACCAAACTGGGGCAAATTTTTTAAAAATAGCTGTTGTCCAGTACAACACTTCTCATGCCTGGTAAAGCTGCCCTGTTGTTTCTTTTCGGTCTCCTTTCTTGCTACAGAGTTAACGCTCAGAGATTTACCAGGCAGCCATTTGAATGCTGAGCCTGCCAAGAGCTAGAGAGATTTTTTTTTTTTTCGGCTTCACTTCCCGATTAATTTTAACTGCGTCACTTGAAGCGGAGCCATGTTGGAGTCAGCATCGAAAGCAGATTTATAAAGGCGTCTTCTAATTTGTTCACCTCTTGCTTTTGGAAGCTCAGCTGCCCCACCGCAGTTTAGCTCGACACCTAATATTTTTACTAACCAAGGTATCGGAAAAACCCTATGAATAATGCCTCCCTCTCTTCGACATATATTGTGCTAGTGATGCACTGCAGATTTCCTTATAGGAAAACAACCTTTGCACTCATAGTGCTGGAAAGCAGGCTGTGGAGAAGTATCCTCCTCGAAAAGGAACACTTGCCCTTTAAGAAAAACCCTGCAGTAATTTTCCATTCCCCTGCACAGTCCTGCCTATGTGGCAGGAATTGTTTGTAAGGCAGATGCATCATGGGTGAGGCTCACGCACTGATCTTTTCGCTGTTGCCTGGCTACGGCTCTTGGTATGCAGGCAGCATGCCAGGCTCCTGGGAAGCACCTTTGTTTCCAAGAAGGGATCTGAATTCTGTTTTCATGCTGAAGGCAGAGGACAAATGATGCCCCACTGAAGTTTGCCAAGCAGCCAAAGTGTAACAAGCATCAAGAATTACTCAATAATGTTATTACTCAATAATGTTAATGAGTAATGTAGCTCACGAAAGCTCATGCTCAAATAAATTGGTTAGTCTCTAAGGTGCCACAAGTACTCCTTTTCTTTTTGCGAATACAGACTAACACGGCTGTTCCTCTGAAACCTGTCAATAATGTTAGGTTTCAGAGTAGCAGCCGTGTTAATCTGTATTCACAAAAAGAAAAGGAGTACTTGTGGCACCTTAGAGACTAACCAATTTATTTGAGCATAAGCTTTCGTGAGTTGCATCCGATGAAGTGAGCTGTAGCTTATGCTCAAATAACTTGGTTAGTCTCTAAGGTGCCACAAGTACTCCTTTTCTTTTTTCAATAATATTAATAAAAGCCTATCAGCTGGGATGATTTTTCACGTCTTAAAACAAAGAAATAGTTGAGTATATCGATGTTCTGTTGTCCGCTTGCCATTAGACTGATACAACGCTTCCTCCTGCAGGCTGGCCGCTTGAACCATCAACAAATCATGTCAACCAAAATCTCCTGGATTTCCTTCAGTCCTACTGGCCCTGCTAAATAATCAAGGATTATATTTAGAGTCCTGTAACTTCATAAACAGGTTACATGAGATAATATTTGGAACCAAGGGGCCTGATTCTCTGTTTCTGTGCACTGTGTGTAGACATTTGCAAAGTAAAATGGTGTAAAATTGACACTGGTAGGGTAATGGAGAATCAGACCCGACATGCTTTCTCTGTTCCCTGTTGCTAGACTCACGGTATAGCACACAGCACTATGGAAACAGACATTTCCTGACTCTCACAGACCTGCAGTCCATCTCTGGTATGTGCTTTTTTTTTTTTTACTCCTCAGAAGCCTGACACTTCCATCATTACCCGTGTGTTACACTCCTCAGTTAACACCCTGCATTGCATCTGCCACGCAGTGAGGGTGTCTCCCTGTGCAGCCAATCACTACCATCCTTCATTGGACCCCTGGCGATAACTATGGAGCAACAGGGAACCTCCCCATTGGGTGGCCTTGCGGCTTCTGGACAGCAATCCCAGCCCTCTTTGCCCTGGTCTACATTTAAAATTTAGAACAACCTAGGTAGTCACCATGAGGTGTGAAAAATTCACATCTCATTGCACTTTAATTAAGCAGACCTCACCCCCTGTGTAGATGCAGCTAGGTCAATGGAAGAATTCTTCCATAAACCTAGCTACCACCATCTACATCGATTATTTATATCGAGGGAAAAATCCCTTCCATTGATGCAGGAAAAACCTACATCACAGCACTACAGCGGCATGCCCTTAGTTTTTGTCCACACTAGGGAAAAAACAGGTGTATGTTTAAAACGTATTTACTAGCATATGGTCCTAGTATAACCAGGACAGGCTGTAGTTTCATCATGTACCTGGTGGTCAATGTAAACCCTAGGATCCACTCTACAGTTCATACATTGGTATATTTTAAGGCCAGAAGGAACATTATGATAATCTAATCTGACCTTATGCATAACACAGCCCAGAGAATCTCACCCAATAATTCATGCGCTCATAACTTCTGTTTGTGTTGCAGTGTATTTTTTAGAAAGATAATCCTGCCTTGATTTAAAGATTTCAAATGACGGAGAATCCATCATCTCCCTTGGTAAATTGTTCCAATGTTAATTACCCCAAATGTTAGAAATTTGCTCCTTATTCACCTTATATTGTGGCTAGTTCAACTCAATTAGATATAACACATGTTAAAAGTACAATATGTCCTGTCTACAGTAGGATTTTAAAATGTGTTCGCTATTGTGTGTTTGCATCAAGCTTTAAAAAAGGCCAGTGAGCAACCAAGGGTGGCAGAATCTGGCCTGCAAATAACAGTGGTTAAAGGTGCCATTCCTCTTCTTATTATATGTTCATAATTAAACAGATGAGCTCTTTAAACAATTCGTTACCAATAAATAAAGCCAAGGTCAGATGGTCATGACGGAGAGTCGCATTGTGAAGTAAGTTTATCACAGTTCCATTTCCACTGGAGCGTAACAGCCGCTCAGCTTGCAGGCACCTCCTGAGGCCTTGTTCTGTGTAATGGAATGCTGATATTCAGGTCTGCCTGGGAACGATTTTGCTTCTGTTGTCGGGGCAGCTAAGAATTTGGTAGCTTCAGTTAGTGCCAAGTGGGTTCTAGCCTACAAAAGCTTATGCCCAAACAAATCTGTTAGTCTCTAAGGTGCCACAAGGACTCCTCGTTGTTTTAACCTTAGCTCTGAATTTCCTGGGCTTCTTAAGTTTGTTTTTATAACTCGAATGTTTTTAACGGTAATATGCTTTCCAACTGCCAATATGTGCCTGCAATCTTAGCTTCCTTGCCTAAATGAAGGGTGTTTTTTTTGTGGGTGGTAATTTCCTTATTTTTAAAAAATAGTCGTAAAGTCCACTGAAGAGGATCCATGTTGCTGCAGGACCAGGAAAGTCCATGCTGTCCAGTGGACCTTAGGACGTTCACATAGGGAAAGCCCATTTGTTCTGCTGGACACAATGTTTCCTGATATACAGAGTTCCCACCCATCATCTAGTGAAGCAGAGCCTCTATGCTATAAATCAGCCTCTCTATGTCCTCAGGAATCAGGGCTCCTGCCCTGTAGAGCCCAGGAGGTATTAATGGGGGTTGCTCTCTCCCCACAGCGATGTTCCTATTTAAAATCTTAACAAACTGCAAATATAAACACAGAATGGTCTTAGAAGGTTAAGAGAGAGGAACCAAATAATCAGTCTTCAGTCTCCTAATGGTCCTTTGATACCAAAAATCTGAGAGCTGAGCTCACAGTGGAAGGATTCTGGTTCTGTTTCAGATCACTTACTGTTTCGATTTTCTTTGCTCTTTCACCCTGCCCTGCTGTAACCCTGAGACTGCATCACCCCTAGTGCTGCTACTGCACCCCCGCCACTCAGTAACTACTAGTGGCTCTGCATAGCAATGGATTCGTCGCTATATCCCTGGCTCACCCTGATCCACTTTCCCAGATCCTGTAGAGCTGCAGAGAGAGCTGGGTTATGGAGAAGCTTCATGGCCCGTGCTGTGGGCCACTTTACTTTATCCTGTGGGCATCACAGATCCTATCTCCCTGTGAAGGTTTTGCTGCAAGCAGGACTCTCTCCAGTCAGAGAGTTGGGGAGAGGATAGCTCCTTAAAGATGCTGTTCCTCTTGGAACCTATGGTCTTTTTCAGAAGGTGACTGCAGACCTGAGTGCCCACAGCTCAGGTCAGGGTTACATGTAAGAACTCAGGACCACTTTTCTGGGGGGGAGGGCGGAGCATGAAGACCTCCAGTTTAGCCTATTTTTCACCAGTGGTCCTATCCCTCCAATAGGGAGGGACCTCTGTGTTTACCTCTGGGTGGGAGGGCAAGACGTAAGTTTTCCTAGAAGCCACGGTATACAGCGACAGCTTTGCCTAGATGGCTTGCTACAGGGGCAGTCCAGCCAACAGCCTCCTCCAAAAGAGGAAACACATCCGCTCCAATATTCTCCCTGGCCTTAGGGATGGGCAAAATGAATGTTCTGATCCAGTACTACTGGCCAGCAGACAGTGGGGCCAGGAGTGTGCTCAGCTCCACTTGGAAATATTCTGTAAAGCTCAGAGGCATCCTCATTCAGCCTGTTCCTGAATACAGCTGTCCTTGGCTGCTGTGTAAATAATAATAGCAAGGATTTAAAAGAGTCTTCTGCAAAAACCTACTCACTGTAAGGGCCTCATCCTGCTTCCATTGACTTCAACAAGATCAGAACAGAGCCCTAACAAAGCTGAGAGGAACAAAGAGGAGGAAAAGTAGGTAGAATGAAGGAAGGGGCCAGAAGAGAGAAAAGGGCAGAAGAGTAAGGGAGGAAGCAATAACATAAAAAAGCCCTTGGAGTACAATCAAAACCTACAGGCAAAAATTTCAGACTTGGTTGACTAAAGTTAGGCACCTAAATCCACATAAAGGCAACTAAATCAATGACCTGGCTTTTGAGGTGCCAAACACCCCAAAGTTCCTGTTTATTTCAGGGGAAGTTGTGGCACCAGGCCACTTTCATTTACATGTCTAAATATGGATTTAGATGCCTACCTTTAGGTTCCTAAATTTGAAAACTTTGGCCTATAAGAATGAAAATAGAACGTACTTTGTAGTCTTCAACCAGTTTCATTTGACTGCCATTTGGCAACTAGATACTGTGGTGATTTGTGCTCTGCGGCTACCTAAAATAGTGAAAAGAAAAGGAGCACTTGTGGCACCTTAGAGACTAACAAATTTATAAGTGAGCTGTAGCTCACAAAAGCTTATGCTCAAATAAATGTGTTAGTCTCTAAGGTGCCACAAATACTCCTTTTCTTTTTGTGGATATAGACTAACACGGCTGCTCCTCTGAAACCAAAAATACTGAGAAATTTACTTTTTTGAAATTGTCCCCTAGGCCTTCCCATATAATTATTATTTATATTTATTTCACAGAAGTCATGTGGGCTGCACAGTCATTCCCATATGAACTTGGTGTCTTGTTGTTGCAAAATGTTCTGTGGTTAAAGTTCTGACCTGAATGCTTGATAAATATCTGAGCATTGAGATTGCAGGAAGAAAAAGCACCTAAAAATCCCAGGGATTAAGATCATGCATGAGGTGCCTAAATCTGTTTTCTGCTAGTCCTGTTTGCAAGGTATACCCAGCTTGGCTCCCTTTTGAAGGGGGCGGAGGGGAAGCTTTAGGAATTGACCAGATTCTTTCAATTTCAGTTTCTTGCTAAAATGAACACAAGGTGGTGAAGAAACAGGGATTTCTGTGGGAAAGAGGCAAACAATGGGAGGAGTCTAATCCAACCAGGCAGGCAGTTGGAGCAGGAGGAAATTCACCAGGGGTCCTTCTTCCTGTATTAATTTGAGTCACAGAATTAGCTGTGTCACAAAGGGCACCTTTTCCTCTTATTTATTATGGGTATTGCAATAGTGCTCAGAGGCTCGCAGGATTGAGACACCTGGTGCTAGATACCCCAAAGAAGTTATGATCTAATTGATAAAAGGATGCAACATGACTCTTACAAATTTGGAGGGCAGCACAGAAGGGGCAGGAGGGAAGCACTTTAATCCCATGTAAATTCAGCCTTGATAGGGTGACCAGATGTCCCGATTTTATAGGGACAGTCCCGATATTTGGGGCTTTTTCTTATATAGGCTCCTATTACCCCCAACCCCGTCCTGATTTTTCACATTTGCTGTCTGGTCAGCCTATGCATTCATCCAAAGGAACATGCACTCCTGGGCTCCCGCTCCTCTCCTAGCAGCACATCTGTCTTGGTGGCTGTGCTGCCCTTGATCCTTGGGCTGTGGCTTTACATGGGCGGAGGAGACGGTATACAGAAACAGTAAAGAAGTAAATACCACAATGAACAACGTTAACATCCGCAACGGCACGAGTGTGCCTACTACCTCAAATGTTTCTCCCTGGTCCCCTCACACCACCAGCCCAGCGAATTATCTCCTCCTGTGTGAAGGCTCAGATGAACAGAGATGATTATGTCATAGATGAGTGGCTGCTGCGGTAAAGGGGCAGCACTCCACGTACACATCTTTCCCCTCTTTCCATGCTCCTGTGTACATTTGCCTGCTGTTTCCATGAGTTTCTCTCCACTTCATGGAGCAGAGGGTAGCAACAGGCCCATAACCTTAGAAAGCATCTGTACATTTTAATATGAATTTAATGCTTCTCAAAGGTACTAAATTGACATCCCTGGAGATTACAGTCCTCTTTTTATGCCCAGAACAGGTAGTACACAGTAGTACAGCATGGGTAGCCACTGGACAAGTTTTCTCCAGATAACAGGATTGTCTCAATGTGCCACAGTCCTGAACTAGAAGGACTACTTCCAAGGTTGAAATAGGAATTCTCTCTTATTCCGTCCTTGAGGTACATCTCAGCTAAGATTGCCATCTGTGGTGGACAGTTAGTGCCCTCTTTGGTGGTGGTATTTTTGTTGAGCTGACACTTGTCTGCTAGCAACTGGGATGCATGAATTCTTTTCACATAGGCCAGTGAACAATCATCAAATGAGAATGACTTTCAGCTCCTGATCAGGCTGCATGCAAATGAATGGGCTAAAATGAGGAAGTAACTGGACCCTGATCATTATCAATATCATGTATCAATAACAAGCTACTATGTGTTTTTATCAATCACCTGCACACATTCCCTCTTGAAATAGTCTGTGCCCATAACAATTTCATTCTGATGGAGGCGTGTTAGTCTCTTCCATCCTACACAAGGTCCTGTAACTAGGGCATTTGTGGCTGTCTGCTTGCATATCCCAAGGGAACCTGACGTTTGTGAAAATCTGATTGGTCTGAGAAAGAGGTGGAGAAATGCAGTTCTCTGTAGATGTAGAGGATATATTTAGGAGTGCAGCTGTGGGAGGCTGCGGAAACAAGAGAGCTTTTGTACTGCCAGAGTTCTGCTCAGCTCACAAACCTAAATAATCTGTTTTTTAGCACTGTATTTTTCCCTTCCACAGTTCTGGGGTTGAATTGAAACATACAGTTTCATGTAGCCACAATTCCTCCTGGGGAAAGCACGCTGCAGTGCCGGCTCTGCCATCCCTTAACTGGGCGCGGTATGTGCCCCGCACACACAATGTAGCTAGTCAGTAATGTGGAATAGAGCATGGTGACCCTGTCTTCACTGTACCCCTCTCTGCCCTCTTTGGAGAGGCTAGTACTGCTGGTGGTGTTAGTCTCACCAAGGGTCTGATTCACCGTTGCTCCAACTCTTGTGTAGTCATTTACTCCAATGCGAAGTGAGTATAAAAATGCATGTAAAACCCTACTAGATCAGAATGGTAACATTCCTTTGCATCAGTGTAAATGACACACAAGATGCAAGGCAATGTTGAACTGGGCTCCAAAGTCCCTGTGTTCTTCAGCCATGTTGTGGCTGCCTCGGCAGAGGGATGGGAGGTTGGGGAGGTTCCTTGTACCCTCTTCCCTCAACTTGTGCACCCATTCAGGAACACGCATGATCTAGGCCTCATGTGGCCCTAAAGATTATTGCAAACAAATGGTGCTGTGGAGTGCAGTTAAGAACTTGTGGCCATATTCATCTAGTTTTATATCTAAGTAGCGTGGAGCACCAAAACTGGTGCAGGGACGTCTGTACTATGCCTTTGTGCCCTGGCTTGTCCCCAGGGGCTATGACGAGGTATTTACTCAGGCTATGTCCACACTACAGACCTCTGCCAGCATAGCTATGTCGGTCAAGGGTGTGGAGAGGTGTGATTGCAGGCCGATATAGGTGTGCCAGCAGAAGTCCGTAGTGGAGATGCAGTTATACTGGCAGATTCTTTACCAGTACTTTACCAGAGGGTTTTACTATACTGGGATGGCTGCATCCACACTAGGAACACTTTGCCAGTATCTTATACCGTTATTCCTATAGAGTAAAGCGCTCCTAGTGAACACAGATCCTCAGAGGGAAGCCACTGAGCCTTCCATCCCTCCCTCAGAGTTTACTAGCTTTGCAGGGGACCAGCTTAAAGTTATAGCAGGGTCTCCATAGCAGCCCTGCCAGGGGAGGCTGCTGAGGGCATGCACTGAATCAGCACATGCCCTGGTTGCCTCTGCCTCGTCACCTCCCTGCCCATTACCACCCACATTTTGGGCTGCAATAACTCACTGCTCCCAGTGAAGCAGAACTTGCAGTTGCCTTCCACTAACCCAGCGTCCCTACTGGCAGGCTTCCTGCCGCAGGGGGTTTCCAGGGATCACAAGAAGCTGGCATAGAACCTGAGACAAATCTAATTCTAGATCTAAAAGAGATCTGCTTTATCAACTCTAGATGCAGCTTGTTTTCAAACACCTTTGTATGAAGGTTTGCTGTTTTACAACACTTACTTATCAGCAGAAGGTTTCAATTACCAATTCTAATATTAAAAGTAGATTAGACAATGCAGTAGAGTAGCGAAATATACCACAGTGAATAATCCTGCATTGGCAGATGGACAGACTAGTTGCACTGTGTGGTCTTTTCTGTCCCTAATCACCTTGATTCTGTCCTTTGCACTCAAGCTCTCCTGCAGTGAAAGGGTTACCTTCAGGACTAATTGGCTCAGAGCACCAGTCTTTTGCAACACATTATTGGCACCCTATTTAAAAGCAGCTTCCCTTCCCCTCCCCCACATCATAAAAACGTGCTGTAGTGAGAAACCAAATGCAACAGAGTACAGTATACAGAATCCCTTAGTGCTACAGCTCAGTACATTACACAAAAGTCCTTTTATATCTGGGAGTTAGAGTAGAAAATTCTAGAGGGGAAGATCTCAAGGATATTGACTGAATCAGCAGCTTTATTTCCCAAGAGATCACCATACTTGTCATTTCAGTGTGGTTTTTGCATACCATTTTGGGTTAGAACAGCACTCCACACACCCGTTCACTATGCTCCTTCCTGATTATTTGAAAATGGCAGGGTGTGAAACCACTCGGGGTGTTTTCAAACTACTGAAACCTGTTAACCTGATCTGAAAACTAGCCCGCTTGCAAAAAGAAGAACTTTGTACGCTTCTTGCCATGTCTGCATTTAGCAGGATGCAGCCTTGCAAAGGGCTTCCGGTCACGAGTCCCTGCTGGAGCTCAAAGTGAAGAGGAAAAATGACATGGAATGAAAGCAAAGCAAAGGAAAAAGAAAAAGATTTAAAGTTGGGGGATTGAGGGATGGACACTTTACATTTCTAGGAGAGTACAGAGGCAGTAGCCATTTTGTGAGGCAGTGTTAATAAGAGACACACACATCTGTGTTCATGGAAATTTCAGTTTTAGACGTTTATTCTTATATTTAACCATGAAACCTCTTAATTGCTTCGTCACATTCTCTGAGCTCTCTTTTGGCTTTGATCCCATCGTCACTGCTGGAATTCATACTACGTTCCTCCCAATCCAAAGAGTAACCCTGTGCCTTCAGTCCAAATGACTTTTATTTGAAATTAAAGGAAAACAACAAAACAAGGAAGAACAAAGTAATGTCTCCATGAGCACGGTCTTTGTAAAATGCTGCATTAACTGCTGCACCGCACACAGCGGCAGCTGCCTCCAGCAGAGTCCTAGCATTTTAAAAAGTAGCTCACAAAAGCTTATGCTCAAATAAATTGGTTAGTCTCTAAGGTGCCACAAGTACTCCTTTTCTTTTTGGGAATACAGACTAACACAGCTGCTACTCTGAAACCTAGCATTTTAAAGATGCAGTAGGCGGAGAAGCTCATAGCTGAAATGTTCAGACAGAATTTAATTATATTCCAGTTAATGACCAGGTGTTTTTCTCAGCAATGTATTTAATAGCTACTTCTTGTTTAGGGGAGACCAGTAATTGAGATGCTTTTGGCAGGTCA
Source organism: Lepidochelys kempii (assembly GCF_965140285.1). Taxonomy (NCBI): domain Eukaryota; kingdom Metazoa; phylum Chordata; order Testudines; family Cheloniidae; genus Lepidochelys; species Lepidochelys kempii. Next base: position 73,197,512 of record NC_136389.1, read on the forward strand.
ATGTGAGAGGTAATTTCAGATGGCATTAACTCTGCTAATCATGTCAAAACTATTTGACCTTTGTCGATGACGATCTGGGACATGCCCTTGGCTAGTAAAGGTAGGAGACCCAACCCTGGAATAAGATGAGCTGTAGCTGGTAGAAAATGTGGTTTACCTACCAGGGCTCACACCAGACCAGTTCTCTGTGGTAGGCACTGGCTGACTATTGGTTTCCAGGTGGAATATAAGATACCTTTTTTGATCCATAAAGCCCTAATGGTCTGGAAGCTGCCTACAATATCTGAGACCATCCCTCTGCCTAAGTGATCGTGTACAGCTGAGCTCAGTGTATATTCCAAAAGCTGGAGCCCTCTTGGAATAAAAGTGTGGGAGCAATGAGCCCTGTCTTTTCCCTGGGGGGTTTTCAGTATTGGAACATGATCACACCCCACCTGTTGGTCCAGAATAACTGCATTTGTTGGCTTTAAGTTTACCGTGAAAGGCTCACCTATTTAACGAGGCTTTGATGGTGAAAGAGGCATGGTAAACACTGATGTTTTATGGATATAGGGAATATTGTTGCAGTTGATTTCATTTCCATTTGGTTATTTTCTGGTTTTGGAGTGAGGGACAGCTGCTGGTTTTATTTTTCATGTAACTATATGCTTAACTTATGACAATGTTGTCTACAGCCCAGAATAGGAAGATTAGAAAAAGGTTATTATTATTTATTAATAAATCAGATACCTCCTCCCAGTAAATGAAATCTATATAGTGTTCCTTTCTTGGCTCAGCCGTTTTGCTCTTCAGTGTCATCTGGCCTGAATGAATGTTGCAGATTAATTTCTTAATTTCTCCGCCAGCCCTCAAGTTAAGTGCCTTCTTTTCACTGCTACTGCCTGTTAAAAGTAACTCTGAGGTAGTTATTTCCTCATCAGCCTCCGCAGGAAGACAAATCAAAAGGTATCACTTTGCCACAATGGCATTATCTTCTTGATTGCCCTCTTTACACTCTGCTGGTCCAGTAAGCCTCTGCAACAAATTTAACCCTGATATAAACAGGTTTAAGTTGCACCTGCGTCTACCCAGACTACTTATGGTCCACAAGCTCTCCCATGCACTTCCTACTTCTCCTTTACATCTTTGGTTGTTTATTCTTGTAATACTGGCACCTTAGAGACTAACCAATTTATTTGAGTATAAGCTTTCGGGAGCTACAACTGTAGCTGTAGCTCACGAAAGCTTATGCTCAAATAAATTGGTTAGTCTCTAAGATGCCACAAGTCCTCCTTTTCTTTTTGCGAATACAGACTAACACGGCTGTTACTCTGAATCTTGTAATACTGACATTATAACAATAACATTTCAAATTTTTATTGTGCTTTCCATATTTAAACCACTTTACCAGTGTGTCCTCTTAAGCATCTTAATCACTTCCTTACCTACCAGATTACATTCTATTAATATCATTTGAGTTGGCTTTTCATTTTTAAAGCAGTCATCTTCAACCTCTCTTTTGGCTCTAACTTTTCATTATGATAACTGAACATTTTCTTAAAAAAAGAAAAGGAGGACTTGTGGCACCTTAGAGACTAACAAATTTATAAGTGAGCTGTAGCTCACGAAAGCTTATGCTCAAATAAATTAGTCTCGAAGGTGCTACAAGTCCTCCTGTTCCTTTTGCGAATACAGACTAACACGGCTGCTACTCTGAAACCTGAACCTTTTTTAACTCTACTGAATAAAGCGCTCTTCATCCATGTTGGACAAACCCTATTCCGGGATATACAATATCAGTATCTGATATGTCATTCAGCAATGTGGTACTGTAGTTAATTAAATAATTTAAAGGGTGAGGGGGAAGTCACTTTGAAAGTCCCAATGGAACATTTTTGTTTGTGTTGATTTCAAATCACTCATGTTTGACCTTATTCCCTACAAAGGCAAATGTACACACATTTTTTTAGATGCTTGATAGCCCTTTTTACTTTGTATTCTGGGGGCAGAGTGTTCAAATATAGGCTATAACACTGAGGAACTTTTGTTGCAAGAAAGCTGCAGGTAGAGCAAAATAAAATGCATCTATTCAGGAACCTTCATTCATACTAACAGATATTTCACAGTCAAACATTTTTACCTCTTAGTAGCCAGCATCCTACTTCTTCAAAAGGTTTTAATGCCAAATATCAGGAGGAGGACAAGAAGAAACTCTATAGCATAATTTAATTTCGAGACACGATGAAAAGTCTGTGCCCCTTATTAAGAAATCTATGTAAAGAAAATTGCAACTTCAGGGAGCATACAAGGAATACTGGAACAATCACACATGCGTACCCAAAAAATGCACACTTTCTTACTTTCCCTTTTATGTATAATCAGGCTAATCCCTGCTTTTGCATTCTCTCATCTTTCCAGTGACAAAGTTAGTTCATAACTATACAAAAGCATTTTCAAACTATTGGTACACAAACTTATTTTTTAATTCATTTCATTCACTTCCAAATTCTTAGGACAACATTCCACTTTCTTACAGCTACATGAGGGCAAATCTGGAGTGATTATATTGATTTAAATGGAATTACTCAGGGCTGGATTAAAAGGATAGGTACATATCTCACACCTTGGCTCCTGGAACCATATGGTGGCACAGAATCTCAGTTTTCTTTTTTTTAATATGTTTCAAGCCATCGTGGTTGTAAAAAAAACCTTGAAAACATCATCCAAATATAATGTATGCAGTGATCCCTGGCTTGAGTCTGCTTACAGTTTAAAACACCAACTCTGAAAGGTGTGATCTTCCTCATTTAATTTAATGGATCATAACTCTGAAACCCACTGTTCTAGGGGACCCCTGACAACAACACCACAGCAGAAGATTCTTTGTGTGGGGGATGCTTACTGCCACCACCCTAACATGACTCTACAAGAGTGCTGTGAAGAATTCCAACATATAGAGTCCTCTGCTCATCTGGGTGGTGGCTGAGATCTCCCTTCTCTAGGAAAGACCCCAGCTATGTGAACACATGGAGCAGTAATCCAGGTAGAGAGGATGCCCAGCCTGCCCAAAGAGAGGAGATGCTGCTGGGCTGCCACTAGGCCAGAAGATGGTTGTATGGGTGATCTCTGATCCTGCCACCCCTAGGAGAGTCAAAGGGTTCCCTTTGGGATGTGACTAGTGCCCCAATTTTCCTAATCTGAACCTAGAGTGATTCTGTATTTCCATCTGAGCAAGTGAGGGCAGATTTTGGCCCTCAAGGCCAAATTCATCTCTAGTGTAACTCTTCTGACTTCATCTCAGCTTGGCTTCAGTGAGTTACACCAGGGATGAATTTGGTCCAACAAGCCAAGTTCTAGTCTCATTTCCCATACCCTAGTGTAAATCTGCAGGAATTCCATTAATGTTAATCAGGAAAATGTAGACCTAAGAATTTAGAAAAAGATGCTCAGTTCACTAGAAAAATTAATGGTTGTCAATTATCATCTAATCTATAAAGGTATTAATTCCAAAATATTCACAAACGTAAGTTTCTTCAGGTTTCTGTAAAGAATTATGAGTTCTCTCCTTTCCTGTCCTTCGCCCCCACACTGCCAAGAGTGTGATATTTTGGCAGACAGGCTGAACAATATATTTATGTGAAACTCTACATTGGGCATGGTTCCCTTATCGTTGCCAAGTACTCTTTGGACTCTTGATAAAATAACGAGCCTCTCCCAGTTTAGCAGAACACTCCTATGACTCTACAAAAGGTATTTACAGATAGAGGTGGTGGGTTGGTAGAAGATTCTGTTTGCAGATGCTTCCTTTCTGAACATGCATAAAGCCTTAGCAATATGTCCAGCTTTCCCACATTTTCAATCCTGTAAACTCCTAAAGGCAACAAACTTCAACACTGTATAAAAACTAAAGCATTTAATGCAAGTTACAGTCTTTGCCTTTTCAAGCTGTAGCTCAGAGATATTAATAGGGTTTCTGGGAAACTGCCCACCAACTTATTGTATATCATTTAAAAATTGATTTCAGAGTTATGCAACAAAACTCGCAGCAATTTCTTCACATGTAAAGAGACATGTAGAACCTAGATATCACTATTGGTATCATGTCTAGATCACTAGATACTGCCAAGAAAGATGAACCAAAATTTGTCCTACCATCCCTGTCCTTTTATATCTGTTTAGTCTTGAAGAAAACACAAAAATTGCATTTACTTTATAAACAAAGTATTTTAAGTTTAATATGCACTTATGCACAATCTGCTAATGACAGCAGAACATTGCCTACATGTAATAGAGGCAAAAGGTTTTTGGGTAATGATATGGATTTGTTGTTCAAAGCACCAGGGGTTTATTATAAAAGGTAATTTCAACGTAGAACACAAACTTTGTTTTAAATTTAAGATTACTTCAGAATCATAAGAGTTCAGTAAGGGCTAGGGTTCCTATCCTGAATTTCTTGCACTCTGAAATCAGGAGCAGATTTAGGTGTTGAACAAATGCAGGATCAGAATATAGGACAGTATTATTGTTGTTTATGGTATTTTAAGATGGCAAAGAGGTAGCTAATATGAATGTGGTAACCTTTAGCAATAACAGAGAACTTCACATTTTCAAGTTTCAGAGTAACAGCTGTGTTAGTCTGTATTCGCAAAAAGAAAAGGAGTACTTGTGGCACCTTAGAGACTAGTCTCTAAGGTGCCACAAGTACTCCTTTTCTTTTTTCACATTTTCAAGGGTTTTAAAAGCATTGGGCTTTTTAAAATCACATAATCTCTATGGAAATCAGTGGGGCTTCCACATAAGGAGCAGCCCCATAACTAATCTTCACAACAGCAGGCAAACAAGTATTATTACCCTTATTTTACAGATGTGAAACTAAAGCAAAGAAGTTAGTGGGCCAAAGATACAACTCAGAAGGTCTTGGCTCTCAGGCCTGAGCTCAATCCATTAGATCACAGGTGCCAGCATAATATCAGCTTTTGATATTCAGTGACTGTCAAGTTAAGCACTCAGATTCCCTTCACCGGACTTGGTAAAGAGAATTAAGTCCTTTAAAATTTCTTGGCCCCTTTTTCACTTCAGGTACACCGTATTACTTTCATTTGCCAATGCTTTTTTTCTTGAAAAAGGGAATATGAAAAGTCAGAGCTGCATAGGCTAAATAGTTTCATTTTGTATAAACTGCAAAACCACTGAAGTTTGGTTTAGCAGACTGGAAAAGGTTCTCCCCACCACCACCACATGTTCACCAACTGCATTTGCCTGATGAGAATGTGTTTCTGATTATTCTTGATCCAAGCTTTTGTTGTCGCTATAAAGGTTTATAATTCCAAATAGGAGCACAATAAAAATATTAGTAAATTCACCATATTAGCCTGGCCTTGGTTTTCAGTGTTAAAACATAAAAATAAAAAAGTTATTTCCTTTATTTTACAAATATTATACAAAAATATACATTCTTAGTGAGTTTGTGTGTTTTTGTATTTGCCTTACTTATATATGGGCTGAATCAAAGGCCTGGATCTGAATCCCAACACAGATCTGAGTGTTACTTTGAACTTTACTGTTATTATTATTATTTATGTATATTGTGGCAGTGCTTAGAGGCTTCAGTCAGGATCAGAGCCCTGTTGAACTAGACTGTCACACACAGGGGTGAAAGTAAGTCTAGGGACTTACCGGTATGGGGGTGGGCTGGGGCTGGCTCTGGCCCCCGGAAGGAGCAGGGCCTCAGACGGAAGGGGCGGGGCTGGGGGTCAGAGCCAGCCCTGGCCCACCCTGTACCAGTAAGTGCCTCCTTCCCCATCTCCTCCCCCCGCCGGGGTAACAGTGGCAGCCGAGGGCTCTGGCAGCGGTTTAAAGGGCCCTGGGCGGTAGCGGCAGCCAGAACCCTGGGCCCTTTAAATCGTTCCCAGAACCCCACTGCCACTTCTCCAGGTCTCTGGCAGCAATTTAAAGGGCCGGGGGCTCCAGCCGCTGCTGGGAGCTGTAGGCCCTTTAAATTGCACCTGGGGAAGACAATTCACCCCGGTACGGCGCACTGGCTCTTGCCAGTACGCCGTACCGGGGCATACCAGCTTACTTTCACCTCTGGTCACACACAGAAGACATGGTCTCTGCCCAGAAGAGCTTACAAACTGTATAGTGGCTAAAACAAATTCCGAATCCCATCTTCCCAAACTCTGTGAAAGTTCAGAACTGATGTGAATCTTGAACTCCCAAGTTAAAGATCATGCAGGTCTTGAGTTTTGGTTTTGGTCCACTGACAAAAATTACACATCATATAAGAGAAATTAAAGCTATTGAGACAAATCCTGATTCTCTTACACATGCCACTGTTTCCAGTGGGACTGCTCATGTGAGTACAGTGAGCAATATTTGGGCCACAAAATCAAACTTCCAGACAAAGTAGGTTTATCTCTTACAGAAGTTTCAAAATGAATGGAGAAGTTTGCACCATGGGCCTGATTATTCCCTCATTTACACTGGTGTAAATTGGAATTAATTCCACTAAAGTCAATGGAGTAACATTGGTGTGATAGAGTAGTAAATCAGGCCCATCAACTCACTTTTTTGTGCATTTGTTCAAGCTTCATCACTTTAATTTGGTTAGGGTGTAGCATATTTATACACTACCTGAAAAAACAGTCAAATGCAATACAAAATAAAACTAAAACTAAATAAATATACAGCATAAAGGATGTAACATAGCCTTTATCTTGCTAAGAACTAAGTAATGTTTAAACATTTTCTGCATGGGGAATAAAGATAAAAAATGAAGGTAAAGCTTTTCTGATAGAGGAGGGGGGGAGAAAAATGAGAAGTGAGTAAGATGCTGTTGCCAAGAGTAATGCCTGAAACACCAGAACAGCTGATAAAACTATTTGAGTACTGTGGTCCCCGACAGAATAAAACTGTAGCGGGATACTGGTTTTTTTTACCCAAAACCAAGAAGCAGAAGAGGAATAGATATTTAGGCTACAGAGCTGAGAACTCTGACATCCACATGTAACTCTAGAGACATTAAAGATTCCCTAAATAAAGACAGGATTTTTTTGTGGACATGTAATTCCAACTTGTGGGAGAGATTCTTGAGAGATACAGAGCTAACCCTTAGAGAAATGGCCTCCAAACAGCAAAGGCAGTTGAACTGCCAGGGAAAGGATCAAAATAACATCAGCCACTAGTACGGAAGAAGTACACAGTCTCAAGATAAAGGAACCCAGGATACAGGAAAGAGGCAAAGTGATTGAGAATGCAGGCATCATGGTTCAATGTATTTGCTGTGGAAAGCAACATCAGAGACAGAAAGAAAGCCTATGTGCCACAATGCAAGGGGTGTTGGAAACAGAACCACTTTGCATCCCAATGCCGCAGCTACCTTAGAAAGAAAAAAGCAGCAGTACATGAAGTGACTGAGGATGTAGAGACATCCAATGAAAAGGAGAATATCTGCAGTGTGACTCTAGCACAGGGATCGGCAACCTCTGGCATGTGGTACACCAGGAAAAGTTGCCAGCGGGCCGGGCCGGTTTGTTTACCTGCAGCGTGTGAAGGATTGGCTGATTGCAGCTCCTACTAGCCGCGGTTCGCCGTCCCAGGCCAATGGGGGCTGCAGGAAGGGCGGCCAGCACATCCCTTGGCCCATGCCGCTTCCCGAAGCCCCCATTGGCCTGGAGCAGCGAACCACGGCCAGTAGGAGCTGCGATCGGCCGAACCTGTGGATGCGGCAGGTAAACAAACTGGCCTGGCCTGCCAGCAGCTTTCCCTGGCGGGCCGCGGGCCAAAGGTTGCCAATCCCTGCTCTAGCAGATCCAAAGCCTCTCAATGTACAGGCACTGCAAAAGAAGGCTGCCAGCCATTCAACTGTCGTATTTGCAACTATGCCATCAGAACAACGATCAGTTTGATTCCAGCTGGATTGTGGAGCCAACTACAGCGTAATCCCAGCAACACTGATAAGCAGAAATATTAGGCTGGAGAAATGTGACCAAATGCTCGTGATGTATAATAAAACCATTCTAAGGCCAGTGGGCAAAAACAAGAGAGATTATCGTTTGGATTTTATAGTAGTAGACACACAGGAGTGCCACCCACTGTAGGGCAGCAGAGGAATGCAAGCCAGGGATCTGATCACAGTACACCAGAATACCCCAATGTGAGAGAGGAAGGAGAATGGTCACCATGGGCCATGTCCAACATTCTAAGAGAATATAAGGACATATTTCAGGGAGATAGACATCTAGACAGCAAGATGAAGTTAGAAATAGACATCCATGTGCAGCCCATGAGACTACCAGAATAGTTGGTTCCAATAGACCGTATAGAGCCACTGAAGAGGGAACTGGCAAGCCTGTAAAGAAGAGGCATTAGAATTGCTGATACTAGCACAGAGTGGATCAGCAGCCTAGCAGTGGTGAGAAAACCTTCAGCTAAACTGAGAAGCTGCATTGACCCAAAACCACTTATCAGAGCATTGAAAAGAAGTCACTAATGACTGGAGACATACTATCTAATTTATCCACAGCAAAAGTGTTCAGTGTTTGTGATGTCAAGTATGGGTTCTGGCATATTGAGCTACATGAGCCATCCAGCCACTGGAAAATCTTTGCCACACCTTTTGGCAAGTACTGCTAGGTGTGAATGCCTGTGCCATCAGCCTGGCCTCAGAGGCCGTGGGGACAGATGAGGACTGACAGAGTCCAGGTGTGGTGAAAACAAAGCTGGTATAGCCTGATCAATTAACATAATTGATGATGTTTTGGGGTACAATTATGCATTTGTCACAGATACGTTCTTTTTCAGGCAGCTATTTAGAGTTAATTAAAAAGATAAAATTGGTGGAACACACACATATGAGCTTTAGTTAATACAGACAACTGGCGGATACATAAGTATAAGGATAAAATAAGTAGAATAAAGTGGTTTTCTGCATTGTTATATTTACAACCTTCCATTTTGCGTACTTACAATGTTACATTGTGGAGGCCATTAGAAACAAAGATGGAAGGGAAATTTGGTGGAACACATCAAAGAGTAGCTCCTGATTTAATTTATACTCTTTCAGGGGCTTGATGAACCTGAAAAATAGGAAACTTTATTGGATCCTCCATACTCCATCTTTATGTAACTTATCGGGTACACAGCCATAGTCTGAATGACTGTTCATTACGGCAATGTTCCAAAAATGGAAACTGGAGTGATAACTGTCTGCCAAATCATAATGTTTTAATACAAGTTTAAAATGAAGTTTGGAGTGGTGACTGCACATCTAGTTTCCCCAGCAGTTATAACTTGTTTAATTAGTTGCTGCACAATATTGTCCATTCATATTATAGGTTACTCTTTTCACGGAATTTTCCACTTTGATAACTGCACTGGAATCGATGAGATAGAAGAAGCTGGTCCTTTTGACCTATTCTGCAGTTGTACTTCTCCTCCTGGGCACACATATAGGAGGGATCCCCTCAAACACATGACACCTGCATACATACTGATAGCCCTCCACAGAGCAAGAGGCGCATGTGGGCACTTCAATTTGGTCACGTAGATATACCACCCAGGGAGGCAAATTCAGTTGTTCTTTTGAGTCAACCTACTGGATGAACAGCAGCCAATGTGTTAAAAAGATCTGTATTAGGGTCAAACACTGGCAATGAAGTAGTGAATGCCACATACAAGAATGGGTTTTAAAGACCACACACACTGGGGGTGATAGGGACTATGTTTTGGGGCTTTTGGTTATGGACTTTTGCACTATATTTGCACTATATTGTTAATAATCTATGATGGACTGGAGGATAAACTCATATGGAATTACTGGGGACCCAAAAAGGAAACCAAGGTGAGGGGCCACTTGCAGGACTGCCCCAAGGCCACATGGGGAGTGTGTCCAGGATGAGGCCACTCATTTACATATCCCCTACACTGGACATCTGGTGACTTCTGAGAGACTCTGACTGGAACCTGAAAATCTGAGCATTGTTAAGGAAATGCCCAGACCAAAGGATGTGAAGGGGTCCAACAGGAAAGTAGAGTCAACAGTAAAGACAGACAAGAGACTTATGACAAAGGCAAAATAGACAGGAAGAGATCCCTACCGTGATGTTGGACCATCACAACATATCGTCCCAGGCACTAGATAGTAGTCCAGCATTGGGAGTGATGCGCCAGAGAACCAAAACTCTGCTTCCCATTATGGGATAGACTGTTGTAACCCAGTGGAGAGCTGATGAACATTACACAGAAGCTATTAAGAAAATGCCAAGCTAAGCAGATGGCTCGCTACAACAAATGAGCCAAGTGAGCAGGCCAGAGTCCAACCAGCACATAGCCACACAAAGCAGTGGTAAAAGGCAATTGTCCAAGCATCAGTGGGATACAGATCACATGAGGTAGCTACAGACCCAGGACAGTGGTGGAGACAAAACTGAAGAAATTTGTGTAGTAGTGACCGACAGTCAGTATTCTCAGACACATGGCGCAAGGCTAGGACCAGGAGGACTTAGAAAGAGCTTCAAGTATCAGCTGGCCTAATGTAGGAATCGGAAGAAACAAGGATTATGAGCAATACAGAGGACCAGCAGAATGAAGGCAGCCACAGGCTGGAAGTAACTCTCCTCCCCATCCTCCCACCCAGAGATAACACAAACAAGAAATTGGAGACTGGTTCAAAGACCAGCATACTTGAAGGACTATGAGCCCTTATTTATTTGGTGTATGCAATTCGGTCAAGACAAGCCACAACGTTCTTATCAACGATGTTCAAGGCACAAAGACCTCCAGTAAGTTGAGTCATTTTGCAGTCCTCAACAATATGTGTCATGGTTTGTGGTTGCCCACATTGACATAGGGGACTGTCTCTATAATGCCACTGAAATTCTGCGGCATGATGGCCTGGCAGTAAAGGCCATGTCCCTAGGGTGGGCTATGTGTTAGTAACCTCTGTCCCCAGCAAGTCAGCAAACACTGGCACAAAAGACACAATAACAAAAAATTAAAAGGAAAGAGGTAACAATCTGCATGGAGCTTGGAGGAAAGAGCACCAGTTGCAGGAGGGAAGAATTTGGAAAGGGTACCAGGAAGTCAGTATGTTTGCATGACTTGAATGCTGACTACACTTGCAGGTGGTCTGTAAATAGTTCTCTTAATAAAGACCCAGTGTAGTTTTTGAAACATGGAGTTCTCTTATGTTATTACCCAGCATGCAATACATGAAACAGAGATTGTATGCAGCTAATGCAAGTTAGAGCAGCCCCCAAGATGCTGTAACCTGCACCAGGGCTGGCACAGAGAAGAAACTAATAATTAAATACATAAATAGTTGTTCTTTCCTCACTAAATTTTAGGGTTTCTGCTTTTCAGTTTAAATCTAAAACAACGTATAAAACACCAACTGTATTTTTTCAATAATTGATTTTAAAAATTAACTCAGAAAGAGAAGTGTCACATACTTTAAGGAAGTTTCAGTGGAATTTAGGTCCCATTCTTGCCATCCACTGTAAGTTAAAAGTTATAGAGTGTATCACTTCCTGTTCATGCTCTCCGTAGTTCAGTTTTTGGTCACATGTAGCAGCAATGTGGTAAGTGGCTTTTTTTTATGGTTGCAATGTGGAAATGTAAGCTTTTGTGAATTTTTAAAATGTTTGCACTCACTTCAGTTGCTCAAATTTACTGTATGCCATCACAATTTAAATAAATGTATAATAAACAATTTTCTAGGAAGTACCAAAATGCCCCAAAATAAATAATGGAAATGAGAGAGACTAGAAGATGAACCCTAGAATTCCTGATATTAGTCTTACTGGGATGTTGCATCCCTCAAACCTGGCTACAAATAAATATGTAAATAAAAACTCTTGTGTGTCCTATTTTTGTTTTATTCTTGTTTTAGCCTGGATATTTTTTAGCCTGTTGTCTTTTCTCTTCTTTTCCTTTCCTATTGATGTTCTACCAGGAAGTAAACATCTAGGTTCCAACCCTGCAAACACTTTCAGATACGAATAACTACATGCACACGAGAAGTTCCATTGAGTTCAGTGGCACTAAAATTTGCAGGTTTGGGGCCCTGGTTTACAAAACCACAGAGCAGACTTTCTGCCGTCCATGTTCACCAGAAAGCTGACTTTCTACTCTTCTATCTGTAAAGAACAATCCTTTTGCTATATTTTCCCACCAAGAAACAGTAATATCCACTCTTCTACCCAACCAGGGAGCACATCTGACCTTCTTTCACGCTATAAAGCAAAAAGAAAAGGAGGACTTGTGGCACCTTAAAGACTAACCAATTTATTTGAGCATAAGCTTTCGTGAGCTACAGCTCACTTCATCTTATGCTCAAATAAATTGGTTAGTCTCTAAGGTGCCACAAGTACTCCTTTTCTTTTTGCGAATACAGACTAACACGGCTGCTATTCTGAAAACTATAAAGCAAGCCGTTGCACCCCGTCCTTTCCCTCTTTCAAGAAAGAACCCCATCTTGCTTTCCTCTGTCACCTCTGAGGCGCTGCCCATCCAATCTGTTCAGAAGGAAATACTCCTCTCAGATCAGAATCTTTCCATCCTCAAGGACCTGTTAGTGAAGAGTGATCTGACACCCTCCCAGCCAACCAGATTCCTCCTGCTCCTAGGTTTAAGGAGCCTGATACTTAAGAAATCATAGTTGGCCTCCAACTGCCCAAATTCCAACTGTCATAGAACTGCTGGGGTACCATTGAAAGCAATGAAATCTCAAGGCCCTACAGTTCCCCCGCCCCCCACCCCCAGAACCTTCCATAATCTTCTTTAGCATCGGTGGTGTTCTTGTTACATCCTCCTTACACAAAATGGAGGATGAGCCATCTCACTTTGTGAACGTGACAGAACTTGAAACAATTTTAAATGGCTGAAAAAGCACAAAGAAAGAAAAAATCCTGTATGTCAAACAAACTGGGCAGCTAAAGTACGTACATGCTCATTATAGCATGCTTATATATTTTCTGGTATTTCATGCCTGGTAAAGGGGAATATCGTGACTGACGCAGTGCGGGAGATAGCAGTACAGCAACCCACTTAAGGGGGGATATCAGTGGACAGGGTAGTTGAACATAGATGTAACTGAGTGCTGTGTGATTTGGGGATGCATACGTTGAAGAAGAGGTAGCTAAACCCAGGTATAGTGGGTGCGCAGAGGAATAGCTGAATACAGGTATGGGTCGAATTGGGCAGATAGAGGAATGGCTAATTAAACAGACAGGTGTGTATGTGAGGGGTAGAGGGAAAACCGAACTCAATGGAAGGCCAGGATTTAGGCTTCTATTGTTAGGACTAAAGCCTGGCTGGGGGATTACCCACTTGATTATTGCTGCTTTGCCTTCCAGGAAGACAGAAGCACAGGAACATGGTGATGGATGGGAGATTTAAAAAAACACAAGGCCACAGAAGAGGAATTTAAAAGGAAAGTGATCTGGACGCAGCAGGATTGTGAGGCCAGAAGGGATCATTGTGATCTTCTAGTCTGATTTGCATAACACTTGGCCATAGAATGAGCCAGGCATGTTTGGTGAGGGGGACGACACCGATTTCCTAACCAGCTGCTTCAATGTAAGGTCTGCCCATCTCCAGCCAGATGAAAGGGAGAGTCCCACCTACCACTTTTTAGACATAAAGAGCTGATATCAGAATTGGGAGTAAACAATAGACAGCCATCTTGTCCAATTGTACTTCAAAATGAAGGTGCTGAGTATATGTGAAATGGGACATTTCACTAACCATTTACACAGGTTGAGGATCTGGCCCTTACCGTTTTCCATGTTGTCAATTCATGATTTTATCCAAATTCTTGTGACATTTTATGGTTTTCTTAAAACCTCAGCTCCTGGAGTCACATGCATACATGACAATCTCAGCTTTCATTAAAAAAGTAAGTTTCCAGCTCTCACAGTAACTTGAAAATATAATGCATGTGTACCCCCAAAGGGTCAAAAATAAGAGGGGAAATAAAAAAAATCCTGGGTGCTTTTTAATTTCATGATTTTTAAAACAATGTCATGATACTGAGGGGCTGGATTTATAATTTTTGAACACTTGCAACTGTCAATACTGTGCTTACATTAGGGAAATCGTAATAGTTTGCAATAAGGATGGAAATATAAATTAGTGTAGACATTTTTTGAGGTGAGGAGCAAAGAAGCTCTTTTAATTTTTTTATTGTTAATTTTCTTTCACTTGTAAAGTCTTTGGAGGTGATTTAGGAATAAATAAGAAATGAAAGAATAAAGTTCACAACACTGAGGGCACCCGTACAAGATAAGGGACAAAGCTACTCACATGCAAAATAGTTAGAATATCCATGGACCAAATTCTGGGAGAGCGGGAGTGATACCCAGGGCAGGCAAGGGCACAAGATGGTTTTGGTGGCACTGGTGAGGGTAGGGGGTAATGGCCAGGCTGGGTTGGAGTGTGAGGTGGTTTCCATGGCACTGGCCAGGGTAAGGGGTGATGCCCAAGCAGAGCTGGGAAACAAGGTGGCTTTGGTGGCACTGGCTGGGGAGGCGGCAATCCCAAGGCTGGGCTGGTGCATGAGTGAGATGGTTTGGGTGGCACTGGTCAGGGTAGGGGGCAATGCCTGGGGCATGAGGTGGTTCCGGTGGTACTGGTTGGGGTAGGAGGTGATGCCTGAGGCAGGGCAGGATGCGGTTTTAGTGGCACTGGCCAGGGTAGGAGGCAATGCCTGGGTTGTCACATGAGGTGGTTTTGGTGACACTGGCCAGGGTAGATGAAGCCTGGCTCAGGCTGCGATATGGATTCAGTGGCACTGGTTGGGGTAAGGGGTGCTGTCTGGCACAAGGTCGTTTTTCAGTGGCACTGGCTGGGGTACAGGGCAATGTCTGGGCCGGGGTGTGAGGTGGTTTCAGTGGCACTGGCTAGGGTAAGGGGCAATGCCTGGACTGGGCTGGCACGTGAGGTAGTTTTGGTGACACGGGTCAGGTAGGGGACGATGCCTGGCATGTGAGGTGATTCCAGTGGCACTGGGGGGCTGTAGAGGGTGGTGCCTGGGGTGGGGCACAAGGCAGTTTCAGTGGCACTGGCCAGGGTAGGGAGCACAAGGTTGTTTTGGTGTCACTGGCCAGGGTAGGGAGTGATACCCAGGCTGGGGCGTGAGATGATTTCAGTAGTAGTGGCTGTGGTTGCGGGCAATGCTTGGGCTGGGCTATGAGATGGTTTCAGTGGCACTGGCTGGAGTAGGAGGCGATGCCTAGGCTGGGGCATGAGGTAGATCTGATGGCACTGGCCAGGGTATGGAGTGATGCCTGGGGTGGGGCACGAGCTGGTTTTGGTGACACTGGCTGGGGTAGAGGGTGATGCCTGAGGTGGTTCCAATGGCACTGGCCAAGGTAGGGGGCAATGCCTGGGGTGTGAGGTGATTTTGGTGGGACTGGCCAGGGTAAGGGGGGGATGCCCAGGTTGGGGCTTGAGGTGGTTTCGGTGGCACTGGCCAGGGTTGGGGGAAAAGGCTGGGTTGTGCTGGGAGGTGGTTTTGGTGGCACTGTCTGGACTGGGTCAGGGATTGAGGTGGTTTTGTGGCACGGACCAGGATTGGGGGCGATGACCGAGGTAGGAGCAGGTCCGGAGGTGTTTTTTAGCCGGTAACATTGAACCCTGTGTCCAGAGCACTCCACAGGCCGACCAGTCACAACTTCTATATCATAATGCCAACTTTTCCCAACTTAGCACTAAAAATTTCCCAAAACTGGTGAAAAATTCCCAGATAAAGTTTTTTATTTCAAAATCTCAAAGGAACGTAATATGTGTGTTTTAAATAACTATATAATATATATTATATATTATATCCAACTTATTCTTATTCGTTCGAGATATTTCACATTTATTATAATTTTTACACATATAGACATGTTTTTCAATTTTAAACTTATGTTACTTATACAGTAAATAAAATATTTAACACATGAGGAGTAGGATTGAAATAATAAAAAACAATGTATTTTACACAAATTTCACTATTTTAAAAACAAAAGTATTAATAAGTACAGCATGTGCCCTGCAGTGTACTGTACATTAAAGTTACTTTGAAAGTAAACATATGATTATAAAAAAGCAAACAGAAAGAACAAATAACACTCTTTTATATAATTTTCCTTATTATTATAATCTCTGAGTTTTATCCATTTGCTGACTCATAGTCTGAGTCGTCAGTAGGAACATTATTACCATCATTAATATTTTTACTAGTTTTATCACTGTCATTTTTACTGTACATATTTTTACAATGTAAATACAAGTGCTTAATAGTAATTACAAAATTAGAACATTTCTCTTGCTTTGCTTTCAAAGCTGACCTTATAACTACACTAGAATTGAGTGTTATGGTTGTCATATTTATTCCCTGAAGGAGATTCATCCACAAATACACTAAATTCATTAACTTTCAATTTTTCTACAAGTTCCTCAGTCTCAGTTTGTGCCAAAACGTTGCTAATTATAGCAGTACATTTATCTTTCTTTATTGTTACAGCCTCAGCAATTTTGGAATCAGGGAAATAACTACTTCAGTGAAGCGTTCTTCAGATTGAATACTGACATTGTGTGCAGCAAAGTAACAGGCCATTCTAATCTCTGCATTTTTAACTTGCTTTTCAAATTTTTGTGCTTTTTTAATTTCACAATCTTGTTTATTAAACATATCATCAATTTTCTTCTTATTAGATACCGTCTGAACCTTTTATGTTTTTTACCATTAGCGTTCTTATCTAACTCACTAGTACCTGCCTGGATTTTTACATCACAACATTTGTAATAAGCTAAAAAACTATTGTTTTCTGCTTTCTGCAGCAGTCTTTGTATTTACCTTCTTGAAGCCACGAGTCTTGAAAGGCTTTTTTGAAAGTAGATGGCTTCTCTTTTGGTGGAAGTTCACCCCGAGTCTTCAATACTCTGTTGGCAGTGCTATCCCGTTGTTTTCATTTTGATGTGGACGGATCTTTGTCTACTCCTGCAGTCCTCTTCATCTTCTCACCAGCCTTACAGGTCTCTTTATTCATTTTTTACATAGATAAAAAATGGAAAGAGATATCTGAAATAATGGAATGCCATAATTAGTATAATGTATATTTCAATTTATATTTAAATCAAAGAAAGGAACATATTATATATTATTACCTAACACAGTAGGCAAAGATATTTAATATTTGCCTGGAGGAAGGTGCTGTTACAAATTTAGGAACAGCCCAACGCTCTGGTCCACATTCTCTGTGCAACTGCAAGCACGAAATACAAAATTTTAGAGATTTAATGACAGATCAAGAAACTAATCATAATCAGTAAGTATTGCAATATATTTAATTATTGGAAGGAACCTTGCCTAGAAGATACATTTGATAACCATCCCCTCATTACCCGCCAGCCAGCTGTTGCTGAGGTTGGTTTGTTGTGAGTGCATGTGTGCAGGCTTGTCACTTCACTTGTGCCGTCATGATACAGTACGCTGAAGCACCAATAGGAGAGCAGCATAGCCCGCTTATGAAAATCACGTGACAAATATTCGCCAATCGAATTGAACACATTTTGAGGGAAATTTAAAAGCAGCACAAATATTTTACTTACTACTTTTTAAGAAAGCGTCCCAGGATTTTTGAGGCTTGGGGAGTCTTTTACTTTTTGTGAAATTTTTCAAGGTGCCACAAGTCCTCCTTTTCTTTTTGCGAATACAGACTAACAGGGCTGCTCCTCTGAAACCTTTCCCGGCATTGTTTAGGTTGTGAACGAAAATTCCCCATTTCCCAAGCTGACCCATTTGACTCCGAAGTTCCCCAGGTTCTGGGAAATTTCCCAGGATGTAGCAGCACCGCAATTGCTCACATGCGTCCCACCCTTCCCCCAAGCAGAGCCTGGGTCGGGCTTCGGCGAGGGGCACAGGACCCGCGCGAGGCCGTGGGTGACGGGAGGAGGAGCGAGAGAAGGAGCGGAGCCAATAGGGAGCGGCAGACGCGGCTCGCGCTCACCACACTGCGCTGCGACCGTTGAGGTTGCGGTGGGGCGGGTAGGGTGGAAAGACCAGTGAGAAGCGGCGGCCAATAAGCAAGCGGCGGCTGAGTTGCGCGCGGGCCCAGGATGGGAGGAGGAAGGAGGGAGGAGCGCAGCCAATGGTAGCGGCGCGCGCCGGGCCCGGAGGGGCGGGAGCATCGGGGCCGGCGGAGAGCAGTGGTTGGCGCACGCGCAGAAGGCAGGAAGGGGGGGGAATGAGCGGTAGGCAGGGGGTAGAAGCGCAGGCCCAGCCCCTTCCCCGCCGCAGTGAGTCCTGACTCGGGCGGCCATGTTGTGCGGGGGGAGGGGAGGAAGGAGTTGAGAGAAGACAGGAGAGACAGACTCTCTCTCACACACACCGCACAAGATGGCCGGGGAGGCAGCCGCAACCAGGCTCCCAGGTGGTTCGGCCGCCGCTCGGGTCGCCGGAGTCGGGGAGGCACCTGGGCACCGGCCTCGCGGGCCACTTCGGGCCCGGCACTCAGGGGTTCCGGGGAGACGGAGAGCGGCGAGCCGAGCGCTCCGTACGGGGCTGCGGGCGGGCGGAGGGCGATGGCGCCGAGCTGCGAATCTCTGTCGGCGCCTCGAGCTCGGCGGGCGGGCGGCGAGCCCTACGCCGCCGCAGGCAGGGTGAGGCGGGGAAACGGCGCCCGACGCTCCGGGCCGCCGCCGGGCTCCGCATTGCTGGTGAGTGGTTCCGTCTCTGCGCCGCATTGTTCTTTGTCCTTGAGAGGAAAAACAAAATGTCCTTGGAGCCGGGAGGGGGAGGGGAGATTCCTGCCCCCCCCTTCCCCTCCGCCCTGGGCTAGGAGAGCCTGGAGCGAGCACCCTCCAACGCTGCAGCCCCTTTTCGGTGAGGGGGGCGTCTCTCGCGCTGGGGGGCCGCGGGGTGCTGCAGAGCCGGAGGGAGCCCATGGCTCTGCGAGCTCCCTAAAGACTCGGCATGCAGAGCTCCCCTCCCGTGCAGCATTAAGGGGGCCCTGGCTCCTAGTCCCCACAGGGAGTACTAAGGGCGGGGGGGCTGCAAACCAGTCCCTGGGCCCTAGTGCAGGACTACTGGAGAGGGGGCGCACCCCAGTCCGTCTCCGGTGCACCATGGCAAGGGGGCATTTGCAGACCAGTTACTAACTCCAGTGCAACACTAACGAGGAGTGGGGCTGTAGACTTTACTATATGTTTAGCCCCAAGTCCTAAGGTCCAAAAATAGTTCTTTAAAGAACATTTATTGCCCCTTGCTGCTGAAAAGGGGATCTACTCTCCCTAGTTTGTAAGAACAAAGACGCCATGTCTGTTTCTTAAAAATAAAACTTGGTTTTTTTTGTGGGGTGTTGGCTTTTAACTCTTTCTGCACCCGTGAGCGAAAGCAGGCTGCAGAAGAGAGAGCTTCAGTACTTTATTGAAACGATCAATTAAATTTTTAATTTATCTAAAAAATAGTTTGGAGACAGAGCTTTAAACAAAAGTCTGAGATTTAAGCGCAGTGTAGTGTTGTGGTTAAACTGGCATTATATAAACTTAGAAATCTTCTAAAACAGCCTTGTTTATGCCAACTCTACAGTTTAAAGTTTAAAAAAAATTACAGTCGTGAATTAGACTGCTCTGCAGAAGGAAAATTGGTTTCTTAAAATGAATAATATGTGAAAGTAACTAATTGCAAATGACACTGAAATATGTAGTTACTAAAACACCTTTGCTAAAGTGTCATTTTGTATTTGGTATTTAATTTGTGCATTTTTCTGCTACTCAGGCTGCGGTTATTTGCATAGCATTTTGATCATTGTTCAAGTGTAGCTGTTTTTATAATTTAGAGCTTGTGTTCAATACTAGTTATCACACTCATTTAAAAGGAAAAGTTTAAATGGAATATTTAGTGTTTGCTTCATATTTGCTCACATATTTAATGATTACTCACATGTTTTAAGATAATGTTCAAATACCAAATCTATAAAAAGTTACTGTAGAATATTACAAGGTAAATAAAGTAGCTACTCTTGTATTAATTGGAGATGGTATGTAGCCATATTTATTGTAATTTATCTAGTGTTGAGTCATAGAAGAATATTTTAAAGTCTTTGTGCTCTTTCTCAAATACAACAGTTGAAAGGTAAATCTACAGTTTCATGATATTCCTTGTAAATGTGAATTGGGTATTATGAAAATGAAACTTGGATATTTTTAGAAATGTTTATGTTTAAAAACATGATTGTTAATCTTGCACACAAATTTGTGTATCTTCATTTTAGGTTTGAATTGTAATGGTTTTATAACTACAGTTACATCTCTGCAGTATTAGGGTATGACAGTTTGCTGAAAAGAAAGTTCTAGGTGAAAGTCTGCTGTATTTTTAGCACAATGACTTTTTTTAAAAAAAAAAAGCTTCAGTTGTTTTTCCTTCAAATGCTGTTTCAGCTTCAATAGTTAAATTGGTTTTGAAAACAAAATTGCTAAACCGTTTTTTTTAAACTTTAAAGGATTTGCATTCCATTTATATTAGCAGGTACTGAGAATTGAATTTACTCGTAGGAGTCCTCAGTGTGTAATATGCGTGACTTTAAAATACTGACTCTTCATAGAATTATCTGTGAAGCTTTTACTAGGCTGGGGAATATTGGGGATGAATAACTGCCAACCAGTTAAGTTAAGCCTTTTGAGGAAAGGCAAACTTGGTGGTGTTTGTAGTGTTAAAGAGCAATGCTTGGGGACTGATTAAAGGTCAAAGATGCTGCAAGTTTTAAAAACTGTACTCTAAAGGGAAAAGCTGATATCTCACTTGGAGAGATCAAATAACTTGTGGCTAAAAATTCACAGAAGATGACGACAGCCATTTTAACATCATAGTTTGTTGATAGTGGGGATTTTATTTAACTTTGTATTGCTAAATTTTGTAAAGCTTGTAAGGGCTTTTGCATTTTATGGAGTAAAGGAGAGTATTGAGGGAAACTATAAAAATACTACTTGCTTTTGCTTTATGAAATATATGTTACAGTTTTGATCTCATCTTTATGGTTAATGGTCTGGTAGTGGTAAAAATAATGGGAGAGGGACAGTCAATTTACCTCTTCTCATGCAAAAAATATGGACTGTGCATGTGATGTTTCATAATCCCACCCCATCATCAGTCTGTCTCTTCAGATGTAAAAACACCAATATTTTTGTTGCCACAGAGATTATAATAACATATATGACAAATACTGTCTTGATTTAATATTAACTCAGTACTCTCTTAAAAATTGCTGTTCTTTTTATATTTTTACAAGTAATTTTTACAACCTTTTTTTAGAGCAAAACAGTAACATTTGTGTGTTTTTTCTTTTTTTTTTTTAAGATAGAACTCCATAAATGTTTACCTACTTGATGGCTGACTGGCTTCCAGGAGGATTGTACAGACAATTTTTTTTAGGTAAGAATGGGTTGTTCTAAGTTTTACACAGTATCATTACCACTTTCAGTTACTTTCTCATTCTTGGGGGTTTATGTTTAATTGTCTACTGCTGTGCTTTACTAGAAAAGGTAAAAGTGACCTTTGTTTTGCAAGTCTTATTAAATTGAATGGGGTGCGCTACAAAATTATTTGGATTTTAAATGGTATGTCTTAATGTAGGTATAAGATGCAAAAAAATGCCCCGTTTTAAAATTTAATGTAAAGTGTGTTTAGGCATTCTGTCAAATTAATTTTGTTCTAATAGCTTAAAAGGTGAATTCATCTATAACAATCTTGACTGAAATTTGGTGAAAAAGCTCATCACTTTACTTCGAAAACTTCCTATTTCATTTACCCTTTTTCCTAAGTGAAAAAATGTACTGAATTTTGTAAATCATTTGTATTCTGCATTCTAAATTTAAATAAAAACAAGTTCACCTAGGCATATTGTAGATTTTAAACATGGCATCAAAAACTGAATAACCAATGTACACACTAATTACAAGAAGTGTCTCGGGGCCTAGCTGTCTTTTGAAGAGCATGAACATTTAAGGTTCTTCAAAGAATTTATTTACATTTATTATTTCTAATTTTGTACTATGATGTTACTCTCCATGTGCTTGTTTTATACTTTAGATGAGAACTTTAATATGCAGTCACTAAAAAGTTATGTTTAAAGAAATATACATTTAGATAGTCCTATGGCAGAAGCGTAGGTGGAATTTCTTAGATAGCTTTTGATCTTTTAAACAAACTTCTTTGTTTCTTTTTTAAAAGGGTTGTACCTGGGTACTGTTTCTTGGTTCCAGTGGCTGGTCTGTTAAACCTGGAATAAAAGGAAACGTTCAAAATTCTGTAGTGTTCATGTCAGGTACGTAATATTAGTGATTCTGTTAGTCTCTTAAAATTCACTTTTTCAGCAAATAAGCAGTAAATTTATGCTGTGGTATTTGTTTAAGTCATTAAAGGGTACTTATCACAGTAAATGAATGGTGTCTTGCTCAGGAATTGCATTCAAATTTTAGTGCATACTAAATACAGTTCATAATATTCTTAACGTGCCCTCTAAATACAATCTTTTCTCAAGATTATGGGACAGTCCATTCAGTAAAAGGAGATGGATCTGTTTGTACCATTTAAAATATATTACATAGTAACATAGCAAATAAAAGTAAAGAATTTAGAAACCCAAGGCAGGTATTTCTATGTTTCTCCATATTCAGCAGCACATAAGTGTATATATAAAGTTAATGAGTTAAACTTCAGGAATACATTGTCCCTGAATTCATTACTTCATGATCATATTTCAAGTTTTTTCTGTTTGGGCTTTCATGCACTTAATTTAAAAAAATGCTTTTGGATGTTTTACCCTCTAAAACCCTTTTGCTATAAAAATGAGAAGCCAAAGCACTAATAGTGCCAGATAACTTGTTATTTCTACAACTTAAGTAGACTAATTTTCAACTACCTTTAAATTTGAGACCTCTTTATCTTACCTTTTTAGATTGATGAAAGGTAGCATGGTTCAAATGTAACTCGGAGTTGTCGATCTTACGTGGTGCTTGTATTAATAACAGATTTCTTCTTACAGGTTACCATACTAATGTACAAATTCAGGTCATGAAATCTTAAGATCATCTTGATGAAGAGATTTAAATTAACTGAGAATCCTTAAAATGAATCTTAATTAATTATATATGTTAAAGTGTACCCCCAAAAGTGTTTTACATAAAACTAAAAATTAGCAAAAATCATACCATTCTCATAAGATCTCCCACCTGATAGTGTACAGATATCCATTCTAGCTTAGATGTAAATTTTAGCCTGTTCCAGCTAATTGCGCCTGTTCCAGCTAATTGCTTTAACTATTCAGATACAGATACAACTTTTCAAGTGTCTCTGCTTGTAGCAGTTGAAAGTCAGTCTCCATTTTACCTACACTGAGAAGTCTTGCCAGTATGACACACAAATCAAACTAATTAATATAGAGAAGTGGTCATATAGCTTACAATGTAAGCAGACTGCAGGAAAACAAATTTTGAATGAGGATGCTGTGTAAAATTTAACAAGTCAGTCATGTAATTGTATAATATGAAACTTGAGAATTAGGAATCCTTATAAGAAATTTATCTGGCATCTTTGATGGCATGCATGTGACTTCTGATGTGAATCTTCAGTCTACTGGAACAGAATGCTACGAAGTCCAGGCCTCTCAAATAATCTACCGATGAAAAAGCCAAGGACAGGCTTGTAATTACAGTAGAACAGTGTACCCAAATCCTGGTGCTAATTCTTACACTTAATCTGTGGAATTCATGATTTTTATTCCTTTGGTCAAGCCTTTTTAAGATCCAAAATCATCAGTCATGGTTGACCTATTCATAAATACAAATATAAGTTAGACCCGTTGGGTTGACCCGGTTTGGCTAATAAACACTTTTATAAGGGCATTTGGAAAAGAATCCTTTCATCTTAATGACCTTGAACTCGTCCTGTACCACCATGGTATTCTTTGTACTGAATATATTGTGAAAACTATGGTCTCCAATGTTCTCTAATCATTTTGACTGTTTAGATCCTCACTTCTTGTCCATTTAATTCAAAGTTTACATCTTTTGATCTACTATATTGGCAGCTGTTCTTTAAATACATTGTATAGACCTCAGTAAACTCTGTACACACCTCTAGGAAACCAAGGAAAGATCTGACTTTCAGACACTTGAGAGCATGTTAACGTGTCATGGAATTCATAAAACAGTTTGTTTATGCTTTGGAATCATTGTAGTCCCTGATGCATTTAACCAGAAAACATGACATCTAAAAACAAATGAGCCTCACCTTGACTGCACTGCATCACAGTAAAGAGACCATGTTAGACGTACAAGACTCCTTTAGAGCTAGATAGCATGCCATCCCTTAGGGAGAGGAGCCATTGTCTATGGAGCAGAGCATTATGTCTCTAAGGCTGCCAGTTTCATAACTTGTAGAATGAGATATTAGTGCAAAGGACATCCATAAGGCTGTCTGGAAATTTCAGATACTTTGATTTGGGGAAGTGTGTGTTTTTTTTTTTTTAGTACACTTGTTCTGTAGAGTTACAGCCATTAGTCTAATTGAAAATCTTATTTTTATTCAGATATCAAGTTAAACTATAAATGGGAGATGCAAATGGAATTTGGCTTAAATTAATATTTACTAATGACCAGTTTCCTAAGTGGAATGCATGGCATAAAACTTAAGCATTTTAGTGGTGCATTTGAGTTCATTAATTGGTGTTTTTCTATGATTATAAGATAAATAGCTGTTTTGGTATATCTGAGTGTCAGTATGATAACATTTAAAGTTGGAAATTGAAAGTATAATGGGCATGTAGTTGGACAATTGTGAAAAACTATCACTAGTGAAAATGCAAGAAATATGATTATTGCCATCCCACGGCTACTTTCTCTCTTTTTGCTGGCAACATTCTTTTTCAGTTCATCCAGTAGACACTTTTGACAACTATCTGCTTACCAAATGTTAACTGCTTCTTCCACAATTGTACTGACTTTAAAATAACATTAATGTTCTCAAATCTGCTTTCTTTGTAGTTGAACTGTGGTATGTCTGTGTTTGACTGGGCCATTATAACCTGAGTAGAGCCAAATGATTATTGCCCAGTAGAGTCGTCATGAAAATAACCAGATGTTTAAAACGAGAACAAAAATGATCTCTGAACCTAGATAATAGATGCCTAGATAATGTGATACACTATTAGAAGTTTCTAAGATTGGACTTTGAAGTTCAACCTTTCACCATAGCTTTGTTTAGTTGCCTTTTATGAAGTCTCTAGTGCTTGCTGATTTCTTTGAAGAGGGAAGTGATAGATGTAAACACTCAATTGGACAAGCAAACTTATCTTTGTGTTATAACACAGAATTTGAGGTTGCTTTGCAGAGGAACCTCTCTCAGTTGTTTGAATGAGAAATTAAATACACTGAATAAAACAAATACTGCTGAATGCTATATACTGTTGGATCTAATAGCAGTGGTGTTGGATCACATTTTAATACACATTTTAGTCCTATAAACTCCTTAGATATTCTACTTAGGTAAACTGTCAGTTGCATACGGGTTACCAGTCAAGTTTGATGGATACCCAGATGTGTGGAAAGAAACCAGGCTTTATGAACAAAATTATAATTACGTTGTTAGAACTAGTTCATTTAAAACATGTTTAAAATGGAAATCTGATGTGGGAAGGGGAAAATATGAAATGAAGGGAGTAACTTGAAGGAAAAAGTATGAAGTAAAATATCAGAATCTAGAAATCTGTACATTAAATATTAAAACTATTGTGAGAATTTATTATGAATACATTCATATCAAAGGTTACATTTCTCTTGAAAATAGATTTTGAAGGTGATGGGAGAAACTTTGTTGGCCAACTGCTGTTAGCAAGAGAATTTTTGACTCATTTGATATAAATTAGATTAAGGCCAGCATTAAGGAGTTAAGTGATCTAGGAGCCTAAATCCTGTTGACTTTCAATGAATCGTATGCTCCTTAGTCTCTTAAATGTTTTTGAAAATTTTATTCTTAATTTTTAAATTAAATTAGTTCTTTGTCATGGGGGAGATCTAGGATTCAGACAGCATCTGTATCAGTTATTGGCTCAGCTGAGAAGCGTAACTTATTTAAAATTTTCTAGTTGTGTAATCACAAAGAGCTTTTGGTGTTAGTTTGCTTTCTGGAGGCTTTACGGGTGGTTGTAGGTGGAGCCATTTACTTTCTTGTCTCTGATAGTGTACTGATATTCTAACACCTATTGATATGGGTTGTCAGTAGGCTCTTACTGAGATACTCAGTTCTGAAGCTGACCACATTTAGAAAACTGGACAATGGGTATAGAGTTTTGCTATGCTGTTGTAGCTGCCTTACAAGGAAAATTGGGTGCATGCAAATTTTGGTAAATACACATACTATATTTAACTGCAGTATCATTTTTTTGGTAATTAGCAAACTTAAGAAAGTGAATGAAGTGGAAGACGTAGGCCGAAACCATCAGGGCATTTCACACACGAATCCATTTCAGATTCCACTGATGCCTGGTTAGTCTTCCCATCTACTTGGTTTCCAAAAGTGCTATACATAGCCTCTTTTCAAATCGCACCTCTGATGTGTCACTGAAGATTAATGTATCCAGGATATGGAGGGTAGTTCTAAATTGTGGAAGAGTTTTCATAAGATCTTTGCCTTCTCAAGTTGCCTAGCAGTACGCTGAGGTGCAAATTGTGATTAGGGCATGTCCTCTGACAAGTGCTGTATGCTTTTTGGTCTTCTTTTATTGGGTACATACTCCCCCCCCCCCCCCTTCCCCCTAACCACATGGGATTGTGGTGGCAGCTTTTTGCTAGGCACTTCCTGGTGTTTACATAAAAATCAGTGAATTTTAAGTTTTATTTAGTGATTTCTGATATGTTTTCTTAATGTATATTTTCCCCTACAGGTGTGGTGAGGAATTGATCTCAGTATGCACAAAATAGCTGATGTTAGTTGAAGCACTGGTAAGTTATTCTTAATATACTTACATGTGATTTAAAATATATGATTTATAGCCATAATGTTTAATTTGCTGAAAAATTGATTGAAAATGTCTTTAAACTTGATTGAATTGAAGCATATTTTAAATAAAAATAGGTTTATTTAAAAGTACCAGAGTCCTAAACTCTTCTTATTTTGGTGATGTTATGAAATGCACTTTTTATATAGTATTTTCAATCAATCTTAAATCTTTCATATAATGCTGTGGCACTCTTGATCTTCCATTTTTGTGACTTGACTTCTTGATGAGAACAAAGGTTAAAACATTAAATCAAATCTTTATTTGTACAGACTACAATATATCAAATATGTTACCTTGTACAAATAGTACAATACTTCATCAATATTATGTCTCAATTTGTGGTAAAAATAGAAAATCACATAACAGAATGAATGTCTTAATTATCCTATTAATACCATTAGCCAAGTGTTGTCCTTGTGTGCTCCTATCAACAGCAGCAAGGGTCCTTAAGCAGACTAGTTAGTAACTATCTCCAGGGAGTTTTCTAAGACTCAGCTCTTTTTCCCCTTCTTATTCCAGAGATCTGTAATTTCACAAAGGATGCTATATGAGTTTAGGGTATGGCCTGCCACATTGAGCAACTAGTTTATAGGGTCTCATTTAGGAATAGTCCTCTGTTGTCAAAATGCATAGTTGTCAGGTTTGAGTAGGAGAGAAGAGTTGATTATATCTAGTGCCACCATTTGGGATGAAAATGGGAATACAACTTCCTTATTGAATTATATTTTAAAAAGAATGTACCCTGGGACTACTTTGTATGACCTTTAAAACAGGTACTGAGAGTCAAGTTTCTTTTATCTGCCCAAATTTAAGTCCTCTTGTTGACTCCGTATCTCTGCATACCATTATCTTTGCCCTAATTTTCAGTGCATTTTGTGTTTATGCTGAATCAAACTGAATCAAAAGTCCTGCCTTGTCTAGACAACCCCTGGAGCGTATTGTAAACAGAAAATTGGTGGAGGAGGTATAAGTCTTTATTTTAATTATAAAAATAATTGGGGGTAGTGACATACTCTTCTGGCTCTTTCTCATTCATTAAAAGCCTTTGTTCTTAATTTAAATTAAGCTGTTTAGAATCTCCAAACTGCCACACTAGAGTACTGCAGAATACAAGGAGCTTGCTGCCAAATGTAGGTGCAACTAGTATTGTGTGTGGTGTCTTGCTTTTTTAATTCTTCACTGGCTACATATCGTTCCTATTTATTTATTGTTCCTTGTACCCTGCCCACTGTACTTGTCTTCTCTTTTTTGTACTGCTTTTTTTAATGCTTCCTACACATGGAACGGTATCTCTTACTATGTTGCACGTAATCTTTTAAACCCACTTTTGCCATGCTATCCACCAGAAACCATTGTGCTATCTTCCTCCTCAGTCCTCTTACCCTGTCTTGACCTCTGTTAAAAGTATGGGAACCTGTATAACTTCTTGCTGTGTCATGGAAAGGAGGGGTGAAGGTTGACGTTAACAACAAAGTTAAATTTCACCCCAACTTTCCCTATACCCTTTCTTTGTGTTCCACTTCTTTCTTTAATTTGGTTTATAAACTCATTGTAGTAGGGTTATATTTCCCAGCAGCAGTTGAAGACATCCCAATTACCCTGTACATTGGGAAGTTATTCACTTCTTTATGGTGCTTTGTAAAAATCTCTAGGACAGAGAGACAGGAGCCCTGAACTTAATTTGAGGAAGAATTATCTTTAGAATGTTTTCCTTTAAAATGTGTTTGTAATTTAAGTTTAAACTTAGGGTTAGTGATTTGGGTTTGAAAGTTCTTGAATAAGAAATAAAAGCATTTGAGTTCACCATAAACCTTCTTTTTGGAGTTGGTGTACTCTACATGACATTTTGAAATTTTATGTGGGCTGTTACCTTTAATCCAGCCCAACTCTTTAAGGTGCTGTCCTGTTTGTGTTTGCAAATTTTGTCCTCAACTTGATTTCAGAGGTACCCTTCAGAAGTTACTTAACCTCAAAACAGTCTAGATCTATAAGATGTGACCAAAGATTCTTGAACCTTTAACTTCAGGGAGAATATAAATCCTTGAGAGCTGGAATAAAACTTCTCTGAGCTAAGAATGCCTTGTCCTATTTAAAGTTACATCATGAACATCAGTGTCATATATCAGAACC
The DNA here is from genome assembly GCF_965140285.1 of Lepidochelys kempii. Taxonomy (NCBI): domain Eukaryota; kingdom Metazoa; phylum Chordata; order Testudines; family Cheloniidae; genus Lepidochelys; species Lepidochelys kempii. The sequence goes on from NC_136389.1 coordinate 73,226,665, forward strand.
CAACAGTTCCAAATGTGTAAAGTTATGATTGTCTCATTGTCTAGTTCAAAAGCCTTTCATCCTCGAGATAGCCTTAAAAAAAACAAAACACCTCCTATCCTTACGTAGGCAAAACTCAAATTGATGTCAGTGGAAGTGAACTAGTTTTTCCCTTGGAGACCATCTGTAGTGCTTACCTATCCACATTTTTTTAACTGGATAAAACTACATTGAGCCTTCTGAGATCAATAAAGGACCTTCTTGTATTTTGTTCTCTTCATGAAGATATACCTTCTTGTACGGTGAGAATGTCACCTATTTCCACATCCTACAATGAAAGAGTGGCACTAATGTACAAGTCCATTATAGCTCTCTCTCTCTGAGGAAGACCTGCTTTGGTAAATGTTGGCAACATAAAAGCCTCAAGTTTTAAACTTAGGAACTTGTTCCTGCCCATTTTCCTTTACTGGGATTTCCCTCTTAAATAGCTTTCCTTTGTTGTGAAGTTATAACTTTTAAAAAATTCTAATATACAGAAAAGTCTAAGCATGAAAAAGCTTGACAGTCTTCCTAGTCAGCCTTCTTTGTTTGAAATAAGAATCTTATAACTTTGGTATTTTGTATATACATGTTGTTGATATATAAGTATATATTATGCTTGCACGTTTGGACTTCCCTACTGTACTTTAGGGAACTGTGAAGGTCTTTTGACAAACATAAGAGGTAAAACTGAACACTTATTTTTGGCTACAAAAGATTGAAATTTTATTTGTTGTTGTGGACTCTTACAAAAAATCCAGCTTTCTAAATTAGAGCGAAAAGTTAATATGTATTGTGAGAGTGTGAAGAGAAGATAAATTTAGAAATTCTAAAATTTCAAATTTGTTTGGTGCTTGAAAATTTACCCAGGTATTGCAGTGGACTGTTAATAAAGTTTGGCGTTTCTTTATTTTGATGATGTGAAGGAAACCTGCCAAGCATTGTATTAACTGCTTTGAGTAACCTAAATATAAATCTTGTTTAATTAGAAATAAAAATACAATAGCTAATAGGTAAGTGTACTTCTTGAGTGATGGCTAACACTATGACTACAGAAGGACATAAAGAGAACATAAGCTTCATGTAGTAAAAAGAATCTTAGTCATAGATCAGTGTGACTGTTTAAAAACAAACCTAAAGCCACTGTAGAAGTCTTATTGGAGGAGGAATCTAACTTGGGGAAAATATGTTAAAACGTTTATTAGATGTACCCTAAAAACATAACACACTGTTGTAGCTGTGTAGCTTGAAGAATTGGGTCCAAATTATTTTAGATTTACTGAATGCTGTTCATACTTTCCCCTTATTGTAACTCCTTTAATTGCAGGATCTTTGTTACAAAAATAGTAACTTTAGATAAGTGTATGCATCTGAAGGTGGTGGTGGTGGTAATTTCAAGATGAGAGATTCAGATTACCACTATGTCAATTGTTTGCAAACTCATTGGTACAACCAAATATGGCTGAACCAAGCAGAGATACCTTAGGGCTGATGTCTTTTATCCAATCACTTACATTTGCTTTGCACTCAGTGGAATGATCCAACAAAAGTAGGTTTTCATGGGTTGAGCTGGGAAAAAAGTGTACTATGATTATCAGATCAACACTTGGCTTCCCTTATTTCTTACAACAAGAGCAGTAACCATAAAAAGAAACAAGAAACTTGGTGAATTTCATTATGTACTGGGTATCCACTTCACTTACCCCAGCATTCACAAATATTTGACACTGGCAAGAATTGAATCAGTGTTAGTCTCAGGGTATTAGAGAGAGAAGGTGGGTTTTATTGGACCAGAAGATGGTCCAATAAAGGCTATTATATCACCCACTTTGTCTCACTAACAAGAATTGACAGTGTGGTTATATCATATTTTGATGCCTTAGTCAGATTTCATTAGTTCCTAAAAATATTTTGAAACATGGACTAATCTCCAAGTGCCTAAATTGGTTTAAATCTAAATTAATATATACAATATATGATGCATAATAAACTTGTAGTAAGTTTTTCAGTTTATAGAATATTAGTTAAAAATAGCTACCCCCCCACTAAAGTAGAAATACAACTTGAAATAAAAAAAAAACAAATTAATGACAAAACCTAAAAAACCTTGTGGTGTGTGAGGTTGAAGATGGGAAGACGCTGTGATTTGAATATTCTGCCCACCCTCAACTTGTTACCTATATGATGCAACTAAAAGTTGAATGTAAATAGCTGCTCCTGTATTCCACTTATGTGGAATAGAGATATATAATGTATCTGAAATAGGGGAAAAAATCAGTTCATCCGTATAGGAATACTGGGATATGAAACATAGTAAATGGCAGATTGTTAACCTGGTACAGGAAGTTTGCTCTAAGGACTTTATGGTTAGATTTTACATAGTTTGACAGGATATTCTGAAATGAGAATAGTGGCACTAGAATGATGAGGCGAAACACTAGATGATTCCACTCAATTCTATTGTCTTTTTAATTTTTTTTTTTTTGCAGCTTTTCTTGGAAAGATTATGCCTGGAGGTTTTTTTTAAGGGGACCAGATAGTGGTAGAATTGGCTGTAAAATTAAACTGTGTTAAGTTAAAAAGCCACATTCAAAAGAATAAATCGAAAGAAGGAAATAAAAGGTCACAAATGTAAAGTTAGAATGCAAATTCACTATTGAGGAAACAATTATTGAAAACCATTTCTTGTACAGTTCAGAGGGTTTCGCTTACAATTAGCACTTCGTAGATGGCTTGTAGGCTTTTTGAGTTTGTTGTTGTTCTGCCATTTAGTTGTTTCCTGTACTTAAGGCTTATGTTTATATGGGTGCAAATAGCAGTTTAAAAAGGTACATTAGTTCATTTGTCTTTGGACCACATTTGGTTTGTGTTTCAGTAGCAAAGATGTAATTTAAAATCAAGAGGCAAGAGAACTTGACCTGTTGGGCCAAATGTCCACTTTTAATAGCAGTCACAATAATGCTTCATCTGGACACTTCTAACTTCGTCACTGATCTGGTGCCTTAGGCCTTGTTGCTGCTTTATGAAGAGCAAACATTGAGTATATGGCTGGAGGAAGTATGGTTGGACATTATGCTGGTTGTGTTAAAGGCAATGAGACAAAGCAGTGTAATTTTGCATAATTTTTATCTGATTTTGACACGTTTGCTCTTCCAGTAGCTACTGAAATGACCATTCCATCTATTTTCTGATACTTGGTCACTTTAAAATGGCCATCACCATAGGTGTTCCTCTTTCTAGACAAGAAGACTATAGCCAAGATGGCACAATTTAGGAATTTCTGTTGACTCCAGTCAACACCTTCATATAGTAACCTAGCTTTCATACCTTTTGGCATTATTGGGTTTGATTACTTGTGTGTTTTAAGCAGAGAGAGGGATAATCATTGAAAATTTCATCTAATAGCAAAAAATTAAGGTTAGTTTCAACTTGATTTGAGATCATTACTGTTTGGCTAGAAGTATTGTGTTTTACATTAACTTTAGTGGATAGGTCAATCCAATAAAGTTTGTCACCAGAGGTAAAATCCTCTGTATTTCCAATCTATATTTAATGTTTTAATAGTTCCCTATGCAAAATTTTAGAACAGAGTTCACTGTGCTCAAAAGGTTTCTTGAACTCTTAATTTTTCCTGTAGTATTTATTTGTATTTTTGGAAACTGTTACCTGACATATTGCTGGATGTGCCCATGTTAGTTGGTGACAAAAGCAGGTGTTCTGGCATGTATAATTATATTGAACCAAATTCATGAAGCCTTAGTTCTAAAATTCATGTTTAAAATGCCTTCAAGGTACAGTTGAATGTTGTCTGTTTAGTTTAAGGATAAATTATCTATATTCCAACAGCATTTTTCTTTTAATTTTTTTTATAAAGAGTCAAGTCAGATGAAGAGTGTCAAATGGAGTCTACGAATGGGAAACCAAGATGGCAGTTCCACTGTTGATTGAGAGGTTGAGGAAATGGACTAATGCATGAGTGCTGTGATATATCCATCCAAGACAGGGACATTTTAACATGGACTTCAGTGTTACTAAACCAGAGAAGATTTGGGTTTGTGATCATCCTACCAAAATGGACTTGAATTTCTAAAGGGTGTTGTACAACCGAACAGAAAATGGATCTGTTTTTGAGGTGTGGGTGGCAAAATTTTATACTCCAAGAAATTGTACTTAACAGGGGAATTAAGTTGATATCCAGTATATTACTACCTATTTGGGCAAAATGTATTGTTATGCTGTTTTTAAGTGACTTATTTAATAAATGGTTTTTTTACACTTCATTCTTGATTTGTCTTTTTCCTGGCTGAAAAATACTTAGAATGTATTGATGTTTAGGTGCATTACATTTCTTTGATCATTGGATTCTGAAAATGAGAAATATTTTTAAAGCTGGTAAATACTGAGGACTTTGTAAGCTTTATGAAATAGTTAATTTAAATATGGCTATATTTGGTTTCAAAGACTCTTTAGTTTGACTCAATTTCCAATATTTTATTTTTAGTTATCCATGGAGTTAAAATGTTCAGTTTTTTTATTTTGTTCAGAACTTGGTCAGTTGTCAGTCCTTTTGTTAAATTTTCTGAGACTGTCATAGGATGGTACAAATTTCATATATATTGGCAAACTGGGCAATAAAATGCATGGTCATTGGCTTGTAGTGAAGGGTCATCCTGAACTCTCTTTGTTTTTGTTGTTTGTGTGGAGGGGTTTGGGTGTGTGTGCACAAAACCTTTATAGTGAACTTCAAATGAGTTGCCTGAACAACTTCTTTCCTAAATTTCAGGTGCTTTGTGTTGGAAACTTGTTACATTTTGGATTGATTTAAAAAAACAACCCTACACCATTCTAAAAAAATTTACTTCCTTGGAGTTGAGTACCTTGGCTTAATGAGTGTTTAAACTAATCTATTAAAAATTATTAAAATTAGTCTGTACAAGTATCCAATACATTTCATGGCCATCCTCTGTACTGTGAATTTCTTGTTGACTTAATAACTCCGTACAAATAAGGGTCAAGGGGAGTTATTTTGATCTTATTACTAGATAAAAAACAACAAAGTTAACCTATGTGAGGTAGTATTTTTAAAAGTCAGTTATTGTTCAAAAATCACTTTGCCGCTTACAAGAAATGTATGTTCAACCATTGGCTACAGAGAAACAATTGTATACTTAAATTTAATCTTGAACAGGTAGCCCAACTTTTCTCCTCACAGTTAAATACCGGGATAGACCTGGTGTTAATTAAGATAATCTGTACAAAAGGGATCTCCAGATGATAAATATTATAGATTTAGCATGAGATACATTTAACTGTCATTCATTGAGATAAACTGGTGGAAATCTTCATTCTTAACATATGATAATGGCTGTTCATAACTGTTTAATCTTGCAGTGTTGAATGTACACACTTACCTAGCCAGTCTTGTTTCTGCCATTTATTATATGGTGCAGTTGAGTATTAGATTGTCTAAAAAAGACTGAGTATTCAAACTAGTAGATTTTCTTTGTACTGTTCAAGTTCAGTTTGGAATTAGTGCTCTTTTTACATTGTAATTTATTTCTTTAATTTGTGGTGTGTGCGCACAGGGTCATTAGCTTTCTTCTATATTTATATAATCACTCACCAGTCAATATTGCACTATATTGGTATAGCACATCAAAGTTACACAACCCTCATTTAATTGCATTGAAGAGACAGGATGGATTGACTGAGGACAAGAATGGGAAGGATATGGAGGAGCTGAAATAAAATAACTTGGGTTTTACTGCTAGAGCTTGCTATTGGCCATTGGTTGGGATAGTGTACCATTTTTGATGCACTTAGTATAAAGCCCAAATCAAAACATTATCAAAAAATCTGGAACACTGACGCCTGATTCCAATATCTTGTAAAATGGATAATAACTGTGTGAAAAGTTCAGGTGACGCTTACAGTTGGCTATCACTTTTGCTTGTTGGGGAGGAGTGGTGGGCATAAGGGCATCTCTTGTGCTTAGATTATCTCCAATTCCTCAATGTGTGGTGTTTTGTCTACCAGGATGTAGTATCTGAGAATTTACTTGGCTTGTAATGAATAACTAATTCTGCACCTTGAATTCTACATTACTGTGAAAAGTCCACTTTGGGATGTTATGGTGTATTATAAACAATAATGGGTTAAGGAATGGGCAATACTTATCTGGGTGCTATATTTTCTTTGCTGTAGTGTCTTCAGTTAATGAATTAAAATAACATAGCTATTTAATTTTACTCTTCTCAAGAACCACTAGGGAGGCGCTGTTGAGTTGAAAGGGTTACTGGCAAATTGCTTTCTTTAGGGTGTAGTATCTTCCCATTTTTCAAGCTTATATTATAGGTATTGAGTGACAAGGGAAGGGATTATTGATTGAAGATAGATGTTTTTGATTGAATTTTAAAAAAAATTGCTACCCATTGGGTGGGGTTGACTTCCAAGGAGGGTTGTTGCTCAAATCTGGTTATTAGTCCCTCTTCCATTCTTTCAAAATGGCTTGTTACAGCACCACTTCCTGTCCAGGGAGGAAGTAATTTTAGCCCATGGACTGAAATATTTAGCAAATCTTTAAAACAAAAGAAACAAATTACATTTCTTTCTGGCTTGAAAAGGGTGCCTGAGCCAGATGGGGTTAAGATGCCCCCTCAGATGGGGTGGTTTGAAGAAGCCAAGGATGTGGGGGGGTGGCAGGCACCCTTTAGGTGGAGGCTAGCTCTTTTTTTTGGTAGAAATGAAGGGGTGGGTCTATGGTACATCACCTGAGTTGTGGGGTAAATGTAGAGAGTGTCAATCAAAGGCAGAGCTCAGAGCTGGGAAGGAGCTCTAGATGGCGGCTGTGCCTTAGAGAGAGCGCGCTGAGCTCCGTGCCTTCCCAACACTTTACGCAACTTTCCCTAACTTTCAGGCAGCCTCAGGGGGCCACCAGAGCCCCTTACCTGTTCTAGGCACGAATCGGGGGCAAATTGAGCCTTTTTCGGGCAGAAAACCAGCTTTTGGGGGCTCTCTTTTCGTGCCTTGCTGGAAAGAAGAAGCCGTGGAGAGAGCCCAGGTCGTTGTTTTTCCAGCTTAGAAGCCATGGCGTACCTCCATTTTTGTGCGCTCTCCTAATGAGGTTTTCCCCCGGACATTTTTTGTACTAATTATCGCTGCTTTTTACTTTCACGGCAGTATATTTTTGGGGATTAGAATCTATTTATTTTTTTTATTATCTGAAAATATATAGTTACCGTTTTAACCTCCAAATATTTTGGATCTGATGTTTTTCCACTACCCGAAACTAATATCGGCTTGGTTCTGGCGGTGGTGCATGGATCAGGTAGGTGGGCAATTAATATTAATTTTCAGATTTCTGCCGTTTTTGAGTACTTTGACTTTTCGACCGATTTGAGCTGTATTGGGATGACGCAATAAAATACAGAGATTTTTTTGCTTCCTCTGTTACTTTGGGAAAGTTTGCAGGATGCTGCTCTGGGCTGTTTCTCTTCCTATTTTTTCTTTTTAAAACGAATATTATTGTTTTAAATGTCCGTTTTCCTGTGCTGATCAGTGTTGTGTATTGTTATAAGTATCATTGCAGCGTCAGGACTTTGTTCTTGATAACGAAAGCCAATGAAACAAACTGGGACCTTACCTTTCTTTCAACTTTTGACAGTAAATACCTGGGCACAGGACATCAAAGCAAACACAGATACCCCCCTTAAATATTTAAGAATTAAAAGATGATGAGAAATGAGGACAAAAGCCAAGGAGAGGAGGGTTCAGTACACAGCAATGCATCGAGGTATGATCTATCAACTTTATTTTTTTAAAAACCTCTGAATACAGTGTTTACCTTGACAGCTTTGGGTCACTGTCCATACTTAATACAAAACATTTAACTGATTTTGATTCCTTTTTTAAGGAATGACCTTGAGATTGTTAATATGCCACACCCTAATTTTTTTTTGGTAGCAATTTCTGAAAGTTGTGTTGTGACTTAAGGGCCCATGTCAGAGTCAAAAGGTAATGTACCTTTATTCAAGGGAGTCCCTTTCTCTGTTATGCTTTTTAAGTTTCTGAATTTCAGTTTTTAGGTTTTTTGTTCTGTGAAAAACGACCTTGTCGGTTTAGCCATTGCTGCATTGCACCATTTTACATACAAGGCAAATTTTTCTTTGAAGAATCTCAGAAGTCTAAACTTTAACTGAGGGCCATACAGAAGCCTAGTAGTAGTAAATTATAGTAAATAGACACTAGAGAAACTTACATGAATGAAAAAAAGTTCATTTTAAAATATAAACTAAAAAGTGCCTGTTTGATTGATGCTCCTTACTTTATATTTTATTTGGGCTTACTGAACTTTGATACTGTTTAGGTATTTTAGGATATTTTGATACAATTTAACCAAACTTTCCCCTGGTGGTGATAGTATTTCATGTTTATAAAATCTAACCTAGGATTGTTAATGGGAACCTTGGTGTCCTTTGATTGCTTGTTTTGTATATTTTTGCTCATAATGTGTGTTGACATAAAAGTAAAGTGCTGATATTCTTTTCAGATATTTTATAAATTTAACTTTGATTTGTGGAACAGTACAAAATACTGAAAATACAGCTAATATTTGATACTTACAACAACATTAAGTCCTTTGTTTTGTTCTTCATTTAGCTTTTAACATTGTATTTTAAACAAAATGTGTTGGCTTAATCTAACATTGAAGTCTAAAAACTTTTGCATTGCTCTTCTGTGGTTTGTCAATACACTGCATTTTGCCTGTTTTTGTTAACTTTTATTAAATCATGGCCTATTCATTTTTCCTTGAGTATCTTTTATGTAATTATCAATAAAATTAATTCTAAAACTCTTTGCTATCAATATGTGAACTATGTAAGTTTTTATCAAATGTATGAATAAGATTTTGTCCAGTAATATTTAACTTATTCTTGAACATTATATGAACTTGAAATATTGTGGTAGAAACACAGTTATGACCACGTTATTTTGTTATAACCTTTTAAAACTTAATTTTGCATGCAAATCAGGAATGTTTTTAAATTGCAATGTAATAAAAGGTGTTAAAATGGAAATAGGTAAGTTTATTTGGTTTAAAATGGTATTGTTAAATTGGTTTAAAAATACCAAATCACATACACACAGTATATACAAGGACTTGCATTATTTAAAATATGTTTGACACATTCTTAACCTTAATTGTAAGGTTGTAATTATGTTTGTAAGTGAAGCTGCAAAAATCCTGACTTTGTCAAGAAAAAGTTGGTTTGCTTTTTAATCTAAATGTCACTGAAAAATGTGGGTTATCAGTAGTAAGAGCAACAGCAATCAGAATAAATACATTTTAGGAGTGTAGGAACATTATTCCAAATAAAGTGAAGTCTAATAACTGGGTATAATGGGTGAATAAGTGGGATCACACAGACACACGACCTTTGATTTTTTTTTCTGTCCCAAGGGTATAATATTTGCATAGCATCACGTGTAAATTTTTCTCTTTTGTAGCAAAGATCATGTGTCTAGCATCATTGATAGAGCCATGTGTTTCACTGTTGTATTAAATAAAAAAGTAAAATGCCTACCATTTTTATCCCCCTTTCCTCAGACTTCACCAGAATAAACTTACTGCTGGTAATATCTACTCACCTGTAGTGTGGGAGCAATTGAAGAGAGCATATTTATAAATGAGCCTTATTTTCTGAGCTGTGAGTCAGCTGAATGTCTAAAATACTCTACTTCCTAAGGTTGACTTTAGGATATGGGGGAAATGATTTCTAGGAAGTAAAGCCTTCAGCTTGCTTTACTGTAACTCTGAAACACATTGATGTCTGCACGGATCATGCTTCTCTGACTTGACTCCCCTCTCACAGTTTTGTTGGACTAGCTTATAAGCATTAGGTAATGTGTGAAGTCATATTACACAATCATGCCTTGATTGGAGGCTACAGTAATGACAATGGATGGGTAAGGTGGATATGAGTGACTGGTGCCACTGATCTGAGGTTATGAGAAGCAAAAATACAGATGGGGAAACTGTGTGTGTTTGGTAGAGAGTGCATTAGTATAATGTCTGGGGAATATGACTGGAATTGTGATTCCTGCATTTCTATTCTTAGGAAAGGAAAAAAACCTTATCTGAGCAAACACAAACTCCTCTGAGAGTTGACTTGAAAGAGACATTATTCCTGAGGGGAAATGATGTTAGTTTAACTCTTACAAAAAGTTTAGTAGAGTCCGCACATATGTAGGCCTTTCTTGGGACCTTTTGGATGAATAGCAACACCTGTTCTTGTATTTCAGGGTACAGACCGTAACCTAATTGTCAAGCTTTCCAACTTAACTGTTAAGCTCGCTCACTTGATTTAAGTTGCTTCACCCAGGATGAAAGCTGGGATGTTGTCAGTAACTCAAAATTTTAAATAATGGAACAGAATGTTGGCAGTAATGTTTCTTTAAAAAATATTTTTCTTGCATCTTCTGCCTTTTTTCTAATCCTTTTTTTAGAAAAAGCAGATGATGTGAAGAGGAGCAGTTACATGTACATTAGGTTACATACAATACATTTTTAATGTAACCTAATGTTAACTTCACAAATACTGGTATCTGAAATACAAATAAGATAAAATCTAGGAATTGGCAATCCTGTACAACAATAGTATAAATAACATAAGGACATGCCATATAGATCCAACTTCTGCTTAAATCCCACTTCTGCTTAAATCCCTTGGAATTTCCTTATTGCAGTTACCTTCTCGCATCCCTAACCATAATGAAATGGACATGGCTTGTATTTTTATTATGTAAGAGATGCTGCAGCAGCACAAACAGTTGTATTTGCTTCCAACTTGCACTTCGTTATAAAATACAATTTGGAAATATTAGTTCTGTGTGAATGGATTTAGACCTGATTTCCATTGAGAGCTTTGAAGTTTTAGATCTGTAATCTGTTGTCCTCTTGGCAAACGGCTTCTTTTGTAGAACTGATTGCTGCAGACTTTGTAGACCAGAACACATTCAGTTTGTGGCAGCCATTTTATGAAGTAGTTTCATATAAAAGAGGATTTTATCTGGGGAAAATAAAGAAGTGAAACAAAAATTAACACTGATCTGGTTTCATCAGCAATTAGTGTTTCTTATCTTGTTAGTGCTCAAAAGGAAACTAGCCACTCTTGGAAGGAAAGAAAAATGATTAAACGCCTGGCATTTTGGTGCAGGTCCAGTTCAGTCACAAAATGGCTGTTCCTTTGTGCCGCATAGCTGACAGACATACTGCATTGCACTGTGTGTACTCTGAAAACAGCAGGAAGTTGCTGGTGGGGAGTTCAAAGGCCATCTTGTTTTTGCTGTGGAATCTGATTGGCTGTTAGCTCACTTGGTAACAGGACGGTCAACACTCTGGGGCCTCTGTGGAAGCAGAGCTCTGCCTTCTAGTGATGTCAGCATAAGCTTGCTTTTCAGAGCCTCCCCCACTCTTGGCAAGAGAATTACTGCCTGCTCAGCCAGCAGGGAAAACAGCGTTTGCATGCACAGCATTCATCCCAGTGTGTGTGTGAGAGAGAGCGTGCGTGCATGCATGCAGTAGATCTACAGTGAATTTCCTCACACCCTCTTTATGGACATTTTTAATATAAGTAGTTCATTATTTTCAGAAGCAAGTAGGCAACTGAAAATTAACAGGGTTATTTTTAGTAGAATTTTCCTTTATTTTTTTTTTTAAATTTGGTATTCCCTTTAGTGTTCCTTGAACAGCTGGATATTTTTTATAACTTTACAAATCTTAAATGGGTGAAGCTCCATAAGTGTGTAAATGCTTTTAGCCTGGTCATATTTTACTCTCTTAAAGAAAACACAGGAGAAGCAATGCTGGACATGTTTAACAAGATACATTTTTAAGATGGTCTGGCTACAGATCCCTTCTCTTGGTTCTCCGGTTTACAATCTAATTGGTTATTACTGTGAGTGCTTTTTGTTCCAGTCCTGCAGTACCACTTACATAATTTGGTCCTCTCTGGCCGGACGAAAGCAGTGGTTTTTTTTAAACTTTTTAACCTGCTAACTTCTAATATGAAGGGTTTTTTTAAAAAACAAAAACCAAGCAATCCATGTTATGTCAGTGCAGGGGCAGAGAAAATAATGTGCAATAAATTTGGTTTTGTTGTATTATAATGTAATCTACATGGAACACAAAGGGGTGGTTCATTTTTATTTTAAGGAAGTAACTTATCTCATTATAAATATATGATTCATAGCTTTTAAACTACGGTATTTTCTGTTTTTTGAGCATGGCTAGAACTGTGCAAAGAATATATAGAACACTTTAACTTCTTGAAGTTTACAAGAGTTTGAAATATTTTAAAATATTTATGAACTGTTTCTTTAACTCAAATAAAAACTTAATTCATACTTCTTTGAAATAATCAAACACTATGCATTCTCTAACTGTATTATCCTGAGTATTTTGTGTAACAGAAGTGGGGAAGACAATAGAGAGATCAACTGTGATTTCATAATCCTACAGAAACTGCCTTCATTTATCACGGCCAACTAAGGGCTCATTTACACTAGAAAATTAGATCAACCCAGCTGCCTTGCTCAGGGGTGTGAAAAACTCACATCCCTGAGCAATGTATTAAGCTGATCTAAGTCCCGTTGTAGACAGTGCTAGATGGATGGAAGAATCCACCTTTCAGGGAGGTGGAATACCTGTGCCAACAGGAAAACCCCTCCCATTGGCATAGGTAATATTCACAATTTTTATTAAAGCTAATGTTAAATTATATAATTTATCTACACTGAAGTGCTACATTTGAACACTTGCAGCACTGGAGGTGTTTTGCTGTACAGTTTCAAGTGTAGCCCCAAGTGTGTCTTTACTGCAGAGTTTCCACAGGGTTTTTTTACCTGGGTGTTGCCCCTACCTGCTCCCATCCATACATAAAACCTCTTGCCTGAGTTTAGTGATGCTTTCAACACAGGCTAGCTTTCAGAGCTGGAGGTGTATCTTTAGAGTCTGGGTTCTGCTTTTACTTGTCATCCTGCCCATTTTGCAGTGAGGTTTAAGTCAGTCAAGTGCTGATAGTTCTGTGCCAAAGGCACTGCCTTTCTGCAGTTCCCCCTTCTGCTCAGGACAGATAAGGTCTCCCACTATTCACTGGGGAAAGAGTCATAAAGAGGTGTATCTTGGGTGTGCCCCTAGAAGTCTTAGAAGTGCACAGGGGAAGTGCAGCACCAGGTGAGAACACTAACTCATTTCAGTGCTCCTGAGCTAGGCTGACCCAAATGCCCAGAGCCAGGCTAACTGCACTGAAGACATACCCTGTCTTTTGCACCACTACATTTGAAATGCACTAGTATGATGTTGAGCTGATTTGGGGCAGGGAAAGAGGTAATAGTGGCAAGGTGTCAGTTAACATTAAGGGTATGTGTGCACTTAAACCATGATAGCATTACAGCTGTACCACTGTAATGCCTCAGTGTAGATGCAGAAGGAGTTCTACCACTGGTGTAGGTTATCTAACTCCCTGAGAGTCGGTACCTAGCACTGTCTGTGGCGGGGGGTGGCATAGTTCGTGCTCTCACTCTCAAAAGTGTGGATTTTTCACACCCCTGAGAGAAGTAGCCAGTGTAAGTTCCAAGTATAGATCAGCCCTTAGAAACTGAATCATCAATCCTGAGAACAGTGTCATTCCAAACTCTGCCCCCCCTTTCTTCAGTGCCTCTCACCTCTATTCTATAGGCTTCAGAGTAGCAGCCCTGTTAGTCTGTATTCACAAAAAGAAAAGGAGTACTTGTGGCACCTTATAGAAGCCGCTTGAAGAGATGACAGGATACCTATTTATTCAGCCTTCTGCCTCGCAAAACACTTCACACTTAACTAAGTACTGGGTATTTTACAGCAGTGATTTTGAACAATTCATTGCTTGCTATTCCCCAACCCTGCCACACCCAAAACCAGTTCTGTATGTGACAGTGGAAAGATTCTGCCAACTGTTTACTGCTCTAAAATATTTGTGAAGCTATAAGTGTTTACGCTTCCTTACATTTCTTTCATTTTTCGGCACAGAAAGATCAACATAATTCCTTATATTTTAATATTCTGTAAAAACTAATACTGGAGTTTGTAGGAACAGTTGGATATTTTTTGTTCTGTGAGGGAGTCCCACCTCTTAACTGTGAATCTGCCACCTTTTCAGATCTCCTTTCATCATTACTGTATTTGGAGAGGTGTGGCTGTCACCTGATGTCTGCAGGGGATGCACTCTAATAGATTATTGTCCTAACTCCTCCAGCCATAACTGCCTTTAAAGATCACTTGTGATAGAATCATATAGCAGACCTCCAGTGTCCGTGTAAACCCATATCTTCTGGGTTTTGTACTGGACACACAGATGTAACTGGCTGAAGTTTTAAACCATGAAGGGGGAAAGCCTAATTCCAAATTTTACTAGTTCTTCTAAGGCCTGTTTCTTTAACATAAGACTTGTCAGGGTTTCATGCACAATAAAAAAAAAAAAAAAGTCCCATTCTGGTACATACTAAAACCAATTAGCCGTTTTGAGCAGAAGAGCTGTTGGTGTGTATATTTCCCCTAAAGTATTTGCATGTTCACTACACTACACTGTGTTGCTGACTAGATGCAGAGTCCCTTTTGAATTGGCCATTGTGCTTCATGCTGACTGTGCTGACATGGAGCTCAAGTGGCAGTTAAAATGATTGAGTGATGTATGAAATAGCTTCTGTCCTGCTGTCCCTTTCCTAAAGGAAAATGTGTTATCTAATCCAAGTATCCGAGGGGTAGCTGTGTTAGTCTATATCCACAAAAACAACGAGGAGTCTGGTGGCACATTAAAGTCTAACAGATTTATTTCGGCATAAGCTTTTGTGAGTAAAAACCCACTTCTTCAGATGCCACCAGACTCCTCGTTTTTATCTAATCCAAAGGGCACGGATATCTAGTAGGCAAAAAGGCAATCTTCTCTTCTCCCATTATGCACAGGTATTATAAGGTTCTCAACAGTGGGTGCTGCGTGAGTGGGAACAGTGAGGCAGTCACAACTGAGTTATATGCTGCTCTTGGTGAACATTTAAACATGTTAGTACTTTCGGACACCACCACATTCTTGGGGAAGAGGAGATCTCTTTCAGAGCCCTGAAGACTACACCTGTACTCTCCTTTCACTCAGGGTGAACTGGGAAGAGTCTGTCTTTGGTGTTTCTTAGGGCTGGTCTACGCTACCAGTTAAGTCGATGTAACGTACATTGCTCAGGGGTGTGAAAAAGACACCCCCCCTCTTCCCCCGTGACGCAAATTACAGGAACCTATACACTGTCCACTCTGGCGCTGTGTTGGTGGGAGATGCACTCTCGCTGACACAGCTTCCACCTCTCATGGAGGTGAAGTAATTATGCTGACGGGAGAGCGCTCTCCTGTCCACATAGCGTGTCTGTACCAGACGGTCTACAGCAGTGCAGCTGTGCCGATGTAGTGCAGTAGTGTAGATGTGCCCTCAGTGACGCTCCTTAATCAAGTAGAGGGGGTGTGACTGCTTTTACCACTAGAATGATCGATTCTTTTCTGACCCCTACTAAATATCCTGTATCCTAGGCATTTCCAACTTCTAACTCATGGATCAGTGAGCAACTGAGCCCTGTTTTCCACATATTAAGGCAACTAGTTAACTAACTTCCGCAAATATTTTTATTTCTGAATACAGTCTGCTGAGCTGTTGAATGAGGCGGATGGTGCTGGCTCTAAATCTAAAACTTTCTCTCTTTTAGAGAGATCTGCTGCAACTTAGGTATCTTTGTTCCAGGTTTTAATGAAGGCAAAGCTGTTTATTAGACAGTCAGTGTCAATGAAGAGATTGGGCAGAAACAGAGTGAGGTACCTCAGATGCTGCTTTTCAGTGTGGTCATTTTTCCTTCAGTCTCTAAATCTGTGCCTCTAACGGTGAAAAAGACAGGAAGAATAAAGGAAGAGGAAGAATAAACATCTCAAACCTAAAGCCAATTAGCAGGTCTTAAAATACTGCTCTGCTCTGAAAAGTGACTAAAAATTATGTGGATTTTCATGTTGGTCTCTCAATAATCCCTATAGCACTGGGATCGGCAACCTTTGTCGCACACTTGCGAGGGTAAGCTCCCTGGTGGGCCGGGCCAGGCCAGTTTGTTTACCTGCTGTGTCTGCAGGTTCAGTGCAGGCCAAGGGTTGTGCTGGCTGCCGCTTCCCACAGCCCTTGTTGGCCTGGACCGGCGAACCACGGCCAGTGGGAGCTGCGATCGGCTGAACCTGTGGACGCGGCTGGTAAACAAACCGGCCCGGCCCGTGAAGGGGGCTTACCCTGGCAGACTGCGTGCCAAAGGTTGCCTATCCCTGCTATAGCAAATATGTTCCATTTTCCAAGATAATGGATACACTTTTGAAATGTAAACCTAGCAAAGTTAAGATGGTTTTCCTTCTAATATGTTGTCATAAGTAATAAAGTTACTGCAAGTCAAATTAGACCTACTACACGTGAGTAACTGAAACTTCATAAGCATTTCTCTTCATGCTTCAGAAGAAATAATATGCAGCTCACTCCCTTCTGTGATACTGTTCTGAAGTGTGACATGACTAAGAAGCAGTAAAAATAGACCATATGATTCAAAGTGCACAAAAGGAGCAGATATGTGCAAGAAGGTACCATTCTACGAGGTCACTTTTCAGAGTGGAGTCCTGTTTTAACTTTGTCTAATATGAATAAGACCTGGTCAGATGGAGGAGGTTTGAATGAAAATTCTGCATTGTATCAAAATGCTCTTGGGAACTACTCATACAATTACTGCTTTTGCTGTGCCCTTAAGGATGGCAGTCCAGATTCTGTTTCTGTTGTGCGTGAGAGACTTGGTTTTAATAAAGCTCTTTTTCATGGGCACTCTGCTCATTTCTGATCAGCAGGATCTCCTATTTTTTCAAGTCTTTTGGCCTCTACACAACTCTGCAAGTGCATCTCACTTTGTAACCTGCAACACCCCCTGGTATTGCCATTGCTATTGCTAGTTGTGATATATTATGTAAATGTAGGTGTAGTGTCTTTGTAGTGGAAATAATAAATTTATAAAACACCTGTCAGTCAGGATATCACACCATACTTTACAAAGCAAAGAACTTTAGAGAGAGGTATGCAGATATGGACCATTTATTTAGCTCAGTAAGTGCTTGTGCTTTGGTTCTGCCTCTGGAGCCTTAGGTGTTAAAACCTATCTTGGAGAGAGAGAGGCAGTGTCGGCCAAAAGATCATGCTTTCACTTAATGCTTCACAAAAAGTGTCTTGAAAGCTCAGTTTTTCTGTGAACATCTATCTCAAGCTAGCCTTGAAATTGGAACAAGGATGGTGACAGCTAGGACACCAGTTGTGAGCATATAGTTCTTAATAATTAATTGTATTCTAGTAGCACCAAAAAGATCCTATTGTCTGGGTGCTATACAAACAAAATCTAAAACATAGGCAGTAATTTACAGTCTTACCAGTACTGGACATTAGAGCTGGTACTAAAGTCTGTTGTGTGCTTACCATGTTCTATTATAACCTGCTATTTTCAGATGCCTGTAAATTTGCCAGACTTTAACCATTCTGTTAGAAATTTTCAGAACTTGCTCTCTATTTAATCCTGAATTTCTTTTGAAAGTTTCAGCATAAATAGTTTAGCTTTTACTGAAAACGAAGTTGGGCAAAACAGGTTGGGTTTTTTTACATATGTTTTTCTTGAAAGAGTGTTAGAGCCTCCATCCTTCGGAGCAGGAGCTGGATATTTGGCAAGGGCAGCCTGGGGTGCCTTTTGTTGTGGCCATGAACATCACATTTTCTCAAGTTAGCCTCTGGAAGTCACGTTTTGTACGTGCTCTGTAGAGGCTTGCTCCTAAAAAAATCTCTGAAGACTCAAGCATGCTCGAGCTCCCTCCTCCTCCTCGTCTCTTTCCCCCTGTCTCCCCCTCCCCCCCACCCCCATCTGCACCAAACATGCTCATAGGTACAGAGCTAGAGCAAAAGATAAAATGCAGGCACTCACATAGTGAGGAGGAGGAGGAGGAACTGCAGCATTCCTTTCTTTCTTTTGGTGTGTACTTCTATCCATGTTATTGAGCAAGGCCTCACACCCTTGCCTTAGGAGGCAGGCAAGTATCATTATCTTATTTTACAGATGGGATACCTCAGAGTTTGCATAAGGTCACGTCAGGCTGAGAATAAAACCTTATCTCTAATTGGGTTAGTTCCAAGTCTCATCCACTTTCTCACGCTGCCTTTCATGCTCCATGTGCCCCAGGTCTATGCCTGGTTGTACTGACTGTAGCCATTAGACCACATTCCTCTCCAGAATCAGGATTAGAATCCAGAAATTCTGATACCCAATGTTTTGCTACTGCTACCAAATAGTTGTGTAAGCCACTGGCAAAATGTGTGCTGCTACATCTTGTGGATGGTCAGGATAATAGCCTACTGCTGCTACCAGTTACACCATTAGCTCAAATTAAGAGGTCAGAAGTGTGGTTTGGGGTTTAAACACTACTGATGAGGGTGAACAATATGATTTTATGTGATGGAATCTTATCACTGTGTGTGTAATTTCCTAGGTTTTATAAAAAGCAAAAACTGTTCTAAAAAAACCAACCAAAAGTGGTAAAGTCAACTACTCAAAAGTTAGGAAATGCTAGAACTAAGGTTGTATGGGGAGCTTTAATTTGACTCCCTTGTGTATATGCTGGAAAGTAAGCTGCCTTCTTTGAGTGCTATCCCTGTCTCCACTTCAAGGGTCGGTATGTTTTTGAACTCCTTGTTTTTTTTGGAAGAGGCCTCAATTTCAGATTTTGCTCCAGACTCTGCAAAAACCTCTCTGTGGCCCTGTGAAAACATATCCCTCACCTTCACTCTCTAGTTACATCATGCAAAGAAATTTGGGGTGCTATTTATATTAAAAAAAAAAAAACCTACACAAAATTGTGTTGCATTGCCCAGCTGTAAAATGGTAGAGCAGTCATTATGACACCCAACCCCTTCTACAATTTTTTTGCAGATTTCTTAAGATGCATGTTTGCGAAAAGGTGACCCAGTCAGCTCCTAGTGTTGCTGTTAAACTGGTTCTTTCTTGAACGCAGATAAGATTATTTCCTTTTATTCTTCAGCAATGGGTCAGTTTTTCCCAGATCAGAAATATCTGCCTCATGAGTAAAGAGTTACAGACTGGAGTACATCTTGGAAATGTGGAATCATCTTTTCTGAGTCTTGGTGGATCTAGATTTGTAGACACACTCCCCATAAAGGGGCCAACCCAACTCGCGCTTAGCTCAATAGATGTTTGTCCTTTGACTTTAGTGGGTGTTGGGTTGGGACCAAAGTGATTTCCAGATATATACTATTTCTTAGTGTAATTGAAAGTCGCCTTGTTCTGGTGCCCATTTTTAGCATCCAAAAAAGATTATCTCTCAAAAATAGACACTGGAAGAGAGGGACTTTAATCTCCAATTGTGTACAGGTCTAAGGATTAACAAGCACATACTTGCATCTGATGAAGTGGGTTTTAGCCCATGAAAGCTTATGGCCAAATACATTTTAGTCTCTAAGGTGCCACAAGGACTCCTCGTTTTTGCTGATACAGACTAACACGGCTACCACTCTGAAACCAAGCACATACTGTTTGCTCATTGACTGGGGTATATTTTGCTTCCTGATATTGTTGGAGATGGCTAGGATCCACTTTGTGGAATTTACTTTCATATTTTAATGAAATTAAAAAAGATTAAATTAAAGTATTAGGAAGAAAAGTTAAGGTGGTTATTGACAAGCACATGCCCTTTGTTTCACTGACAGGTTTCAGGGGTTTTTAAAAAGGGAATTGCTTGCCACAATCTTAGAAAATGAAGAAATATAACATACTCAGCTGCAATATTTTTAGCAAGAGTATATGCATGTTCAGACACACCTGCAAATGTATGGCTGATTCCTCTCTCTAAAGAAATGACAAGTTTGAGATTTCACTATTCTTAATCCTTATTTGCATTATGGTATTACCCACAGTGTGGTAGATGTGGTCTCCGCCCCAGAAGAGGTCAGAACCTTGACAGATAAAGGGCTGCAGGGAGGGATAATAGGTAATTTTGTGTGTTTAAATAAACAGCAGCTATGCCACCTGGACCTCAACCCAGCCATTATTGTTTAACTTCTTGTAGCCAATGCTAGTAGAGCTGTTTGAAAATATGATTCCCTCTCCCCCCCAATTTTGATTTTCAGTGGAAATTTGAATACAAAAATATTTCAGCCAAATGTTGAAATATTTCGATTTGGAAATGCTGCAGCTTTACCTCATGGGGGTTGTAGTTCGAGCACTTCAAGCTTCCATTCTCCTCTCTAGAGTGGACTCCCAGGTTGGACTGCATTTCCCATGATGCACCCTATAGTCACCTCTTAGAGAGGGGAGGCAGTTCACCGTGGGAGTCCCTTGCCATGGTGCATTTATGGAAGATGCAGGCCAGCTGAGGAGCTTGGCCGATAAAGAATGGGGACATGAAGCAACGGAATTACAGCTCCCATGAGGCACCCTGGCAGCACGTCCAAATGGAAATATTTCAGTTTTTGAGTGTTTGGATTTTTGACTAAAAATTGAAAATTTCCACAGAAAGCAGGTACTTTTCATGAAAAATGTTGTCTTGTGGGAAAATTGGGTTTTCAGTAAAAATCAGTTTCAGCAGAAAATATTCAACTAGCCCTAATTGCTAGTAAATGGGTCTAGAGTGAGCTATTTTCAAGTGAAAGAGAGGGAATGGCCTTAGGAATGAATTCAGTGAGGACATTCCAAGAGAAGGGGACAAATGGGGGAGGCTAAGTGGGGGGGAAATGAGGCTGGGTTAACAGCAGGGGGGCGATGTGAAAAGACTTGAGCCAATAAATAAGCAAGGGCAAAGGTGGGGAAAGTCTAGAAGGTGGTGAGGACAAGAAACTTGAATCCTTCCATTGGCTTCCATTTTTCCATCACCTCAAGTTCAAGGAGGTTTGACATTTTTTGAGTGCAGGCATGGAAAATGAGCTTACAAGAGTTGTGTTTTTGTGTGGATTAGAAGTGGGGGCATAAGCAATGGGAGTGTTGGAGAGGCCAATGACAAAGTGGCTTGTCTTGTTTTTCCAGTTCTCCTATAACAGAGCAGGGAAAAGGGGTAACAGCTTCTGAATTTCATATTCCCCCCACTTTTAAAGCCAAACTGAAGTAGGCAAAGCAGACTTTAAAGATGAGCTCATTACTTAGAAGTTGGTCATTTCTGTTCCTCCAGGTTTTGAAATCTTCCCTTATAGCTAATATTTTCTTTTAATTTCACATTCTTCCATTTTGAGACACAAAACAAACCAGAAGTCACAAGAGCAGGGACAAATCATAAGATGGTGGAAGAGCAATCTTCTAAAATGGTGACTGGAAGTCTGGCTGAGTGCCCAGAAGCACTGGCGGAATTTCTGGAGCAGTTTTTCATGCAGTGTTTCACTGCTGCCCTCTGCCAGCTCTCTGAGAAAATGCAGTTCTGTTCTTCGGTAGTGATTTACTGTACTTAGTCAATTGTCTGGGATGTATTTATTCATGACTGGCTAGGGATATAGTCTCAGTGTGGCTAGGAGACCTGTATTTTGTAGGAAGGAGATTTAGTTTTTACAAGGACTCATAAAAGAATTCCTTTTAAAAATAGAACCCTTTTTATTTCCATATTTGAATCTTTTCTATTTATGTGTGTAAAGATTTATGAAATTTTATTTTATTGTCTATTGATAGCTACTGTGCAAAAGTATATTGATTTCTGTGATTTTTATCATTGTATTATATTATGATATTCTTGCTTGTGCCTTTTTAAAAAGTACTGATGCTGCTGAAATTAATCAATCTGGACAAAAACTAGATACATTTGTTCTTTTATAATTTTATAAAAGGGGACAAATTAAAAACTACATTCCCCTCTTGAACTGTGCTGACTCTTTTCTTCCAGTATTCTAGGCTGTTTACAAACAAAGAATCAAAAGTTAATCTCTTTCCCATTGAGTTTATACTCTTATTTTAACAACATTCTTTTTAGTTTGTTGTAGGGCCAGATGTGATGCCATGATCGCTAACTCTAGCTGCTCTTCTTCACTCTCTGTCATGTGCATAATCTGCTGCGCTGCAATGAGTTTCTCTTCCTCGGTTGGGTTGCGGTTTGAGAGGCTGGGGAAATAGGAAAGGAAATAAAAATTATATTAGTTCTAGGAGAGATGGGCACTGCAGAGTGAGGCCTCTGGTGGCATTACATGAATTGTTGGATTTTTAATCCAGCATGACCTCTGTTCTCTCCCTTTGGATACCTCTGGCGCTACAAATCACATACAAATGAACTGTACGAAAACACTTGGTATCTGTAGTTAAACTCCCATGCCTGATGAACGTTCCTTTTGAATCTAAGAAAATCAGATGCTCCCATTTAGGGCAGACACGGATTCCTCTTGCTGTTTGAGTTGATTAAAAAGACATCTGTTCCAGGCTCCCTAACGTTTTTAATAACACCATAAGAGAAATCCCAGCAGCAGTAATGTAACCATTTCAACAGGAACTCAGCCGGCCAACCACATACAGAAACGCCTTTCCACCACTCCACTGTTAAACTTGCTTTTTCTGGGGCATATCTCATTATTACCACTGAAGCATCTGTTACTGGCCCCTCTCTGAGATGGGATACTAGACCAGGTGGAGCACTGGTCTGATCTGGTATGGTCCTAATTTGGCTGCTAAATTGGAAAGGAATGGAGTTCTATACCAGAGCTCATGCCCACTCATTTTTAATCTGGTGGTGTGACCCATGGAGACTGCATGCCATGCTCCATCTTGCTCTGAGCAGAACAAGTCCTTGCAATGAGAGTGCGCTTCCTTGAGGCAGCTCTTTCTGCAGCCTGTCTTTTCGGTGCTTTAGTTGACCGGAGGTAGGCACTGGATAGTGACATGAAGTCCATCTGCTTCCCTCATGTACCAAACGTGTGTCCTCCACTGGGAGAGCAATTGCATCTGGATGTCACTCTAATGTAGCAGTGCAGAGTATTCTTGTTAGACATGGGGATTTACACCCCTAGTTAGGCTTTTAAAAATGTGCCTAATATTGTACCTTGGATACAGTCGTAGCGCAGTTAAAATTAATTCCTTCTTTCTTTACCATTAGTCACTCAGCATCTGAAGAGGCCTCTGGCTCCGACTCTGCAAGCCAATCTGAAAGCGAGCAGGGGAGCGAACAGGGCAGTGAGCATGGCAGCGAGACAAACAGCAGCTCAGAGTCCTCCGAAAGCCAATCTGAATCTGAAAGCGAGTCAACAGGTTCGAAATCCCAGCAGACCCCACCTGAAACCAAAGAAAAACCAGCCAGCAAGAAGGAAAGGATAGCAGATGTAAAAAAGGTATTGTCCCTGTCACTTTAACTAGCCATATATATATAACCTAACCAGGTACTGTCAAACCCTTGCTCAGAATGAAGGACCAGAGAGCAGTACACTAGCAAAACTGTTGTTGGCCTCCAGGCCACTTTGCCAGCCTTCTCAGAAAAAGGCACCCTCTTGGTGCTGGCTTCCTTGCTCATCTTGTCAGTCACTCCCTGTACATCTCATCCAGCTTGTGTGATGTATGCAAATAGGAGATTCCGTGTGACAGCTTGAGATTTACGCTGTGGGGCTGGGATAGATAGTGACGGGGCTGACTGACAGAATGCAGGAGGCAGATATGAACTGTCAGTAAAAAGGTTTCATTATTTCATCTGGCTTCCCCTCATGTAGGTAAAAGTAGTAAAGCTTCCTAGTGGAACATGCCCAAAGATGGGAACCTGTGCCCAATATTCATGGGAGCCATGTTCCCTTCAGCTCACTATTTTAATTCCATCATTGTGGGTCTAAAAGGAAGTGGATTTCCTGTTGCCTAATTCCTCTGGATCTGTAGTATTCAGCCTTTTCCGTATTGGGCATCCCTCCTCCCAGCTGATCCCCCTCAGTTGTAGCCAGCGTCCTTGTCCCATTTAGCCATATAGGAAGGGTGGGGGACGGCAACTCCCTGACACCTGTTGGTGTACTCACCCTGGTGTCGTGTCGTGACCCCCCAGGTTGAGAACTCATGCTTGGACTAAGTTTTTTATCCTGGTGTGGATACAGCCAGGACTGTAAAACAGCAGATTTATCTGGGTTATTATTCTTAAAGAAATAATCTGGTTATTTGCAGTCTCAATAGTCAAAAGCAGTAGAGAGTGAGTTGGGGGAAAAGAGGGAGGGTGTCCATTAGGGCAGGGGTTCTCAACCTTTTGATTTCTGAGGCCCCCACAACATGCTGTAAAAACTCCCATGTCCCGCTTGTCCCATAACAACTGTTTTTCTGCATATAAAAGCCAGGACCAGCATTAGGAGGTAACAATCAGGGCAACAGCTGGGGGGCCCCACACCGTAGGGAACCCCATGAAGCTAAGTTGCTTAGGCTTCAGCTTCAGCCCTGGGAGGCGGGGCTCGGAGCCCTGGGAGGCGGGGCTCGGAGCCCTGGGTTTCAGCCCCATTCCTTGGGGCTTCGGCTTTCTGCCATGGGCCCCAGCAAGTCTAATGCCGGCCTTGCTTGGCGGAACCCCTGAAACCTGCTTGCGGCCCCCCAGGGGGCTCCATACCCCGCTGCATTTAGGGTGTGGAAACCCAGCAAATGTAGCGGACTTGCAGAAAAGGAGTTAGGTCAGACTAACCAGTCTATACATTTTGTGCTGTATGACTGTATGATTATTGTCATTTGTGGTTTGAAGTCCCAGATTGCGAAGTCCAAGTACAACACATTCACGTAAGTCAGTTCTTGGAGAAAGCTACTTTGTTTGCTAGGTTTTGGGGAAGCATGGTGCCTGAAGCCTAAACTCTTCAAGTGCCTGCAGGGAATAAAACAGTGAATTTTAATTGTTCACAATGGATGTTCCATCTCAGCTGCCTGAGAACCATTATGCTGCCTGCTCGGGTTTTAGTTAAGCCTCGCATGTTAAGAGTGGCAAGGATGGATGTATTTTTTAAGGCAGTAACAGTAACACAAAACTTAACTTTCTGTTTTATTGTTGTTTAGTGGGGGCCGAAGGAAGTTATGTCTCTTCCTTTATGGACTCTTAGCAGCACATCTCTAGAAGATGAACATCAAAACATATCTGAGAAAAAACAGATCCATATGCAGGATTCTAAATAACATACACAAGACATGTAACAGATTGGGGGACTTTCAAATGAGAAAAGTGCCCATCTTCCTTCATTCCTGTAACAGAGGACATTTTGCTTCCTGCCTCTGCTGGGTGTAGCTGTTTGGGGCTATTGGAATTACATCCACTGGACTAACCAGTGCAATGAATTTTTATCATACCGTATTCACCTTACAGCTATGACCAGCGAGACTTCAGTCAGAATTGGGCCCCATTGTGTTGGCGCTGTGCAAACAGATGTGGGAGTCGGTCCCTGCTCTGAAAACCTTTCAATTTAAGAAAGAAAGAGATTTGAATGGGATTTTTTCCTTTGTTTTTTTTTTGTATCAATAGGAAAGTGATTGAACAGGCTTCTGATTTATTTCTGAGTATGTATATGCCCAAGAGGTATATTTTCTACAAGAAACCTCTCCTTTGTAGTGTTTCTTTATAACCACTTGTAAATGTACCAGAACCCCGTGCTGGTGACAGTCCTGCCTTCATCATGCGTTCATCCCAGGTGTCACTTTTGTACCTGTTAGTATATTTAGATATCCTTCTCTTGCTAGTGCTTTTAAGGATACTTGTGGGATGGAGGTGAATATCTTTAGAAGACCATAAAATGGAGATAAAGCCTAATAGGGGCAATAAGGGGTTGCCAGAGTAGACTCAGCAGGCGCATGTAAGCCCAGGTGATGAGATCATTTACGAATTACTAATTCTTGAGGTTTGTCTCTGTCCATTCTGGCTTCAGGTGTCTCACCAACAGTGTTCCCACTAATTTTTCCCATGCATGTGCAGAATTTTATGTGCACCAATATGGAGGCAGGTCTGGGACTGGGGGAGAGGCCCTCTCCCCGCTGCAGCCCTGAGTGCCTGTGTGTTGCTTAATAGGCTGCTGCAGGGCCGCGCAGCGTAGAGGGAACTTACTCACCAATATTAGTGTCCCATGTCATCCACATATCTGTACCTACACCTTCCCTCAGGTTGTAGTTGTCTCCTTTCTCCTCCAAAGGGCCTGGCCGCACAAGTATAACAGACCATACTTTTGTAAGCAGTTTGCAAAACTCTTATTTGACATGGTTACAGCAACATGGTTCTTGGAGCACTACCTGTACCAGTAACAGTGTCTAGCCACAGTGCATTCCGGGAAGATGTGGGCAGGTATGCCATCTGACTTTATAATGGATAGAGTACCTTGGAGGATCTGTGCACAGAATAGCACCAGTACTATATGGGTTAGGGGACATCCTATG
Source organism: Lepidochelys kempii (assembly GCF_965140285.1). Taxonomy (NCBI): domain Eukaryota; kingdom Metazoa; phylum Chordata; order Testudines; family Cheloniidae; genus Lepidochelys; species Lepidochelys kempii. Next base: position 73,253,146 of record NC_136389.1, read on the forward strand.
TCACAGAATGCTGAGAGGAGGGACTGGCCAAATAGTTATGCAGGCATGGTTGGGGGATCCCATCTACATTGCAAAAACCCAGTGTTTCACCCTGGTTACACGAAGACAATTTGACAGCTTAGGCCTCTGGCAAGCGCAATACATCGTTAGCTGCTATAGTTAACCACATTATGTGTGATACAAGCTGTTTCCAGAGCCAACCATGTTACTAGCTGTTTACAGACTCAGTTAAAAGCTATAGAGGGAGCTTTAGAGGCAGTCAGTACTCCATAAATGCTGTGTTGAGCTGTCAGGATAATGAAAGTCACCTGCACTCAGACAATCAGAAGTCCAGCTGAATTCGATTAGCACAGACCTGCAAGAGTGGGTGGAATTCCTAGCTCTGCAGGAGTTCTTCTCCCTGGGCCCTGCAAGATCCACTTGGCATCTTTGGGATATAAGTGTACACTGATCTACTGGGCTTTCAGGATAGCTGAGGTGACCCGTATGTCATTGAGCTGTTCAGTTAGCTCAATGGGGTTTTCCCTAGGGGAGAAATTGGGGCAGGTGCTTCTGGTCAGAGAGATTTGTCCTTTTGAGCCTGTAGAGTAGTGGTCCCCAAATTTTTCAAGGTCATGTCCCCCCTTACACCTGTTGGTGCCCCCTCCCTTTGGGGGCCGGGAGTGGGGCGGCAGGGTAAGGAGGTAGAGTCTGGGGCTGCAGCTGGGGGTTGGGGCGAGAAGAGAGATGCAGTCGGGGGCTGGGAGCCAGGGTCACGGCTGGGGGCAGGGCCGAAGCGGGGCTGGGTGGCGCTCCCTCCTCACCACTCATGGTGGCTAGTCTGGTCCCTGCTGCGTGTTCCTCCCTGCCCCCACAGTTTCGGGACCTCTGCTGTAGAGCCTCTTGCATAGGGAGAAGTACTGAGCATTGTCACAAGTCTAATGTAAATGGAGTGGGGAATTTTAAAAAGCTTTTCGTCTCTCTAGCTGAAATAAATAGCTCAGTTTGTTCATATGAAAATGCAGAGTTGTTCCTTCTTTGGTTCCTCTTTTGTATTCCAACAGGGACACTTGGAGAGACCGGGTATTCAAATACCTGTCCTTCTACAGCATAAATAAACCTTGAAGTTTTTTTGTAGCTGTGGGAGGGACAACTCAGTATAATAAATGTAGTGGGAGACTGCTGAAATTAAACATGTTATAAAACATTGCTAGGCATATAGTCAAAAATGATCCATGATCCTTTCAGTCATGTTTCATAAGTTTCCATAACTTACCTAACCATCCCTCCCACCAAAAGCCCCGTACCGGTGCCATACTGATTCATCAGAGGTTCACTCTTAAACTTATCTAAAATGATAGCAATAATTGGGGTGAAGCAGGCCTTCTGATGGTCTGTTTATTTTGCAGATGTGGGAAGAATATCCTGATGTTTATGGGGTTAGGAGATCAAACCGAAGCAGACAAGAACCATCGCGATTTAATATAAAAGAAGAGGTAAGAAAAAAAAAAAGATGAGATGAGGGAATATTTAAAATAAAAAAAAAACCACAAAAGAACAAAGGCAGTTCTGATCTGTGTCACCTTTTAAACACTGAGTTCAAGGCAGATTTGTGGAAGCTGGATTTTGCAAATGAAGGTCCCAATCCTGCAGTCCAATCCACTTGGACAGGCTTGTGGAGTCACTGAGCTCTGCAAGGCCATTCAGGTCTCCATGCATGGATCTGATTGCTGGAGTGGGGCCTAATGCAAGTCATGCTCTGTTGTAGAAACGTGGATCAGAGAGAGGGAGTCCGTGTAAAAAACATAAAGGAAACTTCCCAGAAACACCTTACAACAATAAAACAGTCTTTGCTCTATGTCCTCGAGTGGATCACAGTGATTAGTGTGTTTGTGTGTGAGAGTTCAGCTTTATGAACTATCACTTCTTCCCCTCCGTATTGGGGAAAATCTTACATTTGAATTTAATGCGAGGGACAATGAAAGATGAGTTTGTTAGAGTCTGGCAGCCAGAACTTTAAATGATTCCAGCCATCAAAACATACTACAGAAATGGAGAAATTAGCTGCTGTGCTTGTTTCTGTCTACACAGTGCTTTTCATCTGCAGATCTCCAAGGAGGCTAAGCATCATTCTCCCTGTTTTACAGATGGGGAAGCTGAAATGTTCAAAGTTAAGGGCCCTAAAGTGAGCAGCGTGATTTTTTTTCAGAGGGGCAAGGCACCTGTAGCTCGTTTTGGAATCTTCTGAAAATCAGGCCACTTTAGGGGTAGGTGCTTATATATGGGTTTAGACACCAAACAACTAGGTACCAAGGTTTGGAAATTTTGGCCTAAATTACTTTCACTGTCATACAGTGTGTCAGGGAATGGACTCCAGATCTCCTGACTCCTAGTTTGGTAGTTTATCCACTGGATCATGTGATCTGCACCATGCAACTAAACTCAGAAAATTCCAGACTGCTGAATGCCCTGAATAGCAGCAGCAGGAGGTAAGAAGGGCATTTAGCACATAATTGACTTAGCTTTTGTTTTCCTTTTCAAGTTCCGCAAAGTCCAGACTCGCTGGCTGCCTCTCTGTGCGATGCCCCCAGCATGCACTATGCTGGTGATGTCACACCCATCACAGATCTCCGCTGCAGACCAGAGTGCCCTGTAGGGGGCTCAGGTAAGTCCCATCCTTTTTTGTTTTACAATATTACGTGGTTTTGCAAATGTTGTTTTCTTTTCCGATATCTTTAATTCCTTACTATATAAGGTACAGTTTGAAAAAAAAAAATCCAAGATGTAAAAACTTTGCTATACCACACAATATTGTAAAAAACAAAAAAACCCAAAACCTTCAGCCGCCCTCCCACAAAACCCCACTAAAAGAATCCCAATCAAATACAAATCCATACCTTCCCCTCAAAGCAGGGCCAACTGGTTCCTGTAGGGCGACTCCCATCTGCAGCAGAGTCTGATGGAGGGTGTGACTTGGTCACTAGCACAGCGTCGGGGCCTCACAATGAGGAGGAGATCAAAAGTCTTGATTTTGGAGACAAAAAGGTTAAGGGGGGATGGGGAGGATAGTTTATTTATGGCTTGATCCTGCATGGTGCTGAGCATTGTAGTCTCCTACTGAAGTCACTGGGAGCTCATGGTGCTCTGCACATTGTGGGTGGTTGTTAAATTGCGGGGTCAAGCCCATCATCAATGATGTGCTCTGCCCACTTGCTGTTTGGGGTTTCCATCACAATGTAAAGGAGCTTTTTATCTGCCTTCTTTCCTAAAACTTTGGTGTGGCTCTAGTGAAAAGCATTGATCAGGCATCATTGCAGGCTCACATTCTTTCACCAGATGACTTATCTGATTGAGAGGACAGTTCAGTCTCTGGGGACCATTCAGTCATAGGTCTCTCTGCTGAGACTGCCATCAGAGATGGTAACACTGACCTGGGCTAGAAGATCAGGAAGTGAAAGACAAGATTTATATGTTTGTTAAACATCTTTGCAGAGACTTTTAGTAAAACATCCAGGAACTAGAGACTTTTGAAACTGTGTGACAGTGTGCAGGAAGAACCGTGCTCACCCATTAATTCTCTTGGTATTTAACAGAACCACAGTAAGTCACACTCGTGGGAAGTGGGAATTTCACAGCGGGAATTTCACAGCGGTTGCCCTTTGAAAATATTCTAAGGCATTCAGTAAATCAGTATGGGCTAACGGGCATAACTCTTTTGCGATAAGAAAGTTGTCTCATGATTGGAATGGTTAGGAGCCTGCAAAGCTGAGCACTCTTAGCACCCATATAATGAAAGAGAGGACTCTTGTTGTACCACACAACATATATTGCTTTATTTTAAAAAACAATTCAAGAAATTGATTACTTTATTAATTCTCTGACTTATTTTAGTTTTTAAGGTTCAGATACTCCTATTACTATCTAGTGGGATATTCCATCAAGCAAGAAAAAATTAACCTTTTCATCAATCTGGATTCCTCTGCATTTTGAGAGCAGCATAAAAGGACAACTGCAGCAAAGCTAGATGGTTTAAGAACCCAGGGGGTACAGGAAGCCTGAATGATGATCAGCTGTAGAGAGCATTATTGGTGTTAATTCCTTATTAAATTGTTACCACGTGCTTGGGCCAGTACAAGACCCAAAATGAACAAATCCTTGTCTAGAAGAAATTACCACCTAAAACATGATCTGCAGTAGTTACCTGATCTACCATAGTGATTCTTAAACTTTTTAATACTGTGAGGTGAGCCAAAGACTCTGTCATGGGCCATGCCAGGCTGCTTGGTTCTAAGTATTTTATTCTGTGGGCTGTCAGGAAAGTCTCTATTGACCACAACTGTCTAACTGTTCTAACTGTCCCCTGAAGCAAATGGGGAGTTAGCAGAATTAGAGGGTGAGGGATGTGCTTATGGAAGCTACTCCCCTTGTGGGGCTGGGGTTTTTTGTTGTTGTTACAGCCAACTATGCAGCCACGTTGAAGCACTGCCCCGGCAGAACTTTAACATTGGTAGTGAAGACATACCCTTAGAAAGAGTGTGTGCAACAAAATGGTATTGTTGTTCTCTTCCAAACTGGATCCTTTTCTAACCCAAATTCCTGTGGCGAGAGTTTGACCGAATAAACTTAGCCCATTTTATTCATGTTTTATCAAAAGACGAAGCAAAAAAATAGATGTGGTGAGGAAAGGGATAAAACCGTTGCTTGAAAAGGATCCCAAACCGGGGGCGGGGAAGGGGAGAATTACAGCATACTTTAAATAGTTGAGTGAGAAGGAAAGATCGCTAATGAAGGGCAAGAATGCATCCTATAGAGGTTTTTTAACCAAGCTTTATTCTTGGCAAAATAATAGCGAATCGATATCTAGTAGTGGTTCATACATTTTTCTGCAATGACAGGACTGAAATCCATGGTTTGGATTCTGCTTAAACTTTGTTGCAATGATATGGTTCATCATGTTTATCAGCCTGATTTACCAGATTGTTTTTTTTATTTTTAATTTTATGTTGATCGCAGTCAGATGGCACAATGCACGGATTCACAAACACAAGTTCACTACAAAATATTGTCACAGATAAAACTGTCTCAGATCATAGGGAGAGTTTTTCAAACAGTTGGATACAGTGCAAATAAGAAAAGAAACCAATGAGAGGGAAGATGGAAAAAGATTGAAGTAAAGGAATAGGAAGAAAGTGGAAGTGAGGGGTGCATTCTCCAGCGTCCATGAGCTGTCTCCTGAATGAACATTTCAGCTTACGCTGTTTCACAAAGTTCTTGTATTAATGTCACTGAAGTATAAGCTTTGTTTGGTTGTTCCCTGCATTGTGACATCGGGCTGGATCATGCACTGGGCTGCAGGTGCTCACACCTCACTGGAGGATTCAACCCCTTGCAGCTTCCAGCCTGCGCAGTATTAGCTCTCAGGTTGTGATATGCTCTCAGGTTGTGGTATGAGAAATAGTACACCAAATTGGGTATACCTGGAATATTAATATCCCCTCATGCCTTCCCCAAACCAAATAATGGAGGCCAAATCCATGTTTCAGAGAGGAAGGTAGAGAAAATATCTTTGCTGGGTGTTCTCTCCCGGGAGGTTTTAAAAAATTATTGCACTGGAAGGCTTAATCCTCAAGAGCTCGTGATAAGGTACGGTATGGTTGGGTGGGTGGTGCAAATCGGAGTGCCAGCATACGAACAGTGGACGCCATCTTTGGGTGTGTCAGCACTTTGAGCTTGGGGTGTAATTCCCCGCTTGAGGAGACATACCTGCACTAGCTCTGCTTGAATTAGCATGGTTTACGATCGCGTTGCTGTGGTGGTGGGTGAGGCCAGCCACTCTGTATGAGATGCTAGGCGTGTTCTTGTGGTGTCTAGCCCCTTCCCACTGCTCGCGCTGCTGAGGATATATGGTATCTGTAGCATGCTAGCTTGATCAAAGCTGGTTGTGGGTCTGTCTCCTGGAGCTGCGAATTACAGCCCCAGCTTGAAGCGGCCCTTTCTGAATGACAAACCAAAACGATGGTCAGTTGTGACATGTCTATATATTGCAGCAAAAAGCAGTTTCCAGAGGAAGATTACAAATCAGCAAAATGCATAGAACAAATCATCTTTGCATCTCTTTCTGTAATTCTAATATGATCTTGAGAAATTTCTCATTGGATTCTGTGTCTCCCCCCCCCCACACACACACACTGATATGGGTGCATTGTGTTTTATATGTGTGTGTCAAGTGCACTAGACAGGGCGGTTTGTTCATGTGGGAGTGCCCTGTATCTGATAACCTGCTTATATGACTGGACCATGTTAAATAAAACAGGGTTTGGTGCGTGAATCGGTTGTCTTTTTTTATATTACCTCTGAGTTAATGACACCTTGGTAAAAAAAGTATTACAGCGATAGTCAGAGAATACATCTGAAGCTAAGAGCTAATCAGGAGGGATGACTTGATTTCAGGGTATTGGAGTGTGCAGATTAAGAAGCATGAATGCAGCTTTTTCTCAATCATCCAATTGCTGTCTTGTTGAGGGAGTAGAGAACAATAAAATACAGACACATGATTCTAGTGGAGAGAATAACCTTTTTAAAGAAAGTTTCTTCCCTTTATTTTTCTCCCATACAAGATTTCTTGGTTCTGGCTGGGAACTGGAGGACTAAGAACTTCATGGTTTTAACTTAACTGTACTGTTTTTACATTCGTAAAATGTGCCCATCAGACACTTAGTTCACATTCATAATTGTAAATAACAAAACACTCAAGTTGTAATGATCAGTGACCTGCCCTGTAAATGGAACTAAACACAATTTTGCCAACCCCAAATGTTCAGAAATCGTGAGTCAGGCCCCAAAAACTCATGAGATTTTTTTTTTTCTTAAGAAAGGGTTCTTTCTCATTGCTGTCTTGTTTTTGCAGCTTTAAGACATGCCAGGGTCACATTTTCCAGGTTTTTCTCTGCAAACACTAGGGTGGGCTAGAAACTTTTTTTTTTAAATGAAAATAGGAATATTTTCATGTAGCTTAAGATTCTCATGTAATTGCATGGCTCCAGGAGCTAGGCCTTCAAGAAAAACACCAGCTGTCATGAGGCACATGATAAAACCCTGAGCGCTGACAACACTGTAAACATGTTCTCCACCAACATGTCTTCAGTCAAAAGCCTGAAACAGTAGATCTACCTTACGCTGGGCCCTGAAAGAGAGCAAGATTTGGCTCTGACTGACCAAAGAACACCGGGTCATACCCTTCCACCCCCACTCTCACACACTAGGAATGATTTTCAACCTTCAAATCTAGGAACTCTTCGTAAAAGCATCGCGGCCTATCATCTTTCTTCTACAGTGCATATGATCTCTAGGACCCTAGCAGTGCATGACTTCATAGATTAAACTTGCCATTTGAAGTGCACCCTGAAGTAAGTTAGAAGCAAATGTACGCTTTGGAGAGTAGGTGTAATGTGAACCTTGCAGCTGCCACCACTAAGTACACAGGCATTGGTTGTCACTAGAAGTTGATCATTAGTCGTAGGTGGTTTGTAGCCTGTCCCTTCCGGAGGCTCCAGAACTGCAAGATGCATGTTACCCTAGAGCTTTTCACCCTTTTTTCTGAGTTGCATTTGTAATCCCTCATCCTCTGAAAGCAATTGCACTAACCTTGTGACCACTGTCTACAGAATCCAAAGTTAATGGTGTTGGGTAGCTGGTCACCTTTATTAAGTGGTATGGTTGCACAATAGTGTCATGTTTTAATGCTAGCATTGCAGCAAGGGATAGTCCTTGGGCTGCTTTGAAGCTTAGACCATGTGTGTGTTTCAGTGGCTTCTTAAAGGAAAGAATATGGAGTGAAGTCTACAACCTGATCTTTTCTTTTAATTAAAGGCAAGTAGTGAATCTGAAAATGAAAGCCCAAAAAGAAGAGGCCAGAAGCAAATGAGAAAACCGTAAGTCTCTATGGAGAGGGTTTTGAATTGATAAGGTTTTATTCTAAATTTTAACAGACAGTTGGCATTCAGCTATGTTTGAGGGACACTGTAAAGATAAACATACATAAAAATCATGTAATCGGTTTTCATTAATAACACTTCAAATTATAAAACCTGAAACAACTTGTAAAACAACCTGCCATTTATAAATCTGTTTGTTTACTTTTTTGCGCTTTACTCAACTTCAGCAGGGAGCTGGTCAGCTTCGCTTTCTGCTGCTAGTTGGTTTCACCTCTTTTGGCTCTTTCATGCACTAGTTTAATGCTTATGTTTTTCAGGTTTCCAGCACTGGAAAGAAAACTTAAAGTTCTGAGCCCCTAAAAAAATAATTTTGATTAGAGATATTTGCATGGTTTTTTGGTCTTCATATTAGGTTTTATATTATTCTCTTATAAAATAAAATAAACTTCTGAAGAGCTCTCATGTTGTAAAATAACCCCCCCCCCATCTGCTTGACGGTATTCCTTTACATTCATGTAATGTCACCTTTTCCATTCAACATGTTCGTACAGGCTTGTCTTCCCAATAAAAAGAGAATTTCACCCTTGTGAAAGCACACACAATCTAGTTCCTTTTCTTATGCTCTTAAAAATCTTTAAGCATCTAGAGTTTTAAATAATTTGTATGTGACCTGATACAATAAGGAGCAACAGAATAAGGTTCTGTGAGAACCTAGAATATATATGTGAATGTGCCGTAACGTAGACCAGGGGTTCTCAACCTTTTCCTTCCTGAGCCTGCCTCCCCCAACGTGCTATAAAAATTCCATGGCCCACTTGTGCCACAACTGTTTTTCTGCATATAAAAGCTAGGACCAGTGTTAAGGGGAAGCAAGCCGGACAGCTGCCTGGGACCCCATGCCACAGGGGGCCCCGTGCAGCTAAGTTACTCAGGTTTCAGCCCCATGAGGTGTGGCTTCGGCTTTCTGCCCTGGACCCCAGCAAGTCTAATGCCAGCCCTGCTTAGCAGACCCCCTGAAACCTGCTCACGACCCCCCAGGGGGCCCTGGATCCCTGGTTGAGAACCACTGACGTAGACCACACTCACTATTCCAAAGCCAATGCTTTTCCGAAATATGTAGGCAGTAGTCTTAGAAACCACTCTTAGGGTTCCCCAGATAAGCTCAGAATGCATAAATAAATATTAAAAATAAAATGGAGTGCTTACATTTCAAGTTGTAAGAAATGGCAGCTCTATTAAATGTACCATATTACTATGTTTCCAGCATTGCTTTGACTTTAGAAAATGCATAACTAGATTGGGTAAAGTCTCGGTGATTGAGGTATAGGGCTAGAAGTAGGGAATCACAACATGAAACGCAGGTGCTTTCCCTCATTACCAGTGCTGAACAAGTGATTATATTGCAGTTCCAGTGTTGAACTTTCTGTGTCCTGGAGCTCATGTGTTGGCATTTAAACCTGACGACTTGAATCTTTGTTTAGCCAGCCAATGGCGTTGAAGTTCCAGTATCCCTCCTGACTTCTGTTTTTGTCCCTAGAGGTAAATGGAAAAGGGAGGCTTCTGGGGAAGAGGAGGATGAAAACGGTGCGGAGCAAGGCTCCAGTGCAGAAAGTGAACCAGAACAGAAGAAAGTTAAAGCCAGGAGACCAGTCCTGAGAAGGTGAGGAGGGATTGAATTTACTTTCCTTTTTATATTGTATGTCTCTTTAACTTCCAGTGCTTTTAAAGGTACCCAGTAAGTGACACTCCATAGGAAATTGCTGTGGGAGCAGGTGTGTGTTCTGGGAGCAGCCAAGGGACAAATTAACAGTCAGCCAAAGTGTGCAATAGCCTCCTGGGGGAAGCGGTTGGAAACCTCATCCTCTGAGTAATTTATTAAATGACTGGCTAATATGCAGAAGGGACCAGTCCTGCCCTGAATGGAGAGGGCATTGTCTACATGCCCATACTGATCTTTTCCCTCGTTGTTATCCTCACTTATTCTGTGGCCTGATTCTCCTCTCATGTGAAACTGGTATACATTGGTGTAACTCTGCTGATGTTAGTGGAGTTGTTCCTGATTTACACTGGTGTACATGAGAGGCAATTCAGGCTTTAGGCGTCTAATGTTTGGGATATACACTTCCTTGTGGACTGCGAAGGCCTGCTGAAATGCACTCCTTGTGTACAATGCACTGTATTATATCTTTTTATCAATACTCATTTTAGAGCAGTGGTCAAAGCCAGTGTTAAAAAGCCCCACAAGCCCCAACGTGGTAAGAGGAGAAAGAAACAAGACTCGTCTGAAGATGAAGATGATGATGAAGACGATGAGACTCCCAAAAGGCAAACCCGGCGCAGAGCGGCTAAAAATGTCAGGTACTGCAGGGGTTTTGAGCTACGTAGTCATCAGAGCTGAGGCTTAGAAGTCAGGATACCTGGTTAATGTCAGACTTGCTGTGTGATTTGGAGCAAGGCAAGGAGTACCCTGCAGGCAAACCTCTACGCTGTGTGGAACTCCACTGTCTCTTGTGTTGGGTTCTCTTTACAGGATCGGGTTCTTGGTCATTTAACCTCTTGATAGCTCATTGTATCCATTTACTATAAAGCATACAGTACTTGCTTACTACCTCAGATGGGTTTTGGGTGGTTTAGTTAATGTTTCTAAGATGCTTTGAGATCAGAGTAAAGATGCTATAGAAGTGCAAAGTATTAACAGAAATGGATGCAAAATTACCAGATGCAGATACTTGTCAGTAGCTAAAAGCTTGTAAAAGATGAGATACGGGTTCCCAGCATCTGGTGGACACCTATTGAAGCAGTGAACGTATTATTATTCTCATGCTTCAGGGAATAGACCAGCCTCTCACCAGCGAGGGATAGAAAGAAACATTCCCTGTAAGCAGGTTATTCCATAATTGCTTACTGCAGGGGTTTTTACCTCCTGAAGCAGCTGCTACTGTCAGAGGCAGGAGACTGAACTAGATGAACCACTGGTCTGATCTTGTATAACTATCCGTGTTTTTTTAAGAGGTAGAGAGTAAACTTTTAGCCAAGCTGAATGGCTTATCTGAGAAACTCGAGCAATGTATTACACAGTCAAACCCAACATAAATGCTGGAGGGGCTTGCCTGTGCCATGCCATGCTGTGTGCGTATGGCTTTAGATTTAAGGAAAGACGAGAGCTTTTTATCAGCTTGGTATTTGGTCTTGTGCAGTTACAAAGAAGATGATGATTTTGAGACGGATTCCGATGACCTGATTGAGATGACCGGGGAAGGGACCGATGAACAGCAGGACAACAGCGAGACCATTGAGAAAGTCATGGACGTCAGGGTTGGAAAGAAAGGAGGTGTGTAGCTTTGAGAGTCAGACTAGGATTCTGGGTCTAGTCACATCCATGCTCTGGTTCTCCTGCACTGGTGTAATGCTGCTGAAGTGTTTGGGTTTCCACTACTGGAGAAGGATTTTTAAATTTCCTTCTCCATGTGTTTGTTGGCCCCCCTCAAAGAATTCTAGTAGATTGGTGAGGCATGATTTATTTCCCTTTACAAAAGTTGTGTTGACTCTTCCCAGACACATTGTGCTCATCTGGGTGTCTGATAATTCTGTTCTTTAATTGGTTTCAATCAATTTGCATGGTACTGAAGTTAGGCTTACCAGCCTGTAATTGCCAGGATTGCCCCTGGAGCCTTTTAAAAAGACTGGTGTTACTTTAGCTATCCTCCATCATCTGGTACAGAGGCTGATTTTAAGCAGTTGGTTACATACCACAGTTAGTTGTTCTGCAGTTTCATATTTGAATTCCTTCAGAACTCCTGCGTGAATATCATCTGGTCCTGGCAACTTATTACTGTTTAATACAGTGGTTCTTAAACTTTTGTACTGGTGACCCCTTTCACATACCAAGCTTCTGAGTGCGACCCTCCCCCCCCATGAATAAAAAACACTTTTTAATATATTTAACACCATTATAAATGCTGAAGGCGAAGCGGGGTTTGGGGTGGAGACAGACAGCTCAGGACCCCTCATGTAATAATCTTGTGACCCCCTGAGGGGTCCCGACCCCCAGTTTGAGAACCCCTGGTTTAATATAATCAATTTATTCCAAAACCACCTCTTTTGACACCTCAGTCTGGGACAGTTCCTCAGATTTGTCACCTAAAAAGAATGGCTCAGGAGTGGGAATCTCCCTCACCTCCTCTACAGTGAAGACCGATGAGAAGAATTCATTTAACTTCTCCACAATGGCCTTGTCTTCCTTGAGTGCTTCTTTAGCACCTCAATCGTCCAGTGGCCCCACTGATTGTTCGGCAGGCTTCCTGTTTCTGATGTACTTAAAAAAAAAAAAAAATTTCTAAGGGGCATTTTGTGTCGAGAGATACTTCTGTATGGTTATAGTAGGATCAGGGGCTCTGTGGGATGTTTTGTGGGATGTGCTGCCATAAAAGACGCACTAGCTAGAAAAACAACTCCCTGCTTCAACTCTGTTCAGTTTATTTCAGTGCCTGGCTAACAAAAGCACCAATTGCAAACTAATTTAATTGGCAACTTTTTTTTCAGCCACTGGTGCTTCTACCACTGTGTATGAGACTGAGGCCAACGGCAACCCCAGCGCTGACTTTGACCCTGAAAAGGATGAGGGAGAGGTTCAATACTTGATCAAGTGGAAGAGCTGGTCGTACATTCACAGCACGTGGGAGAGTGAAGAGTCCCTGCAACAGCAGAAGGTGAAGGGCCTGAAAAAACTAGAGAACTTCAAGAAAAAAGAGGATGAAATCAAACAATGGTACGTTTTGCCTAAGACAAAAATCAGTGTGGAGCCTTGCTTAGGAGGTTCTTCAATAGCAGGGGCCACCTGAGCTTTGCCCAAGTGGCGGCTGTTCAGACAACTTGCCAGAAGTTCATGCTGGATCACTGTTGTCATCTTCAATAAGGAGGGATATTGCTAGTCGTTACGGAAAATTGAAAAGCCTGAGAATTTCCTCTTGTTTGCACCTCCCTCGCCCCAGCTGGGTTTCCTCCTGCAAAACCTATCAAGCTGAGGATAGGGTTCCAGAACTGTTTTCTTTGGCGCCCAACTGGACAAGACAAATCTCTCTTCTGTTCAACATAAGTTCGTGGGTATTGTGCTTGTGGCCATGATGTAAGGCAGATTGGAGGCCGTGCTCAGGGGCTTAGAAATCGTCCAAATCTGAATATTGGGCCAAGTGCCAGAGGACTAGTCACATATGGATGCAGTGTGCGGAGGCTGCAGGTCCCAGCCAATGGGGGTGCCTGCGCACCTGTGTAGCTGCATTCCAATCAAGACGAAACAGTACATGCTGGGACAACAGTCCACATCTTTGTACTGAAAAAGGGGGCAGCCGCAGGCCACGTGGCTCAATCTTGGCTCACAAGTTGCTTCTTGGCTGCCCTGGTTGAGCAGAAATTCAGGGCTTGACTACACTCAGTTTTTATACCAGCTTAACTCTGTCGGTTTAGAAACAGAGCATGCCCTAGTGTGGCTGCAGGTATATCTGTATAAAAGCCCTTACATGGGGTTAGCGTATTTAGGTAAGGGTCTAAACTGGTGGAGCTTAGTCAGCACAAAAACTACGCAAGGCTGCTCTAGCTGAGAACATTTATAGAGTCGCTTAATGCAGTGCTTCCCACTGCTGACCCCTGGGTTGTTAAGATGCAGGCTGTGTCTACCCTGCAGCTGGGACCAGGCCTCCCAGCTTGGGCAGGTAGACACAAGTGGAGCTAGCTCACTGAAGTTAGCCATGTGGATGTTACGGCTTGGGCAGCAGCTGGGGTTCTCAAGCCCACTCAGCCTCTGGGCTGCACCTGGGTGGCTAGCCCAAGCTTCTGCTGCAATGTCCATGCTACTATTTTTAATGCGCTAGCTCAAGGGAAGCTAGCGTGAGTCTGCCTACTGGGGCACTGAGGCTCACTCCCAGCCGCAGCGTGGCTAAACCCTCAGATATGGGAGAGACAAATGTAACTGTCGCATGATACAGCACAAATAGGCAATTAGACATAGTACTAAAAATATGTCTTCCCATGTCGTGTGCAATGGTCACACTTTAAAAACTTGCCAGTTTTGTCTTAGAGATGGTTTATTTCCAAATTTGCAAAATTCTCTCTCCTTTCGACAGAAAATCCCTGGGCTATTACAGGTAGGGAGGTGACGTTGATATCTAAGGCAATTGGCAAGGTTTACAGGGCAATCTCTGTATATGTTTTGCAATGTGATGTTTAGTTTGCAGAGTGCTGATTTTATTTAAGGGGTAGGTTGTTTTTGGAGCCAAGCCTTACTGCACTAACGGGATCTCTGGATCAGTGTATGTCCAACTGATGCTGGTAGAAGCCATTCATGTGTGTTAAGGGGAGACATCCCTATCTCAAGAAGTATTAAACCTGGAAAAATGGTGAACTGGTCAGTTTCTGATGCATTAACTCAGTGGTGAGCTTTCGACATGAACTTGCGGTAAGCCATAACCAGTGGTAAAATTTTGCAAAAAGTACTCTAAGCAACGTTCTTTCTTTATACTGAGCAGGCTACAAACTCCACAGTGTACTACATTTATTTGCCTTTGGGAAAACTTACACTTTTTTTTTTTTTTTTAAGTCTTCTTACGCTGAACTAACTCGGTGGGGGTGGCGAGGGGGTGGTCTCTCCCAGTGTCGCATATCTGTGGGGTCCCAGAAGGAAGCCATTTGCTCTGTAGGAGCAACCTTAGAAGTCTGTGTGAGTGGGTCTGACTGACTTTCCCCTAGGCTTGGGGTGTCAGACCCTCCACCAGTTGCTCCCAGGAAGGAGCCCAAGCTGCAGTTCCCTCCTCCATTGCCTCGTGACATCAGCAACTGCTGTGTCGCTGGAAACCAAATGTGCAGGTGTGGGATGCCGTGGCTCTGTCAGGCCACAGTTGTTGAGCCTCTGCTCACCCAGGCTGGCACTGCAGAGCTGGGCCCCTCACCTGAGCTTCTGCATGAGGGGCATCCTCCCTCAACAGCACCGCTGCCGCCACTGCGTCCTGGCTGGGCCAAGCGCAGTGTCCCCCCAAGACCAGAAGCGCTTTCGCTCCCCCTTGCAGCAAGGAGTGAGACCTCATGTACCCTGTTAGTGGGCAGAGAACTGCAGGCAGAGCAGGGTCTTAAATGGCCACCCCATGTCCCTGCTGGAGCTCTAAGAGGAGATGTGAGCCAGTTTCTCACCTGCACAATATATACAAGGTTGTGGCGAGGTCGTATGTGCGTGCTGTTTACAGGGAACATTGACCCTAAGTCCTGTTTTCGAAGGTGATTGAGGCAGTTGGGCATCTAAATGCCAGTGACTTTCAGTGAGACTTAGAGTCTGTCTGCATTGCAGTGAGGTGTGTGACAGCAGCACGTGGACATACCTGAGCTAGGTTTGATGGAGGCAACTAGAACAGCAACAGCAATAAGGCTGTGGCAGCACCGGCTAGCTGCTCAGGGACATACCCAGGGCTTGTACAGCCCATGCTGCTGTCAGTCTGAGCTAGCTCACGCTTCTGATTGCGGTGCAGACGTAGCCTAAGTCTCCTACGTGCCGAAGTCACTATTGAAAAGGGGACTTAAGCTCCTTGGTCCTGTAAGTCCTGTTGAAAATGTTACCCCATGCCCCTGTCAGAGAATAGATCTTCAAGTAGAAGAGACGCCTGTGAGGTTTCTTCGTGTGGGAGCTGCGAGCCTGTTGGCAACTTCATAGAAATGTAGGGCTGGAAGGGACCTCAAGACACCAAGTCCAGCCCCCTGTGCTGTGGCAGGTCCAAGTAAATCTATACCATCCCTGGCAGGTGTTTGGTGGGTTTTAAGAACAGGCTGGACAATGACTGGGATTCCACAACCTCCTTTGGAAGCCTATTCCAAAGCTTAACTACCTTTATTGTTAGGTTAGATAACGGGAAAACCTTTCGATGTCTCCTTTGTTTTAGATTAAGGCCATTCATTGCTTCTCGTCCGACATTCAGAGGACGTGGAGAGCAATTGATCACCATCTTTTTTGTAAAAGCCCTTAACATATTTGAAGATTATCAGGTTTCCCCCCGACCCCCAGTTGTTTTTTTCAGGACTAAACATGCCTAGTTTTCTTTAACCTTTCCTCATAGGTCAAGTTTTCTAAATCTTCTATTACTTTTGTTGCGCTTTCCTGGACCTCTCCAGTTTGTCCACATCTTTCTTGAAGTGTAGTGCCCAGAACTGGACACATTACTTCAGCTGTCATATCATCACAATATGTTGTGGGATACCGGAGTGCTGAGGGTTCCCTCCTTATGTAAAAACTTATGTATTTTGGCTTTGTGGAGGAGCACAAAAGTTTCAGGGAAAATCATTATATATTTCTCTGTATTGTTTCATTGTGAATAATCTGTTCTTTTAGAAGCATTAAGAGGAGTATTTGATAAGCAATTGTAAACTTGGATTGAGTTACCCTAACTCATGAAATTATATAGGCAGGTAGAGTTTTAACAGCTGGTCTTGAGGATCACTACCCACAAAGTGAGCAGAAGTAGAATTGTTCTTACATATGCGTCTCCTCCTACCCCCATTTCTTTTCTCTCCAGGCTAGCCAAGGTAACTCCTGAAGATGTGGAATACTTCAGCTGCCAACAGGAGCTTGCTGCAGAGTTGAACAAACAGTATCAGATAGTGGAGAGAGTGATCGGTAAGTGAAATAGTGCACCTTTCTAATAAAGGAATAGTAAAACCCAGGAATTCAAGTTTTACTTGGGTCACAAGAATGAGTGTGCGGTGTTTTCACACCTCTTTGGGGAATAAACTTGTGCCACATATCCTGTAATGTGTTGAAATCTAAAGGTTAAAGCACAGGAGATCTGGGTTCTAGTGATGCATCTGCAAACAACTTGAGCAAGTCACTTGCCCTCTCTTTGCCTCAGTTGTCCCAACTGTAAAGTGGGATTAATAATTCCTATTTCCTCGGGATGCCATGATTAATTTATTACTGTTTGTAAAGTGCTTTGAAATCTTTAGATGGAAGATTCTGTAGAAGAGCAAAAGTAGAGTGTTGTGAGGACCTCTCAGGATAACATGGTTTGACAGTGAAGCTTGCATGTCAGCTCAGGGTTTAGGTTTTTATGAGTAGTGACAAAATGCGGTGGTGTAGCTTTCAGAGCAGCTCAGTAACATCACACTGATCTCAGCAGGAGCTGTTAGTATCCAGCGCCTTTGGAAACTAGGCCTGAAGAGTTGAGTGGTATTCTCTAACAATCTTCCTATGCATTGCAGAGAACTTTTTAAAACCCCTCCTAACTGTTGGGAACTGTAGAATATCTTTTATGCATCTCATACTGGTGGTTAAGACACTAAAACTCTCCTTTGTTTGCTTCTGTAAAACGTAGCTGTGAAGACCAACAAGTCTGCAATGGGACATTCTGAGTTCCCAGGTAAAGTGGCCTTTAACTCCCTTTTTGGCTCCTCTAAACAATGCTATTAGCCGTGATATGTCTTGTGGCGGCAGCGGTCACTGTCATCACTGCCTTGGAGTTCGGTTGGTCATGGTTGCGTTTCTGTAATGTGTTGCAGCTCACAGTCGGAAATTGTCCTCTAATGAGCCTGAATATTTGTGCAAGTGGATGGGGTTGCCCTATGCAGAGTGCAGCTGGGAAGACGAGGCCTTGATTAGCAAGAAATTTCAACACTGCATTGACAGCTTCAACCATCGCAACAACTCCAAAACCATTCCCACTCGGGACTGCAAGGTTCGCACTCTTTCCTTTCTCTCTTGTGGATGGGCTTGCTCTGGGTTTCTGAATGTCGAAGTTCTCGCTATATTTAGATATGTTGATGCAACATTTTCTACAGGGATGGCTATCACCTGAGGAGATTGCCTTTGCCTTTCTCCCTCTCGCATGTCAGTTTTTTTTCCAGGGGTTCTCTGCACCCTTTTCAGTTCCTTCTCCCAATTCTCAAGGCCGTGAAACACATACACCATCTGTTCCTTGAAAAACAATGGCTGGGACTCCCTTTTGGAGAGCTATCCATACTGTCTCTTCAGCATGCTAAGGCCAGGCTGGCATAGAACAAGGCTGGCAGAGGCCTTGGCTGGCAGAATAAGGCCAGGCTGGCGGAGTCAAGAACTGGCTTGAGTTAACCCAGGAATTCAAGGGAAATAACAATGGAACTTTGGCAGTGGGAAGTGTCTGTAATAGGTTCCTACTAGGGCTGTTGATTGATCTCAGTTAACTCACACGATTAACTCAAAAAAATTAATCACGATTAAAAAAAATGTTTTGCAATTAATTGCACTATTAAACAATAGAATACCAAGTGAAATGTATTAAATATTTTGGATGTTTTTATACATTTTAAAATATATTAATTTCTTTTACAACACCAGAATACCAAGTGTACAGTGCTCACTTTATATTATTATTTTTTATTACAAATATTTGCACTGTAAAAATGATACAAGAAATAGTATTTTTCAATTCACCTCATACAAGTATTGTAGTGCAATCTCTTTATTGTGAAAGTATAACTTACAAATGTAGATTTTTTTGTTTGTTACAGAACGTGCACTCAAAAACAAAACAATGCAAAACTTTAGAGCCTACAAGTCCACTCAGTCCTAGTTCTTCTCCAGCCAATCGCTAAGACAAACAAATTTGTTTACATTTACAGGAGATAATGCTGCCTGCTTCTTATTTACAATGTCACCTGAAAGTGAGAACAGGTGTTCACATGGCACTTTTGTAGCCAGCGCTGCAAGGTATTTACGTGTAAGATTTGCTAAACATTCGTATGCCCCTTCATGCTTTGGCCACTATTTCAGGGGACATGCTTCCATGCTGATGATACTTGTTAAAAAAATAATGCATTAATTAAATTTGTGACTGAACTACTTGGGGGAGAATTGTATGTCTCCTGCTCTGTTTTACCTGCATTTCATGTTATAGCGGTGTCAGGTGATGCCCCAGCACATGTTCGTTTTAAGAACACTTTCATGGCAGATTTGACAAAACACAAAGAAGGTACCAATGTGAGATTTCTAAAAATAGCTACAGCACTCAACCCAAGGTTTAAGAATCTGAAGTGCTGTCCAAAATCTGAGAGGGACAAGGTACGGAGCATGCTTTTAGAAGTCTTAAAAAAGCAAAGTTTTTAAAAGTTTCTCCGATGCAGAAACTACAGAACCTGAACCCCCGAGAAAGAAAATCAGCCTTCTGCTGGTGGCATCTGACTCAGATGATGAAAATGAACATGTGTTGGTCCGCTTTGCTTTGGATCGTTATTGAGCAGAACCTGTCAGCAGCATGGACACCTGTCTTCCGGAATGTTGGTTGAAGCATGAAGGGACATATGAATCTTTAGCGCATCTGGCACGTAAATATCTTGCGATGCCAGCTAGAATGGTGCCATGTGAATTCCTGTTCTCACTTTCAGGTGACATTGTAAACAAGAAGCGGGCAGCATTATCTCCTGCAAATTGTAACCAGACTTGTTTGTCTGAGTGATTGGCTGAACAAGAAGTAGGACTGAGTGGACTTGTCGGCTCTAAAGTTTTACATGGTTTTATTTTTGAATTCAGTTATTTTTTGTACATAATTCTAAATTTGTGAGTTCAACTTTCATTATAAAGAGATTGCACTACAATACTTGTATGAGGTGAATTAAAATAAACTATTTCTTTTGTTATTTTACAGTGCAAATATTTGTAATAAAAAATAAATATAAAGTGAGCACTGCACACTTTGTATTTTGTGTTGTAATTGAAATTGATATATTTGAAAATTTAGAAAACATCAAAAACTATTTAAATAAATGTTATTCTATTATTGTTTAACAGCGTGATTAATCGTGCGATCAACTGTGATTCATTTTTTTAATCGCTTGACAGTCCTTGTTCCTACCCATCTAAAATACATCAGACTTCCTGGATAGATATATATATTTATATATATATAAATATTCTCTTCCTTAGGAAGGAAAACAGACTTCTACAAGTATTTTGGAATGAATGCTCACTGTTTTTGTACAATTTCTTTGTCTAATATCACAGATAGATAGATGAATCCCTTTGCATCTTATCCCATCTATAAATTGGGCACAATAATACATATAGGTGGAATGTGAGGCTTAATACTTGTAAAATGCTTCATGAGCCACATATAAAAGGGGAGTTTGAAATGCAAAGTTTTATTATTACTGAAAGAAAAGGCAACACACCAGGGAGGAAGAGGAATAGAGGATGTTGCACCATATCAATTAAAATGAAGGGGGAAGGGAGATCATAAAAGAATGAAGCAAAGAAAAGAGGCAGAGGGGGCTTTCCTGTAGCTCTAATACTCTGAGATTGGGCGGGCAAGCAGGAGGAGCTAGCAAGCTGTTGTCGCTGGTGGCTCTTGTTGCTGCTGAGCGTGTGGCTAAATTGCAGTTACGAGTTCTCTCTATATATACCGCATACCCATGTATCACTGAAGTTTTTATTCACTGAGTTTGAAGGCCTGCCTCATTCTTTTCTTCAGTGAGTTTAAGGAGTCTGCCTTTTTAGGTGTTGAAGCAGAGACCCAGGTTTGTTGCTTTGAAGAAACAGCCTTCTTACATTGGTGGCGAGAACCTGGAGCTCCGAGATTACCAGCTGGAGGGGCTCAACTGGCTTGCTCACTCGTGGTGCAAGTATGTAATGCTCTTGTTTTGGGTAATGCTCTAGTTTTGTTCAGGGTTGCAGCATTAACTTGTTTTTAGAGCTGTTGAGCCATATTTATTCATAATGTTTCCCTGTTACACCACAGCAGGATCTGGCCCTGTTGTTGTGATGTTTTGTATTTTTACCTGCCCTGCTTCAGCACCTTTAAAGCTTAGGATCTCAAACATTGTCACACGCATCCAGCAGAAATATCCAGGCCGCCTCCTAAAATGGGAGGAAAAATTTTCTCTTTGGAAACAGAGGGGGAACCCAGTTGCATTGCTAGGATTCAGTATGAGCATGTGCACATGAAGCACCATCTTGGTTTGACTGCATTGCTGTTTCTTTGGCACTGCAGGACTGGCAAATGGGGACCATCGTAATTGTGAGCTTAAGAGATACTGAGTGAAAAAAAAAAGATCTTCTCTCTTCATTGCCCTGTGGGGGATGGTCTGTTATGTGCATGGGCAGGTGTGTTTTTCTGACTCAGTGCTGTGGAGATGGAATACTATGTTTGGTCCACTGGCCTGATCCAGCGTGGCAAACCCTGTTTTCCTGATAAAACATAAATCTCTCTCTCTTAGATTTCTTGAGCCATCTCCTGTAGGAGAGATCCACCATTTGAGAGAAACTCTTCTAAATGTGGTCACTGACTTTTTATCTTTTAGCTTTGCATTTGCTTGCCAGTTTGAGGGCAAATGCCGTCCAAACTTTCACCCTGTCAGTCATAAGTGATTCTCTGTAGAGCAGTTCAGTCTGAATTGCTTTGGGATCTTCTTGGCAGGATTTCAATGACCTTTTGCAAGGCATACATTTCATTCTCTGTCATTACTTGATGGCACTTAGTAAACTGGTACAGCATTATATTTATTACACCTTTATTTTTGTTTCTCCACCTTTCAGGAACAACAGCGTGATCTTGGCTGATGAAATGGGCTTGGGGAAGACTATCCAGACAATATCATTTCTCTCCTATCTCTTCTATCAGCATCAGCTGTACGGCCCCTTTCTGATAGTGGTGCCCTTGTCTACTCTGACTTCGTGGCAGAGGGAGTTTGAAATCTGGGCACCAGAGATTAATGTGGTCGTTTACATAGGAGACATGATGAGTAGAAATACGGTGTGTAAATAAAAGGTTGGGGAGGGGCGGGGGGAGAAAGAAAATCTCTGTGTGTAGATTATATGTAGCATGTGGTTCTGTAGCGGGGCAAACTCTGGGTTGACATTATAGCTATAACTGTGCAGTTTGACCAGGTTCATGACAGTAGAGGCATCTGTGTCTCGGGCCTTCCCATCGCTTAAATAATGTGTGTACAGTGATTATTTTATTGAGCAATGGCGGTGCAGACAGGTAGGACTTTACTGGGCAATATAGGAAGCCTCAGGTTATGACTAATAATGAGACAGTGAATATCAAATGCATGCAGGTAATGGGAGGATTAAACTGCCAGGAGATCTGGTTTAAATTACTGGCTCTTCCGCAGACAGCTTCTCTGCGTTTGGGTAAATCGCATGATCTCTGTGCCTCAGTTCCCCACCTGTAAAAGGAAGATGATAATCCTTCCTCCTACCCACCCTTTGTCTCTCCCCTCTGTAGATTATGGACTGTTCAGGGGAGTCTGTCTCTTACCATGTGTCTGTACAGCACCTAGCATAGTGAACCACGTTCTTGGCTGGGACCCGTGGGTGCTACGGATAATGATAATGGTGCGTGCCCCTTTAGCAGCTCCAGTTGAAGTTTGTGTCTGAACTGTTGTCTTCTCTCCCAGATCCGTGAATATGAGTGGATCCATTCTCAGACTAAAAGGCTGAAGTTCAATGCACTCATCACAACATATGAGATCCTCCTCAAAGATAAGGTATGCAGTGGGGAAGGGGTATTTCACACACACTTCCTCGTGCTGCGCAAATGGGGCTGCCTCCCTCCAAACCAGTGTATGTCACACTGTGAGTAGAATATATGATGATCCAAAGCTGTTTCATTCCTCCCCCAACCCCCCCCATCTGGTGACTTGAGAACACACAGATGCAGCCTACCATTACTTGGTGTGCTTACAAAACTATAGAGTCTAGTATAAATATAGCACATTAGTAGTATTGTTCATGATTACATGTACTTATAAGGCACCTCTCACTGTGGTATCTGGGCTAGCTGTATTTGTCTTAATTTGGATTATTAACATACCCAGTAAGAAGAACAAAATGCTTCATTCCCTTGCTGCCCACAGCTGTTTAATGTGGGCTGGAGAGGGAGGGTGTTGGAACTGAGGATGGTAGGGTTAATGCACTCCCCATATGAGAGGGATATCACATCACATTGCTTTTATACTTACAAAAAGAGAGAGCTTCCTGGAGTGTGCCAGGAGGCCCTACCAATAAGTCACTGAATCCTGTGTGAGAACAGAAAACTTGGGGGAGGGGGAAATGGAGTGGTGAATACACTGCTTTATTCCCCCCCGGGCAGATTTACTGCTCTGGTGTTGATGCTGCCTCAGCACAGTGCATGCTGGAGCATGTGAGCACAGCAGGGACTCTGCAGTCATGGTGGGGATGGATTAAAGGAAGAGGAATGTGGGATAGGGAAGGGTTGTGCTTTAGAAATTTAAAAAGAAGAAACAACGATCAATTTAAAATCCATCTGTTAGCTGAAATATGTTTGAGGCATTTGATAACGTGTTAGCTTGTAAACGCTTCTGTTCACCTCTGAGTGGAGCCAGAATTGGTATGGTGCGCTTGTCCCAAAGGCATGTCGCCAAAGGAAATGTTTCTTGGTTAAGCACACTGAAAGCAAAAGGTGCTCAGACACCACAGAGGTGGGTGCGGTATAAGAATTTGAATAGAACATAATGGAATGCAATTACTGCAACACTACACAGCTGACTTCAGGCCCACAGAGAAATTAACATAAAACACTTGCGGGGCCAGTCTGATCTGGTGTGTCCTTTGGTTTTGTTTTTTTGCTCCAGGCTGTTCTGGGCAGCATTAATTGGGCCTTTCTGGGTGTGGACGAAGCCCATCGGTTGAAGAACGATGACTCTTTGCTGTATAAAACTCTGCTTGATTTCAAGTCCAACCACAGGCTCCTGATCACTGGGACCCCGCTTCAGAATTCTCTCAAAGAGCTCTGGTCACTGCTGCACTTTATCATGCCGGAGAAGTAAGCCTCCTTACTATGTACTTCAAAAGATACCAGTATGTGTTCGTTGTCAAATACCATCTCCTAACTAGACATGGAGTATGAAATGGCTTAGTTTTGGAAGACAGAAAGAAGTGAGTAAAACTTGAAAGGATTAGGGTCACAGAGGGGGAAAACAGAATGAAGAGGGAAAATGGCAAGGGCTGAGAGGGAAAATGAATGGTGCAAAGAGCTAAACTGTGTTGGCAACAGGTGGGCTGGGTAACGTAATTCAACTCCTCCATCGCTGTCTTCTGGGAGGGCCACATCCAAAGAGCCAAATGCCTGTTTTAAGCAACCATTTCCAAGGCTTCCATTAAAAAAAGGAGACCAGTGAATGAGACAGTAAAATAATGGAGAGGGCAAAAAAAGCAAATTTCAAAACTGTGAATCAAAATCTAGTCAGAAGATTCTTTCCACAGAGGGATCTACAAAACATACAAAAACTGCTGCCATGTGAGCATTGCTCAAGGACAGAATAAGGGGCCTTTGGGTAGACTGTGATTTTAATTGAGGAGGCTCCGTATGGAGCCACAAAGATCAAGGTGTAAAAACATTTTAAAATGCCATAGTCCCATTTTCAAAAGTGACTTGGGCTCTTAGAAGCCTAAATCTCATTGGCTCTCAGTGAGATTTGGGCTCTTAAGCATCTGAGTCACTTTTGAAAATGAGATGTGGGCTCCTAAGTCACTTACGTATTTTTTAAAAATTTTACCCTGTGGCTAATAATGTGATACAGGCCTTTTGCAGAAGTGAAGAAAAAGAGCTGGAGATCCTTTGGCTATAATTAAAAGGCTACGATTTAGTAATAGCAGTCATGGATTCCGTGAATACTTCAGCTTGTGGCTTGCAGCAGGGTCTGCAGCCGGGGTCATGCGTCCCTGCGCTGCGGCTTGTGGCGGGGGCCATGTACCCATGCACTGTTCCCGGGGCTCCAGCGGGGGCTGTAGCGAGGGCTGTGTGTCCTTTCTGCCCCAGCTGCGGTTGGGGCTCTGCTCCTGTGACTGGGGTTAGAGCTGGGACTGTGTGCTCCTGCCCCACAGCTACGGTGACTGCGGCCGTTGGAGCCAGGGCTGGAGCGGGCTCAGCCTGTCAGTGCCCCCGCATTGGCAGCTGTCGTCTCCCCCCAGCCTAGCCCTGCTCTGTTATTTTTAGTAAAATCATGGAAAGGTCATGGGCTTCCATGAATTTTTCTTTGTTGCCCGTGTCCTGTCCGTGACTTTTACTAAAAATAACTGTGACAGAATCTTAACCTTAGCTATAATGTACCTGCTACAGAGATTGTAACCTGCTGGAGTAAGGACCGTGTTCTAAGATACTGAATTATTTTGATGGCTAATGGAAGTGATGTTTTTCACTTCCTGTCTCGAACTGTTGCATAGTGTTTCTGTGCACTGTTTAGATTACCATTTAATTCAGCAGGTTTTGGATCAGGCCCTTAAACTGCTGACACGTTACACTCCCACAGCATTTACATCTCACCAATCTGTTACCCTGTGTACAGTTTGGAATCTGTGGGGTAAAGTATTAAGGACATACAAGGTGTTGATAGCAGATGCCTTAGAAACACAAGGTGGGTGAGGTAATATCTTTTATTGGCCCAACTTCTGTTGGTGAGAGACACAAACTTTCGAGCCACGCAGAGCTTTTCTTCAGGTATGGGAAAGGAACTTGCAGCATCACAGCAAAATACACGGTGCAACAGATATTTTAGCATAAGTAATTAGCGCACATGGTAAGAGACCGTTCAAGGTGAAATGGCCTTTTAACGCTCCTGCAGAAATAGGACAAAAAAGGGGGCTCGTGGGTTGCAGATTGTTGTAATAAGCCATAAATCTAGTGTCTTTATTAAGACCATGGTTTTTAGCGTCTAGGGAAGTTATGAATTTAAGCTCCCAGGTTCGTCTTTTGAAGGTGTTTTGCAGGTTTCCTTTGAGGATGGAGGACTGAGAAGTGAGATATGGAGTGATTGTTTTGTGAAAAGTGTTCACCCCCGGGTGAATCATGCTTGTCTTTTATCATTTTTCTGTGTGTGTTCATTCAGGAGTGCAGTGATTGTCTGGTTTTGCCCACTTAGTTATTATTTAATGTTTGGTACACTGAATGGGGTACACCACATGTTGTGATAGGCATGTGTAGGACTCATGGATCTTGAAAGATGTGTTGGGAGTGGTATTGACAGTTGTAGCAGTGGAGGTCTCCAGGTTTTGCATCTGTTGTTCTGGCAGGGTCTGGTGTCACTTTAAGTTGGTGAGTCCTGATCTGTGAGGAATTTGCTTCTGATGAGGTTGGGGGTTGTTTGAAGGCCAGAAGAGGGGATTCAGGAAAGATTTCTTTCAGGATGTGGTCCCTATTGAGTATGGGTTGCAACTCTTTAATGATACCCCCGTATGGGTTCCAGCATGGGGTGATAGATGACAACTAGAGGTGTGGAGTTGGAGAGTTTTTTTCCTGTATTAAAGCAGGTTCTCACGGGGTATTTGGGTGACCCCTTCCTGGATGCAATCTACTTCTCTGGTGGAGTGTCCTTGTTTGGTGAAGGCGGTTCTGAGTTTAAGGTGTGTATTCCGGACAGTCTCCTCTGAGCATATTTTGTGGTATCTGAGGGTTTGGCTGTAGATAACAGATTTCTTTGTGTGTTGGGGAGGGGTTACTGGATCTGTGAAGGTGAGTGTGGTGATCCATGGGTTTTTTGTATGTCATCTGTAGGGCTCTATTGTTGAGGCTGATCATGGTGTCCATAAAGTTGATGCTTGTGGTGTGGGAGTGATCTAGAGAGAGTTTGATGGATAGGTGGAAGTGGTTGAAGCTGTGGTGGAAATCTATGAGGAAATGTAGATAATCTGTCCAGAGGATGAAAATGTTATCAACATATCTCATGTATCATTGGTTTTGTAGTGCCTTTGTCCAGAAATTCTTCCTCAAGGTGGCCCAAGAGGAGGTTGGCATATTGGGGAACTATCCTAGTACTCATGTCTGTTTCTGTGGTTTGGACAATGTGTTTGCTGTTGAATGTAAAATTCTTAAGGGTGAGGATGAAATGGGTGAGTTTAGTGACATTTGGGGTACATATCTGAGTGTTTTCCGTTGTTTTGTAGATATTTGAGGCAGGCAGCAAAGCCATCGTGACATCGATGTTGGTGTATAGGGAGGTGACATCCGTGGTGACAAGGATGATGTTCTGAGGGAGGTTGTTAATGTTGCAGAGTTTCTGGAGGAAGCTGGTCCTTTGTGTGGTGAGTGGTTTGAGGATGGTTTCTATAAGTCTTAATATTCCTTCAATAACAGTACCAGAGCTAGATATAATGGGTCTGGCTGGATTCCCTTGTTTGTGTATCTTAGGAAGCATGTAGAAGATCCCTCGGGCGGGTTTGTGGAAGATGAGGATGTAGAGTTTCTCTTGGAGTTGTTTGGGGAAAGATTTGATGATATCCTTAAATTCCTGGGTGAATTGTGGTGGGTGGGGGTCGTCTTTGAGTTCTTTATAGTAGGTGGAGTCAGAGAGAAGCTTAAAGTCAGGGGAGAAGTTTGGGCTAGAGGGAAGGGATTACAGGGCAGTATTGCGAAGACCTGACTTCATTCAGTATAAAATACATCAGTGATCTGAGAGTAGCAACGTGCTTTGAAATGATTACATTCTTGGTTAAAAAGAATGGAGTGAGGGAGAAATACAAAAGAGAGAATGATTTAGTGAGGTTAGGCAATGGCTTGCACAATTCACTGTGTAGATAATTGTTAGGTTCTAGAGCTAAAATCAAAGATGTGAAAAGGAGATCAGTATCTTCAAATGCTAAGGTATCTAGATGTTATGAATGTTCATTGTTTGCTACTGTTTTACATAGCATTTTCATATTGTACAGAAGTTCTTATTTACCTCCGTAACTCAGAGGCACAGAAGAAATACTTCTACTGATCAAGAGGTCCCTGTTAACGAGATCTGTTGCTATTTACTGTGTCTTATGGGCAAGGAACATCTTGGGATTCTATAAGTTTGTGCAGAATGATTGTGAAGGTTATCAACCCCCGACTTCTGCACGTAGTGCTGGGCATTCCCCTTGCTATTACTCCAAAGCTTGTTCTCTAATCTCTCTCGAGGTTATTGCTGATGTCTCCATATCCTCTTGGTGACTGTTCTATTGTCTAATTGCTCTTCTTGTTAGGAAAGATTTCCCCATATCTAGCTGTTCTTCAGCTTGAAGCTGCTCCTTTTTGTAGTACATCCAAACTAAGCCTCAACTGAGAATTTCCCTCCCTTTTCTTTTAATGTTACATATTCTCCACAATTTTACTTCAGGGCAATTCCCCCATGTAACCGGAGAATTATTAGCAGAGTCCTTGATAAAAACAGATTCAGTGGTAGTTGTTTTTTCCAAAGTAAAATGTAGCTCTTGGTTGGAACGATGGATTTAATGTACTATCGTCTATTATCATCTTTCTCCAAAAGCTTCTTTGTCATGTTTATTCACTGTACTCCTTATTCCTAAACATAAGTGGGTTTATGTTTTGTGTGTTATGACCACCCATAGCTGCCATAAAAATATTTCCAAATGATGGCTGTTGTAGCCAGCTGTGGTTGGTTTAGCCCTGCTTTCTGAAGAGACAGTTTTGGTAACACAGTGGTTCTCCTGCAGTTCCATATAAATTTCTTGATGCTTCTTTTACTGAAGTGAATTTCCCTTTTACTCAAAGACTGCTGTTCTAGCTCCTTTTTCAAAGAACCAGAGACCATTAACAGTGTTGATCCTATAATCCCATTTTTGTTTCTTGGTGTAGGATATTTGTTATAGATAAACAAGGCATGGCCCTTTGTTCTTGAGATCTAGGCTACATAGGAAGGCAGCAGCTTAGACAGTGGTTGGAGCAAGGACCTAGGACACCAGTGTGTTATTCCCAGTTGTGCCACTGTTTTAATTTTACCCCTCCTGTAAAATAATGATCACTTATGTAGCTCACAGGGGTGTGGAATAAATAACTTGTGGGGCATTTTGAGGTCCTCAGCAGACTGGCATTGTGTCAGTGTAAACACAGCAGATGGTAGTTAAAAGGTCTTCTAACCCACCACTCCTAAATTGTACCACCAGGTTTGAGTTCTGGGAGGATTTTGAAGATGATCATGGGAAAGGGAGAGAGAATGGCTACCAGAGCCTTCACAAAGTCCTGGAGCCTTTCCTTCTGCGCAGGGTGAAGAAGGATGTGGAGAAATCCCTGCCGGCCAAAGTGGAGCAGATTCTCCGGGTGGAAATGTCTGCTCTACAGAAGCAGTATTATAAGTAAGGCATTTACTGAGTTACTGAAGGTGCCCAGTGGAAACGAGTTTGGTGGGTTACTTCATTAGTGTGTCTAGTGGCCATAGTTCTGTAGCCCAAGCCATTGTGGGACGCAGCATAAGTGGCAGTCTCCTTCAGTGGGGGCGGGGCTTTCTGATGAGAAGCAGAGTAAGATAGTATCACATCTTGCCTATGTGTTGCCTGTCCCTAAGGCGGTAGTTCTCAACTTACTTATCATTGTGGGCCGTATGTGCGATCCACAGTGTGTTACCTGGGCCGCAGGGGCTGGGTGGCAGGGCAGCGGCAGCCAGGACCCTGACCCCCTGCCGCGGAGCCACCCCGGACCCCAGGGACTGGCTGGAAGCCCCCGACCCCTGTCATGCAGGGCAGGCCAGCAGCCCCTACCAGACCAAGCCCGGACCCCACCTCACAGGCCTGCCTTTAGCACACAACTGAGCTGGGCCGCAGCTGTGTGCTAATGGGGCCCGTGGGCTGCGGGTTGAGAACCACTGCCCTAAGGAGATGCTACAAATCACCCCACTGGGTGGTTTGTTTTTAAAGTGCAGTGATGATGTAATTTATTTTGTCAGCATCCAGGGTGGGGACCATGCCTGTCTTATTTCTGTAAAGGCCTGTGCACGACCTTGTAATATTAAATGGCGCCTTATAATATTCCTCCCAGAAGGAGGAGGGTTGGGATTTCAAGTGAGGAGTAAGAAGAGTTTCATGCGATAGAAAAGGAGATGGGGAGAGAGATAGGGGAACTGCTGCCCCCGCACAATTGTCTCTGAAAGTTTCTCTGGAGAGTCCAGTCTGCACTGTCCCCCAGTGAAATGACAGGACCTGACCTGAGGATTTTGTTTTGTCGACTGCTGCCTGCAGATGGATTTTGACAAGAAATTACAAGGCTCTCTCGAAGGGGACAAGAGGAAGCACGTCTGGCTTCCTTAACATTGTGATGGAGCTGAAAAAGTGCTGTAACCATTGCTATCTCATTAAACCTCCGGAAGAAAACGAAAGGGAAACTGGCATGGAAATGCTGATGGTGGGTAGTTGTTTGGCGGGTAATTGCTTTCCCCTTTATTTCACCCCATTCCTGCCTTCGTGCCAAAACAATATCTTGCAAGCAGAGTTCCTGTTGCCTCTGTCCTCTGGACATGCTCCCTACCTCCTCCCCATAGCCAAGCCACTGCTTCTCCAGCCTTCCTCCCTGGTTAGGTGTGGTCTTGTGTCTAGTTAGGTTGGATGTCTAGAATAGGATGAACATGCAGCCTAAGACAGGGGTCTCAAACACACGGCCTGCGGGCTGCATGCGGCCTGCGGGGCTATTTCCTGTGGCCCGCCAAGCTCCCCGCGCCCGCCCCCAGTCCACGGATGGGTAAACTACAGCCTGCGGGCCGAATCTGGCCCACGGGATTACCCTCCGTGGCGCCACAAGCCCCGCACCGCTCCCCGAAGCAGCCGTCAGCAAGTCCCTGCGGCTGAGGGTGGAGAAGAGGGCTCTGTGCGTTGCTTTTGCCTCCAGGCACCACCCCCCCGCAGCTCCCGTTGGCTGGGAATGGGGAACCACGGCCAATGGGAGCTTTTGGGGAGGTACCTGGAGGAGCAGCGCACAGAGCTCTCTGCCCAGCCCCGGGGCTGTAGGGAGGTGGTTCTGGCCGCTTCCCAGAGTGGAGCGGGGCCGGGGCCAGGGCAGGCAGGGAGCCTGCCCTGGGCCCCGTGCGTTCCCTGCCACCCCGGAGCTGCTTGAGGTAAGCAGTGCCGGGCAGGAGCCCGCACCCTGAACACCTCCTGCACCCCATACCTCAATCCCCTGGCCTGAGCCCCCTGCTGCATCCCAACCCCCTGCCCTGAGCCCCCTGCCGCACCCTACACCCTTCTTGCACCCCTGCCCTGAGCCCTCTGCCACACCCTGCACCCCAACCCCCTGCCCCTCACCCCTCCTGGACCCCACACCCCAACTCCCTGTCCTGAGCTCCCTGCCGCACCCTGCACACCACCTGCACCTCAGCTCCCTGCCCTTAGCCCCCGCCACACCCTTCCTGCTCCCCCTGGGGGCAGGGAGGGGGCGGAGTTGGGGTGGGGACTTTGGGGAAGGGGTTGGAATGGGGGCAGGGCAGGGGCGGGGCCTCATGGAAGGCGTGGAGTGGGGGGAAGGCCAGGGGCAGCGAGGGGTGGGGTGTCAGTGATGCGGTCCTCAGTCCAATGCACTAGTCCTCATGTGGTCCTCATCTTCATTTGAGTTTGAGACCCCTGGGCTAAGATCATGCTTTGATGCTTTAGTCTCCGTCAAGCGGCTTCCGCTCTGTAAAGCTCTGTGATGGGGCTGGATTAATGCTGGGACAAACCTGACTTGAAGAACAAGGGCAGCCTGCTGTGCTGCATGTCGGTCTGTACAGTGCCTACAGGGGCATGGTTGGAAGCATCTGTTGGAATGACGGTTACTTCTTCAGTCTCTAATCAGGAGCAGTGGAAAGCTAATTCTCTTGGACAAACTGCTGACCAGGCTGCGTGAGAGAGGTAACAGAGTCCTGATCTTCTCCCAGATGGTGAGGATGCTGGACATCTTGGCAGAATACTTGGCTATCAAGCACTACCCTTTCCAGGTGAGGCGGGTTAGTGGTAAGCACACACTCAGGGTTAACTTGAAAGTTCAAATTGGGGGGCACTCAGGGGACGTAAGCGATTTAAGTGCTCAGCCTCTCTGAGGCCAGTAGCTTCAACTACATAAGGCTCTAAAGCAAAGTGCACTAGTGCGAACTGGGAAGCTTCACTATATTCCAGCTCTTCTTAAGTGCTGATCAAGCCAAGAGAATGAGAGAGAGATGCATTTGTGATGGGAGCATCTATGGAAGGGGAGAATTCGGTTTGTGGGTATTGATCATTAAAGCGCTGTGTGGTTTGGGTTCTGGTTACCAGAGAGATGGCTTTTGCTCCAGGCACTGTCTTTTGAGCAGATGCGCTTTTGCTAAATGTCCCGGGGTGCGTAAATCTCTTGAGTCTGATAGCGGGGTGATTTCAGCAGAGAGCTCTCGGCTTTGGAGCTGGCTTCCTTTGTTGGTGTGACAAAGCCCTTCAGGCTAGGCTGTAAAGACGGTGTGTTTTGCCCTGAGGTGAGCTGTGAATTGACCACTGGATCAACGTAGCTTTGATATCCGTTATGTTCCTTTTTGGCTGAGGCTGGCTCGCCAGCCCACCTGCGCCTTGTTTTTATAGAATTGTATGTGTGCCTGGCGGTTGCTACAAGGGGCGCGCTTTAAACATGCAAAAGCACAATAAATAAAGCCCTAGCTTTTGCAAAGCATCCCTTCCTCCGCCAGACATCTGCAATCAGCCTTGATCCTTTGATAAGCTCTAGAGAGGACTGTTAAGTGCAGCGATCCTGGCTGGGAGCCTGTAATGAGAGCTGAAGTGTCACCCACCGTGTGACTGCTGCCTAAGCATGCTCCCCGCCTCCCTCCCCCTTGGTGCAGCAGGTTAAAGCAGTGCAGTTATTTTTAATCAGCAGCTATTTTTAATGATTAAATGCTCCAACCTGAAGGTATGTAGGACAGGAGACTGGAGCTCCCAGAGCTTTGGGGCAGCAATTCCTCAGGGTTTCTTTACTTTCTTTCTTTCTATCATTATTGTTGATCTTTCCAGCGCTTGGACGGCTCAATCAAAGGGGAGATCCGAAAGCAAGCTCTGGATCACTTCAACGCAGAAGGCTCTGAGGTACGACGGCTCGGGGGGGGGTTTCTGCCTGAAGAAAAATAGCGTCAGAAGGGAATGGGATGGGACGCTTGAGCTTGTGCAAGTTCACAGCGCGGCCACAGCGGCCATTCGTCCCCATGGAACTCTGGCTGTGTTTAGAGACACGGTAGTGGCATGTTTTGTATCCTGTGGCCATCTGTGTCGTGTGTGAAATGCCCCAATGCCTCACAAAGAGTGGGGCCTGAAAATCAGACTCAGAAAGAATCTGCCAAAGATCAAACCCCCTTAGACTTCTCCTCCTTTGATCTGGGAGTGAAGTGGTCACGCGATGACTTGCACAGGCTGGAGCGTGAGGTTGTCTCTGCACTTGAAGTGTCAGAGGAAAGGGCGGCTAGAAGTGTAGGCAGGCAGTGGTGTCTGGTGGTTGCAGTGAAGGCTTAGGGACCAAAGGGCTTATGGCCTTGTAATCCCTCCCATCTGGGCATACTCGCCAGCTCACTCTTACCAGGCATGAGTCACTTGATTGCTTTGTGCCTCAGGCAATCCAGCGATCTGAAAAAATGACTTTACTTGGAAAACCAGAGCTAACTGAGCAGATTGTAAAGAACAAAAGGAGACAAGGCCAGGTGCCTGGTATTAGCAGGGAGCTTAGAAAAAATCGGACTGAAAAAGCAGACTGCAATGCAGACAGGAGAGCAAGGGAGCTGGCACTGTTGAGGAGGAAAGGGATTCTCAGGGAGATGGACTCTAGCGAGGAGGGCCTGGCCCTGTCATTTCAGCAGCCTGGCCTTGTCCTGCCGCCCTGTGTGCCCAGCCAGCGAGTCGCAGAGTCCATGGCAGGCTTCGTTTTGTGTGGGGCCGATCACCCCGTAGAAGTGTCAGTGATGTGCACATGTGTTTGCCTGCTGCCGTCATGGGGGTCCAGGCACAGTTTGACCTTCAGAAGCTACAAGCCCAAAGTGCCTTTCCTTCCAAAGCCATTTCTGCGTTCTGCTGCCCACAGCGGCACCTGCTGGGCTGCTTCTGCATCCTTACGTCTCGGTCACTAGCTGTAACTCACGTTATATGTGCTGCTGTCTGCCAGCTATGCCTTTCTCTGCCCGGGAGACGCTGATGGATGTCACCTGCCCCCACCCACCGCACTCTGATATCCAGCAGTATCCCCTAAGATTTCTAATATGAGGACTGCTTAAATGGATGGAGTGGGGATTCCTTCTTTATGCTGCATCTTTTTCCACCTCTCTCGCTGTGCTGCTCAAATACCAGAGTTCTCTGTCTTCCTCTTTTCTTTTCCATCTTTCTACAGAAGAAGATCCTTCTCACCCGCTGCCCCTGCTCTGAGCACCTCATTATCCCAAACTGTCTTCAGACTGTCTCTTTTCTCTGTCCTGTGATGACTCCAAACTTCCCCTCTCTCTCTAATAAACCCCCACTCCCAGACCCTCTCCATTCTCCCTAAACTTTGCATTCAGTTGCACCTTCCTCTCCCTTGACCTGGCCACACATACAGGTGGGCCCTGTAGGATATATTGTAGCCTGCATTAGTTCACTGGCTTTTGCACGTGTGTTTTAAGCAGCTGAGATCATTTTGTGTGAGCAATGCTGTACACAGGTATCTTGTCATTGTATGCAGGACTTCTGTTTCTTGCTGTCAACACGAGCTGGCGGACTGGGAATTAACCTGGCTTCTGCAGACACTGTGGTTATCTTTGACTCGGACTGGAACCCCCAGAATGACTTGCAGGCTCAGGCTCGGGCTCACCGAATTGGACAGAAGAAGCAGGTCAGGAGAGCAGCCTCAGATCCATTTTTCTATGATTCAGTCCAGTCATATGCTGTAGCATGTGCGTCTGTGTCAGCCCGTGCAGAGCTGGGCATGTCCGGCTTATGTGACTGCAAATGTATTCCTTCTGTTTGAGCTATATATCCTTCAGGTTCCCCAGAAACTCAGGGTAAGCTGGAAAACAGATGCAAAACCAAATCAGCCCAAGTTTGCTGGAAACAGGGCCTGGATTCTCTCAGTAGTCTCATGAATCTCGGTTGGGTATTGAGTTAATCACGAAACAAAGCAAATTTCACATGGTTCTTAGTTTCACAACTAAAATTGCACACAACTCTGGCATCAGGCATTGGTGTCAAGCAGGGGACACCGTCAAGGCTGGAAGGCCTAAAAGCTTATCGATAGAGCCAGTATGAGGCTTAGAGAGAGCAGGCATGTGTTCCACTGTAGTTTTATTGTGAGTCTGTTGTGTTTCTTTGTTTATATACATAACACACAAACATACACACACACACACACTGCTCTATCTCAAACTCTGGTTATGAGCTTGATGCAGGAATCACTGGCTGAGGTTCTCTGGCTTGTGTTATGTAGGCAGTGAGACTTAGATGATCATAAAGGTAATTTCTGGCCTTAAAATCTACGAACAATATTTTTCTGACGTGTCACTGAGCCTCTGATCTCGAAAGCAGGCTGGAGATCTGGGAAGAGTAGCCTTTCTTGTGAGTTTGGTGGGGCTGGAAGTCTCTTGAGAATAGCTGTTCCCTTGGGGTTGTGTGTGTGTTGGATTAGGGGTTTAGATATGCTATTCAGGATATAGCTTTGCAAAAAGGGACCATGCAGACAGGTTATTGCTACTTTCTGTTAAATAGCACAGGGTGCATTGTAATTTAGGCAGGACTATATTTTGCAGATCCACAAAATAGCTCTGCTTTTTCTTTGCCCTGCAGGTGAACATTTACCGCTTAGTCACAAAGGGGACAGTGGAAGAGGAGATCATCGAAAGGGCTAAGAAAAAGATGGTGTTAGATCATCTGGTGATCCAACGTATGGACACCACGGGCCGTACTGTACTGGATAACAACTCTGGGAGATCCAAGTAAGTGCCTAAGTGGGGAGGAGAGCATAAGATGGAGTATGTGCCTCGTGGTGACTTGGGTAATTAGCTGATTGTGTAGTTGGCCAGCAAAAAAAAAACTACGAATGGTAGCTTACCACTAACTTTGGCTCGTGCAGTCGTTGGTATGGAAACTATATGGGATGCCAATGTTAGCCAGAAAATAAAAAGAACTGGTATTGAAGTCTCCTCTGTTTTTCATTCCATCTTTCTCTCTTTTTCTTTTCTTTCCCTCTCTGTTTGCTTTTGAGCCTCTGTTTATTGCCCCTCTCTTCTAGCTTGGTTGGCGGCCTGTTTTTTCTCCTTTTAGAGGCTGTGGCTTTTTTCTTACAAGGCCTCCAAGGTCACTGGTATCTGAAGCAGTTGACAGTAGGTTATAAATGTCCCACACAATTGGTCTCTTTTCCATGCTGGCTCTACAGCTGTAACCAAGTAGGATCAGTTGGAGTCTTTTCCTGGCTTTTCACTTAAGCATCTGTTTAATTTTGTGATCTGCGGTCTCTTCCGCTCCGAAGCTGGTGCTGTAGGGAGAAAATGGCCACGGGGACCATTTGGCTC
The DNA here is from genome assembly GCF_965140285.1 of Lepidochelys kempii. NCBI lineage: Eukaryota > Metazoa > Chordata > Testudines > Cheloniidae > Lepidochelys > Lepidochelys kempii. The sequence continues at coordinate 73,289,280 of NC_136389.1, forward strand.
TAGTTAACTTCTGCAGTTCCTGGTGCCTCATGGGAAAGAGCACATAGCTGGGAGCGTGTAGAAGGAAGGGTCATTTCACTTGCTGGTTTCAGGAAGAATAGAGGGAGTCCGCTGGGTTTTGCAGACTGGTGGGTCTCCCCCCTTTACTCCTGCAGTGCAGTAGCACGTGCTTTGTGATACCAGTGCAATACAGGTATGGGAATCCAGAACGGACTCAGATGCATATGCAAGGCTGGAAAGCACTTACGAGTGGGATCTTCAAGAATGGTTCTGGGGTTTGTGTGTCAGTATGAAAACTTGGTAGTGAATTTTACTCACCAAGTGTATCTTTCCCTGTGCCTCTCTCCCTGCATCCCCGCCTCCTTTCCAGAGGCTTTCCTTGTGTGTAATTAAAGCTCTCAGGAGCTCCTCCATTCTTCCCCACTTCATCCCCCTTAATATACTCCTGAGGCCACATGTCAAGATAGCCATTCTTCTAGGACATGGGAATCCCTTGCTTGGAGCCCGTCAACACTGCTGCTTAATTGGCCATGTGGCTCAGTATTGAGTCACTTGGTGTGCTGCCCTCCTTCCCCTGGGAATGGAGCATGCTGCCTTGACATTACTGCTAACCCCTGTCAGAACAGGGGGATAGATCAGGAACGGAGCACAAGGCGTTTCTTAGTGCAGGGTTGAGGACTTACACTGCAATCTTGGCCTAATGAGGGAGGCTTAGGTGTGTCTTTATGCCGTAGCAAAGCAGATGTCTTGGTGGCTCCTGAGAGTCAACTGTGTTTTTGTTACTTTTTTGCAGCTCAAATCCTTTCAACAAAGAGGAGTTGACAGCTATTCTGAAGTTTGGAGCTGAGGATCTCTTCAAGGAGATTGAAGGGGAAGAATCGGAGCCACAGGTAGTTAAAATTAAAGTAACCTAGCTGTTCTGATGGTCTTCATGAACTTCACCTCACTGGCAGTACTGTATGAGGAAACTTGCATTTGTCCTGACTCTGTTGTACTTGCTCTTTGGGTCAGAAAGAGCAGTTCAATAATAGGGTTTGTCAAACTGACCCCGGCATGGGGGCACCAAGTTCAAGTTTCCAGAAAAGCTGGAGGGAGAGAACAATGGACTTGGGAGGCAGGGATGGGACAGACTGACTGTTGAGCTTCTGATGAGGTTCCTGAAATAAATGGTTGGCGTTTCAGTGGTAGAACCTTGTCCCCCGTCAGCCCTCTGCACATACATCTGTAGTTCTGTGAATAACGAGTTAGTGTATTGTAACAGGGCCTAGCGAGTCCACTTCATCCCAGCTCCTCTTAGCCCCGTTCAGCTTTCCTTTCCTTTGTAGTTTCCACAGGAGTCAGTGTGTGTCACCTCTTCCCCCATCCAGTGCAGGATTGTTTCTGACAATATGTTACCAAACACTTTGAACAGCCCTGCAGGGAACAATTCCACAAGAGATAGCACTCGGGAATTTTTTTCCTGATGTTCAGGCTGTAGTTTTCTCACCCTCACCCGCCCTTCCTCTTCATACCCTCTTGTACCATCTAAATAGTCTGTCCTCCTCCTCAGTGATGACACTCCATCAGTATTTTCAGCCCATTAACTTGTCTCCCCCACCTCCCCTTGTTCACTTATCCAGGCAATGTGTGTTTAGCAATCACACCTCACAAGTCAATCCTTGAAACCCCCACTTCCGTTCTGTTGCTGTGCTTCTTCTGATTTTATCATCATTCTGTGATCATTTCTTTCTGACTGGCAGGAAATGGATATTGATGAGATTTTACGCCTGGCTGAAACACGAGAGAACGAAGTGTCCTCAAGCGCCACGGATGAGCTTCTGTCTCAATTCAAGGTACAAAGCAGATAGATTTCCTAGAAACCAGTGAGTAAGAAGGACTGAATCCTAGCAGAGTAGGGTAGTGAGTGGCTATGAACGGTCTTTGCCAAGGTCAACCTGGCTTGTAAGGTCGGTGACAGGAGAAGGGACAGAACTGGCCAGCAGTGCCCCTTCAGGCTGGCTTCATGGGGTCAGGCTTTAGCCAAACAAGCCAAACCCTTTGCAAGGTGCACGGAAGCGGGTGGTCCTCAACCAGCAGGAGGGGGGCTGATAGGTTTGGTGGGTGGGTAGCACTAAAGAAATGTGTTTGTATAGGTTTTAAAATGATCTTGGTGGTGGGGAAGAAAATCTTAAACTTCCTAACTTTGGGAACTGAAATGCTAATCTAGCAAAGGCTCCAGCCAAAGCTTATACATTGCATGTGCTACTCGATGGCTCATAGCTGGAAGAGAAGACAAACAACACAAACAGAATGACTGACGGACAGGTTTCTTGGGGAAATGCCTCAAGAGAAAGAAGTTGAGACTGGACCAACATATCTCTGGCGACGTTACCACGGGGAGCTTCTAATCCCATGGGTGTGCTTTTGCTTATAAGGTAGCCAATTTTGCAACCATGGAGGAGGAAGAGACTGAGCTGGACGAGAGGTCCCAGAGGGACTGGGATGATATTATTCCTGAAGAGCAAAGGAAGAAAGTGGAGGAGGAGGAACGACAGAAGGAGTTGGAAGAAATCTATATGTTGCCCAGAATCCGCAGCTCCACTAAAAAGGTACAGCACTGCCTCGGGAAGCTGGGAAACAGAAGGTCACAGGTGGGCTAGTGGTGGGAAAGAGGGTCTTTGCCCAGTAACAGGTTTGTGGGATTTTGATTCGCGCCCCCCCCCATTGCTAGTTTGGAACAAAGTACAGAATGGGCCATAGGTCTGCCATGCGGAGTACGAATTAGGCCCTGAGTCTGTAGTGCAGAGTATGTGTCCAGGATGAATTTGGTAGTGGTGTTTCTAATTCATCTTGTGCTTTATTAACAAACAATAAATACTGAAACCCAGTTGCAGTAACAGATTGCAGCACAGGGGAAAATAGCCAACTGAATGATGGGGACTAGACGGAAATTCATTTTTGATTACATCGTAGGTCGTTCCCTAAATGGTTTTTTTCCCGTCTCCTCACTAAGCTTCACACTTCACCATGCTGTTAATGCTTAAACTCAACCTGTCCCTTCACAACCAGAAGAGACCGTACCTTTTCCAGGGTAACAGTCTAGGTCAGGGGTGGCCAAACGGTGGCTTTGAGCCGCATGCGGCTCTTTTACAGTTAGTGTGGCTTGTGGAGCCCCCCACCCCGTCATCCCCTTTTCCACATACCAGACTCAGGGAAGGGGAGAGCTCAGGACCTCTGCCTTGCAGCAGGGTGGTGGGATAGGGGCTTCTGACCAGTGGGGATGCTTCCCGCGGGGCAGAAGCCTCATGCTCCAGCAGTCGAACTTCAGAAGATTGTGGTATGCGGCTCGTAGGGTCAGTAAGCTTGGCCACCCCTGGTCTAGGTGCTAGGATGAATTCAAATTCTCTAGCAATAGGGTTGTGCAAGAAAACTCCACTAGAACATGGAACCCATGCTTCATTCGCATGCTCCAAATGAGGAGCTTAGCATTGTTGTCTGGAAATCTGTCAAAAGGAGATGAGCAAATACATGGGGGTCTTTGGCATCCAGGCACATCAAGGGGGGAAGAAAGGGAGGTTCCTCTTAAGACGGGATGACCCCGACGTTGATCTGTTTGGCCTTATTTCAGAATAAGCACCAAGAGGTTCTGCACTTGCATTGCCAGCCCATGCCACTAGGGAGGAGTTGAAGGAGGTTGTAAATTAACCCTTGTTACCATAGTGCTGTCTTTCTGGTTCATTCAGGCTCAGGCAAATGACAGTGATTCTGATGCTGAATCAAAGAGAAGGATACAAAGGTCATCTGGATCAGAGAGTGAGACGGACGATACCGATGACGATAAAAGGCCGAAGCGCCGGGGGCGCCCACGGAGCGTTAGGAAAGACACAGTGGAAGGATTTACTGATGCCGAAATCAGGAGGTCAGTGCTGAGCCCAGGAGACTGTTGGATGAGCACGTTGGGAAATTTTGCGCAGACAGCTAGGGTAGGGCCCCGCTCCAGCAAAGCATGTCAGCACCTGCATAACTGTAAGCCTGTGGCTGGTCCCAGTGAAGTCAGGTCAGATAAACTGTTTACATGATTAAAGTTAGGCAAGTGAAGAAGTGCTCTGCTGGACTGGGGCTATTGGCTCCCCAAAAACCTCCATTTCTTGGGGATCTTCCATGCTCATGCTGTTGTACCATGGACATTTAATGAGTTCTAAATGACAATGGCAGGACGCCTGGTGCTTTATTAACTTAGTATCGTAACAGAAGAATTAGGGGAGAAATCAGGCTTTACTGGCTCCAGCCATTCTCTGAACTTCTATATTGTCAGCTTTGCCACCTGCTGATGGCCTTTGTAGGCCTGTGAGAAACGAGCTGACAATCTTTAGTCTGATTCTAGTGAGACGTGCCTGTCTTTCAGAAAAATTGCTCCTGAAATTGTTAGCCTCCATCAGTAATCTCCGTGGACTGAGTGGGTTCATCAAATTCAGCATTAAGGTACATTGCTACATGGGGTGTGCGGAAGGCTGGAACGGTTGGTAGTCATTCCATGGAGAAACCAAGGACTCCTGTCTCTGTGCTGTCCCACTGGCTTTGTTCAGGAGCACCAAATTTACCTGAAAGAAGAAAAGTTTCCTGGCAGTTTAAATTTAAACAAAAAGCAAATGTTGATATATTTGGGCAAAAATAGTAGCCCTAAAAGAGTGAGTGCAGTAAGTCAGAGTAGTGAAGTTTCCCCTTCCCCCAGCATTACGTTTCTCGGATCAGCTGATGAATGCAATTCCAAGCCAGTTTTTGTCGTTGCCATCTCCAAGATAGAACTTCCTCTAATCTCTTCAGTCTTCGCAAAGTGCCTGCATCCTAAGGCTGTGTCCAGAGGTTAGGCCAGAGATGTTAAAGGGGATTTCTTGAGCTTTAACCAACTTCCCTTCATCTTTGAGTTGCTGGTTTTTTTAAACTGAGCCTCCATCAGTAATTCACTAAAATTTTGCTTTTCTTTTTTTGCTTAGGTTTATCAAGGCTTATAAGAAGTTTGGGCTTCCACTCGAACGGTATGTGCAAACTGTTCTCAGGATCAGAGCCAATCGCATATAGGCTAGTTGGAGTTCTGAATGCTACACTATGAAGAAAGTAAACAGGAGACACAAATAGCCACATGAAGATCTCTGTGAATTGCTCTACTCCTAGGCACAATTAACTGATAAGCATCAAGTATGGCATAGGCTTCTTTGATGGGGCAAAGCCTGACTAGTCTGTCATATGCAGGGTGAATGGTATGCAAGTGCTGACATTGGAGACACAGGAATTGCCGGGTGATCCATCTTGTCTCAGATGATAGCCACTGGAGGGTGTTTCAGATGAGGGCCCCCTCTTCCCCTCCTGCCCCGCGCATTCCTAGTGCATTACACAACACTACAGGAGCAGGGTACACCTGGTGTTATCTCCTGCAAAGCCACTCTGTCCCAGTCTAGTCCCCTGTTATGTGATCACCTGCTTCTTGCTGTATCCTGCAGCTCTCAGGTACCAAAGCTTAACATGGGTCTTGCTCCAAGTGGTCTTAAAACCATTATTTACTTGGCAAGAAAAGGATCAGCAGTGTGTCTCTGAGCAGCGCTATCAGCCAGGTGTTGTCTGATGCTTTCCCGATTCTTTTTTTCCCTCTCAGGCTGGAGTGCATTGCTCGCGATGCCGAGCTGGTGGACAAGTCCATAGCTGATCTGAAACGTCTAGGGGAACTTATTCACAACAGCTGTGTGTCGGCAATGCAAGAATACGAGGAGCAGCTGAAAGAAAACCCTGGTGAGGGTAAGAGAAAGGGACGGGTGCTGATTTCATTAACCTCTTGGTGTTGATGGGCCAAAGTGCTGATGGGGAACCATCCCCATTCTGGGTGAGATGGGACACCAGATTGACAGCACTGGAGGTTGTAGTCTGTTAGCCAAAGAACAGTACAAACTTCACCCAGGCTGCCTCCGCTAGTGACCTGGAGGGAGCTACCTCTAAGAGTGAGAAACCTATTCCAGCTTCCAAGCTGTGAGTCTTTTGCGCTGACTGAAGGGTGTCAGTTGGAACTGTTAGCGTCTGGTGGACATGGGATTTCTAAGGCATGGGCTACAACTACCAACTTGTTCCATGTTAGGTTGTGGAGCAGCCAGCAGACTGGATTGCTTCCTGGGCTGGAATCAAACCAATAACATGTCCCCTACACTATACCTGTACCTATCAGTCCTCTGAGCCAGCCAGTGCCCCACAGTATTGGGTAAATACCCTGCAAGTGCTTCCAAGACTTGAGGAACATCCAGCCCTGTGTGTTGCCTCTGCGTGCTCTAGCTTTCTAGGAGGCAGGGTGGTTTGGTGGCTGGCACAGGAGGCAGGGAATCTGGAGACGTGGGTGTTATTGCCAACTCTGCCATTAAGTCTCTGTGTGACCTTGCTGAACCGAGCTGGTAAAGTGGCTGAACTCCCATGTTGTTGATTTATTTGTAATTAAGAAAATGATGACTTGGAAAGGGGCTTGGAGTGTAACGAATCACTCACGACCGCTCTCTGAAAGCAGAGCCTGGTTTTCAGGATCTACCTGAGCATTAGCAGCCAGCCCTAGATGTAAACAGAGGATGATGGGAGGAATGTAAAACTCTTGAATGTATCTGAGCCTTTTCCAGCGTTTTTTATTCTGTCGAAGTGTTTTCAGCTGAAATGTTTGTTGCTGTTGAGCAGGGAAAGGGCCTGGGAAAAGGAGGGGTCCTACTCTCAAGATCTCTGGTGTCCAAGTCAATGTGAAATCCATCATCCAGCATGAAGAAGAGTTTGAAATGCTGCACAAATCCATTCCCAAGGACCCGGAGGAGAAGAGAAAGTGAGTTGGCATGACTGGGAGGAAAGTGCAAGGAGCTTGGGGTTTTGGGCTGGCAAAAGGAAAGCCTGGGTTTGTAGATTTGCTTTGACACCGCAGTGTTGGAAAGGAGCCCCTCATCACCTCTCTCGTGTTTGAAATACCTTCAGGTACTGCCTGACCTGCCGCGTCAAAGCTGCTCATTTTGATGTAGACTGGGGAGTGGAGGATGATTCTCGTTTATTGCTGGGAATTTATGAACATGGCTATGGAAACTGGGAGCTAATTAAAACGGACCCAGAACTGAAGTTAACTGATAAGGTAGGTCTTCATGTGTTGCTCGCTTTAGTTCTGGGGCTCAGGGAGAATGTTTGCTTCACCTCAAAAACGGATGTTTATATTGGTAAACACTTAAAACTATAATAATAAAAGGAAAACAATGACCATGACCTCCTAGAATGCTGCATTCCCAGTGTATTGATGCTGGTTATGTTAAGTTTCCCCCATGGTTAATGCTGAGCTCAGACAGTGTCACTACTGACAGACCCAGCAATATTTTTGTTTGCAAAAATCAGGTCGTGTCCTGGTATGAATGCGTGCCCTCAGGTGTGATGCTCAGAAAAGCATTTTAAAACTGAAATGAGCATCCCAGACTAAGGGTATGTCTACACTACGAAATTAGGTCGAATTTATAGAAGTCGTTTTTTTAGAAATCGGTTTGATATATTCGAGTGTGTCCCCCTCCCCCCCCCACAGAAAATGCTCTAAGTGCATTAACTCGGCGGAGTGCTTCCATAGTACCTAGGCAAACGTCGACTTCCGGAGTGTTGCACTGTGGGTAGCTATCCCACAGTTCCCGCAGTCTCCGCCCCCATTGGAATTCTGGGTTGAGATACCAATGCCTGATGGGGCTAAAACATTGTCGCGGGTGGTTCTGGGTACATATCGTCAGGCCCCCGTTCCCTCCCTCCCGCCGTGAAAGCAGCAGCAGACAATCGTTTCGTGCCTTTTTTCTAGAGTTACCTGTGCAGACGCCATACCACGGCAAGCATGGAGCCCGCTCAGGTAACCGTCGCCGTATGTCTCCTGGGTGCTGGCAGACGTGGTACTGCATTGCTACACAGCAGCAGCAACCCATTGCCTTGTGGCAGCAGACGGTACAATAGGACTGGTAGCCGTCATCGTCATGTCCGAGGTGCTCCTGGCTACGTCGGCTGGGAGCGCCTGGGCAGACATGGGTGCAGAGACTACATTAGAAGTGACTTGACCAGGTCATTCTCTTTAGTCCTGCAGTCAGTCCTATTGAACCATCTTATGGTGAGCAGGCAGGCGATACGGATTGCTAGCAGTCCTATTGTACCATTTTCTGCCAGGCAGGCAAGAGATGAGGATGGCTAGCAGTCCTACTTCACTGTCTTCTGCCGAGCAGCCATGAGATGTGGATAGCTTGCAGTCCTTCTGCACCGTCTGCTGCCAGCCAAAGATGTAAAAGATAGATGGAGTGGATCAAAACAAGAAATAGACCAGATTTGTTTTGTACTTATTTGCTTCCCCGTCTCCCCCGTCTAGGGGACTCATTCCTCTAGGTCACACTGCAGTCACTCACAGAGAAGGTGCAGCGAGGTAAATCTAGCCATGTATCAATCAGAGGCCAGACCAACCTGCTTGTTCCAATAAGAACAATTACTTAGGTGCACCATTTCTTATTGGAACCGTCCGTGAAGTCCTGCCTGAAATACTCCTTGATGTAAAGCCACCCCCTTTGTTGATTTTAATTCCCTGTAAGCCAACCCTTTAAGCCATGTCGTCCGTCGCCCCTCCCTCCGTCAGAGCAACGGCAGACAATCGTTCCGTGCCTTTTTTCTGTGCGGACGCCAAACCAAGGCAAACATGGAGGTCGCTCAGCTCACTTTGGCAATTAGGAGCACATTAAACACCACACGCATTATCCAGCAGTATATGCAGCACCAGAACCTGGCAGAGCGATACCGGGCGAGGAGGCGACGTCAGCGCGGTCACGTGAGTGATCAGGACATGGACACAGATTTCTCTGAAAGCATGAGCCCTGCCAATGCATGCATCATGATGCTAATGGGGCAGGTTCATGCTGTGGAACGCTGATTCTGGGCTCAGGAAACAAGCACAGACTGGTGGGACCGCATAGTGTTGCAGGTCTGGGACGATTCCCAGTGGCTGTGAAACTTTCGCATGCGTAAGGGCACTTTCATGGAACTTTGTGACTTGCTTTCCCCTGCCCTGAAGCGCATGAATACCAAGACGAGAGCAGCCCTCACAGTTGAGAAGCGAGTAGCGATAGCCCTGTGGAAGCTTGCAATGCCAGACAGCTACCGGTCAGTTGGGAATCAATTTGGAGTGGGCAAATCTACTGTGGGGGCTGCTGTGATGCAAGTAGCCCACACAATCAGAGATCTGCTGATATCAAGGGTAGTGACCCTGGGAAATGTGCAGGTCATAGTGGATGGCTTTGCTGCAATGGGATTCCCTAACTGTGGTGGGGCCATAGACGGAACCCATATCCCTATCTTGGCACCGGAGCACCAAGCCGGCGAGTACATAAACCGCAAGGGGTACTTTTCAGTAGTGCTGGAAGCTCTGGTGGATCACAAGGGACATTTCACCAACATCAACGTGGGATGGCCGGGAAAGGTACATGACGCTCGCATCTTCAGGAACTCTGGTCTGTTTCAAAAGCTGCAGGAAGGGACTTTATTCCCAGACCAGAAAATAACTGTTGGGGATGTTGAAATGCCTATAGTTATTCTTGGGGACCCAGTCTACCCCTTAATGCCATGGCTCATGAAGCCATACACAGGCAGCCTGGACAGTAGTCAGGAGCTGTTCAACTACAGGCTGAGCAAGTGCAGAATGGTGATAGAATGTGCATTTGGACGTTTAAAGGTGCGCTGGCGCAGTTTACTGACTCGCTTAGACCTCAGCGAAACCAATATTCCCACAGTTATTACTGCTTGCTGTGCGCTCCACAATATCTGTGAGAGTAAGGGGGAGACGTTTATGGCGGGGTGGGAGGTTGAGGCAAATCACCTGGCTGCTGGTTACGCACAGCCAGACACCAGGGCGGTTAGAAGAGCACAGGAGGGCGCGGTACGCGTCAGAGAAGCTTTGAAAACCAGTTTCATGACTGGCCAGGCTACGGTGTGAAAGTTCTGTTTTGTTTCTCCTTGATGAAACCCCCTGCCCCTTGGTTCACTCTACTTTCCTGTAAGCTAACTACCCTCCCCTCCGATCACCGCTTGCAGAGGCAATAAAGTCATTGTTGCTTCACATTCATGCATTCTTTATTCATTCGTCACACAAATTGGGGGATGACTACCAAGGTAGCCCAGGAGGGGTGGTGGAGGAGGGAAGGAAAATGCCACACAGCACTTTAAAAGTTTACACCTTTAAAATTTATTGAATGCCAGCCTTCTGTTTTTTGGGCAATCCTCTGTGGCGGAGTGGCTGGTTGGCCGGAGGCCCCCCCACCGCGTTCTTGGGCGTCTGGGTGTGGAGGCTATGCGACTTGGGGAGGAGGGGGTTGGTTACACAGGGGCTGTAGTGGCAGTCTGTGCTCCAGCTGCCTTTGCTGCAGCTCAGCCATACACTGGAGCATACTGGTTTGATCCTCCAGCAGCCTCAGCATTGAATCCTGCCTCCTCTCATCACGCTGCCGCCACATTTGAGCTTCAGCCCTGTCTTCAGTCCACCACCTCTCCTCCCGGTCATTTTGTGCTTTCCTGTACTCTGACATTAATTGCCTCCACGCATTCGTCTGTGCTCTGTCAGTGTGGGAGGACAGCATGAGCTCAGAGAACTTTTCATCACGAGTGCATTTTTTTTTTCTTTCTAATCTTCACTAGCCTCTGGGAAGGAGAAGATCCTGTGATCATTGAAACACATGCAGTTGGTGGAGAAAAAAAAAGGGACAGCGGTATTTAAAAAGACACATTTTATAAAACAGTGGCTACACTCTTTCAGGGTAAACCTTGCTGTTAACATTACATACATAGTACATGCGCTTTCGTTACAAGGTCGCATTTTGCCTCCCCCCACCATGTGGCTACCCCTTCAACCCTCCCCCCTCCCCGTGGCTAACAGCGAGGAACATTTCAGTTCAGGCACAGGCAAACAGCCCAGCAGGAATGGGCTCCTCTGAGTGTCCCCTGAAGAAAAGCACCCTATTTCAACCAGGTGACCATGAATGATATCTCACTCTCCTGAGGATAACACAGAGAGATAAAGAACGCATGTTGTTTGAACGCCAGCAAATATACACTGCAATGCTTTGTTGTACAATGGTTCCCGAGTACATGTTACTGGCCTGGAGTGGTAAAGTGTCCTACCATGAAGGACGCAATAAGGCTGCCGTCCCCAGAAACCTTTTGCAAAGGCTTTGGGAGTACATCCAGGAGAGCCCGAATGCCAGGGCAAATTAATCCTTTCACATGCTTGCTTTTAAACCATGTATAGTATTTTAAAAGGTACACTCATCGGAGGTCCCTTCTGCGCCTGCCGGGTCCAGGAGGCAGCCTTGGGTGGGTTCGGGGGGTACTGGCTCCAGGTCCAGGGTGAGAAACAGTTCCTGGCTGTGGGGAAAACCGGTTTCTCCGCTTGCTTGCTGTGAGCTATCTACAACCTCATCATCATCATCATCTTCGTCCCCAAAACCTGCTTCCGTGTTGCCTCCATTTCCATTGAAGGAGTCAAACAACACGGCTGGGGTAGTGGTGGCTGAACCCCCTAAAATGGCATGCAGCTCATCATAGAAGCGGCATGTTTGGGGCTCTGACCCGGAGCGGCCGTTCGCCTCTCTGGTTTTCTGGTAGGCTTGCCTCAGCTCCTTAAGTTTCATGCGGCACTGCTTCGGATCCCTGTTATGGCCTCTGTCCTTCATGCCTTGGGAGATTTTGACAAAGATTTTGGCATTTCAAAAATTGGAACGGAGTTCTGAAAGCACGGATTCCTCTCCCCATACAGCGATCAGATCCCGTACCTCCCGTTCAGTCCATGCTGGAGCTCTTTTGCGATTCTGGGACTCCATCGTGGTCACCTCTGCTGATGAGCTCTGTATGGTCACCTCTGCTGATGAGCTCTGCATGGTCACCTGCAGGTTGCCACGCTGGCCAAACAGGAAATGAGATTCAAAAGTTCGCGGTTCTCTTCCTTTCTACCTGGCCAGTACATCTGAGTTGAGAGTGCTGTCCAGAGCGGTCACAATGGAGCACTCTGGGATAGCTCCCGGAGGCCAATACCGTCAAATTGTGTCCACAGTACCCCAAATTCGACCCGGCAAGGCTGATTTAAGCACTAATCCACTTGTCGGGGTGGAGTAAGGAAATCGATTTTAAGAGCCCTTTAAGTCGAAATGAAGGGCTTCATCGTGTAGACGGGTGCAGGTTTACATCGATTTAATGCTGCTAAATTCGACCTAAAGTCCTAGTGTAGACCAGGGCACAGTCATAGGAATCTCTTCCTTGCAGCAGTGGTACGGAGGACCCCCTCTAATTCTCCCTCTGCTAACGCACTGGGCTGGTGATTCTCACCCCAAAAACAGCAGCTTCACCTTACTTCACAACACAAATGCCCCGGCTGAGTCATTGCTGTATGTTACAGTCAGACCACTTCGTTGTTTAAAGAAAACAGCGATAACGATCAAGCAGAGCTCCATTTTTATTTGTTTATAAAGGCACAAACCAGTGAAACCAACTTTACAGAAATAGCTTTTTTCTGAAGTTACTAATGATCCATTACTTTTACCAAATATGCTACTCAGTACTAGCCTACTGTGAAACGATACCCTAAATAAATTCGGCTTGTCAAAACAAGGGATCAGAGTGTCTGTTGCAACACAGGCTTCTTGATGTGTTTTGCAATGTGTTTGCTTGCTTGCTGGAGAAGTTCTTTCATAATCCAAGATAGCGGCAGTTGAAGTTCCTACCAGACTGTGCTCACACATGCCCTGTCACTTCAATACCAGCACGAGGGCGCCCTCCCTCTCCTCCCGCCGAATTGGTAGAGTTCTGCATGCTGACTTATGAAAGGGGGAGACTTGTGAGGGAGTTCTTTGGCCTAGTTCCTCGTACAGATTTAGGCATCTTACTCCCATTGGGAGTTAGCCCCCTAAATATCTTTGAGGTTCTGGGCCTTTGTCCCTGGGAGAGCAGGGTAAGGCAGTTCCCCTGAGAAGCTGAGATTTTCTCACTCCCTTGCTGGATGCTAGGGGAGGAGATTGTTACTCACGCTTGTCTGCTCACTTCAAGGCTTGATAGGTGCATGTGGGTGTTTTGTTTTTATCAAAGATCCTACCTGTTGAGACAGATAAGAAGCCTCAGGGAAAGCAGCTCCAGACCCGTGTCGATTATTTGCTGAAATTGCTGAAGAAAGATCTGGAGAAGAAGGAAACTGTGAAAGATGGGGAAGAGGTGAGTGAGGGGATGGCTGAGTGCCCTAGGGGGGGACATTGGACACTGCTTAGAAGGAAACTACCTCTTGTATTTCTAGCTCATGAAATATTTTGTTTGAATGGACTGTGGCTGTGTACTCTGATCCCTTCATCCGATTGAACCTGGAGCTGGTGGGGTTGGCTCTCAGATCCTAGGGCCAGGCTCACTTGGCAGGTCTGTCACTTAGAAAAAGGTATCTTTTTACCTGTAAGCTGAGTGTGCTTGATATGTGAGACACTGAGCATCATACATAGGATTCCATGATTCTCATTTTACCAACTCACTTGACAGAAGCAGAAGTGAACTCTAAAGCGATGTGCACAGATTTTATGAAAAACTATGGCTTACATAGGGTTGGATGCTGAATGCCCCAACTAGCAAGGAGCTGTGGAGATAGACAGAGAATGTACCCAGAATAAAGCTCTTTTTATCCCAGCCTTCTTCCTCCTGGATACTGCAATGTGGGTGTCACATTAAATACCCACTGGCAGCAGGCACCAGCTCTCCTTCATTTGCCCCGTCACCAGGCTGCTTGCTACCAGCAATTCACTCGTACTAATTCTCTGTGTGTTCAGAATAGTCCTTTGAGCCTTCAAACCTCAGATGGATTTCTTCTTGCTAGCCAAAATGGGACCCTCTGATGGAGGTTGTAATTCTAAATAGTGGCTCAGTGTCCTTTCCCGTGGCCCATTGAGTGGTCTAATGCTCCAAACGGACACCTAGTGCCTAGAGTAGCGGAGGGCAAACTACAGCCTGCGGGCCACATCTGGCCCATGGGATCGTCCTGCCTGGCTCTTGATTTCCCCGCCAGGGAGGCTAGCCCCCGGCCCCTCTCCCTTTGTCCCCCCTCCCACGGAGCTGTGTGCTCCTGCAGGGCAGGGCAGCACAGCGCAGCAGGGTGTCTGGCTCTGGCCGGGCGGTGCGGCTGCCAGACATGCCGCTCTGAGCGGCATGGTAAGGGGGCCGGGGGTCAGTCAGGGGGCAGGGAGCAGGGTGAGGTTAGATAGGTGTGGGAGTTCCGGGGGGGCCTGTCAGGGGGTGGGGGTGTGGATAGGGGACGGGGGGGGGAGAGTTGGAAAAGCGTGGGAGTCCTGGGGGGGCCTGTCAGCGGGCAAGGCTGTAGATAGGGGTCGAGGCAGTCAGGGGACAGAGAGCCGGGGGGTTGAATAGGGGGTGGGGCCCCTGGGGGGTGGTTAGGGGTCGGGGCACGCAGGGGATGGGGAACAGGGAGAGTTGGATAGGGGGTGTGGTTCTGGGGCCTGTCAAGGGATGGGGGTGTGGATAGGGGGTCAGGGCAGTCAGGGGACAGGGAGCAGCAGGGGTTGGATGGGGGTGGGGTCCCGGGGGGGTGATTGGGACGGGGGGTCCCGGGAGGGGGCGGTCAGGGGACAAGGAGTAGGGGGGGTTGGATGGGTCAGGGGTACGCAGCAGGGCAGTCAGGAGGTGGGAAGTGGGAGGGATCGGATGGGGGAGGGGCCAGGCTTTTTGGGGAGGCACAGCCTTCTCTACCCAGCCCTCCATACAGTTTTGTAACCCCAATGTGGACCTTGGGTCAAAAAGTTTGCCCACCCCAGGCCTAGAGGAAGAGAGATGGTGTTTCTGTTTCAGGAAGCTGTTTTCAAACCCTAACTGGTTTCTCTTCTTCCCCAGACCAAACTGAAGAAGAGGAAACCACGCGTGAAGAAAGAGAACAAAGCTCCCAAAGTCAAAGATGAGCATGGAAATGACCTGTCCTCTCCTCGGCACTCGGACAACCAGTCAGAAGAGGGTGAAGTCAAGGTGTGTTGACCCAGATGGAGGGGGCTTTTACAAAGCTGCTTGAACTGTGTTGGTGCTTCAGAAACGACACTTGAAAAGCACCTGTTGCAACTTCCCCAAACAACCCCTAGGGGAACTACAGAGCGTTAAACTGAAATGGGGGCCTGGCAGATCTGCCCTGGGAACAGGTTCTGTTGCTTGTGAACGTAGGAGGTGGTGAGGCCTTCTCCACCCACCTCATTAAGCCAGTGCTCGGAGCATTGTGGACGGGCTCCAAAGTGGGCCACTTTCAGCCTTTGTTGGCTTAGAGACTGTCCTCTTCAGAAAACCTGCCATTGGTGAAGCCAGAGTTTACCAAGATCATTTGGGTCCTGGAAAAACCCTCTCTTTGAGTCGCTCTGCACATAATTTAAAGGTTTCTTAGTGCTTCTGATCAGTATCTACCTTGAAGAGCTGAACCAATGGACTCGCTAAATTAAATTAGGGAGTGTGATATGTAGCTGCAGTTTGCTAGTCAGCTGCAGAATGATGCCGGTTTGATGGAATAACCTTAGAGGCAGGGTTTGTGGGGGTTGGGCGGATGGCTGCTCTGGACTTGCTTAGGTTAATTAGAGCTAGGAAAAGTTTGAATGAGCAGCAAGAATCAGGTGCTCTTGCAGGATATAGGTTTATAGAGTAAAATGTGTCTGAATTGAGGGGCTCTGACTTTGTGAACGGAATTTGAGCCTGTGACTACTTTCCTAGGAGGATGGCTTGGAAAAGAGCCCAGTGAAAAAGAAACAGAAGAAGAAAGAGAACAAAGAGAACAAGGAAAAACAGTCGACCACAAAGAAAGAAAAGGAAGGCGAAAAAGAGAAAAAGAAAACAAAGGATAAGAAGGAGAAGGTACCAGGCATATCTTACATGTAACCTTTAGAAACATGTTGGAGATCACATTCAGGATTTCAGATTTGAATCCTGCACATGCCAATACCTGTCAAGGAGAGCAGTTTGTCTGAGAGGGCAGTGAAGTCTCTCCAGGGAATATTCGCAGAGATGGACACACTATGAGATTGAACATTCCTAAAGACCCCTAGGATGCTAGGGCATCCTTTACTCGTGAGCATTGGGGAGGGCTCTTTGCCTCTTAGCCCAGAATTTTTTGGAGTGAGAGTTTACCCTGAATAGGAGGGAAAAGATACCTGCAGTGAGGAATAGAAAAGGTGACCTATTCTGTGGTTTGGGAACTAAGTATAGAGCGTGAAAGGGAGTGAGCTATTTTCAGACTGACTTGAAAAGACAGCTATCCCCAAACAGAAGAATATCCCGGAATGGCTGGCATTCAGAAAAGGAGAGAAAACAGTTTGGAGCTTATTGTTCAAAGGGTGTAAGGCTTTAATTAGTCTTGGTGTTGGCAGGCTGTGTCTGAATTGCTCAAGACTTCAAATCTATCCATAATAACCCGACCTATACAGGGGTCATGAAATAATATCTTGGCTGTTCCCATGGTGGCAGGGATTGATTCTGCCAGCACAGGCTTCAGGCTATGTGGGAAATGTAACTCAATTGCCCCTTGGACATTGGGTCACTGCTGCCATGGGCTGGATTCAGACTAGGGACAGGTGAAAGGCTCCATAATAGTGTCTTGGGGTACTTGAGGTATAGACCAAATGCTAGTGTATTATGACTCTGCGGTCTTAAGTCAAAGCTGAGACCTTATTTCAAATCTAGGGGAAGTCCCCTTCCCAGTGAAATGCGGCATGGCCTTCAGCTGCTAACAGGAATAAGAGAGAAATGATAGTTTCTGAGGCTGAAGCTCAGGATCAGTTGCTTTGAGACATAGGTTCGGTTGACAGCTCTTGCACCAATTTCCTGGACAAGTTTGGGCAGCTCAACCTTTTCACTAGCAGTCCGTGATTTGGGGTGACCAACTGAAGAGCTGTTGGACTTGATTTCCAGAGGCTCTGAGCATGTGCAGTTCCCACTGATGTACAGCGGAATTTCAGGCCCTTCTAAATATCAGGCCAAGGGGGGGGGTCTGCCATTCCCAGGGGATACGCACCCACTGTGTGACCCTAATTCTCCAGTGCAGTCCCTCACAGGCGGGTTTAGCCTCTCCCTGTGTACGGAGCCCAAATCACTGATGCCACTTCTGAAAACGTTGGCCCAGGTGTGTCTGTGCTCCAGTTTCCTCTCATAGGTGTGATTCATGACTCTAAAGCACTTGGAAAGCTTTGGGAGGAAGGTGCTGCAGAGGGGCATGCAATTTTGGTAGTTGTCACCGAGGATTTTACAGTGGGCCATTCAGAATCCCCAGGTCCGGCTCACTGTCAAAGTGCTGTCATTTTGTTCTTTTCAAGGCCAAAGGTAGTGAGACCAAGTCTGGAAGCAAAGGGAAGCGATCTCAAGGTCCTGTCCACATTACTGCAGGGAGTGAGCCCATCCCCATTGGAGAAGATGAGGATGATGACCTGGACCAGGAAACGTTCAGCATAGTGAGTATCTTTTTCTGGAGACAAGGGCACAACTGTGGGTGCGCTGGGGTTTCCTGGCACACTAACACCACTGTAAGTTATGAATATCTGCGGCTTCGTTTGCCTAAGTGCCCAGGTTTGAGCAGCACTAACTACCCTAACCTGGACCCCACTGCTAAGCAAGCAGCCCTTGGGGATTCTATAGACACAGTACACTCCACTCCTGGAAGGAAAGGTGCACTTCACATTGCTTAACAGTGATCCCCTGCAGCTAATTTGGGAGCACTGTGGACAAGTGGCAAAAGGAGTCCCAGCCAGGACTTCTCCTGGGCTGAAAGGATGGTGGCTGTGACATGGGACTTCAAATGGGAGAAACCTCAAGGCCTCCTTAGGGAGCCATCCTCCCAGAAAACAAGCACAGTATTAAAAACAGGTTTGGAATATCTCCTCTCTAGAGTCTGTGCCACTTAGTTGCACTGGTAATGCATGCTCTCATTGGTAATGCATGCTCTCATTTCATCTCTCTGTTGGGAACACGACAGAAGGGGGCATAGCAGAGGCAGTACAGCACCCTGATCCACTGTAGCACCCTTTTTTCAAACCAAAGCTTTCTGTTCCCACAGCTGGGTTGACCGCCATAGGCCAAATGTTGTGACCCTGTAGCCGTGAGTGGCACTCTCTTTTCCTCAGCAGCCAAGGGATTAACAGGTTATTCCTGGGCTGGAAGAATACTGAGGCCATCCTCGAGTAACTTTGTATGTCCTGTAGATCCACAGTTGCTCGTTGAGTTGTAGTAGTAGGTTCCAGTGTAAGTGCTTTCCAAGCTGTGTAACTGAAAACTCAGCAATGTGCCGCCGCTGCAGACTGGTGAGCATGGCTGCAAACACAAGACTTAATATAGTCTCTTATGCTGGACTCTCACCTGCCTGGCTTGTGTATTTAAAAAGGGTGCTATCAACTTGAAATCCAGTCAGTTTTTTAAAACAAATTAGTTTCAGATACTGTTTTTACTCTTCAGGCCCCTTGCTCATTTTTTTGGTTTTTTTCCAGTCCCTTTTTATTTAAAAAATAAAAACAAACCGTTTCTTGGTTGTTCTCTGAAAGACTCACACATACAATGGGAAAGTGACTAACTTACTGAATAAAAAGTACTCCTGAAGGAATTCTGCACCAAAAAAATTAAAAATTCTGCACACAATATTTTAAAATTCTGGAAATTTTATTTGTCAAATAAATGTGGAGGCTCCAGCATGGCATTGGGGAGCACAGGCTACTCGCTGCCCAGATGTGGGAGATCACTGTGCAGCTCCCTCACAGCACTTGGACTCAGCGGTGAGGCTGCACCCAACCCTGACATAGCACAAGGACCAGGCCTGCCCTAGAAATACCCCAGGGCCCTGCCCCTCCATGCCACGTGCACCAGGTGTGGGCAGGCAAGCTCAGCAAGACAGGATCCAAGTCTGGAGGAGCTTAATGTAGGGGGGAGCCAGGTGTGGGTTGAGAGGGTTGTGTGTGGGACAGTCTGGGTGCGGGCGGGGATCTGGATGCATAAGGGTTTGTTGGGGGGTTCTGGGTGCAGTGGTAATGGGACTCTGGAGGGGGTCCAGGTGAAGATGGTTGGGGCTCAGCGGGGGGGTCTGGGTGTGAGGGGATAGAACTCAGCAGGGGATCTGGGTGTGGGGGGCTCAGTGAGGGGTTCAGATGCTGGGGGAGTGGAGCTCAGTGGGGTGGGGATTCTGGTGCAGTTGTTGGGGCTTGGTGGGGTGGGGATCTGGGTGGGGATGGCTCGTCGCGGTGGGGCTCATCGGGGTTCTGAGTGCGTGGTGGGAGGATGAGGCTTGGGAGGGTCTGGGTATGAGGGAGTCTGAATGCACAGGGGTTGGGCAGATGGAGAAGCAGCAGTTCCCTGTACAGTGATCCCTCCCCCTGTAGCTGAGGAGCGATGGGTGCAGGAAGCGTAGGTGGGGCGGGGTAGAGTTTGTAGAGCTTCCTGCAGCTGGGAGAGAAATCTGGGGGTGGGTTTGACCCAGCCCTGGATGCCATGCAGGGGAATAGGAAGTCCTGTCCTGTCCTGCCCAGCCAGGACTAACAGCTGAGCCTGGCGCAGGGTAGGAGCCACCAGCCAGGTCTTTCCTAGTCCCATCCCCTGCCCCACAGTGATTTACCTCTCTGCCAGCTGCCCTAGGCACTCGAAACATACTGTTGGGGAGGGTTGTATGACCGCTCTTGTGGCTTCCCTTTGCTTCCCCGTCAGAAAGTCATTTTTCTGTGGGGAAACAAAGAAATCTGCAGAGAACATAAATTCTGCACATGCGCAGTGGCATAGATTTTCTCCAGGAGTGAAAAATGATTGGGGGAAACTGACTATAGGCAAAGTGCTGTTACATGCACAAACTAGAGGAAAAATGATGGTTTCCTCTCTTTCAGTTTTGTTAACAGCAGTAGTTAAAAAACCTTTTTATCTGTCAGTGTGATTTTTGGGAGTGATCTTGAACCTATGTATTTTATCTTTAGTGCATAAATAGTAACATGTCCCTTGATTATGCATCTAGTCCTCAGGATATCAGACTGAGTGCATGCTCAATACTTGCAGAACACATTGTGTGCTTCCAGAAGGAGGAGAGGGGTGGGTGGATGATGTTGAGGACAAGCTCTCATTGCTTTATGCTGCATGTCTTTCGAAGTCTGCTGTTTGCATGGGGGACATCTCCTTATTTTAAAACTAAATGAAGAATGACTAACAGCTAGTATTAGTGAATTTTCCCCGCCAGCGATTGGTTGAGAGAAGGTCAACAGAGAGGGTAGAACCCATGCATGAAATTAAAGAATTTTTGCTCTGTGTTGCTCACCCAAGTGCAAAGAAAGGATGAGGCCAGTGAAAAAGGCACTGAAGCAACTGGATAAGCCAGATAAGGGACTGACAGTGCAAGAACAGCTGGAGCATACTCGCAACTGCCTCCTGAAAATTGGCGATCGCATCTCAGAGTGCCTTAAAGCCTACTCTGACCAGGAGCACATCAAACTGTGGAGAAGGTAACAGACCATTTAGTTTTTCTTTGGCTAGTTTGTGAATATTTAAGTGAATTCAGTGCTCATGGAGAGTGCTGGATTTTACAGCTCAGGACGCAAATTCCAATGTTCCCCTTCCAGTGTTTCACCCAGCCTGTTTCAAAGACCCTCTTGAAAGCTGACTGTGGGGGACGGTATGTGTGTCAGGAACCACGGCCCATTCTGTCCTGGGCCTCTCGGAGACTAGGGCTTCATCCACATTAAAAAGTGTCACCAGTTTAAAATAAATCAATTTAAAAATGGGTTTGGCATTTCAGTTGGAGAGGTGCTGATATCAGTGTAGCTTAAATCACATTCCTTACAGAAAAGAAAAAGCATTTGTGATGAAATGGGTATTGGATTTTAGGTCTTTGCCTGGTAACTGTCAGAGATTGAGTTAGAGTCCAGCAGCAGGATGCTTTCTTTTTGAAAATATTTTCGTTCTTACCATCTTAACAGCGTTCCTTGCAAGATGGAAGGGATTCTTTCTCCACTCCCCATGTGGGTGTTTTTATAATTCCCATTGCTTGTTATATGGCCTTGTGCTCTGAGTGGAGGATAGGCCCAAGATTATTGATATAAAGGCTGGAAGAGTGTTTTACAAGGAGAGATGTTTTTGCAGCTAAGGCACTGGACTGGGATTCTGGCGTCCTGGGTTCATTTCTCAGCTTTTCCACAGACTCCCTGTGTAATCCTGGGCAAATCATTTCATCTCTCTGTACCCCCATGCCATCTGCCAGATGAAGGGAATAATTGGTAATCCTTAGCTCGGTGTTCTTTTGCAGATTGTACAAATGAGGCAGACAAGTTAAACTGCTGTTTAGTAACTAATAGAAAAACTTACTGTCCTTTCAGGAACCTCTGGATATTTGTGTCCAAGTTCACAGAATTTGATGCCAGAAAATTGCACAAACTCTACAAAATGGCTCACAAAAAAAGATCCCAGGAAGAGGAGGTAAGATCTGAAATGTGCTCCCCTGGTGAGGAAGAGTCTGTATAGAACAGGGAGTTTTCGCATCTCTTGCCTGGCCTTAGCCACTATTTGTGATGCTGTTGCAGTAACATAACCACACAGTCCTACTGGTACCGTGGCTTATGGTGACTGATACACTATAAATCTTTGGGTCAAAATTCAAGGGCTGTTGTCTCCTGAGAATTGTGTTTGTGAAGCTGCACCATGGGCTCGGCAATGGATGCATTTATACTCTTTCAGATTGGTTTGCTTTTTTAAATGTTCGTGCTTTCTAGCTCTTGTAGGACAGTGCAGGGTTATTAGGCCCCTGATTGGCTTTCTCTGTAACTCTTTGCTTTGTTTACCTCCACCTTCACTCCTTATTTCTCTGTTTTATAAACTACACAGTGCTAGCCATTTGATACTCTTTTTACATGCGAAAGCTCCTCTCTCCTTTCGTCCAGTCATTATTGTTGCCTCCTGCTGGACTGTTCCTGTTGGTGTGGCACATTGGGTTGTCTCCAACTCAAGAGTAGAAATCGGGGCTGATGCAGTCTGTCAAGATTAAGATGTGTTGGCACAGATGTGTGTGTGGTGGAAACTTGCACATCTCCTTCCTTACACTGGGTCTGGCTCAAACGCTAGTGATTCCTTACTCTTTCTTGAGCACAGAAGTAATTCACAGCACAATCCCAGTGAAGATGTAGGTCTCCAGTTGGCCGGGAATCCCCCTGCTCTAAATGAATCCAGAGTGCAATAGACAGGGTTTCACAACCTGCCAGAGGCATCCCGGGGAACTGAATGGGGGAAGCATCGTATCTTTTTCATTCCATTGTATTGGAAGAGTCTCCCTTGTTCTCAGCAGGAGCAGAAGAAGAAGGAGGACATGGCTGGCAGCAAAAGGCTATTCCGCCCAGAGCCTTCTGGCTCCAGCCGGGATTCCCTCATGTCTCAGTCTCACCTGCCTCCCAACCCTCATTCTCAGAAACTCCACCTGCCCCCCTCGCACCCTCAGCAGATGCACGGGCACCAGCGGGACAACTACAGTCACCCTAACAAGAGACACTTCAGTAACGCAGGTGGGTCCTTCATGAGAGAGTCAGGATGAGGCTCGCAGGTCCCCTGTCCGTCCCAAGCCAAGGCCTGATTGTTCCTTGCAGTACATCCTCCAGGGCTTTTGTCCAGTCAAGTTTTAAGTTCTGGGGCTCCCGGGGGAGAGGGTGAGAGAGAGAGAACAGACCACATGCAACAGATAGGAGTCATGTTACTTAAAGCATGACTGCAAGGTGCTCAGATGCTATAGGGATGTAGAATAGAATTAGGGTATTTCCCCCTGATATTCAAGATGAATTTTACTTTTGTTAATTTCTTCCTTTTACCTTAAGCCCTTTAAAAGATTCCTCTTTAAATCGGTATTTACTGCCATCAATGACTGGTTGTATTATAAACATGCTGTGTCTAAGCCTCAGAAGGGACTTTATAGAACCCACAAAGCTGCCATCTGGAAGCTTGAATAAGACAAACAAAAACCATTGCCCGGAATTACCACCTGCTACTGACTGCAAGCTTGCCACCTGTGTCATGGTCTGTTCTGACCTGCAACTGGAGGGTAGGGTAGGTGATGGTGAGACCGACTCTCAGGCCTGTGTTTTTCTTACTGCAGATCGAGGAGACTGGCAGAGAGATCGGAAATTTAACTATGGTGGCAACAGCAACCAGGTCTGGGGTGGAGAACGGCATCACCAGTACGAGCAGCACTGGTACAAGGATCACCACTACGGGGATCGTCGGTCTCGTGGCGACCCCCACCGAAGCTCCGGGAACTACCGACCAAATAACCTCTCCCGCAAGAGGCCGTATGAGCAGTACAACAGTGACCGAGACCACAGGGGACACAGAGATTATTACGACAGGTAACTGTTAATGTGGATTATCACAAAGTGGAGTTTGCAACCATTCACCCAGCCACTGTGCATACATTTCCTGCTTGCCACAAGGGGGAGCCAGGGAGCTCAGTGGAATGGGGTGGGTGTGCTGTTGGCACTTGCATTCTGGATTCAAATCCAACGCAGACTTAGTCACCTAATTGGGTTCTTGTTTCTTCTCTGCCTCGCTGAAGTTGGCATCATTACGTGGGTTCTCATTTCTGCCTTGCCATCCAGTTAGCTTAGACATGAACTCTAGTCTCTTTTTTTCCACCAGAAGGCTTTAGACTCCAAGCATGACAGTCCGGTGTTGGGTCTCGGCTTGTATGTGTTTCCAATCAGGAGTTGCCAACCCATGTGTGTTACAAGCTCACTGGGAGGGTATTTAGGTGACTTTACTTTTCTTCCTTCCCTCCCCTTATTTTCGATCACCCCTGTTCTATCCAATTCTGGCTTTACCCTGTAAATCCCTTTTCCCCGACCATGCTGCTAGTTCTCTTCTCTCCTACATGCAGACGCACCCAGGTAGCATTCTCCCAAGAATGCTTTTAAAGGCTTCAAGTCTCTCTACTACTTAGATTCCTGGCTTTCTCAGGCAAAGGACACCTAGTCTTGTTTGTTTGCAGAGTGCTATCCACACCTACAGGGCTGAGTAAATAATCACCAGCAGCATTATTCAGGGGTGGAATTTGGAACATTCCTTGGACATTTCAGGATGGGATATGGGGGACTGCATAAGTATGCTCTTGAGATGATTTTATTTTGTGTGTTCATTTTTTACATCTAGACACCATCACGATTCCAAGCGGCGAAGATCTGAGGAGTTCAGGCCCCAGAACTACCACCAGCAGGAATTCAGAAGAATGTCTGATCACAGGCCACCCATGGGATACCACGGCCAGGGACCTTCGGACCATTACCGGTCCTTCCATACAGACAAATCGGGGGATTACAAACAGCCGCTTCCTCCTCCTCACTCCCAAGTCTCGGACCCTCGCTCACCCCCGTCTCAAAAATCCCCTCATGAGTCCAAGTCACCCCTGGATCACAGGTCGCCCCTGGACAGGTCATTAGAACAGAAAAACAATCCAGATTATAACTGGAATGTTCGAAAAACATAAAGCGACTGGGAGAGGAGGGAGAGAGCGCATCCGAAATACTTGGTCTGATGCAACAGCGGCTGCTTTTCCAAACCGCTAACCGGAGACTCTGAACATGCTGCTATTGTTTTGCTGGGTGAAGGAGGATTTGGGGGAGTGGGCAGGGGCTCTCCCCAGCTGTTAGTTCTGGTCTGGATTCCTTTTTCGTATGCCCCTTATCCAGTCTGGCATTGGAACTGGATCCATTGCCCGCAGGGGGGAACAGGTGTCATTCTTTGCTTTAGTTTTGTTTTTCGTTGAAGGCTGCATCCGACAGACTCTTGTGAATGTTTCACAGCTGCGGAGCTTTCCCCAGAACCAAGAACGTGGATTGATGCTGCTTAAGACTTTGTAGACAGCTTTGTATGCCCAGTCTGACGTGACGTTACGTGACACATGCTGCTGTGGGGTGGGCATAACCCAGTCAGGCTGGGGTTTATGTGTAACCAGTGTGTGGGTGGGATGCATTTGGAGATGGACAGGAGGGCTCTCTTAGAGTAAATAACTGACCCTGCTCTTATGGTCCTCTGAGAGGAAGGGGGAACTTGGGGCCCCTCCAGAGTGACTCAAAAAGGTAGGAGGAATCCATCGCTTCCCTGCCCATGTGGCCATTTCTCATGTCTTGATCCATTTCAAGAGACTAGTTCTGCTTTGTGCACTATCATGCTCCCTCTGCAGCACAGATAGGGACATAGGAAACATTCACCTCGGTAATCTTAAAACAGGTGGAGTTCCTCAATATTCAGAGTCCCTGAGCAGAGCCTTAATTCCCCCTTCAAACCAGTGAGACGGGAAATGGCAGTTACAGTATTTCCCAGTGGAAGGGGCTCAGGAAGCCGTAACACAAACCCTCTTGTCCCATTTCTCTGTCGCTGCTGCTAATAAGGATGTTCCTTATGTAGTCATATTGGCTGGAAGCTGAATGGTTTGTGGTGGAGGAATGGCTCTGGGAGTCAGGGATCCTGGCTTCTATACTCCCCTGCTGCTGACCTGCTCTGACCCTGGGGCAAATCACTTCTCTGCACTTCAGTTTGCCCAACTGGAGAATGGTGATCCCAGTCTTTACTCCTCCTTGTAGTACATTTTGGGTAAGAAGCTATATGCTGGGCTTGGCGAGGGCACCATGCAGAGCTAAATGTGAATGCAGTTGGCTGTCTGGGGTTTTCCATGCAGAGCTCTCTCTTCGCACAAAGCAGTGAGCTGGCCACCTACCTGCCAAAGTTCCAGTGATCTGTGCTAACTCTATGAGGCGGGGAAAGTAGCTGCATTGAATGAACTTGTGTATCTTTAAATTGGGAACTTGCATAAGCGCTCGGCACTTACATTTCTGGTGAGCAATAGACCAAGGAGAACCCTAAACTCTCAGTGTTTAAAATCCTCGTAGCAGCCCCTCCCCCCCAGTCAGTAGATATCTAATAAGCCCAAGAAGGGTAAGGGGAGTGGAATGGTTTGCAGCCAAATGAATAGGCTTCACTGCAAGCATTCATCGAAGTGTTAGGATCACGGTGCAGCGTGAAGGGGTGATGTCCCGCACAGAGGGATTTACCAGAACGCTTCCAGTAAGTCAGGAGTAGCCAAAGCACTCGCCACATGTAGAGCAGGAGGAGTTCCTAATTTCAGCTCCATCATCTTTACTATGGCGTCAAGGCGCATGGAGACTGCAGGTCCCTAGTGCCAGGCTCTACCTTGAGATGAGCAACCAGGCCATTCAGATTAAATTGGCACATTTCGGGTCGGGACCTGTAGTCTATGCGAACTGCAGCTGCGTACTGAAAACAAGGCCAGTGGCAAACTGCTCAATTTAATGCAAAGGCTGCAGAGCTCGGGTTCCTGAAAAGGTGGCAGGGTTACCCTCATTTGGGCAAAATGAGAACACACTTCCCTTTAAAGGCCTGAGATGAGCTGGATTTTTAATTTCCTGCCTGTGTTTTACTGGTAAATTATCTTGAATGTGCAGAGCCCAGAGTAAGGACCAGAATGGCCTTTGGGAAGAATTTCCCTGTGGCGCTTGTAGGGGTGAACAGCCATATACATCCAAACCAGCTGAGGCGCCTGCCCAAGCGAGGGAGCTGACTTCCTTCCTGCTGTGTCTTCCTGGATGAATGTAGGTCACAATTATTGTTGGAGACCCCGGGGCGGGTGCTTATGACAAAGGCCCTGCCTGGTTGGAGGTGAGGCCGTTAAGGCAGGTCTCGGTTGAGGCAAAGGTGTTAACTCTTCCGTTGGCAGTTCGGAAGGTACACGCAAATCAACACTAATAATGCCCAAGCTTCCTGTCTGCTTGGTGCTGACGGGATGAAGTCCCTGAAATCTGTTACGATCATTGTATGCTTGATCCATTCTGAGCCGATTGGTTTAATGAGGGTATCTCTGTCCCAGGAGATCATTCAAAAGCAACCATGGTTTGCTGCAAATGGGAACAGTGTGATTCTGGGTCACAGTGACATGTGCATAACCCGTGTACAAAAGTTTGTATACCCAGCGGGGTGGCTGTATCCAACTCTTCCACCCCATTAATTTAACCCCTTCAGTGCCAAGGGACATGCAGAGCATGACCTTTATAAGAAGTCTGGCCGTGTAGCCCACTGGGGTTGTATGTCTTGTCAGTGGCACCCAGAGGCATCTCAGAACTAAGCCTAAGGAGGATTTAGGAGGGTACCGAAATGTGGCTGTTTGGTGGCAGGGGAAATGCTGTGCTTCCCATTCTTTGAGCTTTCCACAAAACTAAACAGAAGCAAAGTGGCTTTGCTTGCTACAAGGGAACCAGGACTGGCAACCTCATGTTGCACTGATGCCTCTTCCAGGGCACTGCAAGAATTTCTCTGCAATAGAAGGAAGGGAGTGGGGACTAGCCCCCATGTCTTTCCCCCTTTCGTAGTGGAGGGCAGAGATAGCGTCTCTCCCAGCATGTTTTCAGTAAGCTGCGATGGCAGGTGGACACTATCATGTTCACAGTGGGTCCTTTCTTTTCAAATAGAGGTGTTGGCTTATAATGTGAATACTAAATTCACCTCCTTGCCAGGAGGAGCAAAGAGCGATTTACGTTGTTTTTCATTCACATTCATGAAATCCTAACAAAATGTTACGTGCCATAAAGTTGTAGCAAAAGGCAGTACTGGCCAGACCAGTGTTATGGTTGGTGCAAAACAACCATAAGCCCAACGACGGGTTTGCTGCATCCGAATCAAGGGGCTTGGCCTCCAGGGGTTCCAATCAGTATGAAAAGTATTTTGGTTTTTCTTAAAACAGAAGGAAACAAAAAATGCAAATGTGAAAGCTTTGTCCACATCCTTTTGAGTTGCACTTGGAAGTCATGTAGGCCTCATGCTAAAGGAAGGATTATTTTGAGTTCTGTCATGGTGGGTGGATCTTAACTGGCTTTGGTTTTACAGAAGCTGGAGAAATCAAATCTGAGAGAAATAATCCCTTCCCACAGGCGCGCTCCCTGTGTCCCAAATAAGGGACCACAAAATCAACCATTGGAAATAGGCAGTTGAATGACAATGGGGTGGGAAGGGGACAGCCCCACAGCCATAAATTTCAGTGTGGTGTTCATGTCAATGTGTGGTGCAGCTGCTCCCACTAAGCCAGCCAGTGAATTGCTCTCGTCTCAAAGGAAAAGTTGCAACATCTTGGTTTGGTTTTGGTTTTTCAGCTGTTCAGAGTGACATCACAAACCCCATTGGAAGCCATGTAAAAATTGCATCACTTATGAATTTGCACCAGAACACAAGTCCCACAGACCAAAAATCTGCTCTCCACAGGTGGTGTTGGGGCAGTGCCCAGCTTAAGTGGGTACTTTACAGCTCTTTGAGATCTTTACATGAACTTTAAGTGATCCAAAAAAAAAAGTACTAGTCTACTTTCATCCATTTCCCCTGCACCTTCCCCTGAGCAAAGGGGGAGAAGGACTCTTACTGTAAAATTGTGGACTTTTAAACCTGTTGACTAAAACAGTAATTAATATTAATTTATATTTGTGAAAAAATGCCACTGTCCTAGTGATTTCTGATGTAAATATGTTGTTTATATAGTATGTATTAAATTTTCCTACACTGTAAAACTGCTGTACTTTTGATTCTTGTATATTAAAAAGTGTTACTGAGATTTTCAGAACCTCGCCGGCTTGTTGTATCTGGTGTGTGCAGTACAATTGCTTGCTAAAATACGGCATGTTTCTAAGCTCCTGTGGGCTTTCATTTCAGTGGGGTTTGAGCACTGTCCTCTTCTAGGCCATGTCTTAAGAAAAACATGGATTTTTTAAACGTTTTAAAACCTTATTGTCGCTTCTCTGGATTGTACACTGCCCTTATCACCACGGTATCTGAGGGCTAGATCCTCAAAGGTATTTAGGTGCCTAACTCCCATTGATTTCAAGGGGAATTAGGAGTCTAAATGCCTATGGGGCTCTGGGGTGGTGTAGTGCATGCCGGCCTGCACAGAGTGAATTTCACCCTGCCTGTTCAAACTAGAGAGACTGAAAAGAATTTCCAGCTGGGCCGGGGAGGCTCCGAGGTTCCTCACTGCTGATTTACACTAAAACTCCCTGGAGCTGGCAAGCATGGCGCTGACTTTTATTTACTTTGAGCGTATTCTGTGACCGGGATTTTTCCTTTTATTGGCAGATAAGGTAGCAAAAGCTCCATTTGCTCAGTAACGTGTTGGGCTCCGGGGTGCCGCAGTGTCGGCCATGAGCTCCCACCAAAGCAGTTGCTGTCTCTCCTCTTGGAGCCCCCTCGTCCACTACTCAAGACATCAACAATTGGTAGGAAAGGGCTCAAGAGCTCCCCCTGCTGTGCCTGCAGCTGTATATCCACGCCGTTCATGACCGTGGCTGGTGCTGTGATACACAAGCCTCAAACCAAAGCTTCCATTGTAACAAAAAGTAACTGGAGTTCCAGTGATGGGGGAGGGAGGGGACAGAAAATGGGCAGGGGTGTGTGTGTGTGAGAGAGATTTCTTGTCCGGCAGTGGGAGAGGTAGTAAATTTAAAAGAAAATTTAATGTCACAGAAGATTCTCAACAGTATGTTAACTATCGCACGTCTATTTTAAATGAGGGCATAAAGAAGGGTGATTTTAAATGATCTTCTCTAGGCTTCAACTTTTCCGTCTTGGGTTAAATGAGCAGATTTTCACAGGCTTACAGCAAGAGGAATTATTATTTATGATTTGCTTTGTGGTAAACCCTGGGAGCCCTAATCATGGACCAGGACCCCATTATGCTAAGAGCTGTAAGAACACAGAACAAAGAGGCGGGCCCCGGCCCAAGGACTTTAAGCAAAGATGTTGCTTACACCCAAAGCAAATTTAAGGTGACCCAAAAATACATTGCAGTGTTGCTATCTTATTGCGTGTCTCACTGTATTTGGTTGGGTTTTTTTGTTCAAGCCCCAGCTCCTGGATTCATGTAATTGTGGGAATTTTGACTCGGATTTAAAAAAAAAAAAAAAGGTTTCTTGCCCTCATGGTTGTGGAAAATAACTTAAAATTTGACCCCAATTCAACTGGACGGCTCAAAAACCAAAAGACAAACCCACAACGTATCATTTTTTAAAATCAAGACTTTCAAGCCAACCTCTGATTTGAGGCTTATCTTATGATTTTGATTTTCTTATTACTTTTCATAAAGAAACAATAAAGAGAAATGAGTTACAGCTTGTATATGTCACTAAATACTGCACAATTCACAGGCTAGCCAATCAAATTGTGCAATTACCAACTTTACCACTTGTCAAAGCTGTAAGACCAGACCATACAAAATCAGACACTATTACGAAGACAGAACATGTTAGGGTGGGGGTAATAATAAAAAAAAACATACACAAATAGGCAGAAAAGGGAAGGAGGGGACTGGAGGGGGGATGGAAAAAGAGTGGTCAAGAGCCATGGAAGTCTGACATTTGTGTTATCAAGAAATGGGGTCCAAATTTCTTCAAATATATATATTTGCTCGCTGTGGGTAAGCTGCTATTTCTTTGCTGCTAACTGAGACTGGTGTGAATGCTGCTGCTCTGTTCTGGGTTTAATCCTAGTCCCTTTTTGTAAAATCATGCACTTTGTGACCATCAGGAACCAAAGTTGGTGGCGTAGTTAAACCCAGCCTAGTAAGTACATAACTTAGGCTATAATTTTCAGATGAGGCTTGATTATTGAAGCCAAGCCCTATTTACACTCTTGTATTCACCTGCCTAATACATGGACAGTCCCATAACCTATGGATCAGGGTTCCTTTTTTCTTTATTACAATCCCAACAAATACCAGCGCACAAAGCCCCCGTCTTGCACGATCTCAGTGGCATCCAATACATTTTGAATAGAACCTTCTGCTGTATCAGGGATAACGTGAGAGCCACAGAAGCATCTTTAACATTCCATAATATTGAATCGGTCTTTGGGGCTCTTGTAAGAGCTGGGATAACTCCCACGGCTTTCCAGGCTTTCTTTGCCCAGAATGTAGCTTGGGTGGGGGCAGGGCGTGATGAAACCTGGGATGTGGGCCCACTGAAGACCCTACGTGGGGGTTTACCAAACATGTTCACAGTGTGGGTCACATCTTGGATGGTCTCTAGGAAAGACTTTTCTCCCATTGTGACCACACTGACCATCAAAACACTCCCCCCCCCACCCCTTCTTCCCCCAAAATCCCTGTGGCAAGTAAAGCCATTGCCCAGAGAGAAAGGTAACGCTAGGAAAGCATGAGTTCCAGCTGCTTTCTATGCAGTGTATTGCCCCTTTCCGTAAAGGGTAGTCCTTAAAGGTTGGTCTTCATTTGATCATCGCCCCCTTCCGGTGTCTTGTTCCTCTTTCTTCCTCCCCTTGCTCTTGTCTGCCATCTGATTCCCCCTTGCAATGCTCCTCTGTTAGCTGGTCCTCCCTCCCTGCACACATTTTCCTCCAACCTGTTGCTCCTGTCCTTCCTGGGACAAGCGGACCAGACACTTGGTGGTCTTCCCCCTCTGCTTCCCTGGACATACCACTCAACTGCCTTATTTCTCTTCTGTCTGTGGCTGGCTGCTGCGTTCCTGCTGATGGCGCTTCTCCCGGACAGCTATTCCTGTTTCCTCTCTACCGTATATAGTAGAAGCTCCTTGCTTTTCCAGACATCCATGCTGTCTGCAGTGAACAGCCTGGGCACCTGGCCACAACAGCCAGCATCAAGCAAGACCAGCGAGAGATCTGAGGAGCAGCTTGAGAACCAATGGCCTCGCGAACTGGGTTACATCTGTTTGTGCAAGCTTTGAAACTATGGAGAGCTAAGTACAATTCAGTCCTTTGTGCAGAAGCAAAAGTGGTGACAGGCTGGGGAAAGAGATCAAAGAAGGGGGCAGCCGGCCAGCATCTAAGCAGCAGAGGCTGAACAATATTAAGCTTTGCAGCTGTCTATAGAGACATGTGACAACCTGGTGGTCATCATACAGCAGGTGGGAGAAAAAGCAGACCCTGATCTTATTGTCTGGGAGTGGCAATGAGGGTCCCATTGAGCTGGAGAGAACTTGCAGTGTTCCCAGCACCTGAAGGGAGTTCTCCACGCTATCTGTAAGCTCATGGTCTCCTTCCTTCAGTGGGACTTGGGCCCCTCCCTCCCCCATCCAATTAAAATGGGCTCAAGATAATTAACATGCACCTTGAGAACCCATCATCCCCACTGTAATGCACCCCCACAAGCACAGCTGCGTCTAATCCCACAGGATTTTGCACCCTTGCTACAAGAGAACAGGAAGTGATTATGTGCTAGAGCCCCAGTAGAGCAGCCCATGAGCTGCTCCAACTTGGTTCATTTTCAGTAGCTTTTCCCTCCTCCTAGGTCATTTGAGGCACTTGGAGTCCATGCCATAACTCTGGGCCCAGCTAAAATCTAGTGCAGGGGACAAAGCTATTTCTGAGTTGCAAGAGCTCATTATAAAAAGGGCTCTTACTTTTCACACCTGTAGCCACTGGCTTCAGGCTTTTCCACTCGCCGTGCCTCTGAGCTGAGCCAAGTTTCAGCCAGGAGTGAAATTTCACAGCTGAGTTTTATGCCCCTAAAAAATGGATTTTATAATGGAAACACTGACACAGCTGTTAACTGTAGCAAGTTGGCAGTGGGGCCAGTCTCAGTTCCAGAGAGGCCCAGGGATGGAGGAGCAGGGGAGCGGGCTGCGCTCAGGCCTGAGGTGTCTTGGCAGAGCTGTGTGTGGAGGGGGAAAGGAGAGCTTGCACAAAACTGGCTTAGGGCTCTTAATTCCTTACTTTCATGAGTGCTAATTTCACCTCCTTGGGCTCTCCTACACCCTCCTGCCATCTCCATGGGTACGTCTTCCTTGCAAACCTGGGTGATCAGCAGGCTTCAGAGTCAGCCTAGACCCGCTGTGAGCAGCCCCACTGCACAGTGCTACCTGAATCCTCGGGGCGGTGCTCCCCTGGGTGCAGCTCTTGGAGCTTTGTGCTGCAGCTGTGATTCTTCCCCAGGGAATTGTGGGAAAATGTCTCTTTTGGGGCACACATCAGGAATTGTGGGAAGACTCTGGAGGCTTATCAGCACTTAAGTTATTTAGCTGGTGCCCTCCCTGCAAAATGGGCAAGTTCCCCGCTGGAGTCAAAGCCGCACTCAAGACCAAACACACCCCCTGAGGTGGGCCAGGTAGCCCAGGTTGAAGGCATATCATATCACTTGAGTGAGAGGTTTTGTGTGTGGATGGGAGGGGGTTGGGGCAACACCCAGCCCAAGTAAGAGCCTGGGCTAACTGTGCAGTGAAGACAGACTGTCTCTCTTTATATGGCCCTCACCACCCCAGTATCTGAGCAGCTTCCATCTCTTCCCATCTCCCCTCTGTACATCGGTTCCGCCTGTCCCCCGTGCCTAGAAGAGCCTCGCAAGTGCTGGTCCTGACGAGCGCTCTCGCCTCGTTCGGTGAAGCCCCGCCTCACAGAAGAGGGTTCTTGCTTTTGATCCATTGTCCCATCCCCTCTATTTGTATTTGAAAGAGGCTGGACGCTCCCCAGGAAGGAGCCTGAGCCCTGATTCTGCTGTGCTGTGAGGCACAAGGGCTCTCCCCGGGGTGCTCATTCTTAACTGAAAATGAAAATACTGAATATACGTGAGCAATGTGAAGGGCGCCCCCTATGCTGAGCGCACTGAGTCAGCGCTTACTCTGCCCTTCCCTTGCTCCCGGGGAGAACGCAAGGGTGGGTGCTTTGCCTCTGTGCAGAGTGTCTCAGCCAGGGACAGCAGCCACAGTGGGATGGAGTCGGCTAGTGGTTGGAGCACAGGACCGGGAGTCAGGACTTCTGGGTACTGACCCACAGTTTGGCTTGGGCCCAGTCACTTCCCTTGTGTCTCAATGTCCCCATCGGTAAAGTGGGGATAATCTTCCCTACTTTGTGGGCTGCTTACCTAGTGCTTTGGGTGGAAGGTGCTGGAGCAGCTAAGAAGAAGAATATATCAACGGTGGGCAGCTACAGGCACTTGTTCTTAAAATAAAAGCCTCCAGGCTGGGCAGGGACACAAGTGCTGTGATCAATGAGTGCTGATTTACAATAGTAATAAGCTCTCCAAGCTGGCTGCAGTGACACCCCTGCCTCTTACTGGAAAGGGAACTGCTTGGTTTGCCAGGCCAAGGTCCCATCCTGCCTGGCACCAAACACAGGCCCATCAATTATGGGCAACAGAAGGGCCATTTCTTTGCATTTACATGGAAACTGCACATTTGGCTGATCCCAATCTGGAATTCTAACCACTGAGTCCCAAAGGGACATAGCCAAGGTGTTCATCTGGCTCGCTTAGGTGCATGATTCCAGCCGGAACTATGGTGCTCTGTTCCTTTCCATAGCTCTGCTGCACGGGCACCATCTGGTAGCCAGGTGGGCAGCAGGTGATGCCAAGTAAACGCAGGGGTTTGAATACCAAGGGCTGGGTTACTAAACCCACCAGCACGGAGTGAATGCATAGTGCAACTGCTGTGCAATGGGGGGGTGTGATCTGCTCCCCAGATCTGTCCCGCCCCATCACAGGGACCTTGCCCAGCTGCCGTACTGGAAGAGCTGCTGACTCTGTGTTGCCATCAGCGAGGTTATGAAGATAAAAATCTGTGACTTTACAACAAATCCGAGGAAAGGTTCTTTCCTGTGACAACTTTCAGCTCCTAATAGTTCAGCAGGTCTGGCCCTTCCTGGTGTGCAGTCAGACACCCAGGGTAAACCACAGGAATTCGATTGTCTCTAAAGCAAGGAGATGAGACATGCAGTGCAGCTCAGCATGCCTCGAGCCTCCTGTTGGAGTTGAAGCAGGTGCTACCATGAAATTAAAGTGGGGCCCAAGCCTCTAAGTACCAGAAGAGAGCATGCAATGCCCTACCGCTCTTCCATAAGAATAATCCTTGGTGCTTTCCATTCATCAGTCCCAAGGGGTAATTACCTCCATTTTACACATGGGGAAACTGAGGCACAGGCTCTTTTTAAGTGTCTGGCCTAAGGGCATTCAGTGCCTCAACCTGCACTAGAACCCAGTCTCCCAGCCTCAAAACTGTCTTTGTTACCGGGCTATGCTGCTCCCTATAGAATTCGTTTCTAAATTAAGGGATTGTCCCCTGAGCCTGGGAGGCTCTCGCACATCAGCGGCAGGGCCCCGCCCCAGCGCTGCCTGTTACGCATGGCCCGAATCACAAAGCCATTTCCTGATCGGGAACACAGAGCCCCAGGGATTAGCGGCCATGGTGGTTGTGCCATAGCTGGCGCCTCCTTTGAGGGCACTTTCCATAAAGCCGATAAGTGCAAAGAGCCAGTTAGCCGGAGTTATTGCTCCCTGCAGCAGCAGGAGGGACACCAAGCCCACGTGCTGTTCTAGAGACAGCCCTCTAGAGGGCAGCAGATTCTCAAAGAAAAGCCATTTGCAGAGGATGCATCTGCTCCAGTTCCAAAGCAGACAGGAGGTTGCACATCCAAGAGGCATCTGCATCGTGCACGTCTGCATTCCAGCCAGGCTCTGCATCGACCCCCTGCCGGACAGGTGCAGCTCCCAGTGAAGCCAATGGGTGCTACGTGTGCACAGCCCAGAGTGGAGTTTAACCCCTAATGCATGGCTAGGCTCTCCCGTAGCTTCTAATTTAGGCCTTCGAGTGAAAGCTCCTGCCAAGGAGACTGTTCCGGAAGGGGAGCAGGTCACCAGAGCAACTGAG
The DNA here is from genome assembly GCF_965140285.1 of Lepidochelys kempii. Classification (NCBI taxonomy): domain Eukaryota; kingdom Metazoa; phylum Chordata; order Testudines; family Cheloniidae; genus Lepidochelys; species Lepidochelys kempii. Next base: position 73,324,967 of record NC_136389.1, read on the forward strand.
TGGCTTTGGCGTGACCCGTTCCTGGCTGGGACATTGAGAGACCACAATAAAACGGTGCAGAAAGCACATGCTGGCAGGTGCAGAATTCCAGGCTCCCGCCTCTGCAAGGCAGAAGCACCGTATAGTCCTGCGTGCTGCATTGCCCCAGCCAGCTGCAGGGGTGCTGCCATAACCTGGGGAGCAAAGGCTTAATGAGGGCCATGTGGTCACTGATTGGGCAGGGGCCTGGGGTGGGTGCTGATGCTGACAGCCCCCCTAGGAACATCAATCTGTGAATGCAACTAGTGGCAAACAGCTGCCAGCAGTTGTTGCTGCAGGTTTAGGGACCTTGCGGCACCTGTAAACCCCCCCCGCCCCGGTACTTCAGCTTCCTTGTGTGTGTAAAATGAGGCTTAGCAGGTTTATCTGCTCTCAGAGATGTGGCAAGACTCAGCTGAGAGCAGTGACTGGAAGGTGAATGGAAATGCAAAGAACCAGTGCTGCTAGCATAACCCACAGCTTAGCGTGTGGTACTTGTCCCCCCTATGCCCAAGCCACGGGCTGGTACAGCCCCAGCGAGAGAGGTTTAGCCTGTAGCTCAAACCATAGAGACTCATGCTCTAGCTCTGGGAGCCCCCTTTCTGCCAGCCTCTGCCCGAAGCCACCCTGGAGTTTTACCTGCTGCTGTCTCTTCACAGGAGTTAGCAGGCTGAGGTAGATGCCACTGCAGTCCTGCTGCAGCACTTCTAGTGTAGACTAGCCCTGAGTCCATCTGAATCCTAAGCGCACTTCACAAAATCGCTACCGCCGCTGCCTTGTAACGCAGAGGGGTAAGGACTGCACTGCCGTAGATGGACATGAACCCAGCACAGCTTTGTGCCTTAATGGGCTGTTAACTGATTAACATGCAGGTGCAGATAAATAAGGTGCATAGCAGGCCTAGGAAAGGATGAGTAGAAGAGGGTGCTGCAGGGCTCTGAAGTGGCCTTCATTTGGCTTGCATCTCAGGGCCTTCCTGGCAGTTTCAGGAGCTAGGCTCAGGCATTGGCTATGAGGGGCAGGTAGACAAAGGGGAATCTTGGCAAACCACTGACCAATCCTGTGGGTAAACCATGTACTGAGTTCATAGCAGGGCAGGTGGTATTAGTAACAGGCTGCAGTTCCTGTGATTAGTAGGATCTACTCCCCCTCCAATAATCCTAGTTAGCTAGTTCCGGGGAGGGGGATTTCTTGGGGTGGCGTGTCAGGTCTGTCCCAGCTCCCTTTCAGAAATGGTGTGTAGGGAAAAACAATCAGGCAGAGGAGAGGGAGGGTCAGTGGTTTGACCAGCTGTGGTGTCAGGCATGGGTGATGCTGTTTGTATGAAGGCCTTTCAGCAAAGGGCAAACCAGGCCTTCCTTGAGCTCATCTCCCCCGGAGCCACAGTCAGCCACCTTCAGGCCTTGTCTGTTGGGTCAGGAAAGATAGCAGCTAAAAATACCAGTTTAGGGCTCTGGGGCTTTCTTCCTCTAGTACTGGCCTGCTCCTTTTAGCGGGTGAAAGCCTAGGGACTGGGGTAGTCTGCTAATTTGCCTTCATTTAATAGCTGGAACATGGGCTACTATTTGAGTCCTAATAGGAGCAGCATTCTGGTTTAGGAGCACTAATCTAGCCTCAGAGGAAATGAAATAAAGGAAAAAATACTCAGTGGTTTATGACAACCCGGGTGGGTATTACTGGGGAAGCACATTGTGGCACTTCCTAGTGTTGTGGTCCCTGTGCAGATCTTGCCTGATTGAGTTTGAAATGGTTGCTCTCAGTTCGAGTTTAGGTGGATCTCAACTGAGGCCTGACAAAGTTTGGTTCGTGTGCTTTGATGGTAGATTCAAGAAATCTGAATAAGATGCCCATAGGGAAAGTTTCTTTCTCAATCCCAGCAGTCAGTGAATAGCTCATACCCTAAAGCATAAAGCTTTATATCCCATATCAAATGTTCTTCATCCTATCTATAACTGTGAATGTTTTCATAATCCATATTAATGGCTAATTCTTTCCTTCATTCTTACTGTATCCTTGGCCCCAATGGTATCTGGTGGGAGTGAGTTCCACAAGTTAATTATGCATGATGAAAATGTGCAGTTCTGATTCCATCCCGGGCAAAAGCTAACCCCCTGTTGGGCCAACAGCAGGGTTTGAACCTAGGCCCTTCAGCATTAAAAGCGTACACCTTTTAAACCTCTGAGGCAGACCAGCCACTAGAGGAAGACCAAGACCCACTCTCTCCTAATATGTTACACACTCTCCTAGTATGTGGATTCTCAACCTGGAAGGCTGCAGTCATCCTAAACTTCCCATGTTGCCCAAATGGGAGGACGATCCCAGCTAGATGGGGGAGGTTGCTGAGGATGGGTCATGCCAAGAGAAAAAAGGGGCTCTGATTTTCCATAGAGTGAGAATATTCCACAAGAAGATAGAAGCTCATCAGGCTGTCCTTAGCGTGTTATCACACTTTCTCACATCTTTCTCATTTTCCTTCCTGATTAGAATCAAACACAACACAAGGCAGAAGGAAAACACTCATTAGGTTGTTGTCCAAAAAAAAAAAAGAAAAGAAAAAAAGAGCACCTTTACTTGCATTTTCATCAATAAATAATTTACAGTATGTACATGCAGAGACACCCATTATGGGTCCAAAACACAAGGAGCAGTCAGGAGATTCTTCCCCCCATCCCAAAACCAAAATCTTTTGTTTTTATTCCAACCACATCAGGTCTTCCTTGGCCACACTTCACCTTTAACTAGAATTGGGTCAAACACAACCAAAATAAAGTGCTTAACTGTTTGCTTCTAAAAGAGGGATAGCCCAACCACCATAATATATTCAACCACCACTGGAGCACTGACCTACTGGGGGGGGCCTGGGCTATGGAGAGACAATCAAGATCACGGAGGACTTTCCTCCTCCAGAGAGTAGCTCTGACCCTGGCATAGCATCCTCTCTTATGCTGGCATGACAGGAAGTGGCACCGTTGACAGCAGATGTCACATGGCCATTATGGACTATACTGATTGGCTAACAGCAATGTCACTCTCCGATGTGCTGCCTACACAGGGCAGTACTATTCCTGTAGTGATGGCAGCTCCATGACCCACCCCTCAATATAGTTGGGATTATTTGTGGCATACCCAGGTGTGTCACTGCCCACCATAAAGCTGATAATGTGACTTTAAATAGTCACCTCTCCAATTTCTAGGGGCAATAAAGATTCAGTTTTTATGTAGTGAAGGAACTAAAGTGATTGAATAACTCTGGCCTTGGCTAGTCGCACTGAAACCAGAGAACCTGCCGGCTGCTAGCTACCAAACACACTAAGGGAGTGGAGTTCCCCCACTGACACGTATGCACGGGGTCAGCAATGGACAGTTCCTAGGACTTGTGCTCACCCAAGAAGGTTGGAAGCTGTTAAACTCAGCAGAAATAGACTATTGGTCATGCCATATGGCCAGGATAAAACCCAACTCAGAAACAGGCAGTTCACAGCCACTATAGGAGCCTTAAGGGAGGCAATGTGGTCTAGCAGACTGGACTGGGACAAAGGCGACCTGGGCTCTATTCCTAGCTCTCACACTGCCCAGCTGTGTTACCCTGGGCAAGTAATTTCATTAATTCTGCCTCAGTTTCCCCTTCCTTCCTTAGCTATCTAGATTGTAAATTCCTTGGGGCAGCAACTATCCCTCACTAGGTGCCTTGGGGTCCTGATCTCAGCTGGGGCATCTAGGCTTCTCTAATTTAAATACAGATAATTTAGAATGTCTCAATTATTTCTTTTTCGAGCTGCCTCCCCCTCCCCAAGAGCTCTGTGGCCAGCGAGTTGGTAGATTTACCCTCCAGTGGTTGGTCTCCCCAGCTCCCTACATTGTGAGATCCCTATTTTAAAATCGCCCTAAACAGAAACACGGGCCACCAGCGGACAAAGCAAGGAGCGAAGTAGTAAACACATCTTTTTGTTATTTCTTTTCTGTTTTTTGTTAAACACCTAAAAACCAATGACATCTCTTTATCTGTACAGTCACACGAAATCCATGCCAGGGGTCCATAGATTAGAGACAATATAAATTACATCCAATGACACACGTTGCATTTCTCTGCTGCTTTACAAATGGGAGTTCTAGAGCTGGCAGGACACAATGAATAGTTGCTTAGAATATCAGGGTTGGAAGGGACCTCAAAGCAGGACTAATCCCCAATTTTTGCCCCAGATCCCTAAATGGCCCCCTCAAGGCTTGAACTCACAACCCTGGGTTTAGCAGGCCAATGCTCAAACCACTGAGCTATCCCTCCCACCTGCGAGTATTTTACAGGAGGCTGCCATGTGGCGCTAGTTTGTATGCGCTGCAGGGCACGTCACACATCCAGTCCTCTTTGGGCGCCGTCAAGAGACCATCCATGATCGCTGGTTGTCCCAGTGATCTACCTGCACTTCTGGGGAGACCTCTGGGAAATTCGTGCTGTGGGAACGATGGAGCATTCCCCCAGAGCTGTCCCAGCTCCAGGCTGAGGTACAGATGGTCTTGTCATTTGCTGAGCAAACCATCAGGCAAATCCCAGAAGAACACAGAGAAGGGGAAGGGGCACTCCATCCTAGTAGAGGAGATTATTGATCGTTTACTGCCAGGGAACAGAGCCTTTGGACACCTGGGATTTCTCAGGGCCTGCCCTGGCTGGATTTTCAAACAGTGCCCTCCTCAGAATCGAGCCAGGAAGAACTAAGGTGCAACCGGTCTGAAATGAGATCACTCGGAGAGGAGCAGGTGCTTAGCAGCAAACAAGCAAAACTCCCCCCCGCACTCCCTGGGCACTGCCTTTCTTAGAGCTTTGCCCCAACCCCACAGCTGCCCTCCTGTGTGACAAAGAGGGACAGGGCTAGAGTGGCGACACTCCAGCCTGTCAGTGAGGGGCTTGAGGAGGTCTGACTGGTCACCCTGAAGTACAAATCTGGGAGATCACTGGCACCTCCCGCCTCGCTTTGCCTGAGCCCCCTGGGAGCTCATGGAATCAAAGGGCCACATCACAAGGAGCACTTCAAATGCTGGGAGGAGGCCAAAGGCAAATGACAGAAACCACTCGAATACTGGCCAGGTTTCTCCCTTTGCATCTCTGAGGCGAGGAGGCAGGGCAGGGAGGGCCCAAAGGATTCAAAACCTCGTGGCTATGAAGTGAATCAGAGCGTTAATGTGCCAGGATGGGATTTCCCAGATCCTATTAGCTCCCAGATGCCCTGTGAAGCACAGCAAATATAATCAGTGACTGACTCCCCCACACCCCCCGGAATGGTGCCCATCAGCGAAAGATGTACTGTGCGCCTCAGACCCCTGCAGGGAACTGGGTGCTGGGAGAGCAGGGTCTTTAATAAGGGACAGATACCATTCCAGCCAACTGCCCGCCCCTGCACCCTCTCTCCGTGTGGGTGTGAGTCCAGCGCCCGGAGGGCACCGTTGTAGCTCCTTTGTCTGGTGTTTAGCACCTGCATTTGCACAGGCAGCCGGCTGAGCCCCAGGGGTGAGTGGGCCCCGCTTAGGTGCGTACCACCAGCTGTTTGCATACACAGTCGTGGGGTGGGGTTGGGGGGGTGTGAGCCCTTTAGCAGGTGGAGTCATTTGCGTGAGCAAAGCGGGTGTGAAAATCAGAGGCCAGCCTGTCTCTGTGTCCCGTGATGGTCTCTAGGCACGGGCCCATCTCGCCAGCACGCCATCCTGACCAGCTGGGGCGCTCTCCCCTCCTCCCAGGCAGCAGCTGCCAACTCTCCTAACATGAAGTCACTTTCACAAATGCCAACATCACAGTCACCACAACCGTTTGCAGTACCACGAGGGAGCACTAGAAGGAGGCGGGGGCATCCCACCCTCCTCACCTGCATGAAGAGGAGAGGGTGAGCTGGGGAAGGGCTATATAAGGTCTGGTTGCTCTCTGGGGCAGGCCCATGGCGTTCCAGGGAGTCTAACTCTGAGGACAGGGGCTGATTCTTTAGCTCCCAGCCGGACCTGCTGTTCAGCCTCTCCTCATCCAGCACAGACCGTCATCCCCTCCTGCTGAGCTCTTCCCCCCGCAACCGAGGTCACATCTATAGGAACACTGACCAGCACTGACTCAGACACACCAGCGCCACCCAGAGGGCAGGGAGGGTCCGGGGATGCCCCGAGGGGGCTGTGTTTCCTGGGCTCAGCTCCCGTGTCCTTTCATAGAGGTGCAGCTTGTCCTTGTTGGAATGAAGCATCTTCACGTCCTCGAAAGCGTAATAAGCTGCCAGAGTGAAGTTGACATCCCCCGTGGTCAGGAGGTCGAAGACGCAGGACTGGAAGTACAGGTCCTCCACAGGGAGCTTCTCCCGGCACTTGGCCATGGCCGTTTCGTAGGTGAAGAACTCGGGGGAGGAGACGAGGCTGGGCCCTTTCCTGCGAGCCCGGCCTTCCGTGCCCTGAGCAGAGCGGAAGGTCTGGAAGTCAATCTGTTGGTTAAGCGGGCAGCCCCGGAGGCAGAGGTAAAGGCCCTGGTTGTCCCTGTCCTCCACGGCGTTCACTACCTCCTCGGGCATGCGCACGGCGAAGGTGAGGTAATGCCCCACCTGCCTCACCACAATGGTGGTACCGATGTACTTGGCTTGGATCTCGATGTGCTGGCCAGACACCTTCTCGGTGATCTTCAGGCTGTTGGCGCCATGCTTGTCACCGCCGTTCTTGGAGCCGTCAGCGAAGGCAGCTGGGAGCTCGTCCATCTCCGCCTGGTACACTTTCTGGTCCACACACTCCTGGAAGCTCTTGAAGATGATGGTGAGCTGTGAGGGGATGGGGGGAGAGAAAGGGGCATTAACCAATGCTGATAACCCATTGAGCTTGGTCACCAGTACATCTCATTAATGAGTACAAGGGGGTTTAGGCCTGACTGGTTCATTCATCAACCACCACCACGTGCCTCCAGAAGCGGTTTGGAACACGGAGAATCAGTCTTTTGGGGCATTTTAAATTCCACAAGCACAGAGTTCCCACTACGAGATTTCCCCCTCTAATGCATAAGGCCACCAGGCTTCAGCCTACAGGCATCAAGGGGCATATCAGCTACACACAGGAAGGAACCAGAGACAGGACTAGAACCCAAAGGTCATGCTGCCAAATCCCACAGAAGTTACTTGTTGGAGCTGAGCTGTGACCCTGAGACCTGGGAGCAGAGGGGGAGGGAGAAAAGAGTCCATTGGTTAGCCCCAACTAATATGCATCATGTCCCCAAGCCACTGACCTATTAATTGTTCTTTACACTTAGCGCATGCTTCCCTTCTTCAATTCACTGCAGGCCCCTTTGACAAGCCTGTGAGCCAGAGGGGTATCCAGCCCCATGTGGTACGACCACAGAGAGGAAAAGGGACTTGCTCAATACCATGCAGCAAGATGGCGGTTAGGCTCCCAGGTGTTCCTGGCTCCCAGTTCTGTGCTCAGGCTGACCCCCTCTCTCTAGCTGGGATTTCCCTGTCAGGCTACAGCAGGTTTTAATACCTCATGGGAGAGCTTACAGGGAGTTTAGAGCTTATACGGAGTCTATTTATTAGGGATGTGTCTGAACCAAAGTGCTCTCAAAACCTCAGTGAAGTTCCAATCTGGATCTAAAATACACAGCTGACAACCAGGCTCCTGGATCTGACTCCTGGGACATTTGGATCCATCCTGCTATTTATTTACATTGCTTCTGGAACAAAAGCCAATTTCAAATGGCTCCCAGTGGGGCCCCGGCATTCCCCTTGGCTCTCCCCCTTGGGGGGATCTGCACCAGCCATTCTGCCCCAGATTTCCCATTGCTGCTCCCACCAGTTCAGTCCCACTTAGTACAGCAACGGGGGAGCTGTAGCACAGATCAGCCTCCACCCCTGCTCAGCACAGGTTTGCACAACACAGGGCTTAAAATCCCCGCAGCTTCCTGGAGCCAAAGTGGGTACCACTGATGGAGCTGAACTGGTGGTGGGAACAGCAGGGAATTCTAGGTAATACTTCCTAGCACAGCCGAGGCTATCCACAAAATACCAGCCACCCCAGGCCCTCTTTTGGCAGCAGCATAGGGCCCATTTCTTTGCCCCTGCAGAATACTCTCTTAGTCTGAAGGGTTTAAGTGGAGTTAAAAGGTGTGTCCCTGTTTTCCTCGCCAGATATCTCTATTAAAACTTTCAGGTGTTGGCAGGTATGCACCAGGTTACTGGAGGTTGTATCCTCTCGCTGAGAACACCCTGCTCCAGTGAACAGCACCAGAGCGAAAGCCTGGTTGCACACAGACACCATCTGCCTTGGAGCCAACCTGCGGAGCGAGGGCTGCCTGTTCCAACAGCTCTTCCTGCTGGGTAAACTTGCTGAGTTGCCACCCTGAGCAATGACTCATCACTTCTCAGCACCACGGTCTTGACGCAACATAGTGCAGTGCCCCAAATAAGTTCCAGAACCTAAGGGCCCTGCAAGCTGCAGGCCAGCCCTCATTGAAACTGTGATGCTTCCCCCTTTAAACAGGGATGGTGGCAAACCCTCTCCTCAGTCACCCCAGGAGTACTGTGAAAAGGGTCAGACATGGATCGGTGCTCCCCCAAGGCCTGCTAAGCAAGCAGATCCCTTCTCACCAGCCACCCTACCTTCCTCTGGATCAGGGTAACTGAAATGTGTTCCCTTCCAGCTTTAGCACTCATGCAGCAAAGAGGAATTCAGCCACAGTGTCCCTCAGCTCCAGAGCCGTCCTCAAGCAGAAGCCAGATTTAACACTTAAGCCGTGTCACTTTGAGTTCCATTGTGCTACAACTGGGCATTTGCCACTGGATTTACTCTGTGCTGCACCCATCCCTGGAGAACATTTATCTTGGCTGCCACAGCACAGTGAGAACAGACTGCGCCCCACAAAATGCCTCGTCCTGACCACAGACACAATTACTAGCTAAAGCAGCTGGGAAGCCAGCACTAGAAACCCAGCTCTTCAGCTCCAAACCACAGGCTTTCCCATGTCAGCCAACACTCTCTCTTACTCGTCATCGGTCCTACAGCACGTCAGGTGACTTATCCTCCCCGGGGGACTAGCCACTGGGGACACCACCACACACAGACAGCCAGAGCGGTATGGAGATGGTGACAAGGGAACATGATCCCTGAGGCTCCCCCACTTCCACCAGGTTTTCTTCTCCTCTGGCATTAAAACCGTGGCTGGTTGTGAGGGGGTGGATGGATGAGAGGGTTTGGAGTCGAGCTGGGGCCAGATGGTTCAGGTGGACTGGGCAGGGAGCCTTTCACCTTATGGTGACTGCTTCAAATCAAATGCTGGTCAGCAGAGAGCAACAGAGGTGACCACCCTACGGCTGTGTGGTGGCACACATGAAACGCATTGTGTGTGTGTGTCTTGTTCCCATCACAGCTGGCACTCACTCGCCCCCTCGATGGCAGAGGCACCAGAGAGGCCAAGTTGAAACCTGGCCTTGGATACTGAGCGACTCGCTCTCCTCTCCAGACGGCGCCTGCCCATCCGGCTTTGAGGCAATACGGAGAGATCTCCCCCTGCTCAGCCTGCTCTGGAAATGAAGAGAGGGCTTCTAGCCTCAGCGCTGTCAGCCTGGCACGCCATTTGCTTCAAAATTAAAAGGACACAGCCGAGGAAGCCACTAACCTACGGGGCTGAATTCCTCCCCACCCGGTGGGGGTCTCTGCAGAGAGACACAAATAGCAGCATCGTTCTTCTGCAACCAACAAACTGCTCGTTATCTGCCCACCCCCCTGCAGCTGAGTGCAGGACCTGGGACAACTAGACAGGACAGGCAATGTGCATAAAGAGCACTGGATCTCTCTCTCTCGCAGTGGGGGCCTTGGCAAGAAGGTGAGTTTTCACCCTGCTCTGCAGGCTCCTTCAGCTGCCATCTCTGCCACTTTGCACAGGCCACAAAATAAACAGGAGGGCGGGTTCAGCGAGTTTTACTTGTTGCCAGCCATCTCTGGCACCTTGTCATCCGCCTCCTGTTCCCATCCCTGAATGGGAGTGTCGCAGTGCCCTGCAAAGGAATCTGGCGGGGGGGGGGAGGAGTGTCTGGAACACAACCGCAGCTGCAATGCCATGGGGAAGGGCAAAAGGGAGAGACGTGTGTGTTTGTGGTTTGCCCTTCAGGGGCTGCTGCCAGCCTTAGATCCCTGGGCCTGCCCACTTCATGATCTGTCCCTTTCTTCGCAACCCAGACCTACGCCAGGGATGATACATCTCCTCTGATGATGCTCAGCAATCTGAGGGGGGCCAGATGCGGTGGTGAGAAACCAGAGTCCATCTAAGGGAGGTGGGGAGTGGGGAACCAGGGAGAGGGGCTTGATTTTCTGGCCCGGACTCTGCACTTGTGCTGGGCTCGGACTCTGTCTCAATCCGCTGAATAACCTGGCACTAGTGGATGAGACTCACCAGCTTTTTGGGACCCTTTTGTGGGTGGCAGTGGGAGAGAAAGTGATTAAAAGGGTGACCCCAAGGGAACAGTGTCAGAACGTCACCATCCCCCACGGGGCAGCCAAGCCGCCCCATGCCTTTACCTTGGTCGTTGCAGTCGCTGAGGACCCAGGTAGCACTGGCGTGTTGGTGACCTGGACATTCAGGTAATTATTGTCTATGAGTGGCCAAGCCCCCTGCACTTTGCAGGTCTGGAAGCTGTCTGTGAAAGTCCTGAGGTGGGGGTCCCCAAAGAGCCCGCAGTGGGTGTAGTTTGGGGGGGCTGAGTGCTTGTGAAAGCTCTTCTCATAGTGGCAGATCTCGGGGCTGTCGGAGCGCTCCTGGCTGTCCCCGGGGGGCAGTGTTCGGAGGCGGGGCTGCGAGGTGGGGCCATCTTTGGAGCAGTTGTGTTGGACCATGAGGTCATCTATGCCATGAACGGCAGAGTGGTAGGCCAGGTCCCCTCTGCAGGTACGAGCCGTGCGGCGGGTGCAGTGGGCGTAGGTGCGGAGAGCCGTGCAGAACTCTGGTGCCTCCTCCGTGCCCAGGTGGTGAGAGCCAGATGTGGCCGCCCAGAACTCAGAGTTACACTTCAGGATCTTGCACTGAGAGGTCGCTGAGGGACAAAAAACACAGGCGCTGTCAAGATGCCCAATACACGGATCAAATACAGCACACCACCAAAATGCCACCACTGCTGGAAATGTAGGGCTGGAAGGGACATTCAGAGGTCATCAAGTCCAGCCCCGGGTTCTGAGGCAGGACCAGGTAAACCTTGACCATCCCTGGCCGGTGTTTGTCCAATTTGTTCTTAAAAACCTCCCAAGACAGGGATTCCAGAACCTCCCTTGGAGGCCTATTCCAGAGCTCAGCCACCCTTAGAATTAGAAAGGTTTTCCAATATCTAACCTAAATCTCCCTTGCTGTAGATTAAGCCCATTACTTGTGGTCCTACCTTCAGTGGGCATGGAGAACAACTGAGCACAATCTCTTTATAACAGCCCTTAACATATCTGAAGACTCTCCATGTTGGCTGGGATGCTGAGAATAGCTTAACATCATTGATTCTGGGGGGGAAATACCATTGGGCTTTTAAAGTCAGGAGGCTTTTAGGGCTTGACATTCAAAAATATGCATGAGCAATTGCGCATCCAAAATGGTGTTACAGTGGTGCCATTGATTTGCATTCGCATTTAGCACAACTGCATGCCCGAAACAGGTGTTTGTGTGCAGTGGGCTAGCTAGATGAATAACTGGTCTCCCCATACAGCTGATTTGTATACAGGGGCATTGGCTGTGAGGCTTGGCACACAGCCCTGGGCCTGTCTGTGGACAGTGGGGTAAAACCAGGTTCTCAGCAGCCGTAAGTGGGGAAGCCCTGGTTTTACACTCCACCCTGCTCTCAGGAAGGGAACTCAGTCAGTTCAGCAGATCCTAGCACGCCTATTTTCTGACTGACAGGTATGGTTCCGAAGACTGGGGATTTTTCACGGATGTAAATGCACTAGTGCAAGACCCTAGTGCAGACACACCACACTAGCATGAACAGTGACTCACACCAGCACAGCACCCCCTTGTGTCAAATTGGGCTCTCTGCATTAGGGCAGCTACAGCAGTGCAACCCCCTCAAGTGCAGACAAGCCCTGAATAAAGCCACACCCCTAGCCCAGTAGGTAAAGGCATGGGGCCAAGATTCCTGGCATCGGGTTTGCCTTCTGCGGCCGTTTGTTCACACTCCCGATACCTCCCCACCACTATGTTGTGCTGCTCTAGCATGGTCCCCAATTGCTGGATCCCTCTTGTGAGTCTCCTCTACTGCACTAAAACCTCTTGCAGTGCAAATGCCTGGCTCCTCCAGGGTCAGCAACTCACTCAAACCAGCCAACCCGGCAGCTGTCTGGGGAGTCCGAAAGGCACAGAGCTGAGGAGGAAATACAGTGCAAAGGCGGAACAAACAAAGTACAAAAGAGCCTTCTCAAGCAGCTATCACTCACCTGATCTCCTGTACCTAGCACCTTGACACAATGCACGTTCCAGCGGCTTCACTAATGCTGGGAACAGTGCGCGCCGACCTCTGGCCCACCTGCCCCCGCCTCAGTGCTTTTCTAAAGCTGCAGAGATACGGGTATCAAAGGGAAATGTGTGAAAGGAAACAGGCAAAATCCTAATCAGCTGCTGGCCTTGGTTGTGTAGAGAACAGATAAGCTTCAGCAAGACACTAAAGCAGCCTGCTCCCAGGTCAATGCAGCCAAAGGGGCTGTGCATACTGACGGCCCACTGCCAACCCTGACTTCTGCAGCTGAGCACTCAGAGCTGCGCTCAGGTTCCCAAAGCCTAGGTGCAAGACAGGGAAAGGCAAAGTACAATGGGAGTTTAGATTCAGTTCTTTTGGGGGGACGTATTTTCCGCAGAGGGACATGAAAGTGACAGTGCAAAGGCACTTGGCCTGCATTGCACATTGCACAGACAGTGCGCTGCCAATGGCAATTTGGAACCTCTCATTGCTCACTTTGCTTAAACATTCATGGTGTTTTCCTTTCCCTCCTCCTCATCAGTCCCATTTGAGCTTGGAGGGCATGGAAACTGTGCAGGATCAGGCTCAAAATTAATTTCCAGATGCATTCTGGGGGTGTCTTAAAGCCCTACATGTTTATTCCTGTCTTGGGCTTTGTTTAGAGGGGAGTTCACAAGGCAGTTACACATGCACAAATAAAGCTACAAAACCCAGCACCACTTCATACGGAAAACAGTATGTTCAAGTTTTAACTATTCCCTTGCAGTGTTGGAAACACAACAGGTGCTGGAGAAAGAGAAGGGGAACAGAACTTCAAATGAAAAGAAACCCGGCATGGAAGCCATCGATCTCATGTCACTTTCCAAGAGGAATGAAATGCAAAAGGAAATGACGGAAAGTTTCTGAGTTTAAAAAATCCAGGTTTAAGAAGCTTAGGTGCTAGTAATAACACAGGGAACATAACAGAACCTCACTCGATTTTATCAGCACCAAGCTTATGAACCATTTTTCCTGACTGGGCGGAGGAGGGGGTAATCAGAGTGAAAATGATGTCAATGAAGAGCAAGTTGACATCCCTTCACATTGCGATCTTTCAATGCATTGGAAATCATTTTGAAGAAGTTGGAAGAACAAGAAGAAAACAATGCAGTGCAGTAGACAGCAACCTATGAACTGGACCTATCGCAATTTGGAGGTGTTAAATTTTATGAACTTTCCATTCCATGAACTCCTTAATCCCCAGTTAGTTTGTAAAATGGGTGTTCCACTGCATAGGATTATTTTTATTTCAACAGCATCCACTTAAAACTGAACATGTAATTTCATCAACACCCCTTTTCAGTGGATTGCATTTTGCTGGAACATAGTGAATCCATGTCACATAAGCGTGGGTTTTTCATCACAGGCCGCTATGTGAGTTGCAGAAAAAGCCTGTTGCTGTGTGTTTCAACCAGATGAGATTTTACTGTTTGATCACATTATCCCAGTGGTACTTACCCCGGGGTCTGGATTTATGACCTCTAACTCTAGGCCTTGAATATTCTACAAAGGCTAAAAGCCACATGTTAAAATTGTCGGGGATTAAACATGGCTGATATAATACTGTCCAACAGGACACATGTGAGGGCATGGTGCATTAGAGACAGAGAGCGAATCAGAAGTGAAGAGCGCTACGGAGTCAGGGACGCTGCTATAAACCATCAGATTAGCACGCGACGGGACACCTCCGCCAGAGTATCAATCTGTCGTTGTGATGATTCAACCAGACTTTGCTGTCACCTGGAATGCAAACAGGCAGCATTTCAAGGTGAGACATTCAAGGTGTGGGTTGGAACGACAAGTTCAGCGTGGAAGGCTGTCATGAAGGGAAATTGCAGCTCCCTTTCTTTGGTGACAAGCCACCCAAGCTCAGGGTTTGTGATGCCACTGAGAACCTCACGACAGAAGAACTAAGTAGCTGAAAGGAGCACTGGGTGATAAAAACAGAACCATGTCCAGAGACCCCCATGGTCACCAGCTAAACCATAAATCCATGGCATCAGGCAACAGGACTTGCAACAGACGACTCAATAAGACTCTCAGCTGTCAGTAACAGTAGCGCTTAGATGCTCATTTGTAGGAGCCCAGCTATTATCAGGAATAGATACTTTGTGCTGGTCTCTCTGGTGCATCTTTAGCTTGGAACAGGAGGTACAAGCCAAGTTCTTTACTGGCATTTGGGCTACGACCCAAAGCTGGCAATGCAGTAACCAGGGTTTTCCGGCTGTGTCACAGGTCCCGTCCTCCTTTTGAGACAAGCTCGCCGGGAGGGAGTTAAGGATCCAGTGGCACTCAGAGCAATAGCCTCAGGGCTGCTCTCTCAGCACTGCAGGCTCTCATAGCTATGGCCATAGGCACGTTATCGCTGAGCACAGGAGGGCTGCACATGGCTGGCGTCTAACTCATTACTTTATAAGGTACTCTGAGAAAAAAAGAAAAGAAACAGAAAACGAAAAGCCTGTTGCATTTCTTCCCTTGACCTGTAGGGGGAGCATTTTTCTTAAAGATCTTATCATTTGGGTTTTGGCAAAATGTTCCGATTTGCTGTTTCGTGCAGGGCCCCATATAAGGCCAGATTTCCAAAGCCAGGTGGCTAAGGAGCAGGACTGCACTGTGTGTGTCTGTGTCTGCATGTAAGTACGAACGCAGCAGAAACACTTTCACATGCAGTTCTCCCATTTACAGGCGATACACCGACTGGGACGGCACCTCCATTATGGAAAAGGCAGCCCATCTCGTTCTGGGTTTGCACCTGGAGCAAGCCAGGGAGGTGGCCCTTCCTTCTTAATCTCTCTTCTGCCAGCAGATAAAGACGGTGGGGTCAATTCCATTTCACAGGGCACTGAATAACCGTGGGTCTCAAGTAGGCTGTTTGGCCTTGTTCTTTTAATCTGTTAGCAAAGCCTCTCTCTCCCCTCCACCCCTCGGTCTGCGCCTCCCTATCCAATCTGTTCAATAGTGTGATTGTCTGACACCTGGAGCTCACATAAACACCTGCGTGACTCACCCCACCCCCCAGCAAGACACGTGTCAGGACCGAGGAATCCTACAGCCCCGAGGAGTGAGGAACCCAGCAAGCAGAACTATGCAGGAAAAAGACAGCGACCCTTCCCGCTTCCCCCCCCCCCCCCCATATGCTTCTCCTCACGTCTCCTATTGCAGAAGCTTTGGTATAAAAGCAAAAACTCATTTGAACAGAAGCCAAGAAACTATGTTTATTCAATTTCATATAATCTATTTTCCATCTCCTCACAATGGATCTGTTTTTCAACCGCAGATGACTTAGCATGAAAACAGGCCCCTCTGCTGCTATCGTTCAGCGACGCACGTAGCAAGTCGCCTGAGCACAGGGATTCTGGGCACAGGCCTCACCCAGGGGGCTTGGACCTAGGTGTCATTTCGCAGCCTGCCCACCCACATGCCCCCACATCCCATGCCCGCGGGCCTGCTCCCTGGCACTGTGATCATGAACGACGGGGGAGGTGGGTCCTGGAGACTCTTTCTCTGTCTCAAGATATGGTCCATGCTATGTAAAGATCTGGGAGCCCGTGGCCTTTGGAAAACTGATGGGTCACTATTGAGCAAAGTGAGACCATCTATCTATATCAGGGGTGACAGTCATGGATTCCCCAGGGAATCTGGGCTAGCCCTCCTCAACTGGAACTCTGTAGGGTGCCGAAAAAACAGGCCCCTGAATGTGGGAGTTTAAAATGGAGGCTAATGGATGTGCAAGAGTTCAAGTAGCCAGTCAAAATCTACTGACCTTAAGGCTGGCAGGGATCATTAGATCATCAAATCTGGCCTCCTGCGTATCACAGGCCATAGAATTTAACCCAGTTACCCCTGTATTAAATCCAGTAATTTATGTCTGGTTCAAGCATCTATTTCAGAAGGAATGCAGCACTTCCACTGGCTGTTTGTTCCACTGGTTAATCACCCCCCCGTTAAAAATCTGCACCTTATTTCCAATTGGAATTTGTCAGGCTTCAGCTCCCGGCCCTTGGTTCTTGTTAGGCCTTTCTCTGCTAGATTACAGAGTCCTTTTAGTACCTGCTATTTTCTCCCCAGGAACGTACTTATATCTATACCGTACTTAAGTCAACTCTTAATCTCCTTTTTGATAAGCTAGATAGATTGAGCTCTTTTAAGTCTCTCCCAATAAGGCATTTTCTCCAGCCCTCAGATCATCTTTGTTTGTCTTTTCTGCCCCTCTCCAATTTTTCAACATCCTTTTTAAAATATGGACACCAGCAGTGGATGCAGCATTTTAGTCTTGGTCTTGCCAATGCTGTGTACAGAGGTAAAAGGGCTTCCCTACTTTTACTCATTACTGGGGTAAATTTTTGACCAAAACTTTTTTTTTTTTGGGGGGGGGGGGGGGGCGCGAAGGCAGATTTGGTGACACCAAAACATTTTGTGAATTCATGGTGATTTTGCTGCATTATTTTGGTAGAAAAAGAAAAATTTGGAATAATTTCATTTTGACATTTTCTAAATGAAACTTTCAAATTTTTTTAATTTGAAATGACTTTTAATTTGAAAAGAATTCAAAATGCTTAAAATCAAAGCAAAATGTTTTGCTCTGGTTTAGATGAAACATTTTGTTTGACCTGAAATAATTTTTTTCTGACTTGCCAAAAATGTCAAAAATGTTATTTTTGGTTCCACTCAAAATGATTTAATTTTTTTTTCAGAATTGCTAGCAAACCAAAAAATTTGTTATCCCTTTATATTTACTCACTGGATCCTTGTGTATAGATCCAAGGATCACACTAGCCCTTTTCGCCACAACATCACCCTGGGACCTCATGTTCAGTTGCTGGTCATATGATCCCAAATCTTTCTGACTCCTTTCCAAGACAGAGTCTCCCATTCTGTCCCTAGAGGTATAACTAACTTTGCATTTGGCTGTATTAAAACATTTTGTTTGACTAGGCTCAGCTTACCAAGAGATCCAGATCGCTCTGCATGACTGCCCTATGCTCATTATTTACCACTTTGTGTCATTCACGAATTTTATCAGAAGTGATTTTATATTTAGTTCCAGATCACTGAGAAGACGTTGAATAATGTCTGGTCTGATAACAATCCCTGCAGAAACCCACCAGAAACATTCTCAATTGATGACAAATCCCCATTGATAACTAATTTGTATGAGCTGTCTGTTAGCCTGTTTTCAGTCCATTTAGCATGTGCTTTATTGATATTGTATAATGCTAATCTTTTAATAATATCATGCGGTACTAAGTCAAACACCTTACAAAAATCTAAGTCTACTACAGCTATGCAATTTTCTTTATCAGTCAAATTTGTAATCTCATCAAACAATAAAATCCGGTTGTTTGACAAGACCTAACTTTTTTTTATAAAACCATGTTGACTGGTGTTAATTCTATTCCTATTCTTTAATTCTTTATCAGCTGAATTCCATATAAGCTTTCCCATTATTTTGCCTGGGACTGATGTCAGGCTAAGCGGCCTATAGTTGTCTGGGCCATCTTGCTTGCCCTTTTTGAATATTGGCACAACATTAACACTCTTCCAGTTTTTTGGAATTTCCCTGGTATTCTACAATGTATTAAAAATTAACATCAGTGGGCCAGACATCTCCTTAGCCAATTCTTTTAAGACTCATGGGTACAAATTATCCAGGCCTGCCAATTTAAAAATGTTTATCACTAGTAGATGTTGTTTAACATCCTGGATGTTAAACTGGATGGACTAAAAAGTACTTCATCCTCTTCATGTGATAGGAGTACATCCCCCTGCTTCTTTCCAAATACAGAACAGAAATAGTTACTGAACACTTTCCTGTATCATTAATAACAATTTTACCACCTCCATCTAGTAATGAGCCTAGCACTATACTATTGCATAGATTTCTTTTGTTCCTAATATGCTTTAAAAATGCACCTTTATCCATCATAATGAGATCCAAAATAGAGTTGGGTGCAATACCTTTGGTATCAGAAAATCATCATCTACAATTTTTAGAAACTCAAATGATAATTTACTACAGGCTGCATGAGGCCTCCAGCATGACTCCCAAGTCCTCTCATAACAACACAACTTTGCTTTCCACACATTAGAGACAGGTGATTTTAACATTCCAATCATGTGAATCTTCCCACCAGATTTCAGTAATGCCAATTATATCACATTTCTTCTCATCACTGAGAACTTTCAATTCCTCTTGACTTCGGCTACTTTTGAAAATGGGACATAGGCTCCTAAGTCACCGAGGTGCTTTTAAAGCATTTACCCATAAACTAATTGAATATATGCTAGTGTGTAAATATGTCTGTATGTAAGACTCATATTCAGTATGAATTTTTATTGGCGTACGTATCAAAATACTCTATTACCTATGGCCAAACTCCTCAGATCTGAGGACCTAGATTTCAAAGATGCTGTATGCCTGGGATTTTGGGTGCTCAGCACATGTGAAAATCAGGTCACTGAGGTACAGTGCCTAGCTAGCAATTAAGGAACCTAACTTTGGGTTTGAAAAATGTGACCTGTATGTTTTCATATTCCCAGTTCATTCTTCCTATACACAGAGAGAGACACAGGGGAGGGGGTGGACGGAGGGGGAGGAACAACATATAAACTACTATTTGAAAAGTCACAGAGCAAGGTCAATTCCACCGAGACTTCAGGGAAAGCAAAGACAAACTGATGAGCCCTGGTCTACAGTTAAAAGCTAGCCACCCATGAGCATCATAGTTAAGCTGACCTAACCCTGGCAGTAGCTGCGGCTAGATTGAGGTTGGAAGTATCTCGCTACAGTGGCATAGCCCAGAGCTGCCACTGTAGTGCCTACACATAACCTTAGTTACAAGTCCCTGCAAGAAACCCTCATCCCAGCACATCGTTCCATACCAAACACCTACCAGTGGCTTTTCCCTGGTTCTCCTTCTGGAAGAAGAAACTGAATGAGAAATGCAGTGGTTGTTGTCTTTTGGTGGGGGCCATAGGATGCATCGAAGGGGCAAGGAATAGCCTGTGTGTGTATGTGTGTATGTGCATGAGCCGGAGGAAAAGTTTGGGACTGGAGGATATGGAAACATATATAACACTGCATATTAACACCTACTAGAATATAGTCTCATGTTGTGTTTGTGTACCCAAGCAGTCAGCATCTGCACTTTGTGTGAATGCCTGTTTGTGCATCTACTTTGTGTCACGTGCGTGTGTACAGCGAAGGCAGTGTGTGCATAATGTGCACTGGGTATATTATGTGTAATGACTCCGTGTGCATGTATACCTGAGGTCTGTCATGCTGCTGATAGAAATAAACCCATAACTGCCTGTTCTGTGGTGTATGGAGAAAGTTGACAGAGAAAACAAAAACCTCCATCCCACCAGCTTGACTGATTGATGGCATCCCTTGAATAGAATCCCCCTGTTTCAGCAGGAGGAGGGGGAGGAACCATGCAGTGAAGAAGAGCCCAGTGGCCATCTGACCCAGGCTGTGTGAAAGGATTTGTGCATCATGGCAGCATTAGTTTCTTCCAGGGACCTCCTTTGAACTGTTAATCAAGCACAATCTTGCAGAATAATAGCCTGATTATTATTGCCTTGTTTGCATAACAAAGAGGCCCAATAAAACTGATTTGATTGAGCTCAGAGGGGGTGTGAAAGATCTGTCCTGAGAAAGTCCCTGCAGGAATGCAGCAAACTGCTCCCAAGTCTCAACCCAGGAAGAAAGACAATGCAATTTGCCATCAAGAAAAAACCCAATAGACCAATAAATTACCCATGTGCAAAGGGATTAGATCAGGTTTCAGCTGCATTGGCGTGGGGGCTGGGGAGATACTGAAGGGGGAAAATAAACCTGACTCTCTTAAAGTGGCAGTGCTCATTTTTGAAGGAATGGAGGGTGGGGGATCATTTTGAAAGGGGACACTCTGTATTATGGGCTGGATTCTGCCCTCCTTTACACCAGCTTAAATCTGGAGGAAATGCAAGACTTCAAGGTAAATGCACTTTGATGGAGTTGCTCCAAACGTCTGCGGGTGTAACTGAGAGCAATGTTCATCCATGCAATCTCCTTTTTAACCCAGTCATCGTCCTACCTGCACCTGTGCTGGAGAACATGGGAAAGAGATTTCTCAAGGTGTTTACTTATGTTTAAAGAAACTGAAGGGCCAAACAACCTGACTGGGCTATTCCATTTCGAATGTCTGTCATTCAAGTGAATGGACATTGGAGCCCCTGTCCCTCATCCTCTCCCTTTTGTTTCCCACTGGGGAGTTCCTCCTCCCCTCGCATCACAAAATCATGGAGCAAGTAGAGGTGGAAAAATGCAGTCAGGGTCTTCTCTGGCAACAGATGCTACAAGAAGAGCCCTTGATTGTTCTTGTCACTTTGCTTTTTGTGTTCAGAGAATCAGCTGACCATGGATCCAGAATACCTTGCAAGGAAGCAAATGTTTCTCCTCCCCTACAAATGTCCTCCTCAAGTGCAGCAAGGTTTTCTCCTGCAACCAGCAGAAGCTTTCGCCTCTGATCTTTGCATGGAAAGGAAAGAGCCATTAATCAAAGCTGGGGAGCTCTTCACTAGTCCCCACTGCAGCTGGAAGCAAGTTTCCCAACCTGGGTAGGCAGACCGTGCTAACACGTCTGGAGCTAGCATGCTAAAAATAGCAGTGTGGGTCTTGCAGTTCTCAAGCCTACAGAGTCAGGTGGGCTTGAGCCCCGCTGGTGTGAGTCTTGTCTACCCAGGTCTTGTCACTCCCAGCTGCAGGGTAGACATAGCCAACTGAGCCTCCTGTGTGAGACGCTGCTCCAAGAATTACGAGCAAAACTTGAAAAGGTGAACGTCACAGCTTGGAAATAGGTGTTCCTAAGAAATGAGATTGCTAACCGGGCTGAAAAATGATCGGGGCGTTTACATTTGAAGCCACAAAGAGCCACAGATCCACCCCTCCTTCACTGTTAAACTTCTTGAGACTCAGGATCAGGGTTCAGTGTTTCTCTTGCAACAGATACTGCTAACAGCTAAATGAAGATAGCCTGGTGTCCAAGAGATCACAGGTTCTATTCCTTGGTCCGCCACTGACTCACTGTAGATGAGGCCCCATGCCTCAGTTTCCTCACCTGTAAAATGGTGTTAGGGAAACTTAGATCTATGGGTGAGAAACAGTGGCCAGGAATACTGGTGTGTCATCACAGCAAGCACGAAATCTTGAAAGCCAGGCTTGCTTGGCAGGTAAGAGAAGAAGGGTTGCTTTCACAACACCAACAGGTCATCCAAGATCTCCACTGCTTAATAACGGTGGGTAAAGCACTGTTTATAGGTGAGAAAACTGAGGCCCAGAGCAGTGAAATGACCACCCAAGGCCACTCAGTGACAAAACGGGGAATTCACAACAAAGTTTTCCAACTCCTAGTTCCCTCCTCTAACCAGGAGACTCAGCGCCCTCCTCAATACGCCCTGATGGGACTTTGTATCCAGCTCCATCAGAAAGGAGCAGACAAATCCATTCAGGCTCTGCCAGCAGCTTGGATTCTTAGATCATTTGTCCATTGCGGTTCCTTTGCCCTTCACCTTTAAGGTGGGATTCCAGAGTCACTTACAATATCCATTTTCCCACCTCCAAGTTTGATAAGCCATTGGGATGAGCCAGGCGTCAGACCTTTCTCCATGAGGCTGAGCCATGGTTGGTGCAGGATGGTGCAGACAGTGCCATGAAGGCTGCTGTGGGAAAGCGCTTTGCACGAGAGGTGTGTGTTTTCTCTAGGAATAATCTGCCCCACCACTTTCTTCTGAAATTTCAACCCTTCAACACTTGGCTAAATGAGATGCAAAAATGAGGAGACAGAGAAAAGCCCCAAGCACATAAATCTGAACGAGGCAAATTTACACAATTAAACAGCCTGCCAAGAACTGCGGCATTTCAATTAGAGGCGTTGATTTGAGTGCAGGGTGTGGAGAGTCAGCTGCCTGCCTTTCACAGATGTCAGCTAGAACCTTGCACAACCTAGGGGGAATTCACACAAACACACGTACGGCCCTGTGTCTTGCACTCTTGCTGTCTCTGGGAGTCTGATGAGGGTGAGGAACAAATCTTTTAAGTAGATCTGTTTACAGGTACGCCGTCTCTCACCTCCCCACCCCGCCCTATACAACCCCATTCGCATACCACCAACCCAGCTGATACTCAACTTGTTCTATCTGACTCATACTGCAATGGAAATGATGCACGAAATCCATAAACCCTCCAAACACTATTGGCCCACCTAGATGTCAGTCCCTGATAGTCACTGGGTGATTTCTAAAAGATGCCCAATGCTGGAGCCGCTGGGCGCAAGTTCTAAATGTCTGAGAAGAAATGAAAAAAATCAAAACCAAATGTATCCCCCTGGCTCTCCACTCCCTGCTCATTCATCCATCCCCGCCCCCGGCAAACGCCTGTGAGGAGAGATGGGTTTTGTGTTGTGCCATAAAGGTCAGCAAACTCAGCTCTGTCAGAGCGCTGTGGGGAGCAAATTCCAGAGTCAGGGGTCCTCCAGCAGGAACACCCTGCCACATGCACCAGCCACAGAACCCCACGGGCATGTGGGGGATTGTCACATGACCTCACAGCCATGGTCGGGGTGGGGAAGGAAAGATGGGTTTCTCAGAACCCAGGCCATTTAACTGTAGGGCTTTGGAGACAGAAGCCAACAGCACTCAAAGGAGTCCAGAAAGCCAATATCTAACAGGATGCTTACGCCACAAAGCCCCCTTCCTGGTGGGTTATTCCATAGAACAGTCATGACACAAGTGAAATGCATTATCTGTCCTACTCTCCACATATCACCACACATTTAGGGCCAAATCTGGCACCCATGAAAATAAATGGCAAAACTGCCATGGGATCAAGGCTGGGCCTTTCAGCTCCTCCAATAACCCAGCTGATGCTCCACCCAGAGGAACTCACTAATCTCGCCTCTGTAGAGACTTGCATTCTCCCTCCCCAAGTGCAGCTCCCTGTAGCCATGTGCAGGACATTAGACAGAGCTGCTCAGTCTGCACTTAGATGGCTACTTGTGCATAGGGAGCCAGCTTGTTCTTTTGCAGTAAAAGCCCTATGACTTCATCGAAGGGATGGCATCTGGTTTTGCAATTGGACATAATTCAATTCTCCCTCCTCACTACAGAAACTTCTGTGGGCGGAGCGGTGATTTTGTGAGCAAGATTGCACTTGAGTGCAAAGAAATCTGTAGGTTACAATTGAAATCCCCGTTATTGTTATTACAGTTAATGCAAAAAAAAAAAAATGACCCAGTTATGGGACTCCTGCTCTTAATTACAATATTTGTCAATTGTAGGTTACAAAGCCTTTTAAAAGCATTTATAAGTGAATTTAGTCCTCATGAAAGAAAGGCACTAGCAGCCCGTAGAGCCAGGCTCAGTGTGGACAGGGCTCTGCCAATGCAACTCAATCCTGACCTGCAGCACCCCATATATTTCAATCCCAAATCCTGTGTCAGTGTCTGTCAGTTCTCACTTGTAGCACTGCCTGCTATTCCAGTCCTGGGCTGCCAACACTGCCAAAACCGCTCAATCCTGACACACACACACCCTGCAAACCCATGGCTGGTATGTCAGTCCTGGGTTCCCCACGCAGCTCCGCTGATGCACCTCAATCCTGACTTGCAGCGCCTTCTGCTAGTCCAGTCCTGGGTCGTTTCCCCACAGCTCTGTCAAACAACAAAGCAAAAAAGAGCAAAACCTGCAGCATCCCCCTGCTCTTCTAGTCCTTGACACCGCCTCGGATCTGCCAATGCACCTCCAGGCTAACCCACAGCAACACCCCGATAATTCGAGTTCTGGGCCTGTGCTGAGATGAGACTGACAATTGTGTGCAACTGTGCCAAAGAGTTTGGTGATTTAAGTGATGTGTCCCTTAGGGATTTGGATGAGAAACCCTAAAACTTTTTGTCATTGTAGCTTGACCCAGCATTTCAGCCCAGGTCTCCAGAGGCAGCAGGTTGGTGTAGAAACCCACTAAGTCCCTGGGTAAAGAAGTTTTTATGACTGCACAGCTCTATGATCACTTTTATGTGCACGTCTGACATGGTGCAGCTGTTCAGGCCACAGAAGAAGAAAACCTCAGCTGCTGCTATTATAAACCCAAAGTTCCCCATAACGTCTCCCGGTTCCTATTAACCAGGGGCTTGGAATTCAAGAGAGGCAATTCCCATGAAAAAAGCCCACACCATCTGCATTTAAAGACAAGGCACCTTCTTTTAGCCCCAATATGATTCTCAGCGGCAGTCATACAAAACTCCCCATTCCAAATAAGAGACCCGCTTCAGCACAGCAAGAAACCTGTGAAGCCAAAATACTTCCAGGTCTACATCTGAGTCCTGTCTCCATGATAACGCCTAACACAAGAACCATCCCTGTGGCCACTCTGCCATATCTCCCCAGGACTGGGAATACTCCAAGCGCTGTCACTTTAAGGGTTTAGAAGGTGTTGTTTTAACAACCTCTAAGCCCCACTTCTCAGTTTCAGCTTAGTGCTGAGATCACATCCCTCACTGCCGCTAAGAGACAAAAGCCATTTATCAACCTATCTGATAAACCTCCAATAGGCTGGATCCTTATCTGGAATAAACCACACTGCCTGGATGGATTGGAGGCATTCATTCCCACTCCTTGGAGAAAGGGGCTTATTACAGTTTGGGGACAGAAAATATCAAGGGGAACTGGATCAGCTTCTCAGCTAGACCCAAAAGCTACAGCAGCTTCCTACAGAGTGTGGTACAGGGGACAAACCCCGGAGTCCTTCCTTAGGCAAAACTCATAGGGCCAGATTTTCAGTACAGTTCAGCTCCCATTTAGGCCCTGAAATACAGGGCTGGATTTTAACAAGAGCTGGGCACAGGGGGTGCTGAGTGCCACATACGTTACCCTAAGGGTCGCAAACGGGAGCTACTGGATACCGAGCACTTTTAGAAACAAGGCCCTAATAATGAGGGCTGAGCACTTGCAAATTGAGCCTTGAGAAATCTGGCCCCTAGACTCCTCCGTAGGAGATTTGCTTAGGGAACAGGGAATAAAAAAATGTCAGACTTTGGTCAGACTCTCCCGCCGGCTGTTTTGTACCAATGCAACTCCACAGTGGGGTTACTCCTGAGCCATGCTGGGGTGAGAGGAAAATCCCGCCCCAGGGTGCAAATGAGGAGAAACTCGGGGGTACGCCACGAGGGTCAAAGCACCAGGAGATCTGAATCCAGCCCGATGTTTCATAAAAAGCAAAAAAAAAAAAAAAAAAAAAAAAAAATCAAGAAAAAGTGCAGGGCTTGGTGGGGCACTCAGCTCACACACTGAGCGCTCTGTCGGGCCAGGCTGGGAGCAGCGCTTGGCATGGCCCCTCTAACACAGGCTGTAACTTTCAGAAGCAGTTTTAAGACTCCATCAGGGTTATGCCACCACTTTACCATGTGCTGCTGAGATGTGAATTCGCAGGAGGCAGAGTGGAGAGAAGGGGGGGAGACACCCAGGTGCAGACACCCCTTTTTCTTCCTCCTACCTCGTGGACCCCTATTAAAATGCAGAGCGAGGGACAAGCATAATGAATGAGGAGTATGGTCTAGATTTGTGCCCAAACTCCTCTTAGCAGTTCACAGTGGGTCTTGATTACCCAGTTTTGCCAGTTCCTTGAAATATATTTGGCTGTTGAAGGGAGAATTCAAAACAAAACACAAACACACAGATCTAATATCAAGTTCTTTCTTGTATGGCAAACTCAGCCCCAGCACTTTGACTCAAAGGCTGCAACTTAAGCAACATGTATCAGATCTGATCAAAAACTCCCCACTTCTCTGCGTTCAGTTTTCTCGGGGCTAAAATAGCCCAATGACCAGGGAGATCTAGGTAGACATGTTGATCCTAATATTTCAACGAAGGGGTTTATTTTACTGTACCAGGGAGGTGGATAATTTATTTATTTATTGCATGTGTGAGAGAGACATCTTAGCTTAAGAGATTTAGATAGTGCCAAGGAAATGCACGGGCAATAGAAAAGGGAGAAATGTTATAAAAAATAAAAAAGGGGATTTAACTTTAGGGCTTTTCTTTTTCTTCCCCCCTCCACCCCCCCATGAAAAAAAAAGGAGGTAAAGGAACTGGAGAGTTTTGGAAGGAACAAATCTGCCTCTGTGGAGTTGGTTTCCCCTCCCCCAACAAAAACAAGCACTCACCGCTTGAAGGAATTTGCAGCACAGATCTGCCAAAAACATTGTGAAAAACTATGGGGGATTCATTGGAAACAGATGGCGTTTTCAGCTGTAATTCTGAAATTCTCTCCTTTTCTGACACAATACAAACAAACCGGGGTAAGGCGGAGGGTGGCCCTCAAATGTTATCAAACAGAAAGATTAGCAAGAGCTGCAAGTGTATGTCGGTGTGCGGTGCAGGGGGAAGCAGTAATGGGGGTGCCAGGCTTTGGGAAGGGGGATCAGACCCTTGTGGGGCCATCTGACTTGCTTTTACCCTGTGACCGGGGCAAGATCTTCCAACCCAGCTAAGTGAAGTTTTCTAACTGAACAACGGCCCAGCAGAGGAGGCAGGCAGTGCTAAAAACCCAACCAAGGCCAGGAGGGAATGTGTGGTGACCCCCTCCATCCCAAAGCTGTTTTGTAGGGTGTAGGAGGACTTGTAGCACCTTAGAGACTAACCAATTTATTTGAGCATAAGCTTTCGTGAGCTACAGCTCACTTCATCGGATGCATACTGTGGAAAATACAGAAGATGTTTTTATACACACAGACCATGAAAAAAATGGGTGTTTATCACTACAAAAGGTTTTCTCTCCCCCCACCCCACTCTCCTGCTGGTATGCATCCGATGAAGTGAGCTGTAGCTCACGAAAGCTTATGCTCAAATAAATTGGTTAGTCTCTAAGGTGCCACAAGTACTCCTTTTCTTTTTGCGAATACAGACTAACACGGCTGTTACTCTGAAATCGGTCGGGTGTGTTACTCCAGTTTTATCACAGTGCAATTCCCTTGAAACAAATGAGGTCCAGCTGCCGTGAGGTAGCAGTGGATCAGGACCATTAATGTGTACGTCTGTGTGTATTTAAACGTCCCTTCACATGGCCAGAGCTTGCATGAGGGCTAAACCTGACCCCCCCATCCCAAATCACAGCTCAAGATTCAATCCCCAATCACTGCCTTGCTTTTTAAAAGCCCAAGGAACATTTCAGACTTGAAGCCAACTTCTGTTGCTCCCCACCAGCTGGAGGCATGCAACCAGGCAATGGGCACAATCTGGCATTGAGTATAGATTTCCCTGGTCACTTTTTCCTTCTTCCACTGCACACGGCAAACCTAGCCTAGCCTGCATTTGAGAGGGCAGGAGGGGAGATGTTTTCTGCCTCTTCAGAACAATGCTCTGATTGCATTAGCCACTGTGTAGCCACTCTGATCACCTCCCTCCTGGAGGGACAAGGCAGGTTTGGGTAGGCACCAGCGACAGACAGAATCAGAGATCAAGAAAGAAGAAATGTGGGCTGAAACCTCAGCCCCGCTAGCTTTTAAACATGTGGCGAACTGCTGCAAAGAGAGAGAGAGACAGAGAGGCCCCCAGACAGGGGGTAACTGAATCTGCCAGCAAAGGCTTGGTATGAAAAGTCTTCAACCCAAGGGGCTGTTGCTTACCTGCAGGGAAGATGCAGAGAAAGACAGGGAGGATTTGGAAGAATCCCAGGGCTGTGGATCCTGCCCCTCTCCCCATACCCATCCATCCAGCTCGAGCTTTAACCACTATCCTTTCCCTGGAAGAAGAGTTAAAAAAAAAAAGAGAGAGAGAGAGAGAGAGAGAAAGAAAGAAAAATAAAGGGAAAAAAATAAATCAATCGAAAGGAAGGAGAGAAACTGAAAAGAATCCCTCAGACCCCCAGCGAGCGAGTCTGTCTAGCTGGGCAGGGCAGGGAGCCCTAGCTGGCAGGCTCCAGTCGCCTCTGCACTGAAATTACACAGACTTTTTTTCTTCTTCTCTCCTTCTCCCCCCCCCCCCCACCCCTCCCCGCGTACAAAACAGCCAAAACCATCAATCATCCCCACTGCCTTCCAATGTCTACTGAGCTCTTCCCTTCCTCCAGTCAGCAGCCAGCGTCTCCGCCTCCCAGGCCAGGCCGGCTCCTGTTACAGGCCAGCAGCGCACTGAGGCAGGGGGGTGGGAGAAGGAAAGAGGCGGAGGAATTAATTCATTCCATGCACTAGTCTCGAGTAATAAGAGAGAGAGAGAGAGAGAGGCTGGTTACACTAAAGAACTAACCACAGGAACCCCTAACCCCCAGCAGAACACCCCTCTGGAAAGAGAAACACACCCACATACTGGCTAGGCTGGACAGGCTTCCCTCTGCACTTACAGCGGGACTGACTGTACAAGTGACCGTGCTGGGTCCCGGATTTCGTTCCTGGCCATTTCACAGTTTGGTTCGCAAGTCACCAAAAAATTATTATTTTTTTCTAGCCGCCAGCAAGTGCCTGGGATCTGAAAAACCGGCAGGGTTTCCTCGGCTGCCTACCTAGTGAGACAGCCTCGCTGAGCACGGACACAGCACTTTGGTTTTCAAAAAGCTGCACAAAGGTTAAGTGGTATAGCCCCCGGAAGGGAAGGGGAAGGATCATTATCTCCCTTGAAGTAAAGGGGAGACTGAGGCATGGAAGTCCAGCTCCTAAATCTCATTGAGGATCTGGGCCTGCGAGCTTACATAACTTAGCCAAGGTCACCCACTGAGTCTATGGCAGAGAAAGAGGACATAGGAGTTTCTGGCTCCCAGCCCTGTGCTCAGTCCACTAAAGGATGCTGTCACCCCTTGTCATTGGCAATGAGCATTCTGCCATCAGAAACCAGCTGACAGTTTGCTGTAGGCGTACGTGTTTCACAACAGAATCCAGCTCTTTCTTCCACAGCTGCATTAACAGGAGTGAAGTAAGCCCGTATGACTCAGAAACACACATGGAGCAGATTTCATAGCTTCATGTCATTAGTCTGATAGATGTTAGAAATGGAAATGCTCTATTAAGTCACTTAGTTGAGCTCCCAACCAATGAAGGCTAGATCCCTATCATACATTTACTGGTGTTTTCTCAAGACCAATGTTAACTAGCCAACCAAATACTCTTCCGGAACTTCCATAGGATAACTATACTGCAGCCTAACAGATCTCACTGTCAAGAAGTTGTTGCTGATATTCCGCTTGTCCCTATCTATCTGGGAGAGTTTTACCCATTATACTGATATAGTCATATAGGTCTAGTTGTACCAGCGTAACCCCCATATGGATACTCTTATTCCAGTAAGAGTGATTTTCTTCAGTTTAGTTTATGTCACTTGGGAAGGGGTGGCTAAACCAAAGAAAGTCGCTCTTAAGAGTATCTCTGTAGGAGAAACTAGAT
Organism: Lepidochelys kempii; assembly: GCF_965140285.1. NCBI lineage: Eukaryota > Metazoa > Chordata > Testudines > Cheloniidae > Lepidochelys > Lepidochelys kempii. The sequence continues at coordinate 73,354,854 of NC_136389.1, forward strand.
TTGTTTAAATTCACTCCTTTGCTTACAGCATAAACACTTTCCTTGAAGCAGGTTCAAACTACATTGAACGAAGGCCACTGTAATTCTGAACGAGAGCATCTGTACAGGGGTTTAATGCACTTTAACTTCACAATTTTAGTTAATTCATCCTAACTTTCCATGCCACTGCAATGCGGATGGGAAGGGTTTTTCCACCGATGCAGGTAATCCACTTCGACCTAGCTGTGTTTACAGTTGGGTTACCTCGACCTAACTACAGCTCACAGAGGGCAACATTTTTCACTGCCCAGAGCGATGTAGCTAGGTTGACCTAAGTTTTAGGTGTAGACCAGGCCTCAGCTTAACAAAAAATCCTGCCTGGGGTGAAGTGTAGAGGCTGCAATAAGATCTCATATTTTAAGAAGCAGATTCATCAAATATCTCCATTTGGCTATTGTGTTAAGTTGTGGGGTTTTGAGTTTCCAGTAATCCAAACAGCTGTGTGGGCTGAAACCATATGTGTAGTTGGTGGTGGTGGTGGGGTGTTACTGCCCCCCCAAACTGCAAGCCTTGGGCAGGCATGGAATTTGCCTCCCTGTGCGCGGCCCTGTTGGCTTGACTGCAGCTGCCCCGCAAATACAGAAGTCAAACTACAGATTTTTATCCAGGCTGTACTAGGAATAAAGGTGAAGGTGATTCTGGGTGGAATCAAAAGAGCGCAGCTGCGAGCGAGGGGCCTTGCCTGCTTGACAAAAGGGCTGCAGCCGGCTGTGAGTTTGAACCAGCGCCATTTCCCTCTGTTCTGATCCTAGAGCCTGCACACTTGGATGCGCACAAAAGTCAATGGGAGGTTTGTGTGCAGAAGGGCTTCAGGATCAGCCTGAGCAGGGAAAGAGATTAAAAACAGACCCACATGAAGCTTCGGCCTTCAGGTCAGTGGCAACTGTGCTGCCAGAAAACAGATATCTGGTTCTACTGACTCCAATTTGCAACTTTCCCCTTTTTCCCCCCATGGCCCGTGGACACATTTAGGCTCAGCTGCATTAGGTACTGCACGTTTGACTGCTGTTTGTGCACAACTGAAGGCAGCCGCTTTCATTGGTGAAAACTATACATTGGTCTAAACAGACCCAAAATATGGATGTTTCTGAAATTCCACTCTGGAATTTCTACTCCAGTTCCACATTTTGCAAATGACCTCTACCTTTGTAAAAAGAAAAGGAGTTCTTGTGGCACCTTAGAGACTAACCAATTTATTTGAGCATGAGCTTTCGCGAGCTACAGCTCACTTCATGCATCCGATGAAGTGAGCTGTAGCTCACGAAAGCTTATGCTCAAATAAATTGGTTAGTCTCTAAGGTGCCACAAGTCCTCCTTTTCTTTTTGCGAATACAGACTAACACGACTGTTACTCTGAAACCTCTACCTTTGTAATGAGTTGAACCGAAGACCTGGTCACTAGCATCCCCAAATTGTTTGAAAATTTGGGATCTGAACTTTTTGCCTATGGGAGACAATCTAGGCGTCTAGCCTTTGAAATGAATTGGGAGGCGATACTGACTGCATTTTCCCTTATTTCTTTTCTTCCTAAAGCCTAAACGCTGTCACCAACAAGGATCTCATGTTTTAGATTGCACCTTTCATCCTAAAGGATCCCTAAGTTTTTTACAAACAACACTTCATCCACCACAGAAATGCAGCCGCTGTGAGGTAGAACACAATAATGCTGTACAACAACTTTGTACAGGGAGCAAAGAGGCATCCTCAATCTAGTGGGCTTCTGGGAGTATGTAGGGTAGTAGAATATTGTGATCCGAATTGGAATTAGAACAGGATGCTAGAGCTAAAACACCCTGGCTCCTGAATAAAAGTGTCCATAGGATTTAAATCAGTGCGAGCAGGCAGGATCTCTGGTTTATGTATCTCATGGAAGACAGGAGGACCTGTGAAATACCACTCATCCTGGTGAGACTCCACCCTGTGTAGCCACAGTGGAGTGAGTTATGGACTAAGTGTTGCCTGACCCTCTAAGGGTCAAATGTATCCCTGATGTAACTCCACTGATTTCCATAGGCTCACAACCAGGATGAATTCAGTGCTAACTCTTTGGTTTTTAAAGAAGGATCAGCTAATCAGAGGCTCCTACAATACCAAGGACAGGGGCCAAATCTACCCTTGAAGCCAATGACCTGATTCTGCTGCCACTGACATCAATGGAAATAGAACTGAGCCTTATAGGAGCCCAGATTCCCTGTCTTCTCCTAAGTAATCATCCTTCCTATCTACAGAGACCATCCTGTTTCATCTAATTACGTGTGTGTGTGTACATTACATACACATGCAACTTACAGAGAGGATGGAGAAACCATGGCCAGCTGTACAATCTTAGCCTATGCTGTTCTAAGTTAGACCATGCACTGCCATTGAGTCAATGGGGCTGAGTGACTGAATGAACTGAATAATTAGAACCATTAGGTTTAGCACTGATGCCTCCCCTTACAGCCTTTCCTAATGAATTTATTTGATATCTATAATTATACTGCTAAATAGCAAATATGGGAAATTTTGAAGACTTTCTGCTGCCTGTAGCTAGTGGTTAGACTAGGGGAACTATTCCTGGCTCTCACAAAACCTGACTGTGGCCTCTATCCACCAATCTAGCTAACCACTATGAATTTATTTGCCATTCAGTTTAGTATCTAGGCACCTTAAGAAAATAACTTCACTGCTCTATGCCTCAGTTACCTCCTCACAGGGGCTGGGAAACTTAATCAACGGATGCTTGCCAAGTGCTTTGGGAGCCTGGGCTGAAAGTTTTCAGAGCACAATTCTGCTCCCACTGAATCCAATGGCAAAACTCTGATTAACTTCAACGAGTGAAGAAAATTGGGCCCCAAAACAGCAAGTATGATATAATCTTTTGTAACAGTGCATGGTATCATTTCAGTTCATGAATCACCATTTAATATCTAGGGCTGTAAAAGCCTGTAGTTTATAAGCCTGGTATCAGATACTCATGTATTATCTACATTATGCATACATGGACATTTAAACAGCTACTGATGAGAGATTTTTGGAACTTTCTTATGACTTTCCCAGTGTTTCCATGCGATTAGGATGAACCCCAAATGTGTAGCTACCCAATGAAGGTGAATGAAGATGAGAGAGATGATGTGTGTATGGGCATGTCTCTAAACACACTGAGTGCTGGAGTATTTAGACTAGTGAACAGTTTTGGTGCCAAATATGAATACCATGAATAGTAAAAAACAACCAAGTTATTCATCAATTTCAAAACTGGTTCGAAGGACCATGCAAAAAACTAGAGGGGACAGCACACAGCTCTGAAACAGACATATTTCTCTCATACCCATTTTGAAGGATCTCCCCATTGGCACAGGGTGACTATAGAGTAGCTCACTGGCTACCCCTTGCCGATTGGCCTTGCTTGTATTGTTGTTACCCCACCTTCCCTGCCTATTTGTTTGGCTGACTTCTTGTGTCTCGTTTTAAATTTAAGCTCTTCGGGACAGGAGCTGCTTTTTACTATATGTTCATATAGAGCCTAACCCAACAGGGCACTGTTCTGGGGGGCCTCTCGGTGCTGCTGCCATACACATAATTCTAATAACAGCCATTGAGCCATGAGGGTTCCCGGGATTACATGTGTTCAGGTTGGCTAGTGTGTTTCACTCATGCTCTGCAGAGAAAGAGCAGCTTTTCCTGACCTTTCCCGCCACAGGAATCTGAATATGAACGGTGCTTCTACATCATGTAGGGTGGCCAGACAGCAAGTGTGAAAAATAAAGGAGGGGTCTAGTTGCGTATATAAGACAAAGTCCCTAATATCAGGAGGTCCGGTCACCCTAACAACATGTATTGGGATTTGGTTTATACAACAGAATTCTGATCAATTCCAAAAGCCAATAGAAAAGGGGAGGGAAAGGGGCATTGACTCTTTGGAGAGAAAAAGGATCAATGAAACTCCGGGAAAGATTGACAAGTGATTTTAAAATGAACGTGCAAATCAAGCCAATGCTTGTGCTTTGGAGGATTCCCTTATTTTTTTAAAAAGCCCAGCAACTCTGTATCTTTCTTGCAGCAAGGATCCAAACCTTTAGAGGTTGCAAAACGGTGATTAGATGCAGAACATTGCAGTATTTTTAAACAAGAACTGTCTGTACCCTACATTTAATTACCGCTACACTGCAGTCTCTCTCAAAATGTGGATGTGTGCAGTAACTCCCATTGGATTAGCATTTAGACCCTTAGATGTTAGGGAGCAGCTTTATATTACTGTGTGTTGTCCTAAGCTCTTGTGGCTGCTGGATAAGTGTCTCAAAATGCTGCTGTGCTAACATGTTTTCCTGCCCTGAAAAGTCTGTGTATAGCAACTAATAGGGAAGGTATTCTATTGCAGGCTTCATTAGTGCATTGGGCATGGTAGTGACAGTATCTTAATGGGGTAGGTCAGGGGAGATGGTATTTGAAAGAGGCTTTGAAGAGAAGCATGCAGGCTGACTATTGCTTGGCAAAGAGCAAAGAGGATTCTTCGTTTCAACAGCTGAGTTTCTGGTGCTTGGGCAATCTAAATATACATCTGCTTATATGGATCCTGGACTCAGTAGCCTGTCTCTTTAAAGGGACACTGTTAGGTGTCAGTTTTGGATTATTAAGATTTTATAATGCTACCACCAATAAATAAAATACTTTGCTTGTATACAGTACCTTCCATCCAAGAATCTCAAAGCCCTCTACAAATCAATTAAGCTTTTCAAAACCCCATGAGGAGGGTAAAGTTATTTTGGGACAGCTACATGAAGTGATCACCCAAAACAACTAGTGCAAATACAAGGGCTTGTCAATTTCTAATGCAATAATGATCAAGCTAGAGAGGGAGGAGGAATGTTTGAGAAATCCTTCATTCCTACCCGCAAAAGAAAGCAAAATGAGCTGGATATTTTCAATAGAATAAAGCTTGTCACGTCAACTTGTTTGCAGTTGTAACGGTGTCGTATTATAGAGACAAGGTGGGCGAGGTAATATCTTTTATTGGACAAACTTCTCTTGGTGAAAGAGACAAGCTTTCGAGGTTGCACAGAGCTCTTCTTCAGGTCCTGAGTAAGCTCTGTGTAAGCTCAAAAGCTTGTCTCTTTCACCAACAAAAGTTGGTCCAATCAAAGATGTTACTTCAGCCCCCACCTCCACCTCCCCGTGTGACAGGTGACATTCAACTCCTTTCTCCCCCTAATTTGTTTGCAGCATATTGTGGGGCTGGGCTTGACTCTCACACATCACAGAATATAACCTTTCCTTGTTCTGATGTGTTTAGAAGGTTGGCTGGAATTCTTCTTCTGTATATTTAGTTCTCTGCAGGGAGCTCCGCCTTCATCCCCATCTCCTACCGGAGTAAATCCCAAACAACATTCCTATTGCATCTATTTCACATCTGAATGAACCTCTAATAAACAACTGGACTAATAGGTGGTCATGTCTGTGAGCAAGTTTCATGACTGTTGGTGAAATGTGCATGGCTCAATTGAAAATCTGGGTAACTTCTAACTGCCAAAAAATAAACAGAAGGGATCTTCAACCCCCTTTTGACTTTCTGTCAGAACAGAGAGAAATCAATTTAGTATAACTGGACATTAATGCTGCCCCTTCTTTCCCAGCTGCTTCTAAAATTGACTTTTGTCTCTAGAAATTGCAAGAGTTCCTACAAATATATTTGTCTAATCTGCCTCTTCCCATCTAAACAGGATGTCTAAGGACCTCTCCTAGATCTCATCATTAAAAGGTAACAGGCCTTTCTGTGGAACAGCTGGGATGGAAATACCAATTTTTCTGAAGGCTAGATTGTCAATATACTGTGGCTGGAGAAAGTAGAAGGAGTTTAGTAGGGGCACAGAAGCAAGGAGGAGCCTGCTCTTTAAGGTGCCTTCTGACTTTAGGTGGAAACACTGTACCTCCCACTTGGGTTGTTGAGTGTGGATTCCTGAAGATGATGCCTAGAAATGTGAAAAGAAAAGGAGTACTTGTGGCACCTTAGAGACTAACCAATTTATTTGAGCATTTGGTTAGTCTCTAAGGTGCCACAAGTACTCCTTTTCTTTTTGCGAATACAGACTAACACGGCTGTTACTCTGAAACCTAGAAATGTGATCTACCACCCATGCCATTTCTGCTTTCAGTTATGAAATAAAGGACAGTCTAGTAGATGTTGTCACTATGCATTTTTAAAAGCTTTAAAAAACTACCTGAATATCTCCCAGGAAAATAAATCGTTACAAAAAATGAGGCTAGTAAAAATCCCAATGACCCCATCCCTCTGGATTTTCCAAACCCGTTATACTCCCTACAGAGGATGCAGTTGGATGAAGGCTGTATTTTTTGAGCAGGGCATAAGCACATGTGCGCTCTCCCGGGAATAAATAGAACTCGAAGCTCGTTTCTTCCCGCTAGGTGGCGCTGTTTTCCCTAAACTTTGCAAAAATAGCCGATTTATGAAATAAATGCAATCCAACGCTGCCTTAAACCACATGACATAACATCAGCTTACAAGCTCCCATTAAAATCTCAATTTGGGGAAACTGATTCTACCTCTGAGCAATGGCAATACAATTATTCCCACAGGCAGCAATCAAGAATCACATCAAAACAACACCAAACTTTCATCTCTCGCCTAAGAACCATCACCACCACCTGTCTTGCAAACACGACATGGTTTCCTTGAATACATATAACAACGGGCAAGTCCCTGGATGAAAACAACACTTAAAGAGGATGTTTTGCAACCTCGCTGGTGGTTTTAAAATGTCCTAACTCAAGGCTTTATTCTGCCATCCCGACATTGATTAATGCCTTATTACCCGCTGAAATCCGTGGGACTTTTTGTTGAGTAGGGTGTTACTCAGCACGAGTAACGGTAGCAGAATCTAGCCCTCTGAGATGAACGTAATGTTTGCTTTAGCCTATATAGCTATCCATCTCTCTCGGTACTTATTTGGCTCTCATACGCATGGTATCTGAGTGCCCGGATAGCTGTCAAACTAGCTTGATCTTGAAAACATTCTGTATTTTTAAATCATAGTAGCTGGGGATAGGAAAACGTATCTACATATCGATCCTTCTGTGTTTTGCAATAAGGATGCCAGCTAAGCCCCGGCAGCAAAACCCCTTCTAAAAAAAAAATGTTTCCATTTTGATCAGTGTTTTGCCATTAAGTTCACTTTTTCATTTAGATGGGAATAATTTGGCACAAGGACGCTGCAAGTCCGGGGGCAACCAGAAAATAAAAGAAAGAAAGAAAGAAAGAAAGAAAGAAAGAAAGAAAGAAAGAAAGAAAGAAAGAAAGAAAGAAAGAAAGAAAGAAAGAAAGAAAGAAAGACTCGTCTCTCTCTATCTCTCTACATGCACAGAGCATGCAATGAAGAAAAAGAACCAAAGCACAGAATAAGCATTTACAAATGGATAGAGAAACTCTACAGAGGATCTGAACGGACTCTCAGGCAGAAAGAGCACCTGGTTAAGAAGCAAATCAAGAAGCAATTAGGGAGGGGAAGGGTGGAGGGTGGATATCATGCCGGAAAGAGAGTCCAGGTAGCAACCCCAAAGCAGGCTAAGAAGGAAGCAAGCAAAGGTTCACAGGGATTCCTTGGGAGGGGGTGACCCTTTGTTGCAGGGAACAGACCCCAGGGGTTGGTGCCTTTCCCCTCCAATCCACTTTCCCCCAACCTCACCGGCTCTGGTGCTTACCTTATCGGCTGCATCAGCCCCTCCAGCCCGCTGGGGGGGAAGGTGTTAGGGAGGGGCAGGTGGACGCTGGAAGGACCGGGAGGGGGGAGATGGTGGGATTGTCCGCAACAGGGCAACCCCCCCTCCCTTCCCAAAGAGCCCCCCCTGTTGGGTTAAGAGCTCGCCACTCTCTTCAGCAGCAGGACAGGGAGAGCAGCATCTTCCTCTCCAGCTGCATGTCTGCGAGAGACTGGCTGAGCCAGGGCAGGGTGTGAAAGGAAAGTGATTTCCCAAGCAGATCACTCAGCCTGGGAGATAAAACGAAGCAGACAGACAGGCAGGCACAACGGTCCCCCCCCCCCCCGCCCCTTCTGCAAAGCTCTCCGTGTGCTGGTGTGAGAAGGTTAGTTAGCATGCAACAGGGGGGATGGAAAACAGAGGCAGCTCAGTGCAAGGCGAGGAGCAGGGGGAGAGAGCTGGTCTGTGGGTGTGCGCCCCAGTGATCCACAATCACAGGGATGGGAGTGAGGGGTGGTCAGCAGAAGAAAGAAAGTAATTAACAGTGGACAGGAAATTAGGGTGCAGGCAAACAAACGGGGGAAGTGAATGCACAGGACCCTGCCCACCCAGGGCTCATTCCTGTAGGATTTAGATCTGGCACCTTTCCATTTCTGCCCTGAACTAGTTAGGATTGTCCACCTGCAGCTCAGAGGAGGAACAAAAATCTGACATGGTCCCAGGAAAAAAAGAGAGTTGGAAATGGTTATTTCCTGGGGGAAATTATAATCACAGATTCAACATACACACATACAGTATGCATGTGTGCCTGTGTGGGGAGTACATGCATACACATGCACAAAACACAGTTGTAATCTCTCTATGTGGTGTTTTCTTAACACAGAGAGTGGGAGGGAGTACAGAAAGGATTGTCTAGAGGATAGTTCTGCTAATGTATGCATGCATTGTAGATAATGCATTGGGTAAAGCAAATAAACCCCAACATGCTTGGGCAAGTTGATTTTCTATTTTCACATTTTCCTCACTGGGGAAAGGGAAGCGAACAGTACAAATGAAGGAGCGCAGCCAGGAGAGAAAGGAGAAACCAGTGCATTGTTCTAGATGATAGAACCATACAAATTACATAAAGAGGTAGATCTTTTGTGTCCCGTAGACAGGGGGGAAATAAATAAAAGAGGAGAGAATCCATTCAAAGCTGTAACTAAAATGGAGATTTAATATTCTCTGAGCTGCTGCTGTCAGTCCCACCACTCAGGTGCAGATACATGTGTGTTAAATCAAACTGCACATATTGTACACGTCACACAACTCATTAGGCAACCAAAGCTGTTGCCTATGGAGTCAGTGAGAGTTTTGCCATTGATTTCAATGGGAGCAGTGCGATGAAGAAATTACATACAAACCCAAATATTTAGGAACTTGGTCTAGTCCTGACCTGGATCCCTCATTCATCACAACCAGCAATCAAGGTTGTGATACTGTAGAAAGCCTGACCGACTGAATTCAGAACTAAAGAGAGGCTCCGGCCTACACTGAGCTATTTCCCTATATATTATTATTACTACGGCCTTTATTTTAATAGAAAGTGAATGAATGCACAGCTCCGAAAGTCTGTGTGCCAGACAGACAACTAATTACTGCAGTCCCAGAGTGGTGAACATGCTAAATATGCAGTTGCCTTTGCAAGTGTGCAGATAGGAGCAGCTCTTTGCAAAGAGTTTTTCAGTGTGGAAGGCAACAAATGCGAATGGCAGCTATCAACTGCTTGATTAAGTCTGCAAAAAAAGAAATGCATCCGAGTTTAACAATATGAGCGAAAGTGTATCAGGTGCAAATTAGAAAACGGGCATGCATTAACAATAACAAATATAAACATCCCTGCTGCAAAGCTCCAGTAGAGCAAAGACGTCTTTTTTTAAGCATGAATCTCCCAAGTATACACTACTGAACAAGGACTAGTTTAACCTTGGGTCAGATGTGAATGAGCTAGGGATGGTTTGATGCCTGGCATAAAACCAGTAGCATCTCTCTAATAATAACTAATAGTTTTATCATAGTATCCTGATGCCCCTCCATCAGGGACCCTCATTGTGCTAAACACTGTACAGACACAGTGAAAAACAGAGCCTGCCCTGAAGACATTACAGGCTAATTTAAGACAAGACACAACAAGTGAGCGTAACAAGGGAAAGAGGTGCAGAGTGGAAATGAGAACATGCATTTCCATAGGCCAGCTGTGTGCACAGCAGGGTGGATTCCAGTCAGATAATTAAAAACCATTGTAAAGGTACATATAAACACAGAACTAAAGTCTTCACTGACCCCCTACCTAGCTGTTAACCTTAGGCATCATCAGAGGAGTTGGCACCCATGGGAGTTGCTGTGTGCGGAGCACTATTGAAAATCTGGGCTTTGTTGAGATGCCTGAATGGGCGCTACGCTTTTTCGAAAATCTGACCCTAATCCTGCATTCTGAGGTCTTGGAAATCAGGCCCTGAGCTTCTCTTGGAATATCTGGTCCCTGGTGCTTCATGCAAAATACTGGATTGACATTGCAGGAGTTTGGAGCCTTCTCTCTGCAGAACAATCTCTTCTCTTCTACACTGCACTCACATCAGGCATAGTCATCACCAGTGACTGGTGACGTAGCTGTACAAGGAAGTCGTTTGTGGACAATCTGACGTAGCCACTTATTAGAATTCTCTTGTCCTTTCAAGTGGGCATTTCGCTCTTTGGTGAAGAAAAACAATCCATCCTTCTGAACATGGACACGATGGTAGGGCAACACAAGCTGAAAAGGAGATGACAGTTATTCCAGACGAACCAGAGAATTGAGGGAGAAAAGGAGAGGAAATCTTTGCTCTCCATGAGTTAATGGATCCTGTGGTTCGCAGCCTGGTCTAGATTGTGTGGATGCTTTGGGCTCTGGCCTAGCCACCGGTGTAGGGCAGTTGATGGGATGTGGGAAGCATGTGAATCCAAGGATACCCACATGCCACTCCAAAAACGTCTCCTATCCAGTTAGAATTCCCTTTGGGTAGAATGCACAAATACACGTTAATTCAAAAGAGAAGTGTGGCCCACTGAGGTCTCAATATTACATGGGCTGAGGGCTGCTGTCCAGGAATCCCAGCAGCTTACTGCAGCCCTGGTCCAGGGCTCAGCACTGCAGCGGATGTGGTACCATGGGCATCCCTCTCCTCACAAGCTATGCACAGTGTAACTGCTTGCTTCAAGGTCAGCTTCTCTGCTATGAGTTGGTGAGAATGGGGGACGGAGGCTAGCAATGGTCAAACCAGTTCAAGATTAGATGAGACCCAACCTGAACCTTAGCCCAAGACTGTTTCTGAGGTCCACTAAAAGATGATCAACTGTTAAAAATGCATCTTCCTGCTTTCTATGCAGGGCTGGGACCTGGCTGGGAAACGAAGCAGCTAAATAATATATTTCTACAGGTTTTCTGGCCCGACTGGAATCAGGAACCATTGGAAATATCAAGACCATCTTCTCAGTATGAGTGGGTGTATGGGGTCCCTGGAAGGCAAGGGTGTGATGGGGTGACCCTGTCACCTGCTAGGGAAAGAACTCCCCCCCCCCCACCATGAGAGATGTGCTCCTCCTGTGGGGTGATTGACTGATTGCCTCCCAGCCACAGAGGGCGGAACTAAGTGATGAGCCTTTAGTCAGCTCAGCCTTATAAGGAGCCTGAGGGAGTCTGGGAAGACAGACTGCAGAGGATGCAGGACTCTTCTGCAGGCGAAGGCTGCCTTTGGCTGGAGAGCTGAGCCACAGGAATAGAGCTAACTCCTGTGGTGGGCTCCTGGGAGAAGGCGCTGGGCAGCCAGGGAGGCAGCCCTGGAGTTGTTGTGCCAGCTGAGGAACAGGGAGCAGGGTAGGCTCCTGTTGGGGAGGAACCCTCAGCTAAGGCCTATAAGGAAAAGGGAACTGAAGAGAAGCCCAGGAAGGCAGAAGACCATTGGGATTTCTGTGGTATCTGGACTCCCAGCAGGACAAAGCCTGGGGAGTCCATGCCCTGGGCAGGGCCGGCTCTAGGCACGAGCAAAACAAGCAGGTGCTTGGGGAGGCACATTTCTAGGGGCTGCCTTCCGGCGCCGGCCACGCCGCCCCTAGAAATGTGCCCCCGCCACCCCAGCTCGCCTCCACTCCACCGCTGCCGCTCCCTCCCTCCCAGGCTTGCCACGCGCCAAACAGCTGTTTCACGCGGCACGCCTGGGAGGGAGGGAGGAGAAGCCGAGCGGCGGCGCGCTGGGGGGAGGCGGTGGTGGTGGAGCAGAGGCGAGCTGGGGAGGGGAGCGGTTCCTCTACCCCCTCCCCGTTACTTCGTGCGCTCCTCACCTCTCTCTCCCCTCTGCCCCGCCTGCTCCCCTGAACGCGCTGCCTCTCCCTCGCCTGAGAGGGAGCGGGGAGAAGCGGAGCGGCAGTGCGTTCAGGAGACCAGGCGGAGCGGAGGTGAGCTAGGGCAGGAGGCTGTGGGGTGGGGGAGCCACAGGAAGCAATGGGGCGGGAAATGCGGTGCACCCGGGGGAGGAGGCAGGGCCGGGGATTTGGGGAAGGGGCGGAGTTGGGACAGAGCCGGGGGCGGGGGGCACAAAAAAAAGCAGGGGGGGGGCAAAATTTTTTTTGCTTGGAGTGGCAAAAATCCTAGAGCCGGCCCTGGCTCTGGGAAGAGAAAGAACTATGAGTTGAGCCCGCAAGTGGGAAAGAACCTTTTGTCTATGTCAGCTTGGGACTAGTACTGAAGACTATATTCGTGGTGGGACTTTGAGTACCCTGGAAGCAGATGGAGCCTTTATGTGACTTGGCCAGAGAGCCAGGCTACAGCAGACCCAGAGAGAGAGAGAGAGGGAGGGAGGCCATCACAGGGCCAAGGAAGCGGCCACCACAGGGACACTGGAGATGAGGACCCCTGGTAACATCGCTACAAAGGGGTACTACTTGAGGTGCGGACTACCCTTACAAAGGGGTTAACTTCGACTGGGACCCAGGACTCCTGGGTTCTATTTCCCGCTCTGCTGGATGATGATTTGCTTTATTCTCCTGAGCAAAATGCTTTCCTCCTCTGTGCCTCATTTCCGCCTTATCTCCAAAGTGGGGCTAATAGCTAATATCTCATAATAATATCTAGTTCCCTAGGGCAGCGGCGAGGACTCAGTCAAAGGGCCCTGAGAAGCGTGATGGGTTACATCATTAGCCACAGGCGGCTTAGGAAAGAGGTGGCAGTGTCTCTTCCTTCCATAGCCCTGGTCAGAAAGCACAGCACCAGGACTTGGAGGGGAGTTGGGCAGCCCTGAGACCCTCCGCTTCCCGGCTCCCAGAGGCCCAGCCTGAAGGAACGAGTTGTGAATGGCTGATGAGCCCCTCCCCCAGCCCTTGAGAGATGATCTTCCTTCTGTGCCCGCGTAGCAGAGTGTCTCATCGCTTCACTCCAGCGCTTTCTCACCCTTAGAATACACTGGACAGGGCTGACGCATGTGGAGGTGAAGAATGTTCAGCTGTGACAACCGGGGCTGGGTATTATACAACCCCAGCCACCAGCACAGCACCTTTTCAAAGGCTTCAGATCCGCTACAAATTGCTTCTGAATGACAATGGGAATTTCTCGCCCTTCACAAAGCCCCACTATTAGCATCTTTATTGGAATAAACTAGCTAATTTCTCCAGTCAGAAGGCTTGTCTGGAGAATACCTAATTCCAATTAAGTGGATATTCATCAGCAGCTCTGGCACTTGGAAGGCAGAAGTGGGGGCTGTTGCCTTGCCTGGTGCTTAGCTCGCCACCTGCTGAGGTCCAGATCTCCGGCAAAGACCATGGAAGGGACCCAATCAAATCCAAGTGCAAACATCAAGGCAGGAAACCGCTAACGACCAACCCAGCCACAGGGAACTTGCGTTTCTCAGTTCGGCTTTAACTGTGTCCAATAACTCACAGTAAAAACCAGTGAGATATAGTGTAATGTGTTTGGGGAGGGGAATGTGAAGAGGAGATACTCAGTAAGTTAGCCCTTTGCTCAGCTGGGGTGAATCAACAAATCTGTTAATTTCTGCATGGATCAAGACTATGGGGCATTGGGTGTGTGGGAGAGATAGCTCAGTGGTTTGAGCATTGGCCTACTAAACCCAGCTTTGTGAGTTCAATCCTTGAGGGGGCCATTTGGGATCTGGGGCAAATATTGGGGATTGGTCCTGCTTTGAGCAGGGGGTTGGACTAGATGACCTCCTGAGGTCCCTTCCAATCCTGATAATCTATGATTCTCTGATCTATGAAATCTGTCCTTGGCCCAGCCAGGCTTCAGCACTCGTTGACTTCAACTGGAGTTGCACCAGGGAGGGATTCTACTTGGTCTCTCTGCCTGTTGTAGGTAATGCTAAGGCACCTATCGCTGTGCTAAATGTTGCTGTTTCTCTTGTAAAAAGTAGAACAGAGTTTCGCAAAGTGTGGTCTGCAGAGCAACAAGGGGCTGTTTGGCAAAAGTGGAAGGAGTTCACATGGTGCGGGTTCTCTTTGTTTCCACATGCAAAACTGCATTAAAAGACAGCACAAACTACCTTAACCGCATACCCAAAAATCTACAAAGAGATAAAGCCCCTCGCTGTTCTTGCTCTTGAAAATGCATGAGTAAAGCATGTGAGATCTGGGATGAATGTACTTAGATGATAAGCTCCTTGGGGCTTTTTGTGTGCTTGTATGTTTGTACAGCACCTAACACAATGAGGTACTGGTCCTTGGCTGGGGCTCAAATATTACATAAAATACCTCTTGTCACTTTTCTGTGCAATTACTGTGGTAGCCACAGGGATATTCTGAGCTTACCTGTGGGAGGGGAGGTGGTTCGTACGATGGTGAATGGCAGCAAAGGTGTCCAGGGGATGAGCTGCTAAGATGTCTTTCACACTATGAAGAAGTCTGACAACTCTGGTGTCTACAGTAAATCTGGAGACCGGGCACTGGAGAGGGTGGACCAGTGCCCTGAGGTGGTACAGATGCCTGGCTAGTGTGTCTTGCTCATGTGCCCAGGGTCACACTGATTGCCAGATTTGAGGTTGGGAAGGGCAGACTGGCTGAGACCTTGTGGATTTTTTTGCCTTCCTCTGTAGGATGGGAGGTGGTTCTCCTGCTGGGATCATCTGGGCACATCCCACTGAATCAATACCCAGTCATTGCAGGGGCCTCGAGCATTGGCAGCCCCTCAGTCTCTTGCATTGTCTGCCTGAGGCACACAACAGGTTAATCTCCTGAGGATGAAATACTCTAGTCTAAATAAAGTCATTGGGCTCATTGTAGAGGTATTCTGGCCACAAACTCTCAACTCTGTGACATACAGGACACGCAATGCAGCTGAGTTAAGGTTGCTGCTGGAACCTTCATTTTTACAGCATTGGACTATTTCTGATTTTAATGGTGCAGTGTCCACAGTGTAGCCATGTGGTATTTTTGCATAGAACAGGCATGGTTAGGGCCCTCTGATCAGCTGGGCCTGAACCCCTCCTAGACTAATAGTAGTTGATGGCTGCTGTGACTTACAGTCTGTCTCTAGTAAGGACACTTTCTCTATACTTTATAGAAAGGACTCAGATGTAACCCATGCAGCCTTCATAGTCAAGAGGTATTTATGCTCTCCAGTCAGTCTCATTTTGGAGATGGATTTTTTAAAATATTTTATTCATTTACAAGGAAAAACTCAATCTGGGAATTTCAGAAGTGTAATTTACATACAGTGACTAAACACATCCCTGGAATGTGGAGCATCCACCCGATTTTCTGAAGAGGCTTCTCAGATATAAGACTGCTGCAGTGGAAGCCACAGAATAAGACAGGGATCGGCAACCTTTGGCCCGCGGCCCGCCAGGGTAAGCTCCCTGGCGGGCCAGGCTGGTTTGTTTACCTGCTGTGTCCGCAGGTTTGGCCGATCACAGCTCTCACTGGCCACGGTTTGCCGTCCCTGGCCAATGGGGGCTGCGGGAAGCGGTGCAGGCCGAGGGATGTGCTGGTCACCGCTTCCCGCAGCCTCCATTGGCCTGGAGTGGTGAACTGCGGCCAGTGGGAGCTGCGATCGGCTGAACCTGCAGATGCTGAAGGTAAACACCCTGGCAGGCTGCGGGCCAAAGGTTGCCAATCCCTGGGCTATAGGGAGGGGTGGCGTGAAGCAGGGAGAGAAACTTGTGGTCTCCTTAGATCTGGAAATGGTGGATAAAGTAAACCTTACGCATCCACCCAAACCTTCCTTCAAAACAGAACCAGAATCAAACTTCTTCTGTGCTGTGAAAAACATGTATGTTATCTTTGCACTCCCACCCCATAATTCTGCTGCTGCTGCTGAATGCCTGGGTGCCAACTGGGAATAGAAGGGCCAAAAATAGCCCAATTTAGGCTCCACTGTCCCATGTTCAAACCACATTTGTGTGTGGTGTTGTTGACAACCACACATTGCACAAGCCCATCTCAATCCCTTTATGGAGGGAGAGTGGGTGCGTCTCCAGTGGGCTGTAGCACACTGCTGCTCCACCAAGAAGCTTAGCCAACAGGCTGGGTGTAGTGTGGATCCTCTAAACTGGCGTGAGGGGAACGGTCACATCAAAATGGATTTGCTTTGCTTCCTGCTTGGACGGACAGAGCTTATGCAGCACACAAGGGGTCAAATTCTCTGTTGGTGCAGTTCCACTGAAGTCCATGGAGTTACATCAGCAGGGGATTTGGCCCAGGGCAGGCAGCTCCTTTAGTTTTCATCTCCCCCCGGTGCCAGTTGCACACACTGCCTTTATCTACCTCTCTGCTTTGCATGGGGCAATAAGGAAAAGCCAAACGTGTTTACTCTTCCGTGTCACCTTGAGTAGCAAAGCGGTGCTTAGAAAACAGCAGCCACACATCAAGCTTCTGTCTGCGCATTCCCCCCCTGCCACTGACTAAGCTCAGCTACCTGCCTTTCTATCCTGGCCTGATGGCACCAAACACCCCGCACAGCAAGCCCGTTCTCACCTCCTTGGAGGGTTAACGGAAACAAGAGATGGGCGACCTAACCTCTAGTAAACAAAGCATGGGTGCCTGGTGGGGTCAAAAGACAAAAATGAGAGCAAGCCCATACACGGACTAGGCTAATGCTGCTGCTGCTCCTTCTGCCACCTGCAATAAGGCCCCTGGATCGAAACTCCTGCTTCAGGAATCTCACTTCATCATGCTATAAATGTCGCCTTTTATCTCGATTGTGGTTATATGATCTAAATAATTAATTGTTCTGTTTGTTAGAGGGGGTTTTGCTTTTTTGCTTTTCTGGACACTTTCTGCTCATGTGCTGTTTTTTATAAAGGCAAAATGATTCTTTAATGCTGACATTAATATTGCATGATATTTAATACACATTATTAAAAAAAAACTGATCAAGCTCAAATCCACAATAGGAAGCCAAAGTTGTCAGTGCTGAGTTCTCTTTCCAACCCGGGTTGTATAAATAGCCCAGTGCAGAGCAGTAAGTGGGAGACTTAGTCATGACCCCCCGTCTGTTTTCTTATAATCAATTAGTAATTATTAGGATGTACATCTATATAGGGTCTTTCATTCCAAAATGCTTTACAAACTATATACAGGGGTCACTTCACCTACCACTGACATGCAGCCATTGCTGGGGTGGAATGTGGCAGCTGCTCACCACCAGTAATTCTCTCTCTCTATTCTACGTAGGTTTTTATAGTGCTCTCATCACCGTAGTATCTGAGCACCCTCCAGTCAGGCATTAAGTGGCAGGACTAACATCTGTCATGTGGAGTTTGTTTTCTCATCCCCTCCCCAGGAGGAGACGTGTGTGCAGGGGCGGGTATTGTTTTGGTAGGCTTTGTGCGTGTGTGTGTGTGGGGGGGTGGTTTTGTAATACATGTTGCTATGTATGTATGTTAGAGAAGGCATGGTCAAAGAAATGCACATTGTGCTTGGAGGTTTGGGGAGGTTTGTGATCCTCAGTTCCTGGGAGGAGTTCATTCCATAGTCTCAGACCAGCCGCTGAGAAAGCTGTGTCTCCCTCTCGGATGAGCTTTACCCTTATTGTAGAGAGCTCCGTTGTGCCCAAGGAGCAGAGTTGTTGACCATGGTCTTCATCCTAGAGCTTCAGGTAGAGTTCAGATCTCCTGGGCCAAGGCCATGGAGCACCTTGACGATAAGAACAGAAACCTTGAACTTGACTCAGTATTCCCTGGGAAGCTAGTGTAGAGAGCAGAGGACAGGTGTGATGTGCTCACGGTAACCTGAACAGCAATACTGCACAATTGTTTAAGGCAGGCAGTGAAGTACAATACCGTATCCACTTGAAACAACAGAATTAGAGCATGGCAGCATTTGGGGCTAGGTTTAATGCTCCTCCTCTTGGGAAAGTGCCACGTGATATTCAAATACCACAAAGGAAAAAGGGTACTGGGCACTTTCCACAGTACAGCGCCCCCTGCCATCAGACATGGGCATTGACTCAGTACGGACTCAGTGGAAAGAGGGCCCAAACAGTGCTTCCTGCAGCACCTGGGTTTTCCACCCAAGCTGTGACCTGACCGATGTAACTGGAGCAACCTAACTTTTGAGTGTAGACCTGGCCTAAAGCAGATGTCTGGTAAGCACCTTAAGCACTGAGTGATCACTGGACACCACACTTCTCATTCCAGCAGATCTCTGTGTGCTTTACAAACGTTACCAACTATGTGAGGAAAAAAACCACTTTGTCCACCATCAAAGGACAGCTGCCTGACTGGATTGGAACAGCTGCGCACAAAAAAACACAACACAACAGAAGGAACAGAAACTACAGGGTAAAGGGGCGAGATGAGCAGCAGAATGAAATCCTAAAATACACAGATACATAGAGGTGAATGTTAGGGAGAGAAAGTGATCACTCAACTTGGAATTTGGCCAGGACACCATGACCAACACCCCTCTGCTCTTGTGAAAATTGTCATTGGATAATTAATAACCACATGAATATCCCATCCCATCTGAATCCAACAGTTAATAATCAGGACTCTATGACATTTACATTGAGTTCTCCTGTTGATCAGTTTTCCTTTCCATTACAACTGAAATGTATATGAGAAGTAGGTCACCTGCCTCCTGCACACCTTCTAAAAGCTGCTTAGACATCTGCCGCTCTCTACAGTCGAGTGGTAGAAAACATCAATTTTTCTCACCTTAAAAAGGACATAGGAGTAAAAGTCCATCTATTCCAGACTTGCATTATCTTAAGAGGATTTTAGTGTGTGTGGTTGGTGAGACATAAAGGCCAAATGAAAATAAAATCACACACTCAGGAAATTGCAGAGAATGGGCAGGGTTTTTTTCCTAAACCAGATTTCAGTCTTTGCAGGTTGTGTCCTTTGATTCCTATTCTCCTCAGTATGCCACCTGTCTCAATAGTGTTGTATGCCGGACAATTTTATAACCCAGGGCTGCTGGGGCTATTTGGAGTCAATTCAGTAGCTTCTTGCTGAGCTCATCATTATTATTAATTTTTGTATTAAGCTCCAGCTCAGCTGCTTGTTGTTGCTTTTCACTTGGCATGTGTGCTATGGAAGAGGAATGCTTAGAATTTCCGTTTCCATCCTGTCAGGTCCTCCGGCTTGGGCCTGACCTATCCCCAAGAGCACAGTGGATACAGCTGGAAAAGGGCAGGCCTGGTCTTGTGGCTAAGCTGGGAGACTCCACTGACATTCGCCCTTCTCTGCTGCCTGATCACCAGGCAGCTGGAGGCGGATACTAAGACCTGTCCCCGGATCAACTGCTGCCTGGTTAAAAGGCAATTTACGATGCAAGGGGGCTTCCTGCTCAGGGTGGGGAAGGAGATTTGGGTCCAGGCTCATGTGATAGAAGAATCTTCTGGATCAGGATGGAGCTGGTCTTCCCTGATCATGCTTTGAACTATCAATCAGCATTTGATTAGTTGACCAGACAAAGAAACCAAAAAACCCTCACGAAGTTTGCTGCCCAGAGCACCACTCTGAACCCTGCAAAGGTCAGAAGTGATTGCACTAGAAGCCTGGACTTTGCTCTTTGCATTAATGGTTGCATGTACTTTGCATGTTTTTATATTAGAAATCAGTGGGGGACTCTGAGCTAAGTCATAATGGGACCAATTCATCCCAGATGTAACTCTGTGGAAGTCATCGGGGAGGAATTTGAATCCATTGTGACAAATTCTCTCATTTATAGCTATGCAACCCCATTAACTTCAGTGACAGGACATCTGCAACTAGAATTTGGCCCAGTTCTTGCAGGTCCAAGGCTAACACTAATACACTGATTTATCTGATGCCTAAATATATCAGGGATCAGTTTGTCTGGGCCAAGAACTCAACAACCACAGCTTCCTTCCCTAAAACAATCACCCCTGCAACAAACAGAGACGTGAATGTGGCCTTTCCATGGGGAGTTCAGGAATAATGGGAGGATGGTTGGACCCCTTTTTGACACAAGCAGCTACTCAAAGCTTGTAGGTTGTTCCATCTGGGTGCGAGTAGAAATTGGTGATGGAGGCCAGTATTTTCTTTGAGGCCATCTTGGTTTTTTACAAGTAATGTGTTCAGAGAAGCAGGACTTTGCTCAAAAGTCCCTGCAAGCTGCATGAAAACTTTTAAAGACACTGTAGTAGAGGCTCAATTTAAATGTACACCCCAAATTAAAAAAACATAGTAAGAGGATGAAAAAAGTGCCACTTGTGGCTAAACAACAAAGTAAAAGAAGCAGTGAGAGGCAAAAAGGCATCCTTTAAAAAGTGGAAGTTAAATCCTATTAAGGAAAATAGAAAGGAGCATAAACTCTGGAAAGTGAAGTGTAAAAGTATAATTAGGAAGGCAAAAAAAGAATAGCTAGCCAAAGACTCAAAAAGTAACAGCAAAAATTTTGTTAAGTACATCAGAAGCAGGAAGCCTGCTAAACAACCAGTGGGGCCACTGGACAATCGAGATGCTAAAGGAGCTATCAAGGAAGATAAGGCCATTGCGGAGAAACTAAATGAATTCTTTGCATCGGTCTTCACGGCTGAGGATGTGAGGGAGATTCCCAGACCTGAACCATTCTTTTTAGGTGACAAATCTGAGGAACTGTCCCAGATTGAAGTGTCATTAGAGAAAATTTTGGAACAAATTGATAAATTAAACCTTAATAAGTCACCAGGACCAGATGGTATTCACCCAAGAGTTCTGAAGGAATTCAAATGCAAAATTGTAGAACTACTAACTGTGGTATGTAACCTATCATTTAAATCAGCATCTGTACCAGATGACTGGAGGATAGCTAATGTGACTCCAATTTTTAAAAAAGGCTCCAGAGGTGATCTTGGCAATTACAGGCCGGTAAACCTAACTTCAATACCAGGCAAATTGGTTGAAACTATAGTAAAGAACAGAATTATCAGACACATAGATGAACACGATTTGTTGGAAAGAGTCAACATGATTTTTGTAAAGGGAAATCATGCATCTCCAATCTACTAGAATTCTTTGAGGGGGTCAACAAGCATGTGCACAAGGGGTATCTAGTGGATATAGTGTACTTAGATTTTCAGAAAGCCTTTGGCAAGGTCCCTTGCCAAAGGCTCTTAAGCAAAGTAAGCTGTCATGGGATAAGATGGAAGATCCTCTCCTGGATCAGTAACTGGTTAAAAGATAGGAAACAAAGGGCAGGAATAAATTGTCAGTTTTCAGAATGGAGAGAGGTAAATAGTGGTGTCCCCCAGGGTGGGACAAGTACTGTTCAACATATTCATAAAAGAACTGGAAAAAGGGGTAAACACTAAGGTAGAAAAATTTGCAGATGATACAAAACTATTCAAAATTGTTAAGTCTAAAGCAGACTGCGAAGAGTTACAAAGGGATCTCACAAAACTGAGTGACTGGGCAACAAAATGACAGATGAAATTCAATGTTGATAAATGCAAAGTAATGCACATTGGAAAACATAATCCAAACTCCACATATAAAATGATGGGGTCTAAATTAGCTGTTACCACTCAAGAAAGAGATCTATGAGTCATTGTGGATAGTTCTCTGAAAACATCCACTCAATGTGCAGCGGCAGTCAAAAAAGCGAACAGAATGTTGGGAATCATTAGGAAAGGGATAGATAATAAGACAGAAAATATCATATTGCCTCTATATAAATCCATGGTATGCCCACATCTTGAATACTGTGTGCAGATGTGATTGCCCCATCTTGAAGAAAGATATATTGGAATTGGAAAAATTTCAGAACAGGGCAACAAAAATGATTAGGGGTATGGAACAGCTTCCATATGAGGAGAGATTAATAAGACTGGAAGTTTTCAGCTTGGAAAAGAGATGTCCAAGGGGGGATATGATAGAGGTCTATAAAATCATGACGGGTGTGGAGAAAGTAAATATGGAAGTGTTATTTACTCCTTCTTATGACACAAGAACTAAGGGTCACCAAATGAAATTAATAGGCAACAGGTTTAAAATGAACAAAAGGAAGTATTTCTTCACACAATGGAAGTTCATGGAGGATAGGTCCATCAATGGGTATTAGCCAGGATGGACAGGAATGCAAAATCTGTCCGAATCACTTGTGCACACAATTTTGGTGCACTATCTGTGTGTGCAAATGGATTTCTTGTGCATGGAAATGCCACCATGTTAGTGTACAGTTGAGAGTGTGCAAAAAGTGCACATGCAAAAATTTCCACGCGCAAATGGGGGCCAATCTCTGAAAATTTGGTGCTCAGGATGTTGTACTGATCAAAATAGTCCTTACTGTCTTATACTACACTGGGATACTGCCTAGGAATGAGGAAGAAGGAGAAGTTTTTAACCATGGAATATCCTTAGTTTGTTAATCACTGGAAAAAAGAGAGGTTTTGATCAAATAGTGTTAGAAAATATTTAAAAGAACTGTAACTATAATTTTCTCTCATTTGAAGCAAGATGCCTTAAAAGTGACCTGTGATAGAGCTTGTTTGTTTGTTTGTTTTGGTGGTGGTGGGGTGATGATTGGGTGGAATGTTTGTTTCATCACTATGGATGAAAACATGCAAGAACGAACAATGTACCTGTGGATTTATATATTTGGGTGAGGTGTTTCTAGCTATTTTTTTTATCCTGCTTGTTTTTTACCTTAGAAATGTTGGGATTGTCAAGTCTTGTCTTCCCTGCTTTTGCTGGAGGACTTCTTGAAGGTCACAAAGAGATGATTATTACTTTAATTGAAACTTGAACAAAGGCCTCTTTTCAACAAAGTGTTCATTTGGCATTGGAATGAAGTGACTGTGAATAAAACCCAAGAGTTTAAAAACAGTCTGATTACAGATTCTTTACCCTCTTAATTGCTCAGCTTTCAATCCCTTATGAAGTCTTAGGCCATATCTACACGCTAGAGACCTTACAGTGAAACAGCTGTACACTTGCAGCTGCACCACAGTTAGCCTGCGTAGCCGATCTCTTTTACCGCCCAAAGTGCTCGTGTAGACGTAGCCATAGTTTCACTAGATCTGCAATCATCATATAGGCTAGACAAGGATAGACAAGATCTGAATTCCTAATGTAAAAATCAAGCAGGGCTTCTGGACAAAAATCTTTCAGGCCTTCTTTTTCTGTCAGAAAACAGCAAAAAAGGGCATAAGCCCAGGTCCTCCACCCCTTCTTTTCAGGTCATCTTTAAAAAACAAATAGCGCCCCTTCGGGGATTATGCTGGATTGGATTTCGTTTAAGCCAAAGCAGTCACCAAATCCCTGCTATTAGGCCAGGAACACGGCTACTCTGGAAACAATTTTCATAATTTGACTACTTTGGTATCGTCTCTCCCTCACCGTTGCTGTAATGTAAAAGGGTTCAGTTGTCCTTTCCCCAGAGAGATCAGCAGCGTTGTGAGGAACAAGCTCTGTGCTAATGAAACCCCATCTTTGTTTAATCAAAGAGGGATTTCAGTTATGAAATGATGACCTGGCAACATGTAGCACAGGAGGCAGGCTCACCCTGTAGGACATCCCTGGGCAGATCAGATCTGGTGACTCAAGCACAACTGAGTACGCATGGGCCTTCATTAACCCCAGCTCCTGACACTGTCCTTGCTTCATTGCGCATAGAAGGGAGGGGGAACCCATGGCTCAGGCCACTTCTTCCCCACCCTGCTTTGGCCTCACATTTTGGCTGGCTACCATTGTGGCTCCTTGCAGCTCTTCCTTATGTGAATAGTGCCACTGAAGTCAACTGAGAATAGCAAGGGCTACGAGAGAGAGGCAGGACAAATCAGTGGTTTGGGTGCTGGCCTGGGATTTGGGAGACCCAGGCTGGATTCCCTGTTCATCCACAGGCAGCTGATATGACCTTGGGCAAGTCACTTAGAGCTACATTCACAAAGGGACTTAGCCCCCACTGAGATTCACAAAACCCCCACTCAGCTGCCCCTAACCCTGTAGGCGCCTAAATTTTTGCAGTAAAAGTTCCCTAAGGACCTATGTTGGTCCCTTAGCCAGGAGCTGTAGCAGAGCCATATCATTTGTGAATGAGGCACGCAGGGGGATACATAACACATGCTGAAGTTGCACTTGCTTACAAGGTGCACGTGTGGGGGCGTGCCACACAAAGGCTCTCAGCTAGAGGAGCTAAGGCCTGGTGCTGGCACCCCCTATCTTCCACTCTCTCCAGAGACAGCAGGATCATGGTGGGGAAGCCACTGGTTGCCCTGCTGTCCCACATACAAACTCCTTCTCCTTG
Source organism: Lepidochelys kempii (assembly GCF_965140285.1). Classification (NCBI taxonomy): domain Eukaryota; kingdom Metazoa; phylum Chordata; order Testudines; family Cheloniidae; genus Lepidochelys; species Lepidochelys kempii. The sequence goes on from NC_136389.1 coordinate 73,379,298, forward strand.
TGCTTCAAGGCTAGAAAGTGTTAACCAAAGGAGGACTGTCCGCCCCTAACGACCAGGGTTGCTGTTCCATGCAGATTGGTTTTTCTTCTATTGATCGCAATCACTGAGAGCTGTGCCTGTAACACACTGCCTTGAATTATTGCAATAACAATAAGCACACCTTGGTAAATAATACATGAGGCGTATGCAAGTCTATAGTCATTAGAAGGAAGGGGCCCACAGTGCTTGGTAATCAGCCGGGCTTAGTGGGTCTGATTGAGATGTAGCGATCTGGCATGAAGCAGGATTTGTTTTCTTGCAAGCGTTCTATCCCTAGAAGAGTAGAGAAAGGCCACTTTTCATGGTCATGAATTTTGCACAAGGTGTCTAAAAATGCCTCCAACATTTCACAGCATAATACAGCTCAGGTGGGAGTGGATTCCCGGCCAGTCTCCAAATACTATGATACTAAGGCATCACAACTGATAGTATTTAATATATCCTAATGGCAACAAAACACACCCTGGATAATGCATTGCTCTGTGTTAGAGAGAGAATTATAGCTGAGTTAGTGGACTAGATGTTTTCAAAATGCAAATTAAAAAAAATGCATTGATTTCCATTTGTCTTCTGAAGAGGAGAGGTACATTAGAATGCAGTGTTTCCTTAATGAAACTACTTCCAAATGGAATGCAGGATGACATATTCATGGTAGACAACCCATAGCTGGGCAGGATTAATTAAGAACTCTCACAGAGCATCACGGGATTATATGTACAGATTGCTAGGTAAATTAGATATGCTATATTTTTGCCTGGTGGGTGGGTTTATATTGCTCTGATAAAGTCATAAGAACATAAGAACTTCCATACTGGGTCAGACTATGGTCCATCTTGCCCAGTTACCTGTCTCCGACAGTAGCGCATACTAGACCTTCAGGGATATTGCACAGAACAGGGTAATTATGGGGTGATCCACCCCTGTCTTTCACTTGGGGATTTAGGGTCACCCAAGTATGGGGTTGCATCCCTGACCAACTTGGATAATAGCCATTGATGGACCTACCCTCCATTAACTTATCCAGTCCTTTTTTGAAGGCAGTTGTACTTTTGACCATCACAACATCCCATGGCAATGAGTTCCACAGGTTGGTTGTGTGTTGTGTGAAAAAGTACTTCCTCTTGTTTATATTAAACTGCTGCCTATTAATTTAATCGAGTGACCCCCTGGGGTTTTTTTTTTTTATTGTGGGAAAGGGTAAATAATACTTCTCTATTAAGTTTGTCCACACCAGTCATGACTTTATAGACTTCTATCGTATCCTCCTTTTAGTCATCTCTTTTCTAAACTGTACAGCCCCATTCTGTTTAGTCTCTCAGCATATGGAAATGACTACATACCCTGAACCATCCTTTTCTGAACCTTTTCTAGTTCCACTATATCCTTTTTGAAATAGGGTGACCAGAACTGGACACAGTATTCCAGGTGTGGAAACACCATGGATTTATATAGTGGCATCATGTTATTTTCTGTCTTATTTTTCTACCGTTTCCTAATAGTTCCTAACATACTATTAGCCTTTTAAACCACTGCTGTGCATTGAACACAAATTTTCAGAGTACTATCCATGGTGACTCCAAGGTCTCTTTCTTGGGTGGTAACAGCTAATGGAAACCCCATCACTGTATATGTATAATCAAAATTATTTTTTACAATGTGCATTACTTTGCACTGATCAGCGCTGAAGTTTGGCTGCCATTTTGTTGCTCAGTCACCCAGTTTTGTGAGATCCTTCTGTAACTCTTCACAGTCAGCTTGGGACCGAACTATCTTGAATAATGTTGTCTCGTTTGCAGACTTTGTCACTTCACTGTTCACTCCCTTTTCCAGATCGTTAATGAACATGTTGAACAGCAGAGGTGTCAGAACAGATCCTTGGAGGACCCTTCTGTTCACCTCGCTCCTACCCTTTGTTTCCCATCTTTCAACTAGTTAATGATCCACGAGAGGACCTTCCGTCTTATCCCATGAGTACTTAGTTTCCTTAAGAGCCTTTGATGAAGAATGGTGTCAAAGGCTTTCTGAAAATCCAAGTACACTACATCACCCTTATCCACATGCTTGTTGGCACTCTCAAAGAATGCTAATAGATTGGTGAGGCATGCCTTTCCTTCGCAAAAGCAGTTTTGAATTTTCCCAAACAAATTGGGTTTATCTATGTGTCTGATAATTCTGTTCTTTTCTATAGTTTCTACCGGTTTGCCCCGTACTGAAGTTAGACTCACTGACCAGGCTTGCCTCTGGACCCCTTTTTAAAAATTGATGTTACATTAGCTACCTTCTAGTCGTCTGGTACAGAGCCTGATTTCAGTGATAGGTTACACGGTACAGTCAAGCTAGATTTTACAAAGAGTAGAAAAGGAAGCACTCGCAGAAGAGTTCCTCATTATAGCAGGCAGCTGTAGATGGAAATGAGTCATTTCACTCTATTATGGTTTCTAGCTGATGAGTATTAAAGAGTGTACATGGGCATCTTTTCCCACCTCTGACTTCATCCTGCAGTCTAAACAGAGAGTTGTTTCTCACCAGGTGCCAGGGTGTCTTCTATTTCGTTTTCTTTTTTTAGACGAAAAAAAGTGCAGTTAGTGCCAGTGAAAGTATCAAATTGGCAGCGTGGGAGATTGAAGCTTGCCATTTAGGCATAGGACAATCACAGAATGGGCAGTGGCAGGTCCCCATACAAATGCCACTCATGTCCCTCAATTTTGACCTGGAGGAACCCATTTCTAGGAGTCAGAGGAAAGTTTATTCCCTGTAGCGTATTTCCTCCTTGGCATAATTGCTGTGATCTGAGTTGTCGTGCACACCTTCCATGAAACTCAAATGGAAACTTTTTCCCCCCCTTGAAGTTAGAATAGAAAATGCCAAAGTCCCTTGAGAGCAGCTGTTCTCCCAGCATGTTCAGACTGACCAGGAGTGAGAATGAAGGAGATAGTTCTCATGGATTTCCAGCCCAGTTTTACAGACTGAAAAGGGCTGTGTAGTTTGGAGAAGCATCTCAATGTTTGCATGTTCATTCAAACCAAACCAAACCAAATCACTGGAGATTTGTGGCCTTTAACAATTAACACTGGCTACTATAATTTACTAAATTTGGTGCAGAATACACCAAATGCCTGCCATGTTGGGGTATAGTTAAATACATGGGAGAAATACTTGTGACACTCTGTACCTCAAAATAGCATCTTGGAACGCTCATATTCACCACCATCATATAATTATGAAACGTTTTGTACAAAGTGTGCCTTGTGAGGTATCATTTTAAAAGTCTTGATCTGTTGAACATTAACATCCTGTTGGATTGTATGTGCTATCATTACAAGTTATGTGTTACTGAAATATGTTGTGAGGATGGGAAAACCCACAACCAACTTTTCAGTAGCCATTACCAGCCAGACGGTTGTTCATGGCTCATCAACACCCAATCCACTATCCCAGAGACTACTCGGAAAGGCACGTACACAATGGAGACTGCTTGACCAATGGGGAATGATGGACTCCCAGGTCACAGCAAGGAACTCTCTAGCAGCTGGAGGAAGGTATAAAAAGAGAGACTGTGACATCATCACTTGGCCTCTCCCCCCCACATCTTAACACCTGGAGGAATGTCTGAAGGAAAAAGACTTTGAACTGGGGAAGAGTGGTCCCAGGCTGGAAAAGGAGTCCAGTCTGTGCATTGAGGAACTGTAAACCTCCTTGTGTCATCTGTTAGGGTGAGACATTAGTTGATTCAAATCTTATTTACTCTAAAAGTTTAGGATTTAGAATGCGTGTTTACTTTTTATTTTCTTAAGGTAACTATTTCTGACCTTTATGCCTACCACTTATAATCACTTAAAATCTATCTTTCTGCAGCTAACAAACTTATTTTAATATTTTATTCTTAGCAGTGAGTTTGTCTAAAGTGCTTGGGAAATCTGCTCAGGTTACAAAGGCTGGTGCTTGTCCACTTTCCATTGACCCAGTAGCGAATTAGGTAACAAACTTACACTGGCTAGGCTTCTGATCAGTGCAAGACAGTACAGTTCTGGGGTGTAAGACTGGGGAGCTGGGGGGAATTGGCTGCAGCCTCCTTACTGATGGTTCATGAGTGGCTGGGAGATTTTTCATGCAACTCAGTTGGGTGTGTCCCTGCCTGTGGATGTCTGTGTAAGTGCAGTGCTTGTCAGAGGCTTGTAGCTTGACATCAGCATCACAATGTGAGAGGCAGCCCAAGCTGGTGCATTTGAAGGGCTCAGCAGTCCTACAGTCCTTGGGAACCCCATCACAATGCTATAAAACCACTTTTCTCTCTAGAAATATAAAAACGAGCTTTGTGCCAAACTCGGCGTTATCACCTGGAACATTCAGAACCTCTGAGGATGATTTTAAGGTGCTGGGTTTTCTCCAGTATCAGTTCTCTTGCTTTCCTCTAGTGTAATTAACAAAATAAATCTGCAGCTGCCTGCTATCACACAGAGCAGAACTCCTACCTAAAAAATGATGATCCCTGTGATTTTGTGCTATTGCTAAACCTGTATTTTTCTGTACTGTGCACTGCATCATCTGCCCCAGAAAAAACAGAAGGAAAGAGAGAGAAACTAAATCTCAATCTGATCCATGTAGGCTAGAGAAGAAAGTGAGGAGAGGAGAAGGAAAGACCCACTGACCATGAAGAATATAGACTATGAGAGATGAGGAAACAACATTATCTGAACTGCTTTGATCCAAGCACTATTCAGATCCCAGTGCAGATCCCAGCTCAGACCTCCCACTCCCAGAGGACTTAGCCAATTGGCATAGGCCAAACTACCAACCTTGCCAGTGTCCCCTTTGAAGTGGAATATTACGCTGCTATCGATAATGCTCACGCTTAGTTGGTGAATAGAATATGTGTTTTCATGGAAGGTGCAGTGGTGGCAAAGGTGGAGTATGGGGGGCATACACCAGGAAAAATGCATGTAGGCCACTGGCTTCAATCCAGTTCAAGTCAGTGTCTGATGACTGTTTAATGGCCTGTGTGAAATGAGCTGGTGGTCTCAGTCCAGTTCCTAGTGCCCCAGTGCACACGATGTAAAAAACACCCCCTCTGCTGTTCCAGTCCATCTCTCTCCCCAACCTCTGCCAATGTACATGAGTCTTGAACTCCCCCAGAGATATTCTAATTCCTTCCCACCCCCAAGCCAACCTTGACCTAGAGCACCCACTACTGCAGTCATGGTCCTACACGCAGCTCCACTGATGCATCTCAACCCTGACCTTCACAGCTTCTAGGTATTGCCATCCTGACCATAGCTTTGCCAATACATCTCAGTCCTAACCACATCACCCCCTGCAATTCATTCCTGGGCTTTCATTGAGCAGTGCCTGCCAGCCAGGCCCAGTTATGTCAAGTGGCACTGTTGTTTTGTGAATGCTGCCAATTGTTTGCTATAAGGATGATGATTAGAGACCATCAGACTCATTGTTCTTGGTAACTGGAGCCAGGATTTGAACCGAGGCCTCCAAAGGCGAAAGGCTAATACACTCGCCTCCCTCGGTGACACTGAGACCCCTTGACTTTGTTAGGGCGACGTATGAGGGTTGTGAAATCTCGACTACAAGCCGTAAATGATGCATGAAATGAGAAATCCCTGCTTACTGCACAGAGAGAATGCAGGCAGGCTGATCACTGCTGGGCTATTTGCTCTATAATATGCAACTAACACATTGTGAGAAAAGCTCAGCGAAGTCCTAGACAAAAGAAGAGGAGAATCCTAAACAACCTCCAAAGCGTCCTAAATTCAATTATGACCTGGAATTAAATTCTAATGGATTTTGGCCCCCCCTTCCCCCCCAGCCATTTTCACCCCAGGCAAAATCCCTCTCTTAAGGAGGTTTCTCTGAAGGCTCAGGACAACATGTAGTGGTGTTAGCCACATACAGTGTTTTTGATTCACAGAAAGCCCTGCAGATACTGTTGACTCTTGTACAGATTTACTTCTGGGTAAAATCATAATGCTGGAAGTGAGAGAGGTTCTGATGTTTATGAGGCTCAGAAATCCAGGCTGCAAAGGAGGGAGGTAAAGCCCATAAATAGTTATGAAATAATAAAATAGAAGGTGAGGAGTGGGGGAGAAATGTTTCCCTTTCAAGAGGATGAGATCAAAGCCCCTTCCTGCATATTTCCTGCTCATAAAAACAAGTCTGGGTTTCTAGGTAACAAAAAAGGAGACACCAAGGATAAGATGTTTCCAAGGGTTTTGTGTGGAGGGAGGGATTTGAAATAATAGAAATGCGATCAGCCTTATCTTATTCTGAACCCCGCACTCGTAATCCAAACTCCAGTGAAGCCCATTATAATGTGAACCAAACTGGAAAGCTGAAAATCCTTTGCATCTGGAGTCCTTCTGTAAGTTGCAACCCATTGGTTATTTGTGAATCCTCTTTTAGCTTTCTATGGATACTCGTCCCATCACTAAGCCAACATTCTGTCTGGCAGTTAGCAGGCAAGGGAGGGCCAAATCTGGAGTAGCAGCGAATGTTGCAGGCATGGCTGGAGGTGCACTGGGAGAGCTGTGTGTGGTCCCATAACTGGAGTAGCAGAAGGTTTGCAGATCAGGAGAGAGCTGTGCATGGGAAGTTCACCCAGCTCCATGCTCTACTGATAATGCCCTGCCTTCAGGAGCACTAAATTCATTCACCCACAAAAAGAGCACAAAACATGACTCATCCCTTGTTATATCCAGCTCTCAAAGCCTCCTCCTTGAGTTGGGGGCGTCCAAAGTTGTCCTCGCCTTGAGGATGGGTAACACCATTGTGCAGTTCATAATATCAGGGATGCTTTACTGTTTAGTATAAAGTAAGTTAACTTGCAGGACTACCAGATAGTGCAATGGCAGAAAGCACCCAAAGCCTCAGCCAGTGAAGGAGAGAAGTTACTCTCTCAGCCATTGATTGTGCTCTGTATTTTTGAAAGGGGTTGTGGGGGGTGCTGATCATTGTAGCAGGGGAGATACGTCTTCAGGTTTTGATCTGTTTTTCTGGCAGGATCTGGTGCCCCTTTGAGTTGGCGTGTCCTGGTCTGTAGGGAGCTTGTGTCTGATGATGAGCTTGGAGGGATTAGGGGGTTGTTTGAAGGCCAGAAAAGGGGGTTCAGGAAAGATTTCTTTCAGGATGGGGTCCCCGTCAAGTATGGGTTGTAGTTGTTTGATGATACCCCATGTGGGTTCCAGTGTGGGGTGGTAGGTGACAACTAGGGGTGTGCGGTCAGAGTGAGTTTTATTTCTCTATTGAAGCAGGTTCTCTCGGGTACATGGGTGGCCCATTCTATGATGCTTCAGGGTGGCAGTCATGGGCAAATGCCTGTCCAGAGGCTGCTGGGAGAAATGAAAACAACCTCCACCCCCTGCCCTCTCTTCCTTAATGAACAGTGTCAGTCCTCCTGCTGGCAGCAGGCTGGGCCTCAGCTTCATTAGGGGAAGGGGATGGATTTGAATTTCAATGAGTGGCAGGGCATTTGTCAGCTAATTTAAGGCAGGCAAGGTGCTAAAGCCACAAGCTCATTAACAATTAATTGCTTGCGAGGTGGGACAAGCACATTAATGAATGGTCACCTTTGGAGGAGGAACTGGGATTGCCCCAGTCGTTATGGGGATATCAATGCTCCAAAATCAAGAACAGAGGTGCTTATTATAGCAGGCAGTTTGCACTGTCCATAGTCAGTAGAAGGACATGGCAGGGAATCTGCCTGGAGATGCAGTACACTGTCTGAGCTACTGCCTAGCCTGCCAGGTTGCGGAACCATTTCAGTGCTAAGCACTAACGATAAACACTTGGTGCATGCCGGGGAAGCTGCCCCCCTCTGCCGGGCCTGGGCAGTTAGAGTTGTTGCTCAATGAGGAAGGCCATTATGGCAATTTAGAGCATGACATAATGGGTAGCCCACTGGTCCTGGAGGTGAGGAAAGAAGGGGCTGGAAGGGAGAGCGGAAGAGAGAGAAAATGAGAGCAAGGCTGGGAGGCTAACAAGAGGGGTGACTAGCACTTTCAGACTGATGCTGGCTTGCAAACTCCACCTCCCACAACATTGTTGCAGGACGGTGGCCTAGCTGGCCATTGAAAAATCTGGTCACTCCTTCTCATGAAGTGCAGAGGAAGAGAAACACCCAGAATGTATAACACAGAAGGGCACAGAATTGTCTCTATTTCCCAACCTATTTCCAGAAGAGCCAAGGGCTCTTTAAACTGCCTGGTTGACGGGTGTGCTATTGGTCCCACCTATGTCCTTTACACCAAAGACCTGGGAAGGACCTTGAATACCACTCTTCTGCCGGGCTGACCTCGTGTGTCTATCTACATGTGTCCATCCATTTCTAATGTGCCTGTCACCGAAGTATCTAGGCACCAGTGTAGTCATTTAGGGCTAAATTTCCATCCAGTCTCAAGCTGACTTCCATGACCTGCTTTTTTTTAAAAAAAATATACACCAGACCCTCGCTAGAACATGCCTCCATATAGCGCGAATTTGCATATAATGCGGTCGGCGGCCATGGATCCCAAATTTAATTACTTTAATTGCAATTCATTTTAACGCAGTCCCCGCTATAACGCGGTACCGCGCACGGATCCCAAATCCCGCGTTCTAGCGAGGGTCTGGTGTAGTTTAGTTCTGAGCAGATCTGGTAAATTGTTACACCAACACTTTGCAGCACTAATTTTACCATTCCACAAAGCACAGCTTTGGCGTACCCGCACGTTCTGTTATATAAGCCTTCCGAAGTCTGTAAAGCTAGAGGGATGACCAGCTAGTAAAGGAATAGTACAACGGTTTCCCCAACGCTCGGTAGTCAAAAAATGTTCATTTGTTTGGCCGATCGTGCCCACAAATCCCAGCCTGCATACACTTTGACCAAGCAATTGGGACCAGCTTGTGTGCACAAATGGCTGCTTGCACATGACAAATGAGTGCACGTTTATGTGCATATGCTTTCAGCGGCGCTTCGAAGTGCACACATAAAAAATAGTCCAGGGCTGGGAGTGGGACTCTTCATTCCTCTGAGTTCATTTTATGTCCCAGCAGCTTTTATTATCTGAGGCTTTAAAAACTCTTTCTTTCACTCAACCCTGCTTTCAGCTCTGAGCACTCCTCAGGCTTTCACCTCTCTCCCACGCCGTAATAAGGTAGGTGGGCCAAATTAGCTGTCAAGAGCCTAAAAGATACAGGTGCCAGAGTCGATTCTTCCCTCACTGCTCCTGCTTTGTTCCCAAGAAAACAGGGTATATGTGCATTTTCTTCGGCTCCTAGGATGTCAGGACAATATTGCTAAAATAGGGATTTGATTACTCTGTTGATGAATACCTTCATAAGGGTAAAGAATTTTGTGTATGACATTGTCGTAACTTTCTGTATCGTCCTATGAAATCGATTTACCCTCCCCAGGGTGTTGTGAAGATAAATACATAAGAGAGGCACTAAGATGCTATGGCAATGGAGGCCAGCCATAATCTAGGACAGTTGACAGTTAGATAAGAACATTTAATGAAATGGATGATCTGTTATGGGGAAAGGTTATTTATACTGAGAACAGTGAAAATTGACATGTGATTGAGATGTTAAAGAGTAGGCCCATCCAAGAAAGGTCACAATGATTAGCTATTTTATCACAAGGTTTGTTAATAACTTTAATAATCACAGAGACCCATTAATTTCTGTGAAAGCAAAACCCAGACCCAGCTTAAACAGAGACACAAGTGATTTTTTAACTTTGCAATGTAAACGAGGAGAATAAACAAAATGCAAAAGTAAAGAAACATACAGCGATTTTAACCTGCTGTTTTTAGTGTCTAACTCAGACAAAATGGCAAAGTAATCATATAGTTTATACGGACTGAGACTGAAAATATAAAAGTAGGCAGAGAGGCTGCATAATGATCAGAAATTAAGAACATAAGAACAGCTCGGTCAGCCCAATGGTCCATTTAGCCCAGTATCCTGTCTTCTGACAGTGGCCAATGCCAGGTGCCCCAGAGGGAATTAACAAAACTGGTAATCATCAAGTGATCAATCCCCTGTTGCCCATTCCCAGATTCTGGCAAACAGAGGTGAGGGACACCATTCCTGTTCATCCTGGCTAATAACCATTGATGGACCTATCCTCCATGAACTTATCTAGTTCTTTTTTGAACCCCGTTAAAGTCTTGGCCTTCACAACATCCTCTGGCAAGGAGTTCCACAGGTTGACTGTGCGTTGTTTGAAAAAATACTTCCTTTTGTTTATTTTAAACCTGCTGCCTATTTATTTCATTTGGTGACCCCTAGTTCTTGTGTTATGAGAAGGAATAAATAACACTTCCTTGCAGTATAGACAAGGATATTACAGGGAAACTTCAGTCTGAAGAGGAGGAAACACCAACTCACAAGAGTAACCAGGCCTCAGTGGACTTATGAAAAGGCCCTGTACAGCAAAACCAGGATACTTTGAACAGATGATTACCCCCCAACTATGAGAGTTGGAAAAAAAGAACCAGGAGCTTATTATGACCTGTTATGCACATACAGTCGATGGACCTTGAAGCCTGAAAATAAGTCCACAGGCTTCCAGATGCAAAACATGAAACCACAGAAGACACCCTGTTTTTTCTCAGTGAGCTGTGAGGTGACGGCTGAGCTGAAGGTTAGACTTGGAGCGGATAGTGCCAGAGCCTCATCCGGGACAGAGACTGCACCTTGATTGGTTCCATTGCAGAACAGTCAGAGAACCATCTTCATCTTTGTTTTTGTAATTTTCCATTTCTTCTCTAAATCTGGTTTTGATTAAATAAAACATACATTTACAAAGACATCTCAGGTCTGTCCTTGGGCAAAGCAACCTGCTAGCCAAAGAACCTGTGAGAGAGATGATATCCTGACTGTGTGAAATTAATTAGCAAGGGCAGTTAAATTGCATGTACTGCCTACGGTTCTCGCACGTGGCTTGGGTGGGTCCCAACATTTCCCTAAGACTCATCTTGCTTTGGAGCACATGGGAATCTTTAAGATCTAGCCTGGGTTTTCGGCATATGCTGACTTGTAATATAAGCAACCATCTGCCACTCTACCTGCCCACAGTCCCCCCACAAATACAGGTTTCTACTTTAGATTTATTGAATTTCTCCCGTAAAACACTGGATGCACTGATATAAATTCCAAATCTGTTTATGCAAGTCAAATAATGCAACTTGCTGCCATCTCTGGGCAGACATCCTCCCACATGCTGGATAAAGTGAATCGCCATTCCATCAGACTAAAACCTAAGGAAAGCAGGGGAGTCCTTACCCCAGGCCTTGAAGGTCAATAAACTCTGGCACTGTGTGCATCATGCATTGCTGGGGCAGATTTTGAATAGTGCTGCATCAAGCAACTGCCTGTCCTAGAACGTAAACAGAGCATTCATGGTTGGAGAAGCTGTTGAATTCAGGGGACAGATAGATCAAAAAGCAGAGGAGATAGCAAGGAATTCCCTTCACAGCAAAGACAAGTTATTTAAGTTTCTGGTCATCCTATCCAGTGCCTGATGTAGTTTGGGGTCTGTTTTCCATTACATAGCACAATCCCACTTGTAACTGATGTTGCAGGTACAGAGATCTTCAAGGAGTAGATAAAGCCAGGGAAGTGACTTTATAAAAAACAATGCAGGATATTCACTGTTCTGCTAGTTTACACATATTGGCTTTACAGTCCCTTGCTGCTGGCACTGAGAGCTCCGCCCCATATCTTAAAATCACTTGACCCTTTTTTGCTTCCGATATCATCTTCACTAGCAAAAGCTCTGAAATCACTGGCCATTGTGTTGATGATACAAGAGGCAGAGTTTGAATGGAGCCCACATGTCTGCTGCTGCAATTGGCCATGCAGTGCTCAAGTGAGTAGATAAAACTTCTCCTGATGTTCTCTTGATAGATTCTCTGGTAGCAGAAGACTGGGAATGCGGTGTTGGCGCCCGACTTCCAGCCCAGGTCGCCTCTTACACTGCAGCATAATGAGGCATTTTTCTACGTAGAAGGTGACTTGCGGGAGTGACCTTTTTCTGAAGATGTAATTACTTCTTGTAATTGCTCTGGTAACAGAACACTCAACATATTTTCCTCAGATTCTAGTTTTAGTGGGGAAATGTCATTGCATTACTAAAGCTGCTTTTAATATTTATTGCTTCATGTTAGACCTGAAGTCCCTAAAGCCAAATGCTGCCAAACTCTTGGGAAGTTTGGGTCTGGAATTTGGCCCACTGAGAATTTTGCCTGAGGAAGAATTGAGCAAGAATAAGAGCCAGATCATATCTACAGGAAAATTTGCGAGTCCTGGAGTGGTAGAGACCATACTAACTCAATTTTCATCAGATATAGTACATTTTGAAAGAGGACTCCAGAGTACGTGATAAATGCAGAGTTAGTGTTCTCTATGGAATTGTGTTGTGTGTACGCATGCATTTTCCCACTGGACTAACTTGAGTTAGTGAGGACTAAACCTGCTGTGTAGAGAAACCCAGAGTTCTTTCCAGAGTGGGGCAGGGTTTACATCCCCACAAGCCTCTCATGGAAGGAGCAGCAGGTGCCATACCTTACAGCTCCCCAAGATCTGTCCTGCTCTCGATAATTTTCTGGAGAGACAGGACCATCTGTGCACATGCAAAGGCCTTCTACCTTCCCCCTGCACTGGGCTCTGGGGTTACCAGCAGCCCCACTAGACCCCTGGCAGCATGGCTTCATTGGAGTCAATTTCTGAGGTTTCTGGTACTGGCAGCTTCCCAGTAAAGAGAGGTTCCATAGCATAGGGTCAGTTCTCAGCGAAAGGTAACACAAAGTGGGGCTGTACTATCTTTAGTGCTAATTCCCCATGGGGCTTTGAAGGGAACTTGTCTTTACTCCGACCTCACCTCCAGCATTCCCCACTGCTGCCTCTGGGACATCCCACCCCTCCTCACACATGGACCCCAGGGCCTGCAGAGATCCATCCATTGGTCTGGGGATGGGGATATGGTGCCATGAAGGCATCTGAGTTTCCTTTCCATGTTGGTGTCAGGTTCCATGGGAGTTGTCCCCTCCCTCTCAGAAGAAAGATTTCAGGCTTTGGCACTGTGTGGCCATGACTGGTACATCTGTCAGTCTTGTGTGCCATTGTGGTTCATGGAGACTGAACGTGTCACGTCTCTTGTTTCAGTTACTGCTTTGTGCTACTCCATGAAGGCAGCTCCTTGCAAGGACCCCATGGTCCTTTGGGATGTCTGAATGAGCTGTTTCAACACTTACTGACTCCCCTAAGAGGAGAGAGAAGTAAAATTCTCCCGTCAACCCCCATTCCGCTTTTGTAATCCAGAGTCACCTGTGTAAATGTTGCTTTCTGTTAAGTATATGCTTGCTGAACTTTAAAGGACTCGCAGCACCAAAATTAGACTGCTCCGGGGGATGCTGCAATCTGCTCAGTGCTGTTTATTGCACTGAAAGGCTCCTATAATTGCAGAGGGGTGAGATTTTAGCAGAGGAATGTTGATTGAAGAGTTTGGCTGAAGAATGCTATTTTCCCAGTGGCAGATTAAGACAGGATGATTCAGTGTCCCCTTCTTTCTCCTGTTTTCTAAAGGGGCTCCACATTTTATGATTCCTTGCTCCAGAAATAGGGAAGTTGGTAGAATTGGGGCTGATCGACCTGGACCTGAATCTCAATCTGGATCTCAGAGTGTTTGGATCCGATGTTCTGGTTCAGAGCTGTCAGTAGTTTGGGGGTCCCATGTTTTTAGTTTATTGGGCCCTGCTTTTCATAGAATCATAGAATATCAGGGTTGGAAGGGACCCCAGAAGGTCATCTAGTCCAACCCCCTGCTCGAAGCAGGACCAATTCCCAGTTAAATCATACCAGCCAGGGCTTTGTCAAGCCTGACCTTAAAAACCTCTAAGGAAGGAGATTCTACCACCTCCCTAGGTAACTCATTCCAGTGTTTCACCACCCTCTTAGTGAAAAAGTTTTTCCTAATATCCAATCTAAACCTCCCCCACTGCAACTTGAGACCATTACTCCTCGTTCTGTCATCTGCTACCATTGAGAACAGTCTAGAGCCATCCTCTTTGGAACCCCCTTTCAGGTAGTTGAAAGCAGCTATCAAATCCCCCCTCATTCTTCTCTTCTGCAGGCTAAACAATCCCAGCTCCCTCAGCCTCTCCTCATAACTCATGTGTTCCAGACCCCTAATCATTTTTGTTGCCCTTCGCTGGACTCTCTCCAATTTATCCACATCCTTCTTGTAGTGTGGGGCCCAAAACTGAACACAGTACTCCAGATGAGGCCTCACCAATGTCGAATAGAGGGGGACGATCACATCCCTCGATCTGCTGGCAGTGCCCCTACTTATACATCCCAAAATGCTTTTCATTAGGGTATGACTTGGGGCTAATAGTAGGGTCTGTCCTATAGAAAGGTACAACCAGCTGGGGCATGTCGGAGAGATCCTCTCTCAGCCCATGCTATAGATTTGTGCAATTAGGTACATGGTCAGGGCTTTACATTTTCCTCTGACACATCCAGCAGTTACCACTGTTGGAGACAGGTTCATACACTAGATGGACCATTGGCCTGTTCCAATCTGACAATTCCTGTGAGTGTCCCAATTCTACTTTTAATTGGTTACATGCTTGGAAACCATTCTGTGTGGGAATTCCTAAGGTCTGGGCTCCCTTCCCCACACATGGGGGGGAAGTGTTGCCCCATGGCAGGATCAAGAGTGTATTTCCTTTGCTCACCGGTAAAGTCACCTAATGCATCTCTACTCTGACATGGCTAAAAAGGTGCTGATTAATGCGTCTTTAAATCAAACCCTTTATTCTCATCATCAGCCTCCAATAAATGCTGCAGTAATTATCTGTGCATCTTGCAGCAATCTCTGTCCAGAACCTGGGGTGGGAGAAATCCATGACATGTCAACTCACCAGGACAGCCCCTAAAATGACAACTCCTCTAATAAAGTTTAATGTGCATCATTGTCAGAGTTCCCAGCTTTTGAAATGACATTTCCAGTGGTAATAACGCTACTGGAAACTGAAGCTAGCCAAATGATCGATAGCCATAACATGATGGCTTCTTTTTGGAACACACATTTGAAGTAGAGAATGACACAGGTGCATGAATGACGTATTAGCTAAAATATGCTGAGAACTGGTGGTGAGAGATAACGGGTGTTGGGTATTTAAACAAAAATCATCTTGCAGGTTTTAATTAAAATTCAAACATTCAAAAGGCCTGATCCTGACCTCACTTAGACTGGTTTACATCAGCAGTTACTACTTCGGAGCCTAGCCTTTGGGTACTAATTTAAGATAAATAAAAGAACAAATTATAATAATAGTCAGTAGCGTTGTATCAGTGTAAAGTGAGATTAGAATCAGGTCCAGCATGCTGAATTCCATGCTATTTTGGAGACCGTAGTGTTTTCACTTGGCCTTATAAAAGTCTAGCTGAGGGAATTTATTTGTAAATATTTTATCTAAAACCCCAGGTTGATTCAACACTCTACCCATTTTTGGGTGTAAACCCATCAGTTCAAGATCTGTTATTTTCCGAATCCAGGAAGACTGATTTGCCAGTTTTTTGAGAGGGCTCACAAGTGCTCATTTCATCATGTGTTCAAAATGCTTGTCTAATATCCTAGTAACAGAGGAGTTTCCAGAAATGTGTTCTATTCCAGCAGTTCCCATTGCCAATCAGAATGATATTGTTTTCCATTTTCATTGGTACCTCAGGTTTTATTATTACATTGTGGCGTAAGTGTGAATTGTGGCAAGGAAACAGAGATTGTGCACTGCAGGAAATAGTGAATTAATACATATATATTATGCTAGTGAATTGTGCAGAACTACAATACAGGGGGAAAATGGGACAAATAACAAACATACTAGTTTAGACAGGATGCAAATTCTCCACTGGATCCAAGCTGGGTTCTCTTAAGTAACCCTCCTTCTTTCTCACAAGTAGAAATGTCCTTTGTGTGTGTGCGATGCCATGTATAACACAGGAGTGGAACACAGAGAAGAACCTTATGGTACATGAATGGACTTCAAAGCACCACCAAAGGCAAACTGGTTTATCGACTGAGAAATAAGAACAGGACTTTGAAAAAAATGGAATCCTGGGCTACATACAATGGTATAAAATAGACCCTTCCTTCCACTGTGCTTCCAATTTGCTGAATGCCTGTTGAGCATTCAGACCTCCCACTGACTCCAACAGCTCTGGGTCTGAAAAGCAAAGTGAAACTGGCAATAATCAGAAAAAGAAACTGGTCCGATTAATTTCATTGCTTGAGAAAAGTTAAAAAGTTTACAGGTAGCCTAAACGGTGAAAATCCTTTTTTTTTTTTTTTTTCTAAATCAAGTTTTCAAGTGGCCTGTAAATTTTCAGGGTCACTGAATCAGGTAATCAACTAATTAGATAATCAGCTATCTGCTTTGCATACTGAGAAGCCTGATTGAGCATGAAGATTCACTTGTTAATGCAAGTAAATGGTTGTGTGTATATCATCTGTATGGATAGAGGTCCTTTTAAACGTTGTCCCTTAAAATCCATTCTGTGTTAGTTATCAAAGCTGTCATTGAGAACACTGGTAAGTAATTAAATATTGATATATATCATTTCTACTTTGACACTGTCCTTTGAAATGCTAAGTGCTTATTGAGGTTAAATAACTTCTGTATAGCAGAAACTCTATGTATCTGTTATTCAGTTGTCCACTCTCAACAAATGTGCTTTTAAGAACAGCCTGGTATACAATTCACAACAAGTTGCGTATAGATGCAGTTTTCAGAAAGGAGCTCTTATTTCTATATCTTCTGATCATTTCAAGACATCTGCAATAAAGCTATCTGCTAGTGAATACATGCGTTCAGAAGAGCTCAAGTAAAACTGCAAGCAAAGAGAAAAGCAAGAATTTTGGTCTTGGATTTAAGAAGTAAAGTATTGGAAGGATTCCTGGGTCCAGATCATCAAAGCTATTTAGGCACCAATCTCCCACTGAGGTTCTGAGTCCCAGACCTCATGAGGCAGGGAGTTATTAGTTTCAATAATTAAATAACAATATCATACATTGGATCCCAAAGCACTTTAGAAACTTTTTAGACCAGAATCACTTCTTATATCCTGAAATGAAGCCAACTTTGGGGTAGAACACCACAGCTGTTTAGCAGCACACAGCAACATTACAGTTTAGGACAGGATGTGAAGAAGAATTCTACATCCACCTGAAACTGCAAGGGAAATTTAAGGACGTAGAATGTAATTGGCTAACTTGGAATTTGGCCAGGATAAATTCCAAGTAAGGCAACAGTTGCTCAATGTGATCCTTATAAGTACTAGAGAGACCATTGTCACAAGACTCGGGGCCATGCTTTTAGAAATGCAAAAGAGTGGCCCGATTAAGACAATAATGGAATGTTAAATAAAATGCCGGGTGGTTGTTGGAAAACATACATTTATTGAGATATAACAGTCAATTGCATAGTTGTTAAACAGTTATAACCATGTCTTAAATAATCAGTTCAGCTGGTATTTATTTAATATAATAGTAGCCTATTAAACTTGAATTAAGTACAGAGTTAAATGTCTCTGGGACACGGCAGTAGAAAATGCTGTCAGGAACTTTTTTGTTGCCTGAAACCCTTTGTGAAAAATTCCCATGGAAATAATCCCTGAAAATGTGTCTTTACGTTTGCGAGGTAAATCCCAAGCAGTTCTGACCAATTAAAAAGCTAGCCGGCAACTTTGCTCAATCTCAAACTCAACCCATAATGAACTGTTTTTGTAAATCAAAAAAGTGTCACTAACTTTTGGGAACCATTCCTTTTGGGGGTTTGGTGCGGGTTTTTTGGCATTGCCACACTTAAATGTATGTAGTCATTTAAACCAGCACAAAGCAGGTGCAAAATCTACATCAAATGCTATGAGATCAAAACAAAAGCATTTTACATCCATTTTACACTGGCAAGAACGACAGCCAAGCATGCCCCTAGAATCTGGTTGGAATCAGAAACAGAAACCTCCCTTTGTAAAGTGCTTTGATCTCAATCAAATAGTGAGGTATAATAATACATACAGTAATAATAATAATAATAATTATTATTATTATTTTATTGGTTCCAAATGCAAAACAAGCTCCTGGTCTTGAAAATGACCCAAATTTGAATCAGATTCTGACAAACATCCAAATGTTTATAATACCACCACCCATTTCTTTACACCATCCTATGGGCACTTCTGTGTAGTCTACATTAGAAAAATTATCCATTGCTGACAATGGGTACCAGCAATGGGTGTGGATGAATTGTGGCTTTGGGGGCTGAACATGGTTTAACTGCAAGTGTAGGCAAGCAGTGCTTTGAACTATACCTTGACCAAGTGCCTTAGAGCTTCTGTATGCACCAATTGGCACTGAACTAACTAACTTGTTTGGAATTCACACCTTTTGCTATTTTGGTGCAATTTCTGGGCATGGACATTCTTATTTTGGGTTAAGAGTATGCTGTTCCATTGGCGTTTGTTATCCTTTTTACTGACTTAGCTAAATTAAAACAGTACACTTTTATCTCAAAATAAGAGAGTTCACACACAGGCTTGCACTGAAATAACATCAATTGTGAATTACAACTAGTTTAGTTATTTCAGTGTGTGTGAACCCACCCTAAATCATGCTGTGTGCAGTATTTTATATTTCAATAATGGGTGTTTCTTTTATTTGGTTTTGTGCTTCCATTTCATGGAGCCATTCTTGGGGTGATACCTGGTCTTTTGCTACTTCCGTTCCTGGATGGTGGAAATACCAGGTCTCGCTTTATTTCAACTCCAGAAATGAAGGCTTGAAGGAACCCTTGAGAGGTCATCTAGTCCAGCCCCCTGCATGGAGGCAGGACCAAGTATACCTAGACCATCCCTGATAAGTATTACCTAACCTGTTCTTAAAAACTACCAGTGGTGGGGATTCTACAACCTCCATTAGAAGCCTGTTCTAGAGTTTACCTATCCTTATAGTTAGGGCATGTCTACCTTACAAACTTTTGCCGATGAAAGTTACTTCTGTATAATACCTCAGAAGTTAGTATATCGCTTGTGTGTGCGTGTGTATACTCGGCTGCTTGCGTCAGTGCTGCACGTACTCACCAGGAGTGCTTGTGTTAATACACGCTGCGGTGCACCATGGGTAGGTATTCCAGTGTGCAAGTTGCCACTGTCCAGAGCACTTCTTTCGGGAAGTTTTGACAATATACAGTGGGGTAGAAACGAGTCTCGCAGCGGTGACTGGGAGCAAGGGGTCAACTTCCCAGCATGCAGCTTTCTCCATCCCATAAAGTCATCTATACCCCATAATTATTTCACCTTTTTTAAAGATCTCCAAGTCCAATGGTCAAGGTCTCCCACCTACATTGTTGCTGGGCCTATTATAGGAGCTGATGGCCACCATGAATATTCATAGGAGTGTTTTGCTTTATTTCCCCCAGCTAACTTCCTCACCCTAATCATATTGGGGTGTTCTTATTTCATAGGTTAGTATATTAATTATCCCAAACTTATGAGCAAATACTGGTTACTATGGCAATCTTGTGGTTGTATGTCTGCTGATGTTTCCGTCTCAAAATACCTAAAACTGGTATCCGCTGATTTCTTGTGATTACCCTTCAGCATTTTATGCAAGATCTCAGTAAAACTACATACAACAAAATAACATCTGATGACCTCTTGAGACTTAGGGTCACTGCTGGTCAGTTTACTTATCTAAGTCTCATAGGCCTATCTGCCTTATGCTAACTGCTTAAGTTAATGTCTTATAGGTTTAGACCTGTATGTTTTTTGCCTTACTGCTGAGTATAGTATCTTTGCTATCCTAAAATCTGGCAGTGCACTCAATAATGTCCCTCAGGGTGGAGTGGTATCGGTAGGGATGCAGTCCCTGATGCCAAGTGGAAGGTTGGAGGGGGGGCAAAGGGAAGTGCTATGCTGAAGCTCTCCATGTGGTTCAAAGGGAGGGGAGTCTGTGATTGTTGGACCTGTAGGTCCACAAGACTCTGCAGCATCTGTATTTGCTGCCAGAGAAGCCCCACTATATCCTGGTGCACCTCCCTCTCCTTTTCCTGGAGACTCTTCTCCCCCAGCCTCAGGAGATTGAATATCTCCTGTCTAGTCCAGGCTGGAGCACATCTAGTGTGTGTAGCTGGCATGTTCACACAAAAATAGAGAGCTGCTAGGTATGCTCGCCAACCTAGACAACTAGAAAAAGGCATTTCAAAAATGCATGGGATTTTAAAGTTGGCGGGAGCAGGGGGTTCTAGTCTCCATGACCCCTGGGCAGTGAAGTTCACAATTGTGACCACAGTGGTCAGTGTCATGCATTGTGGGACAGCTGCTGGAGGACTATTGTGTTGACATGGGTAATACAGTATCTACACTTTTGCTGTGTCAACCTCAGTACATCAACCACGACTCAACATCGCTCAGGGAGGTGGTGTTATGGTGTCGACATAACAGGGAGCGTACACTGGTGAGAGACAAATGTAAGTGTAGACACATGCAACTGTAGACACAACTAAGTTGATGCAAGCTGGCTTACGTCAACCTAAGTTTGTAGTGTAGATCAGGCCTCAGACAATTTTTCCTAATATCTCACCTAAATCTCCCTTGCTGCAGATTAAACCCATTACTTCTTGTCCTACTTTTGGTGGACATGGAGAACAACTGATCACCTTCCTCTTTATAACTGCCCTAAACATATCTGAATTCTGTTATCAGGTCTGCGATCAGTCTTATTTTCTCAAGACTAAATGTGTCCAGTTTTTTAACCTTTCCTCATAGGTCAGGTTTTCTAAACCTTTGATCATTTTTGTTGCTCTCCTCTGGACCCTCTCCAATTTGTCCACATCTTTCCTAAAGTGTGGCTCTCAGAACTGAACACAATATGAGGACTCCTCAGTGCGAGCAGAGCTGGACAATTACCTCCCATGTCTTTCACATGGCACTCCTGTTCATATATCCCAGAAAGAAATCAGCCTTTATAGTAACTGCACCACATCATATTCCATTTGTGATCCACTGTAACCCCCAGATCCTTTGCAGCTGCATTAGCACCTAGCCAGTTATTCCCTGGTTTGTAGTCGTGCCTTTGATTTTTCCTTCCTAAGGATAGCACTTTGACAAATTAAAGAATTGGGCTGAAATCAACAAGATGAATTTCAATAAAGACAAGTGCAAAGTCATTTTGAATTCACATCCTGTCCTCCAAAATGCTAGCAAACCCTCCCCACTTGGTGTCAATTTTATAAGCACAGTCTCCACTCCATTATCCAAGTCATTAATGAAAATATAGAATAGTACCGGATCCAGGACTAACCCCACTAGATATATCCCCCCACTTTCACAATGAACCATTGATAACTACTCTTTGAATTCGGTCTTTCAATAAGTTTTGCACTCACCTTGTGGTAATTTCATCTAGACCGCATTTCCCTAGTTTGCTTATGAGAATGTCACATGGAACTATATCAAAACTGTACTAAAATCAAGATATAAATGACTCCCGGATATAAATGACTCCCAGGATAGGGTAGAACTCCCAGGGCAGAAATGCCAAGGAAATGCATAGAAAAGTAGCAAGGAAGTCAGGTTTTTCCCAAATAGGACTCAATCCTGCACCATTCAAGTCAAAGTTTTTTCCTTGGTCTTGAATGGGAGCAGAATGAAACCCAGATTGAGCTAATCTGGTTGATTTAGGTTCCTGTGTAACCTGAATGCTAATGAATGCTGCAGCCGCGGTCCCCATTCCCCTCCCTCTTCCTAATTAGTGTGCACATAACACCCAGACAAAACCCCTTTGCACCTGCACTGCCTTGGGAAGCACAATGCAGCGCCAGCCAACAAAGCAGCATGGCAGGACCCCAACTCTTTGAAAGCCTCACTAGCCTTTGCAAGCACAATATTGGAAAAGAACGGGGAAAAAAACAGGAGGAGGAGACTTGCCCTTTTCACTACTGGAGAGAATGGGGAATAGCTCACAAAGGGGACTTAAGAAAGGAGAAAGAGAGAGAGAGAGAGAGAGGGAGCAAAGCAATAAGGGAAGTGTAGGGAGGGATGAAAAGGAGCAGGGCCTTCCAGGTTGTATAATGTGCTTTGCCCTCGAGAGCTCCTTATTCTGCATCTCAAAAGCCTGCAGTGACATAAAGTTGATTGTTTTTTTGCTGCAACCATTCAAACTAGTGGCTAGAGGATCAACACCACCTCCTTCAACACAGAAAGTTCTTGCTAGCAGGACAGAATGGGTCTGCATCATTGATGCAATAAAAGGGCAGTTTTCTGCCTTTGATGGTTGGATGGTTGCTTAGCGGTGACAGGCAGGGTTTTCTTTGCTTGGGGGGATTTTTGTGACACAGTGACCCAACTTTGTTTTTCAGTTTATACCTCTGGACATGTTCTACCCAGAAATGGCTGCATTTCTGGCGAAGCGGGCGAAGCGATTCCTTTGTGTAAAACACAGCCTGATCTTTCGGGCTGAAGGATGCCATAGAAATGAAAATTAGTTACTGCTGTTCTTTTAGTGAGGACAGAATCAAAAAATTATGATGGAAGGAAAAATTATATGGTTTGCGTAATTGCTTTGTCCACAGTTAGCTGAAATTCTCTCTGGTTTCTAAGCTGTGGGGTGTCTTGTGCAGAAGTGGACGTTGCTGATTTTGATATAAGGAGAAGTTAATACTCCACTTGCTTCTCATAATTGGTTATTGAATACTGGCTCTCCTCTTGGTTTATTGCAGGGATCGGCAACCTTTGGCCCCTGGCCTGCCAGGGAAAGCCACTGGCGGGCCGGGCCGGTTTGTTTACCTGCCGCGTCCACAGGTTAGGCCTATTGCAGCTCCCACTGGCTGCTGTTCGCCGTCCCAGGCCAATGGGGGCTGTGGGAAGTGGTGTGGGCCGAAGGTTGCCGATCTCTGGTCTGTTGGATTCTGGTGCACATGGGCAGCCCCATGGTAGAGGAAAATGGTGACTGGCCATTGTTCAAAATCACCTTAATTATTGCAGGGTGCTGAGGATTTGATTATCTGGATTGCCGTAATCACCTGGCTGATAGGTGTAATCATTATCTCCATTTTACAGATGGGAAAACTGAAGCAGAAAGGCTAACTGATTTCCCTAAGATCATAGTGGGAACAAGTGTCAGGGGTGGTGTTAGAACTCTGGAGTTCCTGGCTCCCAATCCAGTATTCAGGTCACTAGGCCACACCATTATTTATTATTAATTATTACTATTAATAATAGTAATATTAATAGTGCCTAGAAATGGAAACACTATAGCACCAGTTCCATTCTGTGAGATACTTAAGGGTATTTAAGAAGAAACAGGCAGCCCTCTGAGACATAAAAAGGTGAGAGAGACTCAAAAAAATGGAGTTAATTTACAAATCCCTGGAAACTGTTGCTGCTTTAAAACACAATAGGTCATAGAATCATAGGACTGGAAGGGACCTCGAGAGGTCGTCTAGTCCAGTCCCCAGTCCTCATGGCAGGACTAAGTATTATCTAGACCATCCCTGACAGGTGTTTGTCTAACCTGCTCTTAAAAATCTCCAATGATGGAGATTCCACAACCTCCCTAGGCAATTTATTCCAGTGCTTATGTCCTAAAATCCTTCTGTTCAGTCCTTAATCAAGCAAACTCCCATTGGCTTCAACAGGAATCGAATGAGGATTTCAGCATCTGACCCAGGCTGAACACAGCCAGCTCAATGCTGGGCTAGTAGGTAGTTTCTATAACACAAAATGACTCAAACTTATGATCATTTGGGGCCGTGTTAACTATAAATTGCCATAAGGCAGTGGACAACAGTTCAGATTGACCTGTGTGCTCTCTTGGGGAATCACTGAAAACTGTGGTAGCATTTTACACCCACTTCACACAGTGTAAAGGTGTAAATGATGAGGCAAGTTGGAAGTCAGTGGAAAGATCAAGCAGCATGTGTTAGCTATTTCTCTGATTGACGTAGCAAGCCTGCTGTTTCATTGCGTCACTGTTGTTTCTCTTAAATACGAGCTGAGAACAAAATATATTAAACATAACATAGAAGGACAATGAGAAGGTCACCACCCAAAAAAAGGTTTCAAAGGAAGCATGAAGCAAACAGTCATCAGAAGAAGAGATGGGCATGAACTCAAAACATAGATCCAAACACCCCAAAACATGGAGGCAGATTGAGTCATAATTTTGGAATAAACCCTATCTTTGAAACAGACTGAAGCAGAACGCCTACCTCAGAATATCCCTACACCTCAGGGAAGTTTAGTTCTGTACCTGGTTCTGCATGGTCAACTCAAGTCCCCCTCTAGTCAGCACCTGTGAGGCGACAAGACTATAGTTCTTCTTCTTGGGCTGGAGCACAGCCTCCAGAGTTAAAAAGGTTGGTTCACTATCCCAGTCTGCTCCTGAGCCTGCCTACAGTGCAAATATATTGCATCAGTAGCTGGAAAAGTTCTCTGCTGTTTATTACTTTGAGAGCCCCCAAAAGCTTGCCAGCCATTTTTAACAGTTTGGGGGAAGTAGTACTTTCTGGATGGCCTTGAGCTGTTAGATCAGGGATTAGCAACCTTTGGCCAGCGGCCAGCCCTGGCAGGCCAGGCCGGTTTGTTTACCTGCTGCGTCCACAGGTTCGGCCGATTGCAGCTCCCACTGGCCGCGGTTTGCCGTCCCAGGCCAATGGGGGCTGCAGGAAGGGCGTCCAGCACATCCCTCGGCCCGCACCACTTCCCGCAGCCCCCATTGGCCTGGGACGGTGAACCGCAGCCAGTGGGAGCTGCGATCGGCTGAACCTGTGGACGCAGCAGGTAAACAAACCGGCCTGGCCCGCCAGGGGGCTTCCCCTGGCGGGCTGAGGGCCAGAGGTTGCCGATCCCTGTGTTAGATAATTTGCCAGATTCCCACCTCTCTTTTCTCTCTCTCCCTGGTTTTATATATATATATATATATATATTCTCAGAAAATGTTAAAATTAGATCAAAAGTTCTTGTCACTTTAGATGTCTTTGTAACAGCTCAAGAAGGCAAAGAAATCCATCTCCAGGAAGAGAATTTGAAACAAAAATAACCATCTATTTAAAAAACCTGGTTTTGCAACCTTTTTTGCTGCTGAAAGATTGACAGCCTGGGACACAGACGATCTCTCCCCACAGCACAGCATTGTCAGTGCTCATTACACATGGACACATGGACCTCAGCTGAGGCCCCAGTTCTGCACACCCCTGATCTGGGGGAATATTTGAAGTACAATCCAGGAGCTGGATCCAAATGTCTCTGAACAATAGTGGGCTGAATCCAGTTTTGTCTACACTAAGGATTTGGCCTGATTACAGCCCAGCTGCCAGTGTAGCTGCATTGCTGCAAACCTCGAGTGTAGACAGGCAAAGCTGCTATTTTTCACTGGTAGGTTTTACCCCTGCTTAAAACAGGGTAAGATGAACCAGTGCAAATTGCAGCTTATGGCAAAAGGAAAAGGAGGACTAGTGGCACCTTAGAGACTAACCAATTTATTTGTGCATAAGCTTTCGTGAGCTACAGCTCACTTCATCGGATGCATTCAGTGGAAAATACAGTGAGGAGATTTATATACACACAGAACATGAGTGTTATCATACACACTGTAAGGAGAGTGATCACTTAAGATGAGCTATTACCAGCAGGAGAGTGTGGGGGTGGGGGGGTGGGGAGAAAACCTTTTGTAGTGATAATCAAGGTGGGCCATTTCCAGCAGTTAACAGGAACTTCGGCGGAGCAGTTGTGGGGAGGGGGAATAAACATGGGGAAATAGTTTTACTTTGTGTAATGACCCATCCATTCCCAGTCTCTATTCAAGCCTAAGTTAATTGTATCCAGTTTGCAAATTAATTCCAATTCAGCAGTCTCTTGTTGGAGTCTGTTTTTGAAGTCTTTTTGTTTTAATATTGCGACCTTTAGGATCTGAGATCGAGTGACCAGAGAGATTGAAGTGTTCTCCAACTGGTTTATGAATGTTATAATTCTTGACATCTGATTTGTGTCCATTTATTCTTTTACGTAGAGACTGTCCAGTTTGACCAATGTACATGGCAGAGGGGCATTGCTGGCATATATCACATTGGTAGATGTGGAGGTGAACGAGCCTCTGATGATGTGGCTGATGTGATTAGGCCCTATGATGGTGTTCCCTGAATAGATATGTGGACACAGTTGGCAACGGGCTTTGTTGCAAGGATAGGTTCCTGGGTTAGTGGTTCTGTTGTGTGGTGTGTGGTTGCTGGTGAGTATTTGCTTCAGGTTGGGGGGCTGTCTGTAAGCAAGGACTGGCCTGTCTCCCAAGATTTGTGAGAGTGATGGGTCGTCCTTCAGGATAAGTTGTAGATCCTTGATGATGCGTTGGAAAGGTTTTAGTTGGGGGCTGAAAGTGATGGCTAGTGGCGTTCTGTTATTATCTTTGTTGGGCCTGTCCTGTAGTAGGTGACTTCTGGGTACTCTTCTGGCTCTGTCAATTTGTTTCTTCACTTGAGCAAGTGGGTATTGTAGTTGTAAGAATGCTTGATAGAGATCTTGTAGGTGTTTGTCTCTGTCTGAGGGGTTGGAGCAAATGCGGTTGTATCGCAGAGCTTGGCTGTAGACGATGGATCGTGTGGTGTGGTCAGGGTGAAAGCTGGAGGCATGTAGGTAGGAATAGCGGTCAGTAGGTTTCCGGTATAGAGTGGTGTTTATGTGACCATCGTTTATTAGCACTGTAGTGTCCAGAAAGTGGATCTCTTGTGTGGACTGGTCCAGGCTGAGGTTGATGTTGGGATGGAAATTGTTGAAATCATGATGGAATTCATCAAGGGCTTCTTTTCCATGGGTCCAGATGATGAAGATGTCATCAATGTAGCGCAAGTAGAGTAGGGGCATTAAGGGACGAGAGCTGAGGAAGCGTTGTTCTACGTCAGCCATAAAAATGTTGGCATACTGTGGGGCCATGCGGGTACCCATAGCAGTGCCGCTGATTTGAAGGTATACATTGTCCCCAAATGTGAAATAGTTGTGGGTGAGCACTCCAACGGACTCAAACAGACACCAACAAGAGACTGCTGAATTGGAATTAATTTGCAAACTGGATACAATTAACTTAGGCTTGAATAGAGACTGGGAGTGGATGGGTCATTACACAAAGTAAAACTATTTCCCCATTTTTATTTCTCTCCCCTCCCCACCCCCGCAACTGCTCCTCAGACGTTCCTGTTAACTGCTGGAAATGGCCCACCTTGATTATCACCACAAAAGGTTTTCCCCGCCTCCCGCTCTCCTGCTGGTAATAGCTCATCTTAAGTGATCACTCTCCTTACAGTGTGTATGATAACATCCATTTTTTCTTGTTCTGTGTGTATATAAATCTCCTCACTGTATTTTCCACTGAATGCATCCGATGAAGTGAGCTGCAGCTCACGAAAGCTTATGCTCAAATAAATTGGTTAGTCTCTAAGGTGCCACAAGCCCTCCTTTCCTTTTTGCGAATACAGACTAACACAGCTGCTACTCTGAAGCTTATGGCAGTTTATCTCCTTTGCCCTAGGGATTTGCATGGGTGCAGCTATATCAGTGGCTGGCCACCGAGAGCTGAAATCATTGGTGTTACCGCTCTCGACCCAAGCAAATAGCCACATTTGGGGGGTTGTGCGTTGCTCCAGTTAGGACGAGAAATGGAGGATGTGGTTTGGTAGATTCTTTGGTGCAATCTTATTTATTTACAAAGAATGTGCAAAGCCCTGTTTCCCTGAGTACAGGAAGAACCAAAAACGGGTTAGTTTCTTTGCTTACAGCCCCAAACCTCTTTAGCTGGCATTGGACCCAGCCAGAAGGCCCCTCTGTAGGCTCCTCTGTGCTTGTCCAGGTTGTGTCTGTCTCTGTCTCAGGGCTGGTCTTCACCAGTGGTGCTGGAACTCAGGGTGCTGGCTTGAAGTAGTAATAACAATCACCAAGTGCATGGTTTCCATGGTTTCCACCATCAGCGCCCCCATTATAAAAATTGTTCCAGCACCCCTGGTTTACACTACAAAGTTAGGTTGGCTTAACTACATCACTCAGGGTTGTGAAAAATGTCACGCTTGTGCAATGTAATTAAGATGACCTAAGCTCCGGTGAAGACACTGCTAAGTCGATGGAAGAATTCTTCCATTGACCTAGTTACCACCTCTCAGAGACATGGATTTACTACCGTGATGGAAGAACCCCTTCTGTCGCTGTGGTATGTGTCTGCACTATAGTGCTACAGTGTGCAGCTGAGGTTTTTTCTAGTGTAGACATACCTCAGTCTGTCTTACATCTGTGTTTCTGTCTCACACACAGACAGACCAAGATGGATCCACCACTCAAAACCGTAGCCCCTGCATTTGAAACCAACCCTTTGAGCCATGTGATTCAGCATCTGCTCAGCTTTTGTGGGGGCCTGTGGTTTTGGGGTGTTACTGATATTGTTTCAGCCACTTGAATAAAATAGCTTCTTTACCTTTACCCTGAATGTAAGGTCGAGGCTATGCCCAACCCATAACAATAAGGCTTAACCCAACCCACAACAGTAGCACACCCATAGAGTAGACAAGACCTCAAAATCCAAAGGCCCCCCCGAGACTTTGGAGTGTGTCATCTTCTGTTCCTCTCTCCTGCTAACACACCTCAATGCTGACCTGAAGAGACCATCTCTAGGGGACTTTCGGTGGTTCTGTCACTCTGGGCCATGCATCTCTTGACCCCTATGCTGTGACTGTCAATGAGGAATGCATGTATTGCTAATTTGGATGATGCTTTTTGAGAGATGGACACCTGTTCTGTAGAACATGGACTGAGATCCACTGTGCAAAGCACCACCAGACATTCACTCAAAACCAACTAGCCTCCAGTGTCTGGTTTCTAAAATTGAAGAGGGTTTTACAAAATACAGTAATTCTCTTTTATTATTTCTTTCGTATATTGACTTCATCCAAAACCCCAGCTCCACATATGAACTTTGGAAGGCCAGATCTGAAATGGACAGATTGGTTGGACCCATCACTTACTATTACACTTACTTAATAATAGCAAACATGTCCTGTAAGATAATTTCCTTCTAATGTCTGAGTGGCAGAAGCTGGTAGTGATGGCCCATGCTAATCAGAATTAGTGAAGAGAGATGGGAAAATGTGTTTTCCTGCAGTAGATAGCATGCAATTTCCTTGCTAACCAGCCTCCTCGCTCTATGATTTTCATGACTTTTTTTCTTCCCATCAGCAGATTGCCATCTGCCGTTGAACAGGCGATCACAGCTCTGCAGTTGGTAAAATGTCAGTGGGAAAAACAATGCAAGGAGGTCGATTAGGACAAGTATCTATCGTGAGCCACAGTGATGTCAGGCCAAAACCCCTCACCGCTTTCCAGCTGTGCTGCCTTGGCAGTGCCTCAGTTTGTAACATGAGTGTCATTGCAAATGGAGATTGGAACAAAGGAGCTGCCATGTGGGAGATAGATCCAGGGGCTGTTTAGTCCAGTGCCCTGTCTCCAATTTGGTGGTTTCGGACATGCAAACTGCAGTCACAGGGATGTGACTGCAGCTCAAGTTGACATACCTGAGCTAGCTCTAACTTAGCTAGCTCAGGTCCTGGAACAGCAAAACTGAGGCAGTGTGGGCTGTTCAAGCCTGCCTGGAGCCCTGGGTCATTGCTCACGGAGCTAGCCCGCATGGAAGCGTGCACAGCCTTAGGGTGCTTTGGGACCTTAACTCAGGTATGTTTTCTCAAGCTGCGATCACATCCTGTGGTCACAACAAAGACATACCCACCATCAAGTAAGTTTCACTCTGAATTTCAGGGTTCGTTGGACAGCCCCCTTGGAAAGCAGGACTTGACAGCTGGATTCTATGGGCACATCTTCACAGACTGCGGCAGGAAGCCTCCTAGCCCATGTCGACAGACTCAGGCTTGAGAGACTTGTGCTACCGGGCTCAAAATAGCTGTGTGGACATTGTGAGTCAGGCTGGAGCTTGGGCTCTGAAGCCTAGGAAGGGGATGGGCTTCAGAGCCTGAGCTCCAGCCTGAGCTGTAACCTCAAAGCAATGTCCACAGAGCTATCCTTAGCGGTGTGCAGTAGTATGAGTCCCCATGAGCCTGAGCTACTTGGCATGGTTTTATCATTATCATTTCACATTCATTTTGCAGTAGCCCCTGGAATTATTTATTATGTGTATTGTGGGAGTGCCTAGGAAGGCCCATTGTACTGTGCAAACGGGGCCCATTGCTCAGTACAAACAGAGTAAGAGACAGTCCCTGCCCTAAAGAGTTCACAATCTGCTTAGACAAGACAGACAAAAGGCTAAGGGGGAAGGTGCAAACCATACAGGCAGAGTGAACAGTGTGATGATCAGTAAATGGCATGTTAGAGCCACCATTTTTTCGTTGGGTATTTCAGCTTTGTGTGTATATGTGTGTTTGGGGCAAGGGGCTGGTGGGATGGGATTAGCCAAATGGAGAGACAGGGAGAGGAAGAGAGGACATGGAAGGGAGGAGGAAGAAGAGGACCATGGAGTGTCGAGGGGAGGCAGGTGGAGGCAGGTGGAAGTGAGCAGCTGGTGGGGGGGGGGCAGGGGCAGAGAGAAGTGGGAGCCAATCAACCCAGGGAAGAGAGTGTCCATAGTAAAAACCGTAAAAAGTCCTTGGCTGCTGGTGTCAAAAATCATGAGACTAGCTTCAAAATCACGAGATTAAACATCTCTTTGTATATATTGGGTTCATTTTGTCTTCTGGTTTTGGTGTTTTTAGGTTACGCTCAGGCCATGCTTTTAAGTTTTTTCCTGCAACTATGAGAACTAGAAACTCAGCTTTCACTTTAAAACAAGCGTGATCCTGAACTAATAACATAACTCTAGGCTCAGAAGGTTTAAAAACCCCACCAAGTATCCTTAGACTCATGGTCGCAGGGGAAGAGCTGCCAGCACTGGGTAAATGACCATCCCTGCCCTGCAGAGCTTACTGTCAAATGGACGCTACCTATCAGGCGCATGAGGCAAACAGGCGCAGGGAGGGGCTAACAAAAACAACAGAATGTGCACAATTCCTAGCCTGAGCTCTTGTGAAAAACTGGCTGTTTGCTTTGGTGCCTAACTGGTAGCTGTGCCCTTCTGAAACTGGCCCTGAGCAGGGAGTGCTCAGTGTTTTTGAAATCTGGCCATCCACCATGGGGCGCACTAGTTTTCCCATCTGTGAAATGGGGATAATGATACTTTAGTAGTGCAGTGAAGATTAAAGCTCACAAAGCATTTTGAGACTGTAACATGCCTGTTACTATCACAGCCCTTAGCAAAAAACACAGTGAGATTTTACATTCAGGGTCCAAACCTCTGCAGCTTCTAGGACCATGACATACACCAC
This sequence comes from Lepidochelys kempii, assembly GCF_965140285.1. Taxonomy (NCBI): domain Eukaryota; kingdom Metazoa; phylum Chordata; order Testudines; family Cheloniidae; genus Lepidochelys; species Lepidochelys kempii. The sequence continues at coordinate 73,410,728 of NC_136389.1, forward strand.
AGCTTTGGGCCAGTACACCACTGGGGTGGGGGGAAGAGGGGCAGGATTTAGTTATTTTAAATCTTCCCTTTTCCAGGGGTGGGGGGTGGGGCAGGACCCTGGTTTGCCTTACCTGCGTGTTTGTGGTCCAAGTGAACAAACATGCTCAGCCTGGTGCCAGTTAGCCTAATTGGTGTGAAAACTGGTTGGATCCTGGGAGAGGAGGCTGTTCCCAGCTGAGCCTTACTACAGGACGGAGGAATGATTGAAAAATAAATAAACAAAGCAGAGAGTTTAGGAAAAGGTTGGTAGAGTTATACAGGCTGGGTGGGGGAGGAGGAGGGGTGTTTGATTCAGCATCCAGGATTTAGCAAACCCTTTATCTCTGGCACAGAGCAGCTGCAGCAGCCGCCGTAGTAGTGAAGGTTTAAAAAGAACAGGATTGTGAGTAGCAGAGACTTCAATGTAGGGAACAAAAAGGGTGGGGGAGAAAGCTCCCCAGCATGGAGGGAAGCTGCGTAAGGCAGAAAGAGACACAAGTGGCTTGGCGGTGGTAGCAGCTTCTCTCAAAGGGCGTGTGTGCTATTTAATGTCCACCTGTGAATCTGGCCTGGAGGGGAAAGCAAAGGTTGAGTCCTTTCCCTGTTTGCTGGGACCTTCCTTGAAGTTGGCTGAAATGGGGGAGAGCGGAGCGAATGAGTATATTGTGTGGTACAAGTCTGAGTCCCTTTCCACTGCTTTATAGCCTGTGCTGCACAAAGGCAGGCCCTGCCGTCCAGGCTGGTCGCTGAACACTGTGAATAGGGGCAGGTTCGGGAAAGATTTGGGTTCTGCTGGAATGTGTTGGAGTATGGGAGAGCTTCCAGGAATCCACAGTGGAAAGGACCCAGCACTGATTTATTATAAGGTAATATAGGCCCCAGGTAGGATTGGGACCCATTGTGCTTGGGGCTGTACAGCATGGAAGTCAATATCAGGCTGAGGAATGGGGACCTTATGATTCTCAAGGAGAGCTGGGTCGTTGGTGGAGATGGCAAGATGGAACTCTATTGAGCCTGCACTAAAAAATATCAAACCTGCCTTTTTTTTTTTTTTTTTTTTGCAGCTTTAATTTGTGTGACTTGACAAAATGTATTTCAATGTATTGTACTTGCCCTCCCCTCAGTGACTCTATTCTTGTTATTCCAAACCGCTGCCTTAAAAGTAAAATTCTTACCCCCCCCAGCCCCTTCCTTAAGACTTGGCTATTGTGCCTTTCACCAGCTGTGGACAAAGCAGCACTCTAAAACGAGAGGTCAGAGGGGAAACTTTCACCCTAATCCTACATCCCAAAGGTCTTTGCAATAGAGGAGGAAACTGAGGCAGAGAGGGGGCAAAGGATCAAAGTCACTCAAAAGGTCAGTGGCAAAGTAGAGACTAGAATACAGATCTCCTGACTCCCAGCTTGGTGCCCATCTATGAACTAGATTACAGATGAGACCCTGATCCTGCTGATGGATGGGCTGGTGCGGTCCTTATCCCTATAATCACCATGTTCAGTTCACTTCTATTTTGGATTAAAAATACTAAATTTCCCTCTTTGCTGATAGGTTTCAGAGTAGCAGCCGTGTTAGTCTGTATTCGCAAAAAGAAAAGGAGGACTTGTGGCACCTTAGAGACTAACCAATTTATTTGGGCATAAGCTTTCGTGAGCTACAGCTCACCCGATGAAATGAGCTGTAGCTCACGAAAGCTTATGCTCAAATAAATTGGTTAGTCTCTAAGGTGCCACAAGTACTCCTTTTCTTTTTGCTGAGTTAATCTTTGACCTATGACCTCCAGTTTCCCAGAGAGGGTCCTCCTATAAGCCCTAGCGACTGTGAGTCATTCTTTTCCCTTGGTAAGAAGGCGCAGGGCAGGCCTTGTATCATTTTGTCAGCATTCCAGTCATTCATAATTATCTTATTACAAAGTATCCTCTTTCTAGGACCACGAAGTGCCTTGGGATGTGAAGGCACCTTCCAAGTAATGCTCCCCTGCTCCTTGCAGTACTTGGCATTGCTGGACGACTCTTGGGAGCTCTTAGGGAAGTCCCTGTAAATGTACTAAGGGATTGGACATTTTTTGCTAGTGTGGATATACTGCCTAAGATCTGGCAGTCTGGCCATCCCACCGCTCTGCTTTTTGTTTTCTTTAGTTTAAGATCATCACAGCTTTTAACAGCTGCTGGTGGTTTATCTTGCAGAACCTCTCCCTCTCAATTGCATGCCGCTGTCTGTAGCTGCTTATTGAAATGGAAAGGTGCAGCAGTGGTAAAAATACCAACAAAGCCAGTGCTATCCCATGCACACCCATCAATATGCAGCCTTGACTTTAACCACTGATGAATGACCAGCTCTGATAATGATCCAGTTCAGAGCTTCCTTTCCAGGAGAATCCTAGGGATCAGCAGAGAGGGTTGTCATTAGGAATAGTCAATTACCAATTTGATATTTAAAGCTGACAGCAAAGTCAAAGTAGGTCAGTGCACTAATGGTCGTCAACAGTGGTAATGACCAATTTCCTTAGAATTATTGCTGGTTGAAACTGCAATCAACGGGCTCACAAAAGCAATTTTTTATTTTTAAATTGGAGTCAATATGCAACAGGCTGCATTAGCAAATGAGCCCCTGTCGGACAGTGTGCAGTGTTGCTTCTAATTGGGAGATGGGAGTAGTTGTGATTAGAAAATGTGAGGGGCAAACCACATCTTCCAGTGGAAACCAGCTCCTGTCATTTTAAACATATGGATTATACCGGTTAGAAGTTCTGCCTATGGCCCATGAGGTCATGGCTTATGGAAGGGGGGGACACCATTTGCTGGCTACATCCATCCCAATGACCTATCTACTGTACTGTAGTCAACAATTCCTTCCATGACTGCACACTCCAGTCCAGGGCTTGGGGGGACGCTATGCGTTTAATAGAACTGGTTGGGAAAATAGGGGGAAAATGCTTTTTGTGAACAGTTTTAGAAATATGCTGATCAGCCTTAATTAGTCTGGGAAATGAAAAGTCAGGAAGAGCTACAGAATCTGATCTGTGCCTGGCAGCTTCAGTAGAGAATCCCTTTTACAGGCATTCAACTGAGTCCTGTCTACCCCAATGCTATCAGCTTCTAGCCACAAGAGTAGGTAAGGTTCACAACATGTTCTTCCCCAGTCTATTCAAACAGCACGGTGGGTGCTGTCTGCAGCTGAACGGGTGTGAACCGGTGCTTGCTAACATAGCTGCCTTGCAGTGCATTCTCTTGTTTTTCTCAGGCGACTTTCTCACTCTGTTGTGGCAGCTAAAAGGGTCAATTTTGTATTAATGGAAGTGTTGACCCGCTGACGCTTTTGTATAACTCTTGTTTTTAAAGCAGCTTGTGAAAGAAACAAACATGACGTAATCCCGCTGAGATCTAGAAACCTCATTGCACGGGCACAGTCCATGCCAGCAAAGCATGTATTATTATTTATATTGCAGTAGTCCCGAGCAGCCTCAGTCATGGACCAGGACCCACTCCTGCTAGGCACAGGACAAACACAGCCAAAAAGACAGTCCCTACTTCAAAGATCTTACCATCCAAGTATATCCAGCCGAGGTCTCGCATGCTTCACTCATGCATCCTCTAAAGCAGAGAGATGGGTTTTAATTCACTCGGGGAATCATGTATTATAGATTTTTGGGGTCTCTGCCTGAAAGGTGATGTGAACTTGAAACTGAGCTACAGGTCATCTTTCTATGCAAACAAATTCAGTGCTAGGTTGACAATCCTGGAAACTGAAGTGGGGCACCGTAGAGGCAAGGTTTTCTCACTCTGACCTGTGCAGAGCTCGAAGGATGACAGAATAACTCCATCACCATTCAGTTCTAGGCCTCTCTGCTCAAATTGCCAATAGAGGGGGCCAGTTAAAGGGATATGGACATGCATATACTAGGAATTGGACTTGAGACCTGCAGTTCATGTCACATAATAATACCTTTCTTGTTACTGAGTTGGACCAGATTTGAACCAATGACCTAGAGATGAAAGGCACCATAGTCCATTACCCACCCCCTGAGGCAACCAGTCTCCTTATGCTAGGAAACTAAGGCCAGGCTACTACCCTTCCTTCCTCAGTTTTAACCTCCCTATCCCCATTCCAGTCCTCATTGCCTGCTGGGCATGACAAGAATAAAAGGAGGAGCAATGAGAGCCATATGCTGAGCCTCTAAACCATTATGCAGTGCTGTAGTGTGAAGCTAGCAGCGGTCTGCGATCAGATGGGAGAAGGATACTCAGAGGCACTGAGAGAGAGTGTTGTGGAGAGAGGCCTGGATGAAGTTGTCGCCAGTTAGTGGGTTTGCTTGGCAAGAAATGGCAGAGTGTTAACATTTGGGGAGAGAGGGTTCTGCCGCCGGCAAAAAATCACGAGGGGGTTGGTGAATGTGGGTTGTGCGCAGAATGGGAGGGAAGATTGTGGGTGGCAGTAAGAGCAATACCAGCCCAAGGGCTCCTTCCACTGGCAAAGCCCTGACGGTGGGGCAGTGGTGGGCAAGTTCAACCAGCTCTGGCAGGAGCAGCAGGGCCTGGCCTTGAAGGGAGCTGAGCTGGAGCTGCTTGAGCACAGCCTAGTCATGGAGGTATTGCATGGTGGGCGGGGTGCTGGAGGAGAGCACCACCAAGGAGGGCCTCCCTGCCCTGGGGAACAACAAAGAGCAGGAGACCCTGAATCAGCAGCTGCCGATGAAGGCTCAGGAGCTGAATGAGTTCTGGGAGAAGCACAACATCCACCTGATGGGGCGAGGGCAGAAGCCAAGACGGGTTCCGCGGGGGTCCTGGCCTCCTAGTAGGGAGCCTGGGGGTGGGGGGTGGGCCTGGCTTGTGGTCACGTCTCTAGACCCCTCCCGCTTCTGAGGCTTTACTTTATTATTTGGTGCCGCTCTTGTAATCCTTTTTGTTAAAGAAACATTTGTATATTAAAAAAGAAATATCATGGAGCACAAGGCCACTTCTTCCCTCCTCCAACACCCGGCAGCATGTACAGTGCCTATGGAGAGAGACACTGACTTGGGCTATAGGCTTCTGCACTCCTCATTCTGAGCCACCCGTTTGCACCCCACTACAGTCCCCTTCTTCGCACCACCCTTCCATGGGGCAAGAAGTTAGGACAGCTGGGAAGACACAAACAAAAACTTCTCTGAGTCGGCAGTGCTGTTTTATAACCAGAATCTGGGCAAAGTGTGGGAGGGGAAACCCTTAAACCCTACCAAAACAGGATGCTTCACCACACATGCTTCTCCCCAGGGGGACAGCAGGAGAGAATGGACAACCAGTGACAGATGTGTCATCACATTGCTTAATGCACTATTGGAAGATGCTCAGATACTATGTTGATGAGCTCAGTACAGAAATCTATTTAGAAGAAAATGGAATAGAACTGCCTGTCTCCTCAGAATCATCTTCAACCCCCTTCCTAGCATAGACTGGGTATAACCCCCCTGGCATCCTAACTTTTGGCCAAGCCAAGGAACAAAGGATTTTCCATTTTACTGTTCTCCTGGCTGTTGAGCTGACAAACCAGTAACATCAGAAGTCAGCAATGCTGCAGCTTAATGCTGACAGTCTCAGGGCGGGGGTGGGGTGTAGGTGAATAAGCCTGGGTTTCCCTGTCTCTTTATCCAATAGGTACATAATGAAAGGTAAACAGCCTCCGGGGCCTTCAGAATTGCTGCCCAAAATGTATTTCTAAACTTGGATTACTCAAATGTGGCATTTTCCTGTTCGGAAGAGCTCAGATTGAACACAGCCTGACAAACAGAGCGTTCTTACAGTGATGCCCCTGTGCATTTCTTATCTCAACTTGAAAGCACCAGCCTACTTCCTCTGCCAGCTCCAAAGCTCCTTGCCTGCAAAGTAATGTGGTAAATCCACACAGAATCAACCACAGAGGAGAGGTGGGGTGTCTCAGGTGCCACTTCTAATCTCCCTTCATGTCTAGCTCACTCCCTCAAATCCAGCCCAGGTCAGTAGTGAAGGGAAGCCATTACCCTCGGATGACTGTGCGGTTGTCTATGTGAAATGTGCTAGTGGCCCTCAGTCCCCGCCGGCAAGTATCAGCACCTCAGGTAGCAAAAATGGGCACTCTTGCTTCCCGTCTCCGCAAAAGAACCACATTGCGTGTGGTGATTAAATGGAATCACAAGGTGGTTCCTCCCAGTCAGTGTGGACCGAGGCCTGCTACTGGGGTAGCCTGCGGGGCATTGTGCCACCACTGTTCATGTTATACCTGTTCTACAGTTAGCAAGGGGGCCCCATTCCGCAGGGCTATCCATCGGGCACATTTCACGAGGGCTCAACTTCATGCGGTGGGGAAAAAACAGGAAGCAAATGTTGTTTGAACCTCAAAATAATGTCATGTTCTGAGGCTTAGGTACTGGCTTGGGCTGGTTCTCCCCATACTGTCTACTGTGATAGACACCAAAGAGCACCAAGACAAGTAATGGAAACAGCTCCCGGCAATATAATGTTATGAGGGCGGCCCTGCAAAGCAGCAGTAAATGACAGTGTGATTGTACAAACACACCTTCTCTCCATGAAACTCAGTGTACTGTGAAGTCAGGATGTATCATTGTCATCCCCATTTGCTGATGGGGAAACAGAGGCATGGAAACGTTTATTAATTTACCGGCAATCACAGAGTAATCCAGTGGTTCAGTCAGGCGTGCAACCCAGAGATCCTGGCTCCTAGTCTGCTTCATAACTGACCTCGCTCCTCCCTGCCTCTCCTCCTAACCCTCTCCCCTCTCCACAAAACACCCCACATGCTCTTGCTTTGTGTAATCGCTCCAGATGCTGCAATTTGTCCATCCTCTCCAGCTGTGGCTTTTCAGCAATGCAACACTTGCCCTCTTCAAAGGGCCGGCTGCCCAAAAAGTGACAGGAGCTCATTCCAAGGTAGAACAGGTTTCTGCAGGTCTCGCACTGAGGAACACGTGAACAGACAGGAAAAGGAGGATGCTCTCTGCCAGGCCCTTCCACTAAACCTGTGGAGAAGGGGGGGGGGGGGAGAAGAACTGACATTGCAGCAGAAGGGACGCTCCTCCCTAGCAAAACACTGGTGCCTTCAGCCCCTGTCCTGCTCTCCTTGATGCCTTAAAAAACGTGAAAACCCAAGTTCCTGGTGTGCACTCTTGGCCCTGATAAACAGCTTCTGCCTGTAGGCAAAGTAAGCGCCACTTGAACAGCTAGATGAAGACATCACTCGTCAAGCCTGAGTCCTCTTAGGTAACAAATCTCTTAGTGCTTTATTCACAAGAATGTCTGCATAACGTGCTCACACCTGAGGGTGTCTACTGTCTTCAAAGACACTGGGGCCCCCTCCTGCTTCCCTTCCCTCCCTACCTCCCAGCTGCACCTTGCTTTGCAGGCAGAGGGAAGGGGCAGAAATGCTTTGCTTCAGGATCTCTTGCAACAACAGGAAAAAATCCACATGTAGTTAGAATGTGCTGGCTCTACCCTACAGTCATGTTAGGAAACAAACCTGAATGGTGGACAGAATGTGCAGGAGAGCCGAATCAGATTTCAGGAAGGGAACAGATTTCCACTTCAAGGCTCCAAGGGGTCATTATGAAACAGCCTGTTTCATGGATCTTCTCTCTCTCTCTCCCCATGCCCTTTCCATTTACTCATCTAGCACTGGTCTCTTCTCTGTCTCGCCTCAAAGTCTCCCCACTCTTGATGTAAGAGCGGAACCTTTGCATCTCCTGCCATCCCGCACCGCCTTCCTGTCCGCTTCCAACCAGAAACGTTAGAGAAGCAAAAGACCAATTAGGTTAGGTGAACCAATCCATCTCCATGTTTGGGCAGTATTTGTTCCTAATGCATTTTTTCTGATAAGGTTACACGCATCTTGTAGCAAAGCCATCTCGCACTGGCCACTGATGGAGACTGGATACCAGACTAAATGGCTCACTAGGCTGGCTGAGTACAGCAATTCTGTGTTTCCAGCCTATACACTCCCCCTTACATTTCTGATCTCAGCTAACAATTTGTTCTCCCTTGCTGTGACTTTTAAATCTCTCTCTCCCTCAGCTGTTCTATAGTAATAATACTTTGCACTTCTCTAGCAGCTTTTCTTCAGAGGATCTCAAAGCTAATGAGGAGACAGTGCTAAGACTTGAGAAACCAGAAGGGATCTAACTCTTCCTTGAGAAGTGTGAGTAGGCCGGGTCTGTCATGCATCAGGTAATGGGCCGCACTGCAGAGCATGAGAGAGAATCCATTTGAGAATGGAGGGCACCAGCTTTATGGGCCAGTGACTCCTAGTGTCTATCTTTGGAGAACCATGACCACCCGTCCCATCCTCCCATCTTGCAGGGGAAGTATGAAAGAAGGATAAGCAGCAGAGAAGGGAGCTGGCAGTCCCTGAAGGTCTGGTACCTGTGCCCCACAGCAAATTGAGATGGACCTCAATTGTGAAGTTTGTATTCCCCAGCATTTGGGATTGTTTGGGTCCAGAGTTCTGGTTTGGTTCATTGTAATGGCAGAAACCAACTGTGAAGTTTTGATTTGGACTTTCTGTTTAGATCTGGGGTGTGGTTATGGACCCAAGGCTAGTACTAACGAGTCTGGGCTAGATTCTTTGCTATTCAAGGCCTGGTCAGGAATCTGGAAGTGTTCTGCCCATTACAGTAACACAAGCGAGTGCTCTATGTGTGCAAAGATTTACATGGGATGATCAAATTCTTTCCCATTTCTGTTTTCCATTTGTGGGGTTGTGTTGGATCTCAAATGAATTCTATGATAACAAAGCCATTTACCGTATGTGCCTCTCCCAAGAAACCCAACTCCAGAATAAAAACAGGGACTCAGGAATAGAATAAGGAGGATATTAACTGATAAGATGTAGGTGTGGAAAATTAACACTGTCCTCAACCTGGGCAAATTTTCTGCTGTCCTGCATGGCGAGTGTTTGGCCAAGGTTTGTTGTTTCTGGGAGTAACACCTCTCTCTGCAGCAACAGGAAATGTTTCCATGGTCCTTGCCATGCATCCCAAAGTGTGAAATGCCTTGATCACATGGAGAGGGTGCTGAAAATATCAGCGAAGAGACACTACCTAGAAAAATAAATGGACACATGGCGGGCACTGGGGGAGAGGCTGAGATGGAGCCTGCCCAGGGAAAACAAGTCTCAGTCATGGGTCATGGAGTAAACATAGATGCATTGAACTGCAGCGGGCAGAGGAAACACAGCTGAGCTGTCAGGTGGGAGAGGGTTTGCTATGTAGGGAGGCCAACCATAAAATTGAGTAAACCTCGCCAGCTTACTGGCTGAGACAACATGGAACAATGCAGAAGATGAATTATGCATTTGGACAGCATCCCCTGCCACTGCCTCAGAACCTGCAAATCACCTGGGCACAAAAGGCCAGGGCTTTCTGAAGGCAGGTGCCATGACTTGGCTTTCATCCTACTATCTATCTTAAGGACTTATATGGCCCCTATTATCTAGGACTTTGGGTTCAATTCCCTGCCCTGCAGACTCAGATGGACATCCTGTGTGACCTTGGTGAAGTCACCGAGTCTCTTTGGGCTTTGGTTTCCCATCTGCAAAGTGGGGATAATGGCACTGCCCTGCCTCACAGGGGTGTTATGAAGATAAATAGGTAACGGAGCAAAAAAAGGTAGTGTGATCTGTGTAAGTGTGGCGCGTCTATACCTACGTGGTGGTGTTTTTTATTTCAGGAACTATAAGGAGCCTGTAAACTCAGCTTGTTAAAAGCAGCATTGTGCTGTCACAAATTAAGGTCACCGCTTCAAAAGCAAGAGTTACTTGAAATATTAGGACAGGGAACAACCCCACCTGCAGTTTATGTGCTGCCATTGGTGGATTTTGAGGTATATATGTAACATGAAACCTCTGCCCCTTTGTATTCTATATGCAGCATCTGAGAGCACCCATGACTTTTACTTGTCTGCAGGGAGAGCAGACATTTTGTTCTCAGGGTTGCTGTGATCTGTTACAAAAGAGAAGCACACACTGTGCTCTCTCTCTTGCTTTGAGACTTTACTTTGTTTTTTTCTCGTTATTTTCTTTAGTCTCAAATCAAAAAGGCCTTTTCAATTGAAAGTATGTGATGAACTCTTTGTGCATGGAGAAACGTAGCAGAATTGATCGCAGGACCTGAGCTCAGTCCCTTTCCTCTGGGATCTGAGTTCAGCCCTTCATGATGGGAGTGAGAGGGACTCCTGTGATGGCCCCATCCCATGCTACATAATTTAAGCAGTAAAGTTGCTAGACATTATCATTGCAAAGAAAACATTCTGAGTGCATCACTGATGCCCATGCTGTTGTCCAGTGCTGGCTGACAGACAAACTAAAACAAGATCTGAACTTCCCCTTTCATCTCAACAGGATGACACTTTAGAATGAATCGGCAGTGAAATATTTAACAATTGTTTTTTAGCAAAAATGTCCAGCTACTTTGGGATGGTGGGTGGGACCTGAGTGACACCTTCCCCACCTCCTCTTCCCCTCTGACACCTCAGAATAAGGGTTCAGGTCCTTGCTCTCCAGGGCTAGCAAGGGGTGGGGAGCAGTGTGGGGACAGCTTGTTCAGCGCCTTGTTGTGTGACTCACTGCTCTTGGGTATCCCTTGCTAGCCGATGTCACAACACTGTAACAAGCACTGATGTAATGGCATGACATCCTGACACATGGCACGGGTGACCGAAAGTTACAGGTAGAAACGACTGGGGTACCTGGCTCGGCATTTGGCTCTCACCCTGGCCCACGTGGGACTGTATTTTCCATCTTCCTGTGCCCTGTCTGGACTACCTTCTGATGTAATTGCTCAAACAGTTTGCCTGCCCCTTATTTCTTATGTCTCTTGATGTTGCCTTCATGTCTGGCTTGATTTCTGATTCAGATTTCTAACCACCTTGGTCGGGGCAGGGTATCAGATTTCTAACCATCTTGGTCGGGGCAGGGTGTGTGTCAGATACAGGATTCTGGTTAGAGCCCATCTTTGTAATGAGTAGTGCAAGTATGTAGAGGTGTTTCCTATGTTCCTAGGTTCCTGTGTGCTGGGATCTTGTTCTGTGATCGTGCTGGGATCTTGTTCTGCCGACAAAGCCAGCAGAGCAAGGCTGTCTTATGAACACTGGAGACTTTTGAGTGGGATTGAAAGGAAAAGAATTGTGTGCAAACCTAAAATCTCTTTCCCCATCTAAGCCTTTATGGGGCTGTTGGAAACATGCTCTGGAGAGCACCGCTCTAGCAGATGAGCTCTCCAGCCTTGGCACTCATGGCTGTTTCACCAGTGGCCGGCCCAGAAAGGATGTTTGGCTGTCAACAGCAAACTCATGTTCGCCTCTGGCCAACCTTTATGTGCAGCTGGAGAGTGTTGACCTGGGCTTGGGTGCCTTTCCCGCTCACCCCACCCACCTGTTGAAGAAACCCAGGCATTTGTTCACAATAGTTTCATCCCTCCAGAGCCCTCCCTCGAGTGCTTAGTTTAAGTTTCCCCACCCTGCTGCTTCCTAAAAAAGCCACACTCTTCTTGGCTTCTTCCAGTAATCCAAGGAGTAAACATATCATTCCAGCAGATGTTCCATCATTGGGGCATCTGGAAACAAATCCTATTGGAGGCCTCTGCAGAAAGCCCTAGGACTGAATGGACATGGTCTCCAAGATCTCTTTTCAGCCTCTGATGTCTTTGCCCATAGGCAGCAAGGGGAAGCCTGCACTGCCAGTACTGTATCTGTTCTGTGCATCAGTGTCGAACGTCATTCTCCTTGATCGCCAGTACAGCGCCTTTCACCAGGGCTGAAAAAAAGCAACAACACTGGCAGGTCCAGTCTTTGCCTATAAACAGCCTGTGATCTGTGATGGCTGCCTTAAGCAGAGGTTAGAGGAGAGCTGATTTACTGTGTAACCTTTGGCCAGTCATTAAAGCATCCTGTGCCTCAGTTTCCCCATCTGTTTACCTCCCAGGAGGGATAAGAGGCTAGATTTAATTCATCCATGTTTGCAAAGGGCCTTGAGCTCTATGGATGGAGGGTGTTATATAAGTGCAAAGGTATTATAAGTGCATTGCTGGGACACAACTAAACCTGACATTCTGCTGTGCAAATAGGAGCGAGATTTGACACCAGACTGCCTCAGTGAACTCTTTGCTCTGTAAATAATGTCCAAATCAATTGCACATTGTAAACTTCTAGGGGTCAGTAAGCCCAGACTTCCTCCTGCAGCTGATGTAGTGTGACCCAGGGGGCAAATCCTGCTATCCATTCACTAGTATGAATTCAGCTGCCCTGTGTCTCATTCATGGAGCATTTATCCTTGCAGTCATTGATTTCTCTCTTGCTTTGCTTCCTGTGATGGAGAAATATGGTCAAGTTCAGCTTTACAGGAAGTGATGTAAAGCTCTTAAAGCGGCATTTGGCCTTTTAACAGATTTCTTGCTTTATTTTTTTCATATTTTATTTTCATTTCATTTTTTTCTCTCTACATTTGCCAGGAATTGAGTGACATGAACTAAGAGCAGGTGAAAAGTGCCAGATGGATAGGCCTGAGGTCAGAGCCTGCAGATCACACCAGCAAAAGCACAGCCTGCAAGACACGCAGGTGACTCAGTGCTAATCTAGAAGGGGCCCCGTTGCCCACCCTGCCCATGGCCGGGACATTAACAATGCCAGTTGTAGTGGCTGTTTTGTGACGTGGATACACCTCCGCTAGAAACTGGATTGAGACCCGCCAACTGGTTGTTCATTAGCTCCCCAAGAGCTAACTCACTCGGCTGGCACTTGTTTTGTCTGCATCTTTGTGTTACTACCTTATTCATTCCTTTTTTAGTTTCTTTCACGGTAATATTTTTTCTTTCCTTCTGTTTCTTGAACAATGCTAGGCCAAGAGGCTCTCTTTTCTACCAGCAGGGGGTAGTTTGGAGCAGCACTGTGGTGACAGGGCTCATGCTTCTCTTGAGGGGGAGAAAAATCCACCCCATCCCTCCTTCATCGAATCATAGCATCATAGAATATCCGGGTTGGAAAAGACCTCAGGAGGTCATCTAGTCATGGGGCACTTGCAAATAGGCCGAGGACCCCAACCTCCCAAATCCGCCTTCTTCCTTGATTTTCTTCCTTAAACTTCTCCTTCTCTTCCTCACACACTGATTCAGGCTGGAGCGGGGTGGGGCGGGGTGAGGGGGAGAGAGGGAAATGGTCCTGTAGGTAGGGCATTAACCTAGGTTCAAATTTTCATGGGTTGGATGAAACACAGATCTGACCAGCTGATCCCCCTCAAGCCCCAGTTTGGGATTTGCTGTTGCTAATCCCAAACCATGGTCCCCCCAGCGCATTTCTCCCCATATCACTTAATTCCATATAGTATCTTGCTATATGACCTCGAATGTACTACAAAATGATGCTGGAGGTGACATGTCCAAAAATTTACTGTATGTTGAGGTCTGATTTGTATTATATGCCGTCCATGTAGCAGAATGCCATGATGTATTTAACAATGTAACCCAGGGATCGGCAATCTTTGGCATGTGGCCCGCCAGGGGTAAGCCCCCTGGCGGGCCGGGCCAATTTGGTTACCTGCCATGTCCGCATGTTTGATCAGTCGCAGCTCCCACTGGCCGTGGTTCGCTGCTCCAGGCCAATGGGGGCTGTGGGAAGCGGCGCGGGCCGAGGGATGTGATAGCCTCCCTTCCCGCAGCCCCCACTGGCCTGGAATGGCGAACCGTGGCTAGTGGGATCCATGATCAGCCAAACCTGTGGAAGCCGCAGGTAAACAAACGAGCATGGCCCGCCAGGGGGCTTACCCTAATGGGCTGCATGCCAAATCCCTGATTTAAAATAAAGGGCATCCTGAATGAAAGCTGCTTGTTGCTGAGTATGGAGAAACATAAAGAAAATATCAGATACTGAGACATTATAAGAAATTAATTTCCTTTCCTACTCTACTACATGAATGATTTATAAATAATCAGATCATATCATGAGTATGAAATAAATTACAATTAGTTACTTTTCCTGGGGCAGGGAGAAAGAGCCCAGCAAGATGCCCTCCCCCCATCCTGTCAGGAGAACAAGTCGAAAGCAATAATTTAAGTGTTAAAAGCAGATCTGGCATTGCACAGAATATAATAAGTCCTCCTGAGTGAGTCACAGCTGAAAGGAGATAACCTCATAGGCCATAAAACAAGTAAGGAAGAGATAATCAGTAGATCACATCAGCTGCTACTGACTTCATCCCACAAATATGCATAATTATACAACCAATTTGCTTACGTGACTTAACACTGATGGTATCCCTTGGGAGGCACAAAAAACACCCCGAATGCATGGTGGGAATAATTGTGCAAATCATCACAGGGCTAGTGGATGTTAACTTGATTTAAAGCTTTATTGAATTACGGGCAATTGCTGCAACTGGTCAGTCCCAGGGATGGCACTGACCACTGTGACCTGTGTTTTCCTCACCAATGCTATCTTACAGCTGAAACCAAGCTAGAGAAAACTCCCACTGCTGGGGGGCGGGGGGGGGGGGAGAAGGAGAACAGGCAAATCTATAAGTTGCATTTTGTTGCTAAAAATGCCCAAACTGACTCCAATATAGGTCATAAATTCATTCCTGTGTTAGCAAATCCTGAGTGTATTATCATCAAAATATTCCTGCTTCCATCCAGTTTCTATTGCCTCCAAGCATACCCTCTGCTCCAGCTGAGCGAAAGGTTATTATTTCAAATAATACTTTGCACGTACATGGAGTGTCTCCTTGAGGATCTTGGTTCATACTTACGTGCACAGACAATGACTAGCCTTTGAAATGCAAATGAAGTGTGCAGTTATTGGCATATTTATAAATCCCTAGTATAAAAGGATGACATGTAAATCAGAACTGAAGTCAGCTTTCTGAGTCCAGTGAGCCCAGCCCTGCCAATCCGTTTCCTCGCAAAGCTTGTGCTACCAACAGGTTTGAAGTGAGTGTGTCAAGTGGCAGTTGCTTGTCAGGAATATTCATGCTTCTAAAAAAAAAAAAAGGTTTTGCCTGTCTCAAATTTTGCAGCCGTGCATTTATTTAGGTGGAGGAGAGAAAGCTGAGAGTATGATGGACCACACTTTCTTATGTCCAGCTCTTCCCTCCGTTTGAAACCAGAAATTAACACACATTCTACTGGCTGATCGCTCAGATGGACAAGGCCAATACAGTGGAAATCTTTATACATTAAAAACAAAGCTGGTGATTGAGCTCCTCCATCTTGTGAAATCTTGGCTCTCAACCTCTTTGATAGCCTAGATAGTGTGAAACCTCATTCCCCCTTTAAAATATTTACAACCCTCAGCTGCATGGTTTTGTGGATGGGAATCAGCACTACGCCCAGAAAATCTGACTAGCCCCTAATGAATCCCACAGCTTTTTTGAAAACAGCATGCACAGTATTGGTGAAAAAGAAATTTAGAAAACTGCACGTTCTCTCTCAAAAGTGTGGAATGGATATAAACCCTCCTGCTTCAGAGCCTAAGTCACCTTCCAAGAGACGGGTAGGGGAGAAACTTCCCTGTGGGCAGGTTATTCCATAACTGCCTACTATTTACCAAGGAGTTTCTTGCACCTTCCTCTGAAGCAGGTGGTGTACTAATCACTGCCAGAGACAGGCTACTGTTCCAGCTGGACTGCTGGTCAGACCCAGTATGGTCATTTTCATTTTTTTAAATGAAAACCCAATAGTTTTTGAGGAAAATGGATTTTTTGGAGGGTGGGGTGTGTGTGTGTGTGTAAATTTCCATTTTGACAAAAAGCCTTTTTAAAATTAAAAATCTGCAACCAGCTCTACTGCACACTCACAAAATACTAACACGGTCCCTGCTCCAAATAGCTTCCCACCAGTGTTTCGGAGAATGCCACATTTTTAGAGTCCACCCACAAACACCCAAAGAAGTGACAATTTTGTCCTCTTTTGGCTTAAGGGACCAGCAGAAATACAGAAAATCTCCAACCTGGTCATGTATTGGCCTATAGTCAACTCATTACAACTTCTCCTCCCCCGAAAATTACTGTCAGCTGAAAAGGTAGGTACGATATTTCTTGATTAAATAAATTTGCACCCGAGTGTGGAACAAATTATGGGGAACATGGGCAGAAAGAGGTAGGAAGATTCATTATTGTATTAATTTTTCTTGGCTCAAGAAAAGCAGCAACAGTTACTAATAATAACTTTGTACTTTATTGGCTTCCACCTGAGGATCTCAAAGTCTTTTACAACCATAAGCCTGATTGAGGTAGGGAAATATTAAGACCCCCATTGCACAGACTGGGATAACACAAAGAAAGTTTCAGGGCTTGATTCTCAAACCCTCTGAACACTGAAGTCAATGGGAGCTCTTTTATGTTTGGAAGGCTTGCAGGACTGGACCCGCCCCAACTGACTTGCTCAAGATCTGCAGAAGAACTCAGAATAGAGATCAGATTTCCTGGCTTCGAATCCTAAAGAGTTTTGACCAGTAAGGGAATCGTTCCTTATGGCTGGGGTAGAGAGCTGTGAACACCATCTTATCTGATTTGGCGGTTCATTAAGAACCCAGACCTCAGCTGTGGTTTGCCAAGGATCAGAATCATTTTGACAAACCTGGACTAATTTGCAAGTGAACCTGGGTCAGTTTATTGTTTCAGCTTGGAGCCCAATGGTAACTTGGTTGGGTTTGACCTGAAACTGATTTTGACTGGTTCACATTTTTTGTTTATTTTAAAACAAAGCTGAGGGTGAGCTGAAAGGAAACGTGAACCAGAATGAACCGCTGTTGGACAGGAGACATGATGCTAAGCAACAAGAGGCATTTGTGTTAGAGATGGTGTGATGGGGCTGCTTTACGCCCCCACACTCTGTGAAAAAGTGAGATGCCAATTAACTTGCCTGCTTGCACCTGGAGGGTGGGCCAGGCCTAATTACAGATAAAGCCCAGCCGGGGGGAGATGGGTGTTTTCCATAAAGATAAGGCTGAGCCTATTTGGAGTGGGGAGACAGATCCAGAGGTGGTGCGGTCTGGTCTCCGGGAAGCAAGCCTGAAAGAAGGCTGAAAGGGAGGGAGCAGAACAGAGTAGAGCCACTACTCCAGGGGTGAGCTGCAGTGGTTCTCAACCTGCGGCCCGTGGGCCACTTGTGGCCCAATCAGCACACAGCTGCGGCTCATGTGACATCCTCAGGGCCATACAGGCAGTATATGTGGCCCACAATGGTAAATAGGTTGAGAACCACTGGTTGGAAGCCTGACTGGAGACAGGGACCCTGAGGAACTGTAGCCTGCTGGAGTGACGGGAGGAGTGTGCTAGCCCCTGGTCACTGGAGTTGTTGAAGGCACAGAAGCCTGTGACAAGATGTGGGGACAAACTCTAGTGGATGAGGTGTGCTTATGAGGAAGAGACAGCCAGGTGAACCCACCCTGTTTCTTGATGGGTGTCATTGTGCTGGGTGCTGTATACATACAAAAATAAGACCCACAATGCCCCAGAAAGCTCACCGTCTAGTATAATGACAAGGGCTGGCTAGAAAACAAGAATGCCATGTTGTGAAAAAATGTTGAGGTTTTGAAATTTACTTTTGCTCTGATGTGGAAAGAAAACGAAAAGCTATCCCAATGGAAGTTTAGTTGAAACTGTAGTACATTTCCACAGAAAGGTTGTTTTGACAAAAGAGCATTTTCTGATGAAAGAATGTTTAGTTGAAAAATTCCCAACCAGCTCTAATAATGACAAGATGCAACAGGAGACATGGCTGAAAGGGGAAAAGGTGTAGATGGAAGGATGAGGTCACAGATAGGGCTGGTTGTAAAACCAGTTTAAAAAAAAATCTTGACACTTTATTTTATTTTATTTTTACTTTCAGCATTTCTACAAAAATGTCGATAAATGTAAAAGGGTTCTAAGGTGGTTGAAAAAAATGAAAGAATATCAGTGTTGATTTTTACCAACATCTTTCAGAGGTTTTAAAAAAAGGTTTTGGATTGAATTCAAATTTCTGACTGAAAAGTTTTGCTGAAAAAAATATCAAAACTAGGAAAATTTCAACCAGCTCAAGCAACATTAAAATGTACACAATGTGCAGAATAGCAGCTAATCAGCTGCCTAGCCATTGTCATATGACAGCATTTGTAGGCACCATGGCAGAGCAGGGATCGGAAGGAAGCTGATAGGTTCACTGTTGCAAGCTATCCGTTTTGTCGGGGCAGTCGCCAGTTTGCAGTGTTATTTTGATCTTCGGCAAACAACTGGCATATGTGCAGTGACTGGCTTTTTATTATTATTTAAAGGACTTTAAAAACAAGCTGCTCTTGTTTGTGGTGGTTTCTTTCTGATGAATAACTAAATCTTCACGACCTGCCCTTCTCTGCTTGAAATGTGCCATGGAGGAAAGATCCACAAACTCTCCATCACTGCTCCCCACAACACCATAATTCACCCTCCTTTTGATTGCTCTGTCATTCTAGGACTTTAGATAATAGGCCATTATTCTCAGAATTGCTATTATATTTTATTAATAGTATCAGGGAAAATGTATCACCACAAACTCTGAAAGATTTGCAATTGGAGCACTGACAGCTCTTGGAAAGCGTAATGCATTTAGCTGACCTACTTGATGGATGTAAACTCTGGTCTCTTTCCCCCTCCCTTTCTAGCCCTTAGCAGCATTTTTTAATTCATATAGATAAGTTCCTTGCAGGTAGATAGCACAAACAGCAGGCAGGATGGCTATTACTGTACTTATAAAGAATGAGATGCAGTTTCAGAACATGACATTGGGCATGAGCAGGCTTAGGGGCATAGATGACACAAATAGCTTAGCACATGCAGGCAAGTCAAACTGTTATGATCTAAGGCAGTGTGGTCCAGTGGTTCAGGCATGGGGTTGAGGCCCAGATCTGGGTTCGGGTCCTGTTGTGTGACTGTTGGGGACGTCTCTTTCCCTTCCTGCATTTTGTCTTGCCAATATAGATTGTAAACTCTTTGGAACAGAGACTGTGTCTTGCTATGTGGTTGTACAGAACCTAGCACAAGGGGGCGCCAAACTTGGTGTTATAAATAACAATAATAATTAATAATAATGAAAGACATCGCACATGATAACTTCATTGAGGTTTCCCTGGGACTCAAGGGTCCCCCTGTCAGGATCTACTTGTAAGATGAGGGCCCAGGTGTGTACTATATTGTGTGTGTACAAATGTATCTTCAGGAAAGAGTCCACTCCTGTTTGGGAGGCCTGAATAGGATGTATCCGAAACAGCACCTGCAGGAGCTGGCCAGGTTGCTGATTTTACCACCCGTCTGTGTTTCTAACTGATGGGTTTATTTTATTCCTGAGGGCCTCTCCATTTCTAAATTGGCTTGTGGATCTAAGTATCTTTTAAAGGGAGGACTTTACGTTGCGGGTACACTAGGAAGCCGTTTAAAGAGCAAAGAGTAATTGCAGGTAGTCGAGTCATGCTCTCTCTGATTCAATGTCAGATAGGACAGTGCTTGGATTGTGCTAACAGAGTGAAAAGCAAAAACTAAAAATCAACAGCACTAGTAGTGAAGCGTAAACCTGCACAAGGTTCACTTCTTCATGATGCTCACAAGAAATGACCCTAAAACAGATGCTTTGTTAAAAATGGAGATGTTCAAAGCCAGCCCTTCCCCTGGTCTTTACAGCAAATCCCATCTTCTCCAGACACCTATGGTAGGATTTTCAATAGCACCTAGGCACCTATCTCCATCAAGCTGTTAGGGCCAAGTACTATGTGGAAACTAGGGTGCAGGGGGGTGCTGCAGCACCCCCAGGTTTTGCTCTCTCCCCAGCCCGGGGCTTGGGTCCCAGTTGCCAGCCCTGCTGCCCATCTGCTGGCCCTGTGCCTGGGGCTCTGCGCTGGGGCCCCGCTCCTGGCCCCGCTCCCTGGCTGCTGACCCTGCGCCAGAAGCTCCGCTCCCCGACCCCATGCACAGGGCTTGGCTGCTTGCCCTGCTTCCTGGCCACTGGCTCTGGGCCGGGACCCTGCAGCCAGGGCCCCACTCTAGGTCCCGCGCCTAGGGCTCTGCTCCCGGGGTCCCGACCCCAGCTCTGCTACTGGTCCCACACATGGGGTCCCAGCTGCGGGCCCCATGCCCAGGGCTCTGCTCCTGGCCCCATGCCCACCCCCAGCCTTTGTTCCCTTACCTCTGTCCGGGTCCCCGTCTCCTGGAGACACGGTACTGCTCCCAGCCCCAGCTGGGAGCGGGAGAGGGCAGTGCAGACAGGGGTAAGGGGTCTGGCTTTCAGCACCCCCGCTATTAAAAGGGTCCCAGCGCCACTGCTACTGGGAGTTCCTCCCATTGACTTTGCACTGTACATGCTAAGGCCTGACTTGCAGACACCTTATGCATGTGAGTCACCCCTTACATTCCAATCCTGCAGTGAGGTCGATGCAGATTCAGGGGGTTTGCCTGCTCAGAGAACACTGCAAGATCTGGTCCTCAGATTGTAAACTGGGCAGGGCCTGGTCCATATTTGGCTTTGTGAAGCACTGAGCAGGCTGTTGGCATGTTAACAGATAATAAACAATGATAATGATAAAAAGATCCTTCCTCTATTGCCTTCAGCAGGAGGAAGGTGCTATTTGACATGAGACAGGCTCCTGGATTTTATAATGAGTGTGTCCCTTCAATCACTGTTCCGTGGTCACTTTGCACTGCCTTGCATGTGGGTCTGAGGCTTTTCTTTCCCAGTCAGCCTTTCCATGCATGCCTCTCCCTTTGAAAGGCATCAGGTGCACTGAATTATACTGGCTTTGTGCGCTCCTTTCCCTTGGTTGCTGCCAGCTCATTCCAAGGCCCTTGCCAGCCCATGCTAAAGCACCCTGTCTACCACAGCTGGCCTGCCTCTGTTAACAGGCAGACAGGAGGCAGGAGGGGGAGCGTTACTTTCTCCTGTCAGTTTATTAACACTTTGTGCTGCCATTTTGACTGTACTTTGGGAGGGGAAATAAAAGGATCTAAAGTTGAACTCCTAAAGGAAAGGGGGATATCCATTGCAGTGGGGATTAGCTCTTAGCTGCTGGCCATATACTACCTCTTCCCTGCTTGGGTGCCCCTTCCAATACTGCACTCTTATGTCACAATACAAACTCTCTGGGTCTGTATATGGTCATGGCCTAGCAGCTGGAACCAACTATATGTCTTTGTGAATTTAATTACTTAGTAAACACTGCTTTAGGTGCCACAGAAGGCCCTCTTCTATACTTTGTTAAAGTAGGGAAGTTAAATTATTGGAGCAGGGGATCTATATACGTGCAAAGAATGGTGAATTAATTTGTGTCTCCCTATTACAGATCACAATAGCCTTACACTGGCTAGTATCCTACACCTGAGTAGTCTCACTGCAGTCAGTGGAATAAGGTACTGCACAATCTGAAGAAGGGAATCACAATCTGGCCCAAGGAAACTGAGGCACAGAGTGGTTAAATGGGGTGCCCATGGTCAGACAGTAACGTCAGTGGCAGCTGGGCATAGAACCCAGATCTTCCCATACCCAGTCCTCTGCTCTAACCATTGGAGGCTGCTGCCTCAATATCCTTCACTGAAAGAGCTCAATGTCTTATACAAACATTAATGAACTGAGCCTTAGGACATCCCTGTGAAGTAGGGAAGTATTATCCCCAGTTTACATATGGGGAAACTGAGGCACAGGGCCCTAAATGGGATTTGTGCTCCTGAATCCCCAGCATGGCAGAGCAGGGAATAGAAGTCAGAACTTCCATCTCCCACTCCAATCCTTTACCCACGAGATTCCATTATTTTCCATTCAGAGAGTGCACATGGAGCACTGAATAAGAATGCAGACAGCATTCACTTCTGGGATTTTACTAATGAAGGGTTGTTCCTTGGAATATATTTGCTAGTGCTCTGTTCATTCTAGTTTTAAATGTCTCAATAGAACTTCCCTTGGGAGACTTCCACAGTTTAACACATTCCATCATTATTTCCTGATACTCAGCCCAAATTTTGCTTCTTTTCATTCCATTATTTCCAGTTCCACCCCCCAAAACCACCCTAAATAAATGCTTTCTGCCAAAATTTTCAGACCCGAATGCTTAACATTATGCTTCTAAAGCCATATTTAGGAATTCTGGCCTGTTCTGCAGAGCTTCTGAGCAACACAGCTCCCACTGAAATGAAGGACATCTTCAAATGTACTGACTTGGAAAAATCAGACTTTTAGGCGCCTCCATATGGATTCAAGAGCCTCATTTGGGGTATCCAGGTTTAAATATTTTGTCCCTCCATCCTTGATCTATCCACCTTGTAGGCAGATATAATTGCTGACTAATCATCAGTAATCTAAACTAGTCAAAGTCAGTTCTTCCAATCCCCCCCTCTTCCAGTTCAACTCCTTAATTTTTGCGGCTGTTCTTATCCAATTTGTCTGCAGCTTTGTGTTGTCAAGATCCCCAGATATGAATGCAGTGTCTTTCACAGTCTTGCTATAAATTAACAGAGAGAGAGAGAGCAACACCTCTGGTTATACCTGGTCCTGACTCAGTATCGGAGGAATGGACTAGGTGACCTCTTGAAGTCTCTTCCAGCCCAACATTTCTATGATACCTGGCTTGTATGTTAAGGCAACCCAAAACTGCATTGGCTTATTTTTGTTTGTTTGTATTCCACAACGTGTTGCTAGTTCATACCCAATTTTCTGTCTGTTAACACACTGAGGCCTTTCCAAGTACCTCCTTACCCGCTGCGTTCCGATGTGGGTATCTGCCTTTCAAATTGGTTTCCCAGCCGTCGGTATTGGCTTGCAATTTCCCTGATCAAATATCCATTTTGTGCAGGTTTCTCTCTCCGCAAGTCCCTTTTGGATTATTTCTCTGTCCTCCTTGATTGTTTGCAACCTCTCCCACTTAAGCATTGTCTGTGAATTTCATAAATATATGGTTTACTCCTCTCAGACCATTAATGAAAATGTTTAAGTAAGACCTTATCTATCACCAACCCCACCTGTGGAAAAAAAAAATTTGTGAGGTGTGGAGCTTTGTGAAGTATGGTGAGTTTGTGTGGCTACCTACCCTGCAACATCTGGGATCATCTGGGTATAGAGTTCAAAAGTCTTAGCTGGAGCTGGGTTACAGCCTGAACCTCGGAATTAAGTGGCATTGGATATAATTTGCAATTGAGGACCCATTGATGCAGTTCATTTTTGTTGCTTATATATCTCTCAAGAGGGTATTCTGGTCCAATTAAAATAACTGTAGTTAATTTATAAGGCATGTTTCCCTGACTGTATGTCAGGAGGCAGAACAAGAAAGTCACTGGTGAGAAGTCCGGTTCCTGTTTGATGGGATTGCTTTGAAGGAGGCCTTCGGACGGGGAGCCCTTTGAAAGAGCAAAATGATCAGTGTAGCAGCAGGGAAGGCAGAGGACTCTTTAAAAAGAAGAAGAAAAAAGAAAGTAAAAAGAAAGTTTATAAATAGCTGTAGATGGAAAAGCAGAGAGCTCACACTTTGATGGAAAAGGGGAGGGTTTTGAAGTTTCTGTACAAAGGCTGCAGCAGGATTTTATTCTGAATGACATTGAAGAGAGCCTCAAGGAAAGATCAGTGTGATTGGATATGAACCCATGCTGCCCTGCAAGACTCTTGTTCCATCAAGGTCCTGGTGAAATGGACTAGGAGGATGTAATTGAAGTGCTTAAAAATATTCTAGTCTATTTAGGTTCTTATCACCCACCCGTTATTCTGACATCTGAGTGCCTTGTCCCCAAACAAACTTCCTAGTTGAGAGAAAGAGAGAGAGAGAGAGAGAGAGGACTCAGTAGTAACACCTGTAGGAGGGGACCAGTCAAGCCTGGACTTTGCAGCACATTGCCTGAACAGCTCTACATCACCTAGTGACACCATGTGGGCTGGAACCTTCCATGGGATTTCCCAGGAGGAAGAGTCCTTCAAGAAAGCCTCCACATCCTCCTGGACTTAGCAGCCATGGCTTACAGGGGTAGTGGGAGGGGCATGCCGCTCCTGTTTCTCATGTACCACAATAGAGAATGGAATCTAAGGGCAGGAAGTAATTTTTTCCTTAAGCGCATGGAGCCATGCACCAGCTGTGATAGCCTTCCTCACGTTGGGTAGGACCTTGCTCCCTAGTTTCAGTGGCAATACACATGGAGTAAGGTGCACCATCCAGTATATGGCCACTGTGGAGGAGCCCAGTGCACAAAATGTGTCTGCTCAGAACAGTAGGTAGGAGAGAACACGATGGACTCCAATGTTTCTTATTGGGTTAAGGTAAATATAAATAAAGGAAATATTACTGACCCCCAAAGAGTTCAAAAATCATGTGTGGCCCCAAAATCATGAGATTGACTTAAAAATATAAATGTGTGGGGAATGTTTGCTCCTTCTAGTTTTTCAGAGCCTTTAGGATTCATGATTTCAAGCTTTTCTCTATAATTGTGGGGCCAGAAATTTCCTTTTTTTTTTTTAAAAGCTGAGAGTCTCACGTAATCACAGGACTCCAGGAGCTGGGTCTCCAAGAAACACACCGCGTCTCATGAGGCTCACAATAAAGTGGCAAGAGTTGGCAACACTACTGCAGTACTTACAGTTTCTGTAGCGATTGACCAAAAGGAAATGTAGTAGTGGTTGCACTTTGAAAAAGAAAAGGAGTACTTGTGGCACCTTAGAGACTAACCAATTTATTTGAGCATGAGCTTTCGTAAGCTACAGCCACGAAAGCTCATGCTCAAATAAATTGGTTAGTCTCTAAGGTGCCACAAGTACTCCTTTTCTTTTTGCGAATACAGACTAGCACGGCTGTTACTTTGAAAAAGCAATACATTGTTGAAAAACGATAGTCAAGAACAGATACAAGTTTCAGGATGCCTGCAGGACAATGTAAAACATAAGGGTATTTGTTTGCTGTCACCCAGAAGGAAATGGCTTTCAGTAATTGGCAGAAATTGATGTAGCAAGATAAACTGGTGGATTGCGTACTGCTTGTTGTGATAGGACACAGAATAGTTACAGTGAAAGGCATAACAGTGACACTGCAGTACCGAATGCTCATCCGGCGATATTGCTTTGCAAGCACCCATGGACAGGCAATTAGAAGGAGTGCAGAAGAAAGGAATAATTTCATCTGTAGAGTTTAGTGGGTGGTCATTGATTGTATGTGTATGATCCTAAAACTAGTGGATAGGTGAGGCTGGGTGGGGACCATTGAGCCTGATGGCAGGACGTAGAGAAGTATCCATTTCCAAACCCACAAGATTTATTTGCTGAACTGTGAGGAGGGGTGAAGTTTGCAGATTTCAGTCTTCAGGGCTGTCAGCAGCACTAAATTAGCTTTTAAAAAAACTTGCTGATTGCTGAGAAGACAAATTACCCACTGTGTGCCTTAGGGGCAAATTAATTGTATTTTTGTCTAAAATTGCAGTTGCCCTGGTCTTTTTCTGATTTTCAGTGGTTTATAGGTGAGCAGTAGAAGAAAGACACTCCATTTTTGAAACTTGCACTTCAAATGGCTTCAAAATAAACTAGTTTAGTATTAAAATGTTGGCAGAAACAACAGCATAGTTTTTTCCACTGCTAATGAGTGAAATGGGGCTTTAAAAATGGCTGTAATGGTTATTTGTATTATCATAGCACCTAGTAACATGTTCCAGGACCTCATTGTGCTAGGAGCTGTACAAACACCGAACAAAAATACCGTCCCTGCTCCAAAGAACTTACAATTGAAAGTGAGTCCAAATCATTAAAATTCTGATGTGGCAGACTCTCCTGCATTTTCACACAATTTTGATCCTGGTCTGGACCTGAACTTTGTGGCTAGTCTGGATGTTTACCCTGAGCTGAACCAAAATTTCTTTATCTCAGCATCTCAGACCATTGGAGAAGTTTGGATACAAATTCAAATCTGTCTAATAATGGGGAAAGCATACTTCTTCCTCTAACCACCCCTGAATTTTGGGGGAATCTGGATCCACATCTGTAATTTTGTACCTCTAGCCCATCTCGCACAAGCATCTCAGTGCTTTCTTCTGTAGTATGGCCATGGGACTCCCATGGTGCACTGCTTCTCCTCACCAAGAGGGAGACCATGGTGCATCCTGGGAGATGTCGTCTGACTGGGGAGCCTGGCCTATAGAGAAGAAAGGGAGCATGAGACACTCAAACCACAGTTTCCATGAGGCACCAGGTTGGCATTTTTGAATCTAAACATTTCAGTTTTTAGCCAAAATATTAAGGTGGCTTTTTTTTTGTTGTTTTTTGTTTATTTTTACTGAAAAGTCAAAATTTCATGCCAAGTCTCCCGCCACTCCATTTTCTGACCACTTTGCTTCCTTTCACATCCCATCTACCATGGTGAAAAAAAATGTTTTGAGGCAGTGCATGAGAACAATTCCTAAACTCGATTTGAGCCTCTGTGTAGATGGGACTTAAAACAGAGGTGTAATCTGGGATTAGCAATCCTGTCAGTAGAGAGCCATTGTTGCTAACTCTCCTGGTTTTATCACTATTCTCACTCTATTTGATGTTCCAGACTATGGAGAGGTATGTGATTAGGTAAGAACCACAGCTTTCATTAAAACAAAAGTAAGTTTCTAGCCCTCATGAGTGTAGGGAAAAGCCTGAAAAATGTGAAGTGCACCCTACTGGCTCAAAAACCAGAAGGCAAATTAGAAAAAAACCCAAGTTGATTAAAAAAAACCCAACCCTTTTTTTTGGTCCCGACTCATGGTTTTCAAGTGCTCGGGATTGGCAATACAGCGCTAGTGATAGGCAGATGCTTGGTAGTTCTGTGATTGGGAAAGGTGGTGGGAAGACCCTTTTCTGGTATTATTTTCTAGAGGCCTAGTTATTTACCAGCCTAATTCAAATGGGAAGCAAAGAGATCTTTGACTCAGCCCTTTCATCCTTTCACGGTAGGGCAATACGCAGACAGCTAACAGCCAAAGCATTACTCATAGTCACACCAAAGGCATCCGGTTACCAAATACATGTGATGAAATGTGGCAGAGGAGACAATCAAACCTATCAGCAATGAGTAAACACAGGTGGGTTAAGGATATACCTCTGTAGTGAAAGAGGTTGTTCGACTTGTCCACAGTGGTTCTAGTTGCTTCTTGGGCAGTACTAATTAAAAGCTCTTTGTTCTATCCACAGTCCTGTGGGATTTCTCGGCTTGGAAGAAGCTTGTTCAGTTCATGGAAGTGTCCCTGTTTGGGGGAGGTCATGACCACTCTGGCCCTAATGTGGAGTTTGTTCCAGTCGACACAAACTTTCCATGAAGGGGAGGCGGAGGGTGGAATTTTTCAATGTGCCTTAAAGGTGTGAGGTGTCAACTTGCAAATCTGACAGGTTTCAGAGTAACAGCCGTGTTAGTCTGTATTTGCAAAAAGAAAAGGAGTACTTGTGGCACCTTAGAGACTAACCAATTTATTTGAGCATAAGCTTTCGTGAGAAGTGAGCTGTGGCTCACGAAAGCTTATGCTCAAATAAATTGGTTAGTCTCTAAGGTGCCACAAGTACTCCTTTTCTTTCAACTTGCAAATCATCTCTCTGTTATAACTGAGGCTTGGGGGAGGGTCAGCTGTTCTGCTTCATTGACACTGAATTAGTCGCTTAGCTGGAGGACTAAAGAGAGGAAGAAAAAAAAATCCTCTGGAAGACAAGTTCTCCAGTATACAAGATTGGTGCTAATGCTGAAATAATAAAGAGGGGTTGAAAAAAGAAAAAAAAATCCCACCCTTTCTATTGCTGTTGTCTCCCTGATGGCTGGTTGGGAGGCACTAGAAAGGGTTTATCCCATTAATAATAATTTTCACTTAAGCTTAATCTCTCATTCAGGAGATCAACATGCTTTAAAAACACAAGCCCCTCTGTGAATCGTTTTTATCCCCATTTTACAGAGGGGGAAACTGAGTCAGAAAGAGGTCTGATTGTCAGAGGTGCTGGCCACCTGCAGCTTCCATTGACTTTAGTGGCAATTCTAGAGGCTCATCACTTCTGAAAATCAGGCCTCACTAATGCCAGGTTACACAACAAGTCTGTGCCACAGTCCAGGGTAGGACCCACACAGAAACCATCACATTTTCACTCATTTGTTCACATACTAGACACTTCTCTACTTGTGAGTGTGACCAATGGCAATTCTACCCTCCTCATCAGCCCACGTGGCTTTGTTTGGCAACAACCAAATATTGCCCTTTCCCTTCCTTCTAGGGTCAAACTGGGAGTTTTCATGAGTTTGCTCCAGATGAGAATTCGCTGTATGTTTGCAAAAAAGTGCTGATCTCATCAAAGAACAGAATGAGCTCCCTGCAAGTGGAAGCAGCTGCCTTTAATTTTCATGGAAAAGTTGAGGCAAGATGGACAGGTCACTTTTTCTCATTCCCAGGAAGATGTGATTTGTCTCCAAGGCTGCCTTTTTACCAGCAGTGGGAATTTGGTTGGCCATTTGCAGATGGACTTCCCCAGGTTCTAGGAAAGCCCCATAAGCCACTTAACCAATTCCTTGATGTTTCCTGTCCAGCCCTCTGGAGACTCCTGCAAATTCTGGGCTGCGGAAGGAGGGCTAATCATTTCTAGGTGAATGTGGAGTGAAAAAGAATGAAAATGCCTCTGATAGAAGTTTGTTAGCCAGAGATCCATTAGTTCTAGGTGTGAGGGGGGTACTGCAGGATGGAGAGGGAGGAATAGTCAGTCACACTGGTCAGAAGGTATCAAGGGACATGTCTATTCCCCAAATGAAAGATTGAGAGATGTTGAGCTCTCTCCATATCTAGCCTAATGGTTGAGCCCCAATGGGGTCCCTGGGCTACACCCCTTCCCCCAACAACCCATATTTCTGCAGCTGCTGTCTGGTATTGCAAATAGCATTGCTAATTCTAACAATGCAAATATTTGAGGTCCTCTGCACTCATCTTAATCCCCACTTAATCCCATATGGAACATTCAGGGAGCTGTGGTCTTTCGGAGAGTCCCTCAGACCTCCTGCATGTGACCCCAGCGCCAGGCAAATAGCGTGACACTTCTGACTTTTGCAGAGTGCATGTTGACTATTGAACCAGAAGCTTTAAGGTCCCAAGCAAAGAGAGAGAGTGGATTACCAAATTCAGCATTTCATTTGTTTGCCTCCTTTGTGGACCATGAAGGGCACTCAGCAGAAAGAAGAAGCAACGCTAAAATGACTGGTGATTTACTTGTGTCCCCTTTCCCAGTTTTGTCCCACTCGTGGATTAGACATTGAACCCAATCTCCCTCTGTACCAGACTTTCCCATCCCAAACAGACTCCTAGGATTTCTATTTCTCTCCTAGGGAAGCCCCTCCATTAACCCAAACTCTGGCTTCTCTTATTCCTCTACCCAATGCAAGTAAGTTTTCCCTTCAAGAGACCTGAGCTCTAGTTAATTTGCATTTTGGTCTATAAGTTACAGATAAATAAAACACATCTTTTATATAGAGTACTGATTTCCTCTGCAGAGGGCATTATTTTTGATTGCTCTTATGGGCCTGATCCAAAGCCCATAGTAGTCAATGGAACAATTCCCATTTGGATCTGGCCCTGAAGAAATATACTGTAGCTATTACCAGCAGGACAGTGGGGTGGGAGGAGGTATTGTTTCATGATTTCTGTGTGTATATAAAGTCTGCTGCAGTTTCCACGGTAAACATCTGATGAAGTGAGCTGTAGCTCACGAAAGCTCATGCTCAAATAAATTGGTTAGTCTCTAAGGTGCCACAAGTACTCCTTTTCTTTTTGCGAATACAGACTAACACGGCTGTTCCTCTGAAAACTGTAGGCATGGGATCATTGATTAAAGCCCAGGATCTGTATTCAGGAGATGAGAGTTCTATTCCAGACTCCACCACAGCTTCATTATATGACTGAGAGTGAGTCCCTTCAACTCTCAGGGCCTCAGTTTTCCCATCTGTGAAATGGGGATAACATTTACTACAAAAGGGTGCTTTGAAGCTTTATTAATTCATGTTTGTAAAGTGAATTGAAGAAAAGTGCTATGGGCCAGATTTCCAAAAGAGTTCAGCTCCGATTTTGAATCAACCCTATTTTCAAAAGTGCCCTGCACCCAGCAGCTCCTGTGGTGAACTGTGTGTTGAGCACTTCTGAAAATCCAGCCAAAGTGCCAGTAGATTTCTTGTTAAAGGATGCACTGGCTCTCTCCTGAATCTTATCTACGGTCCACTTCGCTGCTGTTCATTCCTCTTTTGTTTCTTTTAAGTAAATCCTTTCCCCCTCTTTTTTTCTCCAAAACAACCATAAACTGCATGAAAAACAAGAGTTCTGCTCTGTAAGTCCCATAAAATCGATCCATCCTAATGAACGTTCTAACAATGACAACCTTCGGCCAGTCTCTCTGATCTTAAATGAAACTCCCCTTGTTCTCCTGATTGTCATATTACGAGGAAAATGTGAAAGAACGTCTAGAAGAACTAAAGAGAGGCAGAATTTTTGTCGCTCTCTTTTCTCACTCAGATCCCTTTATGCTGCCTTCCTCCCCCCGCACATCTCTCTCCCCTCTCACTCTCTGCCTCAGTTCCCATTGAAATGTCAAATGCCACAGTTGTCTGCAACTGAAAGAGAGGCTCCCCGGTGGGAACAGAATGCCCTTCTAACCTGAAGGCCCCGGCTGTTCTCTTCTCCCTCTTTGGTGTTTCCCATCCTGCTTTCTCAGCAGATGTTGTGTGGGGTAGCTCAGGCTGTAAAGGAATGAGCTTCTTTTCACCTGGCTGTGTGAATGGGGCTGGCACAGAAATGCTTGGTCACTCTCTCAGGCTCCAGCACCAGCTTACACAGAAAGAGATTTTTTTTCCCAGGGTAGATTTCTTTTCTTTTAAGTAAGAAAAGATGAAAATAGGAGAGAAAAGCGGTGTGTGTTTGAAGCTTCCTCTGTGGTACCAAAGAAGGCCTAAGAGTTTTGTCACTGCTAGGGTTTTTGTTCAAGGCCTTTCCTCTCCCCTTTGCTCTAGATCCCAGTTTTCCCAAGCAGCTGACAAGATAGCCATTTTGCAAACGTTTGAGAGCTTTTCAGATGGCGTATATTTTTGTCCATTTCCAGCCCCCGAAACGTCATGTTGATGTGAAATGGCGTGCAGAACAGCAGCTAGGGCTGAGACACCACTTTAGCTCCCAAACGGGCCCATTTTAGCATGACAGAGATAAGAAAATGCTGAGCCATGGGTCTGTCCATAGGGTGCGCCGTCTTCACCATAATATTTTAGAAAGGTGGAGGAGATAAGTGGGGAAAAAATTATTCACAGTCAACAACTTAGTCTTAGGCTTTCAGGGCAGTTTTGTACAGCCTTAGTCCTTCGGGTGGGCCTTTTTGTATGCAGATCGGTTGACTTCAGTGAAACCCTGTGTACATTCAAGGGCCTGTCTGCAAACATTTGACTGCAGGCTTTCGATCATAGATTGTAAGATCTTCCCATCTTTCTACTGCTCCAGAAATTTGATAATCATATAATACATTTCTAATGAATAGATCATGGCTATTTTAAAATACTTCGGGGTACCTTGTCAAGGCTTCTCTTTTGACGTTTACACACGTTCCAATCCCAGTTGCTTTTTGAAATCAAAGTGCATTTTTACAATGGCTCATTGGAGGCTGTAAATGATGCACATGGGATTAACTGGGCTCATATTGCCTGCTGATGTGCCTCCCACTTGCGTTCACTTCACTGGAAGTAGGACTGGTGCCCTTGTGAGTGAAAAACATCTTTAAGAAGCTGGGCACCGTGTTGAATCTTGGTTAGTGCTTTGCAGGACTGAGCTATTCATTATCCATTGGTATTACAATGGGGAAGAGTGTCAAACCAATTTGGAAGCACCATTGAGGTGAAGTGCGCATGTCCCTCAGTAGTTAAAAAGTCCTTGTCTGAGATGGATAGATTGCACCAGTAAGGAAATGTTCTATTCTTTTGCCTCTGGGAATCTGAGATCAAATTCTGGTAAAGAAAGGGAACGCATAAAATGAGTTAGATGGGCCTGACCTAATCTGTACTGAACTTTTGGCTCTGTGCATCATGCATTTGGGAACATTTGGTGTTTTCTGCTCAGAAGAGATTTCCGAGTGGGAGGCTTATCTGAGGTCATGTGCATTGGCTGTGCTTGTGTGTAGTGGGGGAAGCTCACAAAGCATTTTCCCTGTTTCTATTTAGTACCCTCATCATCCCCTCACATCTACAAGCACTAAAATTAGTCGTATCAAATGAATAGAGAGGCCATAATAATTCCTAGTTCTCACTGCAGATCTCAAATAGTTTGACAAAGTGAGTAAATATCATTATTTCTATTTCACAGATGGGGAACTGAGCTGCAAAGACTTGCCCTAGGATATCCAGCAGTAGAATCAAGACTAGAATTTAGGTCTCGTTTAAGTCAGTGCTATTCAAAGTGGTGGTTCGCGGACCGGTGCTGGTCCACGAGTCATCGGCTGCCAGTCTGCATGCACACTGGGGAAAAAAATTGCCGCATCAGATAGCTTGAGAAGCGCTGGTCTAAGTCCTAGTCAAGCAGCCTTATCTACTGGATCATGCTGCCTTCTAAGAGGCTTATTCCACAAGATACGTCTTGAGCTGTAAGTGCTGTATATTGTTAAGGTTTCCAAATTAGCCCCTGGCTGGAGTCAGTGCATTTCGGTGGAGATGATGCATTGCAAATTGTTTCATCTGTGACTGCCTGTGACAGGGTGCTTACACAGAACGGCATGGCCTATACATGCATATTTTGTGAAATAACTCTTCAGTCCAGCAGAATGGAAAGATTAACTGAATTAACCCTCTTAGTTTGTTCTGAATTACTCCAGGTACAGCTAGATTCATTTGGGACTCGGAGTAACATGGCATCGTGGCTGGCACTAGATTAGCTGAAGACAAGTGCAACTGAAATAAAGCATTATTGTCTTGCTATGCTAGCCTTCACCAAAATAAAAGACAGCTGGGTGGGAAATAGCACGCAGCTTCCAAGAAGCATCCATGGTGTTACCATAGACTGCCATGAATATTAGCCCTGCTAGGCAACCAGCAAAAAGAGCTGCAGGCAGCCATATCCCAGGCCAAAAGGAGAAAGAAAGGAAGAAAAAAAATGTAGGCAGCTAACCCTGAGAAAAAAAGAGAAACCGTCTTCGTGATCATGCGCTGGACTGGAAACCTTTTTATTTTAATCCTCTGTGTCAAATTCTTTCCCTTCCCTTTCACGCCCAAGCAACCATTACTGGGGTTACATCCACACTGTGCATCGGTTGGGTGGTCATGGACCCCACCCTCCAATGTGCCTGACCTTCCAGATGGTTACGATGTAGCTGGAGGGGAGATGCAATACAGAGTTGCCTGGAACATAGCATGTAGACATATTCATAAGTGAAGAATCTGGTTTTGTGTATTAACCTTTGTACTCTCAAGCTTAAAATCCTAAGACCATTGAAATCAATGGGACTTTTGCCATTGACTTTGGTAGAGTCAGGATTTCACCCCAGGTGTCCCAGAGAACAGGGATTGCACAAGCCAATGCAGCAGCCATGATGGCCAACATTTTCACAAGTGACTAGTGATTTTGGGTGCCCAACTCGAGACACCTTAAAGGGGCCTGATTTGCAGAAAGTGCTGAGCACCTGCCCTCTGAAACATCAGGCCCCCTTTAAGGTGTCTCAAGTTGGCTACCCAAATCATTAATCACTTGTAAATCTTGGCTTGTGCACTCAGAAATAAGCTCTTGCATATCACTGGACTTTTAGGGCCACATCCTGGTACTCTCACTCACCCTGAGTCCCTTACACTGTGTGTGCTCCCATTAGTTGTAACAGGACTACTTTCAGAGTAACCCTACTCAGCATGAGTAAGGGTACCAGAATCAGGGGAAATTGTTCTGTACAGTCAGGGGATGCTATTTTCAGTGGTGCACTACTGGTTAGGCCCGAGGCATTCTCTTTCAGATAGAAAACTTATTTCAGGAAGCCTCAGAGCGCTGCTCTTTTGGGTCTGGTGTTGTGTTTTAGCCACCACTCTGAAACAATGGCCCTGCTTGGTGGCCGGTTTCATTACATGGGTCATTTATCGGAAAAGAGTGTTGGCAGCTGACTGGCATGGGAGCAGCAGCAGAACCAGTGTTGCCTGATTTAGGAGGTTAATATTAATTTGGATAGTACGGGTTTTAGGCTCGCCAATCTGTTTGATCAGAAGATAAAAGTTCCTGTCCCGAATCAGGCTCCACAGAATTTACAAAGGACCGTCGGGGGTATGACAGGAAGCTCACCACTGAGACAGATATAGCCATACGGACTTTTTATTAAAATACATGAAGTAGTAATTAAATGGTAAAATAATCAGAATTACAAAGTTACAATTGTATTACTGGTATTCAGAAGATACATATGGTAATATGGTATTATATGCTACAAAGCTTTGGTTAATATACTCACACCCATCCTTGATAACCTGGTGGTGAGAGACACAGGACCAGCCTCACCTCTGGCGGTTCAGGTTCCTCAATTCTTGGCATTGAGAGGAGATCTGAAACTTGGGCCAGTCAGTAAGATTGTAGTGTCTGACACTGGAACCAGAGAAGCTTATTTACTGGGTCATTAACAGCTTGGCTTCCAATGCTTGCAGCTTCTTGGGGCAACTTTTCCCCAAAGACCATTTGCTGAACACACAATATGTGTTTGTTTTGTAGCGTATCTTTCAGACACACTGTCTCCCGAAACACTTTCCTGACTCAGGCCCTGATTCTGCAAAGTATTTAAACATATGCTTAACTTTAGACACACGCGTACTCCCGTTGATGTTAATGGGACTTTGCTGGACTGAGGCCTTAAATGGCACAGTTAGAATAGTTAATAATACTCAGAGCTGGTCTATGCAGAGACTTGCACTAAAAGAACTAAATCGCCTTAATTCACACCTTGAGTTATTTCAGTACAAGTTCTGTGTCTGCACACAGTTATTTTGATTTAGCTAACGTCCTTTTTTTTTTATTAACTGAATCAAAATTATTACTCTGAACTAAGATACAGATTTACACCAAAATAAACGAATCTTCAGTCAATTTAGTTATTTTTTTCAATCTTAGGTTCTTATCTCCCGCTCCTCTCCTTACCGTTGTATCTGAGCACCTTACTACCTTTAATGTATTTATTCTTACAATGCCCTGTCAGGGAGGGCAGTGCTGTTATTCCCATTTTACAGATGGGAAACTGAGGCACTGAGAGGTGAAACAACTTGCCAAAGGTCACACAGGAAGTGTGTAGCAGAGGAGGGAACTGATCATGGCTGTCCTGTCTCTGGCTTGCATGCTAACCACTGTATCATCCTTCCTCTGGGTGTAATTTGGGTGCAAGTTTGTGTTTAGATCAGCCCTAAATAATAGCAGAGGGAGCGAGGAATGGAAAGGCTTAATCAAGAGGGAGAAGAGATACTTTTAGCTGAGATTTGAAGTGAGACAAAGAGCCAATAAGATGGAGTGATACAGGCCTGTTACCCGCACAAAATTCTGTAGGGGCACCCACGTAGGGGCACGCTAGGGGCACCCACCTTTACCCAGTTCCTAGGGCTCAAGGCATAACCCTCTTAATTTAGCCATCCACCCTTACCCAATTCCTAGGGCTCAGGGCATAATTTTCTGCAGGTTTGCAGGACCTTTTACCAGTGAAAGAGCCTTACACAGTAATATCCTTATCCTCTATTTATTGACAATTACCAAAAACAGAACGCACACACTATACATACATCACTCACCACTCCCAATAAGACAGATGAACTTTTCTTGATGGCCAGTCAGGATCCGGTCCATCTGGGGGGCTCCAGCTTCTGCACGGTGTCATTGGCAGGGTATTGAGGTCTGGAAGCTCTGATCTTGGGGCTGTGTCCTGGAGTTGGTGCCCCAAGAACTTCCTTTTGGAGCCCAGTTTATATAGTGAAACTTGAGTCCTGCTTAACTGTACCTTAACCAATCATTATATTAAAATTTTATTAACCAATCCTAACATATTGTAACCAAATTCTCTAACCAATCCTACACCACCACCTTAATTAATTTACACATAGTAAAATTAATGATGTAACAGACAGAAACAGTCAAAGAACCAGACAGAGATCATGCAGACAAACAATAGGGAAGTGGGGACCAATAAGATAAAACAATAGAGAAATGAGGATTTCACGACCACAATTATTGATAAGTGATTGCTTGCCAGAATGACTATTGCAGACAGGATGCCATCGAACTAAGTTTTCTTTACCATCTTAAGATCTGTTTCTCTATCTGGTGATAGTGGGTACTATTAGGACGGGGTCTCGTCCTTAACAGTCTGATATTACATTGTTTTAATGTAATTTAGATGGAATGTGAGGATGTGACTTCCTGCTTCTCAGCTAATGGCTGCTGCTCTCCTAATCTGGCTGCAGACAAAGGCCTTAGGCTTTAGGCCTTACAATATGGCTACAGGAAAAGGCCTTATCCTTCCAGCCAGTTCTTCCAGATGGCAGTTTGAACTGCCTCAGGATTGGCAAGAACTTGAGGAACCACGTGCTAAGTGAGCAAAGGGAGCAGGGGGAAAAGCTTAGAGAGAGATTGTTTCTTCTTCTTCTCCTCATACAGCTATCTAGCTTTCAGGCTCACATATTTGCTTCTTTAAATTTCCCTTGACTCTCCTGGAATCTGCTTCTGCAGTAGGCTGGTTGCCATGCCTCCATAGTCAGAAGCTCTCTGCCTTCTCATTTCCTTTACCAAATCCTGTGGACCCACTATTTGTTTTTCTCATAGATTAATCAACACACTTGGCCCTAGTGAATAGTTTAACTCTGAAGCAGTGATACTGGAGCGCTGGTAGCCACGCAGAAGATATTTGGCTCGGAAAACAACTTGACATGGTTTAACTTCCTGTCCTTTCAGACCCTTTCAGGGCTGAAATATATGGGGTGGCTGGTAGAATGGCCAAGTGCTGCTCGGTAACCAGGCCTCAGGAGAGAGAGAGAGAGAGAGAGAGCGAGAGGGTGTTCTCACGGGTTTTTCCTGCCAGTATTAAAAGATAAATGTGTTGAAAGAGAAGAAAAGGCCCAGCCCTTTGGCTAAGGCTGTTCTGTGGCTTTGCTTTCTCTTAGGTTGGTCTCTGGCCCACTTCCTTCCTTCACTCCTGCTGACTAGTCAAGAACCTCTTGATGAAACTTGGAGTCTGTAAATCTTTGAATGGGGTCAGGCAGGCTCCTAAGTGACAGTAGGCCTGGGCCTTTTCCTCTTGGTCAAAAGCACTAACTACCAAGTTCCCACATGCATTAGGGGAAGAAGGTTGGATAAAAAAACCATTAACTCCTTGTGATACTGAAAAGCATCATTCATTCAGTACCTATACAGTGCCCAGCAATGTTCTTTGTTGGAGCCCCTGGTCCTAGTCTATCATGTAGCTGATAAATAACACATAGAAAACCTATTTCTAGTGAAGGAGCTGCCTCTTTAAAGGAATCAAGGGCTATATAATGCAAGCCCATACCAGCCCAGAGGAAGTTGTTTCAAATATGTAAATGAAGCACAGCACCACACATCTCAGGCCAAGACTCAGTGAATCTGACACATCATGTTATTAATAAGAAGGGTGCCTCAATTAATTAAGCTCTTAAAGGGTGATGCGGAAACATCAAAAGAAATTTGTTGGGGTGATTTGAAAAGCAGAACATTGCACCATATGTAATTGTCTGAATGGTTATTTTCTGCAGTGCAAATTACTGGGAGCAAATTCACTGCAGTACATTTATGTGTATTTAATTATCATCAGGAACTGGTAGTTGAGGGACTAGAATTAATATGTTCTTAATGAAATAGCCAGAATTTGTGTGTGTTTGCAAAGAACTCATTATTTTGCCACAGCTGGATTCGTTTATTTTAAATAAATCATTATGACAGATGCAGTTTCTATGCTACTGTACACTTGCCTATTTATTGCAAAGATCATGGTTTCATTTTCACGGCTGGTTTATATCAAAGAAGTTCCCCTCATCTTGCCTGTGAGCTGTATGGTTTTGCATGTTGCAATGAGGAATTCAATGTAAAGAGAGTCATATTATTTGAGCTGGGAATTAAGGGGTAGAGGGAATTGGAGGAATTTGATGATCCTCTGTGGAGAGGAAGGCTGGATG
The DNA here is from genome assembly GCF_965140285.1 of Lepidochelys kempii. Classification (NCBI taxonomy): domain Eukaryota; kingdom Metazoa; phylum Chordata; order Testudines; family Cheloniidae; genus Lepidochelys; species Lepidochelys kempii. Next base: position 73,448,853 of record NC_136389.1, read on the forward strand.
GTTTTAGGTTTGGTAATGGGATATGGAGCCTTATATTTGTGGGGTTCCAGTTTTAAGTCTCATCTTACCTGCTAGTAAGGAAAAGCTGCTACAGTCTGATGGCTATTGGGTGGCTTATGCAAAATGAGCTAGTGGTTTCACTTGAATTCCCAATGACTCAGACATAAAAAAAATAACCATACCCTCCATCACAAATAGCATTAGCTGGCCCCCTGGGTTAGTAAAGAGGCCATGGAAAGTGAAACTACCATTTTTACCCTACAGATGATTCCTTTCAGTCGGATTCAGGTTTGCTGTACCAGCCCTTTGGTAAAACAGGGTTTTTGGAAGTCAATCCAGCCCTAAACTCACTATAAAGTTTTATATGGTGACAAGAACCTTCTGTGATGTAGACAAAGCTGGGACTAGGCTTTTGGTCACCTCCAGCAATGCAGTTCCCAGAGAAGGGCAGGTGAGGGATGCATCTGGTGATCCCCTTTAGGGATTCAGCTTGGTTTCCATGAGGAAGGCAATGCAACCCTCATCGCTCAGTAGTGCCTTGGGATGTGCTCATCTGGCTGCAGTATTGCTTCTGAGTCAGACAATCCCAAGGTCAAGATCCCCCACTCTTCTCTTCTCTCTTGATGCCCATTGCACATTGCTCCATAGCTTAGGGCCTTTACACGTCCCCAGGGGTGCCCCCTTGTACTGGTCTATGGAGTGCCAGTGCCCACAGAGTAGGAAGGAGCAAGTGGAGCCATAGTTCTGCATGGTCACCTGTACTGGCCAGCCAAGATGGCTGTAAACACTCAGGAGTGCATGCTGTGCTCTCCTAAGGGACGGCACACTTGGGTCGGTCCCACTGGGAATCTGGGAGCCTCATTCATTGAGGCTGTGTGGCTCTACATCACTCCCAACGCAGGCCTTTCAGGTCCAAACCGCCTTCCTTGGTCTCCCAGCTCTTGCCTAATAGTTCAGGTGGGTTAGCTTTTGCCAAGGAACAATAACCTGATTGCAACTGGCCTTGTAATTAAAGCACAAATTGAGGCCGTGTGGTCGTTGATTAGTTCCTAAAATAAGAGAGGAGGACAAGCGGGTCTCCGCAGTTGGCCAGGTTCCTGTGTACGCTGTGCCAAGTAAAAACAGAGTTGCAGCGTGATGAGCAACACAATCTATTGCCAAGCACAGCGTTTGTTTCTTTGTTTTCGCTTGTAGATTCCAAACCAAGTCGGGAAATGCAAGAAACATGGGGTAACTAAGTGACATAAAGGTCACAAGCCGTGGGTGGGTAGGGCAAGGAGGATGTTCTGATGGCAACATCATAAGCACAAGAGTCGTTTGTATGCCCTCAGAACCCATATTCACAGTGTCCCTGTGCTGTATTGTATATAATTAATGGATCCTCTGAGGCTTCCTCTTCTGTTGTTCTGCTTCCCCCCTGCACCTCCCCAGGGCATCCTACTCTGTTATTTAGTTTAACAACATAATTAACAGAATTTGCAATTTGCCTCTCTGTCCATCCCCTAGGAATCCCTCTCCAGCTGCTCTCTGCTGTCCACTCAGGGGCCCTTTCTCTGCTGTGCTCTTTAGTTCTGCTTTCAGGATGTTTTAAAAGTGTGTGTATGTATGTGGGGTGGGTGGAATCCATTTTCAAGTCACGGTGGAATGAATTTTAAGAGCATCCCAAAGATACAATTCTTTTCATTGTTCTCTCATCTTTTGTCTTCTTCATTTCCCCTCCCCCTCCAATACAATTCTGCATAGACATAGAACCTCTGCTTTCCCTCTCAAGCTCTGTCCACGCTGAGGTTTTTAGGAAACTATCCTTCTGTTGAAATAGCACCACTGCAACACTGCTGGTCGTAGCAACGGTACCAGCAAACTCGTATAGGCTGACAACAGGCCTTTGAACTGCTGGGCAGTACAGAACTACCCTAAGCAGCGACAGAAAATGTGGTGATTAAAAAGCCAGAGGCCAGTCTACATTAATGCTTCCACTGCTGGAGCTGCACCTACATCATTGTACCGGATTTCCCTCTAATCCTCAGTGTAGGTCAATGCTAGAGGGAGTCACTTGAGCATATCAAATTATTCATTGCGAACCACGTACCAAAGTGCTTATCATTCCAGATCGTTACAAAGCGTGAGTGCTGCACCCACAAATCAGCTTGACTTTTAAAATCGCTTACTTTCTCATTCTGCTCCCAAACCCACAGCGACAATGTACAGAGGGTAGCTGGGTGCACACTGCATGTACTTGGGCATGAACTTTGCAGGCATAAAAGCGCCTCACTAAACATTTTGGAGAAAAAAAAATGTCGGCACGAAGCAAACAAGGAGGGTTTTGTGAACCTGGCTAAGTCAATTTGGCATTAACTTAGGTGCTGGCGGACACTGTTTCACAACGTTCTCCTCTGGGATTGCCTGTGGCCATGGCTTGTGGGACAGTGGCAGGAGCTGGGATCTGTGTGTAGATGGTAAGAAAGGGAAGCTGATACTGTGTTGGTTCTGGTTCTGAATGGAAGACATTTTCCAGACTGCCCCTTTTGTCTGTTCGTTTAATATATAATATACATATGTGTGTGTGTATATATATATATATATATAAAAACACTGTTTCTGGTTGTCACTTGTCCTTGGCTTGTTGCTTGTCAGATCATGATTTTAACTGAGGTACAATTCTGGCCCAGTCAAGAGCTATGCCAGTACTGCACAAATGAATGAAATGTCAGACAGAAGTGTCTCCTGCCACCCTCCCCCCCCCGCCCCAATCATTCAAAGCAAACATCAGAGGAGGGCTCATCTTTGTTGTGGCTCTTGGGTCTGCAGCCTCAACAGAGGAATATTTACAGCAACATTTACACAGTTCCTCAAGCCAGACGCTTCAGTGAACACGCCACCCTCCCACAACTCTCAGTCCCCAATCCTGTTGCCGAGTGCTTTGGAACAAGAGCATTAAAGCTTCGTTGCAGATTCAACCGAGCCACTGGAGTAATCAAGAGCAGCCTTGGCCTTAGGGAGACACATGCTGTGGGAAAAAGAAGGGGGGGGGGGAAGGGGAGGCATGTGTGTCTTTGATACAGCTGTTGTGAGAGGTGCTGCTTCACTCCAACCAAGGCACTTGTCGGGAGATGTTAGCTGGGCAATTAGAAGAAGTTGAAGAGCCGGGAAGAGAAGGCACCAAGAGAAACACTGAGAAGGGGATGGCTTTGTGCCAGTGAACAAAGCTCTTTTTCTCAGCGGGGCTGCACCAGTCCCCTCCAAGAGAAATTAATTCAGTACAACACCTGCTCCTTTTAACACGGCTCCAGTAAATACAGATCAGACACTCTGGGAACATTCCTCTCTCTCTCTTATGACATAGGAGGCAGCCTGCAAACTTCCTTCCCCTTTCTCTCTCTCTTCCCCCTCCCCACTTTCCTTCTTTCAAGGTTGGCAGGATCATCTTCGCCCAACGTGCTACTGGAAAAAGTTGAAAAATTTAGGGGAGAAAAAAACCCCCAAGCTAGCAAGAGGTGAAGTGCGTGTAATTGCTATTCCTTATGCGGTCCACTAAAGCAGCACGTTTTAACTATCTGAGGACAGCAACGAGTTTTCTGTTCTGAGACAGTTAAATATAATACAAAAAGAAAAGGAGTACTTGTGGCACCTTAGAGACTAACAAATTTATTTGAGCGTAAGCTTTCATGAGCTACAGCTCACTTCATCGGATGCTGTAGCTCACAAAAGCTTATGCTCAAATAAATTTGTTAGTCTCTAAGGTGCCACAAGTACTCCTTTTCTTTTTGCAAATACGGACTAACACGGCTGCTACTCTGAAATATAATACAGTGGGGTTTGTAGTCTCTCTCTTTAGTGGAAGCAGGGGGAACTAAGTGGTCTTAATGTTCACTGGGATTAGCTACATTTCCTTCTCCTTTCATGTTGGCAACATGAGGTTTCACCAGGCATCTGATCTTGCACTGAATAAAAATATAACATTACAATCAAAACTGCAGAATAGAGGGCTTGACCCTCACTTGCGTTCAACTGCATTCTAAACAACATTCTTCAGCGAATGGGAGGCTGGTCTGGGGAGACACTGCCCGTATAGGGTAGCTCTATTAATTGGTGCTGATTAGAGACCCTCTCACTATCGCTTATTATAGGATGTTGATTGTGATGCTCACATGTACAAACTTTGCAATCCCCTGGATTCAGCTAGGATGGAGCAACTTTGGCAACAGGGCTGCACTTAATTTACAGATAAATGTATATGAGCTTCAACCCCTGACACAGGTTTGCTTATATGCTCTCCTTTTGTTTTTCCTGGTTATTCAGCTTTGTCCTGCGAGCCCAGTTTGATGGTGCATTTCAGGGTTCTGTTTGCTACATTTGGCCCCTGGACTGCTCTGCCAGGCTGCAACCAAGTTTGGAATGTGTTCGCTCCCTTTGGAATGGAGAGAATTGGCCTTCTCCGGTGGTTGGAAGCATTGTGGCTTTTCTTTATATTTTGTAACGTTGTTCAGGTGCAGGGGAATCTACTCACAACTTGTGGTGTCTCTCACCATTTGCTCCTGCATTGTCTGGTGTAGCTCCCTATGTCCAGTAATGAGCATGCTTTGATTTTGTAGACCCATGGAAAAACAGATATGCAAAATTAAACAGCTGCAAACTACCTATGATGGAGGGGTGTATGGGCTAATGTAGTTGGCATTGCTTTTCAGGATGGTGAACCAGACACAGTGGCTCTAGGGCATAGCAGTGCCTCCCTCTGTACAGCTCTTTATTCCTTTAGTGCATTGTTACCATTGTAACAGTGGCCAAAAGTTTGCTAGGCACCTTCCAATACAGATCCCTGCCCCAAGGGACTTACAAATGAATTCCAAGACATGACACTACTGGGGGTTACCGAGCAAAGGGGTGGGGGCGCATGGTATGATGGAGTAAGCAATTGTCTGTGCTAGATAAATAGATAAGAATGAATACATAAAAGACTTAATCACCTAGTTCCTTGAAGGCACCATGGAAGAAGTGGCTCATTAGGAGGTCTGTAGTTCGGTGGATTAATTTAGGAAGGGTGCTCCATGCGTAGAAGCCAGTGTTGGAGAAAGCACTGCATCACCTCTCAGGCTCATTCTGCATCATCTCAGCTACAATGGCCGCTCCAAGTATGTTGTGATTTACCCCTCTCCATTCCCAAATGGGCAAACGCTTTGTAAAAAAGGGCATGTCCCTTTAAATCTCTCCCTCGACATGTTTTACCATGGGATCAGAGTGCCATGGAACCTTAACACACGGTCAAGCCAATCAGAGCACTAGGCTTCCCTTTGTCTCTAATTTTCAAATGCGGGCGTCTCATGCTGCTCGTGGTCACATAGCTTTTGCCTTTCAGCCGCTATTATTGGCAGCTGTTTGTTCCATTTAATTAGATTTGAGGATTTAGGGACTGTTGTTAATTTAAGGTTAAATAGCCCTGGCCACAAAATGTAGACCCAGATTTCAAGCACCCTGAAGATGGGAGCTCAGCCAAAAACTGAAGCTCCAGTATGAAAGAGCTATCGATGAGATTTGGAACAAGGGTGTTGGGTGGGAGTGAGGATATAAACAGGCTTTACTCAGGGGTGGCCAAAGCCCAAATTCTAGCACCAGTCCCATTCAAAGCTTATGAAACGACCATCACAGCAAGCAGTTTGCAGAACAGAGGGGCTAACTGGGCAGGAACAGCTGAAGGAGGGAAAGGCATGAGAATGAAAGGGAGAAGATGATCCTGCAAAGGAGTTGGGTGTGCAAACATTTGGTGTCCATGTGGCATATGGAAGCAATGGTTTTTCTGCCCTGGTATTTCCTCCAGTAAAGTGAGGAGCAAAGCAATTTGGCTGTTTGTCTCTACTGAGAGATGACAACACCATCACACACATTCTCTAGTTTCCCTTCTCTACAATAGAATATATCAGCAAAATTCCTAATTTAGTGGCTAACACCCCAGTGAAATATCCAGAAGAAAAAAACATGTTTTTTTCTATAGAGGAAATAAAACTCTAGTCACTGACTTACTTTTAAAATTCCAGTTGCTGTGGCAACAGGACTCAGAGTTTAAAGTGGCTTCGTCTTCTATACACCATTGTTTAACTTTCAGTTGCTGGAGCAACAGATCACTGGGAACAGCCAGCATGGTTGGGGTTTCTCTTTCTTTCTTCCTCCAAGTCACTTTTCTATGGGTCTCATTAGTGCCAATGTTCATTTGCTTTTCACTGAGGACACACACTGTCGACATATGATGAGCAAGATGTCAGGCAGGGTTAGAAGAAATGGAGGTTAGGCCAAAGGCTCATCGCAAAGGGAGAATTCCTAGAAAAGATTTTTTTTTTTAAATAAAAAATAGGAAGGTAAAGAAAAGAAAGTAATGTGTTATTTTGTGCCCCGTGATCTGAGCATTGAAACATGGATGGCTCCAGCACCCCTCAGTGTCAGGATCTAGAAGTGTCCCACTTGGCTTTCGGTGGCTATGAACCACATTGGTTTGTCCAAAGTGGAGACTTACCTAGGTCAGCAAGTTTGGAATATACTTCTCACAAGTTGAGATTCCATTGAATATAACCGCTTAAGGCAGTGCCTTAAAAGCACTGCACATAATAACAGTTTAATGCCACTTACACCTAATACCTTCCATCTGGAAAGACCCCAAAGTGTCTACATCATTATCATCTATAGCCATATGCTTAATTTCATCCATTACTGAAATGTAGTCACCTCTGGGTGGTATACAGTAGCTTCTAAACCGACCACAGCAAAACCATATAGCAGTTTAGGACAGGAAGTTAATAATATCATGGGCAAGCGGGGGAAAAAAGAAACAGTGCCCATTTGCCCTCTGTAAGAATCACTTCAAATGATTAAATTAAAGGTTTCATATACAAAGGCCCAGATTTTCAAAAAACCGTACCTCCCACAATTATTTAGGTGCCCAAATGATAGCGCAGCTCTTTTGAAACTCTGTCCCCAGTTGTGAATGCTGAGCACTTGAAAATAAGTCCTTAAGCTCTTTTTGAAAATCTGGCTCTAAATTTGCACTAAGCAGGAAACAGAAATAATTGCCTGTGTGATCAGGTCAGGAAATACAAGCAAGAAGGAACTCAGCAAAGGTCTTTTAAAAACAGTATGTGTAAAACTAGTCATGTGGCATTAAGTCAGCGCTTGACCTCGAGAGAAGTGTCAGTGCTTTCCTAGAAGTGTTTATATTAGAATAGAGTTCTTCAGCTTTGTCGCCTAATCAGAAGGTGTAAGAGCTCTGACTCATCTATATCCATATGCATTGTTTCATGATAACACATACCATGTTGTGACTTCCAAGATTCTGTGCACTGTAACCATAATTTTGGAAGGCTTCTGCTATGCTTAATACTGGATTACCTGTACACTCCAAACCTCCGCTGGAATAATGGGGGTTTGGGGTTCATGAAGAATTGATGAGATGCAAGAAGGGTGATGGTGGTAATACACAGCTCCACAAATTTTTCAGCCACATAATTACTTCTTGCTATATGCTGGTGAAATACACAAGAATGTGTATTCAATCTACTATAATAATGAGAGCTGGTAACATTTTTCCAGATTTGGAGCTTGATTACATTTTTTGTTGAAAATTTGATTTCTGGCTGAAAAAAAAAAGTTTGACAAAATGATCATGTTTTTTCCAACCAATTCCAGGAATAACTTATTTACTATGAAAGCTGTATGTAAAATGATTGCCACTATGGGTACTATATTAGGAACACAGGTATGAAATCTGACAAAATTAAATGGCAGGAATTGTTGTGGAAGGATTAGATAAAAGGGAGTGACAGACTCCTGGCTTCTACCCCCCACTGCTACCACTGGCTCTGTAACCTTGTGCAAATCACTCAACTTCTCTGTTCCTTAATTTATCCCTCTGTAAAGTGGGTACAGCAATAGTATGATGAATTAGCTAATGCATATGTGGCACCAGCGGATGTAATCAAAGCTGCTCAACTGTGTGTGTGTCATGGGACCTGTACAGCTAACAGAAATTCCCCTTTAGCCCAAGTGGAAAGGGACTGTGCTGAGTTCTGTCACTGATGCCACCACAACATTTTGAGTGGCCCCAGTGTACAGCATAGGGCACCCCATAAGGACTATTAATGCTTAAGCGCACTTTCCTGAACTCAAAGCTCTTCAGGGCAAGGACTGTGGTGTTCCTATGAGTTTTTGTACAGTATCTAGCACAATGGGCCCTGGATTTCCTGTGCTGGCTTATTGTAAATCCCAATAACAGTCATATGCCACGAAGGGGGGGGGGGGTGTCTTACAAGAATTAACTCACTTTCTAAAGTGATTTGTGTTTGCAGCTGCTTAGGTGAAGCTAAATGCTAACTATTCCGACCCTGATCTTTGGACTCCTCCAGTTTTGAATTTCACACTGCTTCTTAGCATGAAACTGACAGCCGTGGTCTGAAACCTACAATAAGGGTGTGGCTGGAGGTAGGATGATGACATTCACTGGAATATATCTTTGGCATTATCCACTAAATTAGTAATAAGTAAAATGACAAATTGGGGGAGCTTTTTAGGGGCAAACATTTTTTTTTCTTAAACCTGAATGCTGAATTCAAATACCACTCTTTCACAAGGATAAGCATGGGCCTGATTTGCTTAGGAAGCATTATATAGGATTTTAGTTTGCGTCAGAAAGTCAGGAACAGCTATGCACAATCCTGTTGGATGACACTGATTTAATTCAGTATAAAATAAATTGAAGCTTGTAAAAGAGATGGACTTGAAAGTTAAACTAGGAAAGTAAAATTGGAGAACTAAAAACAAAAAACAAAAGAAACTTTTGGTGTCAGGATCATGGAATCATAGAATCATAGAATATCAGGGTTGGAAGGGACCCCAGAAGGTCATCTAGTCCAACCCCCTGCTCGAAGCAGGACCAATTCCCAGTTAAATCATACCAGCCAGGGCTTTGTCAAGCCTGACCTTAAAAACCTCTAAGGAAGGAGATTCTACCACCTCCCTAGGTAACGCATTCCAGTGTTTCACCACCCTCTTAGTGAAAAAGTTTTTCCTAATATCCAATCTAAACCTCCCCCACTGCAACTTGAGACCATTACTCCTCATTCTGTCATCTGCTACCATTGAGAACAGTCTAGAGCCATCCTCTTTGGAACCCCCTTTCAGGTAGTTGAAAGCAGCTATCAAATCCCCCCTCATTCTTCTCTTCTGCAGGCTAAACAATCCCAGCTCCCTCAGCCTCTCCTCATAAGTCATGTGTTCTAGACCCCTAATCATTTTTGTTGCCCTTCGCTGGACTCTCTCCAATTTATCCACATCCTTCTTGAAGTGTGGGGCCCAAAACTGGACACAGTACTCCAGATGAGGCCTCACCAATGTCGAATAGAGGGGAATGATCACGTCCCTCGATCTGCTCGCTATGCCCCTACTTATACATCCCAAAATGCCATTGGCCTTCTTGGCAACAAGGGCACACTGCTGACTCATATCCAGCTTCTCGTCCACTGTCACCTCTAGGTCCTTTTCCGCAGAACTGCTGCCTAGCCATTCGGTCCCTAGTCTGTAGCTGTGCAACCCTGGAATGGAAACCCTGATTAAAGACTATTTAAGAGCCAGAACTTTACTTGTCCTGGAAATTCCTGCTAATTTATTTGACTAGCATTATACACACACACACGAACGCACACACACACATTTTGGTTTAAACGATACACCCTCGTTGCCCACAATCTACATGGAATTCAAGTTAACAAATATACATGCCTCAATGTCTACACAACGTCAGCCACAAATATGCAGGCAGGAACTCTGGTAGCTTTGGTTGCTTGCATTCTGAGTTAGCTATTGCAACCATTTAGACTGCGCTCAGATAATTTGTTCTTAAATGCCGCACACACACTGTGGTTCAAATGTGGTTTGGAAAGCTATAAAATGGGATTTAAGCTGGCTCTGCCTCTACTTTTAAATATGTGGCTCAGTTTAGGGCTCAGATATATACACTCATGAGCAAACTCATACCCCAGCCTTCACCTAGTTTTAAGAATAGCTGTATGCCGGAGAGGCTAAAAGACAGAGGCAGCTGTTTACTGCAGAATGTGCACATGCTCCTGGTCGCAGTGAAATAAGCTATTCTGTATGCCTGAACTAGAATGACTGACATTTAAGTTCTAGCTTGAATAATTCATGCATTTGAAAACATTCATAAATTTGGGTTTTCACTAAATATATAATTTTATTAAAAAAATTCCTTGGACCAAAAAAAACAAAACAAAACAAAACCAAAACCCCATTCTCTCGTGCTTTGAATTTCTGTCCCCTTTGGGAAAGCCCTTCAGTGCAGTCACTGACATCGGAGACTGACACTGTGTCATGATGAAATGTCAGGGTACCCAAACTCAAGTCCTGGGGGCAGATCCTCAGCAGATCCTCTGTTGACTTCAGTGGAGCTACAACAATTTACACTAGCTGAGGACCAGCCCTGTGACTCTTTAATAGTCCTGCAAGCTTCTGCGAGAGACTTGTGAAAACTGGGATACAGTAGTTTCAAGGGGATTGGTGTCAAGTTCAAGGCACCATGTTTCCAAGGATGGTGACTCACTGAGGCCCCAGGCAGACAGAAGTCCAATTTTGAGCTTGAGTCTAACTCTCTTGTCTGCCCCTAGTGTCACCAGCAGTGTGTGAGCTCTGTTCACCAGCAGACTCTGGGAAGAAACATTTTATAGGGACAGGGATTCTTCTGTTAGTTAACCAGAGCCAACACCATTTATTTTAAAGAAGTTACTCTGGAGTGATTGACATGAGAATCTGCCCCCCTTAAATTAGATCCTCCAAAGAATTAGTTTCTTCTAGAGAGCCATTTGAATGACTGCAGTCAAATAAAATAGACCTTAATATGTGACTATACTTCCTTTTGCCCCATTATTTTCTCACATCCAGTTCACTCCAAGCTCTGCTATCTCCTTAGCTGGTTTACTCAGTTTCTGATCATGTAGATGATCATGAAACTGACATTTAGATTGTAAGTTCCTTGGGCCAGGGACTGTCTTTTTGGTCTATGTTTGTACAGCACAATGGGGTCCTGGTGGAGGATTAGGACCCTGAAGCGCGACAGCAATACAAATAATAACAATATAATAGTACACTTTCAGCTAGATACAGTATTCTTATCCAGTTCTTGTCTTAAGCTGCTGTGTACTGTTCAAAGCTTCTGCTTTCCACCCTAGCGCCTCTAGGAGACCCCATATTACATTTCTCCTGCGAAAAGATTTGTTTTCTATATTATTCCCTCCAAATCACGTTTTCTCTCTCTCACATTGTTTGTTACATACAGATAAAAGTCTATTACTTTTGTGCTTTGTGCCAGGAGGTGTTAGTGTCACCTTTCCTAATTAACTGATTAATGCACTTGCACTTTGTCTAACGTATCAACTGCTTACATTAACTGCCTGTTGTGTATGCTTAACAAAAGACTTTGCTCTCTTTGTCTTTTTGCTCTGGGATTGATGCCAATTCATGATTATAATAATGTAATCTCTTCTGAATATTCGAAGGAGAGAAAAAAGGATTTTGCAAATGAAGTAGATTAATCTATACAGCTAGAGGGGGAAAACCTCTTCCTTTTTAGTTAGACCTTGAGAGTAGTTTCCCTTAAAGTAACATGATCAAAGTAAGCAACAGCATTGACCTACCTTGATAGTGTTATCACATAACAGGCCTTTCTTCCAGGCTGTTCCAGCCAAGATTTTCCGAAGTGACTAGTTATCTTGCATCCGACAAAGTGGATATTCACCCACAAAAGCTTATGCTCCAATACCTCTGGTAGTCTATAAGGTGCCACAGGACTCTTTGCCGCTTTTACAGAGCCAGACTAACACGGCTACCCCTCTGATAGTTATCTTGAGTACTTCAGTTTATGGGTGCTTGATAGGAGACAGAGGGGCCTGATTTTCAGTGGATCCTTGCCACTTTCTGAAAATCAAGACCCCCTGAGGATGTCCCAAGTTGGGCACCAACTGAGTCAACTGGCAGTTCCATAGGGCACCAGATCACTGATTTTTCTTTTCAGACAAATACTGACTATATCCCCAAGTGAATTTTATTAAAAAATTGCAACTAGAAAAATATGATTTGTAAGGTTATTTTATTCATCTTCTGGGTAGTATAAGAGTGTTCTCTATAGGGTATTCACTGATGATTAAGTAACTGAAACAACAGAACTTCATATATGTCTCCTGGGGAGACCTTTCGCAGCCTAATAGATTTCACCATTAGGAAATGTTTCCTGATATTCAGTCTACATTTTCCTGGTGACGCTTCATCCCCTTTTGGGAGTTAATTAACACCTTCTTGAACTTAAGTGATTCCTTTCTTTTCCCTTCAAACAGATGGTTATCAAACACCTTCATGAGACCTGATCCAGAGCCCATGGCAGTCAATGGTAGGACTTCCATTGACTTCAGTGCCTTTGGGCCCGACCTGAATCCCAATTTTCTATTCTAGTTATGCATATTGAAATTTGTAAATTTGCTTTTAAAATTAGTCATGCTGCCATCATACTGGTTTTGGTTACTCGTCTCTAAATTCCTTCTAATTTTATTTTATTTATTTTATACTTTTGTACTGAATTTCCTAGAATTTACAGTTCCTGTTGTATCCCTCTGACAATATGCCCAGATTTCCTATTCTGCAGCTGCAAACAAGCTTTAAAATCTTTTTGGGGTTTCTTGCCAGTTAATTATTCCCAGATCTCACTTTAGTCCATCTTCTGCATGTTTCTCATGCTTAAATCTGGACAGCATTATCCAGGTCAGGACTATCCTGTCAAATTGTAGGAATTGTGGGACAGTAATTAACCATTGGAACAATTTGCCACAGGTCATGGCGGATTCTCCATCACTGACAATTTTAAAATCAAGATTGGGTGTTTTTCTAAAAGATCTGCTCTGGGAATTATTTTGGGGAAGTTCTCTGGCCTGTGTTATGCAGGAGGTCAGAGAGGATGATGACAATGGTCCCTTCTGGCCTTGGAATCTATGAATCTGAAATTGGGGGCAGATGGGGATACTCCGTAACAAGGTTTCTTACAGTTTTTTTCAGATGGGCCACAGGGTCCTTTAGGAATACATTTTAATGTCCTTTACATCTAAAATAGGAAAAGTACCGTAATTGATGCCAAGGCATAGATGAAAAAAACTGCCAAGCCAAGACTACCAATTGGACATATTTCCTACATGATATCATTCAGAATCCTGTAAGTGGCTGGGTCAGTTTTAGGGAAAGGAGAATACTGGTTTTAATTCCATATTCCAAAAATAAATAAATAAAATAAAAAGCTTCAAGAAAGACTAATAAACCCAGATTCAACTTTAAATTTTTTTCACTCTTTATCTGGGCTCTTTGACATTTACATGGAAAGTATCAAGGAAGTTGGGCAAGACACAGGATGAGGAAGAAGTTAGAAGAGGAGTCGTAAAATGTATATATATATTTTTAAAATAATGTTTGATTCGGTGCCTTGGACCCATGTCTCAGCACTAAGCAACCCCTGTTCCGTTGCTAAGGCAGCAGAGCTTACACATTTAACATGGTAGTTGCGGACTCAGCAGAGGTTCTAGTATTGTGGTGCACCTGACCTGGATCCAAAGACTGTCTCCTTTCTTTAATGAGGTGTTTGAAGTTAGTATTAGATTTAACCAGACAGTCATTGTGTGTCAGATTCAACCCCAGTAATTACAGTCTTGCTGCCAGGGAAGAATATTAAGCATTCAGAGGTCATGTTAAAGGTGCAAATCTGACCTCAGTATAACAGGGATGGGGAAAAGGGGGGTGGAAAAAGGAGCTCCTGAAATTTTCCCCACTATAACATGGGGTTATAGGATGGAAAAAGGTGAGAATCACTGATCTAAAACATTTTCAAAAGTTTGGTGTTGAGTACTGGGGAAAAGACTTGAGGAACTTCTTATCTCAACTAACTTGATTCACCCAATGCTAGTAGTAGCCTGGTCTGGAGTGGTTCACCCTCCCTTAGCTCTGCTGCCATACCTAGGCTCAGTCAGGAGATCAAGAACAGGATGTCTCATTGAATGAACTTACAGCCTCTCATCTCAACACTATCACTTGCCAGACCCTGTTGCATTTCTTCAACGCAGCTTTTTCTGTTACAGCTTAACGACTTAATGTACAGTCCATGGAGGGATGAGCTTGCAAGCACAGGCTCTTTCAGGCAAGAAGAAGCATGTGCTATGTGTTAGGGATTCATGTCTGGATGTAGCTGTGTAATGTATTCCAAGAGCTTTATTCATTCCTAATGAGAATTTGCAATCTCGAAAATCTCTTCTAACCTTCAGATAGCACTTGCAATCAAGGACCCAGCCACTCATGCTTCTTAAAGATCTTCTGTCACATTCTGTAAGAGTGTGTAGAATTAGCCCCAGTATCCTGTGCAAACTCTGCTTTGGATACTTACACTCAGCCTCACCAAGACCTCTCTGGATGTTTAGTGTGATGCTGCCTTTCACTTCTAATTCCGTCTTAGTGTTGACAGGGCTTAGCTGGCGGCAGAGTTCCAAGGCGAAGGGGGGCGGGGAGGAGCTGAGTTTCAAATGGTGGATGAAGTTATCCCTTTATTTCCAATCTGTGAAAGGCTGTGGGATCTTTTGGGATGAAAGGGGCTATATAAATGTTATTACTAGTAATTAGAGCTGGTTGGGAAAACTCGGACAGACCCATTTTCTGTTGGAGAATGCAGTTTTGTCAAAGCTGAAATGTTGTGTGAAACTGTGCCAATTTTGCCAAAATTTCGTTTCAGATTAAAATAAAATCCCCACAATGTCAAAACGGGACATTTTTGACATTCTTGGAATAAAACTTTTTTATTTGACTTTTTAAAAATTTTGTTGTATATTATGTATTATAATTATTTATAATAATTTATAAATTTAAAAAAGATAAAATTGAAATGAAAAGTTTTGATTGATCTGCAATTAATTTTTCCTGTAATTTTCTTTTGTGGAGAATTTTGAAATTTTGGGTTTTCATTCTTAACCAGATTGAAGGCAAATGTTGAAATCTTGAAATCCTGTGTAACATGGAATTTCTGTCTTTGGCACAGCTCTGTTAGTTATATAAATAATAAAATAATATTCCAGTCAGAATAAATAACCAGGTATAAAAAATTTGCCTTAAGTTACTTACTCATCTTGTTTCCAAAATAAGGAAAAGTTGTTATTAATCTAGAAGACCTCAAAGGGGAAGCAGTTGTGTGTCTGATAACAAAAGTTATTGAAAAGTTTTCCTAAAATAATGTAAAAGGGAAATACTTCAGGAAAAGGATAATCAGAAAAACACTATCTAACATATATAGAGTGCTCTTCAATTAACATTACCCCCCAAACTCTTTACATACATCATTCTTCAGGAATAACTTCCCTATTGCCGAAATGCAGCCGTCTCTGGGGTGGATCATGTTCAACAGCATACAGTAACATTAGAGTAGAGGAAGTAAAATTTAATATCCCACTGAAACTGCAAGGGGGAATTTATGGTGACAGAACATACTAACTTTAGTATCCCCTATAGCTAATAACACCACTCCTGCAAAAACTGCCATGGGATCTCACTGGGGCTTGGTTTTAAGTCTCATCCAAAAAACACATTTTCAACAGCACAACGCTCCCTAACATTAAGCTGGGGCACTAGCTCAGAAATGATTCAGGGGGAAGAGTGCCATCTATTGAACTACCAATACTAGCAGCTGGGTTTTTCTTGGAAGCCTCTTAGGTGAGGCTTCCAAAGAAGCAGGGTTGACCCAGCTTACCTTATGAGTCTTGCTATTGTAGCCTAACATGGAATGCAAGCAGGCAATGATATGCTGCTTCTATTTTAACGTGGAGCTCTAATCAAAATGTTCCCTTTGGCTGTTGCAAATTCCAGATACTGGAGGAAGTCTATGTGTGTGACTGTAGAGAGAGGGCAATGGACTTGGAAATATATTAAATTGTTTTCCCATTTATACAAAACATTTTTCATAACCAGCGAGAGAGAATAACTCCTTTGGCAAACGACCTCATACTAAGCATATTTTTCTAGAAAGGTTTACACTTTTTTTCCTGACAAATTTCCTGACTTTACTGATAGCACATCACAGTGATTGACCTGTGTAATTTGAACTCTGTGTGTGTACTTTGGCTCATTGCAAGTTATTCATATGGGTTCCATGTTATTTATTTGTATTCGTTAGCACCCAGAGGCCCTAATCAGGCCTCTATTGCGCTAGGTGCTTTACATAGACATAATAAAAAGATAGTCCCTGTCCCAAACAATTTAAAATGTCTATATAACAACTCATCTCTGGGAAGGATGAGAGAAGGATGCAGAGAGAAGGATGTTGGAAGTGAAAACTCCACCAGATGCAGTGAATTTGTCTCAAATCTCCACTGAATTAGGTGGTTGAATTTTAACACTAGTCCCCTATAGTACTCAAGAGGCCCCTCCAGCCTATCGGTGGCTACAGCTGAACATCCAGCAGTAGGAAACCAAATGAAGCATTCGGAAAAAGAAATGGAACACTTTTAATCAGTGTTCCCAGGCATCACAATGGAGGTGATAATAGAATGCTGGTGCATGTACAGCACAGCATCACATTCACATCTCATCTCTGTTCACGCTGATCAAAAGAGCAGATTGAAAAGGTGATGCATTTCCTCTTTGCTACTGTACAAACATTCCTACAATCTCAAGAATGGAAATATTACAAAGCTGACTCTGTCTCATACATACACCTACTGTGATCATGTCACTCACCTTTATGGGGCTCCAGGGAGAAAACTCTATGCAACATCAGAACGACAACTGAGCTGAAGGTGGTGCAGAAGCATAGTAACCCAAAGCAAAATGGATACAATCCATTTTTAAAGTTTCAGAGCGGTAGCCATGTGAGTCTGTATCAGCAAAAACAACGAGGAGTCCTTGTGGCACCTTAGAGACTAACAAATTTATTTGGGCATAAGCTTTCGTGGGCTAGAACCCACTTCATCAGATGCATGGAGTGGAAAATACAGTAGCAGATATAAATACACAGCACATGAAAAGATGGGAGTTGCCTTACCAAGTGGGAGGTTAGTCTAATGAGACAATTCAATTAACAGCAGGGAGGAAAAATCACTTTTGTCGTGGTAATGAGAAATGGCCCATTTCAAACAGTTGACAAGAAGGTGTAAGTAACAGTAGGGGAAAATTAGTATGGGGGAAAGTGGGTACGTCTCTGCTGCAATAAAACATCCCGAGGCTGGCCCATGTATGCCGACTCAGGCTCACTGGGCCTGGGCTGTGGGGCAAAAATTGCAGTATAGATGTCCAGCCTCGGGCAGGAGTCCGGGTACTGGGACCCTCCCCACAAATGGGGTCTCAGAGACTGGGCTCCAATCTGAGCCTAGACATCTACCCTGCAATTTTATAGCCCTGTGCCCTGAGTCAGCTGACACAGGCCAGCCATAGCAGATTGCAGCAAAGACATACCCAGGGCAGAGAATCACAGACAATACCCGCTGCTGCGAGAAGGATTCCAAGACGACAGTGGACATGATCCAGAGCAACTGTGCCTGGATGTGTGACTGGACAAGGTACCAGAAAAAAGTCCCCATAGTCACAAAGAACAACCACCCCTTTCAGCTTCCCCCTTCTGCAATGATGGATGGGCCTCTTGACTAGTGACATGCAGAGGTTGATGGGGAGGTCTTGGGACTTAGTGACATCTCTGGAGAACGAAGCCCTCTGTTGAGTGAATGGCAACAGCACAAGAAGCCACAATGGAATATAGTCCCCCTCCCTTCCCAGAATGCCTCAACCAATAAAGATTCTTCCTCTAGCAAGGAGAAGATTCCAGTTCTGGTCCTATTCAATCTTTGGCCTCTTTGCTGCAATTCTGATCATGGTGCATAACTCTATCTTTTCTCATGCAGGGGTCGGGGGCAGTTAGAAGAGAAGGACCTGGGTGAGAGGAGAAGGGGCTAGATATTTATTACCATATAATGGCATGAGCAGTATACTGCTTGTTATACTGGATAATGAGAATGACTTGTTAATTTGAAAGGATGCCCAGAACAATGCACAAAGCACAAGGTACGTCTACTGTGCTCTTCTGAAGAAGATAGATGGGGTTCCCATCAGAAATCGATACTTTTGCTAGACATGTTCCATCCACCACGGACTCTAAGTAGCCACCAGTGATAATAGGTAGACACCATTTCACCTACATAAAGTACTTAATACAATGGTATTGGGACAGCATCTTGGGAGTTTGGATTTCTGGGGCAGTGCTTAAGGGAAAGACATAGAAAATGTGGCCATCAACACAATGTAAGGTGTGCCAATAGAGACTGCCAATGGAACCAGCTCAGAACAACTTCCATTGATTTATTCGGAGAGGGAGGCTGCCACCTGGCTTACCTGGTGATGGGCAGGAGGCTCCTAATTTGACTGTTGGCTGTGAAACATAGCACCAGCAAGTTTAGCCAGCCCTGAAAGATCATTTTTAGAATCCATAGGACTACAGCTGAGACCAGGGCCCATCTCAGAGTCACAGATTTTGCATACAGAATAGTGAGAGAAGAGAGGACATCTGGTGTCTCCAGCATATTCTGTTGCTAACAGACGATGATGGCAGAGAAGCAGAGATCTCTTGGCACGACTTCAAAAGTGAATTGAAATGGAGGGGATAGGGGGCTGGTGAGCATTGTATGGGCCTCACTCTATGAAAAAGCAGGAGGGTCTGGGGACAAGGCTGGCTGAGATAAGGTGTCATATGATGGGACACTCAGCCAGAGGAAGAGACTCAAAGAGTAAATCTGATTTCTTACCAGTTAATGTGCAGAGGTGCTCCAGTGCAATGGTTTCATGTCGGTTCCCGGATCTGCCTGCTTCAGCCATGCCTGTGGGTATGAAACGATTTCAGGGCTGTCTCTCTGGTATTTTTCACCAACTCTCCCACCACCCACCTCATGCACATCTTAATCAAAGATATAATTTTACTTCAGACTTTTAAATAAAAGAGTGAATTGCCTATTGCTTTTGCAACAAGGACAAACGGTGCTATCTAAAGGCTTGTCTACATGGGGATCTTCAGGAAAGTTAATCTGAATTAACTGAAGGTGTGAATTTAAAGAGGGTTAGTCAAACTGCATTAAAACCTTGTATGGACACTCTCTGAATTAAGAAAAAATGAATTATGGATACTTTAACTCTGAATGAGAGTGCCCACAGAGGGGTTCAATGGAGTTTAATTCACTTTAAATTCACACCTCCACTTCATTTGGATTAATTTTCCTAAATGTCCCTGTGTAGACAAGAGTAAAGGTGATTTGAAGTTTGCTGGCTTGAGAAGCATGCAAAGAGAATGTCTATCTAAAAACTATAAAATAGTCTTCTACCCAGATCTCTGTCTCACACACACACAGTCTTCTAGGGTCAATTCTCCATTGGTGTAAATTGGCAGAGCTCCATTTTCTCCTCCCATAAATCAATTTAATTAAAAGTGCCTTCTGATGTGTTTTTGTTTAGCAATAATGTTAATCTGAGAAGGTGTTATGGCAGGAAAACAATTCCCTCCTTAAAAAAAAAATATTGGCTCAACCTTACTAAAAAAGTTGGAACAATAAATGTATTGTTCTCTGAGAACCTTTTGTCTTGCCAGTGCATTTGCTCTCAGGAACCACTTATCTGGGGTTGAAAAGAAAAAAAAGCTAATGAAGCTCACAAGCATAAATTGGCCAAATAAGCAACAAGGATGAGTTAATTGGACACTCATCTGATAAAGTAAGGTCACCTTCTTCCATAATCTCTACCTCAAACATGAAAAAAACCCAACCTCCAAACTTTACTGAACTTAAAAAAAATTGCTATTTTTTTAACTTCTGTGGTACCACTGAAGATCTACATTGGGTCAGGACTTTGGTCTGAATTCAGCAAAGCACCCATGCACATCATGCTTTACTTTAAACTTTAAATCCAAATGGAGTCAACTGGGCTTTTGAAACGTTCTTATAAGAATGTCAGTCAGTCAATCAGAGAACAGAAATAATGCAATGAGACCAACCCACAAGCAGATAAAGAGGCAAAAAGTAGCTGAATAGCTGATTTGTAATACATTTGGTCAGCTCCAGACTTGAATATTGGCTGAAGCTTTGGTCCTGACTGGTTTCCATGTCTTTACTGGAGTTCTTCCTGGTTTTTCATGTTCCCCATGTCTAAGTAGAATATCCCCTCTGTTATTAACTCACATGCTGACCTCTTGTTGCTCAAAGCCTTTGTGACCTCCAGAAGTGCCGTGGATCAGAACAGGATGTAGTAGCTAGAGTTCAAGACTATCCTGGGAAATATCAGGACAGGTGGCCAATCTAAGTGTATTAGTTAGCTGATGGTTGTCAAGGGTCAGGTTTCAAACAGATCTCTCCCTCCCCAAACCCATCTGCTGTTGTGAGTTTTATCATACTAATATTGTACAGCGTAAACATGATTTCCAGTTTGCAGCTATTTCAGTGTGTTCTCATCTTTTTATTACATGGATTCCTAAAGATCTCATCCTGCAGTATCAGATGCCACCTCAAATATTTAGAAGTACATCAATCCTTCAGAAAGGAGGTATGCTGGAACCTGTACCAGCACAGGCTGCCCAAGGCATGCAGTGAATTAGCGCATCCTGCAGTGCCCTGGCCATACTCCCTATTGGCCAATATTGGGGCTTTGCTGGCTGGCTGAAGGCCCACCGGTGGAGTGGTGAATGGAAGTGCCTTGCATCACTAGGACCACTACCTAGGCAACCTTTCTGGCAGCATGTGCACTCTGCTATGATCTGTAGCAGTAGCTGTTGGCATTGTCCCTAACATCCCAGAGGCTGAAAATCCATTCACACCTTTAAACATCCTTGTGGCCATTTTTGTCCCTTTTCAAAGCCAGCTCCCTTTCCTAAGGTGAGGTGACCATCTGAACTGGGCACATTATTCCAGATGGAAACATGTCCTTGTCTGATATAATTGTCACCATACTTCTGCATTATCTTCTTTCCTCATTTTAATGTACCCAACCCTATTTTTCAAATTGCCCAGTAGACAAACATTTTCACTGAGCCCTCCATGGTGGCTCCTTTCTCCTCAGAGAATCCTGTATGTTTGGAATCCATCAGCATACACAAGAGCTGTTCCTATGGGACAGAACAACACTACATGACAGTTAAAGGAAGAAGTGAAGAATGCCTTGTGCAATGGAAATCACAAGGGGAAATTAGGGAGACAAAATAGACATGCCCACGTTAGAAATTGACCAGGACATTAGAGTTATAACTAGGCTTGGCAGAATTAATTTTTTAAAAAATAATTTCGATGGATAATATCCATATTCGTTTTACAGCTTTTTTCCCCGATTGTTATCGATTTAAATTTTCATAGTCGTAGGAAATTATTGGGTGTGTTTGTAAGCCACTGTGTGGGGGGGTGTCAGACAATAATTATTTAATGACAGTAGATGCTGAGATTCCAAAAGTGAAAGATTTATAAGCATTAAAACACAAAGTGTCAGCATCTCCTGCCAAAATATACAAAGTAAATATCCTTAAACGAAACTCTAATACGTTCTCAAGCAGCATTTTTTTTTACTTTTTCTGTCTGTAAATTTTGGTTATATCAATGGAAACATTTTTTCCATTGGTTTGTGTGTATAGAGTGAAATTAACATTTACAGACATGTACTGATGAAAATCTAATCCTTCCAACCTAGTTATAACATCACTACTCCTGTCTTGGGATATTTAATGACTAGTAATGATCAGGTTCTCAGTTTAATATCTCGGTTGAAAGATTAGGGCAGTATTTCAGTGTTGATTTAGAGGAGCACTTGCTTCAAGATCTTGATTTTTCTATAGGGGCCTCCTGCCCAGGCTCTGTCCATCCTCAGCCTGCAAGAGCTGACCCAATCACAGCATGAAATGGCATGGTTATAGCTTTTGTCAAAGTAACTGATGTGGTATTTACTCTGTGAAGAGCATACATGTTAATCCTAGCCAAGTTAGGCAGCCACATTGTAAGGATAAATATCTCTGGCCAAAAAAATAAATAAATCTTATTTCATTTTACTCAAACTGCCTTATCACTAAGAGCAAAACACTATACGTGGATCTACTTTACATTTTTGCACAATCTTGAATCTTAATAATGCACCTAAATTCACCTTTAAAAGCAAATGCACAAGTACTTTCTATAACCATTAATAAAAAATAATAATAAAAAAGAGAGTAAAAATCCCTTTAAGGCACAAATAAAACCTGCTAAGTGTTGAAAAGAGGTCAAAAGATATTTGTTAGGACTGTGCAGTATAAAAGCAGCTATTATTTCTTTGGAAAGTCTGCCTTTTAAGGACTTAAACAAAAGCCGCAAGGAAGCTGCCTCAGAACCTAGAAGGAATTGCCCGTGGCTTTAAAAGGAGTCAAGGAAAGAAAAGGAGGAAAGGAAGCAATTACCCAGCTAACAATGGTACATTAAGAACTTTGATTCTTTTCTTACATTGAAGCTCCTTCTTTACTGTGTTTTCCAGCTGAGTGAGCCTAGGAAATCGCCTGCCTGTAGAACTAGCTCACAACCAGGGAAAGGAAACTGCTCCAAACTAGAGAAACCAGTGGAAACCCCCTTCAAGAGGAAAGCTTTTTATACTCTCTAAACCTGTCCCTTCCTTCTCTGCCAGGTGTCAGAATAAAGTCAGTAATGGGCAAAGCTTTGGTTAACCCCTTCCTTCCATCCCCATTTTGTCTCACCTTCCCTCAGACCTTGCCCTAGATATTTACAGCACTTTATTCTCATCTCTCCCTGCACCCTGCTTCCCCTCAACCTCTCTAATGGCCTGTCTGATCACCTATATTTCCACAATGCAGTAAACTCTCGCCACGCCTCCTCCTGCCACCAGACACCCCTGGCATGCCCACTGTGCAGGAGGGACAGGAGTGAGGAGGCTATGCTGACTTTGTCTGACCTGGGCTTTCTCTCCTCAAGGGGAATCCTTAGTGTCCTGCCAGGTTTCCGCCACATCTCCTTTGTGCTGCGGGAGTGACACAAAGGGGATGGGTTGGGGGGATCTAGCTCACAGTGTCCAAGTTTCAGGGCTGGCACACCAGCTGGACCATCAGGAAAGGGGCATGGAGACAAATCCCCCAAAGCCTTGGCTTAGAAATTTTAGAGCCCTTTTATGCAAATCACTGAGTGCCCTCCACTCCTCTGGAGGTTAATGGGAGTTGAGGGTGCTCGTGCTCAGCTGAACATCTTTCAGTGTCAGATCCTAAGTTCTATTTTTTGGAGGTGATCTAATTAAAAAACAAAACAAGACAAAAAAGAAAATCCCTCTCAACTTGTCTTACCGTGTGGGGAATATGTGCAGGGTCCTGACAAGAAGCAGTTTATAAGACCACTGATTTTTCAACAAACCACCAGAGCATCCCTTGCAAGACCAAATAAATTTGCAATATGCATGGCGCAACATAAGGGTCAGTGAGATTAAATAAGAGAGGCCTTCCCAGCGTCGAAAACCAAGCTCCAAGGCAGCCAGCGGAGGCAGGGACTGGACAGTTAACCACCCACATGGGAGCTGTAATGTAGTTTCCACATATATGCTTTTTGCCTCAGCCAATGAGTTGCACATGCTATTTCCAAGAGCATGGAATTTGCTGGTTTGCATTGTATTTAAATATTTGGCTTTGCAGGAAATACCCTGAACGCAGATGTGTTCTGCTGAATATTGCAAACAGCAATAACCAAATCCATTTTATGAGGCCTATAAAGTTATCATCCCACTGTCCAACCTCTCTAACCGCATGCCCTCCTACTCAGTCACCCTGCTTCTCCAGCCTTGGCCTCCATCCCCACTATTTACAGCTGGCTGTGATTCTTGTGATGTCCCATCTGGCTGGAACTGTCTCTCCCCACCATCCTGTGGAACCAGACTCACTTCCCCTCGTTCGGTCTCTCCTTGAAACCTTCTTGTTCATAAGGCCTGTTAGCCCCCACTCATCTTCCTCACACCCAGTGCTGCCCCCCAGTCCCCTCACTATAACACCCATCTCCACCGCACTGTAACTAGGTTGCAGGGACACTTATTTCCATTTCCTCATTTCCCCCATGCTGCTCTGTGTCTGTACATCATCTTCTCCTTCCTCGCTGCATGAGTCCTTGACCCCCAGCCCCAGCTCTCTGCTAAGCGTTCTGTGATGCATTGTACGTTGTTTAGTTTATGGCTATACATTGCGTTGCATGTTGAACTCATGGAATGGTTTCTTTCCCATATGAGTGGATTCAGCCTTGGCTCCTGAGTGTGTGTGTGTGTGTGTGTGCGTGTGCACACACGCATCATCCATGTGTGTCAAATCTCCATGAATTGCTGCCTCATTTACCTTGTGCCTTGTCACGTGTGTCTGAGGGATTTTTTTTTTAAATTCTCCCTCTGGATATTGTTGACTTCAAAGAGATTTTACTCTCCATATCTATAGGTCAAAACACTTGAGTGCATGATTGTAATGGGCTTGACCTCTGTAATGAAAGCAGGTCATGGAGTCAGCAAGGGGTCCCTATGGTTAAAGAACGCTTGTGGTTCTTTCATGAGGCAGTGGACGCAGGAAAAGGTATAATGGGAATGTTATTGAAGGTAGGGCTGAAATACCCCTAGGTACACCAGCGCTTGTCCAAGTTAAAAGCTCTTGAAGGCTGAAGCCTGCCTTATGATCCAGCTAGTGACCCAACCTCAGTATTCTCTGAAGCTGAAGGAGAAACCAGTGTTACATCTGTCCCAGACACTATGGCTGGTTATGCATATGTGTCCCACTGGTGAGTGGTTCCCTCTGTGTCCAATCTGCAGAGGATATGAGTTTGTTACAGCCACACCATGAGAGCTTTAGCTCAAGCTGTAGCAGCTCATGCTGTTATCTCTGAAGGTGTCTGGTTCCATCCCCTGTGTGGCAACCAAGATGGGACCTAGCCTACTCACCAGAGGGTTATGCTCACATATTTCAGGACAGAATCTGGTCCTTCAGGCTCCCACCCAAGGAGCAGCACTGTTACCTTGCTGCACTTGTAGTTTACATCACCTGATCCTATCAGCGGCACTGCTATGGGTACCCGCATGGCCCCACAGTATGCCAACATTTTTATGGCTGATTTAGAACAACGCTTCCTCAGCTCTCGTCCCCTAAAGCCCCTACTCTACTTGCGCTATATTGATGACATCTTCATCATCTGGACCCATGGAAAAGAAGCCCTTGAGGAATTCCACCATGATTTCAACAATTTCCATCCCACCACCAACCTCAGCCTGGTCCAGTCCACACAAGAGATCCACTTCCTGGACACTACAGTGCTAATAAACAATGGCCACATAAACACCACCCTATACCGTAAACCTACTGACCGCTATTCCTACCTGCATGCCTCCAGCTTTCACCCTGACCACACCACACGATCCATCGTCTACAGCCAAGCTCTGCGATACAACCGCATTTGCTCCAACCCCTCAGACAGAGACAAACACCTACAAGATCTCTGTCAAGCTTTCTTACAACTACAATACCCACCTGCAGAAGTAAAGAAACAGATTGATAGAGCCAGAAGAGTTCCCAGAAGTTACCTACTACAGGACAGGCCTAACAAAGAAAATAACAGAACACCACTAGCCGTCACCTTCAGCCCCCAACTAAAACCCCTCCAACGCATTATTAAGGATCTACAACCTATCCTAAAGGATGACCCAACACTCTCACAAGTCTTGGGAGACAGGCCAGTCCTTGCCTACAGACAGCCCCGCAACCTGAAGCAAATACTCACCAACAACCACATACCACACAACAGAACCACTAACCCAGGAACTTATCCTTGCAACAAAGCCCGTTGCCAATTGTGCCCACATATCTATTCAGGGGACACCATCACAGGGCCTAATAACATCAGCCACACTATCAGAGGCTCGTTCACCTGCACATCCACCAATGTGATCTATGCCATCATGTGCCAGCAATGCCCCTCTGCCATGTACATTGGTCAAACTGGACAGTCTCTACGTAAAAGAATAAATGGACACAAATCAGATGTCAAGAATTATAACATTCATAAACCAGTCGGAGAACACTTCAATCTCTCTGGTCACGCAATCACAGACATGAAGGTCGCTATCTTAAAACAAAAAAACTTCAAATCCAGACTCCAGCGAGAAACTGCTGAATTGGAATTCATTTGCAAATTGGATACTATTAATTTAGGCTTAAATAGAGACTGGGAGTGGCTAAGTCATTATGCAAGGTAGCCTGTTTCCTCTTGTTTTTTCCTACCCCCCCCCCCCCCCAGATGTTCTGGTTTAACTTGGATTTAAACCTGGAGAATGGTCAGTTTAGATGAGCTATTACCAGCAGGAGAGTGAGTTTGTGTGTGTATGGGGGTGGGGGGGATGTGAGAAAACCTTGATCTATGCAGGAAATAGCCCGACTTGATTATGTAAAGAGTTGTCACTTTGGATGGGCTAGCACCAGCAGGAGAGTGAATTTGTGTGGGGGGGTGGAGGGTGAGAAAACCTGGATTTGTGCTGGAAATGGCCCACCTGTTGATCACTTTAGATAAGCTATTACCAGCAGGACAGTGGGGTGGGAGGAGGTATTGTTTCATGATTTCTGTGTGTATATAAAGTCTGCTGCAGTTTCCACGGTAAACATCTGATGAAGTGAGCTGTAGCTCACGAAAGCTCATGCTCAAATAAATTGGTTAGTCTCTAAGGTGCCACAAGTCCTCCTTTTCTTTTTGCGAATACAGACTAACACGGCTGTTCCTCTGAATACAGTCCTTTTGTGGCTCCCATCCCGAACAGCGCTCTGCCTGACAATCTGCTGGGCTTGGTAACTCCCATACAGCACCATCTGGGCTGCAGGCATGTGAATGCCTAACATGACTGTCACGGAGTCCCTGGGCGACGCTCTGGAACTGCTCCCCATGAAGCCAGGCAGGACTTTGGGGAAGTCTCCTTTCTGTGAGCAGCCTGTCTGCAGGACACACAGTTCACACAGCTTCCACCTTCCTGGGTCTGACCTCGGAGCATTCAGCATCCTCTGCCTCTCCGTGTGCTTCCCACAGCGAGTCCGCTCAGGCGGGGCTCCTGGGGAAGCCAGAGGTGACTCTCAGCCAGCCAGTAAAACAGAGGTTTATTAGATGACAAGAACATGGTCTAAAACAGAGCTTGTAGGTGCAGAGAACCGGACCCCTCAGCTGGGTCCATTTTGGGGGGCAGTGAGCCAGACAACCACATCTGCCCTTAACTCCATGTCTCCAGCCAGCCCCAAATTGAAACTCCCTCCAGACCCTCCTCCTCTGGGCTTTGTTCCTTTCCCGGCCGGGAGGTCACCTGATTCCTTTGTTCTCCAACCCTTTAGCTCTCACCTTGCAGGGGGGAAGGGCCCAGGCTATCAGTTGCTGGGAAACAGGGTGTCGGTCATTCTCTGTGTCCAGACCCCTGCACACACCTGCCCTCTAGGGCTCTGCAACGATCATACACCCTTATCCCACCACCTAGATACTTAAGAACTGCATAGGGGAAACTGAGGCACCCCCACACTATTCAGAGGAAACATTAAGAACAGTCCCACTTCGTCACAATGACAATGTATAAAATTCCTAGTTTATGCTTATTAATACTGGATTGTGAAAATAACCATCAAGTCTGATGAGATCATAAGGCTGATCATGAAGTGTCATATGCTGTGCATTGTGCAAAGTGTGTTTCACTTTGGGGAGAGATTTGTGCTCTGGTACTCTATGGCCAGGGAGGGGGTTGGATTTTGGAAAGGCGGAAGCCTGAGCTGTGGCCAGTGCTTTGGACAGACTCTGCAGGAAGAGGGAGGTACTGCTGACAGTTGAAGATGGTGGCTGAATGTTGCCTCAGGAGTTCTTGTGGGTAGGCAAGTTCTAACACAGCAAAGGTACTCTGATTTCGTGTAGCTTCACCTGGTGACATCACCAACTAATCTGTCCTCTTGCTGGGTGGAAGGGAGGTCATTATCAGCACCAGCACTTGCAGCCATGTGTGGACTCTCTAGATCAGTGTTTCTCAACCTTGGTGAGCTCTTATTCAAAGTCAAAAATTGCCATGGTCCCTTTACATTCCACAAGTACTCCTGTTCTTTTTGCAGATACAGACTAACTCAGCTGCTACTCTGAAACTTTACATTTACTGTAAAATACAGATCAGTGATAACAATGATAAGAATTTATTTGTGTGTGTGTTTCAAGAGGTGGATAGAGAATGCTTGACAGTGGAGGGTAGGGGAGTGGGGGATTAAGAAAGATTTTCTTTGCTTTAGGTTATAACAATTATTTCAGTCCCTTGTGACTCCTCGGATGGCCTTTCATAACCCCCCTTGGGGGGTTTCACAACCCTCCGATTGAGAAACATTGCTCTAGAGCATACACTTGGGACAGCTTTATGCAGCCTTTCATAGAATCATAGACTCATAGAACATTAGGGTTGGAAGAGACCTCACGAGGTCATCTAGTCCACCCCCCTGTTCAAAGCAGGACCAACCCCAGTAAATCATCCCAGCCAGGGCTTTGTCAAGCCAGGCCTTCAAAACCTCTAAGGATGGAGATTCCCCCACATCCCTAGGTAACCCATTCCAGTTCTTCACCACCCTCCTAGTGAAAAAGTTTTTCCTAATATCCAACCTAGACCGCCCCCACTGCAACTTGAGACCATTGCTCCTTGTTCTGTCATTTGCCACCACTGAGAACAGACTAGCTCCATCCTCTGTGGAATCCTTCTTCAGGTAGCTGAAGGCTGCTATCAAATCCCCCCTCGCTCTTCTCTTCTGCAGACTAAATACGACCAGTTCCCTCAGCATCTCCTCATAAGTCATGTGCCCCAGCCCCCTAATTATTTTCGTTGCCCTCCACTGGATTCTTTCCAATTTGTCCACATCCTTTCTGTAGTGGGGGGGCCCAAAACTATACACAATACTCCAGATGTGGCCTCACCAGTGCCGAATAGAGGGGATTAATCACTTTCCTTGATCTCCTGGCAATGCTCCTACTAATGCAATCCAATATGCCGTTAGCCTTCTTGGCAACAAGGGCACATTGTTAACTCATATCCATCTTCTTGTCCACTTTAATCTCCAGATCCTTTTCTGCAGAACTGTCGCTTAGCCAGTCGTTCCCCAGCCTGTAGCAGTGCATGGGATTCATCCATCCTAAGTGTAGATTCTGCACTTGTACTTGTTGAACCTCATCAGATTTCTTTTGGCCCAATCCTCCAATTTGTCTAGTTCACTCTGAATCCTATCCCTACCCTCCAGCATATCTACCTCTCCCCTCAGCTTAGTGTCATCCACGAACTTGCTGAGGGTACAATCCATCCCATCATCCAGATCATTAATGATCAAGGAGTGGTTCAGATCGTTCCTTGAAGTTCCATGCCAGTTCACAGAAATCCCTTCCCATGGACTAACCTCTGCTGTGGTTCACTTGGTAACATTCTTGTCTGGAAACCTAGGTTCAAATCCCCCACCAGGAAGTGATCTCATGCCCAGTATTGGTGTGGGGCTGCCTTATTAGAGGGGCCATTTTTCAAGGGTGTGTGATTTCAGACATCGTTCCTGCTTGTCTGCCCCTGGTGAAAACGTACAGGTGACAATTAAAGGTCCCACAACAGGGAAGGAGAATGCTGGGGTCCCAGCCAACATCCCTTCTCAATAACATAGGCTCTGGTGTCCCACAATACCTGTTTGAGTTATTGTCTAGAAATTCCTTGTGGCCAGATATGTGCAAGAAACTATTGAATACTTCTTGGTAATTTTAGCAGACCAGGGACTAGGAATGAATGGGCATGGGTTTGAACTACCATCTTGTGCTTAGAGAGGGGCGCATGCCAGGTCAAGATGGATGCACAATTCAGTGGACAATGAGGAGGCAGCTTGAACTCTTGTGGACTTACCCTTATGTGTCACAGCTGCAGACTGTGCTGTACATATTTTAATATGTCCTGTGCTTGGATGTGGTGGGGAGAAGGGAGGTTGTTATAACAGTTGCCACAAAATACTCAGGCTACAGCTTCTTCTGCCTTCTCTGTGTGTTTGCTCATAAAGAATGTCGAGGGGGACTGCAATAGACGCCAGCCCTAAACAGCTGGTTACACACTGCTCTGTTTTTTACTGATGCCGATCGCTTTTGTTTCATGATGACCTGACAATTTACATACTTCAGAATGACTAAAGTACAATCTTGGTACAAAGCTGGTTCAAAGAATTTTGCCTCTTGGGGTCCCCCCCCCCCATTATGGTGTGTTTATATCAAGAATTACCAAGACCAGAGGGAGATGAAGAGTTAGGCCAAGATAGGTGATACAGCTGGTTTTGACATGGGGGGGTTTCCCTGAGGAAAAATTTCAGTGAAAATGAAAATATTTTTCATTTTCATCTAAAATTTTCTTTTAGCAGAAAGCCTCCCCCCCACACAAAGTGTGCAAGGGTTTTTGTTTTGTTTTTTATTTTCCGCCAAATATTTTCACATTTTGGTTGTGAGAAACCCATTTTTATTTTATTTTAGTTTGGTCAAAAATGAACATTTTCATTTTGAGTAAAATGCCATTTTCTGTAGGGGGATTTCCTGGCAGGAAACATTTGACTAGGTTTGATAGTTAATCACTTTGTACAAGCTGATGCCTCAGACCTCTGCTGTTAATGATGCTAATCAGCCTGATCCCTGCTAGAGATACCAGTGAGTGGTTTGGCTTCCTAAGATAATGCATCAGTTTGGTAAATGACCAGCACCAACAGATGTACACCCGGGGAGAGGGAGTAGCACACTGTACCATTGCTGACTCTGACATCAAGGGGCAAAATGAACGACAACACATATAATGGGGGCGGCGTGCAGAATTTGTGCATTTTTCTCTGCTTCCTAAAAAGTGGGGAGTAATGCTGTCTGGAGGGGTTCACTACTGTGGGTGCCAGCCACAGGGCAGACTGACAAGAAGCAGGACAGAGAGCCCAAACTGGTTGTATGCTCTATAATTAGATTTCACCAACCTAGTAACAAGTGTGAACTCCTAAATCACTATAACAGTCTTACCATGAAGTCACAGACAGTCCCTTTGGGCATTCCAGTCTATTTTTGCCACCCAGGCAAGCTGGACTTAGTGATAGCAAAGATCACAAAATATTAAGGTTGCTCCCAGTCTCAAGAGACCAGTCACTTACCCCATGTCAATTTGTACCTTAGAGCTCACACCAAAGACAACGCTTGTAGCCAATCCTGTAGTAAACTATCTAAGGATATATTAGCTGAGAAAAGAAATGTGAGAGTTAATAGAAGGTGAAAGCATGCAAAACATATACACGAATGAGTTACAGTCTATGGTTTCAAAAGATGACAGAGTTGTAGTAATCAGTCCGCTCTGGATGTCTTTTTAGGGCTAACCCTGGGGATCTCTGCTTCTGTTTCGTAGTTCCAGCCCTAAGAGAGTCCAAACAGCAAAAGAGATGAAAAATTTTCTTGTCAGCTATTTTTATTTCCTTCTTCCAGAACTCAAGCTGATGGGATGGGGGTATGTAGCTTCTTCGTGGGGGTAAGGAGGCAATTAACAAAGTCTTTGTATTGTGATGTTCCACAAAGGCCCATTTAGTTTTGATATACAGTCTAGCTGGGCAGGAGATGATCCCTCTTGACTGGGTTCACAGTTTCAGAGCAAACATTTTTTTACAGTTATAAAGCAAAAACTTTATTATTACCTTATGGCAGGTGATAAAGATACAAGTGAGATTAATGCATGCAGCAATTTACAAGCATTTCACAAAGTCTAAACACTGCAATCATTGCTATGAATCCAATACCCATCTTAACCATACTAACACACTGGTGAAAGAGACTGGTTTCCAACAATGAATTGGTCGGTGCTTGGCTCAGGCCTAAAATCCGGGCAAGAGCTGGCATCTGATCTACCAGCGCCACATGGGGAACCAGCCAAAGGGGCCACACTCCTTATAATGTCCTGGAAAAAGTCACCACCGTTGCTAATGCCACACTTCTTGACTAAAACTGGGAAATAAAAAATGCCCCTGAAGCCATCATTCCAGGCTTTATACAAGATCCAGTGCTGCCTATACTTGGGAGGCAGTGTGGCCTAGTGGATAGGACCCTGGATTGGGGCTCAGGAGACCTAGGTTCAGCTGATTTGCTGGGTGATCTTGGGCAAGTCATTTCCATGCCAGTGCATCATTTTCCCCATCTGTAAACTGGGGGTGTTCCACTAATGTCCTTTGTAAAACATATTGAAAGCTGTGGGTGAAAACTAGGGATTAGTATTATTATCTGAGAAGCTTTAGTTAATGCTACCCCATCCATCCGGGATCACTGTGCCCCGTGAGAGCTAGCAGTGCTTTAGGTAGGGTTTTAGGATGTTAATCCCAGGCTCTTGGTGACGCACACAACACCCCTGAGTGGCCAAAGAAGGACCATGCAATAATCTTCTCTTGGATTAATGAAATAATGAGAGGATGCCATCCACATTCAGGCTTAATTGCAAATGAGAGGCTTTGTTTCCCCAGCTATGAGAGACAGTCCCTGGAGAGAAGTTAGGAGGCGCATCCTAATCCGGCAACTCAGGATGCCTGTGAAGAGCATGCTGGCATAAATGAGAGGAAGGCAACTACATTGACTGGGGCTCTCTAAATTCCAAGGACAAACAGATAGACAGGCATATTACCTCTAGAGGTGTAATGTTCAGGTCCACCTCTTGGGGAGCTCTTCCTACTGCCTGTACAAGTTGGGGCCCTGTAGTTTGCCGCAACAGTTTATGTACCCTATGGGAAAAATGTTTTGTGTGTGAGCCTTGAGGAGACTCACTGGAAAACAAGCCAGGGAAGCTCTGTGCGGGAGGCTGCTGTAATTGCTGGATTTGGGGGCCTGAATAAGCTCCTGTGTTTTAGCCTCCAAGGGGCTATAAATTAAGCTGAGATGGTAAAAGCAAATAATCTATCCCCAGAACACACACACATACTCATGGACACACTCTAATAACACCTCTGAACTTATTATCCACACAAGCCGGTGGTGGGAGAGACTGACGACCCCATAAATTACCTTCCCTTTCTGCTCCAAGTGAAAGTGATAGTCTAGCACTGTAATTCCTGACAGTAAGTAATGGCTCCATTTCTGGTTGGACAGGTTTGATTGGCCACTAATTTACTCTCCCTCCTCTCATAATCTAGCCCAGCCTGCTTGCTACGTTCTGTCAGCTTTCACCAATTTGCTGCCGCTAGGAGTATTTTCATACAAATGAGTGGCTGATTCTAGTTAAAACATTTACTGAGCATGCTCTCTCTTGGTGTCTCTGCTCTTAGATGTCACAGGCAGAGATAGTGTTTTGTATAACTGCAGGAAGAATACCATGTTCTAATTAGTGTAATTTATAGCACCTTGAAGGCTAAAACAACAGCTGACAAGTCACAAAAGTTCCACCTTCTGGCGTTTTCTGAAAGAAATGTTATTTTAGCTCCCATGATTTTCTTTCCTTCTTGAATATTTTTTATTTCAAACTATCAGTGTGTTGTTTTACAGTTAGGCATCCTGTATTATGGGGCTACCTAGCTTCCTGCTGTATAGCCAGCAGCGGCCCAAGATGCAAAGTTTGCATGCGGATATGAACTCTCACACAGCTGAAAGATGTTTGGATCTGAGGTTTTGGTTCAGCTCATTATGGGTCATATTTTGCCAACCCATTGTTTCAGTGTGCAAGGGTGGAAGGTGCAAGGGAGGTCCTTATGCAGAGGCTAGGCACAATTGCACTTGATAGTGCCCAGAGTGGGCAGGAGGGATGTGGAGAAAATCCCTCCAAACTTTGCACCATCCAGCAGAACTGACGCTCCAGAAAGGCTCGTACACATTGTAACCTCGTAGGGGTTGATGCAATGTCCTTGTGCTTTGGGGAGGTATTACGTCCCCAGATCTCCACCTGGGGCTGTGCAGCTCCAAACTGCACCTAACTTGGTCCTGTGCCTTTAAGGCACAATCTGGTCCTATCACTGTGGGTTGGACCTACACTCCCCCAAGACTCCGGGGGTTTTGGTTCAGTCCTGTCTCT
This sequence comes from Lepidochelys kempii, assembly GCF_965140285.1. Classification (NCBI taxonomy): domain Eukaryota; kingdom Metazoa; phylum Chordata; order Testudines; family Cheloniidae; genus Lepidochelys; species Lepidochelys kempii. The sequence continues at coordinate 73,482,981 of NC_136389.1, forward strand.
TAATGCATCAGTTAGTTTTATAATCCATGTGTTTTTGACACATTTCTTGGGTGAAATGGCAGCTTCTGGCCTGATGGCCAACTCTTCAACTGAATGTAAGGAAAGAACATATGAAGTGACAGCTGGGCAAAATTTGTCGGTTGGATTTTTTAAAAGTGAAAGATGCAGATTTGGCAACATCAAAATGTTTCTTGATTTTTTTGTTGATTTTGAGAAATTTTTCATTCTGAAGAAGAAAACACTATAAAAATGCTGAAAAATCAAAACATTCAATTTTGACATTTTTGCAATAAAATGTTTTGTTTTTTCAGTTTGAAATGACTTTTTGTTTTGAAACTTCCTTTAATTTCATTTGAAAAATGTCTCAGAAAGGTTTAAAATGCTTGAAATATTTCGTTGAGGGTCGAATGGTTTCTAAAACTTTGAGTTTCACTCTGGCCCCAAACAATTGCCAAGAAACCAGAAAATTGGTTACCCTCTCAGCTCTGGATGGAGTGCATTTTGTTTTGTGTTCCACACACACACATGCTTGAAGAAGTTAACCTCACAGGACAAGATCGCAGAATGGCAGTCTCTGCATAGAGCTAGGTGAAAGATTTAGCACATACAGCTAAACTTTTTCTTTTCTGAAATTGTCAAGGATATGGATATATTTAAGCCACGTTGATCTCTGGATTTTTTTGTCATAAGCCAAAGACTTTTCTCTAGAAAATGTGACTGAAATGGCTGTTCTATTTCACCACCTGTTAACGTATTTCAAAGACTGATTGATTAATGCAAAATTTTATGCCACAGAAAAATATCAAAAGAAATCTCCATCGAATTTTCAGTTTGGCTATGAACATTTGTTAAAGTTAAAAGCAGCAGAAGTTTCACCCAGTGCTACTGTGACTTGTAAAAGGTCATCAGACAATGATTAAAGTTATGAAAAATCTGCTAGACCCTGCTCAAGGCGTTTTAGGGAGGTAGGAGGTACATTCAGTTAGCCCACAGACCTTTCACTGCAGGATGTCTCACTTCAAATCCTGGCTTAGGTCATGAGTTTGGAGCATATCATCTAAGTCCCATTGGCCAATGACACAAAATCATCACTCCTCATCCCAGTTGACATCCCAGTAGGAGAAGAGTCCTAAGAATTCAACCGCAAGAGGTTTTGCAGGTCAGGGTTAGGTGCAATGATGGAGCTTCAGGTGGGAGCCCAGGATAATAAAAGGAAGGGATTGAGGAGCTTTACCAGGGCTTCATGGTTGCCTGCACTCAAGATACCTTGCCATTGCTGGAGTTGTTTCTTCTCACTTTCAGAATCAGAGTTCATTGATAAAATAAAAGGAGAGGAGCCAAGGAAGTGCAAATATGCACTCCAATGCTAGTGCCAGCTTGGCTGCACAGAAATAGAACAACTATCGAGGCAAAAGAAGACAGCTGCCTAAGGATGTGCCAGATAACTGGATTTCTGGCAGGCAGATGCTGCTTTAAAGAGACTCTTCCATCTGTTTTATGGTAACTTCCTCTGTTCCGCTTCCTACTCGCTGCTGGGGAATGTAACCCATTGCTGGCACCTGAAGTGATGTGTGAGATAAGGACAATAGTGAAGGATATGGATTCAGTAACTTTCAGAAGGAGTGAGTTACTCCTGAGGAGAAAATTCCTCTTTTTCTTGAGGAGACTGCATATCCTTACGATCTCCAAATCCCAGGCAAATTTATCAGGCTACTTGTTGTGAAAAATGTGTTAGCCCAATGAGCTTGGTGATGGATTGTTTGCATTCGTCCTACCACCTTTTACTAGGGAGACCTATGATGGAGTGCCTACCCCACACAGGTGAACAGAGGGTTAACAGTAATCTAAGATCTTAGTCAGCCCAGCTTGCTGCACCTGGAGGTGTGTCAGACTTGATTGGTTATTAGGCCCAGCTGTGGAGGGGCTGCATCTTCTCTCCTGGGGTATCTTGGCTTAACAGGCACTGGGCCATATCCGAAACCTGGAATGGAGTCTGTCAGGTTATTCCTGGTCAGGAGTAATGAGAGGATCTTTCCTGGAGGCCAAGGAGCTAGAGGTTTGCACTGATGCTTTAATTGCTGCAAGTAAATACTGAGGCACTGGGAAATGACATTTCCTATGCTTTATCAGCTGCTTTGGAAGTAGCCCTACTACTGCCCAGTGTGTGTAATGGTATTTGTTTTCATATGGCTTTTGGTTTTTCTATATGTCATTGATGACTGGGTAACAAAATGGCAGATGAAATTCAATGCTGATAAATGCAAAGTAATGCACATTGGAAAACAGAATCCCAACTCTATATATAAAATGATGGGGGTCTAAATTAGCTGTTAACCACTCAAGAAAGAGAGCTTGGAGGCATTGTGGATAGTTCTCTGAAAACATCCATTCAAAGTGAAGTAGCAGTTAAAAAAGCAAACAGAATGTTGGGAATCTTTAGGAAAGGGATAGATAATAAGATAGAAAATATCATATTGCCTCTATATATATCCATGGTATGCCCACATCTTGAATATTGCATGCAGATCTGGTCACCCCAGCTCAAAAAAAGATATATTGGAATTGAAAAGGGTACAGAAAAGGGCAACAAAAATGATGAGGGGGTATGGAACAGCTTCCATAGGAGGAGAGATGAATAATACTGGAACTTTTCAGCTTGAAAAAGACATGACTGGGGGGATATGATAGAGGTCTATAAAATCATGAGTGGTGTGGAGAAAGTAAATAAGGCAGTGTCATTTACTCCTTCTCATAACACAAGAAATAGGGGTCACCAAATGAAATTAATAGGCAGCAGGTTTAAAACAAACAAAAGGAAGTATTTCTTCACTTAATGCACAATCAACCTGAGGAACTCTTTGCCAGAGGATGTTGTGAAGGCCAAGACTAAAACAGGGTCCAAAAAAAGAAGTAGATAAGTTTATGGAAGATAGGTCCATCAATGGCTATTAGCCAGGATGGGCGGGGATGCAAAACCATGCTCTGAAGTGTCCCTAGCCTCTGTTTGCCGGAAGCTGGGAATGGGTGATGGGGGATGGATCACTTGATGATTACCTGTTCTGTTCATTCCCTTTGAAGCACCTGGAGTTGACTGCTGTCAGAAGACAGGATACTGGGCAAGATCACCATTGGTTTGACCCAGAATGGCCGTTCTTATGTTCTTAAAGCAGTGGATCTATTCACATGCTTAAAATTCTGCATCTCCTTACCGTACTTTGCTGAATCAGGGCTTTAGTTGGGACAGCAGGTGGGTGAGTGGGTTTTTCAGCAGCTGATGCTGCTTTTTGTTCCCATCTGCATGCGTGTGTAATAGCTGGTAAGGACGGCTGCAGTGCAACACGACTCCTACTTGCCATTTCCATTGGTGAAATAGTCCTCTTTGCCTGCTGCATCAAGATGCCTGCTCTGAGCAGGTGATGCCTGCAGTTTAATAGTCTCAACCGACCTCCTCACTGGCTAATGAAACATTATAATATTATGATACTGCTTCACCAGGAGAGGCTGCTGAAGTTTAGAGGACAATAGGTAGCTCTACGCTTTCAGCCTGGTGTTTGTGGCTCCTGCTGACTCCACCATCCTCAAATAAAAATAAATCATTAAACTTAGGTTTCAGAGTAACAGCCGTGTTAGTCTGTATTTGCAAAAAGAAAAGGAGGACTTGTGGCACCTTAGAGACTAACCAATTTATTTGAGCATAAGCTTTCGAGAGCTACAGCTCACTTCATCGGATGCATCGAAAGCTTATGCTCAAATAAATTGGTTAGTCTCTAAGGTGCCACAAGTACTCCTTTTCTTTTTTCATTAAACTTAGTAGCCCTCTCTGCAAGTGGTCCTGATCTTGGGGTATGAACCTCAAAAAAAATCGGGTCTTGGCTTGACTGTTCAAGGTGTTATTTGTTTTAATGGAATTGGGTTTGCTAGTCTCTCATGCACCTTCTTATCACATCAGTCAGTCACACATGAGCTAAAGAGAAGGGCTCTGTCCTGTGGATAGGGCAGAGGATGGAAACTCAGGTTTGATTCTTACCTCTGCCAGGCACTTACTCTGTGACATTGGGCAAGTTGAATGCCTCTGTGGAGTGAAGATCTGAATTTTAGGCAGCTGAGTTTGAAAATGCTGGTCTGAAATGCTCTGTGCCTCAGTTTCTCTCTCTGTTATGTAGTGAAATGTTCCTATATTACAAGGCTGTTGTGAGGTTTAATTCATGGAAGATTTGTGGAGTGCTTGGAGATACTTTGGTGGAGGGTGCTGTAGACTTTTAAGATGAGATTAGTGGGAACTGGAAGTGCAAATTCTTCAGTTTGCTTTGAAAATGTCACCCTTATAGCATTACTGCTATTGTTATCAAGCAATAGAAAGGAACCAGACAAGCCTAGGGCTACATTAAAAATAAAAAGCAAAGATGATCCAAAGCTTACGAGACTCACTGATTACTTCTCTTTGGCATTTTCCAGGGCAGCCAAAAGAAACATTGCATTTTTTACAGACCTGCCCATTCGAGATCTGAACTACCAGCATAACTAGAGCAATTTGCTGCTTAAATTGGAACCTTGCAAATCAGTTTTCAGCAAGCAGGTGATGCAGTTTCTTCTGAGCCAGGACCTAAGCAAAAACACACTTGCCACCCACTCTTAAAAATTGCTTTTTGTCACTTGCCATATATCATAATCAGACCCGGGATGCTGGGGGGCGGGCAACGTCTCCTTTGCTCTGCTCCTTGGTGTTAAAGAAAAATCTTATCTGAAAAGCCTTAAATCTAGGAGAGATGACCCTGTATTTTAAAGGCTGAAATAAGCGGGACGTTGAAACAATAGAAAGCTAAAGACACTTTGAAATCTCCTGTTAATAAATTGTGATGTTCATAAATAGTCTTGTTCCACTAAGGGGATAATTTATATCAGTCTCCAGTGCCTCAGCACAGCACAGGATGTGGATAATGCTAAGTACAGCAACTGGATGCTGTACGATATACAAGTGCAAAGTTATTGGGACATATTTTCTTCTTGTTTTTCCCTGAAACATCAAGGTACTGGCCAAAGGAAGCAGGATGGCAGCCTTGATGGATCACTGAGCTGATCCAGTGTAGCAATATTAGCATTCCTATAAATGTGTCCAGCCAGGTAAATTTTCCCCAGAGCATCTTTCTCTGGAGGTGTAACCAGCTGGTCATGGTGTTACGAGTCCCTCTCTGTACCTGATCTATGGAGGATACGAGTCTATTACAACCCCAGCTGGAGAGCCTGGGTCTTTTGATCAAGCTGTAGAGACTAGAGGTGGGTGGAATTATTCAGTGAAATGGCACATTTCATCCAAAAAACTATTTTACCCTGCAACTATTTGTGAATTTGACACAGATTACATTGGCCATTCATGAAATCGCCAGAGGAGGAAGTGGTGATGCTGGTGCTCCTCTCCTCCTCCACGCCCCACACATACACACAAGTGTACTTTTGCCCAGTGGTTATAGCACTCACCTGGGATGTGAAAAACCTGAGTTCAAATCCCCGGTCTGGAACGGTAATGAAACAGACTTTTTCAATTCACTGAGTGAGCTGTAGCTCACGAAAGCTTATGCTCAAATAAATTGGTTAGTCTCTAAGGTGCCACAAGTCCTCCTTTTCTTTTTGCGAATACAGACTAACACGGCTGCTACTCTGAAACCTGAAAATTTTGAAAAGTTTCAGATTCAGTTTGACCAGAACCAATTTTTTCCCCTGCTTTTGGAAACAAAATAAAAATCAGCTGTTCATGCAGCTCTAGTAGAGACTCATGCTTTTAGCTCTGGAGGTGACCAGTTCAATCACTAGTGACAGCCATCACGGGTGCACCAGGGATGTCCTTGTAATGACCTCGAGTCAGGCAGCAGGCACTTGATGCTGGAGCAATATTCAGCCAGTTAAGTGCTACTGTGTGTGGAGTCCAGCGGACATGGCTGCTGGGTTGGTACTGCTCTTCTTTGCACTGAAGTAGATCGCACGGTCACTCCATTGCAGGTAGTGTAGTGACACTGACATCAAATGGGTGTAAGCGAATTGGGACTCATGCTTCTTGTGTCCTAATGCTCTAGCTTAGCACTAAAGCAAAAGGATTGCTGGGCAGTCAAGTTTGAAAAGCTGCTACCTGTTAGGTTTACTAGGTGGGTCACTATGTGAGCGTTGGCTGCCGCGGTGCTTGGAGGCTCAATGCACGTATGCTCTGAAGTGCACAGTGTGTCAAGAAGGGGGCAAGAGGGCCCGCTGTCACCCATGCAATTTGCAAACGCTGAACAGCTAATGGAAAAGAAATTGACAAACGATCTGCATGGTTCAAACACTTTTAAAATTGAATCTTGTATAGCTGAACAGCAATGACTGTAGCTCCTTCTATCCAAGCATTTCTGTGCTTTAAAGCCATATCCAAGGGGCTCTTGTTATAGGCAACACTGTATAAAGCAATCATTATTTGTTATTAATAAAGTAAGCCTTGCAGCCTCTTTCCCATGCCTGTGAGGTTTGCATATTGAAGTAATTTTATGGATGGGGAAACTGAGGCATAGACTTGCTTCACTGAATGGAAGTTGGAGCTGGGAACAGAAACCAAAAGTCCTCCTGATTCTCAGTCCCCTGTTCAGATAATTAGACACATCACCATTCGTTCCAATCTCCTGAGCCATATACTGCCCTAAATGAGGCATTTTTCTATTTAAGGAGTTGCTTGTGCTTACTCCTGTCTGATTTTTAATTCTCTATCTACATATCTGACCCACTATGCAATAACTGCTGTTCAACATGGTGGTCATATTTGTTTCAGTGTAACAACTACGTAGATAATTAATGATTGCCGTAACAGAGTGTAGAATGCTTCTAGTCACTACCAATTAACCAGGGTGTCTGTTGATGTCAAATTTTTGCTACACCAGAGAGAAGTGAAGTTATGGTATTTCCTTCCTGATTTTGGTGACTTGCATCTAAATAGCTATGGGCTAAATGTATAAGTAAAGGAAACTCTTACAGAAATAATTGAATATACCAGGTACAGACAAGCAGCACATTATTTTGTAGCTGTTTTCCTACATAATATAAATACTAGATGGCTTTTGGCACCCTGCTTTTCAGGATGACTCTTAAAGTGGATTCTTTATTCCACAGAGTCTTTCACAAAAGAACACAGAGTGGCAGCTAGCCTTTCTAGCTCTTAGCGCTTTGCTGCAGAGGCAGAAAACATTTCATGTCAACCGGAAGATAAGAACCAGCAGACATAAGCAGTGTTGATGGGAGGCAACACATTACACCAGTGCTTTGAAGATTGCTTTGGTTCCCTGTTCATTTCCAGATGCAATCCAGATGTTAATACTGAATTAAAAAGTCTTACATAGTTTGGGGTTAGTCCTGTGATGCTGGAGAAGGAAGAATGGTCCAGCCACGGGAAGCTGTGTGATCTAGTGGATAAGATTCATAGATTCATAGATTCATAGATTCATAGATATTTAGGTCAGAAGGGACCATTATGATCATCTAGTCTGACCTCCTGCACAATGCAGGCCACAGAATTTCACCCACCACTCCTAAAAAAACCTCACACCTATATCTGTGCTATTGAAGTCCTCAAATTGTAGTTTGAAGACCTCAAGGAGCAGAGAATCCTCCAGCAAGTGACCCGTGCCCCATGCTACAGAGGAAGGCGAAAAACCTCCAGGGCCTTCCAATCTGCCCTGGAGGAAAATTCCTTCCCGACCCCAAATATGGCGATCAGCTAAACCCTGAGCATATGGGCAAGATTCATCAGCCAGATACTACAGAAAATTCTTTCCCGGGTAACTTGGATCTTACCCCATCTAAAAACTCATCACAGGCCATTGGGCCTATTTACCATGAATATTTAATTACCAAAACCATGTTATCCCATCATACCATCTCCTCCATAAACTTATCGAGTTTAATCTTAAAGCAAGATAGATCTTTTGCCCCCACTACTTCCCTCGGAAGGCTATTCCAAAACTTCACTCCTCTTAGGCACTGGACTAAGAGTAAGGAGACATATGCTTTTTCCCCAGCTCTGCCACCAACCTATTATGTGACCATGGGCAAGTCACTTCACTTCTGCTTCCTCTCCCTCCTGTTGTCTGCCTTATCTAGTCAGGGCAGGGACTGCCTCTCACTACGTGTGTATACGGCACCTAGCACAAGAGGGTCCCAGTCTTGGCTGGAGCCTGTGAGCGTGACAGTAATAGCAATAATAATACAAATAGAAACTGACTGTGGTGAATTCAGTCATGAAGTTCTTAGCGGAAAAGCAGTGGATGATAGAAAGGTATTATTGCCATTGTAAAGCTGTCTATGAGTAGGACCGCAGCTCATTGCATGTTTTTATGTGGCGGACAATTCAAACTAATTGCCTGTCAGAGATATGAATGAATCTGAAAGAGAAGCAAAAGGAGCACACAGAAAAATACAAATGAATAATAGGACACAATTTAGCTTTTAATGTCTTCAGATGAGCCCAATCAGGATATCTTTATTTCCTCATGTGCCTCGCATCTCTTTTGCCCCCCCCCCCAGTTCTGCCCTGTAGCTCTTTTGCGGGCCTCTTGCCCCCTGTTTGGGTTGGCTGCCTGTACTGGGGATGGCTGTCTTTCTACCAGGCTCCCCCTTGCCACCTGTGACAGGATCTGTGGTAATGCTTTTGCGCTATGGTTCCCTGGATGGCTAGTTTGTAAAGGGTTAATAAATGATTAATAGATGTTTTAATAGAGTTGTTAGAGAGTGCCACGGCACTTTGACTATCCCTGCCTAGGAACAATCCTTTTAGGGCTGCTCCACCCAGGCATGGTTTGCCGGCTGATCTAATCTGCTGTGAGAACTAAACCGAACCCCAGCCAGCTCCAAAAATAGGGGTGGAAAGGTCTGTAGATTGTTGATAACCACCTAGAAAAGAAAAGGATCAGATAGAGTGAGCTACCTGTAACAGTTCTTAGTCACATGGCTTTAATGTACAGCTGGAAGGTGCTCAGATACTGCGGATAGTCTAAAAACCTGACTAGAAAGAACAGAATCTGTTGATGTGCTTATAACCATCTTTAATTCATCCTCCTCATGTCTGCAACATACTTAGGACAGCTGTTGATCATTTATTAAACCTTTATAAACCATTAATAGATTTTTGAGGCCAGATGGGACCATTCTGACCATCTAGTCTGACCTCCCGTGTAACACAGGCCAGAGAACCTCACCTAGAACTTTGCCAATGGAACCTTAATTGAAAGTGTGACTAGATCTCCTGTGACAAGTGGGAAATACAACTTTGGAAATACAGAAGAGGAGGGGAAGGATTGAGGTTCCCCACACAATTACAGGCCATTGATTGGGTAGGTAGCAGGGATTGGGCTATGGCCTTAGAGATAATGAGTTAAAATCAGGGGCAAAAGCGGCTTCCTTTTGCTTTGCACAGATTCCACCCCAGAGAGCGGGGCTCTGAGGCCAGGTGGGGAGAAGAGGTCAAATCTGCTGCCCTCTGGAGTGCACAGCATGGACAGAAAGAAAGAAAGAGAAGTGCTTGAAGGAAAGCTTACAGGCTAGGCTGACTGAGGGAAGCTCAGGATCTGGAATGGCAAAGTAGATAGCTAGTTTGTCCTTGGAAAAATACTTGCAGATCTGTGAGCAAGTCGGCATAAGAGCTGCTGGTTTTTTGCTGTTTAATAATCACTTCAGTTCAAAGCTATTTCTGCACAAACAAGGGATCTCCCTCTGCTTCAGCCACTTTCCATCTGTTTTCAGCTCTCATTCAGAAACACCTCTTTCCTCCCTTCCCTGAACCTCTCAGTGTCTGTCTGCCGGTGCTGTCAGTTTTTAATATTAACCCCACAGCTATTATTTTGCTCTCAAAAAGTTTTTGGGATTAAGTGCGTATGATGGACATGAGACGACATGAAGCTCTATGTACAGTGCATTGCATATACAGTCCATAATACAGTGAAAGATTATTTATTTTTTCTGAATCCATTAATTTTCCTCCTCTCCAAATATCTCGCGAAAGGAAAAATATTGAAGCCATTGTGCCCGAAGCTAAGTCATGATAGTTAGCAATTCACCATTTTTTGGTGTATAGAATACTGTTAAATTAACCCTTTTTAAACAATGGTTTAAAGAAATTAAGAAAAATCTCCTTTTGGTCATATGTTCAAAGATCTAGCTGCAGTTGCTGTGCCAGAGCCCTGCTTGGTAGGGAGGTAAAGGTGGCTTTTCCTCACCTTTCCATCCCACTCCCCCTGTTCCTGGTGTTGATCAGGGTCCAATTCAGCCTTCCGAGCAGGTTATATCAGCCTTGGGGTTGCTCTAAACTGTGCCTGGTGGCAGTAGCCCTGAAAGGGCTGTTTCTAGGCAGGCATAGCAAGAGTGCAATGGCACTCCAGCCTTTCCCTCTTCCTTTTGGCTATGACTCTTCCCTGGAGCTAAGGGGTTGGGTGGCATAGGGCTGGCTGTACCAGCTCTGTGCCAGCTGTGCATTTCCCTATACCAGGGGATCTCCTGTGTAGCCAGTGATATCGGCTTTAAGGCTGCTTTGCCCCATAGCAGTATGACATGGCTTTGCCAGGGGCTAAGATCTAGTTCCCTGCATTCTAGTCTATGTTGTCAAACTCTCAGGATGGCAACTTCCTGTTTATTATTATTATTTGTAGGAGCCCCAGTCCTGGACCAAGACCCATTGTGCTAGGGGCTGTACAAACACACAACAAAAAGATGGTTCCTGCCCCAAAGAGCTTACAATCGAAGTATAAGAGCAGAGACAACAGGTTGATACAGACAGAGAGATGAGGGATCAAAAGGAAACACGGAGACATTATTGGTCAGCACGATGGAATGTGAACTCAGCGTACCAATTGTCTAACCATTGCCAGGTCTTTTGTAGGCATCCCGGCAGAGGAGTTTGTTTATTTTCTTGATTATATTTAAGCTGCATTTAATTTTATTTTTGGTGGGTGTGGTTGACATTCCTCCCTAACAAGGTTTAGTGAGTGGAATACCTTTTGGGTTGCATTGCGGTTTCCCCTTCATTTTTAACCTTCAAACAAGGAGCCAAATATGCTTGGGAGCATTTGCCCTGAAAGAGTGAGACTCGCTTAAAAACAATGCACTTTCAGTTTGTCATAGAAAGGAAAAGGGCCTCTGTATGCAGGACAGGTCACCGTCAATGGTTTGGTTCTCTTATTACTGTTTATGATGGAATTAAAGCCCCTTGAAAGAGGAGAAATTAGGACACATTTATGAGATTAAATCCCTTAATACAGTAGATGTGGACATAGCGCTGCTATCTTCATCAGTGTTCTGCCAATATGCTTCCAACCTGCTCTCAGGGGACAACTTCCCCTGGGTTGGGAAAGTAATTTGATCTCGGGGTTTCTTCAATCAATCTGCCTCTGTTAAACAAATATTTCCAATTTTTCAGTGGGGTTATTTTTGCCATGTACATTTCTCTCTCCTGCCAATACCTGGCTACACTGCTATTAATCTCCTCAGGTAAATTGTTGCTGCTTTACTTCCTGGGGCTAGTGTGAATGTGGCTGGAGCCTGACAGCATCGTGCCTTGATAAATGATGCAAGCCTAAAGAGCAAAGTTGCAAGCCAGCTCTTGCAATGACTTACCAAGGATATGTGATGGCCAGGAGAGCTCAGATGCTCTTTTTGCTGCAGGAAGTTTACATAAAAGGCCAGAAGAAGATTCATTGTGCATCATTTTTATTCCCAAAGACAGCACAGAAAAGTGCTGCATGCCAGGAGTGGACAGATATGGTAATAAAGAAACAACATTTAGAGTAAGCTGCAAGCCTTTGGGAACAGCTTTTTTTGCTGCATGGTCCCCAGATTTCAAGGTTTTGATCTGAGACCTAGATGGATATTAGTAGGGAAAAAGAGTTCGGAACTCTGACCAAATTCTCCAAACTTGGTTGCCTCGAGTTAGCCTCTGAAATCAGTATTTAGACACTTAAATATAAGTTTTGCCTGATTTTCAAAGTCTCTGAGCAACTTCAGCTTCTGCTGACTTCAGCGGTGCTTACAGTGCTCAGCACATTTGAAAATCAAGTTAAATTTAGGTGCATAAATATGGATCTAGGCACCAGGTTTGAAAATGTTGGCCTGAGTGTCTCCATCTGTAAACTGGAGATTTAATTTACCTACCTCCATGGGGGTGTTGGGAGGGTTAGGTCATTAATGGATGCAAAGAGCCTTCATCTTCTGTAGCATCTTCCAGCTGAAGATCTCAAAGTATTTGGTATCCAGATGCCGTAATGATGGGGATGTTTGAGCCAGTTAGATTTTGCAGGCTCGGAGGACACATTGTTTAGTTGAAAGATATGCTGTTGTTCAACCACAAGTTATTAGGCTTGTTGCAGAAACTGCTTGGTGAAATTGTAGTGCTCCTGTTATATAGGAGATCAGTCTGGTCATGATCCCTTCTAGCCTTACTGTCTGTGAACTCTGAAATGAGCCAAAACAGAAGAGAATAAAAACCAGGCAAACAAAAATTGGCAAGAGGCACAATACATCTAAAAAGCAATTAGAACCAATTTGACCTAAAAAACCTGGCTGTGGAGTAATATGAAAATGCATAAAAATACACATTATTAAAAAAAATGAAAGGTCAAGAATCCAGAGAGTCCATTAAGAAGTAACCAGACTTCCCAGGTCTCTTAATTTGTGAGCAATTGGGTCATTAACAGCAGCAGTCTTGCATTCATTCCATTTCCATCTAGTTGTTAGGTCACAGTAATATTTTATTCCCACTCTCCCCTGGCACTCCTGATTGCATTTTAAATGAGGCCTGCATTGCCCCTCCCCCTCCCCCCCTGTCTTTTAGACATAGCCACAGAGTTTAGAATTCCCTGCATGGTGAGGAACAAAACCAAAGTTAATTTCCTAACATCTGTTCTGAACTTGATTGCCTTTAATGGCCAAGTGTGCCCTCTTCTCCTTCGCTACTGGGCTGTAAAAATAGTAACTTGGCTTAACATTACCCACTGTGCATTCTTTATTTAAATTACTTCATGCCAGTCTCTTCCTAGAGGTGACAGATGTAAAAATGTGGGAAATAAGTGCCAATGACACAAATTTACCAGGATAAGTGAAGGAAATTAGGTATGTCTGTAGCTTAATCAGGTCAGATCCTCAATCCACACTAAATCTCCTTTGTACCACTTAAGTGGTATAAAGTGTATGTTAAACTGTCCTGATCCACTCTTCTCACTCCTCTCTGGGCATGGCTACACTTGCAGACATAGAGCGCTTTGAATTAAACCAGCCTTCGTAGAGTGCAGTAGGGAAAACGCTGCAGTTTCTCCACACCGACAGCTTCAAGCGCACTGGCGTGGTCACATTTGTGGCACTTGCAGTGGCATTGGGAGTGGTGCATTATGGGCAGCTATCCCAGCATGCAAGTGGTTGCAACGTGCTTTTCAAATGGGGTGGGGTGGGGTGGAGTGTGACAGGGAGTGTGTTGTGTGTATGTGGGGGGAGAGAGCGTGTCAGCATGCTGTCTTGTAAGTTCAGACAGCAGCAGACCCCCCTCCTCCCGCCTCTCTCTCTCACACACAGCATTCCACACTAATGGTTGCTTTGTCTCGGAGCAGATAAGCAGCCGGCTGTCAGAAACAGAGCCTTGAAAGGGCATTTCCGCATTCCTACAGCCGATTCCAAACAATGACAAGAGTGGCCACTTGACTTAAGGGGATTATGGGACGTTTCCAGAGGCTGATTGGAGCGCAGTAATGCAACACCTCCTTCACACTGGAGCCACGGCGCTCCAGCGAGGGCGCAGCAAGCGTTATTCAACTCGCCGAGGTGGAGTACCAGCAGCGCTGTAGCTGCGGAGTCAGAGCGCTCTACGCGCCTTGCCTGTGTGGACGGGTAGTGAGCTAGTGCACCCGGGGCTTCTTTATTGCACTGTAACTCGCAAATGTAGCCAAGCCCTCTGTTTCTGGGGTTCTCCCATCGGCATAGGTAATCCACCTCCCTGAGAGGCAGTAGTTAGGTGGACAGAAGAATTTTCCGTTGACCTAGCACTGTCTACATGGGGACTTAGACCAGCTTAACTGTGCCACTCAGGGTCATGGATTTTTCACACCCCTGAGTGATGTAGTTAAGCCGACCTAATTTTCTAGGCCAGGCCTTAGTAAACTTTGTTAAAATGTGTTCAGCTCTGAGAGCAAGCCAAGGACATTGCCTGGTGAGACACAGAAAAAATTCAGGACTCAGTTTCCCTTTTTAATGGTCAAGGGGTCCTAATAACCTTTGAAAAATAGGCCTCTTGGCAACAAAGCCTTAGGGTTTTTTATTATTATTTTATTTGAACTTTTACTGCTCTAATGGGATGATACAACTGTAGATTTCAACCCCACTGCTTGTCCTGTATGACTGAAACAGTTAAGCCTGACATTTAGGAAATTACACCCATATATGCTGTATGTCTGATAAAGGATCTGTCTTTTTTTACAGGTCTAGCTCTGATCATTTTTAAAATGCAATAAACTTTTCAGAATCAGATTTTTCTAGGGGAAAGGGGCAGACGGGCTTACTACATAAACATATACTGGCTATCAATATTTTTCATTATGTTGCTTCAGTGAACACATTGTACCATTAATGATCTTTGCTGGAATACCACATTTAGTGCTTTGCTTCCCCCGGGGCTGTGAAATGATAAACCAGTTATTGCCCAGGGAGCAAATAGCTTAGCTTAGTGTCTCTTTGGGAGGATGAGCCAACACGGAGGCAGTACACACAATAGCGATGCACTTTTGTCATTTCCCCACATTTTTACTGTGAGGTACTAGTTGAGACAGAACTTTGTTGCAATCTGGGGTTGGAGAACACCTGTAAAAGCGTGGAGACAAAGGGTCCATTCATCCTAAAACAGCCTGTGTTCTTGTGTGAGCATGAGCAGTATCAGAAATACCATGTGCACTCTGTTATCGGATGGATTTCCCTTTGCTCCCAGGTGCAGCTAAACTAAGTAGGTGACGTTCAGATGCCTGGTGAACAGCCCAACTGCCCATTTGAATGTGTGATTCTGTATCTGCTAGAGCAAAGAGAGCAAGTGGGAGGGAGGCGTGTGGACAGATAAACATGTTTCTTTCAGATAAGGGGCTAATTTTTTCTTCATCCTGGCTTGATTAAACTCATTCGAAGGACACCCAGGAGAAAAAACAGACCCTAAGGGTTAAAAAAGAATGATCCACTGGCAATGGGAAGAATTGAATCATACTAGCTAGAAAAGGAAAAGACAACTGGGTCATCTCATCTCTTTCCCTGCCACTGCAGGATTGTTCTTCACCAGTACAGTGTATTCTCCAGTACTAGTCCAATCCCATTTAAATGGACATCCCAAGCAATGGACATCCGACCAGTCCCTAGGAGATTATTCCACAGTGTAATTGATCTCACTGTCATTGACTTTGTCCTGATATTCACTGACCTATTTTGACCTTTTCCAACTGTATCCCTTTACTCCTGGTTACAATCTCTTATGGTTCTACAGCAATGGGACACCTTCTAATGCCAGCCTTTATTATGGACCAGATTTGTCCCCTCTCTTTCCTGAAATGTGTCTAAGGTTTCTTCTCTCTTGGGCCAACTAGGAAGTGAACGTCTTTCACTTCACACCAAGGCCTAAATAAGAGAGATATATTTAAAAAGTCACTGACCATTACAGAAAAGGAAGCTCTGGGTCTAGGCAGGGGCAACGAGCATGTCAGACAATTGCTTAATATCTTGTGGGTCAGATGGTTTGTACCATATTCCCTAAAAGTCAGTGAACATTTTATAAACAAGCCATTGCACATCCACCCATTACAGACTTTAAGAACCCCATTGTCTATCATTTGGCACCCAATAAAAAGACGATAAAGGGGGTAAGTTGATGGAGTGACACCGGGGATGAATTTGGCCAAGGCTTTGAAGACATAGGACGGTTCTGCTGGGGAAGTCTAGGCAAAATCATCCCATCAAAGCACAACAGTGCAACATCACAATCTTATGATGTTGCATTAGACCAGGATTGTGTACAGTACAGTCTGCTGCGTTAAATGTTTTGCTGCCTTTCAGAACCACCTGTTCTGCCCTCTATGCTAAAGACTCTAGTAATGGGGAAACCTTGGAAGGCTTGGATATTCTATGGAGAGAAGTATCCAAAAGCTAGGGTGCTTAACCAGATTTTTTCCGTCTATAATACTGCCAGTAATCTCATGGCTCTCATGAGAACTTGGTACATCCTGCTTTTGGGAGAGCTGAACATTCTGCAAGAGTGGCTGTTCTCATGGTTCTTTGGCACCTTCTCTTTTTGGCCAACAACAAAGGAAGGAAGTCCAGAGAAGTTCAGAGTGAGAAACCAAAGTAAATCAAAGAGGTTTTTTTGGAAGGGTTTGGGAAAAGTTGCAGGAGGGGTACTGGGAGATAAATGCTTACACTTCCTTAGCACTTTTGTCTGCGGAGCTCAATCATTACAAACATTCATGAATCTCCATTTTGGAGAAGTGGTGATCCAAAAGGTGAAGTGACTTGTCCAAGGTCACACAGAAAGTCAGCGGCAGAGCAGAGAATAGAACTCAAGTCCCCTGATTTCTAGATTTATTCCTTAGCTCTGAGCCCTGCCTCACTTTGAAATCTCATTTGACTGAGGATAATCTCTTAGCTCAAATTTTCATCCAGTTCATTTTCCCAGAGTTTTCCTTCTTTCCCTGCCATTGTTATCACTTTCTATACAAATCTCTCTAAAAGGGAGAGATTTTTTACATTGCATCTCAGTTGTATAGCCTTTATTATAGCAGTGTTGTTGTGTAATATTTTGCTCTACCATAAGGTTGCTGTTTTTCAGCTCCTTTTCCATGTGAATGGTGGCACTTGATTCAGTTTGTTTAGGGACAGGATGAATGACTGACTTATCCCTTTTCAACTCCAGACTGTAAAACTCCTCCAGGTAGGGCCCTATTATGTTTTATAGCTAAACCTTCCTCCCATTCAGGTTCAGAATATGTAATTATACCAATCTTCTATCTGCGATATTTCTATGGCCCATTACTGTAATATCTGAGCACCTCACGAGCTTCAATATGTTTATCCTAACAATACCCTAGTGAGGCAGGGAAAAACTATTATTCCCATTTTACAGATGGGGAACAGAGGCACAGTGGGGCTAAGTGATTTGCCCAGTGTCACACTGGAAATCTGTGGCAAAGCAAGAAACAGAACCCAGATCTCCTAAATCCTAGACTAGCACCCTAACCATCTGTCCTCTCAACCTTGAACATGGTTTTGAGCTGATGCTCCTGGTCTGGATACCCCAAACATTATTTAGATGATCCCCTTCGTGTGATTTTTACCATTCCCACTCTCCGAGTTTATGATTGTTAATTACAGGAAAAAAGTTTTGTATTCCAGAATTCATGGACTTATGCAGAGGGCTGTGCATTCCTCATACTGCTGGAGCAACATGAAAGACATTTTTGATAGTCCTGTCCTAGCAACCCCCTGGAGACCTCTCCCCTGATACGCCAGTGACCATGTGCTTTAGCAAAGAGTGTGCATTTCAAATGGACAGGCAAGCCGTGCAACCTATGCCATGGGGGCAAATACCCAGGCAGCTCAAATGGTTAATATATACCTAATGCACCTGGGCTGATTTTCTGGTAATATCGGGGGAACACTAGTATCTTTTGCTGTGCTGTGGGTTTTGCATAGGGTATTTCTCCTGAGCTCTGAGAGCCACAGCTCTCGAGAGGGAGGTGACATAATGGAAACTCTGTTGTGACCTGGCAGGTGGATGGAGACTTCTAGCTGTTAGCAAGTCAATGGGAGCAAACTGATAGCAGTCCCCAGGAGCTAGTTCCTAACTACAGTTCACTACTTGGGGATCATTTGAACCTTTAACAAGAGGTTGGTAAAGAGAGAGAACGTGTGTGTGTGTGTCAGAGACAGAGGTAGCTATTTATGTGGCGCAGAGGAGAAAGCAAGGCTGGATTGTCAGGGAAATATGGCTTCTTTGCTAATTTCACACAAAGAGCTGCCATCTTTCACTGCTTTCTGTAGAAATAAAGGCTGGTTTGTTGCAGAGGATAATGGCAGTGTTTGGGCCCAGGCAAACCCCTGTGCAATTCTGATTTATGTCGGGGGGTTAAATGTTAATCATTTTCACCATAAGTGTTGCCTTTGGCAACAGGTTTTCACCTGTGTGCGTGGGGTGGTAGCTTATCACAGCTTTCCTGGTTTTAGTAGCAATTTGGCTTTCACAATTTGGATTTCTTTTGTGGTCAGGCATCTTTGTTGAGTACAGGTTACCAGTTGGGTAACGCGAAGTATGGGAATGGCAGATCCATTGATGCGAGCACAAGACTATGGGCAAAGAAGCCTGATTTCTAATTCCAGCTTTCACACTGACACACTCTCTAATCTTGCACATGTTATTGATGGCTTGTTTCCAAGCCCTCTGAAGTCAATGGGAGTCATAGTAGGGACTTCGGTGATTTTGAATCAGCTCCTGAGGCGCAGATCCTCACAGGTATTTGGGCACCTAATTCCCATTTAAATCTATGGGAGGTAGGCACCTATATACCTTTGAGGATCGGCGCCTTAGTCTCTCTGCCTCAGTTTCCTTACCTATATAACAAGGCTAATACCTACAGAATCTCAAAAGTATCTTGTGAATAGAGCTGGGTGAATGCATCAGGTTTTCACAAATATTCATTCAGATAAGACCCAAACATTTGCTTTCGTGGTGTTTTAAGCCCTGTCATTTTGTTTCAACCATAGCCATTCATGAGACTGAATTTTACGCTGGAATGATCACGGGAAGAAAAACTACTACTACATAGCTACTCATGCAAAGGTTTGAACTGGAAGTGGCTTGTTCAGCCGTGCCTCCAGTTTACAAAACTTTTTGTTGCCTAATCAGGGAACAGAAACCATGTCATGTGATTTAGGAGACCAGATCAGGTAGTGTGAATAAGGAATAGTGGAGAATGTATACTCAAAAAATAGTTCTGCTAAAATAGAAATTTATTAGGGGTGGGAGAGGAAATTCTGAACTTTTTCTAAATTCATTTCAAATTGCAGTTGGAGGCTAGTGGTTCTTTTATCCAGTACAGTTCTTCCAGCCCTAATCCCCCTCCTGAAGAATAACTATTCTTTTAGGCATCAGTAACACGCTCCCTTTAAATCTGGTGACATCTGGAAACCTCCATTTTTACTTTCTGATTGCTGTAATAACCCAATTAAAGTCTATTGGTGCTCTCAGCATTTTGTGGGTTTGACCATTGAGGTCCTGTCAATATCACTCTTGCCACTGGGCACTAATTTATAGCAGAATAGCTCTTGTAAACCATGGATTATGGAAGTGGAAAGTCAAATAGTTATCACCCACAGGTGAACAGAAATCAGCCCTGTTACTGATGGAAAAAATAACCTTGGAATGTCATATCTTCTTAGGGGGCAGAACAGTGGAAGAAGATTTCTGATCATCAGAGGAGTGATGTTCTGAAACAGCCTTTCACTAGGTGTAGCGGGGACAAACTGGTTTTAAGATAGATCTTGATAAATTTGTGAATATATGATGTGTATGATGGGATTGTCTGTGATAGCAGGGAACTGGACTCATTGATCCAGAAGGTGCCTTCAAGTTCTATGTTGTTATGGGTCAAGACGGAGTTATCTGCCAAGCTTATGGGTATATCTTATATACACTTCTTCAGGGAGCGACCACCATGTTATCACATCAGTATCAGTGTTGGCGAACAGTGCTGTGAGAAGTTATTCTAATAAGAACCATGTCTGAGAGGCATTCTCAAGTGTTTTCTCAAGGGCAATGTGAAATGTATTATCTTTGTTTCCCCTCCTGGGGCGTTTGCAATCTATCTTTAGCCATATGGCTCTCTCCATAGGAATTATAAGGCTAACGCCACCACCATTAAATATGGAGTCAGACTGGTCATGAAGACTTTGATCACCCCAAATTCATTGACTTACTCTCTTACAATGCATAATTGCCATTGTCTACTTTTGGCCATCTGGACTCAGGATCTCTCATTTTTCCCTTTCCTCAGATCTGGGGGACCTTCTTTCTGGTGGAGGAGATCTGGATGTGATTTCCCCAGGAGCCAATCATCTCATCTCCTTTGGGAATTAGTCAGAGCACCAGAAAGTCACTGTCTTGCCTAGAAGCTGAATTTACTCTGTGCATAAATCCTGCACCATTAGCACACCTGAAACTCAAACTGGGACCTTGGCAGAATCCATAGGCAGCATCTAGATGAGTAAAAAAGAAGCCTCACCCAAGTCAAGCCAGCAGAGTCCTGCTAAACTTGTCTCAGCTGGAGGTTTTTCTTGGCACAATCCCCTGCTGTATTCCCACTTTTCAGGGAACCCCCTTGCAAATAGAGCTTGCACCTTTGCCCCCACACCAGTCCTTTAATTATCACTGTTCCCATTGATGAGTGGCACACAAGCGGTTAAGTGCATTTGGCTTTGCTGTCCTCCTGGGTCCCTGTAGATTGTGCTGGAAGAACTGAATGAAATTGATAGAGCTAACATTACAGTGAGTAAACCCCCTAAAGAAAGAGTAGATGGGCGGATAGAGAGAATGACCCCAAGGAAAACAGCTGTCAAGGACAGCTATTGGTTTCTCTTTCATGGAAAGAGAGACGTAATGAATTCTAAATTAAGAGAAACTAGAGGCAAGGTTGTTTATCAGCCCTCTCCGGCTGCTGCAGCACAAACAAGCACTTTAGATGTATCGACTGCAGTCTCACTTAATGTACCAGTAGGTACGTTTCTTCAGTATCTGGGAACACCTTCTATCCATCAAGCTAGATTAAAACCAGGGTATTTTTAATACTCTAGCACAGAATAAAGCCACACACACAACTTACCCTCTTTTCAATGGGTCTGCAAGCCTAGAGTTGTTCCATTTGCATATTCAAGGAGCAGCGTGCGCACTTTCACTATAAAATGACTCATTTCAGACTAAGGAAAATAGTGAACAGGAGTAAAGGCTCCATGAGAGAGCACTGTAGGTGCACCTCCTCTGTTACAGGCCCTGGCAACTCTGAGAACAAAGTAGGGTCTGAACTCTGTGCACCACCTTAGTTCTTAGAAAGTCTAAGGCATCCCAGTTTCATAACTGCAGGCACCACAAGAATACTCCTGTCTCTGTAACCATACCAGCTTGGAGGCTAGCTGCCTATTTAACATCAAAGTACCAAGGGGTGGTAAGTTGTTGTAATCCAAGAACCTCTTAATTCTAACTGGCAAGTGGGTGCAGAGGGGTTATAGGAATCTCCTGAGTCTGATTTGTACATTCTAGTTCACCAACGAATGTCATGCAAGGTCTCAAATGAAAGCTGGCATCATATTGGTAATTAATATCATGGTGAAATGTGTGTACAGATGTTGTACAAAGAGTTATGTATATGCACTGAAAATATGTTCTTAAGGTCTGTAGCAAGGTAGTGGTCACCAGCAATGGTGAAAAACAGGTTTTCTGTCAGATAAGAGGTGTTTATTCATCTATCTGTTGACATGTAAACTGTGTATTGTCTCAGTCACAATGGGTCACGAATCACTGAACTGAATGCAAATGAAGAATTGTGGGGACTTCAGAAAGAGGCTGATGGGAAAAGTAAAACGGCAGTGGGGGAAGAGAACCTCATCTGGTAGTACAGCTCAAAGGTTTGCTTGAATATATTTGGGGAGGATAAAGGTGATGCCCTGGTACCTCCTCTGAAGAAATAAAAGGACAGTGGTTTTGCTTCACTGAAAAGGGATCTCAATGAGGCATGGTTGAAAACACCGATGAGAACTTTGTGGGAGATAAACTTCTAGAGCCAAGAGACTAATTTGTTAGTTAAGTTTAGTATCTAGAAAGCGTGTTATGACTTTGGTTTAGATGTAACCATTTGTTTCCTATGTTCATACTCCCTATCACTTGAATCTCTATTCTTCAGCAATAAAATAACTCTTGTTTTCATTGTTAATGTATCTGAGTGCTGTGATGCTAAGCCAAGTGCTGGATCTGTGTTGAATCTTACAAGCTGGTATGTCCTGTTCCTTTGGGAGCAGCAGGCCTGGTAATTTGTGAGTGTTCAGTGTAGGCTGACCAGATTGCAAGTGTGAAAAATTGGGATGGGGGTGGGGGGTAATAGGAGCCTATATAACCCCAAATTCAGGACCGTCCCTATAAAATCAGGACATCTGGTAACCCTAGTTCAGTGGATAAGTGGCTGGATGCTACAGGGAATGCTCTGAGTATTTGGGGGCTGGTGTGTGCCTATCATCACTTGTACAGAAAGAGCAAGGCCGGCCAGGGCCTGGCAGGGGCTGGTGGTTTCAGGGAGCTGATCCACAGCAGACACAGATGAGACTGTTTCTCTCTAAGGACAGGCAGTGGTGAGATGCCTCACAACCCTGGGGGCCCCTGAGTACCACAGCTGTTGCCCGACAAGTGAGTTCAAATAATACTATGATGCTGACTGATGGGATCCCCTGTCCGCTGTCCTTTCCTCCCCACAAAGTCCTTAAGCACCTCTGTGTCTCTCTGAGACACCAAGTCAGTAAGAAGATGTCAGGCAAAGGAGGAATTTGTGCCATGGACCTGAGGACTGACGCTTTCATTTTCACATTAGACATGTACAAGGGCTGTAAATAGGCTGGGCTGTTCTCCTTTAATGGGCATCTGGTACATTCCTTAACACTCATGGCTGTCCCTGATTCCTGCTGTACTGCTGAACAGGTCAGTCCAGAGACACACATCCAAAAGCACACCAGCCAAGTGCTGTGGGTTGGAAAATCCTCAAAAGCAAACAGTTGCCCTCTGCTTTCAGCGTAAACCGCTCTCATAAAAAATAACACAACTAATGGGTTAGCTAAGGGCCTCTCTCAGAGCCCCAAAGCAACGCAATTGTCTCGCTTCATAGAGTAATTTCTTGCTCTGGCCCATACATAGAAAAAGAGTTTATTTCTTTTCAGATCTCTTTATCATTAAACAATAGCAATAGGAAACTTTACGAATTCCAGAACAAGTTTATTCACAAGGAGGTAGTGCCACTCAAACAGGTCGAGGGAGGGTAGTCTCCTCAGGATGGTTTGGTTTAGACATTCCCATGTTTGCTCCTACAGCAATTGTTCCCTTCTTGTCTGTGGTTGGCATCCAGGACCTTGGAACAGACTTAACCCCAGCTGGTGGAAGGAATCATGGGGCCCAATTCATCCCTGTGCCAGGGCTGAGCTCCATGCTGGGCCTGGTCAGATGGAGGAAAGGTGGCTTTAATGCCACCTTTGCATCTATGTTGTTCTAGGTGAGTTGTTTTAGCTCCAGGCACAGGTTAGAGCAGCCTCAGGACTGTCCTAATTTGCACCAGCTGCCTTTTGTCCCAGGGACTATTACCACAGTAGATCTCCACCCCTACTCCTTTTCCCCTGGCCATGCCCCCAACACATCTCTTGCACCAAGACTTCTTAGGGGCAGGGGTGTAGAGTTGTGCTAGCTGTAGAAGCCATCTATCTCAGTGGACTTCCCCAGGGCCAGCATCTGATGGCTTTGTGGCAGGGTGAGCATAAAAGGGCCACAACACAGGGATAACCTGGGCCCACTGTGTGTATCCTACATACCCCAGGTGAGACTTGTGCTAGGCTTGTCTCCATGGGAAGACACTTTCTTCAGAGTGTCTAGATGGTAACTGAATGAATGGCATCAGAGTCCTCCCCTGTGATTAGCATCATGCTCAGAAGAGAGGATGCAGCTGATATTATACCTCAAGAGCCTATGAATACACTCCATGAAACATACTGTACATTATTTTTCGGTTAGATTTGATACTCTATTGGTTCCACCAGGTCTTTTGAAGTCCAGCATCCAGTGTGAGAAATCTAATTTGATTGGTAGTCAGTGGTCCCCTCAATCAAGGAACCTGTCAATTTACCAGGTACTGGATACCATCATAACCAAGTTGCGCCACTGTGAAGAAGCTTGGGGTCCAGTGAGCAAAGCACAAAGCCAGAGATGGATTTCGCGTCACCTTCATTGCTACCACCCTTTCTTAGATGAAATGTCCAGGGTGAATTCGGGCTAATGCATAAGCCTACTGAAGGCAAAAGACTTATGCCAAGGATGAATCTGAGCCACTATGTTACCTCCCTCTGAAAGCAACACCCACTGCCACTGCCCAGGTCCTTCAACTCCCATCCGTCTCCGAACACCTGCTCTTTTGTGATTTTTTTTTGCTCATTTTCATGTCTTTAATTAAAGAAAAAAAGTTTGCCCGCGGAAGATAAATTGAGACAAATATGGTGCCATTAATATCTGCCATGTTTGGAAGGAGATGATTCACCCTGTGATTAAAGCCAAACGGAATCTCAGGAATAATTAGCCCCTCGTGGCTCATAAGGCTGAATAAAGCACTATTTATCAGTGGCAGTGTTAATGCAATTACTTTTCCACTGCAGCCTCCCGGCCTGATAAATCATGCCCTGAGCATTTGGAGAAGCTATCAATTCCGGATCATGCTTCTCAGGGCCCACAAAGACAAAACGCAGAGGGAAACAAAGACAGTATTGGCTTTTCAAAATTTGTAATTATGGCAAAGCTGTCAAGGCCATTGGAGGCTGAACGCCTCCTCTGAGTCCATTTCTTCACTCCTCCAAGAAGCTGGGAGCTATTACAGAGCAGGTTGGAATATGCATTATGATAAGCCAATTGCCTGATTTTCAGAGGAGCTGGAGCCAATGAGTGTTTGATGCCTCTGCAAATCAGGCCTGATATTCTCCATAGGCCACATCCTTAGCTGGAGTAAATAGAGCTATCAGGATCTGGTCCTATGAAATGAAACCCATTTTCGGTTAGGGAATCATTCACCGATTTTCATCTTATGTATTTGTTTGGATGAATAACTTTCAGAGGATGCTTCTTTCTGGACTGCTTGCTACTTGTTATTTGTATTGTGCGGTCAGTTACTCATCTCCTATGCCATTGTTTTGGATATGTATCTCACCTTTCACATGAGGATCTGAAATAGTTGAACAAACACGTATCAATGAACTCTCCCCACATCCTTGAGCTATAGGTAAGTAAATTGACCCCATTTTCTGCATAAGTAAACTGAGGCAGAAAGAGGAAAAGTGACTTATCCAAGCTCACTCTGGTTATGCGCTAGACTTGGGAATAGAAATCAGTGGCCAGATGTAGCCTTGATGTAGCTCCATTAACTGCTGTAGAACGATGGTTGTTTGCATCAAGGCTGAATTTTTTCCCAAGAGCGCCAGCAAGAGGTCCCAGCCCCTATTACCACACAGCTGTTTAATGGACCATCCTGCAGAGCAAACTTTCTCTGTCTTTTCACGATGTCTTGCCTCAGAGTTTGAGGCAAACAGCATCGTGCTACCTAGTGATATTACACCAGGCTCAGAAGAGATTCCTGGCCATCCTTGGAGTCCTTCAGAATGGCACCATGAAAATCAGGACTGTCCATGGAAAATTGGATGGGTGGCGATGTAGCCTATTTAAACCCCACCTTCCTCCTTTAGCACTGTACTCCACAATTCCTTCCTTTACCTGAACTACATAATATGGAAAACATCAGCCGCTAAAATGCATGGTGACAGGTTTCCGAGAGGTAGCCGTGTTAGTCTGTATCAGCAAAAACAAGGAGGAGTCCTTGTGACACCTTAGAGACTAACACATGCATTTAGGCATAAGCTTTTGTGGGCTAAAACCTGCTTCATAAGATGCATGGAGTGAAAAATACAGTAAGCAGAAAATATATTCTAGCACATGAAAAGATGGGAGTTGCCTTACCAAGTTGGGGGGTCAGTGCTAATGAGTCAATTCAATTGAGGTGGAAGTGGCCTATTCTCAACAGTTGACAAGAAGGGGTGAATACCACGGGAGGGAAAATTACTTTTGTAGTGCTAACGAGGCCAGTGCAATTGGTCGCCCATTTCCAACAGTTGACAAGAAGGTGTGAGTATCAGCAGAGGGAAAATTACTTTTTGTAGTGACATGGGGGATTGGGGGGGGGGGTTAAAATATACTGGAGTTTGATAACTGATCTGAACAAGGAGGAAATGGTATGGCCCTTTGTGTCATTAGTAGACACAGTGATTATACACTTAAACATGAATCGTCTTCCCTATACAAAGCCCAGATAAACAAGTGTTGCTCCAGGGAGTGCGGCGGCAGTCAGATTGAAGGGAAGGAGTCCTCCTTCCCATGCCCAAGGCATGTCTACGGAAGCCTATCCCTTCCCTGTTACATAGAAAAAAATTGGCTTTTAGATTGACTCAGTTGTAGATCCACTGATTATGCCTGTGCCCTTCCCCATAGCAATCACAACCACAGCTGTCTCCTAGGCACTCCTGTAAAGGACCCCTTGGAGCACAGGTCAGTGTGGGTGGTGGGGGTCTCATGGAACTTATATAGGTTCTTTGCAGACAGTCTCCTCTATGCACATGTTCCACTGCCCTTGTGACCTCTTGTGTCTTTGGCAAGAGGCAGGAGCAGAATTTGATGGGAGGGGTAAGGGTAAAACCTTGATCTCGGAGGGAGGGCAGGATTGTACCCCAAAGGGCTGGCTAGTGAACAGTGCCTGGGATGAATCTGTTGAAGGTGGTTTTATTCTTTTAAATGTAGATTATGGAACAAAGACAGACTGAGATTTCATGGCGAAAAAAATAACAGTTAAAAATATAATCACAGCTGCCGTGTTGCTTTTCTTTTCTTTTCTTTTTTTTTGACACATCGGTTTGGGATTTTTCACAATGGAACCAGTCCAGCAGAAGGAGCATTGATGGAGAAAGGAAATGAAAAAAACAACTCTTCCCTCAGCTGTTGAAAATGTTCTAAGTGAATTTGGTGCCGCTGATAGCAAGGGACTAAGGACCTGATCCAATGCTCATGTCCAACAGAGCCTGTCCATTGATTTCAGTGGACACTGAATGAGACTAACTGCACAGCACCTGTTTGGATTATATGGTCTGACCCTACAGTACTAAATTCCCCACACGTCTCTGCTGATACGCCCCAATACTGAGCTACAGCACACTCCCCTGCTTCAGAACTGCAGCTCTGTGAGTACTTCCCAGTTTTGGTCTTCAGCCCCCTCTCTGTTCTTCTGGAACTGGGTCCTCACATACCGCTCTGCTGATGCTTCTTAATCTTGATCTGCCGGAGCACCTGCCTTTTCAGTCCTGAGTCTTTCTTGAGCAGATCCCAACAGTGTGACAGATTGGGTTGTATATTTTTCTGATGTGTCTGACAAACGGGGACTAGATAAGACCAGCATCAAATTGATTGCCGCTTTTGTCATCTGAGCGATGATTTGTACAAAGGGGATGGACAATTTGGATCTATTAAGACTGACTTTAAACATTATTTTGATTATTCCCTTGCTTCCTGCCCAAATCTGTATTGCAATCAAAGATATTCTCAGGGGAGGACAAATTTCTCACAATGTCCTCTCCCTAAAGACAGCTGACTTTCTCTAGACTCTATAGATGGATTTAACAAAAGGGCTGGTGGGATTTTTAATAAATCTAAAATCTTTTGGTTCTGGGCCTAAGCTACTGGCCCATATCAGAGGAGGAAGTGCCCTTAGCTTGAGCATCAGGCTTAAAGGGCCCCTGTCAAGATAGGAACCAAGCAGGAGGGCCCAAATCTTCCAAACAAAACCCACATGGGAGAATCAAAGGAGGAGTGGCCAGGCAGGAAGGGGAGAGGTTGAAAAGCAAGGGCTGCACATGTAACGATAGCTGAACAACCAGGGACTACCTGCCTCCCACCTCTGGGCACCCCATCCGAGGGCTGGTGAAAGTGCGTCCACCACAGAGTCTAAAGCAGCATAGCCAGCAATGATGTGGGTGCTGGCTGGAGGGAGAGAACCACTCTGCACCCGTGGGTGGGGATTCTTGTGAACTGACCATATGTTTTTTGTGGATCCTTGGGCCACGCTCTTATCCCTGTAAGTTTGGTTACAGACTCAAAGCTCAGGAGTGAGCATGTGACACAAACCAGAGGTCAGGAAGATCATGGGGATTTGACCCTAAGCCTAACCTCTACTCTGCTCATTAAAGTGGTGGGTAAGCGTGTGGCCTATAAAACACACACACACAGTCTCATACACTTCCTTGCCAATATAACATATAATCTATCTATATCTTCAGATCTATATCTACATAATAATATCAATATTGCTGATAATACTAAAACTGAAATCATTTAAATAACCCGGGTTCACTGTTTACCATTGATGCCATATGTGTTCACTCCATACTTAACGGTCTGATTGAACAACAAAAGTAGATAGCTCAGTTTCACTTGATATTTAAAGTCAGTTTCACTTTCTGGGTCCTGTTCAGTGTAACCCAGAAATTGCCAAACTGTGATCTGTGGATCTCTGATAGCAGGCAGAGCATTGGCTGGTTGCATGTTGCTGGCTCCTCCTACTTGCTTCCAGCTACTGAATTTCATTAAAAGAAACTAAAAATGATCTGGATACTTTTGCAACTATAAGAGGGTGCTGGACACTGGGGTGTGTGTGTTCATCTCATCGCATCTGTTGTAGCCCTCAGCACTTTAAGGAAAGGAACTCTGGACAATGTTGGAATGCTTTTGTAATATTACTTTACAATGCCTTTAGTTCTACATGGGTATTACGGAAGGCGAATTACAGTAGTGAGGTGGGTCTGTGCAATCATGAAAGGAAGAGGTGGTTTCTAAGTGACAAGCTTTCTATTAAGATCAGTTCCATATTATGGAAAAAGTTTTGAGCACGCCCTGCTGTAGCATGATCCTCTTATATTTGGGTTTCTAAATCTTCAGGGAAATGTTCAAATTAAAAAGTACACTGTTTCTGTTGAAATAAAATGATCATAACAATATTTCTGTTCACATTAGGCTGTATACCTTCCTCACCTGTATTCTCCAACTGAAATCTTACTCTCTTTGTGACATCACTATTAGATCTACACATCACCCCTGGCTTCGAAATTTAGACCCAGATTTGCGTGTGGAATCCATGGCGTTTGGATCTGAGGTTTTCTGATTTGGGGCCCATGTCTAATTATCTGCGATGATGGTTTTGCTTTAGAAGCAGAGGTTCTGGGGAATAATGAAGGATAATTCTTTAAGGCTAAAAATCCCATATTCAGGCAAGTTTCCCTTGTGATACAGAATAAGGAAGAAAAGCAAAATCACAGTAGGAATCAGGTAGAGATTTGCTTCTAACTAGAATGGGCTTCAACATTTTCCACAAGGCACTTTAACTAAAACTTTGAGCCAGGGGCTAGAGCGCTGAGACTCCAAATATTAATTCCTCCCAGTTTAAATGTTTTCCGTAACAACGCTTCTGTAAGGGGAAGAAATCTAATACTAGAAAGACAGCCCCAGTACCTGCATGTGTCAACTGCATGGTAAAATATTAACACCAGAAACAAAAACCTGAATGCATCATGCACAAAAAGGCAGAATGGAATGGAATGTCAGCTGCTGAGCCGCTGCCTCCTGGGCATAATGCAGATCCTCATGGAAGCAAAGAATACTTCAATTTCCTTTCTAGGAGGTCAGACCTGGGAGCTATAGGGTTACCAAGTAGTCAGATTCCAAGAGACATTTAAAACGTAATTGCCCAGCTGGTTTTGGTTAGCCACGCGGTTACCGTTGTACAAAGGCTGCGATGAGAAAATAATGGGCTGGTAGGAGTGAGAATTCACTCATGGAGAAAAGAAGGACTTTTCCTTGCGAGGTTGAGGAGGGCAGCTAGAGCTTTTGGCATCCAGGGTAAAATAGAATAAGGAGGGGTTTGCAGGTTTGCTCCATTTTGCTGATGCTTGCGCTGTGTCCATAACTTGTTCCAAATCGAAAGCATGCATCAAACCATAAGCACCCTTTGGTCTTTTGCCATGGTTATGGCGGGGAGAGGGCAAGGGAAGAACCTCCTCTGTGGCCCTCAGGAAGGTCTATCTGTTGCTTTTTTGTGGTCTGTGGCTGGAGGTGAGCCACTAGTGACACAACCTTTGGTGACTTTGCAGAGGTAAATAATGATAATGAGTCAGAATGTCAATCATCCCTTAACCCTGGATGTGTCAGTAATGTACACTAGGAAGGGGAGAGAGACTAGTTTTGGACTTAATCTGGATACCTAATACACATGAATGACAGCTGCTCTTCCTTTGCCTCTCTCTAACTCCTCCCTGTAATGTGATATGGCTGAAGCAGTTGAAATAAAACAATGGCCAGTTCAACCTTTGTTCATAAGGTTGGGCTCAAGTTGCAAATTTCAGATGCAGAGTCGATCATCTTCTGGGATTTGGTTTGGCCTCATTCAAAAACGAGTTCTTGGGCAAAATTTTCAAAAAGCCTATAGGATTTAGAAGCCTAATCCCCCCTTCCAAAGTGACTTAGGAGCCTAAATCCTATTGCCTTTCAATAAGATTTAGGCTCCTAAATCATAGCTTAATAGATTTCTAAAGGCAGAAGGGACCATTAGAATATCTCTCTGACCTCTTGCACAGCACAGTCCATAGAATTTCATAGAGTTACCCCTGCATTGAGCCCAGTTGCTCCTTGTCACTTTTGAATGTGGGACTTCGGCATTTTTGAAAATTGTATATCTTATTTTATTTTTATCAAATCCGGCTCTACCCTATCGATCACAGTTCTGTCTTAATTCACATTTCCCCAAAATTCAGAGATGTACAAATCCAGGGCTTCGGTTCACTTCCTGCTTTGTTCTTGAGGCTGATGAAAGTTTCAGTCACTTTTTTCCACTATTATTTTTCATTTCCATTGCAGTCCCTGCCTTTCCAGATTCTGGTCAGCACTGGATGTGGAAGCACCAAAGTCCAGTGAAAATCACTATTCTCATACCATTACCAGCAGGACAGTGGGGTGGGAATAGGTATTGTTTCATATTCTCTGTGTATATATAAAGCCTGCTGCAGTTTCCACGATATGCATCTGAGGAAGTGAGCTGTAGCTCACGAAAGCTTATGCTCTAATAAATTGGTTAGTCTCTAAGGTGCCACAAGTCCTCCTTTTCTTTTTGCGAATACAGACTAACACGGCTGTTACTCTGAAAACTATTCTCATGGTGTCTCTAGCCTGAATGGCTGTGGGAGATCCCAGAAATCTGGAGACAGAGAGAGCCTCCTCTTGTGAGCTTCCAAACCCAGTTTTGTGGATGCAAGAGAAGTTTGGATAGTCCTAATACATTTCCATCTTCTTCTCCACATAGAAAAGAACCCCTGTATCTTCACACGTTTGGTCACTAAGGAATTTTTTAATGTTTCTGTTTTATGTACTATACATGCCTCTTAGAACAGCCAAGATTGTGGCATAACATAGAGAATCACAATATTTTTTCTTAATGCTTAACCTCTAACACATTTTGTTTTCACATTCCATCTTTGGAAAGAATTTTAAACATAATAACCACTTTTCCAGCTTCTCTGTTGTACATTTGGAGCCTGAACCTAGGTGTACACTGGTGTGTGCATACAGGGGGGTAGTTAGACATACGACTATTCATTTGTGTGTAGAATTTCCATGCACAACTCTAAGTAACTCCATGTGCAAATTAGATGTGTCGTGTGCATGCTTTGTGCATTGGGTTATGTTGTCTAACTTTTGTGAAAATAAGGCCCTTAAAGAGAAAAAGTCATGACTGGTCTAGCATGGTCATTTTTTAACTTTGCTAAGAATTGTTCTATTGTTCTCAGCAAAAATAATCGCGTCTCATGTCATTTCACCACAAAGCATAATCATTTCTACTGTGAAATGGCTTTGGGTGTCTGGAAAAAAAATACAGCACGCTGATTCACTGTCAATGACATCACACTCATGTCAGCAACCCCCCAGTGAATATGCAAGGTCTGACAGTTTGCCTTATTATGAAGAGAAATTCCATGAGCGACAAGGTGGGTGCCTACAACAGTAGAAATTCCATGTCACGCTCCAGGCCACGCAGCTCTCCATGGATTTCCCAGGTGCCTGCTGAAATAGAACTTGTTTTGCTGGCAACCAGAAGAGCCCATGTAGCCTGCGCCAGCCTTTCCTCCACTGCTGAGGTCTTCATTTAATCATTCCCGTGTGCCAACAGGGCAATTAACTGTATTGTGGGTGGGCATGCTTCAGGACTGGCACAGAAAAATACTTTTGTAATACTTTGCACCTCCCACCCAAGGATCTTGCAGTGTTTTTCAAGTGCCAATAAACTACGCTTCACAACACCCCGATAAGACAGCTATTACTACCCCCATTTTACAGATGGAGAAACTGAGGCACGCAGCACTTCAGGTCCTTGCCTAAGGTCACACAGTGAGACGATGGAAGAGCTAGGACTAGAACCCAGCTCTCTGCCTTTTACTTTAACCCTAGATCACATTTCCTTTCTTCTTGAGGCACCTTTAACTGAGGAGGCTCTTGGGCATCAATAACATTCCCATAAACTTCAATTACAGTACTCTGTAGACGACGTTCAGTCTGATAAGAGAGCCTGGTTCAGATTGTCCAGTCACTCGCTAATAGCAGGTGTCTGCAAGGTCTGGCTTGAATTCAGAGGAAGCCAGCCATCAGCACTCGACAGCTCTGAACATACAGCCAATGCTATGGATGCCTTCAAAGCATGTCCATTGGGACATATTGTGCTCTCCAGCCTTAAGAGCATTGCTTCTTTTCTTAGTCCATATGTGCCCATTACTCAGTTGCCCTCCATGTCAGTCTTGCATAAATAGATTGGTAACTGTACTTTTGCAGGAGAGCACAAGCCAGATGTTTCCAAGAGCAAATAATGGAGGAGGATTAGGAAGCTCAGACCTGCAAGGATTATGGCAAATATCAGCATTCCCTGCTGGCAGAGCTGTCATAGTGAGCAACGTTTCACCATTGGGTCTAATTTTTGCAGTGGAATTGGGAGGCAGGCAAATTTTGGATCTACTGTTCGTTGAGCTTGATTCCTGGTTTGTGCTGATAGAGTCGAATGAGTGTCCTTTAAGAATGATGTATTTTACAGAATGAAATTGCTTTCTGCAAACATCATCCCACCTATGATATCTGCAAACTACTAAAATGGGGATGGAGGGCTGACGTCTAATGCAACTTGAAGAGATTTCAAAAACTCCTTTGGGGTGTTTCAGAATGCTGCTTCTACCTTCGTATATTGCAGAAAGGGTCCTCAGAGTTCCCGATATTTTCTCAGCCTCTCCTGTCTTTCGAAGACCCCTGTATCCTGCGCAACCCATTATTATTATTATTTATTATTACTGAGCACCCAAAGCATGCTAGGCCCGTCGTGGAAACAAATGGAGGCAAGATCCCTGCCCTGATGAATTGGCCTGTCACTTCCACCATGACGCAAGGTTCGGTTCGACCCACACTCACCTCCAGATCTGCGTGTGGAGATCTCTGAACCCTCTTTAAGAATGGATCTATCTCTTCCCTTGAGGAAGAGATGAAAGGGTTATGTCTCCCACCTGTAGGCACCACAGAGGGGTCTCCACAGGCCCACATGAAGGACAGAGGCAGAAACTGGAGGGCAGGAGGGAGGGATGCCTAGGCTGGGGGACATGTATCATTCACCCTCTGGCCTAAAAAAGATTGACTTTAGTTGGCATTGCAGGTGACCAGTGCTTCTGAAAACCAGGCTCCTTTAGGATGTCTCAGGTTGGGCAACTAAAAATGGAGACACACAAAACCAATAGTCTTCTGAAAATTTAGGTCTAAATAATGAACAGAACTAACCAGTCAGTGAATCGGAAGGTCTGTGTTCATGGTTAGTGGTTTTCTGCTTTTACATCTTATCCTCTCTTCAGCCCTCACACACACTGACATGCATGTGTCCCACCGAAACCCTCTCCTGAACAACTCTCTGTGACAGAAATCCCATAACCCCAGGCCTGTTAATTATGGATTCCTATCTGCTCTAAGCATAAGACCCATTAAAGTAATTACACTTGCTCTGGAAGTCAAATCCTTTTAAGTGAGTGACTCCAGCAGCTGCAGAGACCTCAGAACGCTGTTTGTCCGAGCAAAGAGAAAGTATGTGCTAGGAGCAGTGGTGAGTCAAAAAAGGCAGGGGAAATAAACATTCTGACCATAGTCTGAGTGAATTGAAGTGAGCGTCTGGGGCACTGCTCGCCTACCCCGCCTCGTCTCCTGGCCTTCGGATTTTGTTAATAATTCCAGCTTGGTCTGGTGGGTTTGCTTGAGCCCTGGGATATGAAAGCCCTCTCTCTCTCTGTCCAGCTCCACCAGAAACATGAGTTTATTATTTTCCACACTTCACTGGAAAATAACAGACATGAGGCATCTCTGCAAGTTTACATTTAAGCTTTTGGCTGGTTTCACCCCAACTGGAAGCTGAAAAATAAAATCACAAGCAGAACTAATACAGTTCAAGGTAAATTTCTAAATTCACAGAACATCGGTACAGGATGATTCTTTGCCAGCCAACTCCCCGCCTGGCTACAGCAAGTGAAATTCCTACCGTGTGTGCCTGTCTATGTATCCACAGACAGCAGTGACATAGCGAGAGCACACACACATTTCTGCATACACATCTGCACACAAACTTCTCTAAAACATACTTTTTTACTGAGTTACAACATTGGTGCAACAATCACCTAAGTACATAGAGGTATTTTCAACTGTCTATTTAGTTAGCAATTTTCCTGGCATCTCTTCCCTGCCCCTCTGTGGCACCCTTCATTGCACAATTCAGCCATTTAAATAAATTCACAGAAATGGCATCAGTGCATTTGGTGTGAGCACAGTCAAGCTTATGTGCTTTGTCTCAGAACTAGGCTATATCTTCTGCAGGATGTTCTGATGATAATTTCTCCTCCTATGCACAAATTCTCTACTCAGATTGTAAACGTTTTAGAGCAGAGACAGTCGTTCTGTTCTGTGTTTGTACAGCACCTATCACAATGGGGTGATCATAGTGCTACAGCAATACAAATAATAAATAAGAATATTAAATAACAGGCATTCTTAACTTGGATTTCCATCAGAGGTTGGGAACAAGATCCATGCCGGCGGTAGCAGGCAAGGGCTCAGTCCCAATTAAACACGACAGTAGAAAGCACAGTCCAGTGCAAATTTAAGATTCTAGCACATTTCAGGAAAGAAATACGAACAAGAGCCAGATCTATTAGCTATCAAATTGATTTCTCCTGTTACAAAGCTGGTCCTTTTTTCTTCTTTTCCTCTTGCTGGTTGGGGTTACGCATTTCTTGTGCTACCCAGCCAGCATATTTTGACCTTTTCCTGAGATCCCCACTTCCTTGTTTCCTCTAAGCTGTTTTTCTCAGTCCTCTTTCTAGCCCACAAAAAACCACCATCCCTACCGGCATGAATTGGCACACACCATGGCAATCTCAGGAGAGCGTCCAAGGACAGAGTGTTCCATGTCTTTCGAAAGGTGTGGTCCATCTTGGCCACACCGGGCAATATGCAGGAAGTCTGTGCTGCTATTGCCCATTCTAAACCTCCTCTGTAGATAAAGCCTCTAGGGTTCTCACTGCAACACCCTTCACCGGTGCTATGTACATTTCAAACAACTGAGCACTGGTTTCACTCCAAGAATCAGTTTATTACTCACTTTGATCATCTTGTTTGTCATTAGGATATTCATCAGAGGGGTGGTTAGGTTAGATTTTGAACAGCCACAGGAATGCCAACATTTCTAGTGCCATCCCAGGAAATGAGAAGTAGCCACACATGCCTAAAAGTCAACTCTTGTCCTCTGCAACATTCTCCTGGATCAATATCCTGATATTATTATCCTGCAGCACGGGGGCTTATCTCCTGTCAAAGCTGAAGGCTAGAGTAATTGGGCAAGTTTGGAAGATCTATTGGCTATGGTATTAGGAAATCCTTGAAGAAACGAAAGAGGAGAGCATAAAGAAGGAAATTACCATGCACCCTGTCAGAGACATTTTGTGTGCAATGGAAACCTGACATATCGTCCTAATGATTTAATGGGTGCAGTTTTCCACTTAGACCAGTTAAAGGCTGAAGAGTGGAGTTTAGTAATGATTGTATATATATATCTTATATATAATATTATACAAACAAATAGTCTTTAAAGCACGACAATGTGATATTTCATGGCATTCACACAGGGAAGTTAGATAAAAACATAAATACTCTTCCTGGAAGGTTGCAACATAAAATGACTTTATGTCTTAGACTTCTAAATGATAACACACAAGAACCCCAAAACAGAGACATACAAACCAAGCTGCTCCCCAAACAGAGAGGCTCCACTCATTCCACCTTACTCTAGGCTGGCTGGCTGCAAACTGACCCTGATCACACACTTCTCTGCAGAGCCTCCTAGCCTGCAAGCAGGACCAGGAAACCCTTTACATTGAAAGTAATTTAACACAGTTTTCAGTACACCAGAGGCAACCAAGAGAAGTGTAGGTGCTTTTGATCATTGGTGAATTTTACTCAATTGGCAGCTCAGCAGAATTGCAGGATGTTCAGCATTCTGTTTCCTGCCTGGCATAAGAGAGAAGACAGTTAATGATCTGGAGATCCAGTATGTGAGATTTTATCAAGCATATTATTTAGTGACTCTTGGCCCAGTTCTCTGCTGAAGGAACTTCAGCGAAATCAGTTGAGTTATGCCAGCAGAGAACTCAGCCCATTGCATGAAAATAAGGAGAATAACAAACTGAGGGCCCAGTCCTGCTCCTCTGATCCACGCACTGAAGGAATCATGTAGGGTGGGCAGTGGGTGAACTAGTGCAGGGAGGGGCAGGCTGGGAGAGCTGCACATTTCCTGCCCCCCACTGCAGCATGTTCAAAGGACACAGCTCGCTGGACCTTCTCTTTTTCACCAAGTCCCCTCTAAGGTTGGGACCCCCCTGTGAGGAAAGCCTTTAAGACTGCTCGGGCACTGCAGTGATCACTCAGTACTAAGGTGCTTGCAACAGATTTTTCTTGTGTTCGGTTTCGTTTGGCTGTGCTTAACAACCAGAACGTCACAGCACCTGCCCAGATGCTCTGACTGGGAAGTTCAGCCCTTAAAGGCATAGTCTGCACTACCACTCATGCTGTCAGGGAGTGTGTCTGGGTGGTGGGGGAAGGGGAGATGTTGATTCCGGAGACAGACTCTGGATAGGCATGGGGCTTCCATACTGATAGCCCTGTGTCTCTGGCAGATCTCAGAGATTCATGGAGTTTGAGCCTGTACCATTGCTATCTTCCACAAAGTGGGAGATAGGCAAACATTCATCACTCAGTGGAAGAATGCAGAGGGAACTCTATGAGGAGGACCTCACAGAGTTTCTTCACCTTGAAGGGATTGTTACCATGTAGGGCTACAACTAAGGCCTGAATATCATAACCTGATGGGACATGCTGCTTGGAACACTATGTGCATTAAAATATTACTGGGTTTTGTGTGTATATAGACAGAGAGAGAGAGAGAGAGAGAGAAGAATCACCTGCTATGGATAACCTAATATGTCTGAGGATGATGCTGGTCCTACAGGTTAATACAGATAGAATGCAAAAAGATATTGGCAAATATTAATTGGAATAAAAACCAGGAATATTCTTTGTTCTTATTCCTTTTCTGGGAACGTTCATATGAGTGATACTGGTTTGCGAGAACCATTGTGGAAAGCAGAGGTTTTGCAAATCCTAGTTTAAATCTAAATTCAGGTGAAAGTTGGCATTGGAAATGTCACCATTCACTTGCCAATTTGGTAATCTCTTGCATAGTCCTTCTCAAGTTAATACAAGTCTGTCATCCAAACAGGGGTCAGAAACATGCCATATGACGGAGGTGACCAATCACACACTAAAAATTCAAAGGAGTACTTGTGGCACCTTAGAGACTAACCAATTTATTTGAGCATGAGCTTTCGTGAGCTACAGCATCCGATGAAGTGAGCTGTAGCTCACGAAAGCTCATGCTCAAATAAATTGGTTAGTCTCTAAGGTGCCCCAAGTACTCCTTTCCTTTTCTTTTTGCGAATACAGACTAACACGGCTGTTACTCTGAAACCTGACACTAAAAATTATAAATAATGAGATGGACATAGTGAAAATGAAGAGTTTGTGCACAACCATGAGTTTGAAATAGTCACCTAAAGCATTGATATGAATAAACCATGCAGCTCTAGTTAACATGCAGGATGGCAGCAGAAAAAAAGACACGAGAGAATCAAAGAGGCCAGATTTTCAACTGAGTTTCACTAGAGCAAACACAGTAACTCTACTGAAGTCAATGGAGTTATTCCATTTTCACCCTGGTGTAACTCAGAGAAGAATCTGGCCCAGGTTGAATGGGCACAGACTGTGTTAATTAGAGATCCTTCAACCATGAGCAACTGGCTTTGCATTTAGGTATTTATTTTTGGGGTGGGGGAGCAGATTGCTGGTAAACTAAAGAGCTGCAGAATCAAATGCTCTTCACATTCCATAAGTGAGTGCATCTAGTCCTTCTGATTTGCTTCTGGGCAGAGTCTTTGCAATATGCTGTCTGATTGCAAAAGGAATTGCTTGATATCTCCTATGCCAGGATACCCTGTGGATAAGTAAATCAAGCTTTCTGCTCAAATCAGGGTCTTCTGCACAGGTCCAGTGGCCAACCATTCTGCTTCAGACCTCTTTCCCAGAAGTGACTTATCAGATTGAATGAACTCATCGCTGTGAAATCTGCAAGAGAGACTTCCAGCTGAGAGATTCAGTGGTCAGACTTGCTATGCGTGTGCATGTTGTGTGTGTGTATGTGTGTGTGTGGAGGGTCCTGCATATTATCACAGCTGAATCTTTAACCTGAATTCTTGTTGTCAACAGACAGTAGCTCTATGGGATATGAGCCTGAGCCGAGAGCTGTGTTAAGCTTATCTCAGCTGGAGGTTGCTCACTGTGTATCTTAAGAGGACCGTCTCATTTTTGTGTGTGTGCATGTAATTTATTTACCAAGAAAAAACTCAGCTCAGATGCAGCATCTGGTTTCCAGTGAGGTTCCTGCTTCTCACCCAATTTTCCAGCTGGGTTGACTTATTAAGATACAAAGAGGTCAACAGACTTTGCCCATGGCCACACAGCAAGTGAGTGGTTGAGCCAGGAAGTAAACGCAGAGGCGTTTACCCCCCCAACATTAAAATATTCTTTATAACAAAAAGTTACTGTGCAGACTGCAGTGACCAGTGCTGGAAAATACCAATAACTGCTACCATTTCTTTTTCTTTTTTAAAGGCTTTAGTGCACATCCTTGGCCTATCAGCCTGGCTACAAAACTTTAAAGAGACCCGGCTTGCATTGTGCCTCATTGTTTTCTCTGGTCTCATTACAAAAATCATGTCATTTTCTAAAGAATGGAGGGGTTCTTTTTTCTTCTTTAAAAAAGGCCATCTTGCCACTCAAGAAAAAGCACCTCAGAATGCAGGAAAAATCAAGCAGGGCTGATCGTAACTTGGCTGCTGAGGCCCTCCTGGAGCTGTTCCAGCAGCTGAGAATAATAGGAATGAAGCAGCAGCAGTCTGGCCATGACCCCCTTCTCCCCTCACCATATCCCATCCTATAAAAGGATGAAGAGGAAGGGCTATTTTGCCAAGTCTGTACCACTTGCGGGAAACCTCTTCCACAGGCGGATTGCCTAATGGTCAAATTGGTCAGCTTTACAGCCCCTTTATGCTGCTGGATAATCAGGACGCAAAAGAGAAAAGGGCCCGCCTATATACCAGAAACTGAGAGCTGTAATGCTGCACACACCTATCAGTAATGCTTTTTTACAAGGACTTTGCATTCCTCAGCCTTATTTCCTTTGCACTCCCTTTTCCCCTGCAAGACCTTTGGATGGCTGGGATCCAAGAGATCCTCTGTTAATGGGTGTTTCCTTCCCTTCTAAAGGAAGGGTCTGGACAAGTAGGATCAACCACTGAGCTAATTTGGTGCCAGTTTGACCGGTTACAAGAGCCTCAAAATGAGCAACTTTGCTCTGGAGCCAGTGCCAAGATTTCATAATTTTCTGCTTTTATTAATTTGTTTA
The DNA here is from genome assembly GCF_965140285.1 of Lepidochelys kempii. NCBI lineage: Eukaryota > Metazoa > Chordata > Testudines > Cheloniidae > Lepidochelys > Lepidochelys kempii. The sequence continues at coordinate 73,523,000 of NC_136389.1, forward strand.
CAGTCCTGTCTCCCTTGGATGGTAAATTTCAGACCATAGAACTTGCTGCCATCCACCCCTTCTCCTTCTTAACCACGCTGATGGGCTCAGAGTCCAGTCCTGTTAGACATGCAATAGAAAGTATGAGTGGAAAAGACTAAAAGCAAAATAAAAACCCCCACCCCAAAACAATATGTAAAACTGATGTCCTGGCTCAGACGTGCACGTCTCAGGATGGGACCGTTCCAAGACAAACAGGCTGCGTTATCACACTAGACTCCCTTGGCAAGGCGTATGCTGTAACGGCCTGAAAACATATTTTTATGTGGATAATGGACAACTAGTTACAAAACAAACACTCAGCATGTTCACAGGTGCTATGTTCCATTGTGTTAGCCAACCAGATGTTCTGTACTGGGACGTTCGCTTTGGCCTTTTCTTGTAATGAAATGTCACTTTCTGGATGAAATAGAAAGAAGCCCTGTACAGTTTCCTAGAACGAGCTCTGCATTTAATTTGTGCACTATTAATATATCTGTGTCTTTGTATTGGGCAGGGTACCAGTCAAAACAAACATGTAAAACTTGACCTTTATAAATTAACTACCACAGGGCCATAAAAATCAGTACGTCCTATGATACCTGGTGCTGCAAAAGCCACCTAGTTAGCATTCAAACCCAGGGTTTCACCAGGGTATCACTTGGAGGCCAGTTCAGACCTTTGAGAGCTTCGTGGGCCAGATCGGCTGCTGAAGTAAATTGGCCCAGCTCCACTGATTTCAATGGAGCGATGCTGTTTATGCACCAGCTGAGCATCTGGCCCATTGCTTTCATGCAGCCAGCCAGTTTGTGCAGGCCAGCAATTCTTGCCGCATGTTTTGCTCCAGAAAGTAATCGTTTTGGAGGAACTTTTGTAACCTATTGGTGGAGTATGTTCCCTGTGTTTCTAGCCCTGTGAAGGGAGGGATGCCTGCACCTCTGTCAGGGTCTAAGGAGAAGGGAAATAAAGTTGTTTTAAACCATGGCAGGCTGGGGCATAAAGGCTAATACATGGGATAGAGAAGCAAGCATTTCTATTAAACAGCTACTTAAGCATGGCTTCCTACCTTCTGCTCATGCAAAACTAATAGCCTGCAAATTCTAGGAATGGGTGGACTGGTTCTTATGAAATAAGCACTGGCCAGAACTTCATCCTTCTCTCTAAACTAAGCTTAACATTTAAGGGTTATTTTAGTTTGGATAAGAACCCATCCCTCTTCCCACCTCCTTCCCCAGGACCTCAAACATGCCGTGCCTCCAAATCAGTGTGGCCCTGCAATCAGTCCCACCTTCTCCCTTTCCCAAGGAACTCCACATGTTCCTGGCTCTCTCCCATTGACACCCCATCGGAGTTCTATCTGTGAAGTCCAGTTTATCCAGGCTGAGTCTTCCCAAAAATCTAACTCACCCCAGCTTCCTCCAGTGCAAAAACATTCTCCCACTGCGTGACACCCATTATTACCTCAGCTCCTTCCCACCGAAATAACATCCCTGGCTCCCTCTCTGCAAAATCCCATCATGCCTCTGCTCCTGCCTCTTCATCTGACTGCCAAACTGGGCCTTTCCTTTGTCACCACAGTGGCGAGGGCCAGCCGACTGGTACCTTCTCACCTGCACAGTTGAGAATGTATTCTCTAGATTGCAATACATTCCGAGGACTATAAAACCTCATGCTTCAGGCCAGAAACAACCACTCACTGACACGGACTGGGAAGAAACTTCCTCAGGTCCAGAATTGTCCATCACAGGATTTCTTGCAGTTTATAATAATAGAAATACCTAGCTCATTCTAGTACTTTTCATGTACAGAACTCAGAGTGCTTTGAAGCACCTGGGACTGGTCTCTGTTGGAGAAAAGCTGCTGAGCTAGAAGGACCACTGGTTTGATCCATTAGGGCAATTCCTAGAATTCTACATGAGACATTTCTACTCTCTGGCTAAATAGTGTGGGTCAAATTCTCATTTGCACAACGTAAAGGGGCTTTATAGTGGATGTAAATGTCATTTGCACCTGCTGTATGGTCCCTTTACAGTGCTAGAGTGATGTAAAGCAGCCTTCGTGTAAATAAGAATCAGGCCCAGTGGGTGGGTCAGGCAAAGAGAGATCATTCAGATAATTAGTGCTGCTAGGCATTTATTCTGAAACACTCGGACACAGTCCATTCCTTTTCAGTTAATAAGCCATCTGTATGTGGGCTGCTTGTAGCAATGGAGAGCAGTCTTATTTTTTCACTCAAGACATGATGTATAATTATATAGCTGACATCAAACATCAGCAGATTCCAAGTCAAGGGAATGAATTTGGTCATGTTCCTGTAATTCCATTTCCATGTTAACAATGTTCCCCCTTCTTCAAATTATATTTTTTATTGAAAGCCTCAAAGGTCAACCCAGACATTCAGAGAAAAATTTGTAATTCTGAGATTGCTTAGTATTCGAGCACATACAGCACAGCCGGACGTTGCTCTGTGTCAGCAAATGAGGAAAATGAAAGCCATGGCCAAGTATTACAATAGCGCCGGAGATGACCTTTTAAAGCATATGTCATCCTAACAGCTTCAGCCATATGACAAATTTGCCGTTCATATACAGTGGGTGGGTGCTGAGGTTTTCAACTAAAAATTATTTTGAGTCTTGCCCCTAGGAAAGGTATGTAAAGAGCATAGCTCTGCCTTGCTTTTGAAGATGTCCCCAGGGTAACTCAGATGATGCCAATTACACATTTTTCATTCAGCTTTCTTTCTTTCTTTCTTTCTTTCTTTCTTTCTTTCTTTCTTTCTTTCTTTCTTTCTTTCTTTCTTTCTTTCTTTCTTTCTTTCCAACCTTGCAAACCGTCAGGCATCAATGTAACATTTCTATTTGGCCAAGGCATCAGTGGAAGTACTTGAGTGAGTAAAGTTAGGCAGGTGCCTAAGAGTTTACAAAATTAATGCCTAAGAAGATTGATAGATAATATAAAGGTTTTCCTTATCAGTTTAGGGTATCAGTTCCTGAAGGTACGTAAGCACATGCCTAATTTTAAGCATCTGTGTTGTGCCATTGAAGTTAATGGGCTTACTCAGCTGCTTAAATACATTTCCAAATTGAGAGCATAACTAATCAAACCTGAGATTACTACTATGGAGATCATAACAAATTAAATCTGAGATTATTAATAATGAACAGATTTTACCTATTGGGTTTACTTTACACAACATTTGCTCTTTGTTTGCTTTAGGCACATTGCTCAGCTTGGCCACTAAAAACAGACTGGTTAGCTTCACTTCGTTACCACTCAGTTTACTTTCTGGTTTTCATGAACTCTCTAGCTCAGTGTCGGTGTTCAGCTTCACAGTCCTGCAGGGGATGTTTCCTTACCTTCCCCTACAAGGCACAAACCCCCACAATTTTTCACTGACATCCAAAAGCATGCAAACAGCTCATGTTGGCTTTGGGAAAGTCTTTACCCTAATGTTACAATGCCTAAATTTGGAGGTTAAACACTTACCGGGAGAATGTCTCTTTAAAATATTAGAGAGAGACTAGGTAGGTGAGGTAATATCTTTGATTGGACCAACTTCTATCTCTGTGAAGCTTGAAAGCTTGTCTCTTCCACCAACAGCAGCTGGTCCAATCAAAAATATCACCTCACCCACCTTGTCTTTCTCATGTCCTGGAACAGCTACCACAACACCCGGCTACAACAACTCTATGAAGAACAATGGAAGATCTTTAAAATATTGTAAGAAATAATAAACGTTTCCCTAGAAAGTTAATTTTACTCGGGTAACACTCACCAACAATCAGTGCTGAAAGATTTAAGGCCCACAGCTATCATTTTAGCATGGACTCTAAGGACCTCATCCAAAGCCCCTTCAAGTCAATATTCCTATCTATCTGGCCCCCATGACCATGCTATCTGAGAGTGTCAATGTTTCTAATAGGTTTATCTCACAACACCCCTGAGAGGCAGGGAAGTGTTATTATATCCATTACCCAGATGGGGAAGTGAGGCACCGAGAGGCCAAATGACTTGTCCAAGGTCATAGGAAGTCTGTAGCGTAGCAAAGAATCAAACCTGCGTCTCATAAAACTCAAGATAACACCCCAACCACTGGCCCATCCTTCACTTTGGATGAGGGTTCTTTTTTTCTGAACACTCTCCTTTCCACCAGGGTTCAAATTAAACCAAAAATCATCATCAGATAAGGTTAAATATTTTATACCGGCACAATGTATAGTGTGCTCACATCTCTCCCAAACTCCTGTCCCCATCCCTGTTCTCCTCTCCTTCCTTTAAAGCACTCTGTGTGTACTCTTGTTAAAATGATGCAAATGTTGACTAGCCCCTTCATTGATTGAAGCTCTAAAAGTGAGGAAACAACCCTCAGATTGCCGCACGTTGCTTTTAAAGGCACTGTTCTTCAGGGTGCCCCACATGGAGACAGCCCCGGGTGTTTGACATGCTGGAAAAGTACAATCCAAGCTTTCAATTTCTCTGCTGGTAACAGTGTCCAAAATCAATACTACATAGTACTAAACAATGCAGAAGCACTTAGAAGAGAATGTGTGACTTGGAGTACTGATTTGGATATCTTAATCCTTGGAATACGTTGACTTGTATCATTAAAATAGTACTGCAAAGGGGAAGGCAAATCTTTCGCTTCATATGTCCCCAATCATGACTCTAGCTGTTTTATTTCTGTAAATGGGTATTTGTATAGGGGAAGAAAAGGTGGTATGGTGGGATGTGCTTAATTTATAATTATTCCAGGCAACCAGGGAGCTGCCAATGGGGGAGATGAAGGAACTAGAGAAATATTGTACACCTATCTCCCCGAATAAGCACTCGAGCTTTGCAGAAACCACTGGGCCAGTTCCTCAGCTGGCAGAAATCACACTGAAATCCACAGAGTTACCCTTGTTTGCACCAGCTGAAGATTTAGCCCACTATGTTTGTGTTGTAGAACTTAGCATGAATGTTTTCACTGTTTTGCATAATTTTGTATCCTCCTTCCTTACATTTCATTATATGTGAAGGCTTGGTCTTTCGTTTTGTTTTTTGTTTTGCATTGTTTTGAGGTTTGTTTTGTTTTTTTGCCTGAGGAATACAAAGTTTCATGCAAAAGCCAAGTCCACTCAGAAATGGGCTCATTTGGCCTTGAAAACAGGCCTGTTTCTGCTTTGGATTTTTGTGCATCGTAGCATGTTTTTTTTTTTTTAAAGATAAATGGCTGATTTTGATTTTTGTAATGAAATATTTTAGAAATGGAACTTTGAGTAGTTCTTAATTTTATGACGCATATTTACCACACACACCGGTGTTGATCTAATTCTAACATCTTGGGTTTGAGAGGAGTGTTATATTAAGCAATAAGTGTTTACAGAATCGTCTGTTGTATCCAGCAAAAGACTGATAGAATGTCAGCAGAGCTGGCAAGCTGATAAAGACTTTAATTCAGGAATACAGTAACTAATACCCCATTGATGTTAAATGACACTGGAACTTGTATAGACTAACTGATGGGGACCTGTGCACGAGCTTCTGATACCAGAGACTGGTTCGTTGGAAAATGACAGAAGTGAATCCCTAATGCTTGGGTATTCAAACTGTTCTGTATTGTTCAACATGCAGATAATATTATTGGTGTCAGGGTCACATTAAATAACATCTGCCTCACACACAGAAACCAGCATGCTCAGTCAGAGTTAAACAGACTGAATGGCTGCCAAGATTTTGGGGATGGAAGTTGTTTCTCCTGCCAGGACTTGGGAAAGTATTTTTCTCTTAAAAAATATTATACATGGTTGGCACATTAAAATAGCAAGTTCTTTCTTTCTTTCTTTCTTTCTTTCTTTCTTTCTTTCTTTCTTTCTTTCTTTCTTTCTTTCTTTCTTTCTTTCTTTCTTTCTTTCTTTTGGATGGGGAACTATTGGTGGCTGTGACATTGTGCTAAAGCATGAAAGCCCAAACACAGAGTTTATGTGCCTAAGTCTGTGGCTTAGACTCCTGAGTACCATGGTGGATCGAACCCAGTGTGCGCCTTTAAGGAAAAATAATTAAAAGCACATAGGAAAAACAACTAACCCAAGAACCCCCCAGTTCTCTCACAAAACCTTTCTAGCAGTGAGCTCTACTAGAGGGTGGAGTAGTCTCCCCAAGGGAAATGGTGGAGGCCCATCTCTGAAATCATTTAGAAATGGACTGGACAAGGCACTGGAGACTACTAGATGGAACAATCCTGCACTAAGCAAGGAGAATAGGTCAGTGTTTCTCAATGACTGGTCCATGGACTGGCGCTGGTCCCTGAGATCTCCCTGACACAGTTTAGGAAGGCAACAAGCCAGTCCCTGGTATCACCTGCTCTAGGTGACCTAATAGTTCAGTAAAGGGCCTGATTCTGATTCCACTTTCATTTTGCTCAACTCCTACAGCTGACCTGAATGCTTCCCATGTGAAAGCAAGCCTTGTCCATTTGTTTCAGTGGGCATATCTGCAGCCCTGGGTGCTTCTGAAAGGCCCCTAAATATTTCCTATTACTTGAGTTTGAGAAGCAGGATATTTCAGTGTACAATTCTTAAAACACTGACCGGCAGTTCCATTTCAAGAGCCAGACAGTTACCAAAATTGCAATTCTCCTTTGACTTCATTGGAAACATATTGGGATACTCATGTAAATAAGGTTTGCAGGAAGGGACTGAAGCTTATTCTTGTAGAATTTCTGGTCCAGCTGGAGGCAGGCAGGGTTGGAAAATCTCACAAGAATTCCTGTCCAATTTTTCAGACAGGAACTAAATAAACATCTTAGCTATTGGTGATTATCTGTATCTCCAGACCTCTGCAGATATGGCCACCACTCGGTTTTACTTGATTAATTTTGGTTACACTTTGTGTTAATGTTCCAAATGAGCATTTAATTAATTAGATTCAGAAGCACATGTGTGGTGTAGTAAATAAATTAAACAATTAAAATATTAATATACGTATTTAAAAAAAGAAAAGTTAAATAAGAGGTAACCACGTGATGAGTACTTATGTAATATGGGATATTAAGAATTTAAATATCATTTTACAATTAATTGATATGTAATTACTTTTTAAGAATCAACAAAACCTTGATTTTACATTACACCTTAGTAGACTGTCCAAACAGAATTTAATAATTGCACAATGGGCATGGGTCAAGGTATTAGATGTGATTTTACCACTCATTATATACATTTTAGTAATCACCCATTATATTATTACTATACACTAAATATCTTACCGCATCTAAATGATGTATTTTTCATCAATATTGCCCATAAAAAGAGTTACTCAGATGCATTCTCAGTGGATAAACCCTGACCATAATGTGTCTTTGAGAATCTTCATTTCAGGGCACACTTGTGAATTAATTATGAGGAATACTTATTTCAGTCAATAGTCTCACTGGATTTATTCAACTTCTGATGGAGTATTGAAATCCTCTAGGAGTATCTGATAAAAGAAAAATGGTCTTTCTGGAGGATGAAGGCCTTGGAGTTAGCGTGGGTGAGGTAGGAAATGAACAAATAGAATTTAAAAGAGTTTCTTGATGATAAAACAAGGGTATAATTTGAAAACAAATTGAAGCTAAAGAAGTAAAGGGCCAAATTCTCCTGTATGGTGCAGCTGCTTTGCAGGGAGGAACAGTTCAAGCTTTTTCTAGGCTGCTCTGATGATATGACCCAACTTTGAGCATATGGTACCCTCCGAGGGATCAGTGGAGAATTATGTCTTGATGGCCCATTTACTATTTGTCTTCTCTGGTTAGTCCAACAAAAAGGCTAATCAGTTACAGAGTTGGGGGAGGGTTTTTTGTGGACACCTGCCTACTAAGAACTGGACTGAGAGACCCATCAGCTAATTTCACGTGGTCCACTGATGAACAGATATCAGAAGGCAAAGTCACAATTTGAATCACAATTGCATGGAATAAGACTTGAATCAGTGATCTAGGGTTGAAAGGTTCTGAAGCTCAGTCCCAATCTCTGAAGCTATGTAGTTTCTTGTTCCATATTTTTAATTTGTCAGTATCTGATTGGACAATTCTCTGGGTGGTTATTGTTATGTATAAGTATTTAATTTGTTCAATGACCCTAACAGCAGTTCCCATTCTCTTTACTGCTTTCCAGTGTAAAAAGGTTTCAGAGTAACAGCCGCGTTAGTCTGTATTCGCAAAAAGAAAAGGAGTACTTGTGGCACCTTAGAGACTAACCAATTTATTTGAGCATAAGCTTTCGTGAGCTTCATTGGATGTGAGCTGTAGCTCACGAAAGCTTATGCTCAAATAAATTGGTTAGTCTCTAAGGTGCCACAAGTACTCCTTTTCTTTTAGTGTAAAAAGGGTTAATGTGTTCACGCTCCTTTTGTTTTTTGTTTTTTTATCTCTCCTTTGGTTTGTGCTGAATCTGAAGCCTGAAATGACGATCAATGGCACAGATTATTTCCTTGCTGTCAGCTATTGACTTTCTCTCAGTCTCTGGTATCAAGGCTCCTTTCCCAGGGTGATGGCAGGGAAGATGAAGAAAAGCTTGATGGCCATCTCCCAGTTCATTTCAAAGCACCTTTAATTGGATATCCACGATGCAGGAGGGGAATCACCTGATAAACTCAACTTAATGCAAAGTCAATGGAGAGATTGGGGGTGCTGGGGCTGGACGATCTCAGTGATAAGGCCAAACAACTGTCTTGGGTATTTTGAAAGGACTGTTAATTTATATGATGGATTTCCCCCTTCAATCCATTTTGAAAAATGATTTTCAGGAGCAGAAACCCCAGCTGAGTCCATTAACCAACCATTTGCTATGGGAACCCTGGCCACCTACACACATGTCTTCACTTCAGTAAACCAGAGAACAAACATTTAGGGCTAGGCTGTGCCTTTCTAATACAAGTAAGCACTTACAAGCGTAACTTCTTTAGCGGGAATCATTTAGGGTCAGGGTTATAAGATTTGAACCTGGGGTATATTTAAATGACAAATTATTACTCCTGGTGTAGCCACCCAAGCTGGTCAGGTCAGATGGTGGGTTGAGCAATAGGTGGGGGTTGAGCAATAGGTCAGCAAGCCATTGTCATAAAAAAGTTACATTAAAGACACAAAACAAAGTACCTATTCTACTAAATGGCATGATAGACAGGGATCATGGACATGAATAAGGCTCCTAAGTGACATCTGATGGTGGAGGCAGGTTTCAGATTCAGGGTATATAAGAGAAAATGGATTAATGTAGTAGAGAGATTAGAGATAGTTGAGACTTAATAGGTTTAATAGCTGAGTTTGGATAAGATGTTATTTCAGATTGTTGTCTTCCAGTGCATCTGAACATGGAGATGTCCACGACAATCCAGGGAGGTAAGGTTTCGTGCATCCATTGGTTTCTATACAATTTGTCTCTCTGTCTAGCATATTTAAATTCCTATAACCCATAATGAAAGGCGTAGTATAATGATGAAATCATGACCCATTCAAGCCAATGGAAAACTCCCAGTGACTTCAGTGGAGTGAGGCTTTCTCCCTAAGTACCTGAAGTCAGAAGAAAGCTGCATGGCATACAGGAAGGTTGTGTGTGGTAGCTTGGACCCAACGGCTGGAAACCAGAGCAAGTAGCCATGCAGGCAGGTGGAATGTGAATTGGAAGATGGACCTAGATGGGGTGGTATGGTTCCCCTAACTTGTTGAGGAGAGAGAGCAAGAAGCAAAGATCTCTGGAGAGTTTTCCAACCTAGTTTTAAATAATTCCAAAGTGTTGAAAGAAATACCTATTGGCAGTTTCCTGGGTGAATTTTCCCCAGGTGAGAGTTGGCTGGGACACAGCCTTTTGGCATGTGCCAAGGCATTTCTTGAGGGAATGAATTAGGTGCCAGGCTCGCTCCACACTTAACGGCTGGAGGAGGAGGGGGTGGTGGGGTTAAGTTTGAGGTTTAGGCATCTAAGTACTTTTGTGGATCTGGGCCCAAGTGTTTATCTTGTTGATTTATTGTGCATTTCGTTCAGCTCTTTTTTGTTGTTGTTGTTGCTAATCCCTTGGTTTTTTGTATTTATGTGACCTATAATTTTACCTTACACTTATAACCATAAACTATTGCTTTTGTTTCCTTTGTGTCTGCTCTTGGTAATTTCAAGGAATAATAGTCAAGGGCTTGCCCATCAGAGCCAATGGACAGCCCCTATTGACTTCAGTGGGTTTTGGATCACACCTTAAGTAAGGAGGAAAAAATGATGTGGCACACTCAGAACACACCTCATGTCACTGTAGAGGGATGAGGGAGGTAACCTGTATCTCCGAGCTTTAGAGTCAAACAAAATCATTGCTCGTTTGAGAATAGTGGAAACCTTTTTAAATTTACCCTCTCCAAAAATGACTAGCTCTGAGAGCTTGATCCTTTACTTAAATGGAGCAAGAGAAGGACCTTAGTCAGGGTTAGGTTTCTGCTTAGGAAAAGGCAGCCATGACATAAACATTCATATTTTTCGAATCCAAAGACTTCTGGATATTGGGGCTGGGGATCTCTGGGGAACAGGGTTAGTGGATAGAGTAGTGCACTGGGACTCAGGAGACCTAAATTCTAGTCCCAGCTCTGCCACTGGCCTGCCTGGGTGACCCTGAGCAAGTCACTTCACGTCTCTGTGTCTTATTTTTCCCATCTGTAAAATGTGGATAATGACACGGACCTCCTCTATAAAGCACTTTGAGATGTACTGATGAACAGTTAGGTGAGAACTCAATATTAATATTATGAGATATACTCTGTAACTCCAACTTCCAGCTGGGTTGGAAATATCACCAAAATAGCCCTTCCCATAGAATTCCCCTCTAGTGGTTCTACCTGAAAGCACACAGCACAGAAATTCTTGTTTGGCACAAGTTATGGACAAAAGTGCCAGGGCACTTCTTATTTTAGCCAAACCGGTTTGTCTATCCATAATACTATAAAAGGCTCTAAGTTACCACAGTAGTCAGCTCACTGTTTACTCTGTCTGACATGATTAATGTGGCAGTTTCACATTAGTAACCGTTTTTCTCCACTGTGGGAGTAGTCAATGGATTCCCTTTGTTGGAGTCCTGAGAAGAGCACGCTTGTTTTCACGCCAGCCTCATCATTGTGTAGTGTCACTTAAATGAAGAAAAGTAACTCTTTAACTGTGATTTCTTTTATCAATGAAGGAAACTGCAAGGCATCTTTTTGCAAAGTGTAATTCAATTACAAGTGCTGGTGAAAGCTCACACGTGCCCTCTCTCTGTGGGGTGGTCCCTGAGTTTGTAGCACTAACCTTAGTTTTGAACAATTTAAGAGGAAAGGGACTTTGAGCCTGCTTGGGAAAATATTATAAGAAAGGATGGCTCAGGTTTACAACAGAACCACTGCTGCAGAGTAAGCAGGTCTGACTCTGCTTCCACTGAAGTCAATGAGAGCTTTGCTTTTGACTTCAGTGGAAGCAGGATTGGACCAAAGCTAGCAATGATGCATTGACAATGGTTTGAAATAGCAGGAGAACGGGGAACGTTGAGTGATACAGGAACAAAGAGGATAACATACGCTGAGATCTTCAGGTAACTGGTGCTACAGGAGTGCAGAGTGCTGTAAAAAAATAGACAGGCCAAATCCTGCCCTTAGATATAGATGAACAACATCTTTGTCTTCAAAAGGAATTGTTTATGGACAACACAGGGCAGAATATTCTGCTTAATAATTAACCCCCCAACACTGCCGTGAAGAATATATAGGATGATCATTTTACCCATCTCCCTTTGCTGCCACTTCATTACACAGAGTTAAATACATCAACAGTACACAACTGTTTAGGATAGGAAATGGAAGAAAAGACAGTATTTAATTGAAACTCTGGGGCATTTAGCTGGGCAGAATGGTCCAGACCCTCAGAGTTATTTGGGCACTTAACTCCCATTCAAATCAGTGGGAGTTAGGAACTTAAATACTTTTGAGGATCTGGTCCCATGGCACTACCTAAGTTACAATTTGGTCAGGACATCAGGATAAACCCACCATGGTTGCAAAAATTGCAGGATTGCGGTGTTCCATAGTTACATTCACCACATAGGGAGTGTCACTAAAGTATCCTCACTAAGAACCTGCTCCTGCTCCTAGGGCCTGATCCAAAGTCCACTGAAGTCAATGGGAGTCCTACTGACTCGCAAAACTCCCACTGACTTCAGTGGGAGAGGGATCATGCCCTAAGACAGGTCTACTAGTCCTGGTATGTTTTAATTCAGGATGGGTAGAATTGGGTGACCACAAAACAGGAATTCCTCTGATCCCAGCTCTTCTGGCCATTTCTCTGTGCTGACTCCAAACCTTTTGCAATCACCCCGTCACTAATTTAAGACAGGACTTTAATTCCATGTTTTATTTACTAGAAAGCTACCAAAACATCTGGCTGTTGTTCCTCATTTGGAACTCTGAACAGCTATTGATAAAACAACCGAAATCTTAGACCATTCATTTCAGAATTGACCATAAAACATCCCCTGGCCACCTATTGATCAGTTTGTTGTCCTTAGTACATTGTCAGTCTGGTCACACCTCACTACCTATGTGCAGCAGCATCTCCAGTTCTAGGATTATTCCTGTGCTTGATATGATCATTAGCATGTCAATACATCTCTTAAAGCAGAGAAACAAGATCATGATTATAGCTTTTGCAGCCATTAATACATGCAGTGGTTACATTTGACTACAGACTTGGTCCTTCTGCATTAATTGGTAACACAGTCTGATGGCTCTCTATATTTCCTCACCTGATTACAGCTTGCCTAGCAGGAGTACATAATGACAAGTCCAATTCATGAATTAAACAGCAGCGCTTCAGTCCTAGTTCTGATGCGATGCTTAAAAGAACAGTCCTGCTAATTTTTTATATTTTCAAACATTTTTAAAAACAACCTATTGAAAATGCCCTCTTAGAAACCTGAGTGTCTTATTTCGAGAGATACCCTCGAATTTAGCAGCCTGTCGTTGCAGTATTTGCAATGAATTGCAGGTACAAGGGATACAATTTAGTCATCTGGCTATATGCAAATCAAGAGGTTGGATGGACGTCTGAATCCTCTCTTTTTCACCCACCATTGACTGCAGGGCTGAGGTCCAATTAAAAATATTTGCACAGTTATGGTCAGAAAAATGACCGTGTATTCATCGTGAGGCGGTCAGGGTGCTGGCCTGCAATGTGGGAGACCCAGCTTGATTCAAAGCAAAGTTCTTCATGCCAGATCACTCTGAATCCAGCAAAGAAGGGACTTGAATGTCGTTTTTTCAGATCCCAGAACAGTACCCTGACCATTAGCTATACAGAGCCTCTCTTGATTTCCACCCCCACCATCCATTAACCTTCCCATTGAAAGCTTTGTGGAAACTGATATACCTCTGTGAAACATTTTGGCTTCGATGAAACAACATATTTCACTGAAATGAAATTTCAGCGAAAATGTTCTGACCGGCTCTAAGCATTATGCACTCACTTTGCACAAGTATAAAGTATAAATGACTGTGCAGGGTGAAAGATCATGGAGAATCAAGCCCAGCACTACATTGCTGCATATATTGGATGCCTCTGTGTATTTTAGCCATATTTGTTTCCCTTACTGTAGAGCTGATGGAAATATTGAAGAGTGAATTGCATACCATGCTGGCCCATGAATCTTTAATAAATTTGTCAGGTTGCTACTGTAGAATCTTTATTGCTGGTTACTATTAGCAGGGGCCAAGACGTGAAATGGCGGTCTAGATTCTAATCCAAAGTTCAAGGGAAGTATTTGGATCAGGTGTTCCAGTTTGGGCCCATCTCTACTGATGAAGGGAGAAGCTGAAAGAAAAGAACTGGATCTTCGTATCCAAAATTGATATTTGTAGATTGGGCTGTAAGAAAAAATAATCTTGTAAAATAAACACAGTTGATCTGTAACCCTCCGCAAAGTAGTAAATAGGGAAACCCAACCTATGTGGCCACTTTTCAGACCGTACTTTGAAAATAAAATTTCTTTCCTTACCAATTTTGGTTTTCTCTTTGGTAATTATTGATTCCGTTCCCCACTTCACCCGCCGACATCAACACTTCTGTGTTTCTAATGCAGCGTGACTTGCTTTCATTGGCTTCTTTCAGTATCATCACTGATCGTGGTAACAATAACGTGCCCAGTTGTGGTAATAAGATCTGCTGGTCAATAACTGCTTACTGAGGGGAATGATGATGATGATGATTTTATTGCAGTAGTGCTTAGGGATCCCATGCAGAGAAGAGGATCCCATTGTGCTAAGCACTGTACAAACACAGAACAAAAAGACAGCATATCCGTAAAGGGGTTTACAATTTATGTCTCATACATTCTTGGTAGCTAGGTGCTCCAAACCTTTGAACCTCCTTTGAATCTCCAGACATTTCCAGGTTCACCAGAGCAATAATCAGCTAAGGAAGCCAGTGGCTCTGCTGAAGGAACCATGTGTCAGAAAAGGAACGCAGGAGGTGTGATGGCTTCCTAGAAGATAACTCACCTGCTGCTTCAAGATGGATTTGAGTTTAGAAGAGCCCAAGATTCTCCCTATGGCTACAGGGTCTGTGGATTGCTGAATGTCCCATTGATTACACTGAAACATGCTCAAGGTTGAATTCTTCACCCTGCCTTCGTTTCCAGTGGAACTTGAAACACACAAGAGATCTCTCTGTAAGACATAGACCTGGTGAAAAGATTGGGCAGACTGAGACATCACCTCAGCAATTGTTGTTGGCTCTTCTTGCAATGAATCTTCATCCTTGGCAGTCTGATAGCATTATGTAATGTGAATGAAGCCCCCTTGATTTCATTAGAAATATCATGCATCATTATTGTCATGATATGAGGGGAAAAGAATCTCCAGTAAGTCAGAAATTGAGCCTCCATGAAAGTGTGTCCCAGTCCCCCAAGATACTGTACAATGGTCGTCATCCACTCAAGCCTTTTGACTTTAGCATCTTGGAAGAAGTCAGGGAACGCACTTGGAAGAGCGCCTCTGGTGTGTTCGTGCCAGTGTGTGTGGTTTTGTGAGTCACGCACTTTTCCTTTGCTCACACAGAGAAGCCCACACTCTCTAGTTCCATTTGCTCATGCCCATTTCCTGCCAAACTAACCACTTCAGCGAAGGGGGTGGGGATAGAAAAAAAAAAAGGAAAGAAAAATGACGTTGAGAATCTTTTAATTAGTTTCTGTATGTGGGATGAATGAGAAATTAATGTGAGAGGCTAATATTAATGAGCTCAAGACCAAAAGATGGTGACCTTGTGGCAAGCTCCTTTAACTAACAATTTAATTATAATAAATTTGAGCCTGAGAGCACCATACAAGTAAATCAATCAACCCTTGCAGGCGGGCTCATTAAAACCAGTAAAGTACAACCCCAGAAGGTCAGCCTATTAGAAAGGATTAGCATTTTCCAGTTAAAGCCTTCGCTGGCCACAGGTGCTGGGAGAGAATTCCAATTCTGAGGTTCTGCATTGTCCTAGCTCATAGAGGGCTGCCCGTGTAAGATGATGAGTGCCCTCAGTTCCCAGTGGCCAGATCCTCAGCTGGTGGAAACTGGTGTAGCTGCACAGAAATCAGTGGAATGATGTCAATTTGTACTAGCTGGACATCTGACCAGCACTGACTTTACTGGGAGTTGGGGGATCTCTGCGCATCACAGGAGTGAGCCTAAATAAATGTGATACCCTACAAATAATTTATACTGTAGCATCTTTGCCTCACCCTGCAAACTACATAATCCGCTCCGATGAAGTGAGCTGTAGCTCACGAAAGTTTATGCTCAAATTTGTTAGTCTCTAAGGTGCCACAAGTACTCCTTTTCTTTTTGCGAATGCAGACTAACACGGCTGCTACTCTGAAACCTCCCTTTCTATTGATGAGTTCAGATTAACGCCCTGGATCAACATAATGGGCCCCACCCTCCTGTCACTGACAACAGTGTAAATCAGAAGCCAGTGCAGTTAAACTAGCGTAAGACTGATAAGAGAGAGAGAGAGAGAGAGGAGAACCAGGAAAGGAGCCTCCCCTCCTCTTTCATTACCACACATATCCCTGCTCCAAGACACAAGTTCCTTTATAATTCAATTTAATGGTTCTCCTCCTCTCAGACGCCTCTTTGTCTCCGAGAACTCACATTCAGCACTCTTTCAGTTTTCACTACTAAATCTTGAGGGTTTCTCATTTTGTGCCAATTTCAAAGCATTGCCTTATGAATGCCAAAACACTGCCAGACTATGTTGCTTCTTCATCATTAACACATGTTACCATGGGGTATGACTGACTAGCTGTCTATCTATCTCTCTATCTACCTCAGTATTCTTATGGCCTGCATCACTGTAGTGTATGGGTGCCTTGCAAACAGTACTGAATTTATCCTCCCAGCACCCCTGTGAGGTATCTCCATTTCTCATGTGGGGAACTGAGGTATGGAGGGCCAGATTTTCAAAGGTACTTAAGTGCCTAAAAATGCAAATAGGATGCCTTGTGGGAGTTTGAAATCAGTGGGACTTAGGTGCCCAAGTGCTTTTGAAAAGCCCCACTAGGAACCTCTCTGTATCTCTAGGCACCTAATACACTTGAAATTCTGGCTCCCAGTCAATTGGCCAGTGCAAGACTGGCTTTCAGTTGTTCACTGTGGCAATAATATGGATGTGTGTTCAAAGTGATAGCAGGGGAAAGGGTGATTTGTATTCTCTAGTGAAGTGGTTTCCAAACTTGTTCCACCGCTTGTGCAGGGAAAGCCCCTGGCTGGACGGGCTGGTTTGTTTACCTGCCACGTCCGCAGGTTTGGCCGATCGCGGCTCCCAGTGGCCGCGGTTCGCTGCTCCAGGCCAATGGGAGCTGCTGGAAGCAGTGGCCAGTCCGTCCCTCGGCCCACACCGCTTCCAGCAGCCCCTTCAGGATTCTTCTGAGTGCATGACATCATGCTCTTTAACCATGGAAATGGAAGGGAGCTCAAAGGTGCAGCATCATGACTTGTGTGCAGGATCAATGGCAGGGAGAACATTGGCTTTGAGGGATCAGAGTCCCCATTCAAACAAAAATATTGGGTGGATGAATGGCTCAGAGAATTGTTAACGGACTTCACCTTCAGGCACCCAGTATAAATCATTTCCACGTCGGCAGTGACTGATAGTTGATTGCTGTCTTTTGACCGTTTGATGACCTTTGTGGAAGGAATTGGTGGGTCTCAGTTCAATTCCTAATAGACCGTCCACATAACCTTCTCCCTGACCTCCGATGTAACTGTCCCACTTATTGCCTGTGGCAGCAGAGAGGCCAAGGACTCGATGGGAATGGCGACTGAACTCCTCCCTTACCTCTAGATGTGGTTCCTCCGGGAATGGGTTGAGATACCTTGGTGGGGCAGTGCAAAGAAACATGTTTTGTTGCCACCCAGAACCATCCATCTGGCAGCTTGCGCCAGCAAGGTATTCATGAGGAAACAAACAAAGCCCCTACAAATCTTGTTGTTAAGTAATTAGTTATCACTGACGGTAAGAAAGATTCATAGATACCAAGGTCAGAAGGGACCATCATGATCATCTAGTCTGACCTCCTGCACAATGCAGGCCACAGAATCTCACCCACCCACTCCTGCGATAAACCTCTCACCTGTGTCTGAGATATTGAAGTCCTCAAATAGTGGTTTACAGACTTCAAGAAGCAGAGAATCCTACAGCAAGTGACCCGTGTCCCTACAGAGGAAGGCGAAAAACCTCCAGGGCCTCTTCCAATCTGCCCTGGAGGAAAATTCCTTCCCAACCCCAAATATGGCAATCAGCTGAACCCTGAGCATATGGGCAAGATTCACCAGCCAGATACCCAGGAAAGAATTCTCTGTAGTAATTCAGATCCCAACCCATCTAACATCCCATCACAGGCCATTGGGCCTTATGTATTACTATTATTTAGTGTCTATGCTGCAATAGCACCTGGAGGGCCAAATCAGTGACTGGGGCCCCATTATGTTAGGTGCTGCACTCACATATAATGACTAGACAGTCCCTATCCCAAAGAGCTCACCATCAAAGCAGCTATGATGGAAACCATATGAAAGGCTAGCAGATTTGTGTTTGGCTCAGTTACAGAGCACGTGAAAATTCTTCCCAGCTTGAAAGCTCCTTTCAAAATGTACCAAGCCAGCAGTGAATGCATCTCGGCCCAAAGTAAAAGCCATCAGAACAAGCAGCTGAGTGAATATTTACAGGGATGAGGACATGTAACCCTTTCATCCAGCTGATGGATACCACCATACTCCGTCCTTCTCAGCAGAAGCTGTGGGTCAATTAGCACCGTTTGGGCTCACATCTCCTGGCTGAGAGTGATTTATTCCCAGTTTCTTTCTAAAGAAAGGGTTTTCCTTTCTGGCACAGACATGCTAAAATTATGGAATCATATCATTCTGCTGCTGAAAACAAGCCTTTGCGCCCCTGTCCCCTCAACCAGGGACTTTACACAGGGAGGCTGCTGGGCTGTTATCGTATCCAGCGTTGGCTTTGAGTTTCTGATGGCTGTAGATCATTTCAAATATTGCATTGCCTCCCTATTAGGGGCACCTTGCTTGGGTCAAGAGCCTGGAATCCAGGGGCTCATCACTGCAAAGGGCAAGGAAGTAGAAGACAGGGCCAGATTAAGGCAATCCATGGCATTAGCACACCACAAGAGGAGAGCACCATGGTTCCACCCCCATGGCACTGCTCCTGTACTGTGGCTCTGCCCCACTCCATACCTGCATTGATAAAGGGCCCTCCATCCCTCAGATGGGTAGTGGCCATGGGGCCACCTTCTCCCTCTTTCCCTCAGGAGCAGCAGAGGCCCATGTCCACTGTGAAGTTGGCATGGTGTGGTGTGGGAATCCCCCCAGTTCTGACGGCAGCAACTGGGATTTACCTGTTTCTGTGGGTGGGCCAGACCTGCTGTACTCTTCTACGCTTGCCTTCTACTGTCTCCTTCCAGGCTGTCTGAAGATTCAGGCAGACACTGCAGCTTTGGGTTCAGGATTTCCAGCTTTTCTTCCCAAGCACAAGGGCAAAAAACCTGACTTTTTTATTTTGAATGAAGACTTTGATCCTGATGTAGACAAAGGACTCCAGGAACTGGTCAGATACAGGCCAATTAGTGGCCTCCAACTAGACTGAGGATTGGGACTGATTGTTGGCTCAGAGCAAAGTTTAGGGGTGGTGATGGTTGGTAACCTCAAGGTAACATTAGGGTTGGGACTAGTTGGGTCCCCACACTAGGATTAGGGATCACAACAGATCATAGCTCCAGGCTAAGGTTAAGGTTTGGGCTTGTAGGGAGCCCCAGACTAGGGTTAGGCCTCGAGCCATTAGGAGGCCCTGTGCTAAATTTAGGGTTGAAGCCAGTGGAGGGTAGGGTAATCTTGGGTTAGATTGTGGCTCTAGTCTAGGTTTAGGGTTGGTGTTGGTTGCTGCCCTCAGGCTAGGTTTAGAGTTGGGGTTGTGTTGGGAAATGTTGTTTTGATATTGATCTCAAAGGCCCAGAGAGTTAAACCCTCTCACTGTCCAGCATTAAACAGTGATAGGTTCAGGGTTATTTTTTTACAGAGACCTCCAATTTACTTGGTTATTTGGCTAATATGCCAAAGCAATCATTCAAATTGAAAGTTTATTGATTAAACACACACACACACACACACACACACACAAAAGAACAAGGATTTAAAGTAAGCATTTATATTGAAACTGTGGTTGAGTGATTATGCAAAACAGACTTAGTCAGACCCTATCCAAGTCTCTCTCCTTTTGGAGTCAAAATATCAGAGTCTCTTATTTGCATTAATAAGCTTTCTTTGATGAAAAGGAATGGGTTAATTTTATTCAGTTCTGAAGCATGAAGGGCATTCACTTATCCTGTTTTCAACAGCCAGATAGACACAAGGCTGAGGAGAGACAGGATAGAAAAGCTGGGTGAAATACAGCTTTTGTTGATGTTTTGGGTACACTTGACTACTGGTTAGTTACAACTGAATGCTTTGGCTGGCACGTCAACCACGACACCTGCTTCTTGGAATCTGGTTCACATGCTGATCGGGGACATCATCTGGTTGGATTCTTTTTCCTTAGACAAGGCAAGCTTGGATGAATTCAGTATAGTTGATTTCAGGATCTGAGAGAGAGGATAGGAGGAAGGAGGGAGGGCAAAAAGCAACCCAACAAGAGCAAGGAAGACAATCCAGGATCTTATGTGCCTTTTTGGTACAGGCAATTAGATCGCCCCACTGATGGGCTGAGGACGGCACGTCATAATGATGTGATGACTTTCAGCCCTCAACAGGTGAAACCAAAGATCCTTAAACGAGAGCAAGGGCAGCTGCCTGGTCTGTTCCTTTTGATGTCAAGGGCGATGAGACGAGTTGAGATGAGCTGCAAGGCTGGCAGGTCAGGGGATGAGCTGGAAGGAAGAAGATTCTTTTTTTCCCCCTAAAGTCTCTTTTCAAGAATCCGCAGAAGGAGTAAAAGTATGTGGCATATTTTATCCTCATTATTTTGTCCACCAATTAAATCCATTTCCATAAGGCCAAACTTGGCATAGGTAACTTTGTCCCCACATTTTCTTATTTACCAAGTATGATGTCACCATGGTTCTTGACTTATATTAGTCGGCCATCTTTGCTTGAACTAAGTCCATTTTTCTGTCTGGTTTTCTTACACCTTTTCATAACATTTATTTCTCAGGCAAGCAAAAGGTTATTGGTTATTGTGACACCTTATGAACTTTCACATGCTTTTCACTATTGAGCTTAGGGTAAATTTTTAGGTCCAATAATCACAACAGACCCCAAGCTAGAGTTAAGGTTGAAAGTGGTTGGTGAACTTGGCTGAGGGACTGGGACAGTTGATAGAGCTGGGCTAGGCTTAGGGTTGGGGCTAATTGAGGTCTCCATGACAGTTAGGTTTGGGGTTGGCTGGAGGCCCTAGGCTAGGACAGAGTTAGGTTTGGGGTTGGGGTAGTCTGGGGGTAGAGGGCTAAGGTTAGATTGGAAGCAACACTGCAGTCAAGAGTCTTGTGTTCTAATCCTACCTTTGGGAGGTAGTGTAGTTTAATGGTTAGAGTAGGGTGACTAGGAGTCAACACTCCTGGGTTCCTTTCTCAGCTCTGCCGCTGACTTGGTGTATGACCTTAGATAAGTCATTTAACTTTTCTGTTTCAGTTTCCCCATCTGTAAAATGGGGGGGAAAAGATCACAAAAGCATAGTGTTGAACGTGTGCAAAGCACTTTGAGATGCTTAGATGAAGGTGTGAATATAGTGTCAAGTATTCCTGTGCTGAATTCAGAGAGTCTTACTTCACCATGTTTATAAAATGGAAAGGAGGACTTGTGGCAAAAAGCTCAAATAAATTTGTTAGTCTCTAAGGTGCCACAAGTCCCCCTTTTCTTTTTGCGGATACAGACTAACATGGCTGCTAATCTGAAACCATGATTACAGTAAATCAGAGAAAGCTTTAATCTGAGGTTCCATTATCTGGTGGAAATTACTCCAACTGGCTCCATGCTCTTGGAATAGAAGGACAAAAAAATAGCATGGGTTTATTTATATTTGCTAATCAGAGAGTGCTAGAGGGAAAGTGGAGAGATTTATCTATCTCGCTACTTTAGGGTTTTATGCTGCCACCCATCATTCTAGTGTCTAAGCTCCTTCCATGTAAAATCAATAGCAATTGCAAAGTCCCTAGTGGATTTCAGGGAGTCTCTGAATTCCCAGTGATTTGATCTTGTCAGCTCCAAGAAGATATGGGTACATTTTGCCCCCATGAACAAAATTCAGACAAATAATAGAAATGATGCATCGGGGCTTGCAGGATGTAGAATGATTCTTATACCAGTAAGGTGCTATCATTTCCTATTTTCACTGCCTGCCTCTTTCAAAGAGACCTTCTCTGTATAACAGCTTTGGGCTTCTGGCATTTATGCAGTTTATGAATTAATGGGGCATTGTTAGTGCCTGTTCCTTTGTATTGGAGGACAAGGAAGCAGCTGACTCTGTAGCCAAATCAGTTCTGTTTTCCATTTGAAGAGTGGCCCAGGACCTGAGGGTTGGATTCATCTCTCTCGCTGTCCTAAGGAGCTCTCTGCATCTCCTTCCAGCTCACTTCTATTACTTCACCTTGTCATGGGCTCATTTTGAAGAGCCCCCAATTACTCTGGAATAATTCTGCTCTCATATTTCCATTTCACAGGCCAGATTCTGACATCAGTTTCCTCTCTACGTAAATCTGAAGTAACTAATTTCAATGGAGTCACTACGCAATTAATGTGATGCAACGGAGAGCAGAATTTGGAGCCATTTTCTTTCCCTTACAAAGAACAGGAGTCCTTGTGGCACCTTAGAGACTAACAAATTTATTTGAGCATAAGCTTTCATGGGCTACAGCCCACTTCATCAGATGCATGCAGTGGAAAATACAGTAGGACGATTTTATATACATAGAGAACATGAAACAATGGGTATTACCAGACACACTATAACGAGAGTGATCAGTTAAGCACCCGGAGCCACCACGAGCCTGAGCCGAGCCTGCTGGGGAGACCCCGAGATCTGCCGCCGCCAGCCCCGCGCCGAGGAGCCGCCCCTGGCCCGCCATGGCCTCAGGATCGATTCTAAAGCAGACCACTTATCTACCGCAATTCTAAAGCAGAAGAACAGGCTGCTGCTCTGAAACCTTTCTTTCCCTTATATCTTGTGGTAACCTCATACTTAAGCCTTAAGGTGCCACCAGTCTTGTATGGAATTCAGTGTGAATTCTGTTGAATAACAAGGCACCTGTAAAAGGCACCCCCTTCTTCTAGGAGAGGTGAGATTTTAAAGTTCTGAGACTCTTGTTGCAAATTGAGCAACTTTTCAAGCAGTATTCAGCCTGGAACTGAATTGAGGGAATAAAGTAGGAACCACTCATCTGCTCCACCCCACAAATATCATGTCCCTTGAGCGTTTGCCCAAACCTCACCCCAAATCAGAGCCAATTTCTTTTTTTAAGTTTAAAAAAATGTGGTTAATATTTTTCTTTTGTACAAATCTGTTTTCTGGGATCCATTTGGGTCCTGAAGTGGAAGAGTTAAAATGCCCTGGGGAAAAGGTCTTCTTTGCATAGTATTTCTGGCACTGTCTAAAGCTTGCAAAGATTCCGGAACAATTTTGCAGACTTGGGGCTGCCCTGTATGAGCAGAAATCCCATTGAAGCAAGTGGGAATTCCATGCAGGGAGTAAGCTATTGGATGGTGCCCTTAGTTGGGTGCATAGCTGAACTGGATCTCTGAATTTTTTGAGGTTCACCCATCATTTGTGTAAATGCTTTAGTGGGGATACTAAGTTGCAGCTCAGCAAAACACTGGGCTACATCCTCACCTGAGGTAGATCAGCATAGCTCTATTGACTACAACGGTGCTAGGTCAGTTTGTGCCAGTTGAAGATCTGACTCATTAGCTTCCGTATCTAACAGGTTTACCGGAAAGAAAAGTTATCATAGTTGTTAAAGACATAAATTATGCCAGTGTAATAAAACCAGCTCCGTGTTATATCCTGGACACATGCCAGCAGCTCAATATTGTTTTCTAGTTTTTACAACAGGCAATCTGTTTCCATGAGCCTCTGACACACTGTGGCTGGTGGACAATTTCTGCTTGCTCTCATCACAGAAAGTAACGTGTTCTACAAAGCTTTTGATTCTCTGCAAGCTGAAATGTTTATCCCTGATCTCCTTTCTTCTCCGCTTTCATGATGGTGGTTGGGGGGAATGCAAGCTTTAATCTCAGGAGAAAGAAAAGTAGAAATACATGAGTATAGATAATGGACCAGATTCTCTCTTATGTCAAGATCTGCTTGGTGCAGGAGCTGGGGTGGAGTGTCAAGGAGCTGGTTACAGCTCCCTAATTTGCAGGCTGCACCAAGCCAATGTATGATAGAGTAACCTAGTGGCTTCTCTAGCATCTTTAGCTGGCCATGGTTCTCAAGAGACCATAAATCAGCTTTGTACTCCTCCCCACCAATGACACACTCCTTCCTCCCCTGGCGTGTCCCTATGCTGGGGTAAGTGAGCAGTTGTCGCAGGTGCTGGTTCTGCTGGCTTTAGATCAGGTGAGAGTTCCCTCCTGCTGTGAGACTAAAGTCAGCTGAAGACAGATTCTGGTCCCTTTGTGCTGCTCAGGGGCACAAAGTGGCTGGAACCAGGGTAGAGAATCTGATTCAATAAATATAGAAATGCCAGATTCACCTGTCTTCAGGTATCATCAAAATACTCAGGGGCTATAGTACCCATGGATGCATCAGAAGAGGTAGACAGTCACATGCTTTGCACAGGAAAAGCTAATAGTGCCATAGGTGTTTGGCTGGCTGGTTTGCTCAAGGTGTAATTGATTGCCATGGGTGAGCTGAAGAAGGAATTTTCCCCAGGTCAGATTGGCCAGGACCTTGGTGGGTTTTCAACTTCCTCTGCAGTGTGTGGGTGTGGGTCACTTGCCAGGATTATCTAGGTACATCTCATTTAATCATTCCCCTGCCATTGCAGGGGCCTTGGGCACTGGGGCATCTCGGTCCCTCCTGTTCTCTGCCTGTGGCACATAATAGTCTAGTCTCCTGTGGGCTGTAACACTTTGGTCTAATATTGGTTGTTGGGGTTGGTGAGGGGATGCTGGATGATGTTGATGGCCTGTGCTATACAGGTGGTCAGACTAGATGGTCTGGTGGTCCCTTCTGGCCTTAAACTCTAATACTCTATAACTACTTTTGATTTCTATTTTATTTTGTAGCCACATATGAAACTCCCATATACACAGTACCCAGTCAGGACCTGGGGCCATTGTGCTGGGCACTGCACAGAAACATATGAAGACGTGGTCTAGCAGTCACTTGATCTCAATGAGAATTTCCATTGGCTGTCAGTAAGGCTTGTCATTTCAGCTTCATTTCAGGGTTGGATGGCAACACAACTGCAATCTGATGAAGGTTGGAGCAAGGCTGATGTTTCCCATCCAGCAGCGGTGTGCACATTCATAGGCTAGTGCATTACTATGTTTGTGAAAACTGACCAAGCATGGAATACAGTTGTGGCCATAAGGGTTCACAGAAGAGAAATTGTTTCTTTTGCTTTAGCTAAATTCACATCCATATTCCAGCCAACAACAGTGGCATCTTAGCTAGCCTAGAAAAATTCAGTGATACTTATTCATATGACAGTAGCACATAGAGGCCGTGTAACCAAGATCGAGTGCTGTACAAACCCATAGTAAGAGGTAACTACATTGACCCTGAGAACCCTTCAGTGCCAACTGGCAAAGGGTTCACTGCTGTGTAACAGCAATTCCTAACAGGCTCGACAAACTCAGTACACCAAACATACAGCTTTCATGGTATTTATCCATAAATGATGTCACGTGAGGTGTCTAATAAACACTTATGTCATACTGATCCTCCTAATCACAAGATATATGCACAGATGACATTTAAGGAGCAGTCTATATGTACTGAAAATATGTTTTAAAGTGTCACCAACCAAAGATAAAAGCAGGTTTCTTCCAGACAGGAGGTAAGAGGTGAATCTCTGTTGAAATGTAAAAAAAAAAAAAGCATGGTAAGCCAACAGAATGGAAGCCCCATTGACATGCAAAGTCAATGGGGAATGGAGAGGCAACAGGGAGACAAGACACTGCACACTGAACCACAGAGGGTTCCCCTGTTTCTGGGGGCAGACAGTGAACTTTGGGGAATACAAGTGTGATGCTGACAGACCCCAGTCACCAGTGGGCAGGTTCGAACCTGGGACCTCTGGAGCTAAATGCATGAGCCTCTACTGCATGAGTTAAAAGCCACATGACCTTTAGCTAAGGCTGTGGCAGGCTCATTAATCTCTAGGTGGTCTCAGGGCCACTAGAGGGGACAGAACAGCACACCCAGGAGGAGTGTGGGTTACATAAGGGCAAGGCAAAAAGACACCCTTTTATTCTGTACTGAGGAAGTAAATGGACAGTGCATTTACATTCATGAAAATGGAATCCCAACCACTGTTGGTAGGAAACATCACAAAGGACATTTAGGGTGAGATAAGCTTCTTCTTCTTAGCCTGTTAAAGTTAAGAATCTGTAAGCATCAAGTTATGAGTTTGTTTTAGAAATAAATCCTTCTTTTTCCATTTCCCTACTCACTATCTCCCAAGTCTGGATCTTTGATAATAAACGTATAATTGTTTTCATTACAAATATATCTCCGTGCTGTGAGGTTATATAGGAGCTGATCCTGAGCTGAGTCATGCACGCTGGCTGTTTTCTGTTCCTTTGGTATTACTGTGAGTAAGTGGATAAGGAGCTGAACACTGCAGGGGAGTGCTTCAATGGGCCTAGGGTGTGCCTGCTGTTAGCCTGCAAGGCAAAGTAAGGGCTGGCATAGCCCTGAGGAGATTGTCCGGGTGGCTGACAGACTGGAGGTGTCAGGGAGATAACACTCAGTTCAGCTCTAGCAAGTATCTCTTGCTGGAGATGGGGGGACACAAGATGACTCACAGTCTTGGGCACCCTGAGAAGCATAACTGTAGAATTACTAGTCGAACTAGAAAAGTCATGAGAGGGGAAACTCAGGCATAGAATGGAAGTAACTTGCCCAAAGTCACAGAACTGGGATTAAGAGCTCCTGACTCCCAGTTCAGTGCCTTATTCATGCTGCCTGTCTGCTGATGGCTGCCTCCTGCTGGCCAGTGTGTGAACTCGCCATTAGTGTTGTTTATACCTTTAGGATCTATCTATCTCTTCTGGGTTCTTATATATTCCCTTGCACAGTGGTATCTGAAGATCACAATGTCGTCCTAAACTAGTGCTCTGTGATGGCTGCAACCTTGACATCAAACTGCTCATTTTCTATTCTTCGGTCTGTGTGTTCTACCCTTAAGCACAGTTACTAGGATAAGAATGTCAAAAACATTGGTTCCTCTTCTCCCACTTTGGTGAGGAACTCTTGGCCCTTATGTTCTCCCCTCGGCCTGTTTATATGCAGCTTTCCTTAAAACAACTCATAACACTGTTCCAAAAGAATAGATTCCAGGGATGTCTTTTCTGGGTTTAACACTGTCATTTTCAAGTGCTAAATGGCTCTGTGTGGTACTACAATAGCCTTTCTACCCCAGCAACCTTGGCTCAAATCCTGATTAATACAAACAACCCTGGAGGTCTCATTTTCATCAGTGGAATTAGGATTGCTAGGTCCTGGTGGTATTTTCAGCACACCCTCCATGGTTTGGCTCTAGGGAGGCCAAGGACTGGTCTAGCAAGGTCCAGGACTGAAGTGAATGGCAGAGCAACGTGGAGATCTCCATGCTTGAATAGCAGAGTTTGCTCAGGTACACAGGCAGAACTGTGGGGGTGCGCTGATGGATCACAGCTCTGGAGTAGCAGGGGGTACTGCACCTCAGACCTGGCAGAGCAATGCTGAGGCCAAAATAGCAGAGGATGGACAGGTGAGGTCTGAGGTGATATTGCAGCGGTATGGAGGATTCCAGTACTGGATGAGCATGGGTACTCCTGGCTCGAGTTGCAGTGCACTGGCAGAAGGCGAGCTGGTATAGCCTGGTTCAGGACCTGTTCATGCTCTAGCTAATTCTACAGAGTGCTGTGTATTGTACCTTTAACAAACACCATTAAATCCACATCATTTACAAAAAACGCCTTTTCTTTTCTTGCTTCTTTTTCGTGAAAAGGCAGGTAAATTCGGCCCCACAAACGAGGGAGGTGCGAGCCAGCCTGTACACCACTGAGCACCGCATAGCAATGGAGAACAGTACGCAAAGCTGTCAAATTTTCTCTGAGGGCAGCTACACACCTCTTGTGCCAAATTATATTTGACATTTCAAGTCCACATAATGTAACACCTAGCCCCAGAAATGGCGGCAGGGCAGCAGGAGTGTTCCATTTGACAAAATGGACCTATTTGCTTTAATTTCCTCCACACCGTGGCCAAGTTTACTTGGAAGTGAGAAACACTTGGGGTATTTTTTGTTAGCGTGGCATTAAAAGAGTTCACTGTGGTGTGCTCAGACACCGTTTGGGCTTCAGGTGGTCTTAATTAAATCACATAATGTACGAGAACTGTGCATCGGTTCAAAAAGAGCCAAAGAAAGTTGTGTGCTCTTGACTGAATAATGCTCAAATCAAACATTAGATTCCTGGCATGAACCAACCATTCAGCAGGTGTAAAATTGAAAAGAGAGAGGGTCATTATATGGTTGTAAGCAACACTCCAGATATGGCAGAAAGACTTGCTCTCTCCATAAAGCTGTTATGGGGATATGAAGATCATTTGATAAAGGCATTTGTGGATTTGTTGCATGTCAATACAGGCTTTCAGACAGTGAATAAGCAGGGTAGGTGTACGTAAGGGGGAATGAATGATTTCTCACTCCTTGTCCTTATTTGCTCTTTGCAGGGTTTCACTCTGAAAGCCCTTTTGGAAGGACCGTTTGATCAATGAAGGCTTATTGGGTGCCAGGTGTTTGTCTTCTGATTGGTTTCAGGCTCCAGTCATAATTGGGAAATGTGTCCAACTTGATGTTAATTAGCCTCATTGATGTGAAAACCTGATTGGGTCTTGGGAAGGGAGGAGTTTGCCAGCTGAGCCTTAGGTAAAGCACAGAGAGGTAGAAAACCCTGGCTAGGGGGATGTTTGTTTGTGTGGAGTGTTGAAACTGCAGTGTAATTCACAAGTGTTGAGCCTTAGGAGTATGTAAACCACCAAGGAAAGGTATTAGGGTCTTTATTTGTTTTGTTTTAAAAAAGAGTCTACTATGTGGGGCAAAATGCAGTGTTTACAGGGGAGGTGTCTGTAATAGCCAACATTTGATCATTGTATTTGTCATGGAGGAATGGCAGAAGAGAGGGCTCGGACACAAAGCTGCGATTATGAAGCAGGAGGACTTCTTGCTGTGGAGACCAAGGGTGGGTTTGGAAGGCTGAACTGTGGGAAGAGAAGAGAATTCCCTGGACTAGTCAGTAGACATGGAGAGGGAGAGAGAGACAATCTGTAGCCAAAAGAGGGAGGTGTGGGTTGAACTGGGAAGGCTGGGCTGTACTTCCACATCCCCCTGAAAAGCCCAGGCTCTTCCGCTAAGGGCAGAAATTGCCTCCAATGAGGTAATCCTTGGGTTGCTACTTCTGTTAGTTAGGGCTAGTAGGGAGCAGTATATCTGCATAGCATTGCATTATTAGGCACATGAGCTAGAACCAAAAGGAACAAGAGGGTGGGGGGGAAAGGCACTTTTTGCAGTAGGATGAAAACTGATGACCCCACCAGAATCTTCTTCCCCCATATGCAGAACTGCAAAGCTGGTTTGGAGGAGTGGTGCTACTCATCCCCTTTGGTGTAGCAGGATTTGCCAGAAGAAGGCTATTGGGGCTGGATGACCTGACTTGGCTTGGCAACTCTTAGTTTTTGATCTGGTTCTCATGCCATGCTAGAAATGTCTGTTTGCATTTTTCTCATCATCCTATTGCAATAGACAGGAGGGGGGAGCACAAAATAATGGCTGCAATTCTGTAGCCAAAGAGCAATTGCTTGTGTGTCTACAGAGACATTGGAATTGCCCATTTGAGGAGCTGCGTTCATGCATCTGTTTCCCAGACTCAGAATGCAGGGCCCTGCTCCCAAATTTCTCTCCTCCTACTCTGTGTGAATACATGGTGACCCAGAGATTGTTTAGAGCCGGGAGTTTGTTTTGGTCCCATCTCTAGTTTTTAGAGGCATTAAAGTGATAAATGTTTTGCTCACTTGACATACACTGTGTATGACATACAGTTCTCTGTTCTCACCTGGGAACCTAAGAGATCGCCCGTGCAGATTAAATGGCCATTCCAAATCCTCTGTGTTATCACTTTAGTGCCAGTTTTGCTCTCGCTAGTGCTGCTTTCCAGCTTTTACGGCAACTTATCTTAATTAAGCAAGAAGCATAGCCAGATGAAAATTATTGCAGTTTTTCAATTGCCAGAAAATATTAAGCAGATGAGATGTTTTCCTAGGATAATCAAATAGAATCCCTGGGAAACTGACAATTGGTCTAATCCATTTTTTTCACTAGCCCAGCAATGAATTATTTTAGCCAAATTGTCCAACAGAAAACAAACTTCTGAAGAGTCTGGTATAAGGGGCCAAATCCTGTGATTCCTTACCTTGTGCTTACTTGGGTGAACAGTCTATTGAAGCTTTGCTTAAGGAGTGGACCTTAGCGCCTATCCCAAAGAAAGTACCATTCACAATATAAGCAATGTATAAAGAAAGTGACAATCAGCTTTCTGTCCAAAGGAGTCATCTTATTGGGTACTGAAAGCCTGCTGGCTTCTGTACAAACCCAGGAGAAGATGCTGCTTCCTGCTCCAAGGAGCTTGCAGTTCAGCTGAGACACAGTCCATGCAGTTTCGACATCCATAATACAGTGGGCAATGGTAATACAGTGGGCAAACGTTTGAGGTAGGGGATTAATCCAGAGCTATTGCTGATAAGCTCCTCTATGCATTTATCATAGCTTCTGGGGCTTGATTTTTTTCAGTGTCAGTCTCCCTGTTTCATTTTGCAGGGACCAGTGGTTGAACAGTAATAAATGTTAATAAAAAAGCATAAGGGAATCCAGAATAATATTGAATTAATCTTTCAAAACTCAGGTTTATCACTCTGTCAGTGTCCAGTTCAGGCTTTGAACAGTATATTTAGGGTGCAATATGTACTGAATTGCTACTCTAAGTTCAGTGTGTCACACCAAAAGGACCCGAGCTGCTCCAAGCATATCAGCTGGGTCATGTAAAATATGGGTTGATTACTTCTTTTGTTGTCTGTGTCTTATTTTCTGTGGAAAAACAAATTCTGTCACCCTTACTTTGAATATGGCCTCCCCCCCTCAGTAGTCCCCCTGAATTTAACAGGACTAGTGGATAGGGTACGTTTCTGGGACTCAGGAGACCTGGGTTTTATTCCTGGCTCTGCCAGTGGCCTGCTGGGTGTTCTTGGGCAAGTCATGTTCTTGCCCAGTGCCTCAGTTTTCCCCATATATAACATGGGGATGATGTTACTGACCTCCTTTTCTAAAATGCTTTGAGGTGTATGGAAAAGTGCTATGTGACACCCAGGGATGATGATATTACTACCATTCATATGGAAGGTGCTTCTCAGCATGAGGAGAGTGGCACGCTGTAGCCCAGCTCTTTAGAAATGCATAGATGCTAATCATAAGCATTACTTTCCTGTCTCATCCCCCTTCTCCCCTGACCATGTGAATGGGAACCATCATTAAGGGTAGGATGTAATAATCCAAGCAAGAGGTAACTGAAGGCTTTAAACACTGAGGATGGAGGGATGATACAAGAGGATATAACCAAGATTTAAGTGGCAGTTTTTGGCTAAACAACAGAAAAAAACCTTCCGGGAGTGAGAAGGATTTGACTGCAGAACAGACCTCCAGGGACGGCACGGGAAACCCCTTCTCTTTGGATAGTTAAAACTAGACTGGATGAAGCATTAGCAAATGTCCCAGAGGGTTCAGTCCAGCCACTGGCGGGGAAATGAACTAAATGGCCAACATACAATCCTCTTCCCACCTCTAATTCCCAAGCCTCCGTGAATCTCTCTACTCACTGTACTTTTTTCTTGTTAACCCTTTCAGCGCCCTTCCCTTACGCCCACGTTTCCTCGTTTTCCACTTGCACTCAGTAGTTCTGTGCTGGGTGGCTCTGACCCTTATTTCACTGTGAGCTTATTGGGGTGCTCCCTTGAAAGGACCTTGAGCTTGTCAGCTCCAGCCTTAACCAACAATGTGGGCTTTCATGGCAATGGTCTCTCCAAGTGATCCCCAAAAGATGGGCTGGGGGAAGGGATTAGAAAGGTGAAGTCACTTTCCCTTTCCTTCCCCATCAGCAAGCCTTATCTTACTAGGAGCTGTGACTTGAGTAAATAGGGTGACTCTACCAGATTGGCAGCATCAGGCCCACCTTCCATCTTCTCACATAAAACCCAGCTAGAAAGGGACAGCAAGTTTGGGCTTGGCAAAACCCTGGGTCAATAATGCAAAATCCGAACAGCCATGGCCACTGGCACCCTTCATCTTTTAAAGTCTCTTGCATCTTCCTCCCAATATACCCCTTCTTTTCCCTACCCTCAGAAGGCCCAAAATTTAAATGTGTTTTCGCTAGACAGGGCAAATTAGAGATAGGACATGAATGAAGTCATGCTGCAGGTAGCGAAGAAGTTGCATGCATTTATTGCCTGCTCCCCTTAGTAATTGCACAGTTCTGTACATTATGGGCACAGCAAGCAATTCATTGCAAGGGTTTGCTTTCTGAAATTCAGAATTCAAATTAGGTAGGTTAGTTTTGATGGGGCACCTCAGCCATAGGGTATTGGTTTTATTCTCTGATTTGGAACACTTCTATCAGGTTTCTAAAGTGAACGGTCACCTTAGTGAATTCAGCATTTGCTCTCTGTAACTTTTCTGTTCTTTGCTAAACATACACTGTTTCCATTAACATCCCTGCCAGTAAACTCATTCGGTAGAACATTGGTGGAAAGTGAGCAGCCAAAGCTAACTTGAGCTTGTACACTTGGGAATCGCAGAGAATATCTTGAGGCTTTTACCTAGATCTACATGGAACTTTAGCATTAATTTATGAGCTACAGTTATAGCAGGGATCAGCAACCTTTGGCACGCGGCTCGTCAGGGAAATCCGCTGGCGGGCCAGGATGGTTTGTTTACCTGCAGCATCCGCAGGTTCGGCCGATCGCAGCTCCCACTGGCCGCGGTTCACCGTCCCAGGCCTATGGGGGCTGCGGGAAGCGGCGCGGGCCAAGGGATGTGCTGGCGGCTTTTCCTGATGGGCTGCGTGCCAAAGATTGCTGATCCCTGAGTTATAGAAACAAAAGATGGCCTTATGGTTAAGGCACTGGATGGGGACTCAGTAGACCTGAGTTCACTCCTTAAAGATGCCATTGACTTCTTGTTTATTTCCCCTCCTACTGTCCTTGTAAACTGCTGGAAATGGCCCACCTTGATTATCACTACAAAAGGTTCCCCCCCCTTCCCCCCTCTCCCCCCCAGCTCTCCTGCTGGTAATAGCTCACCTTTCCTGATCACTCTTGTTACAGTCTGTATGGTAACACCCATTGTTTCATGTTCTCTGTGTATATAAATCTCCCCACTGCATGCATCCGATTAAGTGAGCTGTAGCTCACGAAAGCTTATGCTCTAATAAATTGGTTAGTTTCTAAGGTGCCACAAGTCCTCCTTTTCTTTTTACGGATACAGACTAACATGGCTGCTACTCTGAAACCCACCATTGACTTCTTGTGTGACCTCATTTAATCTGTGCCTCAGTTCTTCAGCTGTACAATGGGGACAATATCACTTCCTTTCTCTTGTGTATTTAGATTATCTTGTTATGTGTGTGTTTAACACCTAGAACAGTGGGGGCCCCAATGTTGGTTGGAGCCTCTAAGCAGTACAGTGATGTAGATAATAATGGTTCACGTTCAGCCTACGCCTTTGCATAGGAGAGAGATTGTTGCTCACCTGTGTTTTATATGGCAGTGCAAGTAGCAAAGGCAAAAGGCTGTCAGAAATGCAGCCCCTTCGTCCAAACCCATAAGACCCTTCCCCCACAAAAGAGTAACGGTGACTGTATAAATCATACCAGAACGAGGCTCTTACTCCCCATGAGAAGGGCTGCAGGTGTAGAATTTCAACTGTAGTTCACAAGTGATTTCGGGGATTGAATATCTGTAGCACTGTGGTGGGTTTCAGCTTTTCCTGAAATCTTATCCCCCAGCTGGACTGCACAAGTGCACAGGCTGGGGCTGCTTATGTCTCCAGCCTCCCTTACTCAGGTCTTTGTTTCCCAGAGCATTTTGTTTCGCTTCAGACACATGCTGACAACTGGAGGTGGGTGGTGGTGGCGGAGGGGAATGTGAGTGAAAGTTGCTATCTCTGAGCTAATCGCACTTTATATGGAGGGATGCTTTTTTCTGTTAGTGGGAGCCATGCTGGGTGTTTGTTTCATACGGTGATTATTTAGCACTTCACATGAAGGCAGTCCATTGACTCAATGCAAATCGGAGTCCAGAACCTCTATTATCCCACCTATCAACAGGAATGTGCATTATTAAGGACACACCCACGAGGACTTCACTCCATGTTCAACTTAGTGTGTAGTAGGCCCAGTCATTAAAAGATCCCCTGATTACGTCAGCCTCTCCGAATCCATTAGGATAAAGAATCAAGATGCCCATGCACAAACCTTGACAGACTCACGGGGAGATAGTAAAATGAAGCCGGCACCCTAGCAGTGTGTAATTTGCCCTTTGGTGATGCATCGGTCTCCCCTGCCAGGCCGAACTCCTGCTACTGCTGCACTTAGCACAAACAATACTGCCCCATCATATTTTCCAAGTTAATGGGGCCTGGGCAGGAAGGAATCCCAGGTAGCTGCTGCAGTAAGACAATTATTCCCCTCCCCTGCTATTTTCTCAAAATGATGTTGAGAGCTGATTCAGAGTCAGTGGAAGAGCTGGCCAGATTATTGGATGGGAATAAATTAACCGTCAAATGTAGTTTTTATTTCTGTTGGGGGATTGGGCTGATTTTGGTGCAAACACACAATTTTCTGACCCTGAGTTGTTCAAACTCTTCATTTTGGTTTATTTACTATTTGTGACGTGGGGTGTTTCTTCAGCTCCCTGAATGAGATGTTTTGAGATCATGGTGAGACTTTTAAATACATTGGCAAGTGACAATGAGTATTTATGCAAAGAGCAGCTATTCCCCAAGCATCTGCCTGGACAAAAACCCGGCACATGAATGCTCACAAATAGCACAGAAATGGGGCGTCAATATGGTTGATCCAAACAGCTGTTGAGAACATGAAGAAAAGTTCACAAACATTGCTTTTCCGGTATTCAACCAGCACTGGACAGCTATTTCCACAGGTGCATTTGTTTGGGATGTTACTTTGGAAACCACAGGTGCATTTGTTTGGGATGTTACTTTGTGTGGTGGGATAACTGATAAACCTAATATAAATACACCTGTAAATACACTGAAAGTGCTTGGGATGGGGTGCAAACCTGATATGTATAAATGTGAAGTGCCCTACAGCAGCAGAGTAAATTCTTACTGTATCAGACCCCAAACACTATCGGCAACCCCCTCTTTTAACTCCTTCAAGCATTTCTAATTTTTCCTGCCTTTCACTCTTGGTCCCCACCCCATATTTCACTAGGGTTATAAATGAGCATTTCCCCCTCCAGCTTGGTAGCTGCAGACCCTCCTCTTCTCACGTGAACCTGCAGTGGGGGCAGGTGAGAATGCTGAATCTGTTCCCCCCTTCCCCGCCATGTCAACCAGTTGTGTTGCAATAACTTGAGGATCAGCCTTTCCCTGGAGGACTGAGCTGAAATGCAAAAGCTCTTAGGAGAAATAGGAATCTGTGCAGTGTTAACAAGGAGAAGAGACAGAGAGCCAAAGTAAACTGCCTGTGCACATGTGTTGTTTGTTAGCTGATTTCTTCCCCACCCCCAAGTCAGTCTCCATGTCAAATTCCTTCTGAAATATGTCTGGAAGGTCACAGAAAGCAGGTGAATAGTCATACAATCAAAATCACATCACACCTCTTAAAAATACATGTATCCTTCCTTTCACCCAGAATAGAGGCAAAGAATAGATATGCACTCAGTCTGCATGAAGTGAAATAGCTTTTCCAAACAGTTTTATACACAGTGATAGATAGCAGATAGTAGATAGCAGTCCTGATCTTCAAAATTCACATGCACAGCTGTATGTGTGCTCTAATTTATATAGGTAAATACCACAGGTCAAATTCTCAGCTGGTATAAATTGTGGGAGCTCCTTTGACCTCCATGGAACTATGCCGGATTTACACCAGCTGAAGCTCTGGCTTCCAACGGGCGTACACATATTTGGTGTTTCTGCA
Organism: Lepidochelys kempii; assembly: GCF_965140285.1. Classification (NCBI taxonomy): domain Eukaryota; kingdom Metazoa; phylum Chordata; order Testudines; family Cheloniidae; genus Lepidochelys; species Lepidochelys kempii. The sequence continues at coordinate 73,559,000 of NC_136389.1, forward strand.
AACACATGATGAGTCAGGAGCCTAGAAGGTTGTGTGTGAATGCAAACCCACTCCCAGCCCTCTGCTCCAGATGGTTTGTGCATGTTACCGAGGAGTGTGCAATTTGTCCATGCAATGGGAATTGCGTGATTTTGAGTTCCTTTAGGAAGGTTAGAAACTGGGTTTCTGCCATGTGTACACGGCTGTAGTTTCTAGCCAACAAAGATCTCAGAGGTCAGCTGCACTTACTGTGGGCCACATCCTCAGCTGGTGTAAATTCTTGTAGCTCTATTGATTTTAATGGAGTTATTCTGCTATACACTGAGGATGTGGCCCTGTGCGTGCACCTTGCCACAGCCATGACTCAAATGCTCCTTATTCATTGACAGCACTTCTAGGCTGAGCCCCAAAGGAGCCTCCCTCTGCCCAAGCTGGTACCAGCTGAGTCCTATCTGGAAATCATACTCTGAGCGGTTTGCATCTTTCTTCCAGGAAAGGGCATGTGTGGAGATAGAATGTGGCACTTTCTAAGGTGCCAGCCACTTGTCTTTATGAAAAACAAACAAACCCTGATGAGGCCATATTTTATAACCACTAGAGCTAGCTCTTAGATGGGGTGGGATCTGAGTTACTACAGAAAATTCTTTCCTGGGTATCTGGCTGGTGAATCTGCCCATATGCTCAGGGTTTAGCTGATCGCCATATTTGGGGTCAGGAAGGAATTTTCCTCCAGGGCAGATTGGAAGAGGCCCTGGAGATTTTTCACCTTCCTCTGTAGCATGGGGCATGGGTCACTTGCTGTAGGATTCTCCGCTCCTTGCAGTCTTTAAACCACGATTTGAGGACTTCAATAGCTCAGACTTAGGTGAGAGGTTTATCGCAGGAGTGAGTGGGTGAGATTCTGTGGCCTGCGTTGTGCAGGAGGTCGGACTAGATGATCATAATGGTCCCTTCTGACCTTAGTATCTATGAATCTATGAATAAATAAATAGTACGAGACAAATGTATGCAGGTGTTTTTCAGTGTGTAATTATTTACGCAGAATCAGTCTTTTCCCCATGAGAAATGGGACAACAGTGGGATCTGTGGATTTCAGAGCTGTTCTGTTTCACATTCCTCGATTGACACCCACCATACTGTTTTGCTTGAACGTCATATACAAAATAGGTGTCTAAAAGACGGGCTAATATCACGTGATCTCCATTCATTATCATTAACATTAAGGCTGAAATCTTGGTCCCATTGAAGTCAAGAGAAAAACTCCCTTTCATCCTGCCTCTTGGTCAACACCCAACATAGTCATAGATACATTTGAGGCCCAATTCTGTTCCCAGTGATGTTTGAGAGCTTCACCATTTAGTTCAGTGGAACCATGATCAGGACCTTAACTAGTGTATCTACCTGTCTGTATAGGAACTTACACAGTCATCAGTAGTTTCCAAGTATTTATCCTCACAAAGCTCCCGTGAAGCATACCAGGGAAAAGTATTAATTCCCATTTAGAAATAGGGAATGGAGGAACAGTGAGATTATGTGACACATTTTCACAGGGAGACTGTGACAGAGGTGGGAATTGGACCCCAGTATCCTGAGTCATGGGCTAGTCCCTTAATCACAATAGTGTTTTTCTGCCGCACTTGTCTCCTCCTACCTGCCCAATTTAGACAAAGTTATTTCTGGGCATGTAACACTCATGGGAGTCCACATCCTAAGTCAGGGATAGCACGTCATGGTTCCATGTGGTTTGTATGACAGAAGCAGAAATGCAGATGATAAATATAGGTGGAAGGGGAAAGTTATTTGACCTTTTTCTAACTTCCAAAAAAGAGCCATTTCTTTAGAATGAGAATCTTGATGGTAACATGGGAGAGACCCTCTCACATCCGGGATGGTTCCTCCAAAACACGGGGGCATGGATGAAATGGAAAATTTCCCAATGCTTTTATTGAAAGATCACTGTCCCGAATCAATACCCTCTCAGAAACATGATGGGTTATATCACGTCAATGTCTATTTGATTCTTAATGCATGGACTGTAACTTCAGGCACAACAGGAGATGAATTACTGTTAGGTTGTCAATCTGCACTCCAAATTTCCTTGCCTTTTATTAGCTTGTGTCACACAAAGTAGCAGCATTCAGCACCTGTCCAATGCCTGTAGAATTCTCTTCCTTCCTGCAGGAATTGATGTCCATTTGCTGTAGGATGAGAAACATTTTATAAGTGGGGTAGGACAGCCAGGAATATGCTCTGAAAATTCTTTGTACCCTGGGTGGAGGCCGGGGACAGGCCTAGACTCTCCTGCTGAACATTTCACATGTTACAAATCAAAAATGGGGGACCCAAACAAAATGCAGTTAATAAACTAAGTAAAAAGCCTCCCTGTCCACTTCAGGCAGCACCCCAGACCTGAGCAGCATTGACATGGGCAGGTTTTTATCTGGATTATATCTGAACGTCACAGCCCAGACCTGGGTTAAGAATTCCCTCTTTTAATCTGATATATGGTATATTTGGTTCATTTAACCAATAACCCAGTCAAGGAGAGTCACCGTACTCTCTGTATGCATCTCATCTGAGGAAGTGAGCTGTAGCTCACGAAAGCTTATGCTCTAATAAATTGGTTAGTCTCTAAGGTGCCACAAGTACTCCTTTTCTTTTTGCGTACTCTGGCAAACACAAAAGCCGAGAATATGTCTGTAAAAATCTGTTCCCTTGCTCAGTGATTAGCTATGATTAGAGCTTCGAATGAGAAAGGAGGTTTCCCCATTCCCAGGCAGCTTCTCTCTCTTCACAGTGAGATGTAACCACGTTTGTATTTTTATATGGTTATTTTGGCCATCAGGACTGCTGGGTTTCCCCCCATTTGTTCTTCTATCATGCTGTATGGTCTTGGGGGCAGGAAGAGGAAGGGATGTCGTTAGTGCCTCTGTACCTCAGTTTTTACATGGCAGTCATAACAATTATAATTACAGGTTTCAGAGTAGCAGCCGTGTCAGTCTGTATTCGCAAAAAGAAAAGGAGGACTTGTGGCACCTTAGAGACTAACCAATTTATTTGAGCATAAGCTTTCGTGAGCTCACTTCATCGGATGCATTGAATGCATCCGACGAAGTGAGCTGTAGCTCACAAAAGCTTATGCTGAAATAAATTTGTTAGTCTCTAAGGTGCCACAAGTCCTCCTTTTCTTTTTGCAATTATAATTACAACACTTTGCACCTCTACAGCATCTGCCCCTGCATTCGTGTCTTACTAGCATGTTGTGAGGCTTAATTAACTAATGCTTAGAAAGTGCTCTGATGTGATACTTGGATGAAAATTGCTCCAGTATATAATTGCAAAGCATTATTATCTACGTAACAAACCCTACTCTCTCTCTGTGGATCAAATGTCAGTCACTGTGTTCTTGGGCTGACAACACCAGAAAGTAAAGCTACACGGTTCTGCTAATTAAAGAACACAAAGCATGCAGGGGCACAGAAATCCAGCCATGGATATCTTATAAATCCTCTTCACTTTGGCAAGAGAAGCTGTCAAAACTGTCAGGGTCAAAGAGCTGACCTTTACTTTTCATGAAGCTGTTTCTAAAACCCATGTAATTACTTTGGTGGGGTGGGGTGGGGAGGGGGTTGTTTCAAAGCAATTAATTCAAGGCTTTGTCTTACAAGGCCATGAACAAACAAATGGCAGCAGCCCTAGCTCTTCCTTGGGACTCAGATAAGCAGGGGAGCAGTGTTCACGGAGCACTCCCTGAGAGCCAGTTGCGATTCAAAAGAAAAGGGAAAGGTTTGACGCTGTGGCTAAGAGGGCTACCGTGACTTTGGGCTATATAAGCAGGGGAATATCAAGTAGGAGTAGGGAGATATTATTGTCTCCCTAGACATTGGAGAAACCATTGCTGGAATCCTGTGTCCAGTTGTGAAGTCCACATTTAAAAAAAAATGATATGGAAAAACTGGAAAGGAGATACACGAGGCATAAAACAGAGGAGGAGGAATTGGGTAGGGCGAGGGTACCGAAGAAAGGAAGACCCAGCCCACCCTGTTGCAGAGGAGACTCTGGCTGCTTAATCCTTTTGGAAAGCTTTTGGAACCTATCTCTCCCGTGTACAGCTGGTTCTTTTTGACATCCCATTGCATCTTCTGTGACTGCCTTTTGGTTTTGATCATTTCTGTCTTTGTCCTGGGTTTTGCTCCTTGGGTCTCGAAAGAGGGTCTGGGACAGTAGCTATGGAATTCAGTGGGGTTGGGGTTGGAGAAGGAGCTGCATTGGTGACTGTTAAACAAGGAACAACTGAAGCCAGGGTACTCTGGAAAATGGAAGTCCAAGTCTGCAGCATGCCCCAACTCTGAACATTTTCATTTCTAACCAGTTAAAGATCAGACTTGTGAAAAATGGCTTCTGTAATGAAGGTAAAATAATGCAAAGACAGATGAGTTAGTGCTCTTAATAATCCATTACGTAGCCAGGTGAGAAATAAACCCATTTGTCTCTCCCACTCAACTTTTCTTACAAAAAATAACTGTGTAATCAACTTGAACCCTGAATGGACTGTGTAGTTTGGAGGACAGCGATTGCTGGATTCTTGTGTTTCAGCTGGTTCACAGCTGTTCATCGAGAGAGAGAGAGAGAGTAAGGGTGTGTGTGTGAAGGGAAAGCACTGAGAACCCATTTCTCATGGCCGTGACCCTTTTCCTGTCTGTGGGACACACTGATTCTCTGGAGAACTTTTGTTTGCTAGAAGCCTTGTGTGGGATTTCTGCTGCACAATTCTGATGGAAACCAATTGGAATGGCCATCTGGCTAAAACTTGTGAAGCACAGCCGCGATCGTGTACGTTTCATAGATACTCAGAAGAGCTGGGTTTGAGCCACAGGGTTCAGATGTCGATCTCAGACATTATGCTGAAAGGGGCTGTGTAAGAGCCTGAACAGAACACAGTCTGAACTTCTGCAACGGTTTGGTTCAGAACCACCTGTAGCTCTTACATTTTAATCTATAGAGTAGAACAGTAGAGACACATGGCTACTGCAGCAATAAGCATGGTATTAATGCCAGGATAGGTAGTGAGGGGGAAAAAAAGCAGGCAGCTTCCTCTGATGTCCTCTTCTCTCTCTTTTTAGAAGTTACTGGCTAGACTGGATGGCTCAGGGAGTGGGATTTGTAATGGGTTATGGAGTCTTTCATATTCTGGCTCAAATCTAACCTGGGTTAGTGTTCACTGAAAGTCATTATCATCTGTTTGGGTTTGTTTGGACTATGTGAAATGATTGGTGCATCTCAGTCCAGTCACCTCCTGCTTATTGGAATTTACCATTTCTCGTCTAACAGAGACCCTCCATTTAATTTCAGTAGTAATAAGTAGTATCTCTCATATCTTCTTGTTAGGCCTCTGGATAAGGAGATGCTGTTATGGATTGTGGGAATTCATCTCATCTGAAAGGCATTGCTTCTCTTTGTAAAATCCTGCTAGTCCTCTGAATTTGGCTGGAGATTTTAAGGGTCAACTTTTTAACCTTAGTGTTCATCTTTGATGCATCCAGTTTTAGCACATTCAACTGATTAAACCAGGCAACTCAATGCCTCACTTATGCTTGCAAATGTAGGATTTGTGTGAGCAAACAAACAGAGGCTTGCTTGAAGCTGACTGAAATTTTAGCTTTAAAACAATACAGTCCAGGATTTTAATCTGGTAACCTGAAAAGATTTGTTTCTCATTGCTGTTTGAAATGGAAATCTGTTTCCTTTCCTTATCAGACATTTGTCATCTTCATCTTGGGTACACACTAGCTCCTCCTGAGTGCTGGTGCTACTCATTGCAGAGCATGTGTCATGCGTCCTCCTCTGTGTCTGATCCACAAAGGATTTGAGCCAGGTTAAGGATCGTTGGCTCTGTGGCTCAAGTTGTAGCAGCTCTGAAGGTCCCTGCTTCAATATCCAGTCTGTCAGCTAAAATGGTGGCTGTCACACTGGCCTTTATATATTTTAAACACCACAGACCAGAGTTTCCTAGCTGGTGTAAATTAGAGTAGCTATATGAGCTGCAGTGGAGCTATGCTGATTGACATCAGCTAAGGATCTGGTCCTGAAAGTATCCTCCTTCAGGGAGGAACCCCCCCACACACACATTGGTGCCAACCAACATTAGTGTGGCAACCTGCATGGAACTTGAAGGAAGGAGTGCAAGTTGCAGGAAGGAAGAGTTTGAAGGAGGCTCCAGGAAGTCAGTCTGTGTGCACATGGCTTAAATGCTAGCTGCAGTTGTAACATCTTTCTAAATAGTTCTTTTAAAACAGAGCCAGTTTAGTTTGAGTAACATGAGTCCTCTCATGTTATTACCCACCACTTGGTACATGAAAAATAGAAAAATAAAAGGAAAGCCACCCCATCTTGTCATTAGCCCCATAAGCTTTACCTAGTGCATAACAATGATAGGTCTTTGAATTCTGCTTCCGGGGACATCATTAACTGACTCTGTATTGATGCTTAGAACTGATTTTTACTTTCTCCCTGTAGTGCCCATGTGTTTTAATGGTTCTAGCAACAGTCCTTGTTCTAAAGGATTGAAGATTATGATACGAAGATATGCAGATCTCCCAGTACAGTATGAGCTTTGAAATTCAATCCACTCACTCCCATATTGAGCAGTGAATGACCAAATACTGTATAGCTCTGTCCACATCATATAACGCAACTGTGGGGAATGGACAGTCTCTTCCCAAGGATTAGCAAACAGAATTTACAAAACTAAAAGGCACAATACAGTTCATCAAACAAACATGCTACATGAACAGATTTTCCAGTTTCAAGTTTATATATTTAGCAGGGAGAAAAAAAAAACACACCCTAGCAAAGCTAACAAATGTGTTTGAAAGGGATTTCTATTCCTCACCAGCATGTCCTCTGCTGCAGTAATGATCTGGTGATTAAAAAGCAGGCTTTGCTTTGCAGCAGGTATTATGTATATCTGGGAAACCTGCCCTTGTTCTTGCTGGGCTATGGCCTTCAAGGAATGTTTGACTCATTAATCCAAGTAACTGAAGCTGATACAACATCACGACTCTGAGCTGTGGGGTAAGTCACTCACATGAGAGAGGCTAGTGAGAAACAGAGCAATGCAGTCTGCTCATAAGAGGCCACTAGGATGGTTAAGTTTAGGGTTTTATTGTTTCTGGATCACATTGGAGACCATGAGAGTTTTTGCATTTGCTTCACTCTATAGGCAGGTACCTTCCTTCTGATCTGGATCAGGGCATGTTACCAGAATAGTGTGGTGGAAGCTTGTTCTGTTGTTGTCTGTGCGCCACCTCTCACATGGAGAAAGCCCTCTCTTCCTGTGATATGGCAACTGAGATTGGCCAATGGGCTCAGAGGGGGCTGTAGGTAACACATCTTCACTCCAGGGTCTGCTTCAGCTCTGGAATCTGCTTCCCATGTTGGCCCATCAGAACTTGAATGTATTGATCTTCAGAATGGGTTGCAAAATCTATCAGTTCTGCCAGACTTTCCCTATATGTTTAATCTCTCTATCTAGTCCACACTCAGTCACGTGGCTGAATGAGTAGAAAGGAATTCAGGGGTACAGAGAACATTAGTTTGATTGTACTGGGGAAGAATTAATTATGGAAAATGGGTATTTGCATGTAAATGTCAATACATGATGTCTGTATACTTCAGCAGGCACAATTTAAATGAATCCAGACAAAGGGCTGTCAACCAGTGTCTTTCACCAAATTCACTTTCAAAATATTATTTTAATATGTTTTAGAAAGATTCCCTCTCCCAACCGATGATCCACGAGGCTGTGCAAAATCTAACCAAAATACAGTGGAAACCCACACCAGGCCGGCCCAGATAAAAGGAGTCAACAAGTTTGGGCAAAGAAAAACTGAACATCCTAGAGGATGAGCTAGTGAGAAGAGAGGGAGGACAGAAATATTCATGGAAAAACAGCTTAAAAGCCCTGCATTGTCCAGGAACTGCTGTTTCTCCCTGATAATTCTACATGCAAAATCAATGCAATGCTTTGTTTCTTTTCTTTTTCGTTAAAAGGATACTTCAGCTGAAGAGCAAAACGTGTAATGCCAACAAGCTATTGTCTCTGGTGCTCTTTCAATTAATGGGTGCTTGGTTATTAGATTAATAGAATATTAGGTTAGGGAGTTTGAGTTTAAATACAGCCTCAAGCTGCAAAAATGCTCATCCCAGATTCCCGGCATGGCTTTACATGATTGGGTAATCTGCTCTAGTTCCTCTGAACATACCTCATCCATGAATGCGGGAGCCCAGGTGTTTAAATGCTGTATTCCTGATAAGGGAAGTGGCAGATTCTCCCATCACTCAGTCTTCTGTGAAGACTGGATATTTTCCTAAAAGCCATGTGGTTTAACCAAGGTTTATTGGGCTTTGTGTTTAATTATTGGATTAAATTTTATGGTCTGTGCTGTGCAGAAGGTCAGACTAGATGATCATAATGGTCCCATCTGGCCTAAAAGAAATATGAATCAAAGACTCTGATCTATCTTTACATATTGCTATTTTAGGTGGTGTTCTCCTTTGATTGCATCATAGAGTAGCATTGGTGGTCCCTTTTGCTCCAGGAGTTGGCTCCCCAGTTGGCAGCTAGTGATGACTGAATCCTAAAAGATTTATTTTAGATAAACATCTAATCATTTACATGAAAATCAGAACCTCTTGGGTCTGGAAATTTACATGCAAATACCCATTGTCCATAATTAATTCTTCCCCAATACAATCAAACTGATGTTCTCTGTACCCCTGAATTCCTTTCTACTCATTCAGCCACGTGACTGAGTGTGGACTAGATAGAGAGATTAAACATATAGGGAAAGTCTGGCAGAACTGATAGGTTTTGCAACCCATTTTGAAAATCAATACAGTCAAGCTCTGATGGGCCAACATGGGAAGCAGATTCCAGAGCTGAAGCAGACCCTGGAGTGAAGGTATGTTACCTACAGCCCCCTCTGAGCCCTTTGGCCAATCTCAGTTGCCATATCACAGGAAGAGAGGGCTTTTCTCCAGAATTAGCTCCAAGTACAGAACAAGATCTGTACTAGCTCCTTTCTCCCTGTCTCTCTCCTGCCCTCTCCCCAGAAAAGTCGAGGAAAGTTTGGATCTCATCTTGCTGATTCAGGGCCATCACTCAAGGGACTATAGACAAATGTTTGGTTGTCTTGTTGAATATGCATAGCCTGAAAGAGTGTGTTCAAGGGCGTGTTAACTCTGAAGCTGATGTGACAATCCTTCTCTGAGCAAAATCACTGATATCAGAGAGGCTGCCATAGACAACCAAGATAAAAGCTGGTGCAGTACATCACATAGGGGCAGAATTCCACCAAGAAGCTCTGTTGACATCTTGAGACATGTCAGTGGAGAATCCCAGGATTGGCGCTGTCTGCTTCAAAGGCCCTGGATGAGCCTGAGGCGAGTTCCAAGGCATCTGCCTCTTGTTCCTTGAAGATTTCTCCCACTAGACCAAAATCCTCCCCTTAAGCTCTGATGAGGCAGGACCAGAAAATCATCTTTAGAAGTTGGTTTGTTCCTCTTCTTTGTAGCTTCTGCACTGTTTATATTTCCTGACACCAATCAGTGCTTTATCTCCTCTTGAAAGGCTGGAAACATTAAGTTCTTCCCCTTATTTTCTTAATGGATCTGACTTACAGTGTGGTGAACTCCACATACAATACTTATCAAGGGGATGGGCAAGAGACAGTGCTCTGCAGTTCAGCCAACCTTGGGACATGGAAGAGTATTTTTCTTTTTTTAAACAATTTTAGGACTTTGGTTATGCCATAAATTTAAATGTGCACTCTTTATGGCCCATAAAAATGAAGTGAAATTTACCACCAGAGTATGCGTACACAACTCTGCTGACTTCAGAGACGGTGAATTTGACTAATAGCTTTTAAAGGTTGTTACGAGGAGGAGGGAGAAAAACTGTTCTCCTTAACCTCTGAGGATCAGACAAGGAGCAATGGACTTAAATTTCAGTAAGGGCAGTTTAGTTTGGAGATTAGGAAAAACTTCCTGTCAGGCTAGTTAAGCACTGGAATAAATTGCCTAGGGAGGTTGTGGAATGTACATTTCTGGAGATTTTTAAGAGCAGGTTAGACAAACCCCTGTATGGGATGATCTAGATAATACTTAGTCCTGCCTTGAGTGCAGAGGACTGGACTAGATGGCCTCTCAAAGTCCCTTCCAGTCCTGATTCTCTGATGGAAATGTAGATTCACACCACACTTCTTGGCTTTGTGGACCTGGTTTAGTAGAGATTTGTGTGTTGTTGAGTCCCACAGATGCCCATCCTAACCCTCCTGTTTATGGTGCATGACAGTCAATCAGTATAATTCCTGAGATTAGCAATGTTAAAGTGGAATGAACTTCAGGGCAAGGGGCCAGTCAATTTGATTTTGTTTAATTTTTGCTCACTATCTATTGTGCTCTTATTTCTGTTTTAATCTCTGTATTTAAAGCACCCAGCTGGTGTGGTGCTTAGTATTATAAAAATTAGACCTAATAAGGAAAATAACCCAAAGTTGAAGTGTTTATTATCCTAGGAACTGTTAAGTATTATTAATGAGATAATCACCAAGATGCTGTTGCACTGAAATGCCTAATAATACCTTTGAGACATTAGGCATTTCTCTCTTCTTATAAACACTCCCGAAGTATAGAGAAGTTTGTATTTGGATTAGAATTTTGCATCTCTGGTCTCTTCTCTTTCTAATACGCTCTGCCTCAGCTATCAGCACGCACACCTATTAAAGTGAAGCATGTACCATGTATCTGAGGGCAAAATTTGTCCCTAGTTTCTCATTGTGTGTACTAGTATTGATGGGGATGTAACTGTAGTGGATGTGGATTCTGTTTGAACCCCTCCCTCTGGGTTAAAAAGCTTTTATGTTAGTTTAAGGGCTGGGGAGACACCAAGGGCACTGGATCACAGGACTTGCTGTTTAGTTGTGCTTTCTCAGCCAGCTTTCAAAAATAACTTCACTGCTTAGGCCAAAACTAAATACAAATGCATCAGGATTTCTCTGCCAGGGATTATTTGGCTTATGCTCAACCATGGATGATGCAGCCAGATTGGGCTGCCTCAGGAGGTTTGTATTATGAAAGTGTCTCATGGAAATGTGCTCTGAATCTTTTTGAGAGTATTGAATTCAGAGGCATCAGGGAGTGCAATTGGATATTGCTGATAGAATAATTGGGGGAGGGAGAAGAAGTATCCAAGTCACAGCTGTCGTGTGTCCCACAAACAAGTATGGAAATGTTTTTAGTCGGTCTGTTCCTCACGACATTCATTTGGATTAGGGATTGTATGTTGCATACCGCAGTGGTCCTCACAGCCAGGCCGTGTTCCCTACACAGCTTCTCCAGTAAACAGCCAGGGCTTTGTGGTGTGCATGAGAGAATAAGTGCTTTGCAGCTTTACGAGTGGGGCTGTTGTCAGTAGGCCCTCTTTGCTGGGGTGACAATGTTTGAACGCTGGCGTGTAATATTCTCCCAAGAAGAGCAGTGAAAGAAGCTTGAGGAGAGCGACACCTTCAGGCACACTAGGAATTGGAAGCGGACATGGAATATTACAGTGGTGCGTTCAATACTGGACAGTGATTGGGTGAACATTAAAAAAGTTCTGGGGTGTGTTCATTCAAACTACCCCAGAAGAGATAGGAAGATCATGCTAGCAGCCTCTCCCACAGCACTGTCACTCCCAGCCCCAGCTGAAACGGGAAAATTAGGAGAAAAAGTTAGTGGAAAAAGTTTCAGTGTTTGGTTTCAGTTTTCAAGAAAGGTTGGGCTGGCAGGGTGTGTGTGATGTTAGTCACCCCACTTAGCCTGTCCCTAGCCAGGACTGCTTCAGCCTTGGTCTGCATCTGAGCCTCCAGCCCATATGCTGCCCCAAAAGTTAATTGAGTCATATTAAAAGGCATTCATATACCACTGTGATGGGTGTGTATAAAAGCCTAGCTGGTGGGCGAGGAAGAAGATTAACCAAAACAAACCAAATACCCACCCCAAAATCCTAGCTCTAAGAAGGAAGCTACCTAACAATAACCGTACTGGAATATCCTGATCTTTTGCTGTTTTCACCCATGTCCTCCAAAACTCTTATGTCTCCACCCCCTTTTTAAATTCATCACTTGCTTTATTAGGCTTAACTTAGACTGTAAGGTCCTATTCTTCTTTGTTATAAAGTGCCCGGCACACCTATGGTACAATGAAATTATAGACCCCGCCCCAATCCTGCAAACACTGACTACTACTGACCCCAGTGGTTATTGTTCAGTACAGTCTCACTGGAGCCGGCCCTATAGCCATTTCAGTGGACAATCTACAGGGGAAGTAACTCTGCTATACTGAGTTGCAAAATATGCAGTGTCTGATTGGTCCAAGATTTATTTAAGCTATAACCAGACTGCACGCATGCTTGAGTTCAAATTAGCCATATTAGACAGTAAATACAGCATCACTTCTGCTGTCATAAAATTGTCCTGAGACTGACTTGTGGCAAAGACACTAATGAGAAAATAAGAGAAGATGCAGTGAAATTCATTAATGTACTCACTCACAATACTAATTTTGTGGCCAGCCTTGGATGCAGTGCCCTTTCAGAAATGACATGCACATGGAGAATTTGGGTCTGTTCCAGCTCTGAGGAGCAATAAATATTTTGTCCTTTTGGAAAGGAAAGTCTAATCACACGGGCTGCTTTTGCTCTTCATTTCGTCACTCTTCCCATCAGCTGGGAACAAAGAGAAGAGCCAAAACCATGTGAGCGGACAACTTGGTCCACCAGCAGCAAGCTCTCTGCAGGGCTACCACTGATGCACACAACCAGTTTGGGTGCCTCTGGGCTAACTTGAGGGGATGGTGTGAGTTCTCTCACGTCATTCAAACTGCTTTCTCCATCCATGGTTAAATCACAATGGGTTGTTGCTTGAGTCTGTTTCAGTTTTCCTACCTTTCTAGAAACCCCTTAGGGATTGCTCCAGGGCATAGTCCCTTTAAAATATAAAAAGGGGAGCTCCTCCACTGACCTGCAAATGTTTTATTTACGGTCTCCTGGGTGAAGGGACTGGACCTGTAATTTAACTGCTGACAGTGGAATTGGTATCTTCTAAATTTACAGGGCCTACAGGCAGATTCATCAGAAGGATAATTGGTATGATAGATAATTTAAAAAATAGAGTCCTGGACTGCAGCTATATGCAACTGCTGATGGTTTCATATTCCTCTCTACTGTTATACCTTTACTGGCCACTCACCATTTATACTGCAGACTGTCTCCCTTGTTGTAAATTACATTCTCTCAGATTTTCTCATAACTGTTCGCTGACTTGTGGGCCATGCAGCTGTCTATGCTTCTGTTCTAACTAGGTTTCTGCATTTGATCACCTCCAGCTGCATTGTTCTCTATTCCACTCAGGAAAATGTCCTGCACAAACTTGGATACCATGTAAGTCCTGCAAGTCATTCATATGCAGCAAAAAAGCCTTAATACGGAACCCCATGTTAATCATTTCTGTCATTCTCCTCCCTGGCCCCTTACTATTGCAATATGGTATAAGTCAATCAGTGCCTTTATCCACTCAAGGATGGTGACTTTCCATAACTGATAAGCTGTGCCTGCTACTCCTCTCTATTGGTGTGTGGCACCATGTCACATAGGTCTTTTGAAATAAAAGCAGACTGTACCCACCCCTTCATGCCCTGTCTGTTTTCTTTTGTTTTCTTATTGAAAAATGCCACCAGATTTGTATCCTGGAGGAACCCTATTTTTTATCGTCTCATATTTCCCTCAGATGTTTCATGATCTCATCTTATTAGTTTCGTTTAGATCTTGTCAACCATGGATGTTGGATTTCACTGGTCAGTAAGTTACTGGCTCTTCCTCAAAGATCCATGGTCATCTTAGGTGGGTAAATGGAACCTAAGAGATGTGAAGTGGCTTTCCCATGGTCACTAGGCAATGAGAATAGAAGTTAGGAAGTCTGATTCCAAAATCCCTGCTCTAGCCATGAGAAATAATCATAGGGAACTTTGCATCCCTTAACACTTCCCAATGATTGGGTAATTATCATCCCTGATTTATAGATGGGAACATAGAAGCACAGAGAGATGAAGTGAGTCCTGAGTCATGGCTTTTTGCTCGGTGCACTAGAATAATGGTGCCCTCTCCTTGCCTCTTCTTCCATGTCCAGTCTAGCTTCTGCTTTATGTTTTTAATGGTATAATAGAAACACAAACCAACACACATGGTTATAAATGGGTAAAGGCTCAAGGGGCATCAAAGACCAGTTGGCCTAGTTTCCAGTGGGAACGAGAGGTGCTTAGCACCTTTGAAAATTAGGCCACATGTCTATGGGTCCTAGGACTCCGTCTCACACTGATGCTGTTTCCAAGCAAAACTCTCCTACTAGAGAGATTATGAATAGGTGTAAAATGCAAATTCCAGTTCAGGAGAGCACTTAAACACAATCTTAAACTCGCTTTTATTCAGGGAAGCAATAATAATCTGCTTAAATCCAATTGACATCAATGTGACTTAAGCACTTGCTAAAAGCTAAGCACATGCTAAATTGCTCTCCTGAATGGGGATGTTTTCCTAATTTGGGGTGTACAGGATCTGAGAAGAGAGAGGCCAACACCAAACTAACAAACAAGTGTCTCCTTTTAGAAGGCCTCACAACCGACCCTGGCCTGAAGAATCCTAGTTTCTTTAAATTTCTTTAAAGTTCTAGGAGGAAAGCTGGCTTTCTCCCACGTGAGGGGAAGAGACACTTAAGACAGCTCAGAAGGTCCTTAACTCAGAGCCTTGAGCCAGAACAACCCACCTTACAGTCAGAAGAACAAAGTCTCTAGGGAACAGATCAGGCTTATCACTCGGAGGCCTGCAATGTGTAGCAACCAGCATGGCTTCTGGTCCCCTCTCCATTATTCAGTTTCCTTTTCCTGTTTTATTAGCCCAGACTATGGCAGGGCTTCCTGATGGTGCCTAGCCTGTTTGGCTGTAAGCTCCAGTCTGTCCGTTCACATAGAGTCTAAAAATGGAAAGCTGAGCAGCACATCCAAGGATGAGCAATGAACTGGTATCTTGCATTGTGCATATGCTGCCTATCAATTGGGTCCATTATGGTTCCTCCTTTTAATTTCTTTTGAATGACAGACAGGTGATTTCTTTGGGCATTCATTGGGCCAGTTCCAATTTAGATTTTGTCCAACATTGTCCACCACGCATGATACTTGATCTGCATATGAGCTCATCCAACGAAACACAAACTAAATGTAGTCATGAGGTTAAAATTGGTTTCTCATGGAAATAAGAGATGGGCCCAAACTTACGCTCTGGACCCAAACACCCCATATTTCTGTAAAGTTCAGATGCAGATTTGAATCCAAGTTGGACAGAAGAGGGGTCAGGTGCTTAAATGCTGAGGGCTGAGTAGTAGATGTGAGTCCTCTTGAGCGGAAATCTGCTAATTTGGAAGAGTCTCATCCCTATAAGAAATAACACCAGAAATTAATGTCATGTTGAACACACAGCATTTTCTTTTGAGTGCTATGAACTGTTGTGTTAGTCAACAATTATTTCGCTTTCTGTGTGAGGCAGATAAGTAATTTGGCTTAATTAGTAAGCAGATATATACTGCTCTTAATCATAAGACTCCTACTTTTTACATCATGCATTTTGCAGCTATGGTTGGCTCTGCTGAATGGCATCTGAAACGGCCTCTTATTTTTCAACAAAATCCTGTAGGCTCTTGAAAGTAATAAAGGCCCTTGAGGGTTTTCTTTTTCTCCTCAGTTCACCCAAAGCGCTCACTTTCTCTGAAAATTGATTATTTCCTTATTATTATTGTGTTCTCCTCTCAGGGTTCCCCATATCTCATTTAGCTTCATCAATTTCAAAATATAGGATTTTACTATACTCCTTTGGGCATATGGATTTCCATTAGCTTTTGTTTAAACTCAAGGAGTCACTGTAGTGGTCCAGAGGGTGCAGTGTTGAAACATGTAGGTAGCCTAGTCATTTGGCCAACAACAAAATTTCAAATACAAATGGACATGGTAAGGGTTGCTTTAAGAGAGGCCTTTACATCTACAGACAAATCTGTTCTAAAGGGGAAGGGTTATTCATTGCGTTACAGAACTGAGATGCTATAAACAGGAAAAAAAAAAAAACCTTTCCGAAATCCCAGACAAAGAGCTGGCAATGTGAGCTGGAGGCTTCTTCATCCATGTAAGCCTGCACCGAACTTAAGGATGGAAAATTTCCCTGCTTCCCCTCTTCAGTCCTTCTCCTTCTAATCGTTTTTTATTGTCCTCTTTAATCTCTAGATGGAGCAAAGTGGCTGACAGTCAGGCATGAAACAAGATGTATTTAAATGTAATTTTTAAAACAAACTGGATTTCTGTGCTTATGAAAGGGGTAACGTTGGACTGCAGCTGAGCCAGGCTAGACTGGCACCAAAGGGCTTAGATTTGGGCAGGGATTCTGGCTGAATCACCAGTTGCCTGAGCCATCCAATTTCCCCCCATGCTTTACCACATTCTGTGCTTACAAAAGGGTTAAAGTTGGGTCTGTCTACACTGCAATTTAACACCCATGGCTGATCCATGCCAGCTGACAGGGCTTGGCCTACAGGTCTGTTTAATTGCGGTGTAGACATTTGGGTTGGGCTGGAGCCCAGGCTCTAGGACCCTGCTACGGGGGAGGGTCCCAGAGCTTGGGCTCCAACCCGAGCCCAAATGTCTACAGTGCAATTAAATGATCCCTTAGCCTGAGCCCCATGAGCCTAAGTCAGCTGGCACGGGCCAGCTGCAGGTGACTAATTGCAGTGTAAACATACCCTTTGGGTTGCTGTCAACCTGGGTTGGATTCCAACAAATGGCCTAGATGTCTGCAAGGCTCCTGACTCAATCACCAATTCCCTGAGCCATCCAGTTCCCTCCCCCCTCCCCTTTTACCGTGAATGGGTGCTATTGAGGATACCAAATTCAGAGAAATCCTCCTCTGGCATGTGCCACCAGTCACTTCTGATACCTTCTCCATGAAAGAAAGACACGTACTGCCACAAGATTTCCATTGCCTTGTCAACAAAGGAAGGTGTAAGCGGGGGAGAAATACTGCTCTCTCATCTAATATTATCTGTCTCTAGGTGACAAATTAAATGTTCCAGCTCTGCAACACTGACCATTCATCTTGGTTGAGTGGGGTCGCTGTTCTCTACTCCAGGCACCAATTCTGCTATCTATATTCATTAGGTGCACTGTAATATAGATGGGCTGGGGCAAATGAAGCTTGCTCATTTCAAAGATCCAGTATTGAAATCCTATTTTTTCTAGAAAACACAAAGTAATGTCCCCATTTCTTCTTGTCTCCCTTAACTAGTGTTCAATATGGGCTTGTCTCACGGTGTTACCTCCGAGAGCGTGGCTGGAGCTCACTAGTCTGATCTTTTTAGTCTTGCATCAAAGACTGACGCTAATATATGTGTGTGAGAGAGACCATATCATCCAATCAAGCAGGAGGCAGTGTCTTTACTGGATACTGTGTCAACGCCTTGCAAATGCTATTCCTTCCCTTTTGGTTTTTAAAGTGAATCCTGTGTAGGGCACTCGGTGCTGCAATCTGAAGACTGCTATTTGTCCACAGAGCTGACAGAATATAAGGGCTTCATTGCAGTTTTGTTCTCCCACTCACGTGTTCCCCCTCCCCCACCCCGCTGTCTTGGAGGGTCTGCTTCTGACGGTGAGAGGAGGAGCCATTCTGTGCAAGTGAATTGTACTCTGCTCCCACTCCTGATATGCTCTGGAGCCAACCCAAGCTTGCCCTGGAATGCCTCTAAGAGAGATGAATCCTCAGTGGCTGCCCTAAGTCACCTTGAAGTCCTCTTGCCGAAGCAACGCAAAAGAAGTCTCCAGTGGTCCTGAGGATCTGGCTCGCAGTGTGTGGGAGGGTGTGTTTGTGTGTGGGGTCTCTACCCATTCCCAGGTATCAAATAGGGTGGTACCTTTCATGGACATTACATTCACTAAGGTGAAAGAAAAGTGCCACTGAAGTAAATAAACCCAATAAGTGAATCGCTGTCTGTCTCCTTGGAGGGAACAAGGAGGATGGGACTGTAAATTTTCTTTTATGGACTCTTAGAAAATCAGAGGACTGTTACATTGTCACCCATTGGTTCTTTGACAAAACATGAATTATACCCTTGTGTTAAATCACCATCTGTTTGGGTAACTTAGGGAAATAAGAAGTCCACACTAAAGAAAACAGCATCCTTGCAGATGTGTGACTGCTCTACTGGATAATAAATGTTAACAGTGACATTCATTTCCGACTTTAGAGAAACAGTTTAAAGGTCAAAGAACTATTGCTGCATTTTTTAAAAACAAATTTACCACTAGCTAAGGCCATGCTGGCCAAATTAATCACAAACAGATATTTAACAACTGGGAGCAGGATCTCTGCTTTAGCTCTTTATTTATAATAACATTTTAGCGGGGGACGGGTGGGAACTTTAGCGATACATGATGATTTAAACACGGCAAGAGGCTGCAGTCTTCACACGCAAAGGGAGAGATTTACTTTTTAAATCTGCATGAAGCCCTTAAACTTTGCAAGTAACCCAGGTTGCTCAACCAATTTACCACCCGCCTCTCCCAATGATATATAATAATATCTTACATCTGTCTATAATTTCCATCCAGGAGATACCCAAACCATTTTAGTATGTATAGGAATCAATTCACCCACCTGAATGCAGGCCCTCCTAGTGTGAATCACAGCACATCTTTAACCTTTCACAGCAAGGCTATTCAACACTGGGATGCACTTTAAAGTATATCCAACTAGGTTAGAACATGAAGTGAAGAAGAATGCTACACTCAGTTGATACTGGAGGGGGAATTTTAAAGGAGATAGAATTTAGCCAGGACATCATGGTTCATAAGTTTCCTGAGCAGTGCCTTGGGATCAGGGATGACCACAAAAGGTTTTTATATATCTAAAATATGGTATACCCGCACCATGCCCCCAACACCATCCTGGAGCCTTATCTCAGTTCCTGCTCAGAAGGAAGAATGCTATTTCCTCTAGAGTCCTTGATTATTCCTTCTGTAACCCTCAAGGAGATCACCTAGACTTCTGTGGCTCTGTGTGCTGGTAGCTCCAGGAGGTGCACACTGTCCCTGGTAGGGATGGGAAGCCAAGGGCAGACTCAGAGTCTGCTTGACAACCAATAGGAAGTGAGATGCCCTTCTCTGGGCGCTCAGGAGAGGGGAGAAGCCTTTTTGGAGCAGTCTGGAGCCAGCCAGGGAAAGGGCAGGACTGGCTGAGTGCAGAGCTGGTGAGTCCCAGGCCTGCATACAAGGTTCACCCTGAAAGGTGAACTCTGAGGACCTGAAAGCAAAATTCAGCTTGAGCCTTTCCCACTTCAGCATGACTCCCAGAAAACTTCCCTCAGCCAGGCTGAGTTAGCCCTCCAGCACCATAGGAAAAACCAGTCACCACATGGCTCTGGCTATTAGTCCATGGCTGCTGCCTTCTGTGAGTGTGTCTGGGCGCTGATGTCGGAGACTAAAGCTTGGATTTTAGTATAGTTTTGTAATCTGTGCCTTGAGCCCTGCACCCCCTTGTGGTGAGGGGAAATCCTGGGACTGGAAGCAGCCTGACTCCTGCCTGAAGAAGACACCTGCCAACAGAGATCATCAGCCCCTCTGCAGTGACTGAGGAGATCAGAGCCATCTTTGAACCTGAAGATCCATTGCAGAGTTGTAAGTCACCATCTTTTAGTTAACTAGTGAGGGAGATTGGGGGATCCCCTTGCCCCCTGAACTGTGTCCTCAAGCCAGGGGGTAAGGGTCTGGGGATTTTATAACCTGCTGCTTATTAAATCTGCGGAGAGACTTACCACCTTATCCCACTTGTGAGTCTTTTGGGCTGTACTGAACCCAGTCAACCATATTGCTAACTGCTGCACAGAAGATATCACGGTCATAGTCATCAAGGGCCCCAACAAAGTACGTGTACCAAAGGAGCACTAATTTTACGTTTGCCATATCAGGTCACATGACCGGGGAAATACATGACTACTATCAGCATGGACACTGGTTACCTTGTTCAATATAATTACTGTGTTAAATATATTGTATGTGTGTGTGTTATTTCTTGGAAGTCTCCAACTATCTGGCAAGTAAGGGGAGTTATCTTGTGATTAGAATTTTCCTCCCAAGCTGCCCTGGTGACCCTGCCAGGAAGGAGCAAAGGGGATGGAGGCACTGCCAAATAAAATTCATATGGGAAGAAAAAGAAGTTACACCCTGCTGAGTGGGTGGTGGGATCTAGAAGAACCTAGGCCTGTCCATCAAAACCCATAAGGAGATTGGCGCTAAAGGAGGTAACCAGGTGGAAAGGGGGTGCTACTCTTCTAATACAGTTATTGATCAACATAGGGAATCCAACAGAATCAAATCATGACACAGAATGTATGCAGGACACTGGATGGAAAATGATACCCAGACACGCTATATTGGAGAGAATGAAGGATCTATCCGGGCACATTTTGAAGCTGTATGAACATACATATTCAGTTCAAAGTTTGGTGAAGGAAAGTATAACCATTTAAATGGCTTATGCACCATTCATGTTAAATTTGCTGAGTAGTCCTTTATCCCCCAGGTCACCCAAATGAATCTGGTCCAATGTCAAGAGTGATATGTTAGATTCCTTTTAAAATTAGTCTTTATCCTGTGAGAAATGAGTTGGTGCTCAGAGTCCAGTTTCTGGTAGGCAAGAGCTAGCCCACCACTTCTCTGGCCAGACTTCTTTCTGGCAGCTTCTGGACTGATGTCTTGTTTATATAGGGACACTCAGGAAAATTAATTTGAATTAATTAAATATGTGGATTTAAGACAGATTAATTAAATCATATTAAATCCCTGTGTGGACTCTCATTGGCTCTAATTCGGTTTAGTTCAGTGAATTAAACTAAACCGAATTAAATTCACTTTAAAAAGAGAGAGAGGGAGGATAACGCACATTGTCTAAATCTGGTATCACAATTTCCCCCTTTCTGGAGGGAGATAGGTGGCTTCAGTTAAAAAAGGAGTTGGTAATTTGAGTCATTTCCCCCAACTTTGAAGATCCCATTTAAATTACTCTTATCTCTTATCATAAACTGAACTCTCCTTCAGAAAAATGCAATTATTTCAGAAGATAAGATCACATGGCAGACCTATAACACCACTTCTATTGCTGGAATATGCTTCTGCTGT
Source organism: Lepidochelys kempii (assembly GCF_965140285.1). Taxonomy (NCBI): domain Eukaryota; kingdom Metazoa; phylum Chordata; order Testudines; family Cheloniidae; genus Lepidochelys; species Lepidochelys kempii. The sequence goes on from NC_136389.1 coordinate 73,580,279, forward strand.
GTCCCTTAACTATTTCAATGAATGCCTTTTTGCCCTACCATTAATTTTACAGATGGCTAATTAATTACCCTCCCTATGGCAATAGGCTATGGTTTTATTAACTTGCAAATCAAAAGAAGAGGCTTAAATATGACATGCTCATTTTTTAAATAAGGTATGTCGGCTGTGTTTATCAGTGTTTTATGACACTACAGTCTGTAAAGTTATCTATTTAATTCAGAAAAACACATTATTGTGGCTTGAGAAATTTCCCATGGAAAAAAATAAGGGTTCTCTTGCAGACACAGTGATGAAATGTTTTACTGCAGACAGTCACAAATATTCTAAACAGCTCCATAGCTTTGTTTACTTTTAGTAAATCAAAGAATCACCCTAACAGTCTAATAGTAGGGGTTTGGAATATACATTGCTGATATAACTCTTGCATCCATTTCCTGCTGTCTTGTACTCTGGGATGTTCCTAGATCGTCGTTCTCTACACGATTGCATTCCTCCTGGAATTTTGGGAGAAATGTCTTACCATTAATTTCAATGGGGCCAGGATTTCATGCTGTCTGTCTAAACTGGAATGCAAAAATATTGACTCTCCATGAGGAGGAATTTGTAGAAATGTGGTTCTTCAGATTAAAAGCAAGAAGCAAAATGGATGGGCTTCTGGCCTGCATTAGATTAATTTCTGAGCTATTTGAGAAAACATGATTGAAGTGGGATGAACGGATTGGAGACAAATCATCATCAATACAATTTTATAACAGTATCTACACTTACCATAAGCAGTCTGTCAGCTTCTCAACTCTGCTGTATTTTCTTATCAGATACACACCCCTCTTTTACTGCTTATGTAAGATAACACAGTGTCAACACTTCAGTTTTCTTAGAGTTTTAAAAAAAAATTGTAATAGTTTTGACTCAACTTTTCATGTGATTGATCAGCGGTGAATGCCTGTGTACTGGCGTGGACCATACAAGATGGACATGATTGGGGTTGGTCACTGGTTGGAATTTTCATATCCATATCAATCCTCCCCACACATCCATTTTTGTTTTACTGATGCAGCCCCACTATGGATTATAGTATTAGCCACTCAGTCTCTAGGCTGTGTCTTCCTCTGTGCTGGTGCCAAGCACACCTGTTGGTGCTAAATCAATAATCGTATGCAGTAGTTAGAAACATTGGGGAGTGCTAGAGTGGACGAGTGCTCGAGTGGTCCATCTCCTTTATCCTGTCTCCAAAAATGACCAGTATCACATGCTTTAGTGGAAGATGTATAACCCCAACAATGGCACAATGAACATGCCTATGGGAGGAAGTTTCTTCCTCACTCAGGCACCTACAGCCAGATTTTCAAATGAGTTCAGTTCTCATGTAGGCACCAAAATATACTGCTAGATTTTCAAAAGTGCTCGGTACCCAATCTGCCAATGTATTGCAAATCTGGCCATAAGTGAGTGGCTTCCATCCTTAAGCAGGATGGTTTATAACTTTTACACATTTTTATGCTAGCTAGTATAACTCTGATATTTTTGTTATTTGAACTTAAGCTCAAAAGAGTGCAGGGAACAGGAGCCAGAGACGTTCTACTGTAAAAGAAAAGGATCCATGAGGCTTGATTGTCACAATTATCATTTGCTTCAGGGTAGTTTCATAAAGTGTTCAAAGCTGTATTATTTGGAATTTTTTAATGTTTCATTCTTATAAATGGTGTGTGTGTGTGTGTAAAGTTATACCACAGGGAAAGTTTTGATAGTCACTGGGGCCAGATTGGGTAGCTGAGCCCAAGGTCACTACAGGAGAGCAGGGACTGTATGTTAGGGTCTTGCTTTACTCTGGGTTTGTAATCCAGTGAAAGAAACTTCACCCCAGTATCTCAGGCTCCACTGGGGAATTGATTTCAGTGGCTAATCAGAGCTGGCATCAGTGAAATGGAGCAGACCTAGGGTCAGCCCGGACTGGAGTTGACCTGGTTGGCTGGTAGCTGACCTGTTAGAGTTGACAGAGACGTACTGGACCAGATCTATTCTGGTGGTCGCAGACCTGACCTCAGTGACTGGACTGGGCTAGACCCAGCAGCAGTGGACTGGAGTAGCAAGCCTGCACATTATATCAACCCTGGAATTTAATTCACTGCTGTTAACACTTGACAGAAGGGCTACACATAAATGTATAGGCCTTTTAAAATCCTGTCTACTGGCATTTTGTACTGTGTCTTATAGCAATGATTTCCTCTGGCTAATTATGAATAGTAGAAAATGGTTGGCCTGTTTTCTTTGTTTTAATCTCTAAGTCCCAGTAGAATAGTGATGAATCTCTTGGGGACCATTCACTTCAGGATCATTCACACAGGTTATTTTTTAAGTCACTCAACCTTTGGTTTCAGTCTTTAGTACACCACTGAAAAATGTGTTTCTTTGTCACTTTGTATTGCTTAACTGACCTGCTCCAATGTTCCCCAAAGCCTAGAATCCCCTGACTTTTCTATATCATGTGAAAAATCATATCATCATTTGTTTCCCAGGGCAAGAAGATGGAAAATCCCCGTATCTATCTATCTATCTATCTATCTATCTATCTATCTATCTATCTATCTATCTATCTATCGATCGATCGAACGGTTTATAAATCATATTTCTCTTTCTAAAACTTGCCCATATTCGGACTGTATGACAAGATAGAGAAACTCTTCTTTCAGCTCTGGCACCGAGCTAATTTAATTTCCATATTTTCATTATCTTTCTATTAACCACTAGTGCTCTGCAACCAAGGAACAATTTAAACTATATAAAGCTACATCCATTCTGTGCCACAAACTCTCAAGGGCACTTCGATAAATTACATCCCCATAATGAAGAAGTAGGGGGAGAGGGAGGCAACAATAGGTTTCTCAGCAATAGTATGAAATCAGGATTTGATCTGATGCAACATGACTTGCTTGCAGTGCAGATAGAATATCAAATCGTCCCTGCGAAATTTAAACCTCGCTATAATCCCCCAGTTGTATCCATTGTTCGGCTGAAACCTTGAAGGCTGTTCAGAATAGTATGCAAATTGGGATTTAGTTGACATACTTTCTTTTTTTAGTCTACTCAATTTAATTATGATCCTCAGTTTACAATCTAATTTATGTGTGTTTGATGTCACTATTCATTAAAAGCGGGGATAGGGTCCGAAAAGTGACATAAATCATCATCGTAATAATACAAAGCAGATGAGCGTGGCACCTGCACATAGGGCACCAGCAATAGAGTGCAATTCTGCTCTGGGATCGATTTGGGGTAACCCCATTAGAACGATCGCTCACTGCAGGACCATGAAACTGTGAACTACACGCAAAGGAAAAGTACATGGACCCACATGCTCTACCACAAAAAGGGTACAGCAAACGCTAAGAGGCATTACGATTATTCAGTCAAATTATCATTGGCTGTCATAATTAGGAAACAGACATGCACACACGCAAGCCAAACCTTCAGACCTGGCCCCAGATTCGAACTTCATAGCTCTACCATGGACCACACCAGAACCCTGGATTCTCCAGACCTCTGCATCTTCAGACTGAGCCCAGTTTCAGACAATATGGTTCAAGCTGTGAACCTGGGGCCAAACCCCAGACGGAGATGTAGGATTTTAGTTCAGGCCCATCACTAATTATTAGCAAAGGGTCTGCTAAAGGAAGAAGTCTCAGAACACTTTCTCACTTCTCTTCTTATGCCCAGTGGAGATGGATATGATGTGCAGGGCTACCCTTGCTGTTGATTCCTGGGGTTGAAGGACCATGGGCAGGGGGTTCTCAGGACCTTTTCCTTCTAATCGGTCCAAGAGAGTCCAATAAAGACTAACTTTGGCAAGCTTCACAGTCCTATAAGTCCTCTGTTGTATCAAGCTGTTGGTTGATCTCACAGGTCATTTTAGAAGGAGGATACGTACTTGACAGACCTCGATTCTGTGCCTGCTGTATTTATTTTTGCATAAGGCATCCAGGTGCTGGGGTGGCAGGAGCCATTTGTAAATCACAAACTAACTAGAGCACAGGATCAAATTCACTGCGGGTGTAAAGTAAATGGTTACTTACAAGAGGGAAGAGTTGGTCCACAGTCTTTCCTGGGTTTTACTGAAATCTCAGGCACTGAGGGCATTGCCCTAATGGCCTTGTTCCTAACTTCATGGGGCAGATGGATTCAGGAGAAATTTTTAGAAACTGGCATTTTCCACCTGGAAGGGACATTTTTAGATGTTAATGTTTGTTTCTGCTGGAAGAAACAGCAGACAAACAGCTGCAGCTGTTTTTCAATTCTCATAGGACCTACAATTGACCTGCACACTTCAGAGGCTCCCTCATCTTTCTGAGCAATAGACAGCATTTGGGTTTTGCTTTGTTTTGAGCTTATGGACTATTGTGTGTCACCATAGCAATAGCTCCCAGCCCTCTGAATTAAAACCCATCCATTCTGAATATGAAACAATATACCCTGCACAGCTATTTTTAAGGCAAAATGGCGAATCGTTATACACACCAATTAAATCAGCCCTCCCAGTGACAAGTGAATATTTGATTTCTTGCTCCCAAAGGATGACATATACCATATTGCGCTACAGTAATATTTCCTAATAAATTATCCAGCTGACACGCAGTCTTCCAGGGGAAGGAGGGAGATTGTTAACAAAGGGGACAAAAACAACTCTTCCCTACTTGAACCCTCACCTCCAGTTCAGTTTCCTTGCAATATATTTCACAAATGATCGCTGCTGGCGGGAGGCTCGATTTGATTGCTAAATGTATTTATAAATAAAATTGTGAGACACACATGCACATTGACGCTGAAAGGGCAAAAAACCCACCTGCAAGTAACTAGTTCAGTGCTAGAGAAAAAAACACTGGGCCAGATTCTCTGGTGGGTTTGTGCTGACATGTGTCAGTGTGGAGTCTGGCACAGGGTGGGAGGTCGGCTGCAGAGGCTGGAGTGGTTCAAAGAGACTGCAGCAGCATTTGGATTGGGTCTGAGGAGACAGGGTGCCAGCATGCACAGGGTTTGCACTGATTCAGTGCCCCCACCAGCAGTGGCCTCCATCAAGAGCCCCAGGCATGATCGTAAGCTCAAGCAAGTCACTTACCTTCTTCATGCTCTCTTTGGGCTTTAATCTACAGCCCCTCATCGCGGGGTGATGCCTCCTTAGCTGAAGTCAGGCCAGGCATCACATCTCAGAGGTACCATGCCTTCTGGAGCTCCCAAGCACGGAAAAGGTGCACAACCATCCCTCAATGCAGTGCAGTATTTGAAGTCAGCCAGTGACAGGTGCCATACCAGCTGCCGGTGAAGTCAGTGAATTCTGAGCCCAGTCATGTGACCTGGGCATAATCTCTTGTTACCCATGTCACCTGACTGGGCCCAGGAAATAAAGGCTAATCTCTTATCTCTTATTCTTGTGTGAGGTCATGGCTCTTCCTTCTCCTCTTTGGAATAGCCAACATCTCAGGGAGGGACCATGGGACTTAGGGTCCTATGCAGGGAATGGAATGTAGAGACAGGCTTCCTGTGGCCCTCCCATCTTTCATGGGTACAGCTGTGCAGGGGGCATATTTGATTCTCCACATCTGTTTCCCCATCTGTAAAATGGAGATAATGATCTTTAACTGGCCCAGGGGGATAACATTGGTAACGAGCATTGGTAACAGCTATGGGAACGCTAAGTATTATTGTTAGACACAAGTAAGGAATTCAGCTGAGGGCATTTTTAATGGTCTACTAGATATCAGAGAGATTCCTGCGAATGTTAAAGTGGAAACCTCTAACTCTGCTTTCTTTTTAAAGGTCCAAAAGACAAATGAGGAAAACAGTGATCATTAAGTTTCACATCTGTCACATGGAACAGTACAATTTAAGGATGAAGTTGCTACTGTGGATTTGAGCTGGAGCAGTCATGCTTAACTAACCTGTTTGGAGTTCTTTGAAGATATTGCTAACATGATGAGGGAAATGCAGAGGATGAGTGGATGCTGTGTACTTAGAAAATTAAAAAGCACGGAAGCAGCCAACAGCTATGCAGCCTTCAGTTCCACATCAGAGAGTAATAGCTTAAGCAAAGAGCCCATAGAATGGGAAGTGGAAAAGCAGCTGGAGAGAAAACCAGCTAACAGCAGGATCTAAATGGAGGACAGACATGACAATGTTATAATTTGGAAAGGTTAAAGATGAGTAACAGGGCCCATCTTTTATATCTCACTTGTTCTCAGTGGGTCAGATTCTCAGATGGTGTAAATCAGCATAACTCTGATTTACACGAGCTGAGGCAGCAATCATATAATATGTAATGTGGATGAAGGTTTTGAAAATCAGATCTCGAAGGGAGATTTTCAAAGCTACAAATAGAAGTTGTGTGCCTAACTCCTGGTAATTTGAAACTCAGTGCTGAGTTACTCTCTATTCCTTTTGACTCCCCTTTCCCCACACTATCCAAATTTGCAGAAGATACTAAAATCAGAGGCAGAGCAAATAAGGAGGAACAAAATGACCTGATTTAGATCGTATAGGAAACTGTGCCAACAGATGGCCAACACAATTAGTTTGATGTAGATGAATGTACAAAGTTTGCCTGGGAGCAAGAAACCAACTGTTGAGGGCAAATGTACTTAAGAGAACATTAAACCAGCACCCTGACCGAAAAAGGTTTTGGAAAAATCCATTGAAGTCATCAGTTTATGGAAAAAAATCAAACAAAATGCTGGGTTTCAAGGATTTAGCATAAATGCTTTGTCCAGAAGTTTGGCTGGTTATTAGTTGATCACCTTTTCGAAAAACCACAGTCATCCAGTCAGGAATCAGAAACAATGGTATGTGATTAGGTAGCCAGTCAAACCATGAATATGAATGGCCGCTTGCCCAAGAGACAGTTTGTGAAAAAACATAGCCTGAAAATTCATTAACACTTTTTGGTGAATACTATATATTTGCAGAAATCAGGAGCCATTTGCAAATGATTAACTCATTCTTCTGTTCACAAAACTCCTAATTAATATTACTCATTATGGATAGTTCATTGAACTCATTATGGATAGTTTGACTAGCTGCAGATATGAACTGTTGTTGGCAAAAGTTTGGATCAGTTCTTCTTTCATCCTAACCAGATTCAGTAGAAGAATTGGTTTGATATGTTGACACTGCCTCTTAAATGGTTTGCTTAAAGTTCAAGTTAACCTTTAAAATGATAGGTTTCAGAGTAACAGCCGTGTTAGTCTGTATTCGCAAAAAGAAAAGGAGTACTTGTGGCACCTTAGAGACTAACCAATTTATTTGAGCATAAGCTTTCGTGAGCTTCATCCGATGAAGTGAGCTGTAGCTCACGAAAGCTTATGCTCAAATAAATTGGTTAGTCTCTAAGGTGCCACAAGTACTCCTTTTCTTTTTAAAATTATAGCTGCCATGGTTCTGAAATCTTGATGGGAAGAGTAAAATGGAACATGTCCACAGGGAAGGGAGGGCTGAAGTGGTATTGGCCTTCTGTAGACGGTGCATGATTGCAGGAGAAGCCTTGATGAAGGAGTGGGTAGACTGGAAGAAAAGAAAAACCTTATCAGATTGAATGGTCTTTCCAAGGCAGCAGCTTTGCACAAGACATTGTTAGCTAAGATGATTGATTGGAAAATGACTCAAAGCTTTTAGTCTCTAAAAATGAGCACTTTTCTCCTCACAGGTGGATGATTCTTCATCTGATCAGTCTAATCCTACACACACAAAAGACAAACTTTCCCCGCACAATTAAAAGTTCCCAAAGACTCAATCCGCCCTAACATTCACACCACACCTGATGAAAACTGTGAAGGACACACACAAGTATTAATCAAATTGGGTATAGGGATGGTTGAAAAATTTCAATAAAAACTTTTTCAATGGATAACTGCGTTTTTGACTAAACACATTTCTTTTTGCCCACAGAAAAGTTGGATTTTTTTTTCAAATCCTGAAAACTGAATTTTTTCAGTTTTTTGGCTGAAACTTTTCAACATTCAAATTTCTGCAGAAATATCAATTTTTCTCTATAGATAATTTAGAAGTTTTTTTTTCATCTACAACAAAATGTTTCATGAAAACGCTAATATTTCAACCAGCTCTCTTGGTTTTGGGTTGTGTATTTGTTACCTAACCTGAAGTGGCACTAATTAATGTGTGTACACACATATATAGTTAGAAGTGAAATATGGAAGGAAGGGAGATCTAATTTTGCCACCACAGGTACCTCACCACTAACATTTATACACACACACACACACACACACAGAGGCTGTTAAAAAGCTACATAGCAAAAAAATAGCATCAGCATATTAATGTTGTGAGTTCAAGAACTGAAAAGTCAGGAAAGACCCCAGAAGAAGGTTGTCCAATGATAATTCCTCTCTCTGCCCATCTGTTATATTTTATAGTCTATATTCATAACAAAATGCTAATACATTCAGATTTAAACATGTGTAAGAGAAATACAACATGGCCAAGTTATCATAACCACAGCAAACTGAACTTTTGCAATGTATTTACTTCTGCATGCTTGATCTCAGTTTTACTTACTGCTAGGTGCATGGATATTTGCCTTTAGTTTCTTAGAGCTCTATTTGGAGGGAGACAATGAAAAGGAAAAATTGAAATCCAGAGAGGTAGAAAAGGGGGAGTTGTTTGTTTTTCCCTCTGCTATTTTGCCCATTACAAATAAATATTTATCTTACAAGATCTGACCCCAATTCAACCAGGCACTTCAGCACATCCCTAATTTTATAATAAGTATTTAGTATTCCCTATGTGCTTAAAGTTAGGCAGGGTACTTAAGTAAGCACCTTGTTTAATTGGGCCCTCTGCTAGCAAAGCTAGCTAGCTGTTCATCTTGAGATGCTTAGAAGCTTCACTCCTACTAGAAAATTCTGTGCTAAATATACCTTCATGCAGATCCAGTGTGAAAATGTATTTGATTCCTTGTTCAAAGCTCCTTGCTTCCTTCCTTTCTACTCGTATAACTGTTTTTTTGTTTGCTGGGTCCTGTTTCACAGGTTACACACAGGGCTTGCAACTGCATTTGGACTTGACTTTCAAATCTCTGCTTCCTTTTGAACATCCAATAGCTGTTTTTTTCACTGTGCATTCCTCTGCATTTGTTTTTTATTTGCCTTGTTTAAAAAACAGTTAAACTGATTCTTCTTGTGACACTCTGGTTTAGCATTATGAACACGCACTCTACAAGTTTGGGTAATAGGCAGGTTACGTGATCCACTTATCCTTGAGTCTGGTTGCAAGACCTGTGGATAGCAAGTATTTCACTTCCAGCTGTGTGTCTCTTGTTTGCAGTCCCTTCTGATGGCTCAGTAATCCTAGCAGCTAGCAGTACTAATATCAAGTGTCATTACCAATGGCTTTTTAAATCATCATAATTCTTCTTCTGAATAGCACTTAAAGCAAATTTTTATCTTTCATCTACAATAAAATGCAGCCTCATAAATATTTAACTTCTCTGATTAAATTATCCATGCTGAAACTGATAACGGGGCATTTTAATAAGCTTAAATTAGAAGCTGTGCTCTTCTTCATTCTTTCCGGAGGAAAGAGAGAAAATAATAAAAGTTCCTGTTGGCCTCTGTGACCCTCATGATCAAAAATTCAGCAGCCTGAGATTCTTATCTGAACTTCTTTGGCCTGCAAAAATGACCTGGAAAGCTCATGATAATTAATAACAACATGTGCACGTACACAGGACCTTTCATCTGAGGGATTCAAAGCAGGGTCAAAAGGTTGGGAAATGTTCCCGTTTTACAGATGAGAAAGCTGAGGCATGGATGGCCAGGTTCTGCCCTTACAGGCACTCTGATGCCACATTGGAGCAGGGGCAGAGCTGAATTGTCAACCGGTGATTTCTGCTTCAAGTCCAGTAGCTTGTGGCTGAACTGCAGCATGTCCTTTAATTAAAAAGATTAGGGAGCATCCCCAGTACATATTCCTTTGGCTCCACTGCTCCATTTCTCTTTCAGACCTCCTGCAAGACACTCCTCCTCGTTTCCTATTCTCTTACCAGGGCCGGCTCTAAGTTTTTTGCCACCCCAAGCTCAGGTGGGGCTGGGGCTCACAGGTGTCCCTGGAAGCGGAGGGAGTGATGTCCCCTTCTCCAAGCGCCTGCAGGGGCTTTACCCCTCCCCCACCCACCCGCCTGTGCAGAGAAGCCCTGATATAAGGGGTGGCACAAAGCAGCGCAGCAGCCAGGGCACAGATGAGGCAGGGCAGCCCTGGCTCCCCGGCAGGACTCGCCCTCTCCTCCCCAGGTAGCGGCTGGGCCCTGGCAGCTCAGCATCCCGGGGCTGGGGCTTCCCCTTCCTGCTGCAGCTGGGGGCACGGCGCCCTCGCCCAGTCTAAGTGGCACAGCTCCGAGAGCGCAACCGCCCTGGAAAAAGAGGATGGCCGGAATGCCGCCCCTGGAAATGTGCCACCCCAAGCACGTGCTTGCTTTGCTGGTGCCTAGAGCCGGTCCTGTCCCTTACACAACCCAATCTATGCCCCCTCAGCTCTGGTGCAGCCAGACAGCTGCAGTAGCAATGACAGAAGCCAGGAGCTGCTCAATGTTGTATTTGTAAATGTTTCAAAATAATTTTAAAGACAGGTCTGGATACACCCGAAAACAGCTCTGTGTGGGTCTGGGCTGGACTGAAGCTACGGTTAACAGGAGCGGGGAAGGGGAAGTAGGAACAAAGATTCAAATTCTGTATTCTGCAACTTTAAGGAAGCACAGAGCACATCTCTGCCCTAAGCCCAATGTATGGAAAGACCTGATCCAAACAGGTACATAAAGATGACATCTCCCACGTGAACCATCTGCCTTGCTGGCAATTTAAAAGAAAGGAACTTTAAAAGGAAGGAATTTCAGTCACTTTTCCTTGATACTGACCATAACTGCAAATCTCTCCACAGGAATCTGAAGAAAGAGGATGGTTTGATATTCAGGGAATGTCAGGGCAAGGAAATATAATTAACAGTTCCATTCCCCAAGGGGACAAGAGAAGCTTCTGCAGCTTCATAGAACTGGGAAAATTCAAATACTGTTAAATATCTGTGTGTGTGTCTGTGTGTGTGTGTGTTTATACACACATTAAAGGGGTGTGTGTGTGTACGTATGTATATAAATATGTATGTGTTTGTATATATAAAGTTTGTGTGTATACATATATACACTATATACACATACAAAACTGCAAGTGTAGATATAGATTTTGTGTGTATATGCGTGTATATATACCAGTGTATGTATATATATATAAAATTTGTGTATGTAGCTATGGATATTTGACAGTATTTGAATTTTTCCATTTCTATTCTCTATATAGCACACAGATAATGATGTTTATACATTACGTATAGATTACATACGAATCCCTTGCATGAAAAAGAATCTGAAAGCAATCTGATCGTGGTGTGTGTCTGTGTTCGCATGTAATATATATAATACATACTTTCTCTCTCTCTGTCTCTGAAACAAACACAGAGAGAGAGAGAAAGAGAGAGAGCTCTGGCCACAGTTAGATTCCGGTTCAGGGCATGTTTCACGAAGACACCTAATAATCTGCACCATTCACTGCAATGAGAAGAAAACAAAAGGTGTCTGAAACAACCAGCATCTCAAAGCCTCTCATTCCTGTTGCTTTTTGCAACTGTTTTGCATAATTTGCAGCAATCTATATACTCCACACAGATGCTTCTGCAAAAAGTCTTTAATTACCTTGTCTTTGCCCGACTGGGGAAAGAACATGTAATACCAAGTTTAATCAGTTCTTTGGCAGGTGGTGCACAAGCTTCCATGTTAATTAATCTTTAACGTCATTAATTGGTTGTCTGACTGATGACAAGAAAAAGCGTAAACATTGTTCACAAATCAATTAATTCTGCTGCTAACAGGCTTGTTTTCAGGAGGATAAAAACAATTATGAGCTTTTCATGGGACTGGACAGCCAGCACCCGATTGATAAGATCACTGAACCAATAAAATATTCAGGCCATGCTTGTTGGCTTTGGCTTTGCTGATTGAGTTTCTTTCCTCTGAAATTGACTCATTTGTTTGTTGTGGATAAAGGTACTAGATAAGAAGGGACTATCATTGGATGTCTTTCTTCTTTCTGTCTATTAAGTCCCTTTTTATATACTAGGTTTGCCCCAAAATAGACCTTTATAGCCTGCTTCAGCATACAAAACCACAAGCAATCATGTCTGGGTTTGGATAACGTGCAAATGGATTATATTCTAAACATGGTTTTTCCCCAGCAGGGTCTGTAATGTATCTTTTGGTTAATCGCTTTACAATCTTTGCTATGACACCTGGGCACGGAGTTGGAATTAGGGAAGGGATATATGCGAGTGTGAGAGAAGCCCTGATATGTTTGGCAGAAAGCGGCTATAAGATTGAATTTCCCACTCCTTGATTTTGCTAGTTGAATTCAAGCACTGAAGCAGGGTAATATGCCCAAATGATATGGTCTTAGGACCTAAAAATAATAGAATTTGCTCATGTAAATAGTAAATGTCATACTTCCAGAAGGTCCCAAAGCATTTAACAGTGATCACTTCGCATACTTCCAGAGTGGCTAGTGGGGCTGTTCTCATCAGCAGTTCATGCACAGGCTTGGAGAAGTAGAACCTGGTGCTTTTCTAGAAAACTGTGGGAATATGTTACCAGGAGTGTTTTGGGAACTCTAACTTCTACTTTAACATGCCCACCACAGTTAGGGAGAAGGAACCTTGTCTTGATGCCAAAGCTTTCAGAACCAGGGCCCAGTGTTTTAAAGGTATTTAGGTGCCTAAAGATGCAGATAGACTCCTAGTGGAATTTTCAAAAATGCCTAACTCTCATTGAAGTCAACGGGATTTAGGCACAGAGGCATTTTTGAATATACCACTAGGTGCTTATCTGCACTTCTAGGTGGCCTGAACACTTTAAAAACATCTGACCCAGGATCTCTAAACAGTGCAGTGCACTATCCCCCACAAGAGCTGTTCATCTGTGTCAGCATCTGGGTTGAGCACAAAGAAGGAAATAAAGCTATGTGGAAAAAGACGATCTGTCACTTTAAAAATTATATTCAGAGCTAGCTGTTCCACCGGCCCCACAGGTCAGAGCACCTGGCAACTGCAATTCAAAAGCCTCAGGGCTAAAATAGTAGGGAGTGTGTGATGGGTTCCCCCCGACGCCTTTAAAGTGCCACCTGATGTACGGGGATATCATGGAGCCTGCCTGTTCTGCCAGTCTGGGCCCCTTTACCCTGTCTTGCTGAGCCAGGCTCTTAATCCTCTTCTAGCACACACACAGGCAGGGCCACACCCAGCTGCAGAAAAATGCAGACATTGAGATCAGCTCTGGGAAGACTCAGTTTAAGGGACATGCCCTAGCATTCAGGTGCCCACCTCCCTCAGAGTGCAGACCCAAAGGTATATTGTTTTGTGCTGTATAGAAAAATCTGCACAGCGCAAGCTCATAAAAGTTCACCCTCTCCCTCAATGTGAAGAGAGATAGGCACAACTTCTTGCTCCCTGCCATTAGAAATTGCACAAACTGGGTTTAATAATAAACAAAACAAATGTATTAACTATAAAAGGCAGATTTTAAGTGATTATAAGAGATAGCAAACAGAACAAAGCAAATTACTGAGCAAATAAAACAAAACACACAGACTAAACTTAATACACTAAAGAAATTGGCTACAAATAGTAATTTCTCACCCTAAATATTATTTCAGGCAGATTGCAAAGTATCTTGAAAGCCAGCTGCACTGGCCTGCAGCTTGAAACTTCTAGTATTATTATTGTTCACAGGCTAAACACCCTTCCAGTCTGGGCTCAGCTCTTCTCCCCCCAGTTCAATTCTTGTTTCCAGATGTTTCCCAGTGTCTCTTTGGGTGGGGAGGCAGAGGAGAACCAAGATGATGTCACTCTCCTGCCTTATATAGCTTTTGTGTATGGCGGGAACCGTTTGTCTTCCAGTGGAAAAATACTGGCATTCCAAGGTGGAGTCCAGTACCAGGTGACTCAGTCACATGTCTCTGCAGGGTCATAGCAGCCATTACTGGCAGGGTGTTCAGAGCATCCACAGGAAGACTAAGCTCTTTCACAGTCCACTGTCTTTGCTGATGGGCCGTCAGCCCTGTCTGATTTTTTTATTGTTGTACCTGAAGGGCTAGTAGTGGGTGTCACCCAAAGTAACACATTTTAAATACAGTTACATAGTCAATATTCCTAGCTTCAGCTACAAAAATGATGCATGCGTACAAATTGGATAAACACATTCAGTAGATCGCAATCTTTTCAATGTATATATATACCTCACATGAGCCACCTTGCATGAAGTATGTCTTAGTTATGCCATATTCATATCATAGCCATATTTCTATGAAGAATATGGGGTATAACATCAGAGTGTTTCAGAGTAAGGATGGTTTAGAGATTAAGGCCTGGGATTTAGGAGACTGGAATTGAATTCCTGGCTCTCCCAGACTCCCTGTGTAACTCTGAGTAAATCACTTAAGCTCTTCAATACAGGAAGCATCACTTGCTTTGTGCGTGTTCTGTGTCCACTGCAGTGGAGCCCTAATCTTGCTTGCTATGTTACCATAATACAAACAATGAATAACTTGGGGACCTATGTTGATTAACCAGTGGTGGGAGAGCAGAGGAGAGTTGGGGGTCAGTTTTGAAGTAAATTAGTAACAGCATGAGACGGAAATTTGCACAGTACTTACTGTAGGATGGTGAGGAAGATTGATCTGTGACAAAAGCACAGGATCGTGAGGTAGGCGTTCTAAGTTTTCTCCTCATTTCTGTCACAGAACTTGCAGTGAGACCTTGGACCAAGTCATTTGATGTTTCTGTGATTCAATAGGCTTTTCTCCCATCCAGTTCCCACATGCTAATCAGTCTGTCAGGAAGCATGAGTATTGTGAAAAGCTAATGCTGACAATGGCAATAGCTACCTCAAAGAGGGCAGAGCTGACTTGGATAGGATCCTAATGCTCATTTGTGTCTTGCAAAATGTCAACCTTTTGCACAGACCTAAATTGCTGACCTATTTAGTTGGGATTTACAAGAAGGGAAATCTTCTCAACCAGCTCTCCAGCTAGCTTGCTGTCCAATGGGGAATGGAGGGAAAAGGGAATAAAATGCAGAGAACTTTTCTTTTGTCTTTTTTTGGTGTGTTTAGGAATTTTTAATTCCTCTAATAGGTCTCCTTGACTGGACAGCACCTACATCCAAACACTGAAATCATCCTCTAGGTGCATAATATCTCTTTTGTGTTCCTTGGTGCCAACTTTGAACATCCCAATTCTGATTTTGGAACTTCTGATGTGGTGCTATGGTTGAAACCCAGGCCCCCCACTTTTGGACTCAGCTGATCCGCAGTGCTTGTTTTCAGTATAATTTCCCTCAGGATGTAGACTCCCCTTCCCTTTCTGCATTCATCCTCACACAAACCAGCTGGGAGAAGGCACTTTGGGGTCACCAATTGTATTTCCCTACTTTGAAAATCACATAGTCACAAGCTTCATTCTGCTTTGGAGTGAAGAATTCACTCCAATTAAGCCCTGCCTGGATCTGGTCAATGCTTCCTCTCATGCCACCCTCTTGATTTGAACATTTCCAACGAAAATATTTTTCACACATGTTCCATAGGGTGAGCAGGACACTTTCTATGAGTGTATACCACTTTTTCTGGAAGTCATGCTCACTTAATTACTCATGCTTATCCAATAGGGTAATACTCTCTCTGGTTGGGACAATGAGGTTGACTTAATTAGCCTTTTAAAAAATCTAAACACATCAGTGTAGTTTCTATATCACCCTCATGAGCTCAGTCTGGCAGCTCTTAACTGGCACATTTATGTTACTAATTTGCATACTGTTTCCCATGGTGCTTAGCTCTATAACTTGCAATAATAAAAATGGATTTTAGTGTACACCAGAGACCAATTTACTGGGAAATGTGTATATATAATGTGCAATTAATATCCCAGTATCTTACAGATAGACTCTGGTTTACTACCACAGCACTTAAAATACAATTAAAAGTGTGTGTGTGTGGGTGGGGAGTTCTATAATAAGCCATTTTTTGGTAATTAGGATTCAGCTCATTTTAAAAGTGCAGTGTGCAGGAACACAGTATGTGATTTCTAGAGAATGCTAATAGCAAATGTAAGCTCCTCTGAGGTTCTCTAATAGTTAAAACGTCTGAGAATAGTTGTTATTGATCAGTGCACTGGTGCTATTATGAAGTTGTCAGGTAGTTAATCATCTCTAGAATGTTTAAGACATTTCTGAGGCCAAATCCAGCTGTCCTTACTCAGGCAAAATGTCTTATTGGAGTCAATAGGGAATTTTTTCTGACAGCAGGAAGAGTTTGGCTGTTTGTCAAAAATAAAGCTATCTTTCTGGCCCAAAAGCTGCAGGGCCCTAAGAAGAAGAGAGTCCTCCCATCTTTCTCAAGGACTTATCTGCCCATCAAGAAAAGCAACTACACACTGTCCATAAAATAAAATCCAACTCCTCCCATACTACACTACCAGGAGTAAACAAAACATAATATGACATGAGTTTCATTGTCCAACATATGTTTCGCTATGGAGTGGAAGCTAAAGTTGCCCTATAACTGCAGTAGAGACTAGCGGGTATTTCAGAGGTGGGCGCTTTCATTTACCCAAGGGATAGTTAACTGTGGAAAGAAACATTGGCCTTTTTCAAACAACCAAGCTTTTAGACTTGCTATACACTGCTGAGGGGGGAAGGAGTAGGGATTCACCCAGTGGATTCATTTACAGTGCTGCCCAGTGCCTTTTGTGTTGTCCCATATGCCCAGCTCAGGATGGTAGCATTTTATACCCAGTTTGCCTTAGTGCACATGTCCAATTCAGCTCTCACTGAAGTGAAGAGAAAGACACCTGTTTGCTTCAATGGGAGCTGGAGTAAGTCCTGCATGCCAGTATTAGATACCAGGCAGTGAAGAATCAGGCCTACTCTGTCTGGAGTGATCCTGTCGGAAATTGGGGGCTTGGGAATAAAGAAGTTGGAAGCTGCTTATAGACATAGAACAGTGGTTCCCAAACTAGGGGCGCTGCTTGTTCAGGGAAAGCCCCTGGCGGGGGCCGGGCCAGTTTATTTACCTGTCGCGTCCACAGGTTCAGCCGATCACAGCCCCTGGTGGCCACAGTTCACTGTTCTCAGCCAATGGGGGCTGCGGGAAGCGGCGCAGGCTGAGGGACGAGCTGGCCGCCCTTCCCGCAGCCCTCTTTGGCCTGGAGCAGTGAACCCCAGCCAGTGGGAGCCACGATCAGCCGAACCTGCGGACGCAGCAGGTAAACAAACTGGCCCGGCCCCCGCCAGGGGCTTTCCCTGAACAAGTGGCGCCCCTAGTCTGGGAACCACTGACATTGAACATTAACTCAAGCTACTGAATTCAGAGTGACTCAGGTGACTGGACCCTCTGAACTATCTTTGAGTGTCACAGAAAAAGCTGTTGCAAAGTAGATTGACACTCAGAGTCTGGGCATCTCTCATTGCCTGTCACATGATTAAAAACAGGGTATATGTTTAAAAAATAAGAATTATACAAAAACCCATAGAATTTAGGTTTCTTTCCCTTCTTGCCACATCAGCGGAAGCATATAGTCTATTCTCAATACAGCAAGCAAGTGAGCACTATATATGAGCCTATGCATTTGTTTCCACTGGATACCATTCTGTTCTGCTCATCTGCCCATGAGTTACTGCATTGAATTGCAGAAGGTTCTTGGCCCTACAGAAATCCCTCGGTAATAATATGGTCCTCAGACCCTATCTGGATTGGGAACCTCATCTGCAGAAGAACCTGCATTCCTTTTATTTCTTCACTCCAGGGAGCTTTCATTGAGGAATATGATCAAATCAGTTTGATACACTGCAAGCCCCCATCAAACTTACAGTTCATTCCCTAGGCACAATGGCAGGGGGAAGGTACTTAGCTGCTTTCCCCTAGAACAACCTCCTGCTATTTGCAGAGCTACTAAACTAATCTCAGTTCTAGTTCCTTTCCCCCATGCCACCTCATCATCATCATCACAGGTGGGATACTGCATCTACTTTTGTACAGCACTTCCTTCTGTGAGTGATGTGAATTTTCTTCAGGAAACACACTGTTGGAGGAAGAGGAGAGGAGCTTGCTCAGGAAGGACCAGCAAAGAAAAAAGGAAGGAGGTGTTGCCTTATATATTAAAAATGTATTCACTTGGATTGAGGTTGAGATGGAAATAGAAGACAGACTTGTTGAAAGGCTCTGGGCAAGGATAAAAGGGGTAAAAAGGAGAGTGATGTCATGGTGGGGGCCACTACAGAGCCCCTAACCAGGAAGAGGAGGTGGATGAGACTTTTTATAAACAGCTGACAAAAGCATCTAAAGCTCAGGACTTGGTGGTGATGAGGGACCTCAACTACTCATACATCTGTTGGGGAAATAAAACAGCAGGGCGCAGATTATCCAACAAGTTCTTGGAATGTATTAGAGACAATTTTTTATTTCAGAAGGTGGAGAAAGCTAGTTGGGGAGACGCTGTTCCAGATTTGATTTTGATAAATTGGGGAGAACTGGTTGAGAAATTGAAAGTGGAAGGCAGTTTGGGTGAAAGTGATAATGAAATAATAGAGTTCATGATTCTAAGGAATGATGGGAGGGGAAACAGCACAATAAAGAAATTGAATTTCAAAAAGGCAGATTTTAGCAGACTCAGGGAGTTGGTAGGTAAGATCCCTTTGGAAGCAAGTCTAAGGGGGAAAACAGTTCACGAGAGTTGGCAGTTTTTCAAAGAGACATTATTAAGGGCACAAGAGCAAACTAACCAACTGCTTAGGAAAGGTACAAAGTATGGCAAGAGACCACCCTGGCTTAACCAGGAGATCTTCAATTATCTGAAACCCCAAGAAGAGTCCTACAAAAAGTGGAAACTAGGTCAAATTACAAAGAATGAATATAAACAAATAATACAAGTAGGTAGGGACAAAATTAGAAAGGCCAAGGCACAAAACCAGATTAGACTAACTAGAGACATAAAGGGCAATACGAAAACACACTACAAATACATTAGAAACAAGAGGAAGACCAAAGACAGGGCAGGCCTGTTACTCAATAAGGGCGGGAGTATAGGGGAACAATAACATAAAATGTGGAAATGACAGAAGTGCTAAATGACGTTTTTTGTTTCAGTTTTCACCAAAAAGTTTCATAGCAATTAGACATCTAACTTAATGAATGCCAGTGAAAATGAGGTAGGATCAGAGGCTAAAATAGGCAAAGAACAAGCTAAAAATTACTTAGACAAGTTACATGTTTTCAAGTCACTAGAGCTTGATGAAATACATCCTAGAATACTCAAGGAGCTGACTAGGGAGATAGCTGAGCCATTAGCAATTATCTTTGAAAAGTCATGGAAGATAGGTGAGATTCCAGAGGACTGGAAAAGGGCAAATATAGTGCCAATCTATAAAAAGAGGAATAAGGACAACCCAGGGAATTACAGACCAGTCAGCTTAACTTCAGTACCCAGAAAGATAATGGAGCAAATAATTAAGCAATCAGTTTGACGGCACCTAGAAGGATCTGGGGGTCATAGTGGATCACAAGCAAAATATAAGTTAACAGTTTGATGCTGTTGCAAAAAAAAAAAACCCAAACCAAAAAACAAATATCATTCTAGGCTGTATTAGCAAGAGTGTTCTAAGCAAGACACAAGAAATGATTCTTCCACACTACTCCGTGCTGATTAGGCCTCAACTGGGGTATTGTGTCCAGTTCTAGGTGCCACATTTCAGAAAGATGTGAACAAGTTGGAGAAAGTCCAGAGAAGAGCAACAAAAATGATTCAAGGTCTAGAAAACATGTCCTATGAGGGAAGATTGAAAAAATTGGGTTTGTTTAGTCTGGATAAGAGAAGGCTGAGAGGGGACCCGATAACAGTTTTCAAGTACATAAAAGGTTGTTACAAAGAGGAGGGAAAAAATTGTTCTTCTTAACCCCTGAGGATAGGATAAGAAGCAATGGGTTTAAATTGCAACAAGGGCAGTTTAGATTGGAGATTAGGAATAACTTCCCAACTGTCAGGGTGGTTAAACTCTGAAGTAAATTCCCTAGGGAGGTTGTGGAATCTCCATCATTGGAGATTTTCAAGAGCAGGTTGGACAAACACCTGTCAGGGATGGTCTAGATCAGGGATCGGCAACATTTGGCACGCGGCCTGCCAGGGAAAGCCGCTAGTGGGCCAGGACGGTTTGTTTACCTGCAGCGTCTGAGGCTTGGCTGATTGTAGCTTCCATTGTCTGCGGTTCGCCGTCCCAGGCCAATGGGGGCTGCGAGAAGCGGTACGGGCTGAGGGATGTGCTGCTCGCCCTTCCTGCAGCCCTCATTAGCCTGGGACAGCGAACCGCAGCCAGTGGGAGCTGCGATCGGCTGAACCTGCAGACGCTGTAGGTAAACAAACCGTCCCAGCCTGTCAGGGGCTTACCTTGGTGGGCTGTGTGCCAAAGATTGCCGATCCCTTGTCTAGATAATACCTAGTCCTGCCTTGAGCACAGAGGACTGGGCTAGATGACCTCTCAAGGTCCCTTCTAGTTCTGCAATTCTGTGAATAAGCGGGAAACACCACAGAGACTACAGTTTTAGTGCAATGGGAAGCCTCTAGCAACCATATGCTTTATTCCCCCACACCCAGTTACTAAGATACTGGGTCTGCTGAAAGCTTCCAGTTAAGTTGTCTAACCACACTAAAACAATAGAATTATAAATCTTCCAACCAAGTGCATGTGCACTGATACACAGTATTTACCTTATTATAATGGCTAAGCCTACTCTAAGCAAGTGCGTCTCCATGCAATCAGCTACTGTTTGCTCTTGCCCGGCTACGCTTACTTTTTGGAAAGCCCCAGTGTAAACTAATTAGAGGAGAAAGTTACGATAAGTTTGCCCACAAGGGCATCACCCATTCTCATGGCACACCCGTCAGTGGCTATACATGTGTGAAATTAAGGAGGTTTTGCCGATTCCTGCAGACTGCCTGTTTTTATCTTGAGACAGCGTTCCCAATCACAAAACACATTAACATCTGCTATCGAGGGCTTACTGTAATACATGTAACACCAGCAGCAGGCCTTTTGATATTGCCTTCAAATGCATTGTTAAGGGAGATCACAGAAATGGTTTTGATAGGCTATACGATTTACCTAGTAGAAAGAAAAGCTGATAAGGAAAATAATCTTGTGAGGATTTGCTTCAAATGGACGTGTTGTAGATATAGCTAGCTACCATGTAGGCAATAATGGTTGTTTCCACCTGGAAACAAATAAGCACTTTATTACTTGTCTCCAGGAGAATGACAGAGCTGTGAGAACCTCAGAATCCCATAAATAAATGAAGTTGGAAGGAATGTGAAAGGCTAGTAACGACATCTGAAAATAAATTTATAATAATAATGAAGAATGGTTATTAAAAGCCCTTTTACACTGAATGGGTACAGCATGGACATTGGCACTGCAAGCTTCTCCAGATGTAACATTAAAGGCTAAATATTGTCTTTGCCACGCTGTAGACAGTAGCCACTTCACTTCTGCTTGAGTGTTCTAGGTAAAATACCCCTGCTATGTTGCTGAATGTACTGGGTATCTGCACATGCCTAACTTGCTGTTGAATTCACTGCTAAATGACCCATGACAGCAGGTTTGCTGAAGGACTAGCATCAAATAGGTTAATGTGGAGGCTCGGAGAGTATTATGACCATCATTTAAATATTTGCATACCACTGTGCTTCAGATCTTCAAGGTCTCAGCTCCTGGAGCTTAGTGAGAGCTAAAATAATCAGATATTAATAGCATCGGTCACATGAATCTGAACTTAGTGTAAGGTAGGCTTGATAAGCTGACTGCTCCAGTGATGAGAAATTAATTAGCTTATGAAACCATTCATTACGATGGTTGTACAAAGAAAATATAATTAAAATGTCACATGATGGCCTTGCTGATTCCTTTGATCGAGTGTGATTAAGATCAGCTGTTCAAGGACATAAGCCAACCTCCCCATGTCCTCTGTCTGGAAGCTGATCTACGCAGCATTGCCACTGACAACTTTTCTCATTAGGCTTGCTGATGGGACCCTGCCAGGGCATCTCTCCAATCCTCACCTTGAATTCCAAGTATCGTGATTGCTTGACTCGACGACATCTAAAACATGGGTCCAAAAGCTAGCAAGAAATAAAAACCTGGACATCAGGCCTCTGAGCAGCTGTGGGAGCATCAGCTTCCCATTACAGCTGGGAGTTCCAACCCATAACCTCTTCACAATGTTTGTATATCTCTTGCATCAGGACGCATTTGAGTATGGAGAGGTATTTAATTATCAGGGGAGTAAAAATTCCAGGGAACGGAACCCTGCAGACAACGCTTGGTGACGACCACTGTTCTATGTTGAAATAGCTGCGTGTGCAGCAGTGAAAAAGGAACTGAACTTACTAATGATATTTGTGTGATGTCCTACACATAAGTATTGATTATACTCTGTTTCCATTTTTATCTTAGAGAAATATGCATGATGGAAAGCTGTGAACTTGGAAAAAGGTTATGGGGACTATTTGGATGTAACACCTTTCTGCATCAATTTCTTCAAACTGGCCTTTTTTTGGAGTCACCTGGAGGAACTGATTTAATTGAATCTCAAGTAGATGTTTAAGTGGACCCTGCTGGAAATTTTCAAATTATAACAGTGCTATCAAACCTATGCTCATAAGAGAATAATGGCTCCTCCAGCTGACCACCAGACTCTGTTTTGCAGCTCTGGTCATGACTCCTCTACTCTTTTGGTGGCAGACATTTTCCATTATCAACCAAGACTACAGTCAATATTAACATTAATGGGGTTCTACCAGAGGGTTGGACCCTCCAAGGGAACTGCTCTGAATCCTTGGGCTCTGGGGAGTACTGCGGGGAGAGTGGTCACTTTGGATGAGCTATTACCAGCAGGAGAGTGAGTTTGTGTGTGTATGGGGGTGGGGGGGGGTGAGAAAACCTGGATTTGTGCTGGAAATGGCCCACCTTGATTATCATGCACATTGTAGGGAGAATGGTCACTTTGGATGAGCTATTACCAGCAGGATAGTGAGTTTGTGTGTGTATGGGGGGGGGGTGAGAGAACCTGGATTTGTGCAGGAAATGGCCCAACTTGATTATCATGCACATTGTGTAGAGAGTTGTCACTTTGGATGGGCTATTACCAGCAGGAGAGTGAGTTTGTGTGTGGGGGGGTGGAGGGTGAGAAAACCTGGATTTGTGCTGGAAATGGCCCAACTTGATGATCACTTTAGATAAGCTATTACCAGCAGGACAGTGGGGTGGGAGGAGGTATTGTTTCATGTTCTTTGTGTGTATATAAAGTCTGCTGCAGTTTCCACGGTATGCATCCGATGAAGTGAGCTGTAGCTCACGAAAGCTCATGCTCAAATAAATTGGTTAGTCTCTAAGGTGCCACAAGTACTCCTTTTCTTTTTGCGAATACAGACTAACACGGCTGCTACTCTGAAACCTGTCGTAATGCCTAATAAGCGCTCAGGAGATAGATAGGTTTGTCAGGGGAGAAGGTGCAGAACTTTCATTAACCACATGAGCAGCCAACCCAGCTTGAGCCTGCTCAATCTTCTGGAAAGAGAGCATTCACGCTGAGCATGCTCAGAGTCACTCCTACACTAGCATTATATCATCTCATTTGCATAATAGTAACACGAGTCCTATCTGTACAGTCACTATTTATTAGCCTTCCTAAATGCCAAGAGGATTCTGGGATACTCCTGAGGAGGGCCCATTGCAAGTGTATGATGTACTGTGTACTTCACTATCATTTGCCCTATATGATCATATTGTCCTCTAAAGGCGGGTCTACATGTAAGATAAACCCTCATATTGAAAAATGGGAATTATCGTTTAGCTCAAGTAATACAGTAAAAAACTCGGAATTTTATCCCTTATGATGGAGATGACCATGAGATCTATGTGACTTGTGAGCCTTACAAGTGGCTGAGAGTGGCATGGTATTAAGACTCAGCAAATCCACTCTGTTAAATGTAAGCTCGCTAGGTAAGAAATTTACCCAATTAATCAAATAGGAACTTGATGTATACTAATGTCTGTACTTTCTGAATGAGAACAGCCCTTCATGTAGTGGGTTAATTCAGAGCTGATTGCTGAAGCTTTCACCCTTCCAAGCAAAGGAACCTGGCTAGTGGCAGAAAGGAGAAGACTAGGCTGAAATATTGGGTCCATGAAATTCCAAGCACGGCAGAAAATCTGTAGAAATTGCAGGGGCAGACAGACTTACTCTGGAGCTCCTGCTAAAGCAATCAAGATCAAATGAATGGCAATTATGTTTATCAGTTTGCAAACTTTAATGCCACGTTCCTATTTTTAATAGCACTAAGTCCCGTACAGTGAAGCAATCTGTCACTGGTGAGATAATAAAAAATTTATGTCTGATGGGATGTGTTCTATTTGGTGGAAAATTGGTCATTCGTTTTCATCAGCAGCCTCATTAGAGGCCTTCTATTTCCTTTTAATGAAAATTACATGAATTGCCTAAAATACAACATCGGAGGCCTTGTTCTCAAACGTTGGAAAGGAGCCTATTTTCTGATAACTAGGCCCAGGGGGATTTTCCCCCTCCCACTTCGTACTTCTGAGAGTTAAGCTAGCCAGCTCTGCTATGGGCCCTGCTCAGTATCAGCTTGTTTGGTTGTGCTCTCACGTCCAGACCAGAGTGTTCAAATACCCTGTGCCTGAGTTTAGCTTACCCTCAGTGCTGATGTTGTACTGCAACACTAGGTGGGTGGAGGTGCTGCATTGTCAGAGGTGCTGCAGCTGTTCAGGTGAGACATTACATGGACCTTGCTCCAGCCTATATCTCCAGGTGTCAGTTAATGAACTTCAGGAAGAAAGCAAGATGAGCGAACCCCGTTGTCCTGGCCAACATTCCCCCTCTCGGTAAAACAGGTTCTAATGCCTAGTACTACGTGTGGGACCTAGCACTTCCTGGGTTCTGCCTTCGCCGAATCAAGGGCTGCAGTATTCACTGCTTGCAAATCAACGGCAAGATGGATGATACTCATCTTGTCACCAGTGCTTAATTAAGGCTCCCTACTTACTGTACTTATTCTATGATTCTGTATGGCAGAATCTTAGAATATCAGGGTTTGAAGGGACCTCAGGAGGTCCTCTAGTCCAACCCCATGCTCAAAGCAGGACCAATCCCCAACTTAATCATCCCAGCTAAGGCTCTGTCAAGCCTGACCTTAAAAAAACCTCTAAGAAAGGAGATTCCACCACCTCCCTAGGTAACCTGTGGGAAGCTGTAGGATGCAGTGGAAAGAACCCTGCACTGGGAGCCAGGATACCTGTGCTATATTCCTAGCTCTGCCAGTGACCTGTCTGTGCCACGGCTTCCCTTTCCCACCCTTTCTCTCTCTCTTGCCTAGGTCGATTGTAAGCTTTGTGCGGCAGGAAATGTCGCTCGCTATTTGGTACAATGCTTAGCACAATAGAGCTCTTGATTGTGGTAATGTTATTTTTTGATGGTTGTCACTACCCACCCATGCTGGTCATGCAACTGTCCTCGCTTACGCCTATTTTTGTTGTTTTCACTTGACTTTTAGGGGATTTTATTATTAATCATATAATTATCTAAGTGTGCATGACACCCACGACTTCCTTTTTGCTGTCTTGTCCCTGTAAACTGAAAGCTCTTTGCAACAGCCCTTGCAAGGTATATAAACAGTGCCCTACACCATGAGGCTTGGATTTCAGTTGGGACTTATAGGCACCACCACAATACAAATATATAATATTTTAAGTGATATTTACAATATTTGTGTTCATGTTTTTTTAAAGTGAGGAGAGATGGACTGAGAGAATTGATGGGGGGTGGAGGGAGAGCCATTACTGCAGAGTTAGCCCCACCAACAATAATGGCATGATCATTGCTGATACTTATTAGCGAGTGACATCAGATCACAGATTCCTATCAGGACATCGCTTAGCGATGAAGTAATAATTTTATTGCATGACTCATCATCCAAATGGAGCGTAGTGTTCTCATGCTTTAGTTCCTGTCCTGAGTCTTACGAAAATATGCCCATCCCTTGTCTAATAATTAGTACTTAAAGAATGATTATACTTTAAAGAGAAATTTTATTACAGGTGGTAATTACTCTATGCCTGGGAATGCCATAGACAGCAGCTAGATTTCCAAATGCTGGTCTGTGTTTGATATTTTTTAAGGTCATTATTGGGTGAATTATCTTCTCAGTTGCAATTACCTCCTGGATTTTACTGTACTAGGACAACACATTCTGTGTGTGTGTGTTTGGGGGTAGAGGAAGGACAAGGGTCTTTGACTTTCCACTTTCTTGACTGCCTCTATGGGAAATCATATTTTGTTTTCCCCGTTCATGAGTGTAGGGCAAGGTTCTTCTCATATCTTCTTGGAACCACTGCAGCAAGCTGTGATGTGAATAATATATGAAATGAAAATTCGGTGCACAGAGAATACAGTGTGATACAGTTTTCCTGTTGTACTGAGATATTTGCTTTGTGCTGAAGGCAGGCAAACAATAGTCTGCAATTCATAGAGATGGAGCCTGATAACAAAAAAATAAAAGCCCTGATACCCAGACATCCTTCAGTTGGGGAAATGAAAGCACAGTCTCTCCAGACGGCTACAATAAACCTTCCTTTCAGTCACTCTTCCTTTTGCTTTCACTTTGCTCTGTCTCTCTCATTCTCTGTTATCTTTGAGGTTTACCATACCAGAGAGAACAAAGAGATGTCTCTTTAATAATCCCCCAAATAGACCTCAAACCTCACTGCATCCCCTTTTTAAAAAAAATATCACAGAGATCTGCAGATGTACCAGAAAGTCTGTCAATATTGTAACTTTTATGGATATCTGGTATCCACAAGGTTCTGATCCAGGGTTTGGCACCTTTTAAAATTCTTCTTTGCCTACTGCCTTCTCAGTGGTGTCTCAACCTCCAACCCCAGCACCATCCCTCTGTTTCCTGTTTCATTGCACACCACCTCATATTTAAGGTCAGGTCTGGCCCACTATCACCATAGAATCAAAGGACTGGAAGGGACCTTGAGAGGTCATCTGGTCCACTCCCCTGCACTCATGGCAGGACTAAATATTATCTAGACCATTCCTGACAGGCGTTTGGCTAAGCTGTTCTTAAAAATCTCCAATGGTGGAGATTTCACAACCTTCTTAGGCAATTTATTCCAATGCTTAACCACCCTGACAGGAATTTTTTCCTAATGTTTAATCTAAACCTCCATTGCTGCAATTTAAGCCCATTGCTTCTTGTCCTATCCTCAAGGGTTAAGAAGAACAATTCTTCTCCTTCCTCCTTGTAACAACCTTTTTTGTACTTGAAAACTGTTACCATGTCCCCTCTCAGTCTTCTCTTTTCCAGACTAAACAAATCCAATTATTTCAATCTTCCCTCATAGGTCATGTTTTCTAGACCTTTAATCATTTTTGGTGCTCATCTGGACTTTCTCCAGTTTGTCCACAACTTTCCTGAAAAGTGGCCCCCAGAACTGGACACAATACTCCAGTTGAGGCGTAATCAGCGTGAAGTAGAGCGGAATAATTACTTCTTGTGTAATACATGACAAATATTTCTCCTGCTAATACATCCCAGAATGATGTTTACTTTTTTTGCATCAGCATTACACTGTCGACTCATATTTAGCTTGTGGTCCATTATGACCCCCAGATCCCTTTCCACAGTACTCCTTCCTAGGCAGTCATTTCCCATTTCATATGTGTGCAACTGATTGTTCCTTCCTAAGTGAAGTACTTTGCATTTGTCCTTATTGAATTTCATTCTTCTCACCATTTCTCCAGTTTGTCCAGATCATTTTGAATTTTAATCCTATCCTCCAAAGCACTTGCAACTCCTCCCAACTTGGTATCGTCCACAAACTTTATAAGTGTACTATGCCATTATCTAAATCATTGATGAAGATATTGAACAGAACCGGACCCAGAACTGATCCCTGCGGGACCCCACTTGTTATGCCCTTCCAGTATGACTGTGAACCACTGACAACTACTCTCTGGGAGTGGTTTTCCAACCAGTTTTACACCTACCTTATAGTAGCTCCATCTAGGTTGCATTTCCCTAGTTTGTTTATGAGAAGGTCATGTGAGTCAGTATCAAAAGCTTTACTAAAGTCTAGCTATATCACATCTACTGCTTCCCCCCTATCTACAAGGCTTGTTCAAGAAAGCTATCAGGTTGCTTTGACATGATTTGTTCTTGACAAACCCATGCTGACTGTTACTTACCACCCTATTATCTTCTAGATGTTTTCAAATTGATTGCTTAATTATTTGCTTCATTATCTTTCTGGGTACAGAAGTTAAGCTGAAGAGCCTTGTTGCCTCCCATACAAATATAGACCCTGATCCTTCAACTGCATACATGTTGGCAGATGCCTTGTGAATCCCATTATTTCAGCAGGGTTTGCTGTGCAGTTGCAGTTGCAGAATTGGGGGCATATTTAGGGTTATAGCACTGGATTTACATAATCTTTGGGAGAGGGAAGGGTGCAGGGCATAGGAAACATCTAAATTTCTCAAATGGGCTGGGTCCATCTGTGGCAGACACTTTCTTCACTAGACGTTCTCTCTTCCTTTATCTTCTGCTGACTCAGTCTCTACAGGGTTTATGTTAATCTGCCCTATGGTTCCCTGCCTTTGACTCCATGGATGATTATAATTCTAGTCATGCAATTTCAGACCCTTTCTTATAGAAGCACTGATAAATCTTTTCTTTTTTTCACTGAAGTAATTGTGGTCCCATCATTGTCCTTCAGGAGACCATCTCTTATCACCCTATGATGAGTTGTTCTGATCTTCTTGTAGCTTCTATTTTCTTCTCTGGTGTTTCTTCCACATTGACATAAGGATTTTTTATGTTCCTTTCCTCGTCAGGGTCTTTCATGACCCAACAGTTACAACTATATTTCTTCCTGTATTTCCAGCTTTCTTTATGCATTTCCTCCTTTGTCTCCTTTGCTTCATTACACATGTTGCTACTGTTCCCTCCATGCCAAATATCATACCTGCTTTCCTCTTTGTTGTTTCATTTGATTCCATTAGAGTTTATTTATTCAGTTTTCACTGGTATATTCTCAGTATTAGAAAAGCTGTATCTGTCTTTTTAATTGTTTGTATTAATTGAATGTATCTATTTTGGTAATATTTTGAATCAATAATCCTACAGACTCTGACTAGAGAACTTGCATTAGGGTGAAATT
Organism: Lepidochelys kempii; assembly: GCF_965140285.1. Classification (NCBI taxonomy): domain Eukaryota; kingdom Metazoa; phylum Chordata; order Testudines; family Cheloniidae; genus Lepidochelys; species Lepidochelys kempii. The sequence continues at coordinate 73,609,652 of NC_136389.1, forward strand.
GCTATGGCAACTTGTTCAAGATCAGTGGAGGGGAAAGAAAGGATCAATCCCTGTAATGTTGAAGTAGGATAGACCAATGTGACAATAGTAAATATTGTAGGAAATGGCCGTGCACAGTGGTTAATCTGTGCTCTTTCATTGCCAGATTTTTATTTATTGTAACATTTGGCAGCACAACAGATACAAAAACCTGCATTATATTCATTATACTCATAGATAGTAAGATTTTTTTTTTAATTTGTAAAAGCAAACAAAAACATGCAAAGCAAATTACTATTTTGCATCCTTTCCAATCTGCACTTGTTCAGCTCTCACCAGCTCAGCAGGCCACAGACAACGATTGCATATGTGTGCAAGTGCCAGGAAAGGTGCTTAGACCCCACTGATTTAATGGGACTAAAGCACATGGTTAAAGGTAAGCGTGTGCTTAAGTGTTTTCCTGAGGTTATTAAACTTTCGATCTCGGAATGACTTCAGCTGTAATTTACATGCATTGTGGAGGGGCTTTGTGAGAGAGAAGGATTAGTAACGTATGAAAACCAAAGAGGAAAAAAAGAAAATACATGCTAATGATGAGCCTAAGTCTTTGTATCTCTTCATGAATTCCTGGAGCAGGTCTAGTGTGTAGACAATGAATTCCAGAAATGATAAACTGAAACTTAGAAATTATGAAAAATGAATAGCTAATGAGATCAACTCTGAAGTTACATGAAAGTTAGAGAGCTGCTACAATGTTATATGTAGGCTTGGAAGGATTAGCTTTTTATCAGTAAAGATTGGTAAATGTTGATTTCACCATGCACACATGAATCAACAAAAAATATTTCCATCGATAATAACTGACACGGACAGACAAGCAAAATAGGGAAAATGCTGCTTGGGAACATCTTAGAGTTTGATTTAAGGATCTTTACTTTGTATATTGTGACACTGAACCTAGACCTCTGCCCAGTTTTGTGCAACTGTGAAAACTTAAATTGATAAAAATCTAAAAAAAGTGCTGGAGTAGGAAGAGGGTCCGAGACATAAGCCCTTGTATGAGAGGCCTGGTCTGAGGCAGGACCTGCTCACAGAATCTGGGAAGAACAGGGTTGATATTGCAGAAATACACATTCCTAAGAAGTGCTAGGCACAAAGTAGTCACACGAACACATCCCGATATCAAGTGGTACCAAAACATCCCAATATCAAGGATGGTACAAAACATTCCCCAAGGATAACAAAAGCACACGGACCCCACCTAAAAGAGAAGGTCAGGATGATAGTATGTAACTTGTTTATATCAGGACATAAACGTATCTCAGAGGGAGTATCTTTGGCCAGCCTAGGGAGCAGTGAAAAGTCCTGCCACTAACGGAGCTGCGTCCATTGTCATGGGCATACATGTCTTAGTATCTTCATAAAGTCTGCAGGTGCTATTACCATGCTTCGTCAACAATAAACCTGGCTGGGTGCCTTTGTACCTTAACGAATCTTGTGGTCATTGGGCAGTTCACTTCATGTTGGCTGTGCCAACTGTCTGCGCAGAGCTGGGACAGCACACAGGGAAAATACACACATGCAGCCAAACATCCATCCACACTGGTGACCCCCGACTACTGATCTGGTAAGTAAGCAAGCTGTCCTCTGCAGAAATCGTGATCTAACATGATAGAAAACCACAAGATAGGGAACCCCTTTAACCCTTCCCTGCAAATCCCCACACAGTGTAATAAGGTATGGGCATGCTGGGTTGCTAGCAAAAAGAGGTCCATATAAATTTTAAAAAATATAGTGGTGAAAGTATTGTTTGCTACTTTTTCCTTCTGTGCACTTACAAATAAACATCAATATTGTCAGTCAAAATTATTTTAAAAAAATAGAATTCTGCCCAGCCTGATTTGTCAGTTGGCAAGGATGGTCTTGTGGCTAAAACTAACAAAGCATGACTGACAGTCAAGAGATCTGAGTTATGTTCTCAACTCTACCATGGACTTCCAGCATGACCTTGGGTAGGGCGCTCGGTGCTTCATTTTCTCCATCTCCAAAATGGGAATAAGCCAACTTCACAAAGGTGGTTAGAGGCTGAACTCTTTGGTGTTAGCCCTTTTATAGCATTTTTCCACCTAAAGATGTCAAAACCCATTGCACAGTATTATCACCAGCTTTAAGATTAAACTTAGACTTACCCACATGACCCAACGTATGGTCTAGTAAACTCTTTGGGGCAGGGACTTCATCTTCTATATGTTCCTCACTTTTGTGTACTGAAAAAATGACATACTAATCAAAGAACCATGACAGGATCAGGAATAATGGGGATGCTCTGCTTGGCCTAGATCCAAGTTTAGAGTGGGTAGAAATCATGATTCAGATGCACCAGGAAAATTGGTGTGAGGGATAGAAAGTATGTGCATCAATGTGGTGAAGCTTACAGAGTACATGCTCTGAGTCCTCCTGGATTCAGTCAGGGTAAGGTGTCCATCACAGATCCTTTCCTCAGCACTCCCATTTAAAAAATTCACCCACTGTGGACAATTTATACCAGCGATACATAAGTATATCATTGTCAGAGCTCAGGACCCCCGATTCCTTATCATTTTCATCTTGTTTGCTCTTTCGTCTGGGCCTTTGGTTTTTACAGTTTCTTGGGCAGCTACTGTGACCATATCATGCCGCAAATCACATTTTTTGGCTGTTAATTATTGTGGTTTATGAATGGAGTCCTAATCCAAACCTGCTGAGTTCTTCACTTGTTAATCTGCTCTGATGCTCAGAGAATACGAATGGCCCTGGAACTAGAGAGCTCCTTACTGCTTATTTCAATGACAAAATATATGGCATGAAACTGATCAAAATCTCCTAAGTAATTTGGACCTCAGCTGGGAAAATGCAACACCATAGAAACCTATTTAAATTTTCTGCAGTTACATACATAATTGATCCATCATTTAAAAATTCAATGTGGGATCACCAGAACACATCATAAGTCCTCCCTCTGTCTTCAGCCATTTGCGTTTTCCAATTACATAATGTCACCAGTATAATTAATAGCATTAAACATTGATTTCATTTTAGTCATTACTCCTTTGTTTATTTAAGTGATTTTGGAGCGAATGTAGCTGTGAGTAAGACCCGGAAAGAGGAAAAGAAGATGGTATTTTATTTGTATGTTCGGTGACAAGGCCCACTGACACCATCTGTGTTGCTGGGTGTCACCTCAGGTCTTTTATCACATTGCATCAGATAGCGAGCAATGTGGCTGTCTAGCTGTGAGGGGATATGTCACAGCATGCTGGCCTAGGGCTCTGATTTTCACAAGTGCGACGCACCTGCTACTCAAGGGGAGTGGCCAGAATTTAGGACCTCTGAAAAACAAACCGTTAGACACTGGTTGGACGAGGCCCCCCGCACTCCCCACCACGTGGCATCTCCGGGCCAGATCTGTAAAATGCCGAGCACCTTTTGTAAGGTGCTGCACATCCAGATTCCCACGGACCTTAAACCAAGAATTAGGAGGCACCCGGATCACACTGTGGGCCTGCTACCTTGCTGCTGTGTTCCTTGTGCAGCTGTGTACTCCTACGCAAAGTGGGTGCAGATTGCTATCGCACTGGAAGTCTCCACTCAGTCATATTGCCGGTGGCTTTTGATACCCAGTTTGCTCCAATGCAAATGGCAATACAACATGCAAGGCAATGGAGAATCAGGCCTTTTGGGCCAGATGTTTAAAGATATTTTAGGTGCCTACCTCCCATGGATTTCAGTAGGAGTCAGGTGCCTAAATACCATTTAAGATCAGGCCCTTATGTTGTCATTGAGAAGAGCTATTCAGTAAAAATGGATTTCAGCTTGTTACAGTCCATCAGTACTACGTGGAGGGTAATTAATTTTAAGGGAACTTTCACTGCCTTTCCCAACCCAATTACTGGAATTTTTGGACATTCTTTATTCAGAACAACTCAGCACATCCCAGGCCAGTTCTAGTTACTCCTTGCTATAGGACCTCATATGGAACTGCACCTTTAATGTCCCCAAAGCCCAAAGGGGGTTCTCATAAGAAAATCTTGAGAAGAAAAAAGGGAGTTGCATTGTTAATATGGAAAAAAATGTTTTGTCACAGTAAGATCCTTCCATCAAATGATTTCAAAGTGCTTTATCTATTATTCCAATTTCACGGGAAACTGAGACACAGAGATATTAAATGCCTTCCTGAAGCTCACACAAGAAATCCAAAACAGATCTCCTGATTCCTAAACAGGGCTTTAGTCAAAAAATTATCCTTCCAACTCGTATTATGCTGCAGGAACTATATGAGAATCAAATGAGTGAAAATTAACAGCCAAGCTAAATGGGAGGAAGCATTACCTAGTGATTAGAGCAGATGGCTGGGAGTTGGGACTCCTGGCTTCTATTCCCATGCATGTTACAGACTTACTTAGTGACCTAGTAAAGTCTTTTTAAAAACGGCTATAAAAATGGGCATTATACATAACCGGTTTAATTTTTTAGTGGGTGCAAATATGCTTTGAGACCCTCAGATGAAAAATGCAAGATAAGTGGGAAGACATAATTGTTAAAGTACAAACCTCCATCAACTAAGTGACTTCTGGTGTTGTCATCCTCGCTCCACCCTGCCATTCGGAAAGGATGGACCCGGCCCCAAAATGAGCCCATCTCCATTTATGAAAGGGAACTGCCCTTTTCTAGGCAAACTTTTGTCAAGAAACGAGTCTGGGATTGCAGCTGTGACATTTCCTCCATCGGCCTCATCAATCAAAAAACCATGAAACACCATGGCACTCATGAATATTCAGGCCGCTGAGAGAAGGCCATTAGATACTGACCCAACACAAACCTTGTCCCATCAATCTGTTTCTGAATGAAGCCCAGGCAATGGCAACATCCTGTTGAAAGAGCCCACACAAAGCACTTTTGATTTGCTCGCTAACGTGGCCCTCGAGTAAGAAAATCAATCCAAACACAACATGACACATGCGTTTTATTAAGTCTGCGTTGTCGAGCCTGCATTATTTAATAGTGTCTCTGTTACAGCCTCTGCGAAGAGTTAAATCTCCTCAACAGAATCATGGATGGAGCTAGAATTAGTTAGGGAAAACTGGGTTACCTAGTATCTTCCTGCCATAAAGTAGTGATGTGCTGGATGAACTTCCAAATCTCCATCTTCGATAACCATCAGGTATCAGTTCAGATGCTTCTCTCCAGTCTGTTTGGTTGAGAAAGGAGGCTGGAAATGTCACAAGATTAGGCTTTCTTCGAGGAGATTTCCAGTATTTTCTGGGTCTGACTGAATACCTCAAGAGCCGCGTCTTCCCTGGTACTCCAGGACTTGTGGTTCTGGCCACAGCAGGAAATGCAAAGTCCCAACTTGGAAAGGACAATATCGATGACCAAATAGAACAAAAAATGACCTTTACTATTAAAAAAAATGTAGAGGTTTGAGTAAAGGTTCAGGTCAGTTCAGTTATTTGACCTTGCCTGACGTATTATTTTATAAGATATGCAAATTCCCTTTGGCTCACAGGCTCTCTGATAGTTTAACCTGTCAAACCTCTGCTCCTTAATTGCATTAAAAATGGGACTGATCAAGCAAGTCAAATACTGAAAGTAAATCTACATTGAATAATCTCTAACTGCTAAGAAGACCCCATCAATAGCTAGCAGAAGGACCAGTCCTGCAAACACTTCCCCCAGATCATTGGCTACAACCAAGGAGTACACAGTGCAACTCAGGAGTGGTGGTGGGGCATGTACAATGGTAGCTTGTAAAGCCACCGTTGTATTGCACCAAGTCAGGCCCCTAAAATATGTTGGCACAGCCTGAAACCTCAAGGGGCTGATTCAGCAGCTGCAGCCCTGCAATGGGTTGATCTCCTATGGCTGGCTGCACTGACTCTAAAGCAGCTTTGCACCATGGTGCAGGACAAAGCAGCTACAATGCAACCTACAATCTGGGCCTCTGACTACTGGGCATGGTTGGTGGCTCATTTCAATGGAATTACTCAGGGTGAAAAGTAGAGTTTGGAGGGAATTTTCCAACTAAATGGGTATTTTTAGGTCAGAAAATGATTAATTTAAACTGAAGTTGTCCCCAGGAAAAGGTCAGTTTTGACAAAATCTTTTACTTACAATTTTGAAAACAAAGTTTCCAAATGGTCAAAGTTTGATTTCAACATGAAAAATTCTGGTTTTTGGGGTTTGAAACGGTTGCCCAAAGCCATTGTTTTTTGAGATTTTTGAACCTAAACTTGCTCACAGGGGGCAGATCCTTGTAGTGTGACCCCTGTAATCCTTAGTCTATGGGAAACACTCATTATCTTACTGTAGCACTTAGCTAAGGTTAGTGCGGTGCTTTGAAGAAGGACAGTGCTATGTAAGTGTTGTGTGTTCTTATAATCTGAGCTGGCACCAATAAATCTTCATGTAAATTAAAATCTTAGCCTGTCTTTCTTTTTGGTTCTGCTGGGACTCTGTGTCTGCTCTGCATCTCACTCCAAGTCAATTAATGAGGTGGTGCGGGGATCTAGGATGGTCAGGGATGGGAGAAACGGAAGAGGCCAAGCTGAGGGTTGGATGAAGATTCTCCTTCCCCGTTCCCAGTAGAGCTTCCCTTGAACAGTTAATTCAGACCCAGGCTATGCTAATTTTTTGCTCTTGTCCCCTCCCCTCCGTGGTGGGGATTAGAAGGGAGGTTCCCAGGGCAGCCACTTGGGGGGAACCCTGCTGGCTGCTGCTAGGAAGCCCTGGGTTGAAGGGATGGAGACAGCGGATTTGAAGTCAATGGGAATGCAGGATGCTCAGCGCCTCTTAACAGACAGTCAGCCCCGTGCAGGAGGCTAAAGTATCAGGCCCTAGCAGAGGAGTCTTCATGTGTGCAGTCGTGTGATACTGCAAATAAAAAAAGTTTTATTCTTCCCCTTGCAAGAGTGCTTCTCCCCAGCTACCGTGGCTGAAAGCTGCAGTGGAGAGCGTGTTGATTCAGACTCACTCAGACCACGCTGAGAAGCACAGGAGTAGTGGGGAAAACCAGAATCTGAAAAATGGAAATGAAACTAAGGCTCGAGGGACTGGAGAGAGACAAAGTTAGCAGAAGACCCGTTAGTAACAGTTTGGTGGTTTATGTTGTTTCGGGAATCATTTGTAACACTGCAGCAATGCCATTCCTGTGCAGATTCCATTAGTTTTATATCATCTACTTCCACGTGCTGTTGATTCATACGCCCTGCTTTTCTTCGGGGTTTGTACGTCTCCATTACATTTCCCTGCAGTTCCAGGACTAATAGCTGTGCTTTTTGGAGTGCAGCAGTGAAGGTGGCGTGCACATTTCCATGTTATAAAACCTCAGCCCAAGCAGTCATTGTTTTAATCTCCTGACAAATGTAGAAATAAAATCAATCTGCTGGTAAGTTATAGAAGATAAAAAGGAATTGATAGATGGGCTTCCTTTACAGTCTTACCATTCCAAATGACCTTGAGTTTCACAATATAATTCTGCACATCCTTAGCCCATATAAGTTTAAAGTGTACATACGTCTCTGGTCTAAATAGGGAGGGTATCCAGAGGGAAGAGGAGGGGAGCAGTGAAATGGACTCTGCCTCATGACTAGAAGGTTGGAGGTAATAATTATTTTCATTTATATAATAACCTAGCCCTGTTTTATCTGGATGAAATTAACACCTGTAGCGCACAAGGCCTATGCACTACTTAAATCCAGATTAAGTCCTATTTTGAGGATTCAGGTGATTCACAGGTCATGTGCAGGGCCTCTGCACAGGGGAAAATTCCACCCTAGATGCATCATTATTAATCATGTTTATTACAGTAGTACCTAAGGACCAACCAATATCATTGCCCTGTTGTGCTGAGCACTGTACCAACACAGAACAGTAGGCACTCCCTACCTCAGTTTACAATCTCAAGATAGACACAGGCAGGGGAAAGGGGTAGAACACACAGGCAGAGGAACAATGCGATCATGTTAGTTCTGCACACACAAAAAATTTTAGTTGGTTTTAGTTGGGTGGGGGCAAACTTCATTTAGAATAAAATAACATGTAAAAAATAAATGCATACCCTGGTGTATGCATTGTTTGCCTATTATCGCACCTTGACATTCCCAGGGGTTCAACCTTTGCTGGAGGCACGGGCTATTTTGTTTCCAATTCAGATACTGCCTGTTACAGAATATATGTGCATATACACACACGCTCACCCATGCACAAACACGGTGATCGCTTTTCCTGAGACTTTATTTTTGTTCTTTCTCATGCTGTTTTCCTTTCATCTGGAACAAGCCATTGAAGCATACGCTTGCTCTTTGGCTATAGCAAATATGAGACACAATAATAATAATAATAATAAACTATAATTAAAATATTATTCTGGCTTCTTGCAAATCTTCGCATATATTACTTAGTGTTTGCTGCCTGCTTGGTGTGAGAAACGGGAGCTGAGGAACCAAAGAGAGATACAGAAGGAGCCATTTGTAAAATGCAAGCACGAGGCACAAATGGATGCTTGATTTTTTTACCCCTCGATTTCATTTCAGTGACGTCCCTTATTCACTAGCACAGATGTGGAGTGTCTCCTTTCTATTTTTCAATTGGACAAGATGGCAAACAGTTTCTCCTAATCAGGTGACTGATGAATGTCACCAGTTTGGCACAGCTCCCAAAGTTAGATTTTTTTTTTTTAAATTAGCAGTCAGATCTGTTACTTTGCTTCCATATTGGCCATGTAGTGACAAAGTTCTGAGGAAGGAAATATTTTTAGGAAAGAAAACAATGAGAATGGTTCCTGCCTCTAAGTGATATATGGGGTTTACTTAGCTCCTACTGTTTCCTGAAAGGGCACTCTGGAGAGTAAATTACTCTCGTTAATGGTGGCTAAATATATGCTCCTAAAATAGCTCATGTCCTATTGTTAATAAATAATCTGCAAACATGTCATCTTTCTTGGCTTTTTCAGTATATTTGGGAGCCTACACATTTTTTGTGATGCAACTCCCTCCTGGACCCCGATATTTTTTAACTCCCCTCCCCCCCCCGTGCAAATAAATATACATTTTTCAGCTAGGGCCCAATCCCAAAGCTACTGCAATCAATGTAAAGGTGCCCATTGATTTCAATAGGGTTTGGACCATGCCCGTGAAAAGGATATAAGCAGGGATCACAGGCCTCCGGACAAATTGTCACGTACACCATTTTTTTAAATGTCTCCCCACGTGACTTTAAAATCTCAGGTTTCAGAGTAGCAGCCATGTTAGTCTGTATTCGCAAAAAGAAAAGGAGTACTTGTGGCACCTTAGAGACTAACACATTTATTCGAGCATAAGCTTTACGAAAGTTTTACCTCACGAAAGCTTATGCTCAAATAAATGTGTTAGTCTCTAGGGGGTCACAAGTCCTCCTTTTTTTAAAATCTCAGGGTCTCTATGGCTTAGGCTGCAGCATGGTCTTACAATCTCGGACTCAGACCAGTAAAATGCATTAGCTTATGGAAGCCACGTATACTGGATGAACCAAGGTCAAACAGCTGTCAGCTTTCGGCTTCCGACAATATGGGACTTGTTGATGCCAAAAGAGATTGCAGGTTTTAAATACAAGCAAGAAAGGGGATTGTTTTGATCTATGGCCTCCAGGTGGCCAGTAAAGATGAATACATCTCAAAACCAAAGAGACTTTTTAGTTTATTACTGACTGTGCCCTAGACTGAGCATTTTTCTCTAGCCCGGTGGAGTGAGTGGAGCCCGCCTGCACTGGCCCAGGAAGAGCGCAGGGAATTCATTTTGCTGCTGCCTTTGCCCCAGCCACATCCCCTCCCATCCCAGAGTGGACCCCTTTCCTCATCTCCACTCTGGAGATGGCTCTTCCCAGAGCTGGGAATCGGACCGGCAGGGATGGGCTGTTGTGGAGGTGCCCCTTCTCATGGCACTGTTCTCTTCTGCTTCCAAAGCACAGCGGAGAAGTCTGTGGCTACAGAGGCCGAAGGCCAGACTTCATTTTGGGAAGGTGGATTCTGGATGGCTGGGGGCAGTATGGACTGTCGCTGGCTGGAACTTACAGCAGGCTCTCATTGCTGTGTCCTGTAATTTTAAACCCCAGCAAAGAAATGACACACCCAAAATAACACAACAAAGGGTGACTTTACAGCAGCAGGAAAATAGGATCTGGGGAAGGAAAGAATTAGGGTTGAATACTAAGTATGAAACATCAACAAATCAACCAATTCCCCACCTCCCAATACTCACACCTCTTCCCCACCCCGAAACATCCTCCCTGGAAGATGGTAGGCTGGGGGTGAGTCCAGAGATGAATGCTGCAGCACTGTGAATGTTGGCCAGTTAAATCAAAAATGTTCCCCATTGTGTCTTAGGTGGGAAAGGTCCTCTCCTGGCTCCCTAGTCTGGAGTCCTATGGAGGTCTCAGCTGGCTCGTGGTAGCTGGCACTGGGTTGGATCACTGCCACTCTGGATGCTGGTCTATACAGAGCTGCAGCTGCCTGACCCAGGCACTAGATTCTAGAGCAGTTCAATGACTCCCTTTGTGGGGAGACGGAGTTAACCAGAGACTCCCTGAACCATCCTGTTTCGCCCTCAGCTCCAAACCCAAAGCTCAGAACTGAAACTAAACTAGTCTCTTTTCCTCCGAATCAGGTTGACCCTCCCACTAAGGGGCTGAGCAGCCCTGGCTCATCATTGGCGCAGCAAATTGCTCGACCATATCACCTCCATGCAGCAGCCTCCCTATTGGCCAGAGCAGGAGTTTCTAGTCCATTTTGTCCCAATTCCTGACTCCAAGCCAGGTGGGAAGTGGTGCCAGAAGGCTCTGGACTGGTAGCCATTAGTGCTGTAGTCCAAAGGGTAGGACCCCCCTAAAGGCTCAGTCTGGAGTTCCAGGAGCTAGCAAACTCCAAGTGGTAGTTATACAATGCTACTGGTGTGAGCGGTAGGGTGATACCAAGAATTACTGAGAGTACAATCTGTTAGGGTTACTAACCCTCTAGGATTGTCCTGCAGTCTCCAGGAATTAAAGATTAATCTTTAATTAAAGATTATGTCACGTGATGAAACCCCCATGAATACGTCCAAACAAAACTGGCAACCCTACAATCCAAAGAGAAGATAAAACCAAAATCTCAAAATTATCATTTTTGCAGATGTTGAGTCTTCTAATGGGCTGTTCCCTGTTAATCCCTCACTGATATGAAACGACGAGGACCGTAAATGCTAGTCACCTTAGAATAATACAATGAATAAAATAGCAGGTCATGTGCACAGCTCTAGTTTAAACTCATCTAATTGTAGTAAAGCAGTACTGCAAAGGGGAAGTGGCTGACATATGAGAGGCCGTGAACCTCGGAGAACCTGCTTTAGTTCTGAAAAATGGCCAAATCTTTAGGTTCTTCTCAGGAGTGCCAATCTTCCTGGGTCTGAATAGCAGGGCTTCCTCATGAGACGTCTCAAGGCATTGCTGGTCTAATTGGATTCCGGAACAGGATCCCTCATGGTATTTGGCACAGTGGCCACTGCTTACTACTCTAACCACTGTCGTCTCTGTTAGGTTGTGCTCCCCTTGGTCTGTTTGTTGCATCCACCTGTTGTCTCTGCTCTTATGCTTGGCTTATAAGCTCTTTGGAGCAGGGGGACCATCTTTTTGTTATCTGTGTTCAATGCCTGATCTTTGATTTTGTTCTAGGTGCTACCACAATACTTATCATCACTTATAACAGCTTTCCCTCTTTTTCCCAGATGGAAATGGGAAGTTCAGAGGCCGCAATGAAATGTAATAAAAGGGGAAGAGTTTACCTGGATCCCAAAAAGATTCAGATTCAAAAGGTTCAGGATCAGGCTAAGTTTTTGGCTTCGTTTTTATTGTTCAAAATGGCTTTGCCCATCCCTAGTGATCCTAGTCTTTGAAGGTGCTGTGTGTTGTGGCCTTGCACAGCAGCTTTTAGACCTGTAAAATGATTGATTGCCGCAGTCTGGTTTGCAAATCTCCCAGGATGACACACTTGGAAATGAGCTGCGTTCCTGGTGAAATATTTTAAACCAATCAAATAATACCCCTTTTGTTTATAATTTAGTTACACTCTGAGCAGTAGAAATAGATAGTTGAGAGTTCATCCAATATCTAATACTGTAGGTATCCTCCAGCTCTTCCTTCTGTGGAAAGGGTCTACTTTTAAGAAACAACGGACCTGATTCACTTCTGCGTCACTCCAGGTTTACACCCAAATCACTAGTTATACCAGCATAAACCTGGAGCAATGCAGTGCCCAGTCAGGCTGTCACAGGTTCACTCACCACACTGTCCCCTCCTGCTGGCTATTTTGGGAATTAGCTCTGCTCAGCAGGTGTGCCCTCTGGTGGTGGTGGCTCTCCCATCCTTGTGTCCACCTGCAGACCCACTGCAGTTCCAGTCTCTCTAGCTCTGCTTTGTGGCACAGCCCTCCGGCAGTGTCACAATCCGGGTTCCCTCCTTCCGGGAGACTCCTTCCGCAAGTCTTGCCACTCCTCGCAGCGGCTTGGCAGTCCACAGCCTAGCGGGGCGGGGGGGGGGGAGGCCTACCCACTGCTCTGGATCCCAGCCCAGGGACCCTGTAAACAACAGCTTCCTGCTGCCCCTCCTTTCTTTCTCCACCAGTCGGTCTCAATCCCCTGGGCCACTTCCCTGGAGCCCCAGCCCCAGCACTTTCAGCTCCTGCTCCTGGCTTCTTCACCTTCTTCCCAGGGCCTTGGGTCTGCAAGTCCTAGCAGCCCTGTTCACTGTGCTAGTTCTGCAGCCCGCTAGGAAGCCAGTCAGCTACCTTGGGTTCCCTGCAGCAGACTGACTTGCTCTGGCCTGCAGCTTCCTTTTATATGGGCTGGCTGGGCCCTGATTGGCTGGTTCAACTGCCGCCCTAATTGGCCACAGCCACTGCCCTAACTGGCTGTTTCCTTGTAGCCTTCCAGGCTGGGTTTTAACCCTATCAGGGCCAGGGCAAGGCAGACGCCCCATCGCACAGGCCTAATGTAGGTGCATCTGTATGACGTATACATATTTATTACATAGTAGGACCACAATCTAATAGTTACAGCATGAACATGATGATCAGGATGCCTGGATTCTATTCCCTGCTCTAGCATGGCCATATTGTGTGATCTTAAGCCAGCCACTGAACCTTTCTGTGCCTCAGTTTCCCAAGCTGTAAAACAAGGACAATACTGCTCACCTGCATAACAGAGGAGTTTGTACAAGTTAATTAATCTTTGTAAAGCAATTTTGGATCCCCAGATGAACTGTTCTCTCTCTCTCTCTCTCTCTCTCTCTCTGTCAAGAAGATTGGAGGCAAATTGCATTTGTGCCTGCATCCTCAATGATCAGCATGAGGAAGCTGGTTTCTTTGCAGAAATTTCCCATGCTGCCGTGTGTGTTAATTATTATTAAACTGAACATGCATGCAGTTACCAGCGACATATCCCATTTCTTTAACTTTGCTGTCAATGTCTCCATTATTTATTTATTTTTAATTGTCTTTCCCAGTTCCCAGACTGCCAGGAGATAACATAATTTAGCATAACACAGAAGCTAGGGGAAGTGGACCCAGAGGCCTGCGTGTGGGTTTGTTCCTCAGAAAACTTCAGGAATAATGACTCTCTTGCTGGTGGAGTTAACTCTGTAGCTGTTTAATTTGGACAAAATGTTGGTAATTGGGACAAAAGGTAGATCGTGTCAAACCAACCTGATCTCCTTCTTTGAGAAGGTAGCAGATTTTTTAGACAAAGGAAATGCAGTGGATCTAATTTACCTCGTTTAAGTAAGGCATTTGATACGGTTCCACATGGGGAATTATTAGCTAAATTGGAAAAGATGGGGATCAATATGAAAATTGAAAGGTGGATAAGGAACTGGTTAAAGGAGAGACTACAACGGATCACACTGAAAGGTGAACTGTCAGGTTGGAAGGAGGTAACTAGTGGAGTTCCTCAGGGATTGGTTTTGGGACCAATCTTATTTAATCTTTTCATTACTGACCTTGGCAAAAAAAGCAGGAATGTGCTAATAAAGTTTGCAGATGATACAAAGCTGGGAGGTATTGCCAATACAGAGAAGGACTGGGATATCATACAGGAAGATCTGGATGACCTTGTAAACTGGAGTAATAGTAATAGGATGAAATTTAATAGTGGAAAAGTGGAAGGTCATGCATTTAGGGATTAATAACATGAATTTTTGTTATAAGGTGGGGACGCATCACTTGGAAGTAACAGAGAAGGAGAAGGATCTCAGAGTATTGGTTGATCACAGATTGACTATGAACCGCCAATGTGATATGGCTGTGAAAAAAGCTAATGTGGTCTTGGGACGCATTAGGCGAAGTATTTCCAGTAGAGATAAGGAGGTATTAGTACCATTATACAAGGCACTGGTGAGACCTCATCTGGAATACTGTGTGCAGTTCTGGTCTCCCATGTTGAAGAAAGATGAATTCAAACTGGAACAGGTACAGAGAAGAGCTACTAGGATGATCCGAGGAATGGAAAACCTGTCTTATGAAAGGAGACTCAAAGAGCTTGGCTTGATTAGCCTAACCAAAAGAAGGCTGAGAAGAGATATGATTGCTCTCTATAAATATATCAGAGGGATAAATACCACGGAGGGACAAGAATTATTTAAGCTCAGTATCAATGTGGACACAAGAACAAATGGATATAAACTAGCCATCAAGAAGTTTAGACTTGAAATTAGATGAAGGTTTCTAACCATCAGAGGAGTGAAGTTCTGGAACAGCCTTCCAAGGGAAGCAGTGGGGGCAAAAGACCTATCTGGCTTCAAGACTAAGCTTGATAAGTTTATGGAGGAGATGATATGATGGGATAGCCTAATTCTGGCTATTAATTGATCTTCAACTATTAGCGGTAGATATGCCCAATGGCCAGTGATGGGATGTTGGATGGGGTGGGATCTGAGTTATTACAGAGAATTCTTTCCTGGGTGTCTGGCTGGTGAGTCTTGGCCACATGCTCAGGGTTTAGCTGATCACCATATTTGGGGTCGGGAAGGAATTTTCCTTCAGAGCAGATTGGCAGAGGCCCTGGGGTTTTTTTGCCTTCCTCTGCAGTGTGGGGCACCAGTCACTTGCTAGAGGATTCTCTGCATCTTGAAGTCTTTAAACCACGATTTGAGGACTTCAATAGCTCAGACATAGGTTAGAGGTTTGTTACAGGAGTGGGTGGGCGAGATTCTGTGGCCTGAATTCTGCAGGAGGTCAGACTAGACAATCATAATGGTCCCTTCTGACCTTAAAGTCTATGATTGTTTAGAGCGAGTGACATGGTTTGGGAGATGGAAGAAGGTAATGGTGGCAGTAGATGGCAGACAGAAAGAGCCTGTTAAATTAGAAAGCTGACACTTCTGAAAGAAGATTATTAGCAAATCAGGGAAACTTGTGCTCATTTAATGCTCTCTGATGTGGGCAATTTAATTATGGCTCAACAGACAGGGGAAAATAAAGCAGCCGAACACTGTTGATGATAAATTAAAAATAAACTAAAAATAACAAGCTGGGAAAAGGCAGGAACTGGAACTTTCATCAGGTCCGTGCCTGTTCTAACAAGCTCCGATATCCTCCGAATACTTAAACACAACCATAGAACTTACCAGTGTTTGTGCTCCTTCCTGTTGCTTATTTTCCTACAGGTAAAAGACAAAAGGTCATCAAGCCAGGTAGTTTGCCAAGGTAGTTAAACTGCAAAAATCTTTATCCAGGAAAAGAAAACCTAAGAACAATGTATCCCTAGGAATGGATTAAATTTTTTCTAAAATTACCCAGAAATATTAATGCTGCGTGTGAGGGAATTACCACAAGAATTAGTATGAGATTATGTAATTGTCCATTTTAACAAGAACCAAATTTATGCTGTCACTGAGCAAAGAAACCACACTATATTAAAGCATTGCTGTTACTGTCATGTACTTCTGTACCAGATATGGACTGGTCACCAAGCTTCTTTATACACACCAGCTGTGTTTATTGTAAGATCCTTTAATGCTCTGCCAGGTATGGCTAAGATGCTTTTAAATAAGGTATTTTACACAGTGGCTGAACAGTATAATGCAGTTTAGCATTCCACTACATCTTCCCCTTTAAATTCTGCATCCCTACCATTTACAATAACACACTATCATGCTGTCTTTGAAGTTCAGTATGTATCAGTCTGTTAAGTGTCTCCAAATCGTACTGGTTTTCTAATTACATGACCAGAACATGCAACACTTGGTCATCTGGCTGTCTGTTAGTTGCAATGACTCACTGTGGTTGGCTTGGACTCCTTGAGACTTCTTCATCTGCCATCCGTAGAATTTGCTCTGTTGATTGTTCTTTCTGAGGAACACACGGTAGATGTCGACGATTTCTGTTGAACTCTCCACTGTCGGACTTGATCACATAGGATCTGGGTGCTGAATTTTTTTTCTTTACGACAGTGAGAACTGTCCATACTTTTTCTCCATCCAATTTGATATAAACATGGTTCTAGATGTGGCAGTTCTCTAGCTGAGTGACGTCTGTTCTAAAAGTGTTTGTAAGTTCTTTTAGCCTTTTGATCCAGTTTGGGTACTCTCTTCATGTGTGGCAGCTTTGGAAACAGTTTCTTTTCCAAAGTTGGAAAAGTAGTGCTGAGTTGTCTTCCCATCAGGAAGTGTGCTCAACTACATCCAGTGGCTGCTATCGGTGTTGATCTGTAACTCAGAAGAGCAAGGAATGGATCTGCCTGCTGTAGGATTTTCTTGGCTATTTGTACAGCTGTGTCAGCCTCTCCTTTCACATGTGGGTAATGTGGGTTGCTAGTAATATGATCAAAATCATATTTCATTTGGGATGACTTAAATTCTGCTGCAGTGAATTGTGGTCTGTTATCCATCACCAGTTGTTCTGGAATACTGAAGTGAGCAAAAGTGCACTTCAATTTCTTGATAACATTGCAACATGTTACGTCTGTCAAGTACATTATTTCTATATACATGGAAAAACAGTTCATGATGACCAGGTAATGATGTCCTCTGAATTCACATAAATCTGCAGCTAGTCTCTTCCAAGGTCTGTCAGGTAGAGGTATTTGTTCACTGCATGGTTCAGAATCGTCTCTTAAGTGGATTTGTACTGGATTGCCTCTCAAAAGTCCTATATCATCAAATCCTCCATTGAGTTCTTCCACCTTTTTCACTGGGCCCATCATGGCTGCCACGCTGCAGCTGAGAAGATTATTCGTCTTTGACCCTTTGACCACATGCATTCTGAATGCATAGCTTTTGTCTTTGTAAGATGTTTCTGTGGTGGACTGGCTCATGCAGTTCAGAATGTCTCCGGTAACTTCAGCTCTGGGAGCGATGAAGGTAATTGTAAATCCCTTCTGAGATGCCTGTGACATCAGCTCCTGAGTCAATTTTAAAGTCAATAGTCTTGCCAAGAATATTCAGTTTCACTCTCCAGGCAAGATCTATCTCATCACAAGTGATAGATCCCAGAAACAATGGCTCTTGATTGTCTGTAATATGAGTCAACTCCCTGACTGTTTTGATGTGGCAAACAGCTGCAAAATGTGCATATTTTGTGCATATATTACACCACGTACCTCTGGCTGGACATACATCAACTTGTGGGATGTGAGTTTTTTCACACCATAGGCTGGAATTTGTCCCTCTTTTCCCGGGAGTTCTCTCCCCTTGTCTCATGGTTTTATGATAATGACTTCTAACACTCTAGTGTCTGTTTATAGCCCCTAAAGAGACAAGATGGGTGTAATATTTTCATGTTTTGTATTTCCAAAAATCACAGTTTTCAGCCAGCATATGCAGAGTGCTTATAAAACATTCAATATTTCCCCCTGGTTTTTGAATTCTATAATGGAAACATGCTTTTTCATAAAACAAATTTCTCTGAGGTATAAAGCATGCACCAAACATAGCCATTTCATAGTCATCTTTGTGACAGTCTTCAGTAAAGTCAAAGGATTTAAAAATATGCTCTGCTTGTTTCTCCACAGAATAAATTAAAGACAATGCCTGCATATCTCCAGTTTCTTAGTGCAGCTTGGTAGCAATGCAAAATCTTTGCAAAATATTTTAAACTGTTTCCGGTCTGTCCATTTTGAAGGTTTGTCAAAGCTGAAGGTCTCTGGGGCATTAAAGAGTGGCATGTTAATGAGATCCTGCCACCTCTGTGGTTGTTTCTTGTGTCTGCAGCCATTGTTGCTGTTCATAGACTTTAAGGCTAGAAAGGACCATCATGATAATTTAGTCTGACTTCCTGCATATTGCAGGACACAGAATCTCACCCACCGGCTCCTATAATAGACCCCTAAACTGTGGCTGAGTTACTGCAGTCCTCAAATCATGGTTTAAAGCAGGGATCGGCAATCTTTGGCACGCAGCACCCTTGCGGGCCGGGCCGGTTTGTTTACCGGCAGCCTCTGCAGGTTATGCAGATCGCAGCTCCCACTGGCCACGGTTCACCGTCCCAGGCCAATGTGGGCTGCGGGAAGTGGTGCGAGCAGAGGAATGTGCTGGCCGCCGCTTCCTGCAGCCCCCATTGGCCTGGAATGGCGAACCGCAGCCAGTGGGAGCCATGATCAGCCTAACCTGCTGATGCTGCAGGTAAACAAACCGGCCTGGCTTTCCAGGGGGCTTACCCTGGAGGGCTGCATGCCATAGGTTGCCTATCCCTGGTTTAAAGACTTCAAGTTAAAGAGAATCCACCACTTACACTAGTTTAAACTTGCAAGTGATTCATGCCCCATGCTGCAGAGGAAAGTGAAAAAAAAAAATCCAGGATCTCTGCCAATCTGAGCCGGGGAAAAATTCCTTCCCAACTCCAAATATGGTGATCAGTTAGACCCTGAGCATGTGGGCAAGCCCCACCAGCCAGACACCTGGGAAAGAATTCTCAGTAGTAACTCAAAGCCCTCCCCATCACTGACCATGGGGGATATTTGCTACTAGCAGTCACAGATCGGCTACATGCCATGTACGTGAAATCTCATCATACTATCCCCTCCATGAACTTATCAAGCTCAGTCTTGAAGCCTGTTAGGTTTTTTGCCCCACTGCTCCCCTTGGAAGGCTGTTCCAGAACTTCACTCCTCTAATGGTTACAAACTTTCACCTAATTTCAAGCCTAAACTTGTAGATGGCTAGTTTATAGCCATTTGTTCTTGTGTCCACTTTGGTGCTTAACTTAAATAACTCCTCTCCCTCCCTGGTATTTATCCCTCTGATCTATTTATAGGTAGCAATCATATCTCCCCTCAGCCTTCTTTTGGCTCGGCTAAGCAAGCCAAGCTCCTTGAGTCTCCTCGTAGAAGGTAGGTTTTCATTCCTTGGATCATCCTAGTAGCCCTTCTCTGTTTCTGTTCTTTGTTTATTCCTGACACCATGTCATGTATTTCTGTACCAGCGATGGACTGGTCACAGAGCTTGCTTATTATACACACCAAATGTGTTCGTCATAAGATCCTTTAATGCTCTGCCAGGTATGGCTGAGGTTAATTTAAATAAGGTATTTTACACACCTCGTGGCTGCACTGAATAATACTGTTTAGCATCCCGCTACAGCTGCTGCTAGTGAATGAAATACAAGCCACTTTTCTGCTTGTTGCTAGGTGTTAGACCCGCAACGGTCCAAATTAGTGCCTGGCCATTGGTTCAATATACTCAGATTGAAAAGGGCAATGAATATCTTCGCCGTGATTACGTAGCCATCTATCTGAATTCTGCTAGTATTTCAATTTAGTCTTTTCAAAATACATAGATTAGGGGTTTGATCCAATGTCCATTGAAATCAGTGAGTCTGTCCATTGATTTCAGTGAGCTATGGATGAGAATTTAGGAAAGTAACAAAATTATGCATACAACATAATAAAATGTCTTGCTTATTTATTATTCCCTTCATTTGAGGAGCTCTGAGTCTTTTTAAAAACTGGGTGACTATTTTAAAGATGGGAAGACTGAACAACAGAGAGGTCAAGTGACTTGCCTGAGCTCACAAACTGAATCAGCAGCACTATCAAGATCCAAACTCATGTCACTTGTGTCCCACTGCAATCACAGGAAAGCTCTGCCTGCCATTAGAAAAACACCATCTTTTTGTACCTATTCTTTATGAGATGACATTGGCTTTCCTTCTGAACAGAGATTTTCACACAATTTGAGACATTTCCTCCTCCCTGTGTTTGTCTCTACACAAGAACACTTGGGGGCATTCAGTGCTGGGTGACATTTTATACACCATTTTATATCACTGGCAGTGTACCTTTCACTGATATTTGCTACCTCCTCTGGGGATGGGCACTTGCTTTGATTTCTCTTTTTCTGAAAAGGACGTGTGTCAACACGATGCCACCAGAGCTGAGGTTATCCTCTCAGATGCTGGCTGGCTTTGTTTGAAATTTCATCAGGATGCTGTTCTTGAAATGAAGTTGCATCTTTGTGGGAATTAGCTCTGTTTGCAAAACCATTCATGAATTAAATCTTGCATAATCAATGACAGTGTTATAGTTATAGACATTCCAAAGGGCTTTACAAACTCTGTGTGTGTGGTGTGTGAGTGTACTCTACATGTGTGTGTGTGTATAAGAATTAGTTCATTCCTCAGAGAAATTCAGCCACCTCCAGGGCGGAATTCTGCTCCCTCTCAAATCTATCTAGCTACATTCTCATACTGTGCTTTGCAAATACACAGACTCCCCTCTTTCCTCTTCCCCCACAGCTTTACATTATCCACTCAAAACAAATGATGCCTCCAACCCTTGAATTCATTTACAATATTTTCAAAGCTTCCTGTACAGAATATTGTGTTTGGATTTTAATTTACCTCAGTACTAGTTCCCACCCCATCATGCTGATGTGGATTACCTTTGGAGGAAGGGGAAAAAAAGACAACCAAAAAACAAACTAAAAATCACCATGTTTTTATCCAAATTTCGGCTTGTTTGGTTTTTTTATACCCAAGCGTCTTCACACTAAATTTAAACAGATCCTCATCCTACTCATTGAGAGATCGTGACCCACTTTAGCATTTTTATACTCTGCAATAAGATCCCCAATTCTGCCTTTTCTCCAGAATGTAAAGGATGGAACCCATCTCCCCCACAGCCCATCACAGCCAAGACTTTCCTTTGATCAATTTACCAGCTCTATTCTGCATCTCAAGATATTTCATCAGATGTTCATAAACCTCTGTCAGATCTGGGTGGCATCCTGGCCTCAGTGAAGTCGATGTGAGTTTTGCTATTGACTTCAATAGGGTCAGGATTTCACCTGTAGTGGTTAAGTATAGAGGGTATGTCATTGCTGCTTCAAAATTCAACAGGGTTAGTCAAGTTGACACTGAGGCATCAACATCAACCGTCTTACGCACCTAAATATACATGCTTTGACCTTGGTAATGGGAGAGCAAGTGCCAGCTGGAATGATTTGCAACTTATTATTCAAAAGTTTGTGTTCCTGGATGACTGTGGGACACCAACTAAAGCACCTTGAGAGACTTCAGAGTCCAGGTAACTCCCTTCATGGGGCAATAGCATTTGTCGGTGATAGCACTGGTACTCATCCATGGAGTTTAGAGCTCTTCCCTCACTCTATGAATTGTCCATGAGCAGATCACAATTTGTTGTGGTGGTTTGTGATCTGAAATTGTTCGACAAGTACTTTTTTCAAGCACGTTTCAGTCTCTGGTCTGCTCATACTGGATTTGCTGTGAGAATTCATTCAAGTCTATGAGATTTGAAAGATGATACCCAAGCCAAGTGACTGCTCACCTGAGGGCACCTATATGCTGCACGAGCCTTTTGGTGGCATGTAGAGTGTAGTCCCATGCTGCAGTGTAGACGGTGAGGCACTACTTAGGTGAATAAATACACACCCGGGTATGTACCCTACAGGACCCTCCTTTCACCCAAGCAGTGCCTCCTCATCTACACTGCTATTTTTAGCAGTGTAGTGTCCTCTGCCCCCTCCCCGCCAACGCTGGAGTCTTTCCCCCTTCAGGGAAAGACTCTGGTAGAGGTGAGGCAGTAGGGAAAGGCTCCAGCCGCTCCCTGCTGCAGGAGTCTTTCTGTGAGGCTGGGAAAGGCTCATGAAAGCCTCCAGCAGCTCCCCACCGCTGAGCCTTTCTCCGTCGCCTCCTGCTTGCCAGTGTCTTTCACCGAGGTATATAGCCGCACACTGCAGTGTGGACACGGCCTCCTTTGCACCGCAGCGTGTAGTTACACGTACCCTACATGCTGCCACAAGAGGTGTGCAGTGCAGACGGACCCTCAGCACCGGCTCTGTCCTCAGATTGCATGACCTAACCTTTGTAAATGGCTTGTGCTCTGAGTGAATTTCCTTTCCTCGTGACGTTGATTTTGCTTGGAGGCTCACCGAATCGAGGCTATGGGCCCAGCATGTGCTCTCCGTGCACATTCATCCAAATGGAACACTGCACACCTGAGTGTTTTTGGAGCAGGGAGGGACGACACTGGTGCAAGTCGGGGGGGCTGACTCAAAATGCAATTCCGAATGTGGGGGAAAAAAACACTCTAGAAGGAGCTTTCCAGTAATGCTAAGACCCCATTTACATCAACGGACGTTTGATTGGGTTTATAAACACCAAATGTGCCCAGATGCTGCATCTGGGGGTAAGAAAGGTCTCTAGCATCTTTCCCAGATTAGGGGCTATTCCCATGTAAAAGCCAAAGAATAGTCTTTATCTTTCATGCCCCTTCTGTAAAATACGTAGCCCTCCATGGCTCACAGGACCCAGAAACTACAGCTGTGCCTACTCCAACTCCTAAGATTAGCCTGGTTATGCTGACGGGGCAGCCCAGATTTTACAATACTGGAATTCCTATGTTCCCTCCACTTCCTTATGGGGTGACTAGTTGGCTCCTAAACGCCAGTCCAGTCAAAGAAGTCTTACACCAGACATTCTAATGTTTCTGTCTCTTCCAAACAAACGGCTGGAGGCTGTCTGGAATGCGTTGTATGTTACAGAGCTATTGAACAGTTGAGTTTCATTGGTGCATTTTGCACCTTGCTGTGGTTTAATCCTATTTCCAATAAAAGGCAAAGAGACATTAACATCAGCTGGTAGAGAACTTGACCCAAAGACCTTGCAGCCTTTTGAGGAGACACAACCCTCATATAAAGAGCTGGGTGTTCATGCTCCTCTTCCTATTCATTATGGTCAAAGTCTGAGCTCATGTCTGTTTCTTAACGCACAAAGAGTCTATAAATTTAGGGATGTTTGAGTCTTGCGTTTCCTTAAGTGAAATGTCACATTATGATAAGACTCTGCTGTATGAATGTTGGCTTTTTGAGATCCTATCTCAGAAAAGATGCTAGAGCTATTTTGGGCTCTGCAATTACACCCCACAAATAAATCCTCCGCTACTATAGAAATACAATATCACCAAAAAAAGCAGCAGCAAATAGGATTTTACTTTACATTGGAGAAGACATGATGTCACTTTAGTTTTTTATTACCAGTATAATTGTAACAGATTTATTTAACCATTTATTCAGCAGCTAGTTTGCAGAGCCTCTTGGGGCTGCTGCTGATGTTGGAGAGCTGATAGAATTATTTATCTGATAAATGCAAAAGATAATTTGATTTAAAAATTGTTTTGAGGATCTGAAAAAGCCACAGCATACATGCCACATTTCTTTTAAGATTCCAAGAGGATGTAGAATCTGATCTCTGAATTTGTATATTTTCACCTTTAGACTCTTGAAATGATCTTTTTTTGATGATTTTTTTAAAATTAATTTTATTCTTAAACTAAATAGAGCTACATGTTGCAGTCATTAAGGCCCTGGTCCAGTAAAGCATTGAAGCAGGTGTGTGACTTTAAGCACATGAGTAATCCCGCTGGTTTACACATTTAGGCTATATATTTGTGGAAGACCCTGATTCACCAAATCACATAAGTCTCATTAAAATCTCTGTGCTTAAAATCAGACATATGCTTTGATGAATGGGAGTGAATTTCACAAGATGATTTAAGCAAAAATGTGCTTAAGTGCTTTACTGGATCAGAGCTTATTAGAGCAAAACTCACATTGAAATCTATCCATAATTTACCCAGTGGTTTACATGAACATATATAAATCTTGCACACTATTCCTTGTGATTATTGTTGTGACACATATGACACATGGTAGCATTCATGCTCCTGGATTGGATGATTTCTAAACCCAGAAAAATCTTTGCAGATGGCTATCTGAACTCTTGTCATGTCAGTGTTCATGAAAATACGCTTTCTGATATTTTCTCTTTTCACAAAATACAACGTTTGTGGAACGTGAATGAAAAGAGTCTCAAGTTCTGTTGAAACAGGTTTGTGGCTTCTTTTCCAACAAATGTTTGTGAATATTTCTTTGCTTGTGTTTAGTTAGGACCCTGTCTCCCAGTCACAGAATGTCTGGTGCAAATTAAACTGAAACGTGATTTGATCTCGCTTCCTAATTTTAGCTGAGAAACTCAAAGGGCTATATTAGTGCAATGTATTATGTTCCCAAGATATATTCAGTATAGGAAAACACTTCAAAACACCACTGTATCCAAAGATGGTCTGGCTAGAGAAGGATCTGACAGCCGCATCCAACCAGATGTGAAAATACCCACCACGTCTAGGTAGCGAATACTGAAAGAGTCACAGAGTATACTATTTTATTAACTATGGATGGATACTTTGTATTTTCAAAGACTTTTTCTTGAGGCATCTCACCAGTGATTTAAGCTCCCGAGTCCCCTGTGAGAGGCATAAATAATTAGTAACCATATTTTACACATGGAGAGGTTAAAGCACCAGTTTTTTAGTGTGGTCTTAACGCACAGAAACCAGCCAAGACTCTGATGCAGGTGAAGTCAGAAAATTCCACTGCTATCCCTACTCTAAGCTTTCTTCCCATCTCAAGCTGCACAAGGCAGTCACTCTAGCATGACCATGGTTCCTCCGTTGCCCAGAGGAGATCTGTAATCGCCCACCCCAGAATATGTTACTTTTGCTGGTGTGTGTTTTTCTGGCCTCTCTTCTCACTTCTTCTTCCTGCTATGCCACCAGCCCAAGCCAAAACCACCTTCCACAGCTTGACCACCTCACAGGCAGAAGGTCACACGTGCGTGTTTTCTGCTTGTTGAGAAGAAGTTGAGAAGTGTAATACAAGAAGTTGACACAGTCTCCACTTAGCCCATGCTGTCACCACAGTGCCTCATCATCATCATTGTAATTATTCCCTCACCCCAGAATTATTTATTTATTGATGGTGTTAAATGGCCTTGTCAAAAGCAACTCTTTTCAGACCATTAACACCACAATGGATGATTGTTTTCCACCACACCCCATTAATAATTCCCACAGCCTGCTGGCGTAGGCAACCCCAGTTCCAAGGGCTCTTGTGGGGAAACAGTGTTGTTAGCGGTAGTGATAACGATAGGAGTCTCTTCTTGGAGCAGTGTGCACTCATTAATCTAAGGGAACGATCGTGTCTTCTCACACAGTGCATAGCTTTTTCCGTTTGAGAAGCTACTCCTCATTTTAAGTCTTTGTAAAGCCCAAGTCAAGGAAAGGGATAAATAACTCCAGGTTGCTTCAAGGGAGAGCAAATGTCCCAATGAGTAGTCTGCCAACACACTGATGAATTTTTAAATGAATTTCATCATTTGAGAACGCTTCAGCATCCCCACCCTTCAATCTGTTTAGTTTATTAAAGAGGAGGTTAAAAGGTGACTTGATCGTGGTGTAAAAGTACAGTACCTACATGGGGAAGAGATATCTGATAGTAGACAGCTCTTTAATCTAGAAAAAAAGGCACATAATGAGTTCCAGTGTTTGGATAGTAAAGCTGGACAAATACAGAGTAGAAATAATGTGATTTTTTTTTAACAGTGCAGGTACTTAAACATTAGAAAAACTTACTTGGGGACACAGTGGATTTTCCATCAGTTGGAGTCTTCTAAAGTTTCTAAAAGAGATGTTGCAGCTCCAACTGAAGTTATGGAGTTGATGCAGAAATTACTGGGTGAGATTCTTTGGCCTTCTGTTCTGCAGGAGGTCAGAATAGATTATTATAAATATCACTTCTGGCCTTAAAATCCATGAATCTGTGGGGGCTGAGAAAGCTTCCCCTCCTGCACATCTTTCCAGCCTTCTAAGTATAAACAGGAGAGACAAGATTTGATATTCCTGCTATTTCCATGTAAAAGGAAAACAAGCAGAATACCTTTGACCCATCTGAAAACAAAACAGAAAGCAAGTCCAGGCCTTATACATTTTCCTTAAGAAGCAAGAAATAGGGAACATTTTCTCCCCTTTTGCATATCACCTTTAAGGCTATGAGCATATATCATTCTCATCCACCCTGACAAAGCACATCCATCTAACTACAGTATGAATGGAAGTGCCACTCTCCAAATTGAATGCACGAGAAAATCAGCATTGTTCAATCAAAAGCTAAGGTTTGTCAAGTGAAGAATAAAGCCACTTTATTAAACAACTCTAGCACTGATTTTCCCTGGTGGGTGGTGGTGGTCTGGGAAGGAAAGTGTAAGATTTCTGGGAGAAAAAAGGATGAGAGAGATCTCCATGTCAAAGATGGGTTTATTTTGCATGACAAGAGCCGGATGGGGAGTGCAGGAATATTGCTTTCCCTCCAGAGCAAGCATCAGAAAGTTTTCAAAAGATGTTAATGTATAACTCTGGGTTTTTAAAATTTTTTATTTATGGCTTTTGCTTCAATGAAAGGTGCTCAGCAAATAGCTCTGGAGGTGGAAGTTCTCTTTCTCCCCCCTCCTCTCCCAGGAGAGGTGCAGCACGGGTAGAGGGCAGTGGCAGTGATAGATTCCTCTTGATGCTCCATCCCATTTCAGTTCTTGGTCCTACTTCTGAGACAGTCAATGAGCAGGTGTCAATTGTGCTGATTATTTTAATTATTTGGGTCTCTGTCCATTAGGAACTAGACTGAGAACCCTCCAACTCATTTCACATAGATTACCAAACAGACGTCAATTGGAAACCAAGTATGGTCAATGAAGACTTGCCTGATATCGTAATAAACCATTCCCCCAAATATTTCAGTACTTATACTGGGGACCCAGAGAAGAGAGGCTCCAACTCTTATTTCCAGTCTCCCGAGGCTCCTAATCCCTGAAAATCTGCACGGCTGTTTCCTTCAAATTCTTCTGTTCCTGCATGTAGCACATCTTGTTGCTTTCCCCTCTTCAAAGTAACAAGAATAGGGCACTTATTTAAATGGATAAATCTGCACTTTCTCTCTTTTTCAGAGATGAGATCTAATCACGTTTTTGTTTAGCCATGAGATGACTGAGGCATTTTGCTCTCCAGAGACCCTCAGGAATAATTCTCCTTTTGGCTTCGATGGCCATCTTTTTTTGAGTCTATAAAACAGTTTGCTGTGCTCTTCAGAACTGACTATATGTATATTCTGATTACTGAAAAGGTCATTTGGAGGACATGTTCCACAGCTTTTAATGGAGATTATGTTCTAAATGCAAACACTGAAGAGAGGTTGATAAGGGTTTAAAGGCATTAAACTTGTTCACTTGGTAAAAGCACAAAACCCCAAGGTTAAGTCTGATAATTTTCTATTAGCTTAGCACAAAATTTCTGCACAAATGTTAAGCCTTTTGAATATTAACAGATCCTTAATTCGAAGAGTCTTTTTGCATCACTATTTCATTTTTCTGCTATTAAACCAAGAAACTCACACTCTAGTATTTAGTAGAGATGGGAAAACTTCAAAAGGTTTAATAGTTTGGTTTAGATAAATACCTACAAGTTTGGATGTTTATTTGAATGGGTCTTCAAAAGTGAGTGGGGAATTTCTTGCAAAGAGGCTGTCTTAGGGTGTCTGGCACTTTCTGCTTCCAGCTAAGTGAGAAATACAGGCTGCGAGAATGTCCCATTCTCAGATTTTATGGCATTTCTATTTCTGATACTATAAGGAACCTGGAAGTGCAGAGGCTCATGAAAATTAAAGGAGACAAGCAATAAAAACCAGGAATCTTTTTGAACCTCCAGAAAGATTTGCTTTGGATTTGATTCAAGTTGTAAACCAAGATTCTCATCTGATCTTTTTTTCTTTCTTTCTACAGATTGTCATTCCCTGAGACCACAATCTGCCTTCACTTACATTGCTGCAACCTCATTGAAATCAATGTGCTATATTATTATAGGTGGGGCTGAATTACCATGATTTATAACCCTGTGCTTCTATATGCCATTACTGGGGTGGGGGAGTTTGAACTGGAAGAGTTTGGGTTTGAAACAAAGGATGGTCCTGTGATAAAGGTGCTGGCTGGGACTCACAAGATCCAGGTTCACCTTGGACAAGTCATTTAATCTTGCTCTGCCCATTTGTCTGTCTTCTCTACTTAGGTCTCTTTGAGGCAGGGACTGTCTCTTACTGTGTATTAGTCTATTACATATTTATGTTATGGTAGCATGCTGAGACCTTAAACAAGACAGGGACCCATTGTGCTAGCAGCCGTAGAAAGTCTGGTGACCACATGATGATGTATCTACACATCAGGATGCCAAAACAGTAGGGATTCCACTCCAAAGATGGAATGCATGTGGCAGAAGAGGGCCTAGGGCTTCAGTGTCTTCAGGTCACAGAATATGGGTTCTTTTGGGGCAGTTTCTCAATAGGAATGATGAATTTGGATTGAAATTTCATCCTGATATTGTCATTATGTTACATCATTCAAGGCAGATTCAGCATATTCAAACTGGGCTTTTTTTGGACAGGCATGCAATTTCCTCTGAACTGTTTACCCATCCCACGTACTTTCTAGGTTACAGTTTTATAGCATCAGTATACCATAGCACTTTTAGGGCAGCATGTGCCATGGCAGGTAGTGAACCCGGTGCTAGCATTTCTATTATGAATCTCATTTCTGAACAGAGTTGAGCCTGACTTATATCTGGCTCCAGATTCCCACCTCTCCTTTCTCTAAATACTCCTGAGCATGGGCAAGTTCAGATTTGGTTTGGTCTGTTATGGAGATAAAGGCCACAGAGGCAATTCAGAGTTAGACTGAGATTCCAATTCTACACTCCTCCAAAAATCAGGGGTTGTCAGGTCTGGGTCCTCCTGCTCAAGCTAGTCATTAATATTTAGGGATCTTTACCAGGGTCGAGCAAAACCTTTATTACAAATCCTGAAATCTTAGCCAGACTTCTGCAATAGTTTCATCAAGGTTCACAAACCTTTTGTGCAAAACTGGGATGAGTTATGCTTCAGGCTGAAGCCTTGTGACATGAAGGTCTCCAACAGTTTCAAAACCGATGAAACTTGGTGACTCACACCCCAATGGCAGTTGGCAAGTATCTCACTGCTCTCATTTTGGGAACATTCACTCTAGGTGAGTTTCTGGATTGTAGGATGGGAAAAATTACAGGTTTGAACTGAAAAACCTGGATATTTCTGGAATTGTTTCAAGGGATGGCTGAATGGGTTCAGAAAAAATAAGAACAACTCAAAACCCATTGAATCATTTTCTGAGATTAAAACAAACAAACAAACAAAAAAAACCCCACCCATTTTTTTTTTTTAGTTATTTGGTGGTGCAGTGCCAAATCTTGCAGTATTTAGGGACAGATTTTTTAAGGTATTTAATGTGAGTTAGGTGCCTAAATACCAGTTAAAATAGTCCTTAATCCTGATGCAGGACAAATCCCCATTGATTTTAGTTTGTAAGGACTGAGAACAGAATGCAAGATTTGACATGACTGGGGTGGTTGAGTGGAGGGGGAATAATCTTTGGTTAAAGATGACCGTCAAAGGAACAATATACATTCAAGTCCTTATTTGCTTCTTTAGGATATATAAAGAAGGTCTGAAAGGTGTTTGTTTTGTTTTGTATACTGCTTGGTTTTATACTTTAGAAACATCGGGTCCTGATTTGCCTGTTTTTGTTGGATGACTCATTGGCAGATTGGAGAACCAGTAAAGCTTGAAAAACTTCAGCCATTGACAATAGAACAGATTTTTAGTCAGGCTGTTTAAAACACTTTGGACATGACAAACACTTAGGAAAAAACCCACTTTGCAAAAGATTCAGCACCCGCCACTTCCCTCAAATCAAGACTGTGAACTCCTGCTCTAGTTCTTTTGTTATCAAAGCAAAAACTCAGGAGACAAGACTTGGTATTTCTGATATTTCAAAGTAAAAAAAAAAGTAATTTAAAAATCATTTTACATCAAAAAGAAGCCCCCCAAAAGTACATTTCCCTCTCCCTGCTTTCCTCCAGGTAACCTTTAATGAAGAGGCCACCAGGATACAGGGGCATTGGATTCTATTCTTACACTCTCTCTGTGACTTTTCTTCATCTAGAATGTGGGGATAATACTCCTCTTCCGCTCCTACCCAGCGCTATTGTGTAACCCAGTGGTGAGTGTGTGTTAAAGGTCCCCTTCTGTACTGATCCACAGAAAATATGAGTCTGTCATAGCCCTGGCTAGCAAGGCATGACTCCTTAGTTCAAATTGTAGAAGTTCATGATTTTAGCTCTGGAGCTCCTTGGTCCAATCTCTATTGTGTCAGCCAAGGTGGTGTCTACCACAGTTGCAAAGCTGAACTTGTTGTTTGTAAAGCTGTCTGAGATCCTTGAATGGAAGGTGTTTGCATGCCCTTGTTTATGGCCAGAAGTTACACCATACTAGAGAAGCGATTCCCACTCCCTGTAATTCTGACCTGACTGAAATCAGAGAGTACTGGGCATCTCATGAGAACCTGGAACAAGTTTCTTGCTTATTTTAGGATCAAGTAGGCCCAAAGCATGTGCAACTGACTAAATTGTTCTTTTGAATCTAATTTTTCTTTTTTCTTTAGCTTTCCAGGGGCAATGATTCATCTTATTTAATATTCTGAGCATTAAAATAAAGGCCTACAGCCAAATTCATCTCTAGTGTAACCCTACAGAGTTTGGGCACCAAGATAAATCCACACCAAGAGAAGAGGGAGTTACATTAAAGATGAGTATAGGCTGTTTTGCTTTTCTACAGGCACACTTTGAAGTGAAACTCCATCACCATGAGAACAAGCTTCTTTTTCTTTTATCTCCCCAAGTCCAAATCATGACCAATAAGGTTCCACTCACATCAAGCAATTTAAACAATAACGAAGTTGAACTTCCTGCCATGAAAAAAACTCAACTTGCAGCTTGACTGCTGGGTAGAATTTCACAGGTCTCGCAGAAAGCGAAGCATGAAACTATCCTGTGGAATTGCAAACAGCTTATCAGACAGACAGAGAGAGAGAGAGAATGTGCCTTGCACAGTCTGAGCCGAGCAGAGTACTCCATATTGCAGGCAAATGTGGTGCAAAAAATCCAAACCATTAATCAAGCACTGACAGAACACTCTGGAAAGTAGAGTGTCAAATGGGAGGGGCTGCACAGTGATAGCTCCATCCAAATGGCCTCAGAACAAAACCAGCTGTAGTAGTGTTCATAGCCGTGGAAATATTTTACTTACGTTTGCGCTAAACGTTTGGAAATTTGTATTGGTCTGAGGAGAAGTCTGTGCTGGATGAGAGTGACGCGGACAATGCACATTGCCATGTCAAGTTTGATTTATAAAGGTCATTTGTCAACCACTCCGCTCCCCGACTCTCCCTGCATAGTTTTTTATGCAAAGCGAATGAATTAAGCAACCTTCCCTAAGCTAGAAGAATTCTGCACATCTGGTGATGCTAATGTCTCACATGATGTGTATCCAGATGTCTACTTAGAGAAGGTGGATGAAAATTCAACTTGTTTATGTACAGTGCTTGCTGACTTGAATCTTGGCAATCTGTGCAATAGAGCTTTTTGTCAAAATAATGTTGTTTTGTCTCCAGTTTCCCTCCTTTTTATGTTCCTTCTGCTCTGGAAAAAATACTGTATAAGGCAGGAAAAAACCATTTTGGCTGCATTTTATAAATAAGAACAATAATAGCCTATGAAATTGCAGGCACAATGCAGATTTGACCTGTGTGAAGTCTGGGGTTTGTCTCCTGGTTCAGTTGTGTGCAATTGGCTATGGAAAGTCACTGGGAAGAGTTTTTAAAAGCGAGCGCCTCATTTTGCAGAGACACTTTTAAGAGGGCTACCTGGAGGCATGTTTAAGCCATGTAGTGACCACTCGTGTAAGACAATAGATTCTGAGCTCAGTGACACTGGTGTAAAGCGAGAATAACTCCACTGACTTAAGTGGAGTTATTTCTAGTTTCTATCAGTGTCACAGAATCCAACCTATAATTACAATTGTGCTGGAAAGGAAAAGATCCCAGGATTATTTGCCTAGCACTATATGATATTGCAGTGAAACCGACATCAATGACGAATTAGGAAAGCAAATGCACAGGCAATCAACTGGGAGGTTTAACATTCCTTCTGTTTCCTTCTGTTCTAAGGAACAAACAGGCCCCTCTTTTCACCAAGCAGTTGGTGTAGGACCTCTTCTCCATACATGAAAACATTAGTCCCCAAAACACCCAAAGGCCTTGATCATTTTCTTGTACTAGCCAGGGATCATCTTCCTGAGCTGCTCAAAGAAGAAGTTGGTACCTGGCACACTTCTCCTCCAACAAAGTCCTAATTTGTGCATGCATAGACTAGACCCAGTCTCCCACAGCACACACAACCTGCTCCTTTATCATTAGGCCAAGGCCTTGAAAACAGGGCTGGCTGAGCCTCTTGCACTTTGAGTTGGGCTGTTCAAAGAGCCTAAAGGAGTCAGGCTCCTGACTCCTTTGAAAGTGGAGTTCATGAACCTTTTTGCTGTGATTTATACCCATTGTTTGGCTTTCCCCCTCCCCCAAAGGTATTCCAATTAAAAAGGAAAGTTTATTTGATCTGTGCGATGTATAAGGGAATGAAAAGCCCTCTCAGAAGCCAGGCTTGAGGTATACGGGTGCCCTGAGTATACAGGACATAGACGGCATTTATTATTGCTTTGGAATTCCTTTCTCTACCCATCCACACTCCTCCTTCCCTGACTCAGTACAATGGCTACAAAGTCTTCAGCCAGACTTTTCAATTTTCTGGCCGCCACAACTAGGGCCAGATAGTCCCAAGAGCTCGCCACGTTGGGTGCAGGTTGGATGCTGAGCACCATGGAAAATCCAGCCCTTACTGAGGAGTCTAAATGGGAGCTGGGGTTTTTTGTGTGTGTTTGTTTGTTTTTTGGCAAAACTGGCCCCAATGTGGGTGTCAAACCCTGGGAAGTCCAGCCCCTCATCTCTGTCTGCTTTCTGCAGCATTTTCCTCCCTACATTGTCACTATTATTGTTGTTTTCTCTATTTAGATTGCAGCAACACCCACCGTGCTCTAGGTGCTTTCGAAACACAAAGGAAGGCACAGTCCTTTCCCCAAAGAGCGTACAGTCTAGAGAGACAAAGGGAAAGGGATACAACATACAAGCAGGTTTCAGAGCAGCAGCTGTGTTAGTCTGTTTCCGCAAAAAGAACAGGAGTACTTGTGGCACCTTAGAGACCAACAAATTTATTTGAGCATAAGCTTTTGTGAGCTACAGAGATGTACATGCATTTCTAACTGTGATTGGTCACATTGACTTCGCTGGAACTACTCATGATGCATAAAGTTAAGCATGTGCATCAGGCTTCCCAGGATCAGGACTGTCACAGGGTGAGCTGGCTCTTAAACCCAAACCATCTTAATCTGTATCTGTGCCAAGTTTAGCTCGCCTCCCCAGGTGAAGGCAATTAAGAGCAGTGCTGTTACTAAGCCAGGCCTACTGAGGGAATAAGAGCAGGCTGTGGGGAAAGGGGAATCTGATCAGGGAGAGGAGACTCGGGAATCAGTACATGACCAAGAGTGGGAGGCTAGCCAAGAAAGGACTCGGGAGGAGGCTGAGGCTGAGAGAGTATAACAGGCTCAGAGAAAAAGTAGCGTAAACTGAGATTATGGGGGCAGATAGCCTGGATGTCTAGGTTTCCAAGGCTGGGACCCTACAGCAGAAGGTGGGAATAGGTTCTCCCTCAGCTGCTGCCCTGTGAGGGAGGGTTCAGTTGACCCTGCTTACAGGGAACCTTGCTACCTAGCAAGGGGACACAGTGACCCCTGAAAACAAATGGAGGGAGAAGGGACTGAGCCCAGGAGTGCTAGAAAACTGCTGAAAGAAGAAAGACCCGTGGGGAGGAAGCGCTGTGCCGAGGGAGATCAGGGTGGAAGATTTGTGTTTGGATTTCTAGTTGCACAGTGGAAGACGGTGGACTTTTACGTTACATAGCTGGAGGGCTAAGTCACTTTCCTTAGCAGCCAGAATAAACCATTGGATGAAGGGAAACTGAGGTAAATGCAGGGTCTGATGCCTTGTGCAGAGACACCTTGCTACAAGGACTAAAGTAACCAGGAGCATGGCTAATTAATGTTATATGTTGTTTTATTGGTTTGTATTAAAACAAAAAGAAAAGGAGTACTTGTGGCACCTTAGAGACTAACCAATTTATTAGAGCATAAGCTTTCGTGAGCTGTAGCTGTAGCTCACGAAAGCTTATGCTCTAATAAATTGGTTAGTCTCTAAGGTGCCACAAGTACTCCTTTTCTTTTTGCGAATACAGACTAACACGGCTGTTATTCTGAAACATGTATTAAAACAGTGGTTCCCAAACATTTTACTAAGGTGAACCCACCAACTGGATTTTGTCTGCTTTTGCGACTCATCATTACTTACGTACACCCTCCGCCCTGGCACCACAACCCAAATCCCAGCCCAGTGCAGACGGGAGGCCCTGGGAGAAGGGGGAGTTGGAGAACGAGCCTGCCCCAAACTCACCTGCAACGGCAGCTCCTATTCTGGGCCTGGCTCCCGAGGCTGGGCGAGGCATCCTGGAACATAGAGTCACAGTGCCATTCAGGTTTGCCTGGCCATCCTCGGGGCTTACTCGCCTGCTCTCTGGAGCCTGAAGAGAAATGTATGCTTGCTTAAAAGAGAAGGCAGGGACCCATTCATGAGTCATTTAAAAGTGGACTGGGCAGAGCTCTGAAGAACATATCATAGGGATTTATCCTGTAGTGGCAGGGGGTTGTACTGGATGATCCAATAGGTCTTTCTCCTCTCTAATTTCTTTGATTCTGGGAGTTATTTTAGTGTACTGAAATGATAATGGTAGCATTTATGGATTTTTATGCACAGTGAGTTAATATAGCTGATGAATGCTATTTCCATAACATTTGCATTACATTTCTTATTGCATTACATTTCCTATCGCCGCAGAATAATTTCCATGAAATTAAACCTGTCGTAAAAAAAAAAAAATTAATTGAACCTGCCACTGCTGGGTCATGGGGAAAAGCCAATGTGCTGGACCTGGAGGTGGGCAACGAGAGCTCATACATAGAGGTTGAACTTCAAGGAGCTGCTCTGTTTGCCAAATGCCAAGATGGAAGCTGAGGTCTGGCATACAGTTGTTTCTTGAGGTTATGCAGGTCTCCACACAAAGCTCTTATTTGCTCTGACCACTCATCCTTCAGCTTCCGCAGAAGCCTGTCAATGCCCCTTTAAGTACTGGGCAGAGGGTGCACCTGAGTGACATATTCCCCGTTCCCCCAGGGGATGAGTGCATTGGCTCCTGCAGGCTCCATGGGTGCGCATGTTTCTGAAGCTAACTCCCCGGCAAAGCAACACAGCCATGACAGCTCTGACAAGGAGCCAAGAGGAATGAATTCCAGGTCAAGCGTCCCTCAGCAGAAAGCCCTCAGCTGAAAGGAGTCCTGAGATGTAGACCTGTATCCTTCAATCTGCTTTGTGCATGTGTGTGTGTGGACCCTGCACCGGCATCTTGAAAGATAAGGGCCACGTATGCCACAGCAAGAGCCTCTCAGGTTCTTGCTTGCTGTGAAGGTGTATAGGGTGCGAGACACCTCTTACATAATGGTGCCCTAGGCCACCTGGAGCATTAAAGGCACCTGGAAGTGAAGAGGAAGCCAGTGCAGAGACCTGAGCACCAGGGTCGTGTGTATCCTCCTCATACCTACTGGAAAGTAGTTATTGCACTCAGCCATTAGCAGAAGCTTCCCCCAGTGGGCTATGAGAGGAGCCTAAGTAACATGCATTGTGGTAATCTAGCTTGGATACGACCAAGACATGGAGACTGCTCTGAGGCCTGTCTTAGAGAGTAGCAAGTGCAGCCGCCAGGCTGTCCATAGGTACAGAAAGATACTCTGGCCATGGCTGCTACCTGACAACCCAGGAGCAATGATGCAGGCAGACAGACCCCTTAGAGCCATTTTTTAGTGGGATAAGGTTGTTTACAACTCCATGGAGTGCTGTGGAGTAGAGCTGACTACACCATGAATACAGTTTTCAGGTGCCAAACTGGTTAAATTCCTGCTGCTTTATTGCACCTTAAAAACACCAGCAAAGCTTGGACTTCTGAACAGCCCTTTGTCCTGAATACAGCTAGTTTAGCAAAGTTGATGGGGCTCCCTATCTGCTCTTCTGCTGCTAAGAATTTCAGGCTCATCTCAATTCTATTTTTTTTTAGCACATTAAAAAGCCAGTCCGCTGCACGGGCAGGTAATACAATCAGCAAGCTCTTACTGGGCATCTTAGTTTTCACAGTCAAATGCACTGAGGATGCAGAAATAATCATTTCGA
The DNA here is from genome assembly GCF_965140285.1 of Lepidochelys kempii. Lineage (NCBI taxonomy): Eukaryota > Metazoa > Chordata > Testudines > Cheloniidae > Lepidochelys > Lepidochelys kempii. The sequence continues at coordinate 73,646,301 of NC_136389.1, forward strand.
GCTAGACCCACTTATGGGTTACCCTCTGACTGGTAATCCCTCAAGGTGGCTGTGGTTTAATTAAAGGTATGCACTGGTGAGGAGATAATTGTAACATTCTCTGGATGGCTAGCCCTCATTTGCACCATGTATAGATTTAATCATCTATAATATATCAAAGGGCCATGCTAAGTTTTAACGTACAGATAAATGAAGAGCACACTGGGCTGCCGCTCAGTACATGCGTTTCAATTAAGCACTGCTCATTGGGGTGATGGTTAAATGAGTTATGTCCGAGGCTTGCAGCTGCTTCACTAGATTAAGGAAAGATTATTTTTTAACATCACAATTCAGAAGAATAAATGGTGCACAATTCAGATATCCAACACTGAATGGGATGGGAATGTAGGAAGGGCTGCATTCCATTACTGGCTTGATTATACCTAATAGGTAAATGTTGATCTACAGAAGAAGTTAGTCTGCAATGGAAGTTCTGCAGAACTTGGGTCAACTTGAACTGTTCATTCCAAATGGCAATCAGGGTAAGGTTACTGGTCGTGGTAATTTTTTGTTTCCAGCTCATCTGACTTGTTTCCTGCAGATTCTAAAACATAGAACATGGTGAGAAATAATAGAGGCTCATAGCTATTGAATACTATCCTATTGTTATACACTACGGTTATAGATGGGGAAAGGGGTAAACTGGTACACAAGGAGTATGAGAGATTTTGAAAAGAATATAAAGGGGATAGTAAGGAGAGATTTTGGGGAGAGGGAGTGGAAAGGAGATGGAGAATTCACATTGGATTGAAAGGGAGTTTTGCTTGATTACCAAAGGTTTTGGCCCATTATTAAGTATTTAATGGCCAAGAGTGTGTTTCTTTTAGGAGCCATTTCATATGTGAGATGGTTTTATAAATTGACACTGATCAAGCAAAATGCGTAACTTGTCAGACACAGTCAATGTATTAGCAGTCTGATTATTAATATTTGTATTGGAGGCTGGCCAAGATCATGGCCCCATTGTGCTAGGTGCTGTATATACCTGCAGCATGACACGGCCTCTGTCCTGAAGACAATCCTAACAGGCAAGATAATCAAAGTGTAGGAGAAAAGACTGCAATATAAAAACAAAGTACACTAGTTCTTAACACTAGTGGTGGTAGAATTAGTCTGCACTACAAGGGTCCAGTCTTGCACCCAATGAAGACAAAAGAATTTTCCTATTGGTTTCCTATTGCAGCAGGCCCTAAATCCCTTGTAAATTACAGGGGAGACATTTTTAAGGTTTACACCCTATCTCTAGCAGGCTGGTGTTATTAACTCTTTGTAAGTCATTGATCGGTAACTACTGAGATAATGTTGCCCAGATAGATTTATGTTCATTGTGTGGCCAAAACCAAGCAAGCTCCCAGGGGATCCCACCACAGCCCCGCATTGGCAGTACCTACTGTATCTAATCTCCTGCACTCTACCAAAACTCACAATCAAGACAAATACCTGGTGACAAGTGATTGATCTGCAATTCCTCACAAACAGAAGCCTCCCCTCAAACCAAGATCCTAGAGGGGAAGGGTAGAACAGTTGTATCATTTCCCCCTGTTACGTGACAACTTAGCATGCCGTGCAATAAAAGACATAACATTCAATTGACCTTTTGCTTATCTATAAATGTAGACTGAGCTACACAGACCCCAATTCACCAAGGAGCCATTTCAGAGAAATTTATTTCCTTTTACTAGCCATAAAAATAAATTGCTCTGCACAAAGAATAGACACCAGAAATACCCTTCCTTGCCTCTTCCCACCAGTAATAAGATTATTATGAAGGAGATGTTTTCTCTGGGCAATCATGGCTAGCCAGTGTGTTATCAAATTTTTATCTCATCGAATTGCAACACAGAGATATAGTGTTCTGGAGAGATTTCACACATCATGCTGGCCTTCTGTAACCTTTCCAGTATGTGTATGCAGAGCAAGCTGGATGCTGGGATTGGCCTCTGTTCTTGCAAGGATAGTTTTTCCACATTTAAGTCCGCTTGTGAACATCTTACTTAACAGCCCTTGAAGAAAAGGAACAATCCTTCCATGATGTATCGGTCTATTTGGACTGGCTGTTCTGAAAGGCAATGGGAGATTAATGCAATAAGCCAAAATGCTTATCTACCTTATTCCTCTTCATGGAGTCCAGGAATAGGCTTGTGGATATTAATCTTTCTTGGATTTTAATTGAAGCAGATGGCTCATTTGTTTCCATGCTTTGACTCAGCTTTCTCAAATGATATGTACAGTGAAAAGTATGGGAATGTCCCATCCCCGCTCCTTGATTACAATCAGCATATCATTGTGGTTATTGTTTCATTTCTTTACTGTGAACTGCTGTTTCCATCACCCATGATGTATTTTACAGTTGGATGGACAGGTACCAAGGAGTGAGGCATTCTGGTGGGGAGGACAATACAGGAGACCTGGATGCTATTCCCAGCAATGTAACTGACTTGCTGTGTGACCCTGGGCACGTCACTTACCACCTCTCTTTCCCTTCCCATCCTTTGTCTTGTCTGATGGTGAGCTCTTTAAGACAGTGACTTTCTCTCACTATATTTTTGATTAGGGCCCTGCACAGAGGGGCCCTGAGCACAGATGCGGGCTCTAGGTGCTACTGTAATACTTATAAAGGAGAAATGAGGTGATGTGCTGAATTGTTGTCAGATTCAAGAATAGTGTTATTGCTCATAAATAATAATTGTACCCAGCTCTTCTGTAGCACTTTTCATCAGCAGATCTCAAATCACTTGACAAAGGAGGTCGGTCTCCTAATCCCTATGGCCTCCAGCAATAGAACCCAGGAGTTCTGACTTCCTATCCTTTGCCTCCCTCTGTTTGGACAATAGACTGCACTTCCTTAGTACCTTCCAGCTAAGGATCTCACAGTACTGTACAAATCAAAAGGAAATTAGCCTCACCCCTCTCCAGTGAGTTAGATGGTATTATCCTTTCTTTTTACACCTGGGGAAACCAAGGCACCAAACGACATATCCGAAGCTACAGCATGCATCAGCGGAAGAGCCAGACAAAGGATTCATGTCTTCTGACTCCCTATCCTGTGCTTGAACCACAAGACCTCCATTCCTCCCAGGAGTGGCGCTAGGGAGGTCAGTCTGGGGTGGTTACCAGCTAATGCTTTCAGTTACGGTTCTCAAATGTGCCTTTAATTTAGATACAATCAGGCATTTGGTATATGCTCACTAAATATCTATTGATTGCAAACATATTTGAGATTAAACTGTTATGTAATGGTGATTAATCTATTACATCATTAACCCTCAAAACAATGTTTTGAGTTCTCACAAGGTACTAATTTAGCAACTGATGGGCTGATTAAATCTACATGAAATGCATATTTAGAACGTTGATTTAAAGGGTTACCTTCAGGCATTCAGTCCCTATAGGTACATATTTCAAGACAGATATTGCAAACCACATTTCCTGTTCAATGGTCCCTGAAGTTATAAACTATACCCTGTGCTCCACAAAGCCACAGCACAACCAACATCTTTCTTCTAACTCATGTCCAATGTGTGTATTTGTGTGTGTGTGTGTATATAATTGAATTAACTTCTCCTCCTTCTTCCAGTTTTAAGCTCAGTTTGGCAATTAAACCTAAAGCCCTGTTCAGACCTTTGTGCTAGTGTATACTAACTATACTGATGTAGTTACACTAGTGCAAAGCTGTAATGTAGACATTCACTGAGAAGTTTTCAATGGTGCAAATTAATCTGGTAAAATACTGATCTAATCTACTCTCTGGCTTTGCGTTGGGCCAGCATGTGTATATTAGGGACTTCTGAGCTGAATGCCTTTAATTTAGATCAGGCCTGATGCAGATATAAACCCCTGCAACTATCATTAATTTCTCTAATAAGAATATTTGAAGAGTAGGTCAACTTCCTTTCTCCCTTTTCCATGGCTCTTAAACAATTCTACGGCTTCTCTTGAGGAAGGAAGAAGTCATTCTAGAAACGATGACTAATTCAGTCAGTGAACTCATATGCCTGCTTGATATGGATTATGCATCTAGTTCAGATACCAGAATAAAGAAGTCATCACCAGCTGTCAGGTTGGAGAGAGGTTGCCAGTGGAGTTCCTCAGGGATCAGTTTTGGGACCAATCTTATTAATCTTTTTATTACTGATCTCGGCACAAAAAGTGGGAGTGTGCTAATAAAGTTTGTGGATGATACAAAGCTGGGAGGTATTGCCAATTTAGAGAAAGACTGGGATATCATACAGGAGGATCTGGATGACCTTGTAAACTGGAGTAATAGTAATAGGATGAAATTTAATCATGAGAAGTGTAAGGTCATGCATTTAGGGATTCATAACAAGAATTTTAGTTATAAACTGGGGACGCATCAATTAGAAGTAACGGAGGAGGAGAAGGACCTTGGAGTATTGGTTGACCACAGGATGACTATGAGCTGCCAATGTGAGATGGCTGCAAAAAAAGCTAATGCGGTCTTGGGATGCATCAGGTGAGGTATTTGCAGTAGAGATAAGGAGGTGTTAGTACCGTTATACAAGGCACTGGTGAAACCTCACCAGGAACACTGTGTGCAGTTCTGGTCTCCCATGCTTAAGAAGGATGAATTCAAACTGGAACAGGTACAGAGAAGCGCTACTAGGATGATCCGAGGAATGGAAAACCTGTCTTACGAAAGGAGACTCAAGGAGCTTGGCTTGTTTAGCCTAACTAAAAGAAGGTTGAGGGGAGATATGATTGCTCTCTATAAATATATGAGAGGGATAAATATCGGAGAGAGAGAGGAATTATTTAAGCTCAGTACCAATGTGGACACAAGAACAAATGGATATAAACTGGCCATCGGGACGTTTAGACTTGAAATTAGACAAAGGTTTCTAACCATCAGAGGAGTGAAATTCTGGAATAGCCTTCCAAGAGAAGCAGTGGGGGCAAAAGACCTATCTGGCTTTAAGATTAAACTCGATAAGTTTATGGAGGAGATGGTATGATGGGATAAGATGATTTTGGCAATTAATTGATCTTTAAATATTCATGGTAAATAGGACTAATGGCCTGTGATGGGATGTTGGATGGGGTGGGATCTGAGTTACTACAGAGAATTCTTTCCTGGGTATCTGGCTGGTGAATCTTGCCCGTATGCTCAGGGTTCAGCTGATCGCCATATTTGGGGTCGGGAAGTAATTTTCCTCCAGGGCAGATTGGAAGAGGCCCTGGGAGTTTTTCGCCTTCCTCTGTAGCATGGGGCATGGGTCACTTGCTGGAGGATTCTCTGCTCCTTGAAGTCTTTAAACCATGATTTGAGAATTCCAATAGCTCAGACACAGGTGAGAGGTTTATTGCAGGAGTGGGTGGGTGAGATTCTGTGGCCTGCGTTGTGCAGGAAGTCAGAGTAGATGATCATAATGGTCCCTTCTGACCTTAATATCTATGAATCTATGAATCCAGCTGGTGCTTCACACCTCATGGGTGAAATTGACACCCAGCCATGCTCACTGAGCTCCCTCCATTACTCACAGGCATAGAGGGCTGGGTTCTGATTTGCACTGTAGCCCCTTTACAGGCTCTAGCTACAAATACAGACCTTAAAATGATGCTGTTTGGTGTCAGCAGGCCATAGCACAACTGAGAATTAGATTTGTAGCGTCCAAAATTCCACTCAGTTTCTTAGTTTCTTTTTCTTGTCTCCCTCCTGACCCTTTCCTCCCGAGGGATGAATTACCTCTAAAACAAACACACATTTCTAAGCATTATGTCATTTCTGGGCAGCAGCCAGCGGATAAGGTTAGCACCGTTGTCATCAGAACCAGCGTGGGCTGTCTCCATGGTGAGTGACAGTGGATACTTGGGACGTATTTTATTTTTTGCTTGTATATTTTTGGCTAAAAACATCCCTAGATAGCCTCAGGACAGAGCGAGAGTGAGAAATACAAATGAAGTTGCTACGTTCTCATCATCTGTCCATTTTCTCTTATTTTCAGCTTTGCAACCACCCCAAAGTGTGAAATATGGGCCCTGTGACTACCTGGGTTTTTTTCATGGCACCTACTGAAGAGAGAGACACAAATGCATCGAGCAATGAAGATCAATTGGCGTGTTTCATTTTTCAGTGCATTTGTCCTGCTTATTTAGCTGAATCAAATAGCAAAGATAATGTGATTTTCAGTTTGTCGGGTGTGAGGCTTTTAAACACAATGGTGGGTGGCTGGGTTGGTGAGCTGGCAGCTGGTGTGCTGACGCCGCTGGCTGTCATGCTGGCTAATATTGATTCACTCTTTCCTTGTACTCCTACATTTGTCTGTCTGTATCCAACTCTTGTCTCACACTTAGATTGTAAGCTCTTTGGGGCAGGGACCATCTTTTCGTTCTGTGTTTGTACAGTGCCTAGCACGATGCGGTCCTGGCCCATGACTAGGGCTCCTGGTTGCTACAACAATACAAATAATAATAATGTTCCCAACTACCTTCTCTTCCTGCTGCCCGCCGCTTTCATGTGCCTTTTTGTGATGTATTTGTACTTAGTCTTCCTCACCTGGGAATTTAAGCCCATTTTTGCAGATCCAAGAGATATGGATAATTCTGATAAGCATCCGAGTTATGCCTTTGGGGTTTTCTTTTTTTTTGGGGTGGGGGTGGGGGTGGGTGTCTCTTCACTACTTATGGAAAACTCCAGATGTCAATCACAGTTTCATAGAGTTTAAAGCCAGATGGGACCATTAGATCATTTAGTCTGACCTCCTGTATGTCACAGGCCAGTACAATTCACCTAGATACTCCTAAGAAGACCAAGCTGTTGTGTACCACTGGCAGAGAACAGGAGAGAGTGAGGTGCCACCAATGCCCAAGGCCCCTGCAAGGGCAGGAGATTGATATGGTGAGATATGTTCTGATGAGCCTAGCAGGCAAGTCACCCCCTTGCTGCAGAGGATGTGAAATAACCCAAAGGTCCTTGCCAATCTGACTTCCTGACGCCAGATTTGCTGATCAAGACAATAGCAGGGTGCTTGCTTGAACACCAGCTTCGTATTATACTCTATATCAGAGATATTAATAAGTGGCTATCAGAGCTAGAGTGCAGTTCTGGCTATCAGTTATGGGGAGATTTCCCCCACATTTCCTGTCTGTGGAGGAAGTTCCCTTTATTGACATGGAATATGGGGCTTGAAGTTGGGGGGGAAGTGTCCTTAAAGTGTCTAATAAACACTTCAGGCACTTGGAAAACCCTGAAATCCTCCCAGCCCTCACTTTGCAGAAATGCACCTAAATCTTTTATACTTTCCAGTTAATTTCCTCAACTCAGCAGCCTGGAAGTTCACGTAACAACAAGTCACTCTGCAAACAGCATTCAGGTGAATTTTGATCAGAGGATTGTAACTGTCTGACAAATGAAGGGTTTCTGCATGATTGGTTTTTAAAGACAGAGGAGCAAGGGAGAAAGAGCAGCTAAGCACAGAACAGAAATCTGCATTCCTGTCTCCACTGTTTGGCCCGAAGGCCTGTGTAGCTCAGCAGGTGATGTAGTCCATGAAAAATTTAACAAGATTAAAAATGGTTGATGGGGTTAAAAACAGGCACTAGCCTTCCCCAAAGGCAATTCAGCCACTTTGGGCAATTACACGCAGATATTGGGCTTAATTCACCCCTGCACCAGCAGGAACTGGGGCATGCTAGGGAAGATTTATCCTGGGGGTTGAATGGGGATATGGCTGGAGTGCACTAAATTATGGCCATTCTCTGCTTTCCAGAGCCCATGGGGAGCCATGCACAGTAAAGTGTGTCTGTTCTCACCTCCACGGCAGGCTGGGGAGGCCCTTGAAGAGCCCCAAGTACATGGAGTGCAAAGGTGGTTTAAATCCATCATTGCCCAAGTGCAGGAATGGAACAACTGAGAATCAGAGCATCTGTCTCAGTCACACCAGGGGTTTTAAATCGCCCAGCTGACTCAGGATTCCCAGCTGGAAAGACAGCAAGCAGATGACTTCCCTTTGGAAACACTAAGGGGATGAAAGGTGTTAAACACGAGCTACTTAATTAGCATCATTAATGCCTTCTATAAACGGAGTTCAATGTGTCCTGCATATGTGTGTGTGTGCGTGCTGGAAATTAAGGTAGCATGTGAAGCTGTGAGTGAATTTAGGCTGCTTGCTTAGGACCTTCCAGTTCGTGAACTTTCTTTGAATGCTGACTGTGCTCTCAGCACACGAGGTGGTTATTAGCCTCCTTCAATAGGGAGCAAATTAGTGCCTGAAGAGGAATCAGAATGAATTGTGTGCCACATGCATGACCCAGCTGAACTTTCCTCTCATGCTTTATATTAAAGTTGTAATTCATCATGAAAGTGTGAAAAGTCACGTTAAGCAGGGGACACCGTCTCCCCAACCAACCCACCGGCCTGTCGTACCTCTTTGCATAATAACATGCGGAAATGAACTGGTCACTCCTAATACTCTGGGACAGACCGGGAGAGGGAACCTTCCAAGCATTTCATCACAGAGTGGCCTTGTGCTGTACATCTGGTTCGTTTTAAGCACTTGTGTGTATTGGGAGAATACCTTCCTTGAAATCTATTGCAATGCTCCTGAGTCAACTACTTATAGCGAGGCCAGTGGTCTTGAGTGCAACCAGGAAATCAGATTGCTAAACATTTGATCCTCTAATTTATGCAAATGTTAAAACTGAGAGTGGGCCACTACCTGCCTGACTTATGCAACTCCTCCATCTGAAAGGTAACACTAACCTGAGTGAGGTGAGCAGGATTTGTCCTTTGTGGAACAGTGGAAGCTGATTGCAAATGAAGGCCATATACATCTTCTGTCCATTGAAATCTCTCTGAAAAACCCATTTCTTCCAGAAAGCCTGGCCATGTTAATTATTGCTCGTTATTATTTTTATTGATATGGTGCCAAAGTGATGCCTGGAGAATTGCCTTATCATTATTATTAGGTGCAGACAATGGGTCAGTTCCTCAGCTGGTGGAAACTGCCATTGTTTTCAAGAAGTCAATGGAGCAACGGTGATTCTGAGGGCCTGGCCCAGTGAGTTTGGAACTGTGCAAGGCACAAAGGGCTAGGCTGTGACTGGCACCTGCCTAGGTAATATGCGGGAATAAGAACTCCCCTTATAACCACACATGGGTACCCGGACCATGTATCTGGAATTGTCAGAGTAAGGAAGCCAATTTACTCTCATCCCAGCCCAGAGTAGGTGGGCAGAGAGCAGTGGGGAATGGAGCTTCTTGACTCCACATATCCCTACTTTCTGGCTATCCCAATTGAGCTGGGTGGTAATTTGCTCATGCTATAGACAGGGAGCAAATTGGTCCCCTTGCAGAGCAAGGAAGAAGCAAGCGAGGCATTGTGAGATGGGTGTCTCCGAAGCACAGCATCTCATGGCGCTGCCCTAGGGAAGTGCAGCTGCTCAGGGCTGGGCCCAGTGTCACAATCTAGCCCAAAGAGAAGATGACCCTTCTGCTCCAAGGAGCCTGAAATTGAAACGAAATCTAATTCTAGATTCCAGTGCATGGTAACAGACTCTGAATTTGTGGTTGTCCTAGTTCTCTCATTCCTGGACCAGTTGTTGCCTTTTGTGGAAGGAATTGGCATCCATCTTCCATGTTCTCAAGAGCAAAATGCACTGTTCTATTGAAGAGAGTCCTCTCTGGTTAAAGGCCTGTGTTTGGACATCCAGAAGATGATGATGGAGTTTCCTTCGGAGTTTGAGTAAATAAAAAATACTTAAAGCAAAACCCTTTACGAGCACCAGCGTAACCTGTTTAGTGGATCACCTTCACTGGGAACGTCACACACCAAGCGCCTTTGCCCCGTAATTCAGAAATAGCCAAACTCAGATGTCATTTGAATGTAACTTTTATATCGGTATTTCACAGTGTGAGGTAATGGCTCTGGCAATCTCCAGCTTGAGGTGAATTTTTAGTGGCTCTATTTCGACATTCCCAGAACAATAGGGTCAGGGGAAGCTGGCACAGCCTTAAGGTGATGGTCCATGTATGCCACTGCTGTATCGACAAGCAAAGCTGTCTTCTGCCTGGCTTGCTTCCTAGCAGTTGTTTAAATCCTCAGATTGGGGTGGTGCTATAGTCTTCTTGGTTGAGGCTCCCCATCCATGGTCGAGCCACTTAAACCATAATGCTGTCTGATGCTGGTTTTCATTTGGTTTTCCTCCTGGCAATGATTAAATACAAGGGAACAATGATGAAGGGTCTCTGGGTCTTTTGCTTGATCTGTGGCCTCCCCCTCTCCACTTGTTCACTGTTGTTGCGGGGGCTTCACGAATACCACAGCCAGCAGCAGGAATGGCACGCAGACTGTCCTGCTCTGAAAGCACAGGCCCCTCCCATTTGAAGTAAAAGAGAATCACTGCTGGCAATTAGCAGTAGAAGACCTATGACACACAACTTAGTATCCCTGCGACAGTCCCATGGGGAATCCTCAGAAGAGTAGCTATCGCTGCAGTAAGTCTCCTGTGCAACTCCTCCTACCTTTAAAGGGACAGACTTCAAATGAACCACAGTGCTCAGGGATGGTGAGTGAGGGGAAAAGGGGGCAGGGGAGCTGGTGTCCTGAAGATTAAAAGTGTGAATGGAAATGGATTAGCCATTAGAAGAAGGGGTTCCTTGCAAGTCAACGGTAGGCATAGGAGGGGAAATGACCAAACTTCAAATTAGAGAACACAAAAGGCTGGCTCAAGGGGTATATGGATGAAAGCCATAAGTCCCAATTCTCAGCTGCACAGAATCTCTGCTGAAATGAGTAGGTGGTGGTTTCAGTCTGTTTTCCAGGAGTCACTTATTGGTTTCCACATCCCAGAAACCAGCTATCATAGATGGTCTTAACTACATATCAGCTGAGATGCCAGGGACCGATTGGGCAACTGGGGCTGGAATTACTCTCTCATGTGGAGGTAAACATGAAGGGCAGTATGGGGAAGTTAGCTTTGCCATTGCCTGAGCTGTATCGGTCTGTGGCTCGATAAAGGACTTCTGTCTCCAGGGCTGTCAAGTGAGCACTTTTCAGAAACATGAAATACACTTAAAAACAAGAAAATAAAAATATAACTTCTACCATTGCCTGTAAGCTAAGGAAGCAGTATGGTCTATTGGACAGGGCACTACCCTGGGAGTCAGGAAACCTGGGTTTTATTCCTGGCTCTACCATTGACCTGCTCTTTGACCCTGGGAAAATCTCTTTACCCCTTTCCCACCACCCACTCTTTCTCAGTCTTAAGCTCTCCTGTCTGTGTTTACTCTCCTGTTTGTACAGTCACAGCCTCTAGGCCAGGGATCTACAACTTTTGGCACGCGGCCCATCAGGCAAATTCGCTGGCGAGCCGGGATGGTTTGTTTACCTGCTGCGTCTGCAGGTTCAGCCGATCGTGGCTCCCACTGGCCGCGGTTCACCACTCCAGGCCAATGGGGGCTGCGAGAAGCGGTGCGGGCCAAGGGATGTGCTGGCTGCTGCTTCCCGCAGCCCCTATTGGCCTGGAACTGCGAACCGCGGCCAGTGGGAGCTGTGATCGGCCAAACCTGTGGATGCTGCAGGTAAACAAACTGTCCTGGCCTGCCAGCGGTTTTCCCTGACAGGCCGCGTGCCAAATGTTGCCGATCTCTGCTCTAGGCTTTCCGTATCTTAGGTACTATAGACCCCCGCATTACCGTAATATCAAAGCACCCCACCATCTTTAATATATTTGTGCTCGAAACACCCCAGTGCTACTATTTCCATTTTACAGATGGGGAAACTGAGGCACAGTGACTAATAATAATACCTTGCTTTTATTTGGCTCTTTTCATCAGTAGATCTCAAAGTGCTTTAGAAAGGAGGTTATTCCTAGTTTATAGACCTATAACAAAAATAATAATAAAATTTGTGTGTGCCAACTTCCTTGAATCAGAAAACTCCCATAGTTATTAATGAGAGGAAGAAGAGCTCTGTGTAAGAGTGAACACTTGTCTCTTTCACCAACAGAAGTTGGTACAATAAAAGATATTACCTCACCTCTCTAATATCCTGGGATCAACATGGCTACAACTACTGTACACTGCAAACGTAATTACTGATGTTCTTTGGACCTCCTGGCACTTATGTGGGGTCACAATTTTAACGTTATTTTAAATGTGCAGTTTCTTTTTGCACTTAATGAAGTAAGAATGGCTCAAAAGAAGCTGGATTCTCTTTCTGCATCTGTATTCCCACCAGTGCTTTTTCATTCCCCGGCCTTATGAAATTGCTGTTTAACCCTCTAGCCATTATCTGGAAGACCTTAAGGAAGGAAAACAATTAATTAACCCCCAGAGTTAATTGGAATCAATAGTTGATGGGTTTTAGCTCTCAAAATTAATTGCAAAATGATGTATCTCCAGTTTGATGACAGGATATAGATTGGTATCTCAGATTCCTCCTCTGGGGTGTCATTCATGTTGAAATGCTACCTGGATGTAATTCTAAATTCTCCCCGCAAATCCTAGTTTTCTTTTATTTAAATTCAATACCAGGTTTAATGGTATTAATGTTATAGTGATAAATTAGCAACACTGCAGGGAGGCAAATGTTCTCTATTGACAGGCTTAGGGAGGCTTAGCATGGACACTGTAAAAGGTTTTCCTGTTATTGTTCTCTCCTTTATCAGCTCATCAAATGTTCACCGCATTGTCAGTTCAGTGAGAAATGGGAAATGCATCCCTGCATGTTGCTGACGTCACTCAGGAGTGTCTAGGGACCACACCTCCCCTATGAAGAGGGCACCATGGACAAGTGAAAAGGGTTGGCAGCATCCCTGAAATAGTCACTCAGCAGTGATAAGTTAAATGGAGATTGCACTTTACAACTACTATCCCATTGCCCAAATTAACAGCATCTATGAAAATCCTTCATAATTACTAATATGGCCAAGTTCCTGCACATCTCTGCCTTTACCTCTCTGCTCTTATCACATTACCTCCTACCTCATCTGTTTTTCCACCACTGGATGACCTTATTTGTGTCCTCCTCCCATTCCTGTCTTCACACTATCTTCATTTCCGGAAGTGGGAAGAAAATCTGCACATGCTCAACTGTGGGGTGCTGAGCTAGGTGTGGACGTTAAGAAGAGAGATCTGTGTGTTTCTCACCGTTAATGTGGCAGCTGGTATTTGCCCCACACATGAGCTCCAGATATGGGAGAAGCTACTGGCTGAAAACAAAGCCTATGTAGAAGGCAGTGTGTATCTGCATAGCCTTCCTCAGTCATATCAGCAAGAGCAGAGCCAGACTAGCCTGATAGGTGGAAAAGAACTTGGAAATATCATAGTAGTTCTCAGTGTTTTTTTAATCATTGAGAGACCTGCATGCAGACTTTCCTGAGTTAAGGCCAAATTCATATCTGGTCAGTGACTTCTAGATCTGAATTTGGCACTTTGGGTAGAAAATTTCGGGCCAGATTTTCAAAGGTACACAGCTAGAAGTCTAATGGGATTTTCAAAATGGGCCTGCGTAAGCCAGGCCCATTTATTTCCTGTTGATTTTTCTCAGATCATTTTCCTTATGTGTTATAAAGTTCATAATCCACTGGATGATCTGTACATGTTTGCCACTTCCTTTGTATATCTTTTCAATTCCAAGGAACCATGACCATTGTTCCTTATGGTGACCCAGATATTCCACCTAGCCCCTAAATCGATCTCGTTATCATTTCTGCTTTGGAAGTTGGGAGATTAACTGGCTGTGTAGGGAGTGAGATAGTCTTGACCAGTCAAGCTCATGGTATGGGAGTAATATACATGAATATACACCTACACTTAGTGAGGCTGACTCATATGATACAAAATATTTCCACTAAGAGTGAAGCTGTGAGTACAGATGTAGGTTGCTGTTTGTGTTTGCAGGGAACGTGTATTATCTATTTGTTAGTCTCTAAGGTGCCACAAGTACTCCTTTTCTTTTTATCTATTCAAGGTGACAATATGGCTCAAAATGTCAGTGATGCAAGGATAAAGGTAACGATTCAAGCTGGACACTGAATAAGTGAAAGCCGATTGGTCTTTGTTAAAATTTCACAGAAATTACATTGGAATAAATGTCCATATTAAAGTGTGTCTGTTGCATCCAGGAGCAATTTAAAGCCTATTACGCTGTTGGAATGTCATTTTATGAGAGTAGCAGTGGCATTTGTAAGGGAAATGGCAAACATTTTTGTAAACTTCTCTCCCTCTCATAAACACACACAACCTCGTTTATGATACTAAAATTAATAATCAAATATGTGTGTGGGCTTAAAAATTGCAAATAAACACAGATGGAAATTAACTGCATCTTCCTTCCCATAACTGGCAAGACCCCAGTGAAGTCAATGGCAAATCTCCCATCTCCCAAGTTCAGAATTCCATTTTTCCCCTTTCTGGTGTTGATGATCTCACAAGTGCACAAAGCAGAGTGAAGATCCTCCATGTATATGATATTATCATCCATCATTACTGCTGTTATAGGAAAGCTTATGCTCAGATACATTTGTTAGTCTCTAAGGTGCCACAAGTCCTCCTTTTCTTTTTGAGGATACAGACTAACATGGCTGCTACTCTGAAACCTGTCAAATGAATGATTCAGCAAAAGGTCTGATGAAGTTAGTGGAAATTATATATGAATATGGTCTAAAGTTGAATGCAGACAAGACAAAAATTATGATATGCAAGGATCCTGGGAAAACATGTAGGATTCTAGTGAACGACACAGCCATCCAGCAAGTGAGAAATTATTGCTATTTAGGAAGCATCATTACAGAAGATCAGGTACCGAAGTCAGCACCAGAATAGCAAGCATGAAAGATATTCTGAAAGAATAAACATCAGATGAGACGGGACATAAATCTGAAGACTAATAATTCTTATAATATAATAATAATAATAAATAAGACTAAATTCCAACTCTTAAAAAGAGTGTTAAATTATAGCTTTGAATGGACATTCAAATAACTGGTAATAAAGAAATTACAATCCTTCAAATCATGGTGTTATAGAAAAATTTCAAAAATATTGCAGACAGACCGAACAATCAGTGAAAAAGTACTGCAGTTGATTGGACCTCAGCAAATGCTACTCAGAGATCTTATGAGAGGAAAGGTTCAGTCTGCAGGGTGCAGGTTAAGAAGGTTAGGGAGTGATGCATGTTTGTGGGCACTGAAAGGGAAAGTTGATGGCAAAAGAACAGGAGGCAGAAAAAGATCTTGGATGGTCAATGTGCTGTCGTAGGTGGATCAAAAGGACTAGTCATCTACAAATTGATGAACAGAGGATCATACAGAATGGGCTACCATGCTTGAAAACCTCCAGCAGTGGAGATGCTATATAAGAAGTCAAATGAAAACCTCATCTCCGCCTTTTTGTTTAAGTTACTGTTTTTCCTGGCAACAACAAAGAGGATTATAATGAAAAGAGTTTAGAGAACAACATATTTTTCTTGATTTGTTCCCAGTTTCTTTACCTTTGGTGTTTGACAGCATTTTTTTGTACAGCCTGTTTCCCTGGACAGTCAGTCAGGCCCTTCTGTTGTTTGTGTGAGTTTTTCACACCGCAACAGGAGAGAGAAAGACAAATGCAAAATTCAAACAAAACAAAAAAATAAGAAAGAAAAGGTAGGGTGTTGTGTGCATGTTACACTGTGACGGGGCACAAAGACCAGTCCACGGGTGGATGAATGACAACATTGCACTCTGGGTAGCTGAGGCAGTGGGGAGGAGAGAAGCAGAGCTATGCCACCATTCTGACCGTCCTGGGCCATCTGAGAGCCAAAACAGCCTTTGATGTAATTTAGGGCCGCTGCTCTAAGCTAAGAGCCTGCATCCAGGGACTGTGGTGGGCAAGAATCTAGCTGAGCATTTAGTGTTCTGCTATGTCTCTCCCACCTCTCCTCACCCCCTCCCATAGTACCCCTCTGCTTGAGGGATGGAGGTGGCATACAGCCAGCTAGAAGATTGACCTATGACAGGGGGATTCTTTGGCTACCCCCTTTAGAGCAGCTTTCTGGGCTCTTTTGGGCTGACTGAGCAGTGCATAGCAGCTGGAGCTGGGTCCCAGGATTGAATTCTTGACTCATATATAGGTAGTGTGAGTGGGGTAGTCTCACCAGAGATGAGTGTGTGTGGGGAGAAAATGTGTGTGTGGGGAGAAAATGTTGACTTTTCATTGCAAAACTAACACCCTGTTTTTTCCCTAGTTTTTGGCCAGCGACTCCGGAATTTTTTTTTTTTTGCCAGAAACCACATTTTTGATTAAAAACTGCCATTAACTGAACATTTTCCAGTTGTTCACTGAAAATTGACAGTTTCATGTTTTCCTGAAGAAAAAATGAGTTTTTTTGAGGAAAGCAGACATTTTTAACGAAAATTTTCATTTTGCCAAATACCCAATTTTTCCCCGAAGAAAAGTTTTATTAGAAAATTTTTCAACCAGGCCTCGAAGCCACCATTTGACAGGTAACTGGGGTGGACCTTTGCAAAGTTAGCATGCAAATTTGATGGCAACTGTAATCAGGGAGTGTATGAGCTTCCTTTTTGCTTTAGTTCATATTTTCTGCAACATCAGGCAGTTTAATATCTGAATGGAAATCAATTTGATATCAGTGTTACCTTAGCAGTTGTGCTGTATGAGATGCAAAACCTTTTCCCAAAATGAAAAAGTAAATGGACAAGGGAAATTGGCAAGAATCCCTGGACCCTACCTGGCCTGACTAGCATAAATCAACACCTTTTAAGTGTGTACTTCACAACTGAACATGTGTCCACAAAGTTTAAAGCAGCAGGAAACATGGATATCAGAGCCAGCTCAGCATGTGTTACTGTATACACATTTGTCTATTTTTTATTCCTTTCTGTCAGGCATTAGGGAATGGGGTGATTTTGAGTCAATTTTCCAAGTTTGTTGGGGAAAGAAAATTAAAAGAAGAGCAAACAAATGCAAGAGAAGAAGCAACTCATTGGGGAGATCATCTGGGGCCCTAGGGAAGCTGCTAGCAGAAGTCTAAGAGCTGGAATAAGACTCAGCATGGTAGAATATTGCATGTCAATCATATCCAAAGCCCCCCAGGAGAGCAGAAGACCCAGGATTCAGCTAGTGAGGCTGTACATCTGGAAAATAAAAGGGACGTGCTGAATTATTCATGTATTATCTGCTCCTGCCTAGGAATTTCTCTTTATTCACACTAGAGGAGCATTTAGAAAAAAAAGAAAAGCTTTTTCACACCTGGCATTTAATTTAGAAGGGGTTGCTTGTTGTGCTGAGGGGAAAGCCAACTGAAACAAACAGCAGCAGTCAGCAGGTGGGTCCGGGAGCCAGGCAACCTGTACCATGGCAATTTTACTTTGGTGTGCAGGCAATCTGACAAAGCCAGAGGAAAAAGAGGGGGCATGAAGGCTGCTAGGAGCTTAAAAATCAAGGCTTCCAGGACTCCTAAAATTGTGTGCAACTCTATAAACTCTGTCTGTAAAGAACTGAAACAAGATTCTGCATGATAAATCTCCAGCTGCTCCCTGGGTTTTGACAATCCCTTTGCTTTAATTTGGTTTTCAATTAATCTTTCTCTTCCAGTCTGATGAGTAAAAAGAAAAGGAGGACTTGTGGCACCTTAGAGACTAACCAATTTATTTGTGAGTGTGTAAAGTCCATAGAGAAATCAGTTTGTTCCATTAGTCCTGTGGCAATATCTTAATGTACAAGAAAAGGGAGGCCTCTCATTGAGCTGAGCTTTGGGAGGAGTGACATTTTAGCTACATTCTTGTTCAAATAACTCCAGAAAGTTCTCCACTTGGGAAAGTTCTGTCTGTCCAGCTCTGCTGTCTGTTGTAGCCAGCTGTGTTCAAGGAGACAAATTCATCTGTGCTGGGTCTCCAGAGTTATAGCAGGGATGTCTTTGGCTCAGCATCCTTAGAGGCTTCACTCTAGAAGCTGGGAATGGGTGACAGGGGATGGATCAGTTGATGATTACCTGTTCTGTTCATTCCCTCTGAAGCACTTGGCAATGGCCACTGTCAAAAGACAGGATACTGGGCTAGATGCACCTTTGCTCTGACCCAGTATGGCCGCTTTGATGTTCTTATTCTGTAGAACACTGCAGTCCTTAATTTGACACATTACTGAATCCATTGAGGGGGATTTGTGCTCTCCCATTGTGTTTTTCTCTTTCTGTGCCTAGGGAGTGATGTTTTAAAGGTATGGAGCTGTGCTTCAGTCCAGATAAGCTCCCACGGAACGTATTGATACTTATCTGAATGATCAGAATCTCTTGGACCTACAACGTTGGGCTGGAGTCTCTCATCAATAGGCATCTCCTTGAGATTTCTTACACTGGTGTCAGAAATATCGGGAGGGCAGCTTTTCTCACCACATGACAAAGCTTCTGCTTCTGCCCCCACAGAACTAATTTTCATTTTCATGCTCTCAGATTACACTAAACTCTGGACAGGGCTGCAGAGTTGAACAAAATAATGTGTGAATGAGAGAACATGATAGTTCAGGTGTGAGGCATACACAAAAGGGAGTGCTATGATTTTACACGGATAACTGATGTTTTCACAGGAGCTGAACATTTTGGACCCTGACCCCACTGAATTCCCTAAAAATTGTAATACTTTTGAGCCCTTCCTGCCCTTGCTGGCTGGGATTGTTGTGGTAGGGGCAGATATTTTACTTTTCATACAGACCCATAAGTGTCTCTTGGCTCTGCATGACAGGTTTGTGCTTTAAAGAGTTCTAAAACATTTATTGCATAGCTATAAAATGGTTCAAAGTACTAGGAAGATGTGGTTACAGAAAATAAATTGCAGTTTGTTGTTTTATTTTGTATTAGGCCAGACCTTGAACACTACATCCTGTAAAGGTGCAGAAAAGTTTAAACCAGGTGGCCTTCTGTTATGAGGCTTTTGAATCAAGTTCAGCAGTGTTAAACTGTGACTGAGACATTTTAGTTTGAGCCCTGTTTAATACAGATCCTGAACTCATAAAGACTCCCATCCCTTCAAAGAAGAGAATCTGAATCTGAAGTGTTTTACCTAGGCACTGGACAGGGACTCAGAAGAGTTGGAGTCTCTTCCTGGTTCTGCCACAGGCTTCTCATGAGAACTTGGGCAAGTCACTTAGGGCTCTGATGGGCGTAGCCTGCATTGCGGGTGGTGCCATGCCATACTGTTCTGGGAGGAATCCTGCCTCAGGATATGATGCCCTCTCCAAGCTCCCTAGCACACAGAACGAGTGTGCTCACTGCTGCACCTCTTTATGGGGTTTGGCCTACTACCCCCTCTGTGTTGGTTTTGCGCCACAGGCTAGCATTGAGGAGCATGGCCTCTTGGGATCATAATACACCCTGCGGTGCTAGGGGGAAGTTGTCCTGGCAGTCCTTTGAATGCAGAGACTACAACTGGGCCTGGCGTGGGTGTGGGATGTGCAAATGAAGAGGAAGGGGCCCCCTTACATGCTCACCCCACACCGAACACCAGATAAAACGTGGCTCTTAATGTCTCTGTGCCTCAGTTTCCCTTCTGCCAAATGTGGTTAATGCAAAATAATCAACAGATACGAGGTGCTCACATACTATAGGGACAGGGGCCTTAGAAAAGCCTATAAGGAACATAATTGTGAATTCTGGACATGTGAAAAGATCACTGGAATTGCCAGTTCCCACCTCTTTCTGCAATAAGCTTGATTGATGCTATATAATAGTTTGCACTGTGCTGTATCTCTGCAAATAGCCAAGACCTAATGTCTTGAATGCCAATGAGAATCGACTGAGCATTCCATGCATCCTCATGCTGAAAATGTACACGTTCCTCTTATTATGTATTCTGAGGCCTGAAGCTTAGTTGATGCTTAGTTGAAGCCTGATGCTTCTCTGTAGAAAGCCAAGAGAGAGCACCAGCGACTCTGGGGCTCACGTTCCCCACCTTAATACCCTATTATAAAACTGATATTAAAAACTCCATGCATCAGAGGTACTCTGAATTCCAAGTACAAAGGGTGGATTCCGAAGACCATTATGAGCATATTTTTAGGCATGATGCACTCTGTATGTTTCAGCTCTGTCGAGGATGCTCTTAAAGGTGGGTGTCCTTGAAGGAGGTCTGCAAAGAAGATACTTTTAATGGAAGTGGACCTCAACTAAAAACTTCCAGTGTGAACACCCTCCCACATTGGAGGTATCTGAATTTGGACACCCGATCCTCTTCCAAATTTTAAAAATGGCCTCTAATCTCAACTAAAAGATAGCCATTTTGCTAACATGGCCAGTGGTCTGCCAAAGGGATATCCTTGTCACAGGGTGGCCGAGAGGCTGGCGTTAATGGAAAGTTGCAATGCTTTATTGACAGGTGTGTGCCAAGTAGCTAGATGTCTCCCAAGTTCATAGTGATAAGTAGGGCTTTGACTGAAGGCAGCAGTGTTGGAAACAAAGTATATAATTCTGGGGTGCCGCTGTCCAGGGAGGGATGCCTGGGGTGCCACTTGCAAGGGTTGGTTAGATGTTGTTTTAAGTACTGAGTGTAACGGTGAATAGCAAGTGTGCATGGTAGCTATTACCTTGAAGCATACCCGATCTGGGGCTCGTGTAAATTATGATGGCAAAGGATGATCAGCCACAGCCCTGGATAAAGCGTAGATTGGATTCTCTCAACGTTCTTGATCATAACACAAATCAAAGGCACTGTTCCATGCCACTGCTCCCACAATAAACGAGACTTTAAAAGGTCATAGGGTGGAGTTTGTGTTCATTTCAATTTATCAGCCTTGTAAAATTGTCATTTGCTTGCCTTCTCCCCACTCTCCATGCTATGGATTCATTATGCCTGGTTTTTTTTTTCTTTGTCACTCAAACTCTAACGCATTGTCATCAAATCTAAACCAAGCGTTACGGAAACAGCATGATGCTGAAGACCATCCAAGCAACTGTTCTTGGGTAAATTCAAATGTGTACGTTCCATCGTTGCGGTCTGCCCGGGTTTGGTGAGAAGTCCGGGAGACCGCATGGTGGGGGCTTCCCTTATGGGTAGTCAGTTCCAAACTCCTACCTCTTGCCTTATGATGGAGACACTTCCCTGCCCCCACAGCCTTTGAGGAGGCAGAAATTCACCTAGAAATTACTCCTTCACTTTTATCAGTAATAAACCCTGAGCTGCCCATCAAGAGCAATGGTACATTCACTGCCTCTCCCCCTCCCATTTCTTTATTTACACAGATGTTATAAATGTTTTTGGGGGGCCCACTCAGCACGGGGCCCCAGTACAACTGTTCCCCATTTTCTCCCCCTCTCATCAGCATCCGTCACTGATCAGGGGCCTCCTTCCTTTTGGGCTGTGGCTGATTCTTGTATGAAGTGCAGGCTCTCAGGGACAGGTTCAGGCTGTTCCCCAGCCCAGAGTGCAGACTTCCAGCCTGCCGTGTCCCTGTAGCAAAACACGCCCTCTCTGACAGCCTATACCATCTCTTTTACAGTCACAGGGAGCTCACAGCAAGAAACAGGGGTGGGATTCCCTTTCAGCTCTCTAGTCAAGCTGAGCTCTGTGAGGATGGACACTCCCAGGCTAGCCTCTCTTGTTTGCTCATTCCCCTGCCAAACAGGGCTCTGGGGGCAGGACCAGCTTTCACAGCAGTGCTGATCTGAGGGATGGGGACTCCACACTGGAAACTTACCCGACGATGGGATGAAATACTAAACTATAGTATATTGTGATAGCATTTTAATTGTCTAGGAGCTCTATAGTGGGCCTTTCTGTCTGCTATTGCAGAAGACACTGGAAATCTGCTCGAGCCGCAGTGTATGTAGGTAGCTGGGTCTTGCATACTTGTTCATGGTTAATAAACACAGTTATTTGGTATCCAGCTGTGCCAGCGTGGTTTCCCTATCCTCTTAATGTTGCGTAGGGAGCAAAGACTCTACGTAGACCCTGAGAGGAAAGGAGAACGCATTTGAATCCAGGAAGAATGTGCATAATTCATATTTGTTTTCTTGTTGGTAGAGCAGGGCAGAGTGTGAGGTCAATGTACTCACACATCTGCAATGGAAATGTCAGCCTCAGCTGAATAATCAGCCTTGACATCAGTCAGGGCTTTATTGGCAGGGGAACAAAAGGAAAAACTCTTCAGTCTCGATGCACACCATGTCCCTTGCTGTACATCTCCCCGCCCCACCTCCTGAACCCTCTCCTCTCCTTCCCTCCACTTTGGCTCCTTCACCTACTTGTGACTGGTAGAGTCGTGACTTGACTGAGAGAATCCACTCTGCATTTTATCATGGACTGTGGCTGATCATCCTTTACCATCACGATTTTCCTAAGCCCCAACTCTGCTGTCCTTCAAGGTAGCCGCTAGCTTCTCCCTTTGGCTCATTCGTGCACTTGTGACTTGCTCCAGTGTTAGCTCTGATTCATTGTGTGCCCTGTATGCTCCGTGGTATGTATTTTCAAACATAAATAGAGGTTGGGACGGGCAGGGGTCATGCACAGCAACTCCACAGCTTCTTATACAGAACAGAGCTGAGCTCTCGGGTGGTGAACTTTGAGGAATTGCACAAAAGGTGTTGAGGATAGGCTGAAGGAACAGTGTGGGGACATGGTCAGTAACTCTGTGTACTGAGTGAATTCATTGGTCACCATTCTGACCTGGTGGCAGAGGACTGTGGATCATTGGTGCTAACTGCCTTATGAGAAGAGAGAATATTTTCTCCCCTCCAGTCCCTGTACTGATCCCCCATGGGAAGCTTATTTGTTCTGAATTTGAGCAGGGGACCAAAATGTCACCCCAATGTACTATGCTAGATGTTTAACTAGAAAGGGAAGAATAGAAAATACTCCAAACATGCAGCATTGATGACCAATATAATGATATCACGGATACCTTAATTCTGGCAATTCTTGATCTTTATTAGGGTTTGAGGACCAGATTGTGACAGGCCATATAGCAGGTGGTTAGGGGGATGGACAGGCAGAGCTGTCCCCTTTTTCAGTGCATCCAAGGGCCTGTATAGACCCCCAGGGCACACAGTGCCCCAAAGAAGGTGAGGATGAGGCAAGAATTTGCCAGCATCTCTTCTCTGCACTGAAGCATGGCAGAATCGTGTCATTTGTTTGCCATCTACATCCTGCCCTCATTGGCAAGAACAATTCATCCAGGGTCAGACTCGATGATCACTATGGTCCTTTCTGGCTTTATAATCTATCAATTTGATCTTGAACCAAATTTCTGAAACCCCCCCCCACACACAGCAATTGCAGGTGTTTTTTTCCCCCTGAAAGAAAAACTGCTACTTTTGGCAATTCCGTGCTAAATGTATGAAGAGTCCACAGGTGGAGGAAAAGATAACATTGCCAGCAGGATTGATGATGCGCCTTCATTTACTTTCGTCTCTCTCACCTGATGAGTCATGTGATTGAGTTTGCTTTTCCGTTTCCCTTCTAACCTCGTCCAAGTTGCATTAGGAAGAGAGCCTTGCACATGGGTACACACACACACACACACACACACACACTCTCCAGGGAGGCACTTCACCCAGCATGACACAGTGCAGCTGTTTCTAAGCTAAAGGCTAGATTGAACAAAGATGTTTTCAGTGCAGGGACCCAGAAACCCTACATGTTTTCGGGATTTCAGATCCTAGGCAGCCAAGAGAGCCCAGGTTCAGAAAATATAGAAGCCAAATTTCTCTCACATTGGAGGGGGCTAACCAAAGCTTCAGCTGTCACTAGCTTCAAGGTGAGTTAAGCATGCAAAGGGCTTTTTATCTCATAATGTACAGAAAGATCAAAGCCCGAGTAAGAGAAAGTTTCATGTTAGTTTGGCCATTATTGGCCAGTGGCAACTCGATACATTTTCAGTAACAGACAAAATATAATGTATGAGAAGGAGATGCTGGTTGAACCTCTAATGTTGTGAGCCCACTGATAAGGACCAGATAAGCATCACTTCACCTGGCCATAATGAGGGAACGCAGAGGATAGATACCACAGAGCTTTAGAAATGTGAAAAACATGGGTTAGGTTCAATGTTAGGAGAAAGATTCAGAGAGACTCACCCAGGCCCTGGATTTCTGAGTACACTGAACCAAATTCACCCCTGGACAAACTCCACTGAAATCAATGTAGACACACTCAGGATAAATCTGGCCTGTTATTTTTGAGAAATGAACCAGCAAAAGCGTCAAGACAAAAAGCATTATTGATTCCTGGCTGTGGCGGCTGAGCAGAAACCTTCAAACAAGCATTTGAAAGAGAAACACTGGTTGGAGGAACATCACAGCTGCTGTTCTCATAAACATGCTCTTACAGTCCTGCTTGCCAATTAGCAGAGCTAAGTGCTTCCCAAAACTATTATATTAACAACCTTATTATTACCTTTAACTTGAGAAACTTCAGGCTTGGGTAAGCAGTTAGCTAACAACCTGTGTGCAAACGGCTAACTTGATCCACCTACACAACCCCAGGAAATATATCTATGCAGCCTGTTTTTTTTTTTAAAAAAGGAAAGTTGTTTTTAGCTCTGTATCTCAGGATGACCCAATCCTTGTGAAGGAATTTGCTGGAGTTTATTTGGTGAAGGACAAAAGCACATACACGTCTTTAAGAACCTGAAGTACACGTACCTCTTCAATCTTTTCTTTTCCTTTTTGTTTTTTGTTTAGCAGGAATAAAGAACATTTAAGAGACATGAACTCATGCTGGGAGAAATACACAACAAAGCAAGCATGTCTGGGAAAGCTCCTTTATGCACTGCCGGGACTCTTTTTCCTGCTCTTTGTGAGACAGCCCTTAGCCCTTCAGCAACTGTTGAGGGATTGACCGATGGAGTTTTGATCCAGAGTTCTTTCCAACAGATCAGTGAGAACCTTGACAAGTAGCGGCTGTGGGTCAAAATTTCTGGTGATGCGTTGTGACTTGCCTTAGCAGTACAGTGTGCTCGCTCAGGGCTGATTCAGCCAAGCATTTAAGCATGTACTTAACTTTAAGCACACACTTTGAGGAATTGTGGCATCAGTGAAGGGTATTTCGGAAAATGTCCCTCACTTGCTCTGCTATGGGAATTCAGTGACGCCCCAATGATACTGCTGTATCTGTGGTGCCCCCTACTGGAGTTTGCACGATATTGTCTGTGCTCGCCAGCCCAAAAACAGCTGTCCCATTTATATCCTTCTCTGGGGAGAGATAGTATGTTAAATTAACAGCTGTGCACAGCACATCCATTTTGGATATAGATATATTTATTGTACTCTGATTTTATTTTTCTCATTTCGCTGAGTGGGACAGGGTCTTAATGGCCAAATTTCCACTGATGCTCAAATGGAGCGGAGAAGGAGAATATTAATGGTCTGATTCCTCCACTCTTCCCATCCCCAGTGCAGGCTGGGGCCTTGCAAATTGTAAGGCATGTGGACTACAGCTTTGGCAATGTTTAGACTCTCTTAAAGGCCCACCTGCAAGGGAATGTAAATGTGCGACTGCAACTAGAGACTTTGCGGTGCCATTTTGCATCCTGGCCTTGGATGTAATTACATAGGTGCCTCTTCTGTGGATGATGATTGGAAACCAAAACCATGGCAGAGACCAAGCAGCAGCATGATTACCAAAATGCCAGGTCAGCAGTTTGGTGCCAGTCCCAGATACTCGCATGCAAACTTCACTAGACATGGCTTTGTCACATAAGAGCATTATCTGACTCTACACCTTTATATGGATAATAACCGTGCCCTCTTTCCATGGGAAGCACAGGATTTAAATGGAATGTAACCAGTTCCCCAGTCAGAAAAGAGCACACCTCACTCCCCAAATCCCACACGCTGTAGGCAGTATACCCTTGTAAAGCTGATACCACCTATAGCACCGACTTGCTTGTAGTCTGCCCGCCATCTTTAATCAACCACTAAGGGGTTGTTTTCCTTTCCTCAGCACTAAGGGGTAGTTTAAAACACAGCACTTCACATCTGTCTGGGGTAAAACATCACCAGTCTCTGGTCTCTCATAAACAAGTATAAACTCATGATAAGGAATAAGGGGCTTCCTATTTGTACCCTTACTTTAGTCCATTAAATACATTTATAGCATAGTTCTGTGAGAAGCTCGCCTGCACACACAAAGACATTCTGCAGGGACGTTGAGATAAAAGCAATCAGAGAGTTAAATCTGCAGTGAGTACATAAAAAGTTTAGTTTATGAAGTGGCATTATTCATATGACCATTGCCCTGGAACATGGTGATGCTCTCAGCTGAAAAAGAATATAAACATGTTAGCTAGGACAAGATGGATCTGCTACTCAGCTATTTTTAGGAGGCACTCTTCACATTAGGACCATTTTGGTTTTTAAATTTTTAATGTCTGCTTTTCCAGGGGACAAAAATTCTGCAAAGCTGAATTTCAGAAAAGTAACATTTCTCCACAGATGTTAAAAAGGAAACCATTTTGATTGATCCTCAGTGATTGCCAGGAAATCAAGCAGACCTAACAAATCACACGACTGAGCCAGCTGTGTTTCCAAAAGCAGCTGTGAAAAGTGTTGGCTGTTTTCTTGCCTTCTGAGTTGACAATCAACTGGGAAATGACAAAGGAGATTTAATGCTTTCAGACATTTCTTTCTGACTCATTTTTATAAAGATTCCAGATCTACTATATTCTTCTAGGGTGCCTGCTCTTAAACTATTTTATATATATATTTACACACACACACACATACACACACAGATCCTCGGGTGATGTAAATTGTCATAGCTCCATTGAAGCCAGAGGAGCTGTAACAACCTGCATCTGCTGTGGTTCTGCCCCTTTTGCTCTGCTTTTGATAGAGGAGAAAGTGAAGGAGAGCTAATTGAGAAAAGCTTAGGTGGAGCGGAAGGTTAGTGCCATATGTCTCTTACCCCTGGGTAGAAATCTCAGCTTAGATCTCACGTGAAGATGAATTTGGCTTGTGGCATCACCAGCTCAATTTGTGTGTATGACATAAGAACCATAGTAAGGACTCAGTCTTGTAAAGCACGTCCTGCGAGATCCTAACCTCCCCCAACTTCTTGGTAGCCATAGAGGGTGCTCAGGTTCCTTGCAAGAAGTACTTAGTATCTAGGAAAAAGAAACGGAGGACTTGTGGCACCTTAGAGACTAACCAATTTATTTGAGCATGAGCTTTCGTGAGCTACAGCTGAGCTGAGCTGTAGCTCACGAAAGCTTATGCTCAAATAAATTGGTTAGTCTCTAAGGTGCCACAAGTCCTCCTTTTCTTTTTGCGAATACAGACTAACACGGCTGTTACTCTGAAAGCTGTTAGTATCTAGGGTTACCGTATTTCAAGTTTCTAAATATAGGACAAGGAGCAATGGTCTCAAGTTGCAGCAGGGGAGGTCTAGGTTGGATATTAAGAAAAACAATTTCACTAGGAGGGTGTGAAGCACTGGAATGGGTTACCTAGGGAGGTGGGGGAATCTCCATCCTTAGAGGTTTTTAAGGTCAGGCTTGACAAAGCCCTGGCTGGGATGATTTAGTTGGTGTTGGTCCTGCTTTGAGCAGGGGGTTGGACTAGATGACCTCCTGAGGTCCCTTCCAACCCTAATCTTCCATGATTCTATGACACTGCTGGCGAGAAGGGGAGCCGGGGGTGGGGAGCACAGTTCTCCAGCCGCTTAGCTCAGAGGGCTGCGCTGCTACCAGGAGCAGCACAGAAGTAACAGTGGCGATACCATACGATGCCATCCTTACTTCCGCCCCGCTGCTGGTGGTGGCGCTGCCTTCCGATCTGGGCGACCAGCCCACAGCCGCAAAATCATGGACATTTGTTTGTATTTCAAAAATCTGCCCAGATGGATTTGGCCTGGAGGACCAAAAAATAGGTAGTGCCCAGGAAAACCTGGATGTATGGTATCCCTGTTAGTATTTCACTGGATCAGGCCTGAAGGTGACACAGTTCCAGTATTACCAACCCCAGACTTTCGAAAAGCACAGGTCAGGTACCAAAAACTCATGCGATTGACTAAAAAGGTCATGATATTATCAAAAATAATAACTATGAGGTTCTTTTTGTTTACTTTCTGACTTTTGAGTCTTTAGGGAACTCTCTCTAGTCATGATTTCACGCTTTGCTCAGCAACCACGATGGCTAAAACCTATATTTTTAAAATGAAAGCTGAGATTCCTACCTAATCAGTTATCTCCAGGAGCTGGGGCTCTAAGAAGAACAGTAAATACCATCAGACTCATGATAAAATTGTGAAAATTGGCGACAGTGAAATTCAATATTCAAATTCAATAGGCCAAATTGTCAAAGGTGCAATGCACCTTTCAGGATTCAGTAGAGTTGTGTGAATAATTGATTTTTTTTGGTTTGTTAGCTATACTGAAAAATTGACACTAAACAAAATGTTTTTGACTTTTCAGTTCATTGCTTTGGACCAAATGAAACGTTTTTCGATTATGTGGTGCCAGGACACAAAATGTCATGTGCCTTGGTATGTCACCAGAAAAAAAATGCAAACTTCCCGTTGCTGTAAAGACATTGCCACCTGATCTTCCCCCCATCTACAGGACAAATTCACATAAGCGGTATCTCATAGAATCATAGAAGATTAGGATTGGAAGGGACCTCAGAAGGTCATCTAGTCCAACCCCCTGCTCAAAGCAGGACTAACCCCAACTAAGTCATCCCAGCCAGGGCTTTGTCAAGCCGGGCCTTAAAAACCTCTAAGGAAGGAGATTCCACCACCTCCCTAGGTAACCCATTCCAGTGCTTCACCACCCTCCTAGTGAAATTGTTTTTCCTAATATCCAACCTAGACCTCTCCTACTGCAACTTGAGACCATTGCTCCTTGTTCTGTCATGTCTCATCCCCATCCCATTGAGAGCAGCACCCTCGCTAATTCTCCCAGCAGCCTCAACAAATCTGAAATCCCACAAGGCCATGTTCAAATGGAATCACAAAAGCCACCAGATGGGGGAGTGACTTAATGTTGCCTGAATGGAGGTATCCAAGACATCAGCCACCCTGCGTCAGTTGACAAAAATCCTGTTAATCTAGCAGTACCGGCTCAGGTCAGCAGCGCTACCAGAAGCCTAATTAGATTGACGTTTGAATCCCCTGGACAGCTTCTCTTGCCCTTATTTGAAGTGATTTATCATGTCATCTGATGCAATCCCTGTTGATAACTGTTACAAGGTCTTGCTTGACATGCTGTACACATACTCCCTTCAGTGCAGAAAACGTTCTTGGCAAAATAACCAAAGATTTGAAAATAACCTTTAAGACTCGCCCTTGGCTTTGCTTATGTTTCAGACAGGTTTGTGATTGACAGGAATCTTAGAGGCCTCACTGGGATGGCTGCATCAATATGAGTTATTCTGTATATCGACTCCTGATGGTTTTAAGGAATGATTTCTTTTTTTCTGCATATGCTCCACTGGAAATTGATAAAGTGCTTTACAGAATCCCCAAGCCATTAGCAGGCAAAAAGAAAAGACAACTGGCAATAGGATCCAATGATAGGTTCATTGCTGGGCTGGCTTCCAGCGTTTTCCATCCACAGGTGGCTTTGCTGGTGTAGCATGAAGGGAAATTACAACCCTACATGCATGTACTCAGTGGAAGAATTCTGTCACTGCAGAGATGGAACTTGCTGGGATGGGAAGGAGAGGAATGAATGAACCATTTCACTATTGTATATACACCAGTTGATTTATTGCATCCCACAAGTCTGCCTGCAGTATGCACCCAGCACCCAGGAAACAGCTACTGCTGCACCCAATTTGATTAAGAGCCCTTACTCACCTTGAGTAATACTTTACTTTGCAAGCATAGACCCATAGAACTGTAGGACTAGAAGGGACCTTGAGAGGTCTTCTCATTCACTCCCCTGCTCTCAAAGCAGGACTAAATATTATCTACAACATCCCTGAGACGTGTTTGTCTAACCTGCTCTTAAAAATCTCCAATGATGGAGATTCCCACAATCTCCTTAAGCAATTTATTCCAATGCTTAACCACCCTGATGATTAGGAATTTTTTCCTACAATTTAAGCCCATTGCTTCTTGTCCTATCCTCAGAGATTAAAGAGAACAATTTTTTCTCTTTGTAACAACGTTTCACATACTTGAAACTGTTATCATGTCCACTCCCCCACCCCAGTCTTCTCTTCTCTAGACTGAACAAACTCAGTTTTTTAAATCGTCCCTCCCAGGTCCTGTTTTCTAGACCTTTACTCATTTTTGTTGCTCTTTTCTGGACTTTCTCCAATTTGTCCACATCCTCCCTGAAATGTGGCCCCCAGAACTGAACACAATACTCCAGTTGAGGCCTAATCAGCGTGGAGTAGTGCGGAAGAATTACTTTCCGTGCCTTGCTTACTACACCTCTGCTATTACAGCCCAGAATTATATTTGCTTTTTTTTTTTTTGCAACAGTGTTAAACTGTTGACTCATATTTAGCTTGCGATCCACTGTGACCCCCAGATCCCTTTCCGCAGTACTCCTTCCTAGGCAGTCGTTTGCCATTTTGTATGTGTGCAACTGATCGTTCCTTCCTAAGTGGAGTACTTTGCATTTGTCCTTATTGAATTTCATCATATTTACTTCGGACCATTTCTCCAGTTTGTCCAGATCATTTTGAATTTTCATCCTATCCTCTTAAGCACTTGCAACCCCTGCCAGTTTAGTATTGTCTGCAAACTTTATAAGTGTACTCTCTATACCATTATCCAAATCACTGATGACGTTATAGAACAGAATCTGGCATAGAACTGCGGGACCCTTCTTGATATGCCCTTGGATGTCTCATTGATGCAAGTGATTTCAGTGTGAGTGGTCATAGAGGATTCATAGATGCATAGATTCTAAGGCCAGAATGGACCATTGGGATTATCTAGTCTGACCTCCTGTACAACACTGGCCATAGAACTTCCCCAAAATAATTCCTAGAGCAGATTTTTTAGAAAAATCATCCAATCTTGATTTTAAAATTGTCATTGATAGAGAATCCACCACAACCCCATGTAAATTATTCTGATATGTTAATTACTCTCACTGTTAAAAATTTAAGCCTTATTTCTAATCTGAATTTGTCTAGCTTCAACTTCCAGCCATTGGATCATGTTATACTTTTCTCTTCTAGATGGAAGAGCCTATTATTAAATATTTGTTCCCCATGTAGGTACTGATAGATTGTAATCAAGTCACCGCTGAATCCCCTTAACCTTCTCTTTGTTAAGCTAAATAGATTGAGCTCCTTGAGTCTTTCACTATAAGGCAGTTTTCTAACCCTTTAATCATTCGCGTGGCACTTCTCTAACCCCTCTCCAATTTCTCATCGTCCGTTTTGAATTGTGGCACCAGAACTGGACACAGGATTCCAGCAGTGGTCGCACCAGTGCCAAATACAGTGATAAATAACCTCTTTGCTACTACTCAAAATTCCTCTCTTTATGCATTCCAAGATCGCATTCTCTCTTTTGGGCCACAGTGGGAGCTCATGTTCAGCTGATTATCCAACATGACCCCCAAATCTTTTCCAGATTTGCAGTTGCATCTAGAAATATGGTGGTGTAATAATAAAATGTCTGATGAACAAAATACAGTTTGCTCCCAAGAAGTTAAAGGCCTGGAACATCCCCATACTGAAGTCAGTGGGATTTTTGCTGTTGACTTAGTGGGAACAGTACTAGGATCTAGAATGAAAGGCAATGGAATATGCTGCCTACATATACTGCTGCCCGTTGCCTAGAGCTGGTATATAATTCATAATGAGTAATTTGACACTTCTGCCTGGTAAATACAACTTGGCCTATATCTTATTTGTGAGCAATTCATTGCAAGTCTTTCTAATTCTATTTTGATTGGCAACTTGGGTCACATATGTTTTGATTGCCTGATTGGTTTAGAAAACTAAGAAACAGTTATCCAGTACGAATACCCGTGGTGATGAATTTGAAAATCACTTCTATGCCTGGTCTGTAATATTAGCTTAAATGCACTTATTCCTGCCAGTGAACTAATTTGCTAGAATATTTCCAGAAAGAGAGGTGAACAAAGGGGAAACCAATGTATGTATTTGAATGAATTAGACTATAACAAACAAAAAATGGCATTAGAATAATATAAAATGCAATCTGCTTATTCTACTAGCATAAGACTGATGGAAGAGAATATTCAGCCTCAGCTGAGCCTCAGGGCTGTCCTGGGAATCTCAAAAAAGAATAGCCTTTGGCATTTCTACTTCCAGATAGAACAAGCTGATGTTAGATGTAGCTGGGTAAATAAGAAATAATGGAAGATCGCCTCAATTTCATACCTTAGATATCCTGGCCCTGGTGAACGACATGTTGTAAATACAAACATCAGGGTGGATCCTGCCAAGACTTACCCTACACACATGAGCAGCCACTAACGAAGTTAGTAGGAGTGACTTCTCGGGTGCATAACGTTAAACCTGTGGGTGTATATCTTTGCGGGATAAAAGTCAGAGGTCAGATTAGGTAGAAAAATCAAATGAAAGTTTCTGAACCTCAGGCGAGATTTGAGTGGGTTCTTTCTCTATGCCTGATCTTCCCCCATCACAACGATCTCTGAAAATTATTTCCCATACTCCAAATGCTCTCTCTCCTCTAGCACAAGGTTCCAGGGTCTGTGACCCTGAGCCTGATCCTCTGATCCTCACTCCTACCAAACTCAAGTGTTTTACTTCAGTGGGAGTTTTGCCTCAGTAAAAAAATCCAGGGACCTTTGCAGCTCAGCCTAATTGCAATTATACAGTCACTTCTGTTCAGGAGGAATGTTGAGTATTTTCTTAACCACAGTGTTCTCTTGCCACCTGGTCCCACCACACCAGCGAAAGCCTTTTAACACCTGCCTTCTATTTTCTGACTCTGGGAGCCCCCACCCCGTTTCTTTTTGCAGAATGTCATGATGTATTGAAGAAGCAGCATCTCCTTTATGCTATTTGGCATAAATATCATTCAGGGGCACAGACAGTGTGGGGTAAATCAATATTGGGCAGGTTAGGTGGCTGGCTGCTCACACCTTGAATTTTATTTCACAGATTGATCCATGCAGCCGAAGGCAGTTTGCAAAATGACAAGACCAAAAAAAAAAAAAAAAGCAACCAACCCTAGTATGCACCAAGGCGAGCTCACCAGAGCCCCAGCCATACGAACAAGAGGGAAACCAAACTTGCTGGGATGGTGCCTGCTATTTTGTCTCAGTACCATGGATACATTGGTTCTGATTAGAGAAAGTCACAAAATTCAGACCAGAGTCTCCCCCCACCCCCTGCAAGTGCAGGGGCTGTTTGGATCCAGGGTTCTGATTCAACCCATTTCTAGCCACAAAGCTCAGATCTGGATCTAAACTCCTGCTAAGTCTAGGGGTGTTTGTATCTGAGGCTGTGGTTATGAATCAGTCTCTGATTCTGACGAATTTAAGTCACATGTACTCCTGCCTTTTTTTATGCCATTAACATTCAGTGTGCCTGATTCTCTGCTTTGTTACTCCACTTTTAATTTCCACCATGGGGTAGCTGCTGTGCAATCCATGCATAGACTTCAGCAACTCATCAGTAAGCCAAGCCAGGTAACTGGAACTGCAGCTAGGTTTGTTTGGTTTTTTAATTTTGTTCCTTTTTGGTAGGGGACCAGGGGGAAAGAGGGAACTATGCAGTTTTAGAACTCAATCCAAATCCCACTGGCTTCACTAAGAGCAAATTCAGGTTTTATATAGTCACCCCACAGTGTAGATGCATCTCCAAAGCTTATCTGAATTATCTAGTCACATTGGGTCTTCAAAACTAGGCTGGAAATCTTATAAGAGCAGACTTCCTAGTGAGGTATTTCATACTCCTTGCTCCTGGTCTAAGCCAGGAACATGGAGAGATTCTCATTCTCACTGGCATTTCCAGTTCCACCTGGAAGGTAGAGGAGTGTCAAAATGATCAGTCAGATTGCTGAGTGGTGGTTGGTTGTTTTTTTAAAATTTGTGTATGTGGAGAGAGTATCTGAATTTTATCAAATCCCAAGGACATTTTAATCAGACACTTTAGAGAACATCTGGATTTTTTAAATCTAACCCTTTCACCTACTTTTCACTGAAAAGAGTCCAGAACCAAAATCATAGACATGAACACCACAGAATGTTGTAAGAAGTTTGGATCTTAGTGTTAACTTGGTCCAGCTCTAATTTCCAATAAACCATAATTCAGCAATCAGATATACCTCCCTGGCAACTGGAGAGTGGGAAAAGCTTTTCTGGGGCAGAGTTGTGTGCCTCACTCAAACAACTTGTACTTTATCAGAATTCAAGCACTTCCAACACTACACAAAAATTGACTAATTTGGTCCAGAGTCAAAAAGAGTCCTTCTTAGTTCTTCATAGCTCAAAAGATAAAAGCAATTGCTTGATAACTTTTTAAAAGTACAGTCAAATCATAATGGATCCCTCTTCTGCTTTTGATAATTTAATATGCAATAAGAGCGTGTAGACCTGAGTGGATGTCGTTGGTATTTTCCATTGTTATTTTAATGGTACAGATGAAGTCTCTCTGTCTGAGGAATCCAAACTCTTTGGTTCTGCCTTATTTGTGGTTACCAGGAGATTCCTGTTCAGGCCAAATATTCATGGTGGCTGATGTTCGAAAAGCTTTGAATAAAAACAGGATCATTTCCAATTGCGGGGCCCCAAAGCACCTTCAAACAAGAAGTTTAATGGTGACCTTTATGAATTTGGAGATAAGGATGATACACAGTGAGGTGTCTAAAGCTCCAAATGTAAGTGCTTATTAGATTCTACCCCCGCCCTCCACCTCTCTTCCAAATATCCCCTGCAAGTAGGTTAAATATGCAAGAGTCTTTCACCTCTGGACTCCCAGTTTCAAACATTTGCTAAGTTCACACACATGAATTTTTGTTTTGTTTTTTTTCCTTTCCACATTATTAATCCAACAAAAAATGTGATAGAGGCACAAGTCTATGCTTCAAAGAGGAAGAAGGAAATAAAAAGAAATGGAAGGGCACTGCAGGCCAAGAGTG
Source organism: Lepidochelys kempii (assembly GCF_965140285.1). Classification (NCBI taxonomy): domain Eukaryota; kingdom Metazoa; phylum Chordata; order Testudines; family Cheloniidae; genus Lepidochelys; species Lepidochelys kempii. The sequence goes on from NC_136389.1 coordinate 73,681,326, forward strand.
AGATGCATTGGCAGGACTGTGCATTGGAATACTTGTGCTATGGCCAGAGCCGTAAGCAGACTAAGCAATTGCTTAGGGCCCCAGGCAGCTCAAGAGGACCCCTTATTCGCTTTTTTAGTATCTATTGTATGTGTGTGGGCGGGGTGCCCCAAAATATTCTGGCTTAGGCAAGCACTGCCTCTGGCTAAGTCTTCAACTAGTTCTAGCCATTGCTCACTTTCTCTGGCCCTAAATATATTTGCTCAGACATTTTACTTCAAAAGAAAAACATGTGTCCATTGGTTTGCAAAGCAGCTTTTAGTGCAAATCATTCTGAATGCAAAGAAAGACTCTTTTTCTAAGGAGCCGTGTGTGTGGACTTGAGAAATTAGACTCCCCGAAACATGCTTTTTTTTTCCAATATATTTTTCAATATGTCAGTATTAAATCTGTTTTGTCAGCACAAATTTTTGCAGGAATGATCATCATAGGTTGAACTTTGGAAACCTGCTGTACTCTCCAAAAAGTCTGGCCAGATTACGGATTCTGGGCTCCCTTAGTCTGAAGAGTGAAAATATCACACATGCCCTCAGCACCAGTTTTGGTATGAAAGTAACTAATACAGAGCTTTCCTGTTACAGCACTAAGAGAACAGCAGGTGTAGATATACAAATTAGAACATATGCTGGGACACCCGGGGCAAGTCCAGGGGCTCAGGCACTGTCAGGAGCAGAAATCACAGTTCTGTCGAGTGCCATCCTTTGAGCACTGCAGAGCCTCGAATGCAGCCAAATCTCAATCCCACTCTATTCAAACATATGACTGAGCAAATCTGTAAAGGTTTCACAAACCAAAATGAATCACAAGCTGTAAAAATAACATACGCCTGGATGCCAGCTTGACAACTTGCCCACCACAACTCTTCCTTGCGCCAATCAGATAGGGTTCACACCTTGCAGATGTCCTCTTTTATCGCTCCTGCCATCACTCTATCAACTTTTAGAGGGCAGAAAAGCATGATCAGAATGTTACACTTGGCCTGATAGACATCTCTACTTTCAATTACTTCTCTGTAAACAGACTGAAGATCAGAGAGAGGTGCAGCGTTCGCAAATGGCTCTTTCCCAAGCAGTGTGTTGCTCAGTAACTAGTTGCCCCTGCCCACTCACCCTCAATTGCAAAATACAGTTGCGTTTCAGGCTCACTCTTTCTTTTCAAGCCTCCCCGTTAAGTATGAGATGAGCATCATCTAAGTTCTTGTTTAATGTCAGCAATAAGCTTTCGGGAAGAAGGTTAAACACACTCACAGATGCCAGCCTGTATGTTTAAGGAATGAAAAAGGCATCATCTATCTATCTATCTATCTATCTATCTATCTATCCTAGGCAGAGATTAGCTTTAGATGTCCATGCGTGGCTTTGGGGTTTGGCAAAACCTTGCTCATCACATTTTATCTATCCAATGACAACCCAAAGCCACACCGTGGTTTGATTTTTATGTTCGTGGTCGATAGGAATCTGGATAATATTCAGCCCCATCTCAAAGACCCACTCCTCCTCGATGCTTACCGTGCATTGCCATCTGACAATGGTTAGGCATGTGGCAAGTTGGGGATACTGCTGCTGGTCAGCTTATTACACCTACAAATTGTGCACGCAGCTGATCTATGCCAAAGTTTCTCATTGTTATTGTTACATCCTCCTCCATCTCCATTTCTTCCTCCTGTATTGTCTTTAAGATTGCCTGCCAGGCTGCCTCAGGCACTGTCTTTTCGAATATGTTTGTATAATGCAGCACTAGGGGACTCCGACCTAGATGTGCCATCAAGGTGAAACATTTATACTTTCTTAGATGACATGGGCGGAAAGATGCTGGCATTTGGTCTATACTAGCCCTTCCACTGTTGCTACTAATGGGGGAGTTTCATCAATGCTGGACTAATGGTACTGGAAATTCTTCAATGGAGAAGCAACTTTAGGGCCTGATCTACATTCCATTGAAATCAATGGCAAAACTCCCATTGTCTTCAATGGTGTTGAATCAGGCACGTCCTTTGCAGCAGTTAGTGAAGCTTCTTGCACCTGAGACACTGCACTAAAGTACACAGGGATTGTACATAAGAACATAAGAATGGCCATGCTGAGTCAGACCAACGGTTCAGCTAGCCCAGTATCCTGTCTTCCACCAGCTGCCCATACCAGATGCTTCAGAGCGAGTGAATAGAACAAGGGCAATTTATTGAATGATCCATTCCCTGTTGCCCAGACCTAGCTTCTAGCAGTCAGAGGTTTAGGGACACCCAGAGCATGGCTGCATCAAAATTCTTCCAGCAGCAAACACTAGCATAACCAGCACTCCTTCCCCACGCACATATCCCTTCCACTAACGACTGGTACCGCCTGCTGTCCTGACGAAGAGCAGATTTACAAGCCATGCTACCTTTATTGTGCTGGATGCCTTATTCTCTTTGGAACTTTGAAGAGATATTGTAATGCTAATTAGTTCCTTTCTTGAGATGAGAGGAGTTGCAGGCATTGGAAACAAGTTCATCAGTTGCAGGAAATTAAGGCAAATAGAATTTTTCCTTTGAAAGGAGGAGAACATGAATGGAAACCAAGATTCCTGGGTTCTGGTCTCGGCTCTGTCACTAACCCACTGTGTGAGCTAGGCCACATCACCTCTCTACCGTAGTTCACTCCTGTGTACTTACCAATAACACAATAGGGACCCTGGTTCCCAAGGAGATGTAATCTGTGACAGCCCTATACTGGGACACTTCACTTCATCTCCACACTGCCTCAGCTGCACTAGCTGGGGTGTCGTGGGGCCAGATTCCAGGGTGCATCTTTGACCACCCACTCTTGACCCCACTGCATGGGAGTGAGTAGCAGCCCTGTGGAGGCTGCTCTCCATGGGGTGCTACCTTTGACATGAATAGTCCATGCAGGTGAGCAAAGGTGTGCCTTATGCTCCCTCTGTCCTCTGTGCAGGTGCACAGGGCAAAAGGTAATCTCACTCCAAAACAAATTAGCAGTTTGAGAGTTTGCAAGGCTGCCTGAAGACAAAATGTTGTAATAATAATAATAAATACTACTAACTTATATTTATATATCTCCTACCACCGTGAAGGATTTCAAAGCAGTTTACAATGTTGATATATTATAGAGTTGTTTCACCCACCACAGAATGCAGCCACTTCTGAGGAAGAATGTAGCAGCTGTTTAACATCATACAGCAACACAACACAACAGTTAGGAGACCAATAGAAGAAGAATGTACTATTCAACTGAAACTGCAGGCAGTACATAAGTACCCAAATAGGAATAGAAAATAGACTGACTGAGAGATTCATTGTATGGCTATTGTTCTTGTTATTAACAGCAGCAGTGGTATTTGTTTTATGTATTTATTATTATCTGTATAACACCCATGCACTGATAGTCAACATATAAAGTGTATCACCATGCCAGAGCCTTATGCGATCTGTAAATTATGGTAATGTGCAACATTGCCTTTCTGTTTTCAGATGCCATACCACCTCGCCTTCTTGAGATTACTGCATCTGCAAACCAGAGGGAACAGGAATGGCTTAATTGCAGAATACTGAAAAGGTCAAAGCACTTGGGCATGATGCAGCCAATACATGAGGAATCGCAGCTGGGCTGCTTCGTTCTCTTGACAGAGATATCAATAAGACTAGCAAATGGCCTGGCATGAATCTTCTTTGGGGTGACAGTGATTGTGACAAGGTGCTAATGGCTACCAGTCTGGAGGCTGCAACCTTCCATCTCAGTATTAACCAGATAACTATTATTCAGTGCACCTCACGTAGCAAGCACAGTGTTGTGATGGTTCTCGAGGAACCCATGACTGTAAGTCACCTTGTTACCCACTGCCTCCAGTGTGAGAGAGTCTTGCTTGTGGTAACTGGGGGTAGGTCTACACTACAAAGAAACACTTGTAGTTGGCCCCTGTCAGCTGACTTGAGCTCATGGGGCTGTTTAATTGAGGTGCAGACATTCAGACTTGGGCTAGACCCCAAGTTCTGGGACCCTTTCTCCTTCAGCCCAAGGCTGAACATCTACACCACAATTAATCAGCCCCTTGGCCCAAGCCTCACAAGCCTGAGTCAGCGGGCCAGCAGTCGGGTTTTAATTGCAGTGTAGACACACCCTGGGTGTCAGCTTCCTAACACCAGCAGCCTTTCAAGCACTCATTTGGGCTATGCCAGCCCTGCCTTTACATTGCTGGCTAACAAGAAATGCACCCAAGTCCTCTCAAAGCATTCCCCTGTGATACCCAGACCCCGACACTGCTCTGGGATTTTTGTGAGTAGCCAGTGTTCCCTTGTTTACCAGTTTTACCTTAAACCACCATTCCTGTATAACACACAACATTTCTAATGAAACAAAAAAAGGTTTGTTTAAAAAAGGGTAGAGATTCCACTGGAAAAAAGAGAGAGCAATGGAAACAAATGGTTACAATGCAAAACAAAATCATAAAACACAAACTAGGGCCTACACTTATTAATAGTCACCTTTACTATGTAATAAAGTAGGTTTTCCCCACAGTTCAACCTGTTGCAGAGCTGGCTGGTTTCACAGGAACCAGGATCCAATCTTTCATGGAAAACAGCCCTGCTCCACAAGATGTCTCTTCAGTATAGATCCAGAGTGCATCTCCTCACTCTGTGTTATAATGAAACAATCTTTTCTCTCTCTTGAGAGGCAGGGCAATCCTTGTCTGTTGTAATGTCCCTTTCTTACCTCAAAGTGGTTTTGATTGTTTGCAGTTGTCTTTATTGGTTTTCCATTGACTGTTCTGTGCAGGGTAGACATCTGAGCCTTGCATTAAATCACTGGCTGATCAGGGAGGGGTGGGGACTCCCTTCTGCATAAGTAGGCAATCGCCAAGTAGTATTACTGCCTGGTCACTCCTTTTAATCTTAAGATCATAAGGGCATAAACTTCAGTATATTTACATTATTCCTCAAATATTACCCCTACACACATCACACCATGATTATGAACATTGATAAGTTTCAAGCTTTAAATAGAGACCTTACATGTTACCCTTCATGGACAAATACCCATAAAGCAATATATTTGATAAGTCTGAGATGACAGTTGTTTGCCAAGGGCCCTTTGTGTCATGAGTGTCCAAGAACATTTCGCAAGCAGTTCACTTTACAGGGGTCAGACTTAAAAATATGCTGCTTTTGACTTGTACAAACAGAGACATTCACCTTGGGATTTGCAGAATTCCTTAAACTTCCCTAAGGAAACTGGACCTCAGTATCTATGGGAGCAGCTGTACTGGGGAAGAGGTGGGGAATTCACCCTTGAGGGAAGGATAGCCATCTGTCTTGGATGGCTTAGACACAAGTCCTGCATCTTGGCAGGGGGTTACACTAGATGGGGTCCCTTCTAACCCTATGATTCTGAGGCAAGGGCAGATTCACTGGGGAAGGACAGTTTTAATCTCTGGCCACAGCTCCATAGGAGAGCTGCTAATGGAGGCTGCTTAGAAGCATTAACTCAGCAAATCCCTCAGCAGCTTGCTCCGGTACCCAACTGAGCCAGCCCCACCCACTTTAGGTTCTGTGCCAGCCAGTTCTGCCACTCCCCGCCTTCCCAAAGAGAAGCAGGGAGGTAGGTGACTTGTGCTGCTGCTCTCCCCAAAGCTGGCAGACCTACCCCATGTCTGTATTCTGGTTTCCCCTGTACTGATGAAGCATCGGACCCGAGGACTATGAGCTGCCTCCAAGTATGCTAGTAAGACATATAGTGCCACTCATTGTGATTTCAGTTTTAGATGGAAGCAAATATTTATTATTGGGAACCAAAAGGTATCAGCTCAGTTTCTCTTCTCAACAGAGTCTCATTGCAAGGGGAAAATTTTGGTTCACAGCATCCTTTTAGGGGCCTTGTGTACATTCTCTGAGGAAGGCAAGTAGGCAGGCAACACTGCTTGGTGGTATTCGATTCCTGCTTCATATTGATTCTCTCTTGGGAGTTCTATGACCTTTTAGATGCCTAATTTATATGATCCTCTTGGAGTATAGACTATTGTAGGGTATGCGGAGAGGGTATTTACAGCCAATTAAAGGGTCCCCCCCTGAGGAAGGTGGAAAATGGCATACAGATGATCTATTTTTTGTATGACATCAATTACCATTCCATTGCCAGATGTTGTTCAGAGGAAGGTGCGTGCTGTAATGTACTGTGTAATCTGCCTTTTCCCATACAGAACCTGGGGGGGGGGGAGAAACCCTGTGGTGGATTCCTAAGGCTGTGGGGGTATTTAATTAATTAAACATCTGACATTATGAAATCCATCTTTCTGGCAAACGTCAGCCAGCTCTCAAATCTGTGTCCGCATTAGCCCCATCAGACCATGCAGTTCAGCCCATTCAGCCCTGCTGTGGGACTTTTGTGTTCCAAAAATACTTTTCTTTTTAGGATAAATAGTTGATCACTTTAGCATCATTCTCCAGAAATCTTCCAGATATTTCCCATACTATGCAAACTCTGTGGTAAGCACTCTAAATTTCATGCAATCTGCCCCTTGTTTTCCCATTTCCAGCTGTAGTTTGAATTTGTCCTGGCCAGCTATCTTCAAAAGGGAATGGTACAGCATGTGTTCGTGCAACTATGCAGTTCCATAGGCTTTGCATCAGGCTCTTGGTCACGTGTCATGTGTAGCAGAAGATGTTGCAAATGGGAAACAGTTGTTGAATGTTCCAGGGTGTTGCCTAAAATATTCTGAAGAGTGAGAGAAGAATTTTGTCCCATGAAGAGAGAAAACGTTGCCTTTTGTGGATGATCTTGAAGGATTTAAAATCTCAAGGCTAATCATATCTAGAGGAATTCTTGCACAGCAGAGACTTCCGCTGTGAGACAAGGATGCCTTAGTTGTTGGATCTTGTTTGTGTGTGTGCTTTTGGGGCATATGTAAGCTTTTAAAGTAAATTTCATGCTGGTAAAAGTTCTGGATTGGGAGCATTTGTGCCTAGATTCTCTATTTATCTCAACAATTAGGATGCTGGTGTGCTGAGCCCACTGGCTATTTTGTTGACCAATGTTACCTCATTGTTTCCTTGTGTTCCATGGTCTGTGTCTACCTGTTGTCACTTGTCTTATACTTAGACTGTAAGCTCTTTAGGGCAGGGACTCTCTTTTTGTTCTGTTTTTGTACAGAACCTAGTGCCATGGGGTCCTGGTCCCTGACTGGGGACTCCTTGGTGCTACCACAGTACAAATAATAATATCCAAAGGACAAGTAAAATGCATGAAATTAAAGCTCCCACTAGGCCCCCAGTGCTTCTGCCCTGACTTAATAATAATCCTTCATTCATGTTCATTCAAGCCTTGGCCAGTCAATGCCTATCAAGATGGATGTGCTAGGGAGGAGAGCACGTGTCTGCTTAGGAGCTAATGAACATCTAAATGCAGGATGCCAAACTTCAACCCGACATTCAAAAATATTAGAGTACGCCAGTGGGGCCAACTGACCAGCCATTGCATCAAATACTGCTCCCAACAGCAGAAGCATTTCAGTCCTTTCCAACAGGGATGGGTTTTTTCCCCAAAACCAAAACAGTCTAACATGAGTCAAATAGATAAAACAGGTCCTGCTGCTTGGACCATTCCTCTGCCCTAGGATCTCCTGCAGGAGCCTTCCTTCTCTTTGATGGTCTCTTTATCACCTGATCCTGGGCTGAAGATCTATTGCCAGGGAGGCCACTAATTAGTTACAGGAGGAGCTTAAAAGGCTGTCCCGCCCAATAACACTCAGAAATTGAGGATTTTAAATTTTGGTTCAATGGAACAACCACTCCTCATCCACTTGCATGTCAGAAAGAGTGCTGGCCCCCTCGCACTGCGAGCCACTCTGTGGCTAACCCCAGAAGGGGAGGGAAGGATTCCCGTCTGCCCCCGTCTTCCCTGTGCACTATCACAAAGGCAGGCAATGATCCTGGCCATAAATAACCTCATCTTAAAATGCTTCCTTGTTTACTCACATGAGTAAGGACTACATTAGTGAATAAGGGTCTGCAGAATGAGTGCCCTTAGCTGTTACATGCCATGAAGGGGTGTGGTGTAAGTTGCGGGGGAACCACAAAACGGGTCTAACCATACCCCACGGATGTTATTCTCAGCAACTAGCAGTGTGTACAGGTAAGACATTCCAGCTCCTACAGTTGTAGCATTTACAGAAAATAAACAATCACTGCATGAGACCTGACAAATAAAACTCATTGCAAGTCCCCAGTGTGTTTTCATCAAGGAGTCTTTGTGGGCAAAACAAAATGAGAAATCTGGAAGGGTTTTTTTATTGCCACGTTGCAGATAAGAATGCAGAATAGGCCTCTGGTGAATCATTGTGTGAAAAAGAGAGGTGTGTTCATCAATGTGAAGAGAGAGAAACTATATGTAGTTAAATTGAGGGATGCCTCCCTTAGCATGCAGATGGCATCACACAGCCGGCAGGTTGCAACAAAATGAAAACTATGGAGCGCCTCCTTACAAATCCAGCAGAATACATTGCTTGCTTTTAAGATCCCAAATCCCTTGGTTGGCACAAATCTGTAAATTACACCAGGCTGTAAACTGAGGCTTAAGTCTGTAAACATTTTAAACAACCATTTATTTATTTATTTATTTCCCTAAGTACAACATCCAGCTTGTTGTTTGGCTTCAACTATAAAAGTCATGGGTTTGCTTGCTAATGTTTCCAGGGTGGGGCTTTAGGCCAAGCTGTTATCATGATAGCTGGACACAGATTCAGCTTCAGAACACTTGTAAGGTTAGGATGAGGGTGAAAATATCCCTCAGAAGGAAGAAGAGGTCACCATATTTGGCCATTGCGATGCCGCCCAAATGCAGGGGAGTGCAATCAAACTCATTGCCAGCAGGGGGCAGAACTGAGCACTAGCACCATGTGGTCGATATTAACTCTGGAGGTCAGAGAAATTCTCTCACACTAGCCACCATTGTTTACCTAAGTCCCAAGACTTATTCCTTTTCCTTTGACTTATTAGCTAATGTACAACTTTTAGAAAATACAGAGAGTCCCAAAAGTATTAAGAATAATTATTACTATTTGTTGCCTGTGCCCATGTTTTCAGCCTGGGCTGAGAACTTACCAGATCTCTTTAAGCCTAAACTGGCCAATACATTTATGGGAGACCTCCAGTTACAGAGAGAGGAGGAAGAGAGATGGTAAGCAAAGGAGGGATGGGGTTAAACCTGAAATGATTTGATATTTGGGCATCCCACATGCTCTGGTGCTGAAATCATAAGAAATAATCACTTAATGGCTGGGTAATTTGAAAAGTAGCTGATGGCATCACTGGAAAGAGTATAAGCAAAGTACTTCCCATTTCAGGGAACTCAGTGGTGGTCCCTCAAAAGGATTTAACTCCTTAGCTCCCGGTGATCCTAGCAAGCCCTGTTGTACTGTAGTAACTGCAGATTTCCGAGGCTATGATATTTCCAAACACAGGGTCTGATTCATTCTGTGACAACTTTTATTTTACCAACAGCATGATTTCCCTTCAAATAACGTTTGGCAGAAATGTTTGACCAGCTCTACTCCTGATATTGTAAAACACTTACAATTTCCCACTGCCTCTTCCAAAGCAGAGTCAAGATGTTGTGCTGAAAATGGGTTAGATGGACCATTGGTCTGACCCTGTATGGCCATGCTAATGTTATCATCCTTGGTTGTTACTCCAACTGCAAGAGCTGTTTGTGTTCCTTGAATGATGAACTCAGATAAATTTCTCCAAATCACCCTCTCCTCTCCACCATCTACTGTTGATCTGTTCTTGAAATACATTCAGACCGTGTATGTGCTAATGTTTCATCATGCATGTTCCACTCAGCAATAAGCATCTCATGGTATCTGGAGATGATGAAAGGGTCCAGCAGAATGACCATCAGCTTTTATGGAAAGACAACATTCAGCTATAGCTGTGGTCTCTGAGGGAAATTAAAACGGAGCCATTCCTACATGAGACTTCCATTTCACACAAAGAAGCTGATAGAATTATGCTGCATGCCAAAAACCATCACACTGAAAACTGTTGCTGATATGAAGGGAGAGAAGCATGAAGTAACAGATAAAGTATTTCTGGCTGTTTATAGGAGTGTGAACAGAGCTATTCACTGATCTGTGAGTAATGATTTGCCATTACATGTGAGTAATGATTTGCCAGTTCTGAAAGGTCTCGACAAGAGATATACTAGCACCAGGCGTTCTGATCACTCATGTGCCTGTTGTATTGCCATTGAAATTAAGGGTGGGTGAACTGGGTCAGATGAAATAAAAACGGTCTTTAATTGAATTGAAACCAAAGTAAGCGATATTTGTTGAGGTTCTGATGAGCTGGATAGCTTGTTTCCCCATTATTTTTCATGTTGTGATGCATAAGTTCCAGCAAGAAACAGAGACGCCAAAATAACACGAGAAAGGCATTTCTTACAGGCTGTCCAGTTATTCGACCTGACTTTTTGAACATTTTGTGGTTACTCCATCACTAACTGAACTAAGAAAAAAAAAAAAAGGTCTATCAAAGTTCACTTGTTACTGACACCCCCTATATATTTGTAATTGCTGAATTTCCAAGACTTGTTAAAAAGTCTAGTTTGATCATCTGGATGGGGAAGGAGGAGGCTTTCTTTTATTCAAATCACCTTAGTGCTTGCAAGGGGCATTGGCCTTAATTTGTCTGCAGAACAAGCCTATCCTTGGGCAGCAGCAGTCCAACATTCTGCACGGGGAGAGCTTCATCTTTTTTACAGGTTTCAGAGAAGCAGCCGTGTTAGTCTGTATCCACAAAAAGAAAAGGAGGACTTGTGGCACCTTAGAGACTAACCAATTTATTGGAGCACAAGCTTTCGTGAGCTACAGCTCACTTCATCGGATCCGATGAAGTGAGCTGTAGCTCACGAAAGCTTATGATCCAATAAATTGGTTAGTCTCTAAGGTGCCACAAGTCCTCCTTATCTTTTTTACAGGTGAGATGGGTAGTTCAATCTCCGTGCTGATTTGGTCCTTGGCCTATCGGCTGGGTCTGCCAGTTACAGTGCTAGTTTCTGTGATGTGGACTCATGTCCACTAGGAAGTGTATCACAACTAGCTACTCATTTCAGACGAGATATCAAAGAGTTGACTTTTTCACTTCCAACCTGGGCCAGATTTAAACCAAACGGTAAAGGCCTCCGTGTTGCAACACCAATCTCCTGAGCCAATCAGTGCCCACTAGATGAGAGGTTGGGTTGATAAGTTAGAAGGAGCAATGACGTTCTTCTGGACTATAATGACATGATTATTAGCATGTCCACTTCAACAGCTGCTCTGAACACCATGCCTGGTAACTATTTTTAAGGAGCTATTGTTCTGCTTTGCCTTAGATGGAATTCTCAGATGCTAGGCAGTAAATCTGGAGCAGCAGCTGCTGCCAAATCCCTGAAAGATTTTTCCAAAAGTTTTGATTTTGAATCAGTCCTTAGAGTTGAGCTGGTTGAGGAGGAAGGTTGAGCTGGTTGAGGAGAAAAGTTGAGCTGGTTGAAGAGGATGGCCAGCTGTAATAAGCCATAGTCAGAGAATGTTTTCTGACAGGCTCTATCCCCTCTATTACTCTTCTTGTCAAGAACAAAGGGAAAGCATCCTCATGCAGTAAAGCGTAATCTGTGCAGCATAATTCTGCTGGCAGAAGCAGTATGGCCAGTTTTATAGATTGCAGTTTCATCAGAGCTTTTTTTTGGCTGTGGTGCTCTTTGTGTCTTTAGAGAAACATTTGACTGAAGAATCAAAGGCAGCAACCCTAAGAGAGACGCTGGAAACTGTATTTCAAAGCAGCCTTCAGTGGGAAGCAGAGGACCATTTGTGGAGGAACATTGTGGTTTGATTTTTGTTTTATTTAGCGACTTAGGGCAAAAATTAATCTTTTCATTCACTATGTTAGTTTCAGTGGTCTTGCACCAGGGATAAATTCCTTCCCCACTCTATAGTCTGCTCTTTTAGCTGCTGCTGGAGCTCAGAACAAGTTCAGAACTATTCTGATCTAGTTACACTGATGTAAATTCAAAAATGGAGTTAAATAGGTGGAAAACTGGTGTGAACAAGAGGAGAATCAAGCCCTTTTATTGTTAAAGGTACAGCATTCCTAGCTAGTGGCATCTTGTATGACCTCTGCAGAACAGCAAATATCTAATGAAGACAGTTAGTACTAATTATGATACAAATTTAGTTAACACGTTAATCCTTCTGAAGCTATTAACCCTATAACAGGAATTAAAATGGCTCCTGGTAAATCCCCAGGAGTGATTCACTGGGTGTGCATCCATGACTATCTGTGTTTAATCTTAATAAAGGAGCAAAACCGGAACAAGAGGACAAACTTGAGCTAGGGTGTTTTACACATAGACCCTTCTGGAGAAAGGGATAATGTTAGTGAGGGGAATGATGACAGCTCTGTTCCCAGTTTAATCTCAAGATGCTCAGATACACAGTAAGGAGTGCAGTATAGATATCTAGTTAGACAGAGGCACTCTACATGGGCCTTGGAATTAGGTCTCACCTTCCCATGGTAAAGTGAAACTAGCCAGCCTTCCTCATGCAGGTTAGTCCTGTTGACATGGGTAAGGCTAACAAGGATTTGGCTGCGTGCTGGAGCTTTAAACATGCTAGTGGTGAAAGAAGCACTAAGGATGCAGAGGTTTGGTTTGTTTCAGTTCAGCAGCTAGCAATCTGGATGTTTCTCTGAAATTGTCTGATATTACTGAGTAGAATAATTGGGTAAGAAATCTCATGGCTTTCCAATGATATTTCCAGTATTTCCTGCTTTCAGTGTGGCTGGACATGTCCTATGAATTTCTCGCAGTATTCATCCCTTCTAGTCTTGGCCACAGCCAGGAAATACAGAGTTGGTTGACAATGAAGAACAATTTTTATTGAAGTCCAGGCAGGTTCAAAATTTGGGCTTATGGTTATTTAGTTGGGGATTGGTCCTGCTTTGAGCAGAGGGTTAGACTAGATGACCTCCTGAGGTCCCTTCCAACCCTGATATTCTATGATTCTATGATATTCTATGATTTGATCCCAATTAATGTGCCTATGCTTTGTGTATGCAACCCCCCTCCACCCCCCCCCCACACACAAACACTTCCCAGGTTCATCGGTTTAAATGGAGATGATCTCCATATTTTCGACAAAATAATTTTGACGGAACTTGAAGTCTGAAAGTTTTGCATTTTGTTTTGATCTGAAAATTTCATTGGAAATGTGGCCACATTTCTTTACTTGAAAATGTTGATGCCTTTGCCAGCGGAAAAATAGTTTATTTCCCAGGGCAAGATTGGCTGCTTCTGAGCAAAAGGTCATTTTGCATTTTTAAATATTTCTAGCGTGCAAATAATGTTGGTACTGTATCATTTTGTGGTAGGACAGAATTCACTGGGTGTGAAATGGCAAAAAGCAAAATAGAAAAAACGTAGGTGTGAAATTTTGCTGGAATGCTTTATCTGGCTCCTCAGTGAGCAATGTCCACACAGTGGGAAATAAGAGTTCACAACTCCTTAATTCCAAAATCAGGGCTTTCTATGAGCTCCACAGGCTCAATTAGAAGAGGTAGTTGAGAGAAGCAGAGATTCAGATGTCCAGAAACATCTACATTACAGTATCCTCATTATAAATACACGCATGTACTGTCTAGGAGGCCAAGAAAAGTCCTGGTGTATAAATAGGAGAAATATTGATGTCACCGCTGATGTATGGAGGAATTTGAATGTTGTCCAGACTTCAAAAACTGCCTTCCATTTCTGTTCTGCTCATCTCCACTATTGCCTGATCCCGCAATATGGAATGTTTTTCTTATGCCCCAGCTCCTCGACTCATGATATTACCAGAGAATCTCACCTTTCATTCTTAAAAAAGTAAGTTTCTAGCCCCCTGGCTACAGATAAAAGTTTGAGAATGTGAACCCTGAAAGGTCCAACAACAGAAGGTAACTGAAAAAGAACCTGAGGGGGTTTTTTAATTTAAATTTAAATTTAAATTTATATTAAAATTTTAAATTGGCTTTTAAGTCAATTGCATGATTTTTGGGGGGGAGCTGACCCAAGATTTTGCAATACTGCAACTCCAGATTAGGTTTGGGAAGGAAAAGATGGGCAAAAGGCACAAACTACAGAAACTGATAAGGAATGGAGTCTTTATAGTGCCATCCCTGTTCCATGTATTGCACTACTGGCAGAAGTTTCGGTGTGTGGGGGGGAGGCAGGGGTGTGTGTAGTGTTATCTATTTTATAATTGTCTTTATTGAGTGAAATTGAAGATTGAGTTTACCAGTTGGCTGACTGCCATCTGGTGGCTAGCATGTGATAGGTGTTTCTTTCAGTCATGCTCTGAATATACATATAATATAAGCTGGACTGGAAAGATGCCAGGGCCTACCAAGGCTTAGCTCAGTGGTGGTGCAGTGCCTTGGTAAGAAGTTGGACAATGTGAGAATGAGGGGCCTGTATATTTGCCAGATGAATTCCAACACTGGGTAAAAGAGGGAAAACTTAGCTGATTTACCTCCCATTTGATTGGGGAAAAGGCATAGTTTGCAGCCTTAAAAAGATTCCTACACAGTGATACCTGTTATATGGCAGTAGTAATGCAGAGCGCTCTGAGGCAGCAGTGCTGTGGTGAGCCCTTGATGTGCTTCAGTGAGGAGATACTGCTTTCCTGGGGTTCTCTTGGCACACTGGGGAGCTGAGGCAGCAAGGGGCCTTTCAAATGCTGCTGCCACCTCAGTGCAGACGCTAAACTGTGAGACCTTGGGCTGAACACACAGCCTTGGTTTCCCCATCTTGCCCCTTTCGGGCCTCTTCCTCACATGCTCGCACACATCCATGCTAAGTTCTCTCTGTAGCAACCTGTATGTAATTTGTAGAGAGGACCATAGGTTATAGGTGGGAAGCTTTTGGAGGAGGCACCAGGAAGTCAGTCTGTGTGCACATGGCTAGAATGCTAGCTGCAGCATCTCAGTCAATAGTTTTTTTTAATAAAAAGCCAGTTTAGTTTTGCAGTCATGGAGTTCTTTCATGCTGTTACCCAGCATGCAGTACATGAAACACCAAAGCTGCTGAAAGATCTGAGCTACCTGATGTAGCTCAAAACAGCCATTCTGCATAAAGGGAACAGCTCTTTGTGTGGTCTCTCTACAAGATTATGCACATCTGGGTGTGCACATCTGTGCTTGAAATCTGGGACAAGTGCAGAATGTGCTTGTTGAGTTAGAGGAGTCCAAAGAAATGCAAGGAATACAGGGCAAGATTTTCAAAAAGGGAGCATAAGTAGCTAATAGTTCATTAAAAAATACACAGAAAATGCCATTAAGGGGCATTGGGACAAACCTGGAGGCTAAATTCCGTCATTAAGTTTAAAACAGTGATGCTTTCAGTGCAATTCTCATCACAAACGTAACCACGGAGTTGCTGTTCAGGCCTCCATTGTACTATTGGTCTATAGATGGATACTACAGAATTTTACAGTAACATTCTGAAACACTGCAGCTTACTCGAATCTTACTGCTGTTTTTGTAGGCTTTACCCTAGACTACTATAACTTTATTTTTAAATAAGGTTTGGCAAGATACCTGGCACCATGCCAGCAGTCTGGTGCGACTTCTATTTGTTGTTAGCTCTCTAGCACATTTGATACTTTGATGAACACACATTGATACCTCTTGTTTCTTCTGGGAGGGAAGATTTCTCAGAACAGAAATGCTGGAACTGACTTCTCTGGGAAGGGTTTTTAAAGTCCAACTGCATTTCTGGTCATGGACTAGGTCTAAATATGACCTCTATTTTTCGAACCTGCTTTGCCTGCCATTCAGTGGCTTCAGATGACAACGTATTTTTTCAAGACCAATTGCCATTTCTTTTGCAGTCAGTGCCCTGAGTTTTTGGAAAGGCTCCGAACACGACCAGTTTTTCAGACTGACTCTAAACTCTCTGGATCCATAGGCGAGAAGACCCTGCCCATTTATTTTCAGCCTATTAAAATTAAGAGGCATGTGAAATATTGGCAAAAAGGGGCAAAACTACTTGAAACTGAAGGAAGTCACATTTCCTTACAGACTAGCGTGAGAGCTTTAGATGCGTCTCAGTGCTCAGGGTCTGGCCCTAAACAGTCATTTATTTATTTAAATGGAGCAAAATTGAGGCAATTTTTCCAGGTGGGATGGGCCCCATTTCTGAGAGGGGAAATGGCTAAAAATAAGGCTATTCTCAAGCAAAAAAAAAAATGGCTTTTGTGTCAAAAATATGAGCTTTGGAATGTATTTATGATGCCAGATGAAGGCAAGCCATACGGGTTTTAAAACAAGGGGTGAACATCTTTGCAAGGAAGATGTTTTCGGGGGGGGGCTGGATTTTACCACTCTTACTCATACTTTCATACCTTACTCCAGAAGAAAATACCAGAGAGCCTTACCTGTGCTTAGTAGTATGTTCCTCTGCAACAAGTCAAATGGTTTCAGTGGGGCTTGTCACAGATAGTTGGATGGCTCTGCCTTTACTCAGCTACGCAGTGGAATGAAGCAGAGTTCCTCCTTACCCTTTTGTTCCGTTTGTGACTGATTGCTGTGAGGAGAGCAGGGATGACTCTCCCTCTGCTGATGGGAAGGATTAGTGCAGTGGTGCTCAACCTATTTACCATTGTGGGCTGCACGTGGAGCTCTCTATGTGTTATGTGGGCCTCATCCACACAATATAGATATCTGAATGGCCCTGAGGATGTCACGTGGGCTGCAGCTGTGTGTTGATTGGGCTGCAAGAGGCCTGCGGGTGCGGGTTGAGAACCACTGGATTAGGGAGTAGGAGGACCCCTCGCTTTGTCCCCTAAGAGGGGCTTAACTCTTTCACTCATCAGCTAGAGCAGGAATTGACAACCTTTGGCACATGGCCAGGCAGGGTAAGCCCCCTAGTGGGCCGGCCGGTTTGTTTACCTGCCGCAGCCATAGGTTCGGCCAATCGTGGCTCCCACTGGCCGCGGTTCGCCGCTCCAGGCCAATGCTGCGGGAAGCGGCGCGGTCCGAGGGATTTGCTTTGCGCGGTCCGAGGGATTTGCTTTGCACGGTCCGAGGGATTTGCTGGCCGCCCTTCCCGCAGGCCTCAGTGGCCTGGAATGGTGAATCACGGCCAGTGGGAGCTGTGATTGGCCGAACCTGCGGTTGCGGCAGGTAAACAAACCGGCCCTGCCTGCTAGGGGGCTTACCATAGTGGGCCGCATACCAAAGGTTGCTGATCCCTGAGCTAGAGTAACAGCTGGGTGCAGAGGGAGGAATATACTGTTCCACAAAAAGAGGTGAAATAACGTCCTTCTTTTCTGGAGCAAGAAGGGAGAAAGGAAGAATTGTATCTCGATGAGTCACAGTTCAGCTCCTGTGGCAGTCCAGCTATGCACTGCCCATCACTGAGAGCAGACTGTAAAGTTACAATCTAGTCCAGAGTATGGTAGCACTCAGCATGAGTATGAGTGGCACAATCTGGCCAACAGGAGTGTAAGTTAGCAGAATCTGTTTCCAGAACAATGTAGTCCATTAGGATAACATAAGAATTGCCCTATTTCTTTCCCCCAAAACTCAAACCTAACTTCAGTGGAAACTTTCCTGATGCTTGAAAATGTCTGAGTTATTTTCTCCCTTCTGCATACTCAAATGCTTGAAACTTTGGAGGTGCTTGACAAAGTCTGATTGATTTGCTTTTCCCCGGGTGCTTGATTTTCACTTGCTTCTGTTTACAGCTTCCAATTAGGGCTGTAGGAAGAAGCACCAAAATAGAAAGAAAGTGGCTGTTCTGATCTGACAGTATTCCCAGGCTGGCCCGAAGAAGGAAGCACCCTGAATCATAAGAGAGATCCTGTCCTGTAAGGTTGGCTGCAGACTCAAGAGGTTTGGACAGGTCAGATAAACTAATGAATAAACTTATGAACACTGATCTGAATTGAACTCAGTGGAGATTTCTCCCATTGCTGTTTCCCAGCACTGCCTGGAGGCTCAGTCTGGATGTTATTTATTGGAATCCTGCAGCTGTCCTGTAGCAGATTAGGCAAGACGTTGCTTTTCAAGACACTGGGTGGCTCTAAACATTATTAAACATGATTGTTGGAACATGCTTTTCCAGCCATTCAATGGCTGTGAACATTAAACATTTTGTTGTTATAAGTGCTTGCTTTTCCAGCTGCCGAGAGGCCGTAATCTTTTTTTCTCATTAAAAATGTTGATTTTCCAGCTCACGAGCCACTGAAAATACTGCTTCCCTCCCCCTGCCCCCCATCCACCCGCACTGAACATTGTTTTTAAGCTCACTGACCTATTTATTTTCATTTTCCATAGAAGGTGGAGGACATTGTTGGCCCAACCTAAAATACCTTTTTTTAGCTACTAGAACAAGTACAGGAGGGTAACACTTAGGATAACACTGAATCAAATCAAGCGTTGCCTTGTGGGCATATTACATTTAGATAAAGACATGCAAACTAATGCCAAACATCAGCATGTTCCTCTGTGTGTTCTCCAAAGAGATTGATAAACCACAGTGCTGGGTGCCGCTTTCGCATATCCTTTTGTGTCAGCTGTATGAAAGCTATATGGCAAAATATGAAGCAGTCCTGGGGGCAGAAATGAAGCATGTGTTCTGGATTCAGGATGATGAGGAAAAGGTTTGACTTAATTCACTTAATTTAATACATATATCCTGTAAAGAAGACGGGATTGTTTAGGGAGGTAAGCAATTTGGGACATAGGAAGGGTGGGAGGGTATTTAAGGCACTGGATTGGGACTCGGAAGAACTTGATTTCACTTCTTGTTCTGCCATACACTTAACGTGTCACCTTAGGCACATCACTTAATCTTTCTGCCCATCTGTAAAATAAGGATAATAATATTCATTCCTGTTTAATAATATTCCTTCCTGTCTTTAGATCAGGGACTTACTATGTGTCTGTAGGTTTCAGAGTAACAGCCGTGTTAGTCTGTATTCGCAAAAAGAAAAGGAGTACTTGTGGCACCTTAGAGACTAACCAATTTATTTGTACATTGCTTGGTGCAATGGGGACTTGATCTTGGTTGGGGTTACAATAGGTAGCTCCTGTTGACTGCAGTGGACACTGAGGGTGTCACAGTTTCAGGGTAACTGTACCTGTTTCCCTCTCTGTAATCTACCAAGGACACCCACTTTTAGGCTTATGGTTTCCAGCCATTACCTCTTTTGGGTGGTGACCTGCACCTCACTGATCTCCTGATGGGGAATCTTTAAGGCTTCCTGCTTCCCTGCCTATATTGTGATGTTCCCCAGCAAGCCAGTCTGCCTCAACAGGCCAGCACCTGTGCTTTGCTTTCTCTCTGAAAGCTAATAACAGCCTAATTGCCCGCAGTTACAAGTTACCACTCAGCTCTTTCTAAGCAAGCACCTTTATTCTTAAAGTGAAAGCATGACAGAGAAAATATATTAAAAACAACAAAAGAACCTACAGCCATGCTAAAAAAAACTTACCAGAGCTCACCCCAACTCCCACCTTGGACTCTGGTAGGTGTCAGGCCTTCATAACCCATAACTGGGTTTTCCGTGTGGTTCCAAGTTCATAACTATCTCAGATACAGAACCAGAACCCAGGCTGGGCAGATCATCTGTTTCTTTGATCTTCAGTCTCCGGATACAGGTAATCAGCAATGACACACTCTTTGGGGTGTAGCTTCAAAAGATTGTGTTTTTACCTAAGCAGAGATGGGGAATTTGCATTAATCTCTCCCCAGGTATTCTTCATGATATCCGCTTCATCCTCATTGTCCTAAAAGGCCATTCTTGCCTGGCATATTTTCAATATAGTACTTTGAACTCCCAGGCCTCACATCACATCCCCCCCCCCAAGCGAGGTTATAGGCATTCTGGTCCACAGTGATACATAAACTTTGCATTTAATACAACGGACCCCAAAGATACTTAAACCTAATTCAATAAGGGCTCCTGAGGATATGCAGGAAATTGTCATATCTATCACAGAAGCTGGTCAGCCATTTACAGAAGATGCTCAGCTTTTCAGTGGATCAGGCTACAATACTTAGGGCGAAGGAAAGTGGTAAGCTCTCCCCTTTGGTAGGGGCATCTGGCTTTGTGCAGCTTCCAAAACACACATTTGGCATGCACTATGCATCAGCTTGGAAAGGATTCAAGACATTTCATGGAAGCTACAATTAGTGGCTTCCCACAAATAGCACCGAGCACTGACAAGTGGCAGCTCTGTAATGCCATTTATGGGCAGGTAATGGCATTTCATTGCCTTTCAGGTGTTCTCACAGCAGGGAACACATATATTTTTTCAGCTCTGTGATTTTTCCCCCACACACTAACTGGCACAAATCATTATATTTGGCCTTGAGCATTGGGAGCATTTTACTTTGCATTAACTTTGCAGTCCAATTTCTTTATAAGATGAAAAAATATCTTCATTAATGTTAGAAACCCAGGTTAGAAACAAGAAACTGCATTGGGAATGAGCTAGAAAGATAGCCCAGATCCTCAACTGGTACAAATCAGCATATCTCAATTGACTGCAATGGATCTCTGCTGATTTACACCAGTGGAGGATCTGGCCCAACATTCCCCCCCTTTTCACCTCCATCCTCAGCAGCTTCTTACTGAAGCCACTACCCTGGAGGAACTGGTTGGGTCTCCATTCAGATACTTTTCTCTACTAGATTGAAGTGCCCATTATTAAATATTTGTTCCCCATGTAGACACTTATAGACTGTAATCAAGTCACCATTTCACTTTGTTAAGCTAAGTATATTGAGTTCCTTGAGTCTATCACTATACAGCATGTTTTCTAATCTTTTAATCATTCTCTGACCCCTCAACCATCGTGCAGAATTTTGGGCACCGGAACTGGATACAGTATTCCAGCAGTAGTCACACCAGTGTCAAATATAGACGTAAAATAACCTCTCTACTTATCCTTGAGATTCCCCTGTTTCTGCATCTCAGGGTTTCATCCATCCTGTGAGTAGGGGCTACATTCTTTGTTCCTGGATTGTTCATGTAGTCTGATCATTTACCCATGGTGATGAATAAAATCCAGCAATCCACTGAACCTTCGTGCATGTTCCATCCTCGTTAGACACCCTCTGTGTGGCCTACTGGAAATCTGTACTGAAAACCCTCTTACAGGAATAAGTAGTGAAGTGAAAGGCTGTGATAGATCACTTATACCAAGCTTGTTAATCAAAGTAATGCATAAAAGATACTTGCGAGGAATGCTGAACACAGCACTGGTTAGTGTCCTTTCAGCAAGCTACTGTTCCAAGTCCTGTAGAATGCAAAAGGGGAAAGAAGGCCACGACCCACATAAAATGGTGAATCAAAGAAAAGGCAGCACACTCCAAGGTGAGAACTTAGAATGAAGTTTCCAGCAATCAGGATTCCCGATAAAATAATCCAGGTAATAATATCACACAGCATTAAAACAATAGAGGGCTAACTATCTCTAATATTTGCTGACAATGTGGGTTTTGG
This sequence comes from Lepidochelys kempii, assembly GCF_965140285.1. Lineage (NCBI taxonomy): Eukaryota > Metazoa > Chordata > Testudines > Cheloniidae > Lepidochelys > Lepidochelys kempii. The sequence goes on from NC_136389.1 coordinate 73,702,878, forward strand.
GGAGAGAGGGCCATGACATTCATAAAAACTGTTAATTAACCCATACAGTAAATCTGTTTCATTCGTGCCACAACAGAACTAATCAAGGCAGGCTTACTGTTTGCTCATTTGGAAAATAATTAGGGTTCCCATTTAGACTTAATTACAGTGCAAAGGTTGACAATTATCGTCTCTGTGGAAGCACTGGATGCCTCAATATCTCGGCTGAACATGTGCCTATAATTATGTACATAATTTTCTTTGCAGAAAATGTAACCCACTTATTACCTGGATTTTATGCCTGTAATTAGAGATAATAGTAATAAAAAGAAAAGAAAAGAAAAAGTGGCAGGATGCTGCATTACTTAGGATCTTTTCCGTAGCAAATATATTCGCGTCACTGGGAAAGGAATCACAAAATAAAACAAGCTCCTGGTTTGCACCTGTTACCCTGAATAGAAGGAAGATGTAGAAGTGCAGAAGAACAGAGCTCTCCTTGTAGTATGGGGAGGAGAAATAGCCATCACATAAGATATTGCGGGAACAAGCTGTTCTCAAAGGTTTGTCTGTTCCACAAAGTCACATTGCACTCCCCACAAGAGCCTTATCCACAGAGAGATAGGTGTGGTGGGGACAGCGATGAGGACAAGCTGGAGGAAGAGAGAAGTGTCATTGTAAAATAAATGCAATTTCAAATGGCTGCCTAGCCTTTCCCAGGGACTGAATAAGCCCCCGCAGCGCCTCTGAGTAGGGTAGATGCAAGCCACTACTCCTATGCTGGGATAAACCTACCCCTTAGATTCTGATTTTTTCTGTTGGTTTCAACTGGAGTTGGATCAGGCCTTTAGTGAATGAGTGACAGAATCAGGAACAGAACGCAGGGCTTTTGATTCCCTGTCTCTTCTCTAGCTAAAAGACTATGCTCCCTCCTATTTCTTCTTTCAGCTATGTCTTGTGAAACCTAATTCTGAGCACTTCTGACTGCAAGAGATGCTAAGCCCTGCTAACCTGCCTCAAAAAAATGTAGGTTTGCTCTTTGCATATAGTGATTTGTATCCAAGCGAATGTGAAGTTGCTACAACTGCTTACTTGGCTACTCCAGTCTCTCATGGCGTAAGCATCCCTCAAAAGGAGATTACCATTTCATTCCAGTCAATAAATGCAGGCTGATTAATGCCTACTCAGCCTGTCCTTAAATGTTATTGTTCTATAACATCTTGGTGTCAGTCAGGACCAAGAGCACAGTGGATTTTCAAGGAAAGAGATCATGGTAAAATCAAAGCGTGTTATTCCACTTTGCTTTGATCTCTCACGGAAAAGGCCAAATTATGACCTCAGAGGCTCACATAAACTTTATGGAAATATCCAGTAGGGATGTTAGGTTCTATGCAAATCAGATGAGGTTCTGTAGAAATTGCCCTAAAAAACTAGATAGTTGAACAGAGAAAGAGATCCTTCCTATAGAATTTTTAAACCATCCTGGAGACTTATAACCCTGAAAAAGAATTATACAAGTTGGTTTATCATTCTTCTACAGAGAGATTATCATCCATTATATTCTACAGGACTTTTTCATAAGGGATGACTCTTTTTGACTTCAATAAGGATCACATATATGCTTCTGGGAACATCTTTTATGCTGCATATTTATGATGCACCTGATCTGTAGCACACCTGTGAATCAGAGGATATCATTTGTTCCTCAGCCTGTAACATGAGGGATTTCTGCAATTTAACAACTGAATTGCATAGTCAGTTTCAGACATGGGTGATTTGCTAGTTGAACAAGGATGTGTTTTTCACAGATTTTAATACATATTTTTAATTTATACTTTTTATTCCCTCTACCATCTGATGAGCTTAAAAATGCAGCGTTTTCCTTCCAGTTTTTCTCTTCTCCATTTAGCAAACAATGTTCTCCTGTGTTTGGAAGAGACCTGTAATGAACGTGGCTCTTTTACTTGAACAACAACCACAACTTGACTCAGCACTTAATTATCAGGCCAGTACATCTCCGTGTGCTGGCATCAGCAAATTATGCCAGCAGAACTTTAGGCAATATACTTTGTTAGCTGATTCCAGTTGCACACCCAACAGGGGGAGCAGAACAAAATATTTTTGTAGGTCCTTCCAAAATAGTGGCTATAGTTTTCATTTTTAATTTCTTGGTGATGAAGTCCCATTGTGGTGAAGGGGCTTAAAACTCAAGGTATTTAAAACACAGTTGACTCTATAATACTTTGAAAGTACATCTAACCTTGGACCTTAGACTCTTGACAGTGTTCCTTTAAAATCTATGTGCAGATTCAGATGCTCTCAAGATTACTAGACCCATAGACACTTCACAAGAGAAAAAGACCACTGGAAATAAAACAAATGCAAAACAAATCAGTACATGCTCAAGTTTGCTATAGTGATAAGGGCTTTTGCTTTTAGGTAGTTTCTTTGATCTTATTGATCAGGCACTTATCTGGTCCCTATCAATATAGCTCTTTGTTAAATTATACTATTGTGGAGATACTTGCTCTGGAAAAGCTGAGCAGATTTCTCACCTTCCATTTCTTTGCTCATAGCTGCTTGACAACAAAATCCTATCTCTGACATATTGGCAGAGGACTTTCTCTGACACTCAGAAGCTGGCACTTATGAAGCTTTAAAAGCAAGCTTGAGCGTCCCAGTGGCAGGAGTTCTTTAGAGTGACAGCGAGAGGACCTGTACCCTTTCTCCTGGTCTGGGACTTCTTAATTGTAGTTAACCAGTTGAAAGAGAGCTGCTGCGGCCCATCCACGGCATTCATTGTGTCATAACTGGGCTTTCTTTGGCACTGATGAACCTTTTATCCTCCCCCTAGCCAACCATCCATGGGGTGGTAACAGGGGAGAAGAAAGTTTGTTTGCTGACAAATGAAATCGTGATAGGGTTTGGGTGGGCGGTGGCAACTGATGAAATGCCAAACCCACTTTGATGCACTCCATAGCTCCTTGTGCGGTTATGTAATCTGACACAGTTGGTTAGCTAGGTGCCTGGACAAGCTCATTTGGGATGTTTAGCATCTAAAACTCACATGCAGTAGAATATTCGTCATAGACAAGGACTCCCGCAGAACAGACATATGCCAGTTAAGTGACTGATTTGATGATCTAAGGCTCAGAGCAATACTCATGCTGAGCTCTAGTCTACACTACAGAGCTAGGTCGACATAAGGCAGTTTACGCTGACCTAATTCTATAAGCATCTGCACTATAATGTGGCTCCCACCTCGCCCACTGCACTGACTTAATAACTCCACCTCCGCAAGAAGTGGAGCACTTAGGTCAATGTCGTTAGATCGATGCAGTGTCAGTGTAGACGCTTTATTGCTTACATCGACTCTTGCTTCCTTTCAGAAGCAGTCCCACAATGCCCCACACTGAGAGTTTAAATGGGTGCAAGCACTCCTGGTGAGGATGCACACTGCTGACACAAGGAGCATAGTGTGGACATGCAAAAGCGATTTACTTACTGCAATGGCTCTATGTCAATGTAACTTAGGTCGACTTAATTTTGTAGTGTAGACTTACCCTGAGAAACATTCCAGATTGTTTTCAAAGTAAGTGTAATAAAACCAGCAAAAGAATGAGATGACCTCTTTAACAACCACAGCTGAAGTAGGAAGCTTGAAATTAACAAAGAGTTTATGGTGAGAGTTTGTTAGCAAATACTTATTAACCTATTCATTTCTACAGGTTGTATGCAAAGCCACCTGTGCCCTTTCAACACACCAGATGAGCTGTTTATCTACTGCAGTGGGTCATTTATAAGAGCCACTTACTGGATAATAGTCGAAGTTAAAAAGGCAGACAGAAGTGAAGACTCAATGAGAAATGAGCAATATTCTCTCAAACATTGTGGGTGTTCGGATCTCAAGCATTGTATGAATTTTAGCAAATAGCCCCTTTCTTTACAATAGGCAAAGTGAAAATACCAGATCTAAAAATCCCCAAACTTTCAGGTGTGTCAAATACAAAACTAAATTTTGTGGCTACCGGCCAGCCATAATCCCATATGAAGATGGGCAAAATGATGCTGAAAAACCCCTAAAACACCTAAGAATGTTCCCAACTTTTTGGAACCAAACCTGACATCAAACTATTTTTAAGCATCATTGGGTCAATTTTCTTCCATTTTTGTGATGCTGATAAACCAAAGGCCAGCTCTGGCCAAGGCCATAGGCATTAGCTAAAAACTGACAAACTCATAATTGGAAAGCAAAACAGCTCACTTGTGTTCAAAATAGGTATCAGCCTTATAAGAATGTATTTAGTGTTTAGACTCTATGAAATGCTTGTAAATTGCTGCATGCATTAATCTTGCTTGTAGTGTCTATATTCCATGCTATAAGGAAATACGTAAGTTTTGCTTTATAACTTTGAGAATGTTTGTTCTGAACTTGTGAATCCAGGCAGTGGAATTGTCGTCGTCCCCACCCCCAAATCAAGATTAAATGGGTCATTAAGGAACATCACAATACAAAGAATTAGTGAATGGCTCTATCAGACCTTAGAAATGCTACATGCCAGGGAGCTCATCATGGACTGGAAGGCCAAATGTAAAAGATAAAACAGAGTCACAAAAATTTTTTTTAATCTCTTTGCTGTTTGAACTCTCACAAGGCCAGACTCTCTAAACTGAAGCCAGAGATCCCCCAGGGATATCCCTGGGTTTGCCCTGAATGACATTTTGAACTGACAGATCATTACAACTCTGTCACTTTTAGGATTAAATGGTAACTCATTTGTGTATATATGTTTGCTTGCTTTAACCTGCAAATAACTCTTGTTCCTTTTCCCTAGTTAATAAACCTTTAGATAGTTTATTACAGGATTGGCTACAGGCATTGTCTTTGGTTTAAGATCTAGGGTCCCAGTTGATCTGGGGAAAGTGACTGGGCTCTTGGGACTGGGAGCAACCTGAATATTTTGTGATTTTTGCTGTAAGTGACCATTTATCACTAAGTCCAGTTTGCCTGGGTGGCAAGATAGACTGAAGAGCATCAGGGGACTGTCTGTGACTCAATAGTAAGACTAGTACAGCGATCCAGAAGTTCATATTTGTTACTGGGTTGGTGAAATCTAACTATAGAATATTTCATCTCTTTGGGGTGTCTGCCCTGTTTTTGACAATCTGCCCTGAAGTAGGCACTCATGGTCATGAGCCACCCCAGACTCAATGAACTGTGCTGAGAACACCCCAAAATTGTTTTTCAGAAGAAAATGAAAAAAATAATGTAAGAAAGGATGTTCTTGGTTTATTTCTGACCGAATCAGAAGCAGAAAATACTGGAATCCACCCTCCCCCCAAAAAAACCTGTTCTTTCAACATTTCCAGCTGAGTTTTGCAGATGGAGGAGGCTATGAATAGTTCAGATGCGCCTTGGAAAAACATCTCAATTTTTGAGTTCTTATCTGAACTCAGCCTGAACTCTTTAACCGTTTGAAGCTCACCAATCACTCATCTTCTACCAATGATGAAGTTCTATTGAACTCTGGGAGCACTTGCCAAAAGTATTTCCACCCTCGGTCAACAGTGATAAAAGATATAGGAGAGCAAGAAGAATTCATTTTATATCACAACAGTTTCTTGAGCGTAAGTGTGGAAATAAATGCACATTGTAATTTAATTTGTAGTGATAAATTATCTAAGATGACAATAACATATTTCAGTCTGGTAAGAAACTGACTCCTGCTTTCCCTCCGACCCTTAATGTGAGCTCCCCAGAAGTAATACTTGAAACTGGTCTGCCTTATCCCTCTTTTGTACTGACTCTCTACTTGGAAAATTTAGTACTAGGCTAATTGCTGTTCCTAGCAAAAGAGGAGATTCATTTCAGTGTGTGGGTTGTGAAAAAAATCTTCTGGGCCAGTGCAGAGTTTCTGACTGATACAGATGTCTGGAATAAGATCTCAGAGTTGTATACCTCTGAGCAACGTCCATGTCTTTGTTAAGAAGGGCTGGCTTCAAGCTGAAACTGCACTTATCCTGAGTACAGTGTCCCAGACATTTCTCAAGCAGGGCCACATCTTCAAAGCCTTTGCAAGGGCTCAAGATGTAGTGTAAGCAAAGAAAGGCATCCCAGTAATTAGACCCGAGTGATCAAGCTGGACAAGCGGACAATACGGAACTCTGCCTCGCCCGGTGGGTTCTTTAAGAGATCAGTGGGGACAAAGGAATAGAGTGAGAGTGGCAGAGATCAATCACCTCATCTTTGGCATTCTCTGCTTTGGAGTGCTTCATTTTGCAATCTTAACCTTTTCATCATGAAAGACTGAAATCACCCTCGTCCCGCACTTTCCGACGCAGAATGGAATTTGCCTTTATTTTTTGACACTACGTATAATGACTGTGCTGCTGGAGGGCACAGTCCCTGATGAGAGCCAAGGGCATCAGCACCTTCTGCTGAAAATACTAAGGCTGTTTGAAAGAGGGGAAAAGCCTGCTGTGTCTGAGATATGAGTACACATCACTGGGCACTGGCTCTAGGATATGTCCTGCAAGGTGTGTCTGATGGGAGAACTGAAGGTGAACAAAACTGCGAGTGACGCCTGCAAGCATGCTATGCAAAATGGTGGGAGGAATAAGCGGAAACTGGTTCTAGTGTCACTAAGCAGCTATAAAGACAGCTCAAGCATCCAGCTGAGGATTGCCCGGGCACTGGGAAATCCTCTGATGGCATAGGACAGCTGTAGCCACCTACCTCCTGGCCTCACAACATAGGGGGCACAACCAGTGAAAAGGGGGTACGGCCTTGGAATTTGGGACAAGGTGACTTGATGATAACTGGACAAGCCCCCTGCCTTTATTCTCAGCACAGTTCATTGCACAGTCCCTTTAATTTCCAGCTGCTGGGCGTTTTTTGTTGTTTTTTCTTTGCTACAACCAAAGTAGGGAATCCAGTGCCTTCTGCCAGCTGAAATTGTCCCTGAAGGAAACTCAAGAACTGACCACTGAGAATCTCACACAGTCTGTAAGCAGAGATCAGCCTTATTCTGTATATAAAAATGAATGTCTGACCTGATTAGTACAGCAGAGAAGTATGTTTTAAATCTCAGTGTAACCTGACCATTTCATGGATCCACAGAGATAGTATGGGATTTTGACAAAGAAATATGCCCCATTCTTCAAATGATTTGGGGAAAGACGAAATCTGTGTGGGAATAACCAGATAGATGTCGGGAGTGAAAGAATAATGACATGCATTAGCAGTTTATGCCTTCCAGACATTTACAAACCCTCGTTAATGCAACTCAGAGGGAATTTTAGCCATTCTAGGGAGGCTGGATGATTTAAGAGGGCATGAGGGCTGCAGTTTGTTTGTGGTTTCAGCTACAAATAAAATGTCCATCAACAAGTTGAGTATCTGGAAGGAATTTGGGAACATGTTTTAGGGGCACAGACATTTATAAAACATTGCTTCATTGTTACAGTGACCCTTCACCTCTGCACAGTCTGGCCCTGTGGAGCTCACAAGACCCAGAGGTTAATGTGTAAAACACACCATTGCTCCAGCAGGTTGGGGGAACAGGATAGGATGCTGTTGTGGCCATTCAGATTTCTTTTACAAATGCCCATTAGATTCTCCTTCTGCTGTGCACTTTAGAGACCATACACACAATCCATTCTTCCTTATTAGAACACCACCTGCCTTCCGGACGAGCTATAAAACCAAGACTACTTGTTACAGAAGGTCTCACAGTCAGAATTAGCCAGTGACCTGGCTAAATTCCAACTCTGGAAATTGCTTCTCTCTACTGAAATTCCCCTGGAGTTCTCATTCAATATTATATTTTTTCAGCCTCTTTCCTGAACTGTTGTGATAGCAAAGCGGTTGCTGGTAAATCTTGTACTCTGTTCCATTCACAGAGGCAGCTACATTTCATTGGTGGGTGTAGTGGTCCCTAGATATGGCCAAATTCTGGTTTTACCGAAGTCAAGGAAAGGTTTTCCATGGGACCAGGATTTGGTTTGTAATCTGCAAAATCCCTTCTCTTGCTGTGTAAATGGAAGGGATTGTTATTATCATTACACTATGGAAAAAGGAACTCTGAGTATGATGAAGAGGAATGGAGTTCAGAGTAATTCACTGATAATACCTTCCATGCCACTCCACAGCAAGGTGTGAGTTCGGTAGGCTGGGAACATGCAGGATTTGAAATGAGGGATCTTTCAGCTACATGGCAACTACTACAATCTACACGGCAACCACACACCATTGCGTGAAGAACTCTACAGCACAAGAAACACATGAAACAACATGTTAAACTCAAGGAAGAGCTGTGATAATGAAGTGGAGTCAGACTGGGGAAAACGATGGGATGCAGAGTTGCCCAAAGGAGTGAAATTAGTGCCAAGAGCCATTAACTCCAGACTTAACTGTGCCTCTTAAATTGACTGTGTGGCATTGGCTAATTCCCTTAACTGCTATATCTCTCAGTTTCTCCATGTGTAAAAGATGGATATTTTGGGGCTGATACTTGCTTGTGGGTGCCATTGAAGTCAAGGGGACTCCTTGTCTGAGTACGATTGCTGGTGTGAGTAAGAGTTACTGGATCAGCCCTTGCTGACCTACCTCACCAGGCTGTTGTGAGGATTAATGAGCTAATATGAGTAATGTGCTGTGAAAATGTAAAGAAAAAGATAAACAAGTTTGTAGATGGTGCAGAGATTTAAATGTACCTTCTGGAGGTTGATTGCAAGCCTAAGAGCTTGGAAGGGCTTGTTCATCAGAGATTTCACTTCTGAGGAGTAGTTTGCAGCCACTCTCCTCAGCAATTCCCCCTCATGGCTAAGTGTTTGGGTTTATTTATTTAATTATTTTGAAAGCATGCTTCACTGCTTCCAACCGCTGACACTTCTCAGCTTCCATCCAGACTTCTGCCTCACACTGCCAAGCGTTCCCTTGGGCTGACTGCCGTCCATGCGGCCAGCCTCCAAATGCATGAGCACATAGGACTGAGAAGCCAAGACCGTCAGACATCAGCTTCTGTTGACTATTGGGGAAAAGAAGACTTTGACATCACTGTCAATTTCACATTAGTTTTTTGTGTCTGTGTGGGTGTGTGAATAATTGCAGGGCAGGTTGTCAGATTTTTCTATTCCACCCCCGCCCCCCTTCCATCATCATTTTCCACCATAAAAATCCCTAGTCATTATATTTAACACTTCTTTATTTGATAATCTGTACTTTATTTTTTCACATACTATCTAGTTCCTTCCTACCCAACCCCCTTCCAAAATTCTTTCTGTTCTTTTTTACCATGAAAGATGGCATGTATTGATGTCAAAAAATTCCTCATTAATCTGCAGTGTGATTAACAACAGATGAGGATGCATGTGGTTAAAAATCATCACACACATTTCCTTTCCCCATCCCCTCAAAAGAAGACAAAGAAAGAATATGTATCTATATCTATATCAAAACTTCAGAGAGAGAGAGAGAATGGAAAATCTGATAGATACAATAGCTCAATCTTTGGAGCGGGGATAAAACTTCAGTCTATCTCAGATGTAATTTTTATCCTCATATAAAAAAGGGAAACTGAGGCACAGAGCGATTAACATGATTTGCCAATATGAGTCAGCCGCACTGCCTGAAATTGAGCTCAGCTTTTTCTCCAAGGCCCCTGCTCTTAAATTAGACTGCACTCCCCAAAGAGAGTGATTAACATGCTATCTCTTAGAATTTCTTTCACAGTCACTGTAATAACCACGCTGATTATGATTAAATACTTTGTTATTCATGCGAGTTCAGTTCACATATTCTCATTGTAATTTAGTATCAATAGCTTCTTGTTTTCATGTGTATCTTAAATAACAGCAGATGACAATTAACATCAAGGTTTCAAAGTAACTATTGAACTTGCTCATTGGGCATGGGACATCTTTTAGTTCTATGTTTGTACAGCACCTTGCACAATGAGGTCATAGGTACTAGCACAGCACACATGATAAATAATAATGCTAATGTATGTGTATCAGAGGCCAACAGGCCTAGTAGGGAGGCCATTGCTCAACAGTCCTTCAGAGTCTTGGGATGGCCTTGCCAGGCAATCTGAGGGCCTATTAGCTGAGTCACAGTCTGCCATCTCCTGCTGCTCCTTGGATTCCCCCAGTGGGCAGGAGGAGTGGGGGAAAGGTATTGGGACCCTGCTGGGTCCCGGCCCAGGGCCCAGTGAGGAAGAGGTGAAGGGAGTCTGTCTCTTATTGTTGGTACAACAGACCAGCTTCTCCATGGCCACTTCCTACCACTCGTGCTCTCTCTTCAGTTTGAGGCACAGTCCCAGCATTTGGCTTCCCACTAGGGTTACCACCTTTCTAATTCTTGGTACCTGGACCCCGAGGCCCTGCCCCCTTTTCCGCCTCTTCCCCCAAGGCCCCATTCCTGCTCCACCTCTTCCCTCAAGGCCCTGCCTCTTCTTCACCTCTTCCCCAAGGCCCCGCCCCATCACTCACTCCTCTCCCCCTCCCCTTTAGTTTGCTGAATTGTCTCAAGGAGCCTTCCTGCAGGTAGGCGATGGCTCCAGCTGATCAGGGGCTGGAGTGGGTTAATGACCTGGTGCCTCCCCCCACCCTGTGGTAACCATTTAAGGTTGCCAGATCCCTGAAAATCAGGCATCTGCTTTTGGACTCTAGAATGTATCTTACGTTGGCTGAATGTCATTTGCTAACTAAACCAGTATGCTCCTGTGTGTGTGTATCTGTCTCCACAGAGATGTTCTCACCATTAGGCGCATAAGTTGTGTGGGAACTCCAAAAATTTAGATCAGTTCAGTTAAGGGTTAAAAAGTCTGGATCATTTCCCAAAATATATCCATACTAGAGATGGGTGGAATCCAAGAAATGCAAATCCAGATCACACTCCCCCAGAGTTTGAGGTGGCTCAAATGTAGGCTTGTGGTTCTGATCCATTTGATCAATGTGAAGTTTTGATCCAGAAAAGAACTACCCCATAATAAGAAAGGCTTCAGATCTGTTGTTCCTGGGAAGGCCCATCCCTACTGTTAAATCTTGGATCTGCAAAGCTGGGCTGGCAAACTCAAAAGGGTCTCCCATGAGATTTCTAACATGTCCCGATAGAAATGGGCTGCATTGGGTATTTCAGATCTGGAATTAGACCTGGATTCAGACTTCTCCAAAACTGGGATTGTTTGGATCTGATGTTCCAGTTCAGGCCCACCTCTGCTTTCTGAGTCTGGTTGAGTTGCAAATATTGTAAGAACAGCCTTTCTTGTGATATTTCCTCTCTTGCACCCACTTCCCCACCAATGTCATATAGAGAAGATATTAAAAACATGCCCTCTAGGGGAGAAGAGCTGAGAGGGACAATTCCGAGACTTGTGTGTGGCCTGGTTGAAACACATCTTGGTGTAACCATTCCTGCTTTCCTCTTGCCTTCTCCCTGACAACTGGAGCAACTGGATACTGAAAAGTGAGCTGGGGAAACCCCGACCGATTGTCTGACTTATTGAGACTGTGTGAGTAGCCCTGCTGAGAGGGAACTAGGGTTGCCACCTGTGTCTGGGTTCCATTTAGAGTTGCCAAGTGCCCGGTTTTTGGGGACCTAAATGGCACCTGAAACAAAAACCCAGTTACCATGGGATGGGGGGAGGCACTGAGTCATTAACCCGCTCCAGCCCCTGATCAGCTGGAGCCATCGCCTACTTGCAGGCAGGCTCCTTGAGACAATACAGCAATCTATGGAGGCAGGAGGGAGAAGAGCGAGTAACAGGGGCGGGGCTTTAGGGAAGAGGTGGAGAAGGGGTGGAGCTTCAAGGGAAGAGGTGGAGCAGGGTGGGGCCTTGGGAGAAGAGGCGGAAAAGGGAGTCCAGTTACCAGGAATTAGTAAGGTGGCAACCCTAGAGGGAAGCTGAGTGCTGGGACCCTGCCTCAAACTGAAGAATGAGCATGAGTGGTAGGAAGTGGCCATGGGGAGGCTGGTCTGTTGTGGAGACAAATACACACACACACATACACACAGAGGAGCATATTGGTTTATTTAGCAAATGACATTCAGCCAACATAGACAAGCATCTGCTTTTGGACACTGGAATGTATTTTAAGTGAATAGATGATTTTCTTTCCCTTGAGTCTGGGCCATCACCAAGCAGAGCTCCTGCTAACAAAAATATGCAGCCTGGGAAGAGAACAGATTTAACATGGAACATTCCAGAACCCAGGGCTGCATGTCTGTCTGTAATACTGATGATATGGGGACAGAATCTGCTCTCAGTCTCACCATGTAAATCTGGAGTAACTGGAATTTGGAAGCCAATGGAATCTGAGCGAAATTTCTCTTCCAGTAATACCAGCTTGAAAGGACAGGACCGGTCGCAAGGATGGTATCTTAGTTTCTGGATAAAAAGTTCTACTTTTCGTTGCTCTTTGCAGCCATCCCAGAGAAATGAGTTTACCTCCCAAAGCAATTTAAAACCTGCTGGGCCAGAGACTGGGAGAGCAGGAAGCAAATGACCCCAGCATGGAAAAGAGAGAGAGAGAGAAAGAACCCTGTGTCATTCAACAGAGACGCCTCCAGCCAGCTTACTGTGGTGTTCCTAGAAATCCAAAATGGAAAAGACCTATTCAGTCACACCTAGTCAGGCTTGCTTGGCCAGTGCAGAACTGTAATCAGCACTCAATTAGTTAGTCATTCATTTCAGGCTCCACAGGAGTGTCCCCTCTAGAGAGGCAGGAACATGGTTAGGGGCCATGACTAGAAGCTGTGAGGAAGATTGATGGTGTGTGGTTGGGAAAGGGGATGGAGATGAGCCTATGGGAGTGACTACAGGATCTGATGGAGGCACAAAGGACCATCCATGGAAAAAGAAGTTAGTACTGTTAGCAGCATGTAACTTACACACCTCACCTCTGCATTTGGCCTGCTGAGTGTGAAGAAGTCTAAGTGGCTGTCACCCATGCTGAGGGGCTTTTGAGAGGAGAGTAGCAAGGAAAGCATCCAAGAGGTGGATGGAAATCCAAGTAAACCACCTCTCACTTTAAGCTGTGCCTTCTTCTGAGGGCTTGTCTACACTACCGGCCGGATCGATGGGCAGCGATCGATCCAGCGGGGGTCGATTTATCGTGTCTAGTCTAGACATGATAAATCGACCGCTGATCACTCTAGCGTCGACTCCGCTTCTCCACCACAACGAGAAGTGCAAGGGGAATCGACGGGAGAGTGTCTCCCGTCAATGCACAGCGGTGAAGACACCACGGTAAGTAGATCTAAGTACGTCGACTTCAGCTACGTTATTCACATAGCTGAAGTTGCGTAACTTAGCTCAATCCCTGCCCCCGTAGTGTAGACCAGCCCTAAGTGTTCCATGCAACACAGTCACAGAGCAGTTAATGAGTGTGAGGAAGCTTAAGGGAATCTAAGGCCCTGCCTATACCTAAAATTTAGTTGACCAAGTGACGTTGCTCAGGGTTGTGCAAAATCCACACCCCCACGAGACATAGTTAAACCAACTTAAGCCCTCATGCAGACACTGCTAGGTTGACAGAAAAATTTGTCCTTTGACCTAGCCACCACCTCTCGAGGGGATGGATTTACTACAATGAAGGGAAAAAAAACCTTCTGTTGCTGTAGCAAGTGTCTGGGCTGGGCTGCTGCTGTAGCACTTGTAGTGTAGATGTACCCTATGACAGCATCAGTCTCACTTGCTCCTCCTTCCATGTCACCCTCTGGATTCGACCCGCAATGTTAATAGCATCCCACTTCAGAACTGTGAAATCACCTTGCTGTGACATGAATTAGATTCAGAATGCATTTCAAAGCTAACAAGCTCACACAGCAAAGAAGTTCTGTTCTAAATAAAAGAATGAGACCCACGGAGGATTTTTTAAAAGATCTAACTTAGCGGCGTCTTTTGATTTTATGATGAACAGGATTGTAATTGTCATTTGCACTTAGTAAATAGCAAGTGAATTTTATCACGAAAATCTTCGGAAAAATTCCTATGAATAATAAATAATAATAATTAATAAAATGCATTGGGCATAGATGCCTAGGCAGGAGCCAAATATAGTAGCAAAGAATGAGTCTCCAGACCACCCCCAGGTTTGTTCTGATGCTAGCAATGATGCAGAAATGCAGACTCACAGCAAGAGGCAGTAAATCTCTCAGGCCTTGCGGGCTCACACAGGAGCAGAGGTTTAACGGTAGAGGCTGTTACATGCCCCTTCCTCCTGCCCCTCCCACAAGATCTTGCTTACAGCCGAAAGAGGTAATATGGAAGTAATTCCAAGTCTGGTAATACTGAAGGCAGCTGAAACAGCTCGGCCAACTGCAGCAAAATTTATCTAAAAATCTGCGCTTGTAAAAGCTTTGAAAAGACCAGTTCCACTGTGTTTGATCAGGTTGTTTCCATATTGTGCCTGGGGCAGGATGGCTATCGGAAGAGCTAGGGATTTTGAAGACAGTTTTGATAGTGTGGGACAGGGTATTAGCATGGAATTCGTTTTTGGCTCAAGACAAGAGAGATTTGGCTCAGAGTCTTCTTTGACCAGCTAATACTGAGATGATGAGGAATGTCAAAGCTCAAGGTAATGGAATATAGCTAGACCCGTGGTTCCCAAACTAGGGGTGCCGCTTGTTCAGAGAAAGCCCCTGGCAGGCCGGGCCAGTTTGTTTACCTACAGCATCCGCAGGTTTGGCTGATCACGGCTCCCACTGGCTGTGGTTTGCCGCTCCAGGCCAATGGGGGCTGGGGGAAGTGGTGGCCAGCGCGTCCCGCGGCCTGCACCACTTCCTGCAGCCCCCATTGGCTGGAAACAGCAAACCGCGGTCACTGGGAGCTGCGATTGGCTGAACTTGCGGACGCGGCAGGTAAACAAACTGGCCCGACCTGCCGGGGGCTTTCCCTGAACAAGTGGCACCCCTAGTTTGGGAGCCACTGGGCTAGAAGGACAGGACAGGTGCCATTGTGGCAAGTAGAAGTGTCAGGTTTCCTGCCCATCAGACATGACAAACAGGAGTGGCTGGACAATTCTTAAGAGTATCCTTCATCCAACTCACTTCTACCCAGGGATGAGTTTGGGTCTGAGCTGTACAACCTCCAGGGCACCATACTAGACCCTTATTAGACAACCAGTCTCAGTCTTTTGTCATTATGAAAGATCCCCTGCAAATGCTTGTTCCATAACACATAGAAGGGTCAGTATAAGATGGCTAGATTTTGGAACACATTTTCAGAATGACCCTAAAGATGTTCCTCCCCAACCCAATATGTGTGTGTGTATATCTATTTGCATGAACGAAAACCAAAATCTGCATGTGCACAAACTGGAGACTGCTAGTGCAAAATGGGTAATTGCATATCTAAGTGTCCCTTTGCTCATTTTAGGTGTAGGTTTCTCACGTGCAGATGTATGTGTTTGCAAACTTTGCAGTACATTTTTGGAAGTGCACTGAAACATTTGCTCCTATTATGTTGCAGGACTTAAATACGATTTGATGATCAAAAATCTACTAAATAGGTTGAATGGCCTCTGAAATAGTCACCACTCCTCACTAAATTGACATTTAATAACATTAAATAATGTATGTAACATGCAATAACATTCTAAATTCAGTATGTATTTGTGAACCTTAATTTGAATGGTCTCCTGCTCTTATTTTAGTTACATGTTAAAACCATTTATTAATTCTGTGTTGCAATGGGAATGTGAAATTGACTCCCCTGAGTAACCACTTCCTTGTTGATCATAACAGACATTAATACAGTGAATGTGAAAAGGATGACAGGGAGATGACTTTCTCAAGGTTACTAGCAATGACCGGTATGTTGTATGGTGACAGCGTGGGAGTCAGTTTCAAAGTTCCTGTGATGATCCTACAAGCTTGGTTGAGTTCAATATCAATTTTGTGTGCATGGCTTGAACCCAATCGTACTAGGGTGCAGTACTCCGCAGCTAAATAAAACAGGGCGAGACTTGTTGCTAGGAGCATTTTGGGGTCAGCTTCCCATTTTGTGTTGGCCAGTTTCTAGAATACACAATTTCTGGAGTTCATTTTCTTTTTCAACGTCTTGATGTGCTCTTTGGATGTCAGCGTTCAGTCTATGACTCCAATGTACACCGGATGTTCACAGAGCTCAAGGGAGGTACCATTCCAGAATATCTGGGATGCTGCTTGGCCAGACAGTGTTTGAGATGGAAGGAGCACACTTGTGTCTTGCTAGGGTTGGCATTCAGGAACCATGTGCTATAGTAGCTTCCAAATACAGTCAGGGAGCCAGTTAGAATGTGCTTAACGTTCTTAAATCTTTCTGACTGGGTGGCAATGCAGAGATCATCTGCATAAATGGATCTCCACATGTCAGGGAATTTTGGTTGGTCATTTGTGTTGACATTAAACAGCAGAGGGTGAGAGCACTGGATTTTGGGGCAATCTGTTCCACTGAGGACAGGCGCTGACCTCAAACAAAAACACAGGTGTATTCTAGATCAAACCAGAGTGGGGTGACAAAGACTGGTGACAACATGACCAAGTGGAAACTAAGAAACAAACCCAAATGTGAATGTGGAGAACATAGGCAAACCCTTGAGCATTGCCTGATGCAGTGCTCCCAGTCAACATTCTGTATGCCCGAGAATAATTTGAGATAAGTGACAACACCAGGTCTTGGGTAAGTGTAGCTGGGCAGTGCTCCACTCCTTCCTTCTTGCACCACAGAAACCTGCTCAGACTCCACTGGTTGAGTATCTGCACCATGCTGTTCATTTAAGTTCCCTCCGCCAACATCTTTACAGTCCCTTGCAGTGATACTATTTACATTGTGCTTTCCATCCTCTCCCCAGGACGTGAGAGGGGCTGAGGTCTCCCTTTTCTGAGATCTGAGACTGGGATCAGCTAGCCTTCTTCCTCCCTCCTCTACTTCCTTCCTGTGCCCTTCATGGGCTAGTTGGCTCTTTAGCTCACCAAGATCCCCCGCCCCCATTAGGTAATTATCTTCTGTTACCCCATCAACCTTCTGCCAGGGAGCTAATTGGTGTCAGAGTGCAGGCTCCCAGCACTTGGCCCCAGTGAGGTTTTGGAGCGATGAGCTATGTTGATGATAAAGGCTACCAGAATGTTCAAGGGAGGGGCCTAATTGTGAAATCAGAGTACTCAGAGGCACAACACTGAGCTGCCAGACACAGGGCAAAGGAGCTAGAGGACCTGAGTAGTAGAGGAGCAGAGAATTAAGGTGTTTCCAGGTCAAAGGGAGAAGGGGCTGATCAGAGCCCACAGTGCCAGTCTGAAGGAAAGGGACAGTCTGAGCAGCTATGTCAGCCAGAAGTGAGGAGGGTGGGGGGTGGGGATCTAGCTGATGTCAGCCCAAGACATTGCTTTGGGAGAAGGAGCTAATACCAGGTAAAACGGCATGGCTGGACATGCCTAAGATTGAACCTCTGTTAGTGGTCAAACATACTCTGCATTAAGTGGGGAGAATGGATCTGTGTTTTCCAGCTACAGTCATTTCAAAGGCAGTTATCTTTCAAGAAAGTCAAACAGCAGTTACATTTTCCATCCAAGTCAGAATAGGCTGTGTAGCCACCTTGAAAGCATTGCAAACTTAGCAACAACAGCTGGATTGTTGTAAAAACAACAGGTTTTTTCCCCCTTACAGGTTTTTCCCTAAGTAATTTCCCTCTGTCATCAGTACAATAATTATATTTTGTTTATATTGTTAATTCCAATTTCTCTTTCACTGACACTTGGACAGTTCTTGGCTTTGACTGTCCAATTAGCTAGAGGGGAGTTTGGAAGAGTTTACAAGAATGCAAGTTCAACTGTCTTCCTCTCGTTGGTATATCAGCAACCCCCCAGGCCTCTTTATCAGTGTCATCTTCATCCTCCTCATTTTCCTCTTCTTGACACCAGGGCCACAGATCTAGATCAGAATCCAATGCTACCAGAAGCTATTGTCACAACATGCCCGTGTGGGGGATATTTCCCATTTGTCCTTATCTCAGAACTTTGCTTTGTGCCTTGGATCAGACCTCAAGCAACTGAAATTCACTGCAAACTCTTTGCTTTGGACTTCTCGTATCACAGACATTGAGGATGGGATTCATCCACACAAAACTGATTTAGGACCTATGGTACCAGACCAAATGGTTTATTCGCAAGGCACCATGGGCAAGAGGCAAGGTTTAATTGGAGACCAGAATCAATGAAGGCTAAAAAGGCACATCAGTTGTTGTAAACTCAAACAAGGATTAGTGTTAATAACATATCTCTATAAAAATCAGAGGTGCCGAGAGAAGATTTCTGACAGGCCTTTAAAGGATCCAATGGACTATATATTCTGCTTGTTCAATTTAACATTTTCTATTTAATTTTCATAATTTCCAGATATTTGCCATTTATATTTTAAACCATTCCTTTATGGAATGTACTGCTCGTAAATTATTCTGTATTAGACGTGCAGAGACCAGCATCCTCTATTTATGCACAAGACCAATACAGCCAAAGTAGCAGCAGAGCAGGCTCCCCTCCCCCGCAGTGCCCCTTGTCAGTGTGTCCCAATCCCACACCAGACCTGGAGACACCACCACTAGGGTTTAAAAGGTAGTTCAGTGTCTAGTTCTATTTAGTCTTTAGGCCTCACTTCTTACACTGGTGATAAGGCAGCAAACTGGGATGGAGATTTTGGGATCTTTCCACGGGGCTGAGTCCACCAACTCATCTCACAAAGATCACCAAACAACAGCCTTCTGGTGGTAATAACTAAGCACATGTGGGGTTACTGAGTTACCTTCTGTGAAATGTCCTCAGATCCCACTGAAATCAATGGGAATTGCAGATAGTTGGTAACTCTTTGAATCAGTCCTTTAATCTGGTCTGCATTTGAACCAACAAACTGGAGGTGAAAGACTCCCCACATCCTGAACCATCAGGTCCTCATTTTTTTAATACCATTGGGACATACTATTCCTTGGGGGAGCATCTTGTAACCCGCATATTCCTCATCTGTATATAATTGTTATACTGCACATAAAGCATACCATGTGAGGTATCAGGGAAAAGGTTATGATTGGCTGAAAGTCACTGTTCTATATAAATATGTATATCTTTAGTGTATATGAAATTATGAGATTGTGTTGTATGGTTGTCACTAAAACATGCTGTAAATTGGGAAATCAGCCGGATATTAGCTCCCCAGAGACAACAGCAAGGGAAATAACCAACACCCAGTCGGGGTGTCAAACAACCATCAACAACCATTGTCCAGCAAGGGAGCTACAATTCAATGACTCACCTGCATAAGGCCACACCAGGGGAATTGCTCCACCTTGCCTGGGGACTCAGCAATGCCCACCAGACATGCCTGGACTTGTGTTCTCCAAGCACATGGACTAAGGGTACAAACAGAACACAGTGGCCACATGCCTGGCCTTTCTCCTGCCCCCACCTATGCTGCAAGCAACAAAGACACTCAGAGAAGAAGACTGAAGACTCCAACAGAGGAGACTGGCCCAGGTTTAAGGGACAAACCTATATATTAAGGACTGCAATATCCAGGGGGTGAGAAAAACTGCTTAATCTAGATGTTGCCCAGTCTAATAGGGTTGAGAGTTTAGACTGCGTGACTCATAGACTCACAGACTTTAAGGTCAGAAGGGACCATTATGATCATCTAGTCTGACCTCCTGTACAACTCAGGCCACAGAATCTCACCCACCCACTCCTGTAATAAACCCCTAACCTATGTCTGAGCTATTGAAGTCCTCAAATCATGGTTTAAAGACTTGAAGGTGCAGAGAATCCTCTAGCAAGTGACCTGTGCCCCATGCTGCAGAGGAAGGCGAAAATCCCCCAGGGCTTCTGCCAATCTGCCCTGGAGGAAAATTCCTTCCCGATCCCAAATATGGCCATCAGGTAAACCCTGAGCATGTGGGCAAGACTCACCAGTGTGCTTATATTTTAGTTTGGTAACTAACTTTGACTTTTTGCCTATCACTTATAATCAGTTAAAATCAATCTTCTGTAGTCAATACATTTGCTTTACTGTTTATCTTTACCAGTGAGTTTGCCTGAAGTGTGTGGTAAATCTGCTCAGGTTTGCAAAGGCTAGTGTATATATGCTTACAATTGATGTACCATCTTGAGCAGTTGAAGACAGTATATTCATGAGGTACAAGGCTGGGAGCTGAGGGGATTTGGCTGGTGCCTTTCTCTGTGTGATTCATGAATGGCTCTGGGAGCATTCATGCAATCTAGCCGGGTGTGCGGGGCTCCACATGTGGTTGTGCTAAGTGATAACAGTACCTGGAGGGGTTTGCTGCTTGTCACTAGCGAGGCATTGTGAGAGCCAGCACAGGCTGGAGAGAGTTAAGGGGGCACAGTGGCCCCACAGTTCCGGGCTGCACCCCAGGGATCCCATCACAACCATATTTTTAGATAGGAAAGCTTTGCCATTTTAGCTGCATATGGTTTCCTTATACACTACATTTAAAGTCACATGCTCTCAATGAGATTCCTTCTGTATAAGAATAGCGTGACTAACTCAGCACTGTGTTACACCACGTTTACACCAGAGTAAATTAAGTCAATGGATTTATACTGGCATAAAACTGGAATAATGAAGGTGTCTATAAATCCCAGCATATTCTATTATGCAAGAACAGTTTTATTTGCTTGCTTGCTTGTTTGCTTTGCTGTTTACTTCTATTGAGTGGACTCTAGGGCTGGTTCCGATCCAACAACACCAGCGTAAATCAGGAGTTATTCCTCTATAGTCAGTGGAGTTACACTACTGTAAAACTGGTACAACTAAAATCGCAATCAGACCCTCTGAATATTTGTATTGTATTTATGTCAATTAAAAACACACTTTAAAGCCCTGAAGAAAGGAATACCATGAAAATGTCTGCTGGGGAAAAGCAGTGATGTTCACATCAGAAGCTAGCTCAGGACTAATATGTTTCTCCTCAGTTTGGCATTTTAAGACCTAAATGATAAAGTATTGGGGCAAGCACTGAAGATGTTGGATGGACACAATTGTGAATATGTGTCCTTTATTTTCGCTCCTGGGGAATATGATACATATGAATCATCTGTTTGGAAGGCAACGTGATGGCTTAAAACAGCCCTAAGTATCTGTAGGTCATTTTTCAATTTAGATCAAGAAAACAGATCAGGAGACAGATTTTCAAAAACCTTTTTAATGGTGGGTGTGTTCGGGCCCTCTCAATGCCAGTCAGATACAGGCCAACGCTGGTGAACAACCCAAGCCTCCAGCAGCTAGCCAGTTATTTATAAAGGTAATAAACAGACCGAGCACTTCATATAGTCAAGGTGTGCCTGTGTCAGGATGAGACAGAGAGCTGTTTTCAAATTTCATTCACATGCTAGATGTGGAAGAGAGGCTACTGAAGATAAGGATACTAGACCAGAAACAAGCTATCTGGCTTCTCATTGTTAGTGTGCAGGAGCCCTCTACAATGCAGACATGACTGCAATAGCAACTACCGTTTCAAGATCCCATTTGACTACTAAGTTGTGTGTATCAGTAGCCACACAATAGAGATAGAAAAGAAAGAAAAATATTGTCTAGCAATTCTTAGGGAATGTGATAATATTCTTATACCTCATATTTACTATAGGTCTATGCCTAAAGAATGCAATTCCTAATACTGTTTTATAGAAGTTATTTTGGTATCTTTTTGTTTGAAAAAATATTTCTCTGTGTTGGGTTAAGCAACATGAGGCGCTAAATAAATCAGTGCCATTTATTAATATAATTAATTAAATAGATAGTAATTGATTGAATTAATTAGATGGTTAGACTCTGTAGATAAAAGAGTTTATGCTAAAATGGTGTTATAAAGTACAGAGGTACTACCTGAATCCCAAGTGAATAGTCGGCCTAACTTTGTGACTCCACGTTTACAAGTGAATAAGGGCCCAGTTTCCACTGACCTTTATCCTCTCTTCACAGAAGTCCAAAGGGGAAGAGTTATGGGTGGTCTCTTGGGCAAGAGAGGGAAGAAAATACCTGTGGGGAGGCCAAGCTCCACACCCAGCAGTCGTAGGGTCAGGTTGAATTCCAAGCTAAGGAGTATTTTGCTTCTTTTCCCAGTACATTAACTTATTTTGCTCTCTGGTTATCCATTTTGAGTCAGATACTTGGACCCAGTCAGTCTGACCTCAGTGCAGGACCTGGTATCAAAAGCTCTGGCTGGACCAAATGCTGGGTCCAACCAGAGGCCAATATGACACTGCAGCCTAATTTAGAGCAGCCTAAGACCTGCTTTAAGTTAAATCAATAGTTATTGTCCCCTAGAGGCCATTCCTCCATCTGAGGATCACCAGAGCAAAGATTGATTGCTACAGTTGTACAGATGGCTAGTTACACAAAGATGGGCATATCTCCACTGCTGAGGATTCCCCTGGCATGGGGCAGCCCTGTCTCATAACACAAGAGCAGGGGGGCATTCAATGAAATTAAAATGTGAGCAACTCAAAACCGATAAAAGGAAATGCTTTTCCACACAGCGTGTGATGAGACTCTGGAACTGGAAACCACAGGAAGTAATTGAGGTCGACAACTTAGGGAGATTTAAAATGGAATGGGGTATTTATATGGATGTCGAGAATATCCAGAGTTATCATGAATAATGCTAACAAATTCTGGAAGGGATATTAAACCTCAAGCTTCAGGGTTTAAGCCAATCTTTGTCTGTTAGAGATCAAGATGAGATCGTAATATGGGGGTAGATTATCGGACATCTGCCTTTGGCGGGGTTCTTACACCTTCCACGGAAGCATTGGCCACTGTCAGAGACAGGATTCAGGACTGGCTGGACATTGGGGCTGATCCAGTCTGGCAATTTCTTGTGTTCCTCGTCTCTCTAAAACAGGGATTGACAACCTTTGGCACACGGCCCACCAGGGAAAGCCGCTGGTGGGCCAGGTCGGTTTGTTTACCTGCAGTGTCTGCAGGTTCGGCCAATCGTGGCTCCCACTGGCCGCGGTTCGCTGCTCCAGGCCAATGTGGGCTGCCGGAAAGGCGGCCGGCACATCCCTTGGCCGCTTTCCCTGATGGCCCGCATGCCAAAGGTTACTGATCCCTGCTCTAAAATATAGTGAATTTCACACTGGCCAAAGGTGTTTGAGCGAAGGCTTGAGACACAAGGGCTACTGAGAGAATGAGTTTCTGGGGACTTCAGTCTCCATACCAGAGAGGCCTGCCAGATAGGAGTCACGATGACAGCTCCCCTCAGTGGTTCAGTTTGAAATGATCCATCTCATTGTAACTTTCCCTTTGAATAATACCATCAGTTGAACATTTCGGGGATATGAATTATCATTGCATCTGCTGTACTTTGACATTTTAAAAATACCAAAAGTATGGCCTTATTCTTCCCCAGCCCCACAGATTAGAGCTGGTTTGAAAAAATTTTCAATGGAACTTTTTTTCTATCAAAAAATGCCATTTTGTGGAAACTGAAATGTTTGGTGGAAAAGTATCTGTTTCAAAAACTTTTTGGAGTGCAAAGGTGTCTCAGGTCCATGAGGTATTTTACCTGACTTAGTACAGGGATTTGAAATTTCCACATCTCAGGCAAGTGCCCTAATCACCAGGTGATTCTTGAGGGTGCAGGTAGGGAGGCTCTCAAAAGGGCTCGTTTTCATTCTGAGGAGAACAAAAACAAATGTCAAAACCTTGCCCTTTTTCACAACGGTTGTTTTCCACTCAGCCCTAGTGCAGATGTATTAAAATGACTTCTGGATTCATACTATTGTAACTGAGAGAGCGAGATTCCTGTATCTAATTACTAATTCCCTGTGCAGGGCAGCCTGCCTGGCAAGGAAACCTTGTACAGTACATTTTACCTCCTTCAATCTCCATTATTCCACAGACTTCTTTAATCCATGCATTGTATGTATGTGTATATATGGAGAGAGACTATGGAAAATGGAAAGATGGATGGCAGAGATGGATGAATGCCCAGGTTAGATCCCATATATTAGAGGGTCATGCTTTTCCTGGACCTGACGTTAACTTCTAACACATTTTTAGGATCTAACACATCTGTTGGGATCTTATTTGAAGATGATTCAGAGTGTGGAAAGTTGGAAAAAAAGTTAATGCTCTAGAAATAGTGTATATATAAATATATGGATACACATACAGTCTCCAATATGTAGCTGTCTCTTTTCCCCCAGCCATTCAGCACACCCTTTACATGATCTCTTCAGTCTTAAACCCCAGGTCACGTTCATTGTTAACTCGATCTAATACAACTGATTCTCAAGATAGTTTATCATTTAAATTCTTGTTAGACATGCAGAAATGAAAACAGTAATCCATGATGCCTCATTATGATCAAGGGCCTTGTAAATTCTCATGATTTCTTTTCTCTTTTACTCTTTCTCCAGGTAAAAAGCCAGGAGTTTAGACTGTCTTTAGACCAATCTGTCCCTAATGACCCATGAAAATATGCACAGTATTCCTGTGGGAATTTCATTCCCATGTGTTTCTGAAGAGAGAGGTGATTTCCCCCTAGCAGCAAAGCAAGGTGGTATCGAGTATTTCTGGTTAATTTTGGGGGATGGTTTTACTTCTCTGCCCCAGGAGTTTATTTTTATTTATTTATTTGTTTGTTGGTTGGTTGGTTGGTTTTAAGAAACACTTGTGGGAAAGTAAACATGTCCCTAGAAAACAGGGCATGGACACCAGTGTTTGAATGCAAGACATTTATAATGATTTCATCCACTCTCTGGATGCTGTTACACCATCATTGCCAAAGTTTATTTCTATCCCTGGCTCATAAAGACACTTGTGAAGAGCAGATGTTTTGCCTGTGAATGCATCACCTCCAGGCTCCCAGTGTAATACTAATTATTAATTATGATGATGATGATCTCATAAGCACTTCTGTACTTTACATACCATCCTTTACATCTCATAGGTACTTAGTTAGCACTTTACATTTTCAAAGGCTCAGCCAGACTGAGATACATCAACCATCACTCAGAGGAAAATGTGGTGGGAGAGAGACAATCTGGTGTAGCACTAAGAGAATCCACACGCCTTAGTATGGGCACCTAGACTTCCTCAAAGGCAGTGTTGATTTTGAATAAAGTTACCATTTTGTACTAGTTCTAGAAAAGTATCTGGCTGGATTCCTCAGCTTTCTCTCTCATTCCCCAAATCCATCAGTCACTCACTCCCTTCTCCTCCTTAGTCTCTCATGTGGTGGGTCATGCAGCAACATTTGCTGGTCGTCTGGGGGAGGTGAGGAGCTAAGCAGTGCAGGTGCTTCCCCCTGGCTGGCTGCCACCCCTTTTCAATTGCAAAACCATCTGTGTTCTAATCTGAAGGGTCCCCAGGAATAGAATGCAGACACATCTCTCATTCCCCAATCCTACCGCAGCTGCTGACCCCCATTTGACTACATATCTTTTCCCCAGCATTGAGACAGTACCAGTGGAGCAATTGACAAGAAGCACAGGGCCAAAACCTCAGAACCATCTCCAGCTCCTGCCTCTTTGTGCTGCTCCTGTGGCACGAAAGGGCCAGAGAGTTGCTGTAATGAATCAGCTGAGGATTCCTCTTGGACAGGGTTATCTCTGGGTATTGTAAAGCAGGTATAACCAACTCTATACCACTGGCTCCTGGTCTCAGCCCCAGATCCCTAGGGGGCTGTTCTAACAAACAGAATTCAGAGCAATCCTGTGGTTGCTCTAACTTGCTCCAGGGGTTGAACCAGCCTCCAGCTGTCCCCCCAGATAAGGGCAGCAGAAAGTGATCGATGCTCCCTCCTTCAGTTGTAGGACTCAGTGGAGCGTCTAGCCCACTGCTCCTAGACAGTTATTTTTTTCCAGTTATCAGATTACCCTATTATCCATGGGTGTGTCTTCAGTATTCATGGCTGCTAAGGCCAAGTGGTTTGGTTCAGAAAATAACTATCTTCCCGATGCTTTTGATGTTCACCCATCACTAGTGGGTGCTCCAAAGAACCGGTATTTCGGTACTTAACCCTTCTATTGACAGCTGGTGCTGCTCAAATTATTCATCATGAATATATTTTCTGAAAATAAATTAGCTTTCCCCCCACCACTTCACAGTCCTATTTCTGCAAATGTCTTCATTATTCACAAGGATTTGCTGGATAGTCTAGGTTGTGCAAACCAATTTCAGCCTATGGGCTGTTTGCACATCCTTCCCTTTGGCTGCTCCCTGTTCATAGTATGTGATTGGTCACACAGTATTGTTTCTGCTCCCTGATTGGATAACTGGTATGTTTTAGAACAGAAAAACCACACAACGTCAATAATGAATGTTGGATGCTCCTATTTGTGCACAAATCCCCTTGTCTGCATGGGACTATGGATGTTCATAGGAAGAAGCGCCATTCCCTGAACACTCAGATGAAGAAACAATAATGAGAATGACTTTGGGTGGCCAAACAAGCATTCAGAAGTTCAGTGAACATTCATTAACACAGTGGTGCAATACTTGACCAAGTCTCGTGAGCTCTTCTCCCTGCACTATTGGCTTTTGACCCCATCTAAGCCTCGCACCTCATTCCCCAAAGCTCCATGAAATGAAACCCATCCTTACCTGCAGTAAAGGCACTCTCCCAGCTATCGCTTTGCTTGTCTTTTTATTATTTAATCAAA
Source organism: Lepidochelys kempii (assembly GCF_965140285.1). Classification (NCBI taxonomy): domain Eukaryota; kingdom Metazoa; phylum Chordata; order Testudines; family Cheloniidae; genus Lepidochelys; species Lepidochelys kempii. Next base: position 73,729,510 of record NC_136389.1, read on the forward strand.
GGAAATCTCCTACCAACCCATCTCTGAATTAGAAGTTGACAAATATCTATATTTAATGCTTAATTAGGCTCTATCTCAGTCATTTTTTGCCTCGTTAGCACTCCAGCACTGGTTACAGATTTCCAGTAAACTGATAACTCTGTTAAAGCCAGTCCTCCATGAAACCTCCTGTATTATAAAATATTATTATCATTAATAATAATAATAATTAATGTAGTGTTTGATTTTAGAAGACTTTCACACATGTTTATGGCAGCAGTGTAAGATCTCGACTCCTTATAGTTCGCGAACATGTATGATACAATTACTTTGTCAATGCATGTATGAAAAAAAACTGGGTAAGTTTGCTTTTAAGTATTACCCATCTGCTCCTGAACCGGCACTGTGAACCTGATCCAGATGTTGTACATGTTCTTTCCATGCAGTTCAGGCAGCCTTCCTCAGTCTTAACCTCAAACACTCCGGCTCTTGCAGTCCACATGCCGCCAAGAGCCTGCTGGCATGTTCTAGTTCTGATTTGTAGCACCCTGTCCAGTTCAGCCTCTGGACGATTCTAGCTCATTTCAAATGTGAGCTCAACACCATGTGGCTCCTCAAGAATTTACCCACCCCTGCCCAGCTATACCTGCAGCTGTTGCTATTCCACACAAGTCACCACCACACACAACTGCTGAGACAACTCAGCCCTGAACTGAAACATCCCTTGCTATTCCAATTCCTCTTTGATTAGTCCAGGTATTGGCAACCTTTGCAATGCGGCTTTTGGCGGGCCGGGTCAGTTTGTTTACCTGCTGCATTCGCAGGTTTGGCCAATCGCAGCTCCCACTGGCCGCGGTTCGCTGCTTCAGGCCAATGGGGGCTGTGGGAAGGGCGGCCAGCACATCCCTCAGCCTGCGCCGCTTCTGGCAGTCCCCATTGGCCTGGAATGGTGGCCCGTGGCCAGTGGGAGCTGTGATCAGCTGAACCTGCAGACGCAGCAGGTAAACAAACCAGCCCGGCCCACCAGGGGCTTACCCTGATGGGCCGCGGGCCAAAGGTTGCCAATCCCTGGATTAGTCCTACACTGAAATTGACAGTCATTTCAAACCTTAGCAGCATGTGTCATATGGACACTTTGTTATGGCAGGTGTCACCAGGTGGCGCTATTACACATAGCATTCCAAGTTCTTTTTCTTAGCATGCAAGCAAATGTTCAGTTTTGGGAAGACGTGTTGTGGTGGTGTTATGCGATGTTCTGTGTAAAGGCTGCGGTCCTGTTTGAGCAGCAGGAAAGTTTGATCTCTGCCTTGGTCTCTGACCTCGATATCTGCTATCAGTCGGCAGAGGGGTGATGTTGGTGTTAAAATGGGATACTGTATTTTTAAGAAGGGGTAATTATTCTCTGCTTCCCAGGGCCTATAAGGGATGTGGAAATCAGAATGCATCAGTTGCATCAGTCCTGAGGCTGCTCTAACTAATACAAAGGACCAGACAGGCACCTACATAGCCCCAGAATACAGTAAGTAATTTACAGCCACCTCTCCCCTCCCTTTATTACTTCAGGGGTTGATCTTTTTCAGCTATTTCAAGCGGGTTCCAGATTAAGGCACTCAAGAAAAGAGTCAAACACAGAATTTAGTTTAATCTCCAAAGGGGAAGTATTTTAAAGTATTAGTCACCATTAAAAAGTAACCCACGTTTGTTGCTCATAGATATACTGATTGTAGTTGTTTAGGGACTGATTCTATGATCCTCGCTTCCATGGAGTAGCATTTCCTGTTGCGAGTAGTCCCACTAACTGCTGCTGGCATGAATAAAGACAGCAGAATCTGACCCTTTCTTGGGAGCAAAATGAGCACAATTACAGCCAAATAATTCTCTAAAGAGAGCAGAGGAAGGCCAGAAAATGACACATGCAGCCAGAGTTTGGTATTTTGCTAATCCACATTTTCAACTCCTTCAATTAACTGAAAGACAATTAAGAGCTACTTATTCCACATCTAGTAAAACAGTTCCAGTTTCAAGACCTCCCTTTCTTCCCCCTTGCAATTATTTTGTCAGCTTTTTAAGCCTGTAAAATTCCCTGGTGCTGTTTTTTTCTTCATTTTGTTGGGACAGAGTTCCATTTGTTCAGCATCTGCACTGGACAACATCTGGAGCCTCAGGAAATTCAGCTGCTCTGGGTATGACGCTGGAATGAAATTACTTTTTCATGCACTTCAGAGGAGTATCAAGAGCATCTTTCTGACCAAACAGGCCCTTTTGTTCTCTTCCAGCTAGTGTTTCTCATTAAAAATGTCATCTCCCTAACAAATTGCCTCATTGTTCTCCCAGCTGGTGTTATTGTTTTCATGGTTTTGTAGTCCCTGAGATTCTCCTAGGGCGCAGCGAGCTGGAGAAAGTGGGACTTTGTTTAATCTCCATTTGCCTTGTGTGTGAAATGCCTTTATTGCCCTCCTTTGTGGTTGAGTGATACATTTAATTTCCCCCCTCCCCCCATTCTCAAATACTCATTGTTCCCAGCTCAAGGCAACCTTAGCCTGCCAGATGCATGCCTCAAACTATACATTGCTTGGCGAGTAGCTGTAGTGGTTAGTGATGCAGAGTCTGACTGCAGAGTCTGACTGCAGCAGCAGTTTATCCTCTGATAGGAAAGTGATAAGCTGCTCTGTTCCCCATCCCTTTCACCTGCGATAGGGCTCCTGTGTCTCTTAATGGTAAAGGAATGCAGGGAAACCGTTCCCTGCAGCAAGGGAAAGGGGGAAGCCTCACACATTTGTGTGTAACCCGTACAGCAGAGTTTCTCAATCTGGGGGTGGCGACCCATATGGGGATCATGGGAGTGGTTTGGGGGGTTGCAAGCAGGGCTGGCATTAGAGGTTAGGAAGAAGGACAATTGCCTGGGGCCTCATGTCACAGGGGCCCCGCGAAGCTAATTTACATGTGTAACCCCTTGGGGTTTAGAGAGCATGGCCCCTTTAAATCTTTTTCCTAAGGGGGAAGGGGGAGCCATGAGAGAAAGGAGGGAAACTCCAGGTGGGGCTCTAGAGAGAGGGAGAAGGCTGCAGCCCACAGGTCCTCGCAAAGTGAAGCAGCAGAGAACCTGCCTGAAGCCTGGGAAGGACAGGGCGGCTGAGCAGGGTCAGCCCAGGACAGGAGCCAGGAGGGGCACTGTGCCAGGGGGGAATCGCCCGAGAAGGACAGGCCGGAGCTGGACCCAGTATCACTGCTGCCCAGAGCTGCATGGGGCTGTGGGTACTGGGGCTTGGGACTCTGTACTGGGAATAAGGAGGGAGGCTGCTGGTTAGTTAAGTGGGGAGGTGGTTGCTCTGTGTGGCTTTGCAGAGAGCGGCAGAAGAGGGCAGCGGAGGGGTTTGTTGGGGAAAGTTCACTGGCGCTGAAGACGACCAGGAGCACCCAAGACTCAGCACCGGACTGGCACTTTGCTTAGGCGTCCTGAACTCTGTGTGCAGATCCATTGCTCAGTGTCTGCCCTTTCAGACTGTGCTACCATTGGACCTATGGGGCCTTGGTTTGGATGCAACCCTGTTTTACTGCTCCCCCTAGATTTCCCCTTGTTGTTTTTCTCCTCTCATCCCTCTGTAAATAAATATCTCCCTTTGTTATATCCATTGTACTTTTCCTGTGGGTGGGTGTGTTCACTCTGTGGGGTTTGGAACAGGTGCCCCTGGGGTGGAAGGGATTTTTCCTGCTGCATTCCTGTGTGCTCCTTCTCTTGGCCAGAGCTGCCTGCAGAGCAGAGTCCATATTGGCCACGTGGGCGCTAAAGTTACCCATGTTTTAGCCGCAAGCAGGGCTGAAGCCCTGAACCCCCCAAACCCCACACCATAGTGTTCTGCTGATGTCACAAGGGGAGGGGGGCAGGGGGCTGATGAAGTGCCAAAGCTCTGGGCTTAAGGAAGGAGGTCACCATTTTTTTCTAGGGGAGAAAGGTCACAATTTTTTTTTAAGTCCAAAGGGGTCACCAGCACAAAAAGATTGAGAAAGACTGCCCTAGGCAGAGCAGAAGGCGACTGTCCAGAGATGAACCTGGTATCTCAGTAGGTTTGGAGCCCCGTTTGGAGACTTATCTCAATGCCTTTTTTTCAAACTAATGCAGGGATAGGCAACCTGCCCATCAGGGAAATCCGCTGGCGGGCCGGGCCAATTTGTTTGCCTGCAGCGTCCGCAGGTTCGGCCGATCACAGCTCCCACTGGCCGGGGTTCACTGCTCCAGGCCAATGGGGGCTGCGGGAAGCGGCAGCCAGCACATCCCTAGGCCCGTGCCACTTCCCGCAGACTCCATTGGGTTGGAATGGTGAATCACGGCCAGTGGGAGCCCCGATAGGCCGAACCTGTTGACGTTGCAAGTAAACAAACTGTCCCGGCCTGCCAGCAGATTTCCCTGATGGGCCGCGTGCCAAAGGTTGCCGATCCCTGAACTAGAGTATCGGGACCTGTTGGGTTTGCAAAATGAGCTCAATAATATCCCTGAAGGATCGAGTGAGGTTTCTCAGACTTCCTGCTACTACTCAGGCTGGAAATATACACCTCCTGCGCCCTTTCTGGCCTCCTTATCATGGGGTGTGTGTGTGGGGATGGGGGTGGAGGGGTAGATTGGTCAGTCTTGACTATTGTCCCCCATGGAACTGAGGGCAGACGCAGCATGGCATCGACTCTGGCTTTTCTGCCATTCCTCAGCCTGAAGGGGGAGCATCCCTTCTCGTAGCCCTGCAGATCTCCTCAGCCCACAGCTCCGGTGCTCTGGTTGTGCTCCATGGAGGAGCTTGGAGGTTTAGGGCTCAATCCTGCAAAACCCTTTGCACCTGTGGACTCACGCAGTGCTCTGGTGAAGTCAGCGGGCTTCCACTGGGAGGCAGGTCTTTATCCAAAAGGAGCAGCTTGCAGAATTTGGGCTTTAGTGGGCATATTGGTGTGACAGTTGGAATTTGGATGGGTACCGCCACATTTCTTTCAGGGTGACGCTCCTAAGCCCAGCTCTTCCTGATGAAACTAGTGAAATCCCTTCTTCTGCCCTTCCCGCCCCCCCCCCACCTTTTGGTTGCCTTGTCAGACAGAGCTGGCTTAACCCCCCCTCGAGGGACCCCTCCATAGAATCGGTCAGCTTCCTTGAAGGGCATCCCCATTTCAAGCATTAGCAGTTAAAAGCACACCAGGCACCACACTGTGGAAAATAAGTATGTAGCTGGGGTGTGTGTGTGTGTGTGTGTGTGTGTGTGTGTGTATAGTGCTAGAACCACAGTCTGCAATTTGTGGTGACCTTTAACTACATGAGGGTTAATGGTTACAAATGAGGGCCTCTGTTCTTGGCTGTTGGAATCTATTTTTTTCCCCCCTCTGGTAAATCAAAAAACATGTCTTTCCGAGGATTTTAATAGAACATTTGGCTTATATTTAAACTCGCATAACTGAACATACCGGAAAACGGAACAAATAAATACAATGACCCCGTGGGGCTTCTTTTCATGGGCTCTTGTTCTGAAATAGGCAAACCCCCAATCACTGAGACAAATTGCGCACCATCCCCCCCACAGAAATCTTGCCTTTGTCCCCTTCTGAGCTTCTCCTCTGTCTATTTTGCTGCAGTGTCTCATTTTCTGGAGAGTGAAGTGAGGTGCGAAGTTTGTACTCGTTAGAGGTGCTTGCTTGGCAGCTCTGGAGACTGAAGACTCCTGTTTACCCACAGAACTGGTACAGCCCTGGGTAGCAGCACCAGGGAAGGTTTCCCTCACACCACCCTGTCTCCATACCCTAATCTTGAGGTATATCTGTAGTGAGGAGACGGGATGTTCGGTTTCCATTGCCTATGGAGTCCTTGGTCTCCTGGCCAAGGCTGCCAACCAAAGGGCCGGCTTGTGCCACTTGTGAGGCAAACACCTGTTGTTCTCCAGGAAGAGAATGGAGAGACCACCATATCACTACACATAGACCACTAAACAGCTGTCAGGTGGCAATGACTTTCAGACATTAACAGCATGCGCTGGGTTACAACCAGTGAGCTAGAAGGGAAAGGCTGTATATCCCATTTCCAGTCCCCTGAGCCACTCTACCTCCATCCTTTCCAATTTTAATTAATTGTTACAGAAGCACTGTCACAATGTTCCCTTATTATCCCTATTGATTCCTCCTTAGGAGTTGTTCAGCACATATGAGAATAAGTTCCCGTGAGCTCTCTGTGACTTTGGATTTCTGTGATTCCTCATTCTCTACCCATGTCCTCTGGGTTGACCTTTTTCTCTGTGAGAGTAATATGAGGTATTCCTCATCCTTCCCCTAATGGAATACTCTTTCATTGTTACTTTCTACTTTGCCCCAGCCTATACTCTGTTTGCTTTGAGGCTGATATATTCTCATCACCGTGAACAACAAACTCTGGGCTCTGTGAGTTCCTCAACCTACAACCCATTTGTTTCAAGCTTTCTCAACAGGAGAAGAGAAATACAACCCTTCCCCCACCCAATATGTGGATTTCCTTTCTTTCACCTCTCAGTCTGCACTAAGGTCCATTTGAAGTCCATGTTTCATCATCTGGAGTATGCCATTCACATGATATCTCAAGGTCAATCATTCATTTCCTAAATCTCCTCAATGTACTTTCCTCAATCAAAGCTCTACAACCTTTTATCTCCCTCAGCTCTTACTAACATGAAATTTGAGCCCTGTTCTGACACTGTGAACTTTGGAATGCCAGCTGTTTATCCCTTGATTTGCCCTAGCCCCATAGCCTTATATGTGAACATGTCACAAACATGATGGGTCTCTGTTTTATTCTGTTCTTGCCATGTATCTTAGCCACCATCTCGGCTTCAGCTCTTGCAGAACAAGTTCTTTCTAGAAGCTTCTTCACCTGTGAGAAACCCGTGACTACAGATCAAAAGTTGCCTATATCTCTCAATATCTGGTGAGAGATTGGAGTTACCAGCTCAGTCTCTCTGCAGGGGGGCAAGGGTTAAGAGACAAAAACTTGAGTCAGCTGCATTGGACCATATAAAAAGAGCATACAAGGAGGAGGGCTGGGGGCTGCAGGAACTGTGAGCAGTGTGCAAATCCACTCTAACTAGAATCATAACTGGAGTCTCAAGAGAGCCAGGCAAACTGTGAGAGAAGAAAGCTCCCCAAGCAGAGATGCTTTTTGGAATGGCTACACACTAGTATCACTTTTGAATCCTGAGGAAAAAGAGTTTAAGGTCCAGGTTTAAGTTCCTTTACTGTTGAGAAACTTAAGGGACCATGGCTAAGTTCTTCTGGACCCAGGGGGAAGACATTTAAGGGACCCGATTGGAAGTATACTTGGAAAGTGTTGAAGAAGAAGGCAGTAGAAAGTACTGTGCTGGGGCCAAGGCTGCAGTTTAGGGCCCAGGGCTGCAGTTATCAGAAGAAGCTGGCTGGGATCTCCCCTTCCAGCACCAGAGACCTTGTGATATACTCTCAGTAATACATTCTATTAGCACTGCACCCAGCTAAAGTTATCTACTAACATTCTGTGACTAGGATCAGAAAAACTCCTTCCCTTCTTACATTTGTCTGTATTGCATGAAATGTGTGTGCCCTTTACACAGCTATGACACAGAATTAAACTTTGCAAATAGTTCCTTTGGCCACATACCCCCCAGCTTCATGTTATCTCATCTAAAAATGAAGGGAACTCTCCACTCCCAGCATTTACTGAAATATTTTACATTCTAGTATAATCTTTGCTCTCCTGTCTACCCACCTTATGGCTTTGTATTGCTGCTCATCACCAGACTAGAATATCTTTAAAAAAGGGAAGAAGGAGGATCCTGGGAACTACAGGCCAGTCAGCCTCACTTCAGTCCCTGGAAAAATCATGGAGCAGGTCCTCAAAGAATCAATCCTGAAGCACTTGCATGAGAGGAAAGCGATCAGGAACAGCCAGCATGGATTCACCAAGGAAAGGTCATGCCTGACTAATCTAATCGCCTTTTATGATGAGATTACTGGTTCTGTGGATGAAGGGAAAGCAGTGGATGTATTGTTTCTTGACTTTAGCAAAGCTTTTGACACGGTCTCCCACAGTATTCTTGTCAGCAAGTTAAGGAAGTATGGGCTGGATGAATGCACTACAAGGTGGGTAGAAAGCTGGCTAGATTGTCGGGCTCAACGGGTAGTGATCAATGGCTCCATATCTAGTTGGCAGCCGGTATCAAGTGGAGTACCCCAAGGGTCGGTCCTGGGGCCGGTTTTGTTCAATATCTTCATAAATGATCTGGAGGATGGTGTGGATTGCACTCTCAGCAAATTTGCGGATGATACTAAACTGGGAGGAGTGGTAGATACACTGGAGGGCAGGGATAGGATACAGAAAGACCTAGACAAATTGGAGGATTGGGCCAAAAGAAATCTGATGAGGTTCAATAAGGATAAGTGCAGGGTCCTGCACTTAGGACGGAAGAATCCAATGCACAGCTACAGACTAGGGACCGAATGGCTAGGCAGCAGTTCTGCGGAAAAGGACCTAGGGGTGACAGTGGACGAGAAGCTGGATATGAGTCAGCAGTGTGCCCTTGTTGCCAAGAAGGCCAATGGCATTTTGGGATGTATAAGTAGGCGCATAGCGAGCAGATCGAGGGACGTGATCGTTCCCCTCTATTAGACATTGGTGAGGCCTCATCTGGAGTACTGTGTCCAGTTTTGGGCCCCACACTTCAAGAAGGATGTGGATAAATTGGAGAGAGTCCAGCGAAGGGCAACAAAAATGATTAGGGGACTGGAACACATGACTTATGAGGAGAGGCTGAGGGAGCTGGGATTGTTTAGCCTGCAGAAGAGAAGAATGAGGGGGGATTTGATAGCTGCTTTCAACTACCTGAAAGGGGGTTCCAAAGAGGATGGCTCTAGACTGTTCTCAATGGTAGCAGATGACAGAACGAAGAGTAATGGTCTCAAGTTGCAGTGGGGGAGGTTTAGATTGGATATTAGGAAAAACTTTTTCACTAAGAGGGTGGTGAAATACTGGAATGCGTTACCTAGGGAGGTGGTAGAATCTCCTTCCTTAGAGGTTTTTAAGGTCAGGCTTGACAAAGCCCTGGCTGGGATGATTTAACTGGGAATTGGTCCTGCTTTGAGCAGGGGGTTGGACTAGATGACCTTCTGGGGTCCCTTCCAACCCTGATATTCTATGATTCTATGATCTGAGTGTCTTCCATGTAAAATAGATGGGCAACAGTGAATTCACAAGGTCTCTAGTTCTTCCTTTTGGTGTTACAGAGAGCTCTTCTTGGGGTGGGGGTGTGACTCTTGTTTGTGGTGGCAGGGGAAAGGGGGAAGTTGATGCTGTGAATGGCATTCTGGCTTTGATGGAAAAGCATTACCAAAGAGAAAGGGTTTGCAGTATTTCCTAACTGTGGTTAAATTCTGGTTTTGAATGTCCTCTGAAAGTTCATTCCCCAGCTGGAGCCCTTCAGTTGAGAGTGCTTTGTCCCTGCCTCTCATGCACTTGGTTCTAGGCTTCGTGATCTACATCATGGTAGCAGAGCACAACTGGTTTGTTAGTCCATAGATACAGACACGATCTCCAATGTAATGGGGACTTGATCCATTTATTGCTTTGGAGATTAGCACTCAAGTCTTTAACTAGCAGCAGAAGCAGCCTGGGAGCCAATGGAGGGACAAGACTGGTGAACTCACAGTCACCTTTAAACCATGGAGGAGGCCATATTTTACACGGGCAGAGCCTTTGCATTGTTTTGACATTCATTTTCAGAAACGGAGGATTACAGAAGTTCAGTCTGGAGGTGACAAATGCAGGGATCACTGTGGGCAGGGCCTCGTCCACAGTTCCATCTCCAGTTCTGTTTCTCACCAAGAGCCATTCTAAGAGCTCTGGCCCCCTTTTGCTGAATGACTGAGGTCTTGTCATTTCTCTTTTTTTTTTTCCCCAGTCATCGCCAAAAGGTTCACCATTCCTACGTCCATGCCTAAGTCTCTCTCCTAGAGCATGAGTGAGACTTCGCTTCTAAGAGTGTGTAGCTCTCACACTCTCTTAGGAACTGTTCCAAAAGCCAAGAGAGTTCTTTTCATTCTCAATTAATAATAAATCATGCATTGACATAGACAAGGTCTTATTTCCAGAGTTATTTACTGAAGCATGAGAACATAGAAGGTTCAAGTGTCTCTGAAGACTGGCAGGTCAGCTTTTGCCAACACAGCAATAGTTGACAAGTTTAGCTGTCTACCTCCAGAGCTGTAACATAATCCTCATGTTCTTATCCTGGCGAAGTTATTCTTCCCTTCCTGAACTGAGCTGTTGAGTAGTTTTTCCCGCAGTGGTGAACAAGCACTGAGAAGTGTTTTGGTTACTGAGCGGAGAACAAATAGGTTCAGAATTTGATTTGACTCTCCAAAGTTCGGATGCTTGTCTGAATGTTATCCAAACCATCTGAGCCGCTTGAGCTGGAACTCACGTCAGCAAGCTTTCTTTTGAGATATCTCTTAGACTCATAGACTTTAAAGTCAGAAGGGACCATTACGATCATCTAGTCTGACCTGCTGCACAACGCAGGCCACAGAATCTCACCCACCAGCTCCTGTAATAAACCCCTAACCTGTGTCTGAGCTATTGAAGTCCTCAAATCATGGTTTAAAGACTTGACGGTGCAGAGAATCCTCCAGCAAGTGACCCGTGCCTCAGGCTGTAGTAACTCAGATCCCATGCCATCTAACATCCCATCACAGGCCATTGGGCATATTTACTGCTAATAGTCAAAAGATCAATTAATTGCCAAAATTAGGCTATCCATCCCCTCCATAAACTTATCAAGCTTAGTCTTGAAGCCAGATATGTCTTTTGCCCCCACTGCTCCCCTGGGAAGGCTGTTCCAGAACTTCACTCCTCTGATGGTTAGAAACCTTGGTCTAATTTCAAGTCTAAACTTCCTGATGGCCAGTTTATATCTGGCACTCCTGCTTCCAGTGAGGCTTCCAGTGAGGCTGAAAATAAAACAACAACAGGCTTTCACATGAGGTTGCAGTGTATCTACTTCCGATTCTAGCTGGATCCTGGAAGCTCAGAGGTAAAAGAAGGAACAAACAAGCTCAATCCTATAGGGCTCAGCCACACACCCCGTGTCGGAGAGTAAACGGGTGTCAGGAACTCCCCTTACTCCCTGTAAAGGAGGAGAGCAGCTCCAGCCAGTCTGGCAGGTTGGTAGAGAGGGTGGTCAGTAGGGGCAATGTTTGGGCATAGCTTGGGCTTTGCTCTCCAATGCACTGGCACAATTGAGTCAGCATGGGTTGGGGAAGTAAACTGTGCCAGGAAAAAGGCTGGTGAAGCTTACTTCGTCCATGGAACAAAGAGGGAACAGATGGTGACTTTCAAAGCACACCTATGTGCTGCCCTTTCCTCAAGATGGATTTTAAGGTTGCAATGCAGTCCATAGTGACTGGTGATTCACAAGTACCAAGGCAGGGCACAGAGGCAGATGGGGGGAAACACAGAGAGAGAGAGAGAAGCTGTCCAGTCTTCTGCCAACCTCCATAAAGGTGCAGTTTGGCTTTGGTTTAAGTTGTGGTTGAAGATTTGGGTCCTTTCTTGTTGTGAGTGAGCTGCTTCAGAACTTCAGCAGTGAGCGTGTTCCATTCAAAGGCCATAGGGAATGGCCCTAGTATATGGGACAGGAATGGAGTTGTTACTTGAGAAGCCAAGTGTAGGAGGCAAACAAAGAAGTTAATTAATGAGATTATCTCATCCATCCTCACCCACTGTGGATATATGTAGATTCATTGTATCATACCTTGATCTGAAAGCACTGGATGAGCAAAATTATTTTGCCATGCATGGTTGTTGATGGAAAAATAGCTACATTCCCATTGCCTTGTAGCACATTCTTAAGAGTGATTTACAACACACTGGGATTCTTGCTTTGAATGCTAACATTCTTTATCTCTCACCCATTTTCCTGTAGCACATAGCCTTACCTCCCCAAACTGCATTGCACTCCTCAGTCGTGCCATCAGGATATTGCTTAATCATGACTCCTTTGCCAAAGAACTCGTGCCCCCAACCACCAAGTTTTCCACATCCTCTGTAAAGCTGTAAAACCTGCTCTGGTTCTGATGCAAATCTAATGACTTTGATTAAAAAACAGACAAACATGCAACCCACTTGCCAGAGAGGCAAGGTACTTAGTTTCCTGATTAAGTCTGTAAATGGGTTAATATATATATGGAGATATATATATTTCACTCTCCAAAGTAAAAAGGGAGAGACCCAAGTGGATGCCACAAGAACAAAGCCCTGTTTATGATTAGTATGGCTGAAAATATCCATGTTAGGCCAGGTGCAGCTGGCTAATTCCCCCAGTCTACAAGTCAATTTAAACCATAATTCCTGAGATAGACCTCGTTTCCCAACATTAATAGGAGCCAGCTGCCTCCTATTAATAATGTGGATGCTTACAAGAAAAAGGAGAGGGGAGGAGGTGAAGTTTGAGAAGATATTATTTTCCAGACCATTGGCAGTGTCCAGCTGCAGACAATAAGCAAAGCTATGGAATACTAGCCTATTGAAAAACCTGTCAGGTTAAATCTGCACACTGCGTTAGCTGCGTTTGCTCAGAAGAGGTGGCTTATCTGAGCACTTTCAAGTTTCAGCTGCAAGGTTATTTAAAGGATAGTAAAGTTATGTATGCATTTATTTTTATTTGCTGGGTTCCTTTTGCTTTTCCCCTCCTCTTCACTCCCCTGCTCCAGGATTTTGATTAGCTCCATGTTACAGGGGCCCACGTCAAGCACAGTTGTTTCCACCTGGACTTGATTCTATTTGAGATTGTGGATTCCGTCAGAGCAGATGGACAACAAATGATCTTAGGCTTGCCTGACTGTTTAACTTGCTTACCAAAAGCATTCATTTTGTTCCCATTATTGCTGCACTGTGGTAGTGTGTACTGAAGGGAAGAGGAATAACAAAACAAGAAGTGGAAATTCAGCGTACTTAAAATCAAGAAGGCATTTGGGGTTATTTTTATTATTATTATTTATGATTATTTAGGTGTGTGCATTTCTTTGGAAGTTTCTTTTGTTTTGTTTTTTAGACCCATAGCAGAATATTTGTTTAAAAGAATAAATTCCTTTTAAAAAACAATATTTTACATTTTGTGGGCATACACAGTGCCAATTTGTTTTAGGACTAAGATTATCGTCCTCTAGGCAGGTATGCTCCCTAGCACCCGGACCATCTCTCCGGGATCCCTGAGTGAGGGGGACCACACACTTGCAGACTTCCTCCTGCCCATGCAGAATGTGGGAGATGCCAATTCCATATCTATCTCCATTTTGTCCCTAGAACCCTGCTGGGGTTCCACAGGAGTCCAGGGGTGGGGCATGGAGTGCGTGGGTCGGGGGTGGGGCCTCCCTCTTGCATCATCACCTCCTCCTAGCCCCATGGGTTAGCTCAGCATTAACTTTCTCTGAATTCCTTCCATGGCTGCTACTGAGAAACTGCAGTGAAATCCAACTACTGGCAGCATAGCTGCTGCTTTAGGGGAAGCCATCTCCTGCCTCTGTGGATCTGAGGAGATGAACTGATGGGGTGGGGTAGGGTTATCCCCTCAGGATCTACGGAATTGTGAGATCTCCAGGGGCAATAAGCCGCTTGCACTACATTGGATGTAGTGAAGCTACATGAAGCTCAGCAAGGGGAACCTCTTGAGTTTTCCTGCCTGTCTAGACCCCATCCATCATAAGTGGCCTGGAAAAAGAGAGAAACGGTAAGGTGGCAAAGTTGGCAGACAATACAAAATTGCTCAAGATAGTTAAGTCCAAAGCGGACTGCAAAGAGGTACAAAGAGATCTCACAAAGCTGGGTGACTGGGCAGATGAAATTCACTGTTGATAATTGCAAAGTAATGTACATTGGAAAACATAATCCGAACTATACATTCGAAATGGTGGGATCTAAATTTGCTGTAACCACTCAGGAAAGAGATCTTGGAGTCATTGTGGCTAGTTCTCTGAAAATATCTGCTCAATGTGCAGCCACAGTCAATAAAGCGAAGAGAATGTTAGGAACCATTAGGAAAGGGGTAGAAAATAAGACAGAAAATATCATAATGCCAATGCATGGTATGCCCACACTTTGAATACTGCATGCACCCCATCTCACAAAACATATATTAGAATTGGAAAAGATACAGAGAAGGGCAACAAAAATGATGAAGGTGAACTGAGCTAGTGGAAGCTTCCAGAGGCTGTCACAGTTGTTCTGGTGAGCAGCTGTTTGCAGGCCAGAGTGGCCCTCTCCACACCTTTTCACCGGTTAAAGCATGACCTGCCCTCTGAGCAGGGACAGCATTTCCAACCCAAACCATTTTCAGGGTGCTGAGAAGAAGGACTCCCAACATTTTGGGTGAGCACTTGCTTACTATAAAAGGGCAGAGGGGACTTCAAGCCTGGAGGTCCCCATTTTTTTTTAAAATGGTGTCCCCAGGAGCAATGTCTTTTGAACTCCCAGGCAAGCCCTGCGGGTGGCAGTAGCTCACTCTTGAAGTACTCCTAAGGTGTGATCCCATGGGCAATGCTACACATCCACCCTCCCAGGTGGGGCTTTTGCCAAAGTCTTCAACACACCCTGCTGGGATATTTACAAGAAAGAAAGCAAGGAAACACCAACACCCCCATTCTCCCCTTTCAGAGTAACATTAGAAAGACAGAAAGGGATAGCTCAGGGAAGAGAGGCTCTAAATACTGTGTGTGTAAATATAACAAATTTGAGTTGACGGGGGGGGGGGGGGAGGTGTTTAAACAATTGAGATCTCACCGCTCGGCTGACAGTAACTCAGTGGATACACTTAGCTGAAGGCCGGCTGCAGAAGACGACCAGGATTCTTGCTGGGTGGAATTGACCTCCGGGGGCCCCGAGAAAGTAGCACTTGTGGCTGCAATGAAATGCCAGTGGTCTGCTCCGGCATTCCTCTTGTCAACACAAACCCCATGTTTTTATCGAAAACACATTTCAGAACTAAGTAAAACAAAACAAAACAACATTTGAGGCTGCTGCGGAAGAAAGGTGGGTGACTCCTGAAGTGCCCGACCTACTGTCCTGCTCATTGATAAACACACGCATGGCTGATTGGTGTTCTGAGAATGAGGGTCTATATGATACACCCCAAAGTGATCACTCAAAAATCCTCTGCCGGGGTGTGGGCCATGCAGCGGGAGAAAAAGAAAAGCAAATGCAAGTTTTGTAATTGCTCTGGGAGAGGCAGGAGAAGAGTATGGATCACAGCTCACTGTTTCTGTGATTTCTCACTTCAAGGACCGTGACTCTGTGTTGAGAGGAAGGCTCTGGTTTGCCTTGGTGCTTGTGATTGAGTTGGAAAGGCTTTGTGTGTTGAGTGGGTGCTCATGAGCTTTCAAGCAATAACATCATAAAATACATACAGAAGTGATTGGTGTCATATAGATAACCGTGTATGGACAAATACCTTACACCAGTGGTGTTCAACTTATTTTTTACTGGTACTGCCCTGATACTCCCATTCAGCAAGATGGGAAGACCAAGGTGTGACCTCTTTGTGACTCCCAGGCTAAGGACTTGTCAACCTGGAGAGAAACTTTCAGACCAAGCCAATGAATGAAGTATTCTGTGAGGGCTGAGCCACTTTAAGCCAGGAAAGTCCACCCTGGTATTTAGTTATTTACTTCCCAAGGGATCCCCAAGGACTTTACAGACTTTATAAGTAAAGTATAAACCTTGGAATCACTTCCTCTATCACAGAAATGCCAGAGTAAAGATGTGCTAGTCCTTTTCCTGGGCCGAATTTTAATTGGATATGTTTTTAATTCTTCCCTCCCTGTGTCACACTGTTTTGTAATGTTCTTAAACAGCTGCCACTTTCCACCCCAGAAATGGCTGCATTTCACAGGGGGGTGAAGCAGTTCCAAGATATATACAGCCTCGTTTGTAAAGTGCTTTAAGGTCCTCTGGGGAGAAAGGCATTGGATGAATGTAAAATGTTTTATTATTAATATTTGTATTGTTAATATTTTGATATTTCTTTCCCTGGATCTATTCTTTCCATTGCATTGTTGACTTTTCTCAGTCCAGATTTCAGAGGACAATGATGAAAGCCAGAGTAAATGATTCCTGCTTAAGCGAAGTGCTGGCATATTTCCGGACAGAATTTAAACTTAATTAGAAAGGCAAATGGATATCTCTGGCAGAAGAAAACTGTGGCTGTCACAGGCTTTACCAACTTTAGTTTAACAGAGAAGAATGTGCGTGGGCACCATTGTTTGGTTTCCATTTTAAAAAGAAAATTAAAGGCACATTTCCTCCAGCTGTAGATTTGAAGGATGATTTACAGACCAGAAGAAGACAATATAGGACTTTCTAGACTCTGTAAATCAGGGACATAAGAGTCAGACTGCATTTTAAATACAGCACACAGCTTCCTGTGCCATACTATTTAAATACTATTTATATGCTGCCTATATAGTCCTTCACCCTTCTATTGTTATTCACCTGAGCAGATGAACATTTCATTTAGAGTAATGGGGGCAATTTGCATCCAAATGCAAAGCCACTGAAATTAAGTTTTGGAGGTTCACAAAGACAGGTGAAGGCTGTTTGCTCAGCTGTACTCTGAGAACCCCAGTCATCTCCACTTCCTTCATGACTCCTACAAGCAAGCTACCCTGGAGATGTTCCCCTTGGAACTTTAAGTTTGTGGAACTGAAAGTTCCTGGACAATTGTATAGAGGATGATTTGCTTCCAGCTTCGGTGACCCAAACCTATTCTTCCCCTTTAGACCTGAAACATCATTTCAAACTGATTGCACTCTGTGGGTGTCATTAATAGATTGATAATCTGCTAGCTGAAAGCTGTCTTTCTTTTATAGTCAATAGACGCGTACCAGTCCTAGGGATGTTTCCTGTTCTGTATAAGCCAAGAGATTTTAAGAGTGTGCAAGCCCTCTACAGTCTACTGTCTCTCCTTCTAGTTCTCGCAGCTAGAAATGTATGCAGCCAGGACATAGAGGAAGAGACTCCAAATGAAGGTGACGGGTCCACACCTTAAATGGAGAAAGATAACATACAACAAGAACAATCTTCCTCTCTCATCTGGAATTGTAAACATTTATTGCAACGGTCTCCAAAGGACTGCACAGGATAAAACCTTGTGCCTTTCACGAATAAGGGTCCCCCAAAGTTAAGTGAGTCTGAAATGCCATTTATGGTCAAAAAAGGCTAAAGCTTTCCCCCCCACCCCCTAGTTCATACTGAGTTCCACAGTATAGAGAGTGGGAAACTCATGCCCGCAAAGAAAGCCACACCCACAACAAACTCCCCTTAATTAATTGATTAATTATGCTGATTTCATTAACTCTTTAGCTCCCCTGGTGGATCATCACAAACCAATGCCACTTCCTCAAGCTAAGCAAATGCTTTGGGGCCTTTGACAAGTTCCCCGGGTCTTATTTGAATAGGGTGTAGTTTGGAGTTTTTGTGGCATCACAGGCGTGTGTGTTGCCTGTACAGGTGAGGAATCATTTCCGTCAAAGTTATTTAAAAAAGTTGTAGAGTCTTGAAATTAGAGTAAAAGCATCCGATAGCTGGCTGACTAGTCTCTAGTGCTCTGGTCAGCTGCCTAGAAATGTGCACACTCTCTTCATGGGTTACAGCAGAACTGTAAGCACACAGTTCACATGGCGGTGGAACGATTGTTTTGAAACTAGGCAGATCTTCTGTGTTTAGTTTTTGGCAGGTTTTGTGTTTTTGGCGGGCAGCCACGTTTACATGTGTTTAGTTGAATTGACAGCCCTGATCAACACTGCAGATCCCAGGCAGGTACGACTAATCCTGACAAGGCAAGGCAGCAACAGACAACAGGCTCCTTCCAGCTACCCAACGTTTCTTGCCCCGTAAGAGAAAGAAAGCTAATTTGATTCTGCAATAACATTTCAGACCTGTGATTTATACTTTTGACTGATTGCACCTTCGTAAATAGACCACGCCCTCCTTATGACAACCCTCTTTAGCAGCCAATTATTCAAGGTGCCCTACATAGGCTATTGCAAACAAGTGGTATTATGATTGGCTTTGATGCAGTAGAGAGACTAGTTACAGTAGCCTTGTATGGGTGACAGAGCAGAGAAACAGCCTTACCAAGTCCACAGTTTTTGGACCGAAGACTTGAAAGTACAAGCAGTTGCACACAAGCCTTCAATTTGAAATATAAGAGACATTCCAAAAGGACATATGATTAAATTTATATAAGCCACAGTTTGTAATGGTTTAGGTTTAATCTCCTAGTCCTTGTGAGTCTTTAAGTCATGATCTTAGGAGAGCAAAGCATAACGGCACGGCAGATACAAGAGAAAAAAAGAAAAGCATATGCACCAAACGATGTGAGCTAACTAGAGATAATGATAATTCCTGTGAACCTCAGAAAGTTTGCAGTTTCAGATAGCATAAGCATCCACAGTAATTATCTGTCTATCTATCTGATGCACTTAATCATAGAGGATCTCACCTACTATATTATTAATAATATATTCCTTCTCATATTATTGTTATCTATATTACAATAATTTCCAAAGGAATTCTCAAACTTTCTCTCCAAGTGTCTTAGATTTTGACCAGAGTTGCCAAGCCATGCTCAAAGAAGGGGTAACTTCAGAAAAAGGCATCCAACGCATGCAAGCTGTGAACATTTAGCTAATTCTCTTATTTAGAGTTCTCTGATGGAGAAAGAGAAATCACACTGTTACATTCTAGCAAGGGAAGGCCCTTATCACAGAAATGTGTCATGCCTAAAAGAATGACGAGAGGAGGAAAACTAGCATGGCACCTGTGGGCAAATGGGACTGTCATCCAAACTGCATTTATGTGCGAGTTTTCCAGAGATTCAGGTTTACTCAGTTGGACACTGAAACCAATATGATATGCTGGGGAGGAGGATTGCAGTAAATCCTGACATTCTCCAGACTGCAGAGACAGTTACCAGTAATGTCTCTGTAGAGAAGCATCTTTACAGCTGCAAAACAGTTGTGAAGCCAGGGATGATCGCTGAGCGCTGCTAGTTAGCATGGGGGATGAGCTGGAGAACATCCCCAGCTGCTATTTGTAATGGGGCTGCAAGATCAGGTACTATTTTGGGGTGGGACTGTATGGTTCCATAATTTCCAAGAGGAATTTCCAAGACTGGAATAGCCCTATTTTCCTCCTTCAACAGGTCTTTAAGCTGTTCTGTATTAGTTCACCAGCTTCAGACTTTGCTACAGCTGCACAATGTAGCAGTGCCAAATCAATCATATTTACTGGCCTGGAACTAATTAAAAATGGAATATTTTAGATCAGTCATGGTGAGCATGGCCAGATTTACAGTGATAATACAGGGAAACTTAAGGAGCACAGTGACCTAGCCCTTTAAAAATGTCGTTCCTTATATATGGTTATGCTACCCACAGGCCAATTGGGCTACTCTCTTATCACATTGTGAGTATGGAACCCTGCTGTTATATACCCTCATGCTGGTTAATGTGGGAGTTTAAGGGGGTGCAGTAGCTGCACGGATTGCCAGAGTCCAGTTTTACAGATGGATTGTCATGGAAATCTGCCTGCTGAGATACCTCTTTTTTTATTTTTAGAGCAGGACAAGTCTGCCAAGCTCAGTCATCAGCTTTAGACGAGACGAATTGAATTAAAGTCAGAGGGGAATGCAAATGCCAGAACAAAATGAGGACAGTGCGAATAATAGAAAAAAAAATAGATGATTGAAACCAGCTCAGAAGAACCCATAGGCCTGCTATGTGACAGATGAGCTGTTTCAAAGACCAACAATGTCCTATGGAAACTGGGTTACCCAAAACTTGGAGAGACAGTTATACATTTCACGGGTCTGTCCAAAGTCCAGCTCAGCTTGCAGGTGAGTTGAAGTGAGACCTGGCACAGAGACAGCCCTTTGGGATCCTTTGGGTACTATATAAATGTCCCCCCCCCTCCTCCACAGCAATGCTATCCCTACTGCTGGATCACTTCCCCTTCAATCTATGTCCAGCTCATCACTGTTTGTTTACAGCACCTTTCACTAATAGGTGCTAACTTTGTACTTGTACCATGTTGAAACAAGCTCAAAATATAATAATAATAATGCAAAAGAGGTCCTTATTTTTCATTACTTGTTGATTCACTTATTTATGTATTTGGGTGTATAGACAAAGTTAAGAGAGCATCTATCTGCTTTCTCCGTCATGCATGCGAGGAGCTACCTGCAAGGCTGCTACATTATGCTCCTTTAAACCTCTTCTGAAATCTCTTCACCTGTGCATTGATTTCTACAAAACACTTGAAGATGGTTAGGCAGCTGCTGTGCTTTGATTGCTGCCAATTACACTAATAATAACTGTCTCTCTGCTATCTTGTGCCTCCCTCATCAGTTTTCTTGTACCCACTGGCTTTCTCTTGTTTTATAGATTGTAAGCTCTTTGGGGCGGAGACTGTATTTTCATTACACGTGTGTATACTGTCTAGCACAGTGGAGGCCTGATCCTTGACTGACTCCTCTATGTGCTACCTCAATAGAAATAAACAATGAAGAAGAAGAAGAAACAATGCTGTACTTTAAGTGCTCCTGACACTCAAAAGTTGAAAGCTGGACTGTACGCGGTCATTGGATGTGGCATCATTTTTCCGGTGCCTGGCTGTTAAAGTCTGGTACTGTTAAATATAGGAAAGCAATCTTTCATTCTCAGCATCTGTCATAAAAATAAAGGGAAGGGTAAACCCCTTTGAAATCCCTCCTGGCCAGGGGAAAGCTCCTCTCACCTGTAAAGGGTTAAGAAGCTAAAGGTAACCTCGCTGGCACCTGACCAAAATGACCAATGAGGAGACAAGATACTTTCAAAAGCTGGGAGGAGGGAGAGAAACAAAGGGTCTGTGTCTGTCTGTAGTCGTCTTGGCCAGGGACAGAACAGGAATGGAGTCTTAGAACTTTTAGTAAGTAATCTAGCTAGGTATGTGTTAGATTATGATTTCTTTAAATGGCTGAGAAAAGAATTGTGCTGAATAGAATAACTATTTCTGTCTGTGTATCTTTTTTGTAACTTAAGGTTTTGCCTAGAGGGGTTCTCTATGTTTTTTAATCTAATTACCCTGTAAGATATCTACCATCCTGATTTTACAGGGGGGATTTCTTTATTTCTATTTACTTCTATTTTTTATTAAAAGTCTTCTTGTAAAACACTGAATGCTTTTTCATTGTTCTCAGATCCAAGGGTTTGGGTCTGTGGTCACCTATGCAAATTGGTGAGGCTTTTTATCCAACATTTCCCAGGAAAGGGGGGGTGCAAGTGTTGGGAGGATTGTTCATTGTTCTTAAGATCCAAGGGTCTGGGTCTGTAGTCACCTAGGCAAATTGGTGAGGCTTTTTACCAAACCTTGTCCAGGAAGTGGGGTGCAAGGTTTTGGGAAGTATTTTGGGGGGAAGGACGCGTCCAAACAGCTCTTCCCTGGTAACCAGTATTAGTTTGGTGGTGGTAGCGGCCAGTCCAAGGATAACGGATGTAATATTTTGTACCTTGGGGAAGTTTTGACCTAAGCTGGTAAAGATAAGCTTAGGAGGTTTTTCATGCAGGTCCCCACATCTGTACCCTAGAGTTCAGAGTGGGGGAGGAACCTTGACAGCATCTCTTTAGGTTTATAAGAGAGAGAGAGAGAGAGAGAGTTTATAGAGTTCTAAAGCCCCAAAATAAAAACCAGTTGTGTTTCTGTCCCTCATAGAATAGAATTTGATTTCATGCAGTGTTTTTTAGCATTAGAGCACTTTAAAAGCAATGGCTTAGATAAACTGGTAGTGCAGGCAAATGTGGCAGTCATCATAGGCCCTATAATAGTTTACACACAGCCTCAGACTTTAGACTTTTAAAACGAGAGAGACCAGGGCACCAAGGATTCTGCCTAATCAAAACATGCCACGGGATCTTTAACTTTCAGCTGGGGGTAGCCAGCAGAGATGGACAGAATGGTCCTCAGTTTATCACCTCATCCTCAGGACAAATAAATGCCAAATCAAGCTTTATGGTTAGGAAATGGCACATTAAGCATAAGGGTAAGGTATGCTCTGCATTTTCTACAATGGGTTCTCCTCCACCACAGCTTATGTTATCATTAAAATGATTTAATTGGAACCTCTGCTAAGAAGCGCTGTAAGTGACATGTTCACGACCTGCTCTGCATCCATACACACTATCTTGAGTGCTTGAATAAACATTTTGTAGGCACAGCTCTGAAGGAATTTACATTAACCTGCATTTATTTCATGGATGCTGGCCAGCTCTTGTATATTACCAACAGAGCAAGCAATGTCTTCCATCAAATTGAGGGGTTGTAAACAGAATACATATTAATAATGTGGCAGGAATCTGACTAGATACAATATTTTGGTTCATGCATATGAAAGTCTTGTGGAAAGTTTGCTTATAAGCAGCTAGTGAATTCTTTAGTTAATGTTTGAAATGAATAATAGGACAGGAGAAAAATTAAAAATCTCTCTCCCAAACATACGCATACTTTAATTCTTGCAATATTAGACTTCCCTGGGACAGATTCTTTCCCCACCCTGGGTAGAACAGGCCTGAGCCAGAGCCCATTAGTTAGAACAGGGGTTCTCAACCTATTTCTTTCTGAGGCTCCCCCAATATGCTATAAAAACCTCTACGGCCCAGCTGTGCCACAATGACTGTTTTCCTGCATATCCAGTCGATTAAAACCAGGGCTGGCATTCGGGGGTAGCAAACAGGGCCACCGCAGGGGAGCCCTGCAAAGCTAAGTTGCTCGGGCTTTGGCTTCAGCCCATACAACTTGGGCTTGGGCTTTCCGCCCTGAGCCCCAGCAAGTCTAATGCCGGACTGCTTTCTGGTTTATTTTGGCAGACCCCCCTGAAACCTGCTCATGGCTGTCCCACCCAGAGGCCCCTGGGCCCCTGGTTGAGAACCGCTATGTTAGAGAGTCTTTCCATTGACTTCAGTGGCCTTTGGATCAGGGCCAATACGAACACGCAAAAGGTGTAAAATCAGGCCTGGCACAGTGGAGCCACAAATTTTTAGATCCAGACCTGGATCCAAACTTTGCCAAAGTTCAGGAGCGTTTTAATCCAGAGTTTACATTTAGCCCTTTCTCCAGATGTGTAAAAGCCATAAAATTTGGATCTAGATCTCCCTCAGAATTTGGAGGGATTTGGGTTGGGGTTTGGGGTTAGGAAATTCTCTAGCAAAATTGAAAATTAGGTTTGGGGTTTTTTTTAAGCATTACCTGTATGTTACCAAAGGAAGGCTTTGATTCAAGATCTGGGTAATGTTTTATCTGTTCTTTGTCTTTGTTTTTCCAAACTGGTTCATCCAGCCCTAGTGCTCTCTTTATTATTCTGTTAGCTAGAGCAGGTAGAGAATTTAAGAAACTGATTCATGAATGCTTCCATGAATAGAGTGTAAAGTTTGTTGGACTATCATTTCTAAGGGCATATCATTCATTACTCATGAGCACTTGCCTAAGCTCCAGATATTCATGGAAGTGGTCACAAATCCAATACATTTTATGATTGTTACCAATTTTTATTCTTATAAAGTTTTCTCCAGAAAGTGCATTATTTGTGATTTACTATTTGTCATTCTCTACTTTTAAGAGTTTCGGTCATTCAATCAGAGAGCAGAAACAATATCATGTGATTTAGGTGACCAACACACAGCAAATATTGACTAACAAAAACGTAAAGTGAGCTGTTCACAAACACACCAATAGAGTGGCAGTTGTTTTTCCAAACTGTTCAGTGAATATGTTCAAATAATGAGCATTTTAACAAGAAAATAGGATTGATCCATGAATGAGTCACATAAGGGGAACAGAGCAAAAATTGAAATGAATATTATTTGCAACAAATAATCTGAAAAACTCTAATCTAGCCTATC
Organism: Lepidochelys kempii; assembly: GCF_965140285.1. Taxonomy (NCBI): domain Eukaryota; kingdom Metazoa; phylum Chordata; order Testudines; family Cheloniidae; genus Lepidochelys; species Lepidochelys kempii. The sequence goes on from NC_136389.1 coordinate 73,753,435, forward strand.
AGACCTGTGTTAAATAATATTCTGATGGATGCTCTTGAAATTTTTAAACTGGAAGTATACACAGGATTTTCTTTTTTCATTTCCTTTCTCTAATTTCCAACATTTTCTGATTTCCAAATACTGAGTTTGGCTTGGATGTATATTGTGCTGCTTATATTATTTTTCTGTTTTTAGAGTACAAAATAGCCTGTTCGGGGGAGTAGATGTTTTCCAGTCTTCTAGAAAATCTGCATATTTTATTATGTTTTGTATTCCAGATAAATATTTCTCCAGATATGTTCACACATTTGCTGCAGCTACCCCTTTGGGTTAATTTCCAAAAGGCTATAAAAGTGATTTGCTTTTAGAGAGGAATTGGTCAGCTAAAAAAATGATTATGCTGTAGCTGATGTGAAAACTAAATATGTCAGAGGCGAGGTGGAAAACATCAGCAGAGAAAGACCCGGAGAACTGCCAGGATAAATGACCCTGAGAAGGAGGCAAACAGCTGTTTTAGAAAGTCCAGCTTTTAACAAACATACAACAGTTCAAAGATTACAAAGATAATTTTTCCCTATGTACTTCAAATGACTTTTCATACAGAAGCTGTGCTGGCTTGTGTGTGGGAACAGTCTAGGGTGACCAGATGTCCCAATTTTATAGGGACAGTCCCAATAATTGGGGCTTTTTCTTATATAAGCACCTTTTACCCCCTACCCCCGTCCCAATTTTTCACACTTGCTGTATGATCACCCTAGAACAGTCTGAGCCTCTGCTGGACAGAGCATTCCCAACCTGTCATCTTTAAAGGACGGGTGGCTAGACCCTTTAAAGGGAAAAGGGGCATCAGCTCCACCTGTGAGAAGATCAACTCACCTCCCCAGGTGGGAACATGATTTTGATCACGTGATGGGAAGGTCATGTGATTAAGTCAGGCCTGGGGAAGATAGGTGAAGAAAGAACAGACTCTTGAGGGAGTCCCTGAAGAGAGTTCAAGTGGGAGCTTAATATTCCATCTACAAGGACTGTGAGTGCCAGACAGGACAGAAGTCTGGGAAGCTACAGCAGGCTTGATGAAGCAGATGGAGGTGAATGAGTGGTGTCTTGGCTCCAGGAAAGAGGGCTGAGGACTCCTGATTCCCAAAGAGTCAAACTGTAGGGAGCTGCTCCCAGTTTCAGGAAGGCAGGCTGGGTGCTCCTGATTCAGGAAGAGTGACACTGAACTGGGCTTGGGGCCTGGAAGGCCAATGTATGGAAGGAATACATATATTGGACCCCAGAAGGAGTGTTTTTAGTTACCTTTTGGACTGTGTGGAGTTTTTAATGGGACCTGAGCAGAAGAGGAAACTGAGGCACGGCACCACAGAGCCACTCCTGGTCATGAGGGGGCGGCCACCTGTCTACAGGCCAAATCTCCAAAAATGTGTGCCCACCCTTTTATCAGATACACAGATATCTCACTGCATGCATATGCAAGCTAAGGATTGTATGCACATATAGTTGTGAGTATTGGTATGTACATTTCTTCACAATCCTGCTTTACAATGTAGCCTATATTAGTTTCTAGTGGGTAAACGATCAGAACTTCTCCTAAGCATCCTTAGGTACTAGAGACTTGTGTTTTTGGAGCCATAGGTCAACACTTTTGTTTTCCATGCAGCATGTATGTGATTAACTGATGATCCTGATATATATATATATATATATATATATATATATATATATATATATATATATATATATACACAGAAACACAAAGCAATAGGTTCCCTCATTGCTGTGCATATCATCATCATCCATGTTATGTTTTCCTTTTTTACCACTGAATATCATGCTTCCTAGCGCTTGAGAGACAGTTCAAATAGACAGCATCCCTCCTTTTAAACATCTGTCTTATCAGGTCTGTCAGATCAATACAGTTTCCTCCAATTTGGTTACAGAAACTAAAATTAAAAGTCTTACCCAACTGGAAAACTAATTTTGAAATACATTTTTAATCCTGGAGCAATCTTTTACATGCAATCCTAATTATCTCCTTTTAAGAAGACGTAATTAAGTGCCCACATGACAGACGCTCAGTTTCTACAAAGCATCTCTGCAGCAGACAGACATCATTATTAATGCAATTCCTGGAGGTGCAGGCAGGAGAATAAACTGGTTGTCATTTGAACATCATCAGTATAATGAACACCTGACTAGTGTACGGTTTGTTTCAAGTGAAGCAGACAAGGGAGGAGAGCGACTTTTAATGAGAGCAAGAGAGGATATTGCAGGATACACCTGACTTCTGTCTCCTTCCTTCATGATATGTGGCAGAAAGGAAAGGCTGGCCTACATATGGACACATGAGATGAGTAAAATGAAAAGGGTCTTAAAAGTGTGTGCTAAGAACTTCTGCTTAATCAAGGAGTTGGAACCTTGAGCAATGGGTTGGAGGGGGTGTTGTTTTTTTCTTTTCTCTAGAGCTTTATTTTTATTTCAGGCAGTATACTAGCAGTTTATGTCTGTTTTATTTTTATTTACCCCTGCAACAAAATTTGAGGCCATGAGTTAACCTACCTTACATGGGCATACAGCTGCCACAGTAATTACATAGTTTGTGCGTGTCTACACCTTGCTCCTTATGTTGGTGGTGCGTGTGTCCACCAGTGGCGTTTGTGTCGATTGTACTGTCAGTGTGAGGCCCTGAGAGACGGCTCCTGAAAGCCAGTAACAGTCAACATAAGCAACTCAGTTTCTCCACAGACACTGCGTCGACTCAACTACTTCGAACTGGACTCTACGCCGCTCGTGGAGGTGGAGTTAAGTGAGCATAGCAGGGCAGTCGCAGTGGCGGGAGTGAAATTTAAGGTAGACTGCCTGTTGACCTAACTCGGTAGTGTAGACAGGGCCTCAGTCTTTCTTTGTTTTTGAAATGCACACTGTCTGAGGGCTTGTCTACATTACCCATTGGATCAACGGGCAGTGATCGATCCAGCGGGGGTCAATTTATCATGTCTAGTCTAGACGTGATAAATCGACCGCCAAGCGCTCTCCCGTCGACTCCGGAACTGCAGCAGGGTGAGAGCAGGGAGAGAGTGAAGACACCACGGTAAGTAGATCTAAGTACGTCGACTTCAGCTACGTTATTCATGTAGCTGAAGTTGCGTAACTTAGATTGATTCCCCCCACCCCACCCACCAGTGTAGACCAGGCCTGAGAGAGAGAGAAATGAAATACATTTCAACCAACTCAGTGCAAAACATAATGACTGAGATTTTTCAAATCTGACTAGGGGGTTTAGATACATGGCTCTCATCAATTTTAATTTGAATATGTAGTTAAATCCGCTAGAAGCGCCGTAAATATTAACCATATTCCAAAGCTGGATATTCATAGAGCTGGACAAAGAACTAGTTACAAATTTAGGCCTTGATTCAGCAGAGCACTAAGCACATGCTTGAGTCACACTGAAGTAATGGGCATAAGTGCTTTGTTTGACTGGGACTTTAGCATCTGTATCATTTGAGTGCTGAACCTAGTTTCCTTCAAATGCATTTGTTATTTACAAATATTTGCGAAATAGTTCAGATAATGGGTTATTTGCAAACAGTTCAGTTCCACTATCTGCTATTTGTGTTATGTGATTAGTCACCTATAACACATAGTATAAGTATAATTTCTGCTCCCCAATCAGATGACTGAAATATGTTGAACAGGAGAATAGCACATTTTTGGGTGCAATTTTTCCAGTGAATAATCATTCACATTAAACCCAGTGATACTTTGGGAAGCTGTGAACATATTCATAGACATCTAGCAGTTGTCAGAATACTCTGAAGCAGAGCTGTTTGGAAAATAAATTTTCCAGCCCAAAAGCCAAAATTTCTTTCTTTCTTTCTTTGAAATGAAATTCTGGACAAGTAACTGTTCTGGGTCAATCCAAATGTTTTCTTTTGATATATTTGAAATGTTTTGTTTTGATTGCAACCCTTTTTTATTTTTTTAACCATATAAAATAAATTACATTTCAAAACAAAAAGTCATTTCACAACGAAAAATCTAAACGTCTTGTGCCAAAAATGTGAAAATGAGATGTTTTGACATTTTCAAAACTTTTTTCCAATTTTTTCTAAATGAAGTTTCATCAAAATTTATATGATTTTGCAAAACTATTCAGTTGCATATAAACAACTTTTTTCAACAGAAAACTGTTTCAGTAAAACGTTTCCAACCAGCTCTACTCCGAATAGCATGACCTCCCATTAGTCATAGCAACCCAAACTAAGTGATTTCATTTACAAATATCTTTCTTTTGCTACCTAACCATTTCTAAATATCATGCATCACTCTCATTGGGGGATAGTTTGCATCTGTCAGAGGGCACAAACTGGTCCATAGTCCCAAAACTGATTGAGCTGAAAAATGCATGAGATATACGATGAAAGAAAATCTAATAAACTGCGGGGAAAGCCCAGGAGAGATGTCCAAACCTCAAAAGGTTTGTAAGTTCAGCTAAATTCCCTGAATGCAGATATTTACCTGAACTCTGTCCAAATGATCCAAGCCATCTGGGCTAGAGCCTAGAAAATGAACCTAGAAGTCTCATGAGAAATGGTTTTCTCACAAGATTTCTGGTACTTCCTGCTTCTTGACAGGCAGGAAATACCAGAAGAAAAGGCTTTCTTGCTCTAGTTCATTATTTTCAGGATTAGCTAGAACCAGGAAGTGTAGAGGCAGCATGAAAATGAAAAACAGTGGAGGTGAGGGGTGAGAAGGAAAGTTAACCAGACTTCCTCAAGCCATCCAAATGTTTCTGTCCAGGTTCAAAATATATCATGGCAGATGAAATCTCGGTTCAGTCCTCATTTTATGCAGACTGGTTTATGCGTCACTTGACAGAACGATGTAATGCTGCCAGCTCCTGAATCTACTTGGTCAGAACTGGGGCCTCACATTTCACCCTAACAATCAAGCAATTCCCCAAAGAACAGGTCATTGCTATAGCATTGGAGTGTCAGTCAGTGGAAGCTGGGTTCTGTGCCTGGCCTTGGCTGTGTGACTTTGGCCAAGGTCATTTCACCCTGCTGTGCTTCAGGTGTACTGTCTGTGGACTTCCATCCAAGGATCCCAATGCACAATTGCTATTCTTGATGCTGCTCTTGTTTTGCAGACTCTTTGGGACTCAGGAGTGGCCCATCAGGACTCCAGAAAGGAACATAAAGCAGTAGGTCACTCAGCCATCCCATACAGTATCATCTCATTGATCTAAGGTGTGACAAAGCAACTGCTGTCTTCCATGGTGACATCCCCAACAAGCATGTACCTGTGTCAATTCCTTGCTGCAGTGAGCAAGCCCCGGTTCCTTTGTGTGTGTACATGTGAGAGCTGTTTGAAAGAAAGCAACCAGCCCCTACAGAAACAAATTCCGAGCAAGTATTCAGTTCTGCAGCTGTCGAAGGTGTCTCTGTGTTTCATTGTTGATAAAAGTACAGCCCACAATGACTCAACCATCCAGGAAGTGGTGGGATGTTGACGAAAAGAAAAGAAAGGAAGGGTGGGGGTAGGGGGGAGAAAACCTCTCAAGATGGGGAGTCCAGACATGCCAGATTTCTTTGGCCCAGACATTGCTGTCATGAGCCTCACAGCCTTTTAACATTTGATTTCCTGCTTTCTTCTCATCTGGCACAGAGATTGAACTGAAGTTTTTGAAAAGAGCATCATAAAGAATATTACATTGCAGATCTGACCTGTGAGGGCCATAAACAGCGTCTCCTTCATGTGCTGTGAGTTAAAGTGCAGGAGGGAACCGACATGAGTGCTGTCATAAATCTCTCATTAACCTACATTTGCCCACTGTGAAATGAGCATCGATTATTATTTTTTTCCCTTCTCTCCAGCCCTTTCTTGAACTCCTCTGATGAAGCAGAAGGCAGCTGCTTGAAGGACAAGGGGTGGAGGTCTCATTTGGAAGCTGAATAATAAAACCAACCATTGATTTCCTATTTGCAGTGTGAGGTATTCCAGTTTGCTGGGCTTTGTGATACTGAAAGGTGTTCAGATCTGACACATTTGCAGATGAAATAGTGCTTTGGGATATTTTTGTTTGTTTAAATTCCCAAGGTTTGTTTCTAGCAGCCTGCAGCAAGTGGCTTCTTGGGGAAGCAACATAAATTACCTGCAGCTCAGATCCCTGGACATCTTTCTCATCTGATGTTGTCCTTGTCAGCCATCTGGATATATGAAGATTGCAGTGGTTTTTCCTCTCACTCCTTCACTTTAAGAAACTTGGCCCTGTAGGAGTGATATAACATGACCTTTATGTGGTGACCTTCAATAAATAAAGGGTAATATAAATGAGGTCAAAGGGGCTCAGGTGTAAAGCTGGGCATAACCTGGATTTTCCAGAATGGAATGAAAACAAAACAACAACCCTTCAAATGTCATTGCTAACAAGAGAAGGTGCCAAGCCACTAAATTTGAATCAGAATCCAGATCCAGCCCAGAGTGAGGGTTTTCTTTTTTCTTTTATGCTTCTGATCAATATAACATAAGGGAGCATTTGCAAGATTTGGATCCTGGTTCTGATTCAAGCAGCTCCACAGTTTGAAGGGTCAGGCCCGTGTCTAACAATTACCGTCTGCCTATACAGAATCACCTTTTAGTTTTAATCAACCCTGTTGCTGCAACATTCCAACACAATCCACTCAGTGAGGGGCCTCCCTCACTTTGCATCTGGGCTGTTTTAAACTGCAGCTAAGATGAACAAACTCTATTAGACCTAAGGGCCGGAAAGGGCCTTTAGGGAATTGACTGCCATCGTTCCAGCTGAGTTCTGGGTGAGTTCTGCCAGTCACTCACACCTGAAGCCATCCACATGTTATGGACTTTATTGGCCAAATATTCAGAAAGACTGACATAAATTACCATGAAGCATATAATCCTGCATTCCTCTAGACAGAGGGCCTCCTGAGGGGAGGGGAAAGACATTGCCCTGGTATTAGCAGAAATGGAAGCCAGCCAATTTCACCTGCCACTTCTCTGCTCTAGATTAATTTCACATAAATCTGTGATGATTTAATAATTACTTTAGCTAGGTATGCAAGAAAATTACATATAGCATCTACTCATCTATGTGTGTGTGTATACATCTCTATATATACACGTGTTTTATACAAATCTATATAACACAAATATGTTAATAAATGCTTTTTCAGAATAGTTTTTAGTTTCCTTTATCGCCATAGATTGAGATAGCTTTCTCGCTGAGATTTGCTCTCTAATTGTATTCTGAAGAAAAGTAAACACCTGAACATTTTAAAGCATCTTTTAATTAAAAACAAATAACAATAAACAGCCAGAGAGGCAGCTGGCGTCATCAGATATTCAGAGAATGGCAACGAGAAGTCAAACTGGGTGAATTATTCATTGTGAATATTTGATTAGGTAAGCCCTTTCTAATGCTTGTAAATTTTCTGCAAACAGACTTTGATTTTTTTACAAGTGTGTTTGTTCTTTGAAATTATTTCAGACATTTTGCACAAACATGTTTCAGCACGTGAGATGTTTGTGAACTATTTCTTTAACTATTCCTTAGGCTATTTGCCCGTTTGTGATGTGTGGTATGTAATTGGTCTCCTAAGTCACATGGTATTCCTTATACTCCTATTTGAAATTTTTGTTAGCTGGAGGATAGAAATCAGATTTCCACATGACCCCCGTATCCATTCCAGTGCAAGTTTCCCTGAGTAGTCACAGGAACCAAGAAGTGTGGAGACAGAATAGCCCAATGCTAATGTAATAAAACAAAACAAAATGCTTTTTCAACCCCTCAAGAAAAGGTTAAGTCAAATTTTGGGTGAAGATTCAGGTCATTTCTTGTTTCATGTGACCCATTGTTGCGAAAAATCTAACACTCAACATTGCCTCCCATTCTGAGAAGTCACAGAGCTGTATAAAGTGTCATGGAAAGTGTATGCAGGAATAACTTCACTCCTGATTGAAACACAGATCTTTAGTCCCAGTGCCGAGAGTGTAAAATGATGTCTCAGTTTAGAGAAGGAAGTTAAGAACTCAAACCAAAGGGTAAGGAGGATTAGATGGAAAATTAGAATTTTGCCAAGATGCTGGAGTCAATGACAGTGCCATGAGACCACCACAGATCAGGACTTCCATTGCATTCTAATTCCCTGAGCTGGCTAAAGCATCTTGCAGGACAGTCCGAATGCAAAAATAAAATAACCCTTAAAAATGAATTCGCTGTGAACAATGGGAGAATTTTACTAGGTGGTTTCATCTTCCTGGGCTGGTGGAACTTGACATGGATGAGAAATTCCTGTACAATGACCTCTTGTCCAAGTTGTTTTGTTGCATCTGAAACATGAGGCCTTCACTTTATACCTGCTTAGACATTAAAACAAGGGGATGCAGTCATTTCAAAATTAGCTGTTAGCTCAGCAGCAGTTTTATTCGAGATGTTTGGGGAAAAAATATTTCAACTTTTGCCTCAAGGGCTGGAAATCTATTTTTCAAGCTGTTTAGCGTTGTCATTTTCAGTGCATCTTTTTAAATTAGATTGAGACAGTGAAATAAATGGGAAATATTGCCCAGGGGCTCTTGGTATTATCAGAGGGGCCTTTGAAGGAAGAGAAGGAGAGGAGGGAAAAGAAACCTGATTCAGAGAGACCTGGTGAGCCTTTTTGCTGACATGAAATCAAATCAGGGATGGTCTGGTATTTACCGGAGTTCGTTTTTAATCAGGTAAAATCATGGTTTTTACCACCACAGGCAAAATTAGTTAGTCCCAGCTTAAGACATTTTCTATTTTAAAAACTGTTTCATGAATGCACAACACATTACACTTCGTGTTAGTTACATATTAAAATTGAGGTTACATAGGACAGTAGATTCATAGGCGCTGACTTTCCAATGTGCTGGGCGTTGCTCAATCCCCAGCTCTGCTCCTGGACTCGCTCCCACTCCAACCCTTCCCCAAAGTCCCCATCACCACCTCGCCTCTTCCTGCCCCACCCCGCTCTGCCTCTTTCCGCCCCCATCCGCCCCCTCCCCCAAGCATGCCATGTCCTCGCTCCTCCCTCCCAGAGCTTCCTGCATGCCGCAAAACAGCTGATCGTGGCTGGTGGAAGGCATGGGGAGGGAGGGGGAGGCTCTGATTGGGGGGACCCACTGGTGGGCGGGAGGCGCTGGGAGAGGGAGGAGGGACTGATGTGAGGACTGCTGGTGGGTGCTCAGCACCCCCCATTTTTTCCCTGTGGGTGCTCCAGCCCTGGATCACCCACAGAATCGGCACCGATGAGTAGATTCATAGATCAATTTAAGGTTGTACAAATGAAAAGCAAAAGCAGTCGGTATAATACTAATATATGTCATTATAGTACTGCACATCAGAATGTCTGTATACATTTTAGTCTGGATGCATCCAAAGTTTGAAAAAATTTGTTCTACACTTGCTGAACGTGCTGGACACTGATGCAATTATTTTTCCCAGTCTCCTGGTTTAAACTGGGTTTAAGACCATATTTACTAGGGATCTGACCTAAACTAGCTTTTCTTGTTTTTTCCTATATTATAACTGGTTAAAAGGTAGGACACAAAAGGTAGGAATAAATGGTCAGTTTTCACAGTAGAGAGAGGTAAATAGTGGGGTCCCCCAAGAATCTGTACTGGGATCAGTGCTGTTCAACATATTAATAAATTATCTGGAAAAAGAGGTAAACCGTGAGGTGGTAAAGTTGGCAGACAATACAAAATTACTCAAGATAGTCAAGTCCAAAGCTGACTGCGAAGGGATCTCACGAAACTGGGTGACCAGGCAACAAAAGGGCAGATGAAATTCAATGTTGATAAATGTGAAGTAATGCATATTGGAAATCATACTCCCAAATATACATACAAAATGGAGGGGTCTAAATTATTTGTTACCACTCAAGAATCAGACCTTGGAGTCATTGTGGCTAGTTCTCTGAAAACATCTACTCAATGTGCAGCCACAGTCAAAAAAGCAAACAAAATTGCCTGTTCTGTTCATTCCCTCTGGGGCACTGGCATTGGCCACTGTCGGCAGACAGGATACTGGGCTAGATGGACCATTGGTCTGACCCAGTATAGCCGTTCCTATGTTCCCTGGAAATTACCAATTCTGATTCAAAAGTGACTGAGGTTAAATCAATTCAGCTAGGACAAACCTCCTGTTGAATGTGGAGGCCTATAATTCAGTGCTTCTAGATTAAAATCTCAGGACAAGGTGTGAGGAGAAATCCGCAAGTTCAGATTCAAAATTTTAACTCAGCTGAGGGAAAGGTGAAGTCAAGTAAAGCTGGGAAACAGGTTCAGGTAATATAAGACACCCATGAACTTTGGTCTTGGCAGAGTTCTGATTGCTGAGTTTCCTTCTCTAACAGTGTGTTCCCTGTGGTCCTAGTAATATCTCAGTTTCCAATCTCCTTTCTGAAGGTTCCAACTTTATCCCATCTAGACTTTGCTAATGTATCTATCACCCTGGTATCACAGAAAGCAATTAGGAGGTGCTTTCGTTCACAAAGGAATCCATTTATCTTGGTTCAGTTCTTTCCTCTTACAGTCCCCCGTCCCTAGCCACACTAACACACCTGCCAATGTAGAGTCTGTTTGGCATCAGTTGTAACAGTGTTCAGGGCTAGTCAAAAAGCTATCACCAATAAAATTTTGATGAAAAAATGCCTTTTGGACAGAACAGAAATATCTCTTTTCATCAACAATGGGAGAAGGGAAGGGTTAATAACTGAGAAAAACATGAAAAATTGAGACAAATTCTAAAAAAAATAATGAAGTCATCAGAGTTCCATTGATGTAAAACTGGTGTAAGATAAGAATCAGACTCATTGTTTTCTGTTTGTGACATAACTATACATCTCCCCAACAACCAACTGTGAGAATTGAGGATTGGAAATAATGCAGATGAACCCTTGAGAAACAAAGATGCTGTTTGGGGCCAGAGCAATGAAGAACAGGGGAAGGTAACTGTAGCTAATATTATCCCAAAGTAGGATTCCATCCAGGCAATAAGCCCTGTTCTCTCCTTGCGGAACTCTCATGGAGCTCAACAGGAAACCTACACATGGAATAGGGATAAATAAGCCCCAGTACATTTAAAGAAAGGATTCTAAAGTAGACTCCTCAATGCTTTAAACATCCAGTATCTCATACGAGGGAGCAGTTAGTGGTAACAATTAGGTTTTTGCCCCATTGGGAATCTAGGGGCAAATCTTTAAAACAAGCTCTACCCCTCCCCCAAGTCTATTATAGGAAAAATTAATTATAGGCACAAGTAATAGGCAACAAGGGAGAGTGAAAAGGAACAGCAGGAGAGGAAGGAGGAAAGAGAGAGAGAGAGGAGGAAATGAACTGGAAGAACTATAAGTATATACCCTGTTTGTTTCAGTGGAAGTAAGGAGAAAATTAGACCATTACCCTATTATTTTTGGTTATTTACTGCGGGCAGCTGAAAGAGTTCCATCAAACCTGATTTTCAACAGAAAAAATGGATTATTGACTAAACATTTTTTGCAAAACATGTCTGCTTTCCATGCAAAAGTTTGAGATTTCATTTAAAACCAGAACTCATTAAAAAAAAAAAAAGCCCAAACCCCAAAAGCTGTTGGCCAAAATATTTTTATTTTTGATATTTTGCTGAAAAGTCAACATTTTCCACAGGAAATTTTGATAAAAATGAAGAAAAAAAAAGTCAATTGATCATGGAATAAAATCCTATTTTCTATCCAGTTCTGTTATTTACTCTTCGGGAGGTGTTCAGGTACTACACTGATGGGTGGTACTTTCAGAGCTCTGATGAATGGCTGAACACATGATGCACTCTATGACAGTTAAGGGCTAACTATAGCAAGGACCGTTGCTCTGTTCCCTCCCCCAGCATATGTACACAGATTGCATTTGTGCAGTGGGTGACTGTTGATTCGATGTATGCAGTGTTGTAGCCATGTCAGTCCCAGGATATTAGAGACAAGGTGGGTGAGGTAATATCAGATCAAGTTGGTCCAATGAAATATGTTACCTCACCCACCTTGTCTCTGTATATTGGATGGTATTTTTCAGTAGCCATTTGGCCAGACTTTTCTGCATGTTGCTGTCATCACTGCAGGAGCTATGTAATGGAGTCCTTTAAGCAAAATTACATTTCTAGAGATAAAATGCCAGATATTGGAAAATATTTTTTCAATACGAAACATGAGATCAAAAGTTGCGGCCAATAGAACTGGAAGGTTTTATCAAAAACCAAATCACCTGTTTGCAAAGGGAATCCTTTCCAGTGCCGCCCTCTTCATCTGTATACCTTAGGCCAGTGGTTCTCAAACTTTTTCCGTCACTTGTTCAGGGAAAGCCCCTGGCTTTGTTTATTTGCCGCGCCCACAGGTTCGGCCTATTGCAGCTCCCAGTGGCCACGGTTCGCTGCTCCAGGCCAATGGGAGCTGCTGGAAGCGGCGGCCAGTACGTCCCTCTGCCCACGCCACTTTCAGCAGCTCCCATTGGCCTGGAGCAGCGAACCGCGGCCAATGGGAGCAGTAAACCGAGGGTACTGGGAGCCGCGATCAGCCGAACCTGCGGACGCGGCAGGTAAACAAACCAGCCCAGCCCGCCAGGGGTTTTCCCTGCAAAGCAGCAGAACAAGTTTGGGAACCACTGCCTTAGGCAGTAGATGAATAATAGTGTCCAGGATTTGAGCATTAAAAGGAGAATAAAAAATAAATTGACCTATTTTTCTTTTTATATTTACAAACAAATGGAAGGTTTATGATGCTCAAGGGCTCCACTCTGTCTTCTTGTGCAGATCCCAGAGGGTAATTTCTGGTAATTATCCATCTGCTGCAAATGCTCCTTCATGTGAAGGTCATGTAGGTTTCTGTTCTGCCTGTTCACGATTCACAGGTGAGGCTGGTAGGGGTGATTGTGAGATGGTTTGCATTGTGATTCCATCAGCATGTGGCTCACACACATCTGTGTCACATTTTCATTGGGCCTGATCTAAACTTCCTTGAAGGTAGTGGAAAGACTCCTATTGACTTCAGTGGACTTTGGCTCAGAATGCTGCCTCAGTGTCTGGCCAAGACAGGGAACTGGATGAGAGCACGATGGCTGGGGTTCATACCAGACAAGAGAGACATGGCATAGGTAGATTGAAGGAAGTGTCCTGATGGTATGTTGGGAATGATTTCTGTGCACACTATAGATTGGTGGGATTCGTCCACCATTTACCAAACTAGTTTACAGCTCTAGGTCCTTTGGGACCTCTGAGTGTGTCTACACTGCAATGTAAGCACAGCGTTCAAACTCAGGCTCAAGCCTAACCCCTTCCATCTACACACAAATCGTGCTAACCCAGGGCTTAGACCAGAATCCAAGGCCTTATGGGGGGGTGGAGGGTCCGAGCCTAAGTCAAGCTGGCACCCAGGGTCCAAGCCCTTGTGCTCTGGGAGTCTGCTGAAAGCTTCCCACAGGCCAACTTTTTTCGTGCTCTGGATAGTCAAGTTTGGTGGACAGTCAAGTTTTCCCACACAGCACCATGAACAAAGGATTAGAGCAGCCACATTTTGGGAGGGCGCTAGGAAGCCTGGGATATGAGTGGTTGGACTTGAGCCTGCATAATGCAGTACAGATGCTGGAGCCCCAGGTTGGGATGCAGAGTTCACCACTTCCTAACGTGGTTAAAAATGAGTGTAGATGCTCAAGCCCTAGGTTAACAAGTCTGCTAATTTGAGTTCTACATACCCTGGGTTTACACTGCAGTGTAGACATACCTTTGACTGCGCCTGAATTTCCAGGTAGAGTTAATGACCAAAAGTACCTTTTGTAACATCTCTAGTAAGGTGACTACAGCTGTTTTTCTCAGATATGGGCCTTGTCACAGTCATGTGGGCCTTTGTTTCCTCCAGATTGGATGCTTGCTGCATGGAGCTACCTAAGCTTCAGCTGTTCCCAATGTATCTGCCCACTTCTTGGCAGTATTAGGGGCAGGCAGCCTATTACACCAGCTCTTTGACAAATGCGCTGGCTTCCTATTAGCAGACATTGAGCTGCTGGGATGGTCAAGATAACAGCCACTGAACGTGAATGTCTGGAGGATCTGGATGTGGAGCGTTCTCAGTGGCAGGGCCTTTGGCTGTGGAATAAGTTTGCCTTGTTGATGCTCCCGCAGAGTTAGACAGAGGCAAAGTCTGTTGAAAGTCAGAGCATGGCCCATCTTTCCTCAAAGATTTGTTGCTGTGGCTTGGGGACACAGTTGCCCTTTGGGGGTTGGGGGATGGGGTGGAGGGTGTTGTTTTATTACTGGGAAAGTCTCTTTTTTCTTTTCAACTTCTAAGCACCCCATGCTCATGAGCAACCCTACAAAAACAGACCACATGCGGTCCACCACTCATGAGCAACCTACAGCAACAAACTGGCATGTAAAATATTCTGCAAACCAAAAGCCTGAGAATAACAAACAAGTATGCATTGTCTACTGTTCACGAGCAGCCCCACAATAACCTATCAGTGCATTTGTGCCATGGAGAAAGGAAAGTTTAGTGGGGAAACAATTTCAGTTTCAGGCTTCCTAAAGACTTTCTAACAGGCGAGGAAACTATTGTTATTAGTATTATTATTCAATTCTAAAAAAATACCCAGACAGGATTTCTTTAAGATGAAAACCCCCCAAGAGCCTGCTGCAAATGTTGCTTTCTCTTTGCCTTACAAAGCACAGTGAACCTTTAAACATCCATGGCTGAGGTAGATTTTTAAAAAAAACCAAACATGTCTAAATTGGATTTGCAAAGCACAATCCTATCCTAAACAAACAGGGCTGCCTGGAATCTTGCTTGCCCGAGAGTTGGCATATCTTGTAGATTAGTTAACATTAACAACAATGCATTTCACAAAGGGAGAATAGACCGAACTTGGCCTTCACCATAGCTCCTTAAACCTGGAATGTTATCCCAGGAACACACTCTGGTCTGTTTAAGCTTCACATGGACTGGCTATTGCTAACACTAATCAAAGTCAAGGCATTTGCAGATGGCAAATTGCTTGACTCCAGCACCACACCCTGCACTAAGGACTAGAGGCAGGCTGCAAACTAAACTCAGCTAGTTATTCCACTACAAATTGCAGAAAGTGTTAAAGCTCCAGGGAATTGATTTAATAGCTCCCTTCCATTCCTCCGTTGGTTTCCCAGAGTTTGGCTTGCAGGCAGCTGAGGATGGGGAAGGCCTGGGCTATGCTCCACTTTAAAAATGTTTAATATTTAGTTTGCACTTGTTACTGGGAACATTTTTAATGATTCATACCTATAAACCCCTGTGCACGAGAGAGAGAGAAGCAGGCAATGAATGAATGGCTTTGATTTAGCCTGCCCGGGCTCAAGGAGACGGCAACCTGCATCAAACTGGCCAAGCATGCAACCTGAACAATAAACAAAGTCTCAGCCATCCAGTGTGGCATTTGGGTGACCACATGCAAACAGCAGAGAGCTCAGCCTTCTGAGTAAAAACTAGGACTTCAAGTTTATATTAGCCTCAAATTTCAAATGGCTGAAAAAGTGAACAACTAAGTGCCAGCTCAGCAAAAAAATAAAGGTATTTCCCCCCCCCGTCTGCAAACTGATGCAAGGAGTGAAATATGGCTCAGTATGAGACTCTTGTAAGTGCATGCATCTTAATCCCACCCTCCCCCCACCTCAATAAAAAATAAAATTGCTACTTGGTCCTGTGTTTAAAGATTGAAACACCAAAAGGAAATGAGCAGTATCTCTGTACAGAGAAATGTACATAATGAATGAAAGAGGTTGATGTCAGAGTTCCAAACATCACCTAAAGCAGCTTTCTGAAGGCAAGTCAAACACATGCTCAGTCAAGGCTGTGACTAGTAAACGGCAGAGTGTTAATAGCAGTAATAGGCCTGGTTCTCCTCTCACTGCAGGGTGAATCAGGAGTTACTCCAGGGCTGTCAGTGGAGTTATACCAACATAAAACTGGTGTGACATCAGAATTGGGCCTGTTTAAACTCATCTTGCCGAGACTCAGAAGGGTGACTCTGGAAGACCCATGGTAGGACCTCACCAGTACAATTAATTCCATGTGGATGGAGCAGGGAAGGGAGAACCTCAAGGTGTTCTGGGTTTGGTTTCAGTTTGGATGAGTGAGGATGCTTATCTGAACCTCCTGAGGCTGCCAAACCTGGAGTGGGAATCTCAAGAGGAGGCTTTCTCGTGACAGTATTTCTTGCCTCCTTTTGAAATGCCATGATTTCATATTCCCCACTTCATTCATCACTTAGCTTTGAAGCTAAGTTCTGTCCTTTGTTCTGGGGTGCTCTAGTGGGGCAAGAAGACATAGGGAGTTTCTCTCCTCACCCGCGCCCTCTGCATGTCAGAATCCCTCCCTAGCACTCAAGAAAGAGCTAGGGAGAGGGATCGGATGCAATAGCTGGTGAACCGTGGCCCCAAAGGTCTGTGGTCTGCCAGCTACAGAACGCAGCCAGGGCCCCAGCCAGCTAGCTCACATGCTGCCATCTGTAGCCCACACTAGCTGGGGGATCATGCCTTGCTGCTCCATTCCAAAGGAAGGAGCAGGGTGTGCTCTACTGTGCTAGCCAGATGGTTCTTGTGATGCTAAAACAGGGTCTTCACTGCTCTCTGTCCCCTCTCCTGCCAAGTTCAGCTCCTAGCAGTGAGGGCAGAATCTCGTCCTTTGTTCTTTTAACCCATTCATATGCCTAGCTCGCCAACATTGGCATATTCAAGGGTGTTTGAATTAGGGGGCTAGTTCAGCCTGTTGTGAAGATAGGGGTACATGCAAATGCGGGGTCTTGAGCCAACAGCTTTCCAATCTGAGAAACTTGTTCAGGACTATCTCTACAACAGCTGATGACTGTGTCCCTTAGTGGGTTAGTACAGCATATGTTTAAGAAAGGGGATTGCTTCCGCATGCCTACTGGCTTTATCTTTATTGTCTGGTAAAAATCAGTAAAGGTACCATGCTTTTGTCTTAGGAAGTGAAAAGTCCTTTAATCTGACACTTTAGCCAGTGTTGTAAGCCTGCACATATGGCAACCAAGCAAAATGTGCGTTTAAAGATTCTGATCAATCTTTGATGTGTTTCTTTCTCTTTTAATATTGGAGGGGGACTGCCAGAGAAAGAGCATGGTCTGTGTGAATGCCATCACATTGGACCAGGAAAAGAGAGATTGTCAGACCGCAAGAATACATTGCACTTATATAGTGCCCTCTCTAGGCCATTTCTGGGCACACAGGGCAACAGTTTGAGCTCAGATTTTCGTTTTCCACTTACAAAAATGCCTGCACCCATGTTTTGTGCATGTAAACAACTGTGTTTGCATACCAATTAGACAGTACTGATTTGCCCACACAGGTTGTTCATGCATGATGCATGCAGGCCTGTTTGCGGGTACATTTAGTCATACATGCAAAAGTGACATGCAGCATCAGAGGCATTCAAAATTCAGTCTATAATGATTAATGGACAAGAGCACAACTAGTGTGTTATGCCTGTTGTAGTTCACGTGTTGTTTGAAAGGTCTGGTATACATTCCAACTACAGTATCTCTGTACTTTGCTGCAACACAGTCAGCCTAGTAAGTAGAATATTTCTAATGCTAGATTTGGTACCATGCAGAGAGGCGCTGTAGACCATATGGACTAAAGATTTGTTTCCATTTCAAGTGAATAGCAAACCTTGTTTGGCCTCAGCACACGTTCAGACCGCACCTTGCTACCTACGTGCATAAATCATGCAAGGTATAAAGTATTTTTAGACTCTGTTGTACAGTATTGGTCAGGTATCTGATCCTAGGTGTCACAGTGCCCTCTAAAGGAGTTGCTTTGAATTGAACATAAGCTGAGAAGGCTCAACAGCCGAACTCTGCAAACAAAATTTGCCCTCTGTAGCTTATGTGGTTATTGGACGTAAATAACAGAAAGGTAATTCAGCCAAATGTGGGACACCCTTAAAAACCATTCTGTGCCTGAGATGCAAGCAAAATAAGCCTGACACGATTATACGGTTGCCAACATTGTATTTAAAAAATAAGGGACTGTTTTCTTAGCATCCCTGCCCACCTCTCCTTCCAATATTGTTGCTATCCTTATTATTAATAGTAATAATAATAATACACAGTATTCACCTACATTCACCAGGGGTATTTCTTGCTGCTTCTTGCAATGCTCAGCAGCTCCCGATCTTGTTGTACGGAGGTGAAAAAATAAGGGACGTCCCTTGTAATAAGGGACTGTTGACAACCCTAGATGAACATTCCTGCTAATAAAGTCATTTGCAAGAACATTTTAAGACAGCAAAAACAAAGTGCCCTGAGTCCCACCAAACAAATGGATTTCAAAATGGGAATGAATTTTCTTGGGAATTTCTTTGCAATATGCTTTCAGCTCCAATTGTGGAGATGATTATTTCTTCTTAAACCAGAAAGCAGGTAAATGGCTGATAACTTCTGGACCCTAGAAACCACCGAAGCATGTAATTCTTTAGTTCCACTTATTAATGATGTAATTCCCAGAGTACTTTCATGAGAGGTGATGGGTAATTTAAAGTGACAGTGTAAATTTGATTTAGTACCAAATGCAAGTGATGTTCAAATAATAATAATAATAAAACAAGGTTTACAAAAATATCCTATGAAAAAAAATGTTCTCCTAAATTAAAAACATATACCCAATGATTTATTTTTTATGGGTTTTTTTTGTTTTGAGGATCCAAACTCAGCAGCCTGTTATTATGAGTATCAGAAAGAAAAACTGACTATAAATCAGGGATCGGCAACCTTTGGCACGCAGCCCACCGGGGTAAGCCCCCGGTGGGCCGAGCTGGTTTGTTTACCTGCCGTGTCTACAGGTTCGGCAGATCGCGGCTCCCACTGGCCGTGGTTTGCTGCTCCAGGCCAATGGGGGCAGCCAAAAGCAGTGTGGGCCAAGGGATATGCTGGCCACCGCTTCTCACAGCCCCCATTGACCTGGAGCGGCGAACCACAGGGAGCCAAGATCGGCCGAACCTGCGGATGCGGCAGGTAAACAAACCAGCTCGGCCCACCAGGGGGCTTACCCTGGCGGGCTGGGTGCCAAAGGTTGCCGATCCCTGCTATAAATATAAGACGGGTTTCAGAGTAACAGCCGTGTTAGTCTGTATTTGCAAAAGGAAAAGGAGTACTTGTGGCACCTTAGAGACTAACCAATTTATTTGAGCATAAGCTTTCGTGAGCTACAGCTTATGCTCAGATAAATTGGTTAGTCTCTAAGGTGCCATAAATAAAAGAGAAATTGACCAGTGTAGTTTCACTGTCCACTCTGGGTGAAGCACAAAAACAAACAAAAAAAAGTCCTAAAAATGCAACATAAATTAGATTCAGTCCACTTCTTTCAATTTTAATAATGTGAGGCCCACCTTGATTATCATACACACTGTAAGGAGAGTGATCACTTTAGATAAGCTATTACCAGCAGGAGAGTGGGGTGGGGGGAGAGAAAACCTTTTGAAGTGATAAACACCCATTTTTTCATGGTCTGTGTGTATAAAACATCCTCACTGCATTTTCCACTTTATGCATCCGACGAAGTGAGCTGTAGCTCATGAAAGCTTATGCTCAAATAAATTGATTAGTCTCTAAGGTGCCACAAGTCCTCCTTTTCTGTCAAGGAAAGAAGGTGAAACCTATGATTTTCATCTTCACATTATTCCTTTGAAGCACTGCCAGTTTCTGTTGTTCCGGTAAACAAATCTGCAAACTACTGGTTCCTACCCTCCCTAACATGACAGGGTGAGTTTTATGACACTCTGCTAGCCGTAATCCTCACTTTAGTCTGCTATAATAGTGCTAATTATTTCTGTATGTAAATAAACTATTGTTGACAGAACTCTTTTGGCAATTCACATGTGACTCACAGAGAGAGAGGTTTTAAAAATGATTTAGCCATAACCAGAGATTCCATATGTCCTGTACTAGG
This sequence comes from Lepidochelys kempii, assembly GCF_965140285.1. NCBI lineage: Eukaryota > Metazoa > Chordata > Testudines > Cheloniidae > Lepidochelys > Lepidochelys kempii. The sequence continues at coordinate 73,773,413 of NC_136389.1, forward strand.
AGGCACTTCTCTCTTTCTCTCTCTTTTTTTTTTCCTTGGGTTTTTTTGTTTTTTTTTTGGAACAGGAAATTTGTTTATGCCTGTGTAGCAAGGCTATAATGTGACAATTTGCCTCAGAGTGAAATCAGGATTTATGGTACTTAGCAGAGACCACAGAGGTAAATTGAACTGCAGGCTGTATTTAGTCATCTGCATTTTCAAATGTCTCCCTTTCGATTGGGTGACTGTGCGTTCATTGCTTTTTGGAGACAGACATGGCTGCAGAATCAGTCCCAATGAAGTTATGCGGGAGGATATGCAGACCCATTTAATTCAGTGACAGAACCACAACGTTTTGCCCAATTTGGCAGGAACAGGATGGGGCCCTAAACCTCTAGCCAACCAGCTTCAATGCAAAGCTACCACTATTCATCCATATTTGAAGAAAAGGTGTTTTTATCAGCTGTTGATCTGTCCAGGGTGCATTTCTGGAAATCACAGCATTCCACATTAATTGCAAATGCATGCCACAAGAAATCCAGGCAGAGGAGGTACAATGATGATCTATTCCCATACTATTCATTCCTCTGTATGCCAGAAGCTGGGAATGGGTGACAGGAGATGGATCACTTGATGATTACCTGTTGTGTTCATTCCCTCTGGGGCAGCTGGCATTGGTTGCTGTGGGAGGAGAGCATACTGGGCCAGATGGACCTTCGGCTTGACCCGGTGTGTCCTCTTTTGGGGGTCTTATTCTGCAACCTTTACTGACATGAGAGTACTCCTAACTTAACTAAGTAGGTTCATTAAAGTAAATGGGATCTCTGAAGTCAATAGGGCTACTCACATGAACAAAGATTACTCATGTAAGTAAGGGGTGTGGGGTTTGACCCTTGTTTCAAATAACCTCATCTCTAGACACCTTTTCCTTGGGCAGTTGTTCTCTTGCATAACTGTGGAATTACAAATCAGACCCGCTCAGCCAATCAGACTGCATGGCATTGCATACATAAGAATTAAGGCCCACAAAGGCATTTAGGCTCCTAACTGTCCTCATGGTATGGTGAGAAGAGGGTTAATGAGAGCCTGTGGATCCAGTTGACCACTGCAGCAGATGTCAAGCATGGAGAGGAGAGTTAAAAGGAGGAGACCTAGCCCAGTTCAGGGCTGACCAGGAAGGAGACCATCCAAGAGACTGAGCTAGCTAGCTGGTCAGGTTACCTTTCTGGTGGAAGGGCTGATTAGACCCTGGGACACCAATCAAAGTCCTGGTTATTTGAAAATAGGCCTTGAACATAAGGGGGGTCCTGCTGAAGCTTGCCAGATGATGCTGTTTTGAGTTGTGGTTTCGTTTGTCCTGTTTGTTGAGACTTTATTGCCACAGAAGGGGTGGGACTCAACTGTTCCTTGGCTGCAAGGCTAAAGCACTGCCATATTGGATCCTGGGAGAAAGAGCAGCCAATGCGTGGAGACTCCATGATTGAGTGAGCTGTTCCCTGGTGGGCCATGAAGGGGTGTTGCAGAAGCAAATCCAGTCACAGCCCTGATAAGTACAGGATCCCTTTGCTTTTAAAAATCCATTTCAGTGTAACAGGTATCTAATTTCTGAAATACTTGAAAGTTTCTGGCATAAATGAACAAGCACAGTAACTTTCTGTGGTTAGATAGTATGATAAGTTACAGTTTAGAAGACAGAAATAACAAGGTCGTTTACTTTACTGTGGTCACCACAGGGTTATGTAGTGAAGATATAACAAATACATTACATAGCCAGGGCATGGTTATTGGGGTTCTGAGTTCAGGAAAAAAAATCCACCTCATTATTTTGTGGAGATTTCACTTAAATAATATTTTAAAAGTCAGCTAACATGAAGAAATATGGCTCATCTGGCAAGGTTCTGAGATACATCAACAGCTCTTGAATGAAAATATGCCCTGCGGAATCTATGGGGTACAATGTTGGCCTTTCTCCTCTCCTCCCCTTGAGTTAATATTCTCTCTCAAGTCATATATCATCTCATCCTGATCCCCAGGGGAAATATCTAACCCCACATTCCCTTTGTGGAACAAGCTACACCTGAGAGTGGAAGAAGAAGAGGTGTTAGCATCCTCGGGGAGTCACTGAACATGGGGCATACTTCAACCCTAATTTGAAAGGAGGATCCATCACTTCTGTTAAAATCACACATCCCTAAACCCCTTGCCTTTCCACTGCAGAAATATATCTCCAAAGCAAATGCCATGAGTGAGGGCGAGGATGAGTAAGTAGTAGGTAGCGTTTAGTCACTGACAATAAAGTGGAATGTAGAGCCTGGCATGTGCAAAGGGGAATTATTATTTGTATTACCGAGACCCAACTAAGTCATGGCCCCACTGTGCAAGGCACTGTACGTACACATAGCAATACAGTCCCTGCTTTGAAGAGCTTAGTCTAAATAGAAAGGACAGGCAAAGGGTGGAAGAAGCAAATATTATCTCCATTTTACGGATGGGTAGCTGAGGCCCAGAGAGGCTACATGACTTGCCCAAGGTCACACAGGAAGTCTGTGGCAGATTCAAGAGCTGAAACCAGATCTCTGACACCCCAGTCTAATGCCTTAAAGCATAAGACCATCTTTTCTTGGATAAACTGGGAAATTAATCTGGCACTACGCAAAATGCACTTCACATTCACCCAACCCAAAATAGAAAGCAGATGCTGCTGTTTGCCAATTGGATTGCAAGCTGGGAACTAGGGTGACCAGACATCTCGATTTTATAGGGACCGTCTTGATATTTGGGGCTTTGTCTTATATAGGCGCCTATTACCCTCCACTCCATCCTGATTTTTCACACTTGCTATCTGCTCACCCTACTGGCAACTTTCTACATTCTGCCATGTGCTGGAGATGTAGCCATTCAAACACCACAACTATCACGGATCTTTTGGTGTCCTGCCACATGAATGCCCTGCTCTGGACAATGTGTGTGCTCACATCTCAGAAGCCCTAAATTACCCCACTCCCCTGTCTGTTACACGCTGCCTCATTGGTCTTGGTACTGCTAGTTCGAAACCACCTTTCCTTTAAGAATACAGTCTCACCTCCTACCTTACACTACAAATTTGTATGTAGACATTGAGAAGATCCATATTTCCCCCTAGCTCAGATTGGAAATTGGATTTAGCATTTACCCTCATAATGGAAAGAAATTGCCCCCGTAGAAGAGATAGCTTGGACCTTTTCTCACAGGAGATGTTGCAAGATATTGCCACACTATAAAAGGCCCTTTGTTATCACACTTTATTGTAGATTCTCACATCACAAGCTAATAGGCATGTATGCTCTTGAGATACTCACTTTGTATCCCAGCCTGTCTCTCATCTCATTTGCTTCCTCTTCCATGTCTCCATTAACATCTTCCTTGTCCTTATTTCTTATTTTCCTCCCTTTTCAGTTTCTCTCCTACAATCAGATTCTTACTTTCTTTAGCTCCCTCACCCCAAGCAGTGACAAACACCTTTGATCAGACTGAAACTTAAAATATTTCCTGTTTGAAGTGTCCCATTTGTTGTTGTCTGGAGAATTGCCTGTATAGACTCCAGGATCACCAACCCAGATATTCAAATCATGAGTCGGACCCCCCAAAATCATGAGGTTTTTTAAAAATAATTATTTTAAGCAAAAAAATGTATTTTTTTGGGGGGGGGGAGGAATTTTTTGCCTTCTTGTGTTTTAAGCAGTTTGAAAGCTAACCTTTGTTTTGTAAATGAAAGCTGAGATTCTCCCATAATCACATGACTCCAGGAGATGGGGCTTTGAGGACAACATCAAATATCATGAGCCCGATGATAAAATAGCAACAACTGTCAGCAGTGACTGATGCTGTCCTATCTGCTCTTTCTCTGCCTTTGTAATTTGTTGTATCGTTATAGGGAAGAAACAAACAAGCAAATAACCTGAAACCACCAAGATTTAAAGAAGAGGAAAAAAAAGGACAGTCATGGCTATACCATTTGGAGCAACTCAATGTAACTGGTGTGTGAGAGGCACAAGATGTAGAAAAGGAGCTGGGGTAAAGTGAGGCCTGAGTTATGCTTTTGTATGTGGATTTAGGGCTGCTGAAAGGAGTTAGATTGATAGCGCAGGAGGGTGAAGTCTTCTGCTTATTCAAAAAAAAGGCAAACCATGGGCAGTGGCCGTTCAGGGTTTTCTGCCAGTGGGATTGGAGCCCAACTTCTTCTCCCCTTATATGGAGAGACCATCTATCGGGGCGAGAGAGCAGTTTAGTCTGCATGGCTTGCTATCCCCCCTCCAAGCTGAGGGTGCCAAGAAGGCTGCCAGTTAAATGCCAGCAGTGGTGGTGATTTCTCTGTTATGGACACTGGTCTGCTGGGAACTGGACTGGGCTGAGGTATGTCGGCAGAGCTGTGTGTGGGAAAGAGAGCAATGTGCAGTGTCATATGCTACTGCTCTTCCCATACAAAAATGGTCACATTAATCTGCTACCATCGCTTCTCTCAGAAGACTTTCTATTTGCCTTTGTCCTTCACTTCGGCGGCTGTCCGCTTCTGTTTTGCGCTGCATTCTCCAAAGGGTATGTAACAAGCCTATCATGGTTTCCTGAAAACTGAAATCCTGTGGTACTCTCCAAGTGCTCAATCCTAAGAATGAAGTGATGCCAATCCTGAGATTTTTGGGCTGCACTAAAGCCAAGTTACATATGTTGCTATAGATAAGGGCCTTAAAAGTAGGACAGGGTGCTGGTTTGCAATGTATTTACTCTCATATTATAAGAGAGCACATTGTACACCAATACCTTCCTGACAATGTCCAAAATGTAGGACAAGGGACTAAATTAAGGACATTCAGGTCAGAATATTGCAAATATCTTAAAAGGAAGTGGGATTCATTTTGTATTAATTGGAGTTGGGCTCAAACTGGACCCTAACATTAGCAAATGTAGAGGAAAATCTGAATTCAGATCCTGATATGCACTTCACCGCTTAGGCCTGTATCTACATGGGCCTAGCTCAGAACCTGGAATTTAAAATCCACCACCTTTGGGTGAAGTTCAGAGTCTGTTTCGAGTCCAGCGCCGGTTTGTGGCCCATTCCCGTCTCCACTATAAATAACATTGCCTGCAGCCTCTGTTTCACATCCGAGCATTGCTGATGTAAACAATATGTGACAATAAAAGTGAAATAATAGCAGATTTATGTGAAACGTGTGGGTGCAAAAGGAGTGCATTCTTTATGATGAATAACTAATCTGACAAATTTCCCTTCCTTTCGTTCTCTGAGCACTGGGCAGTTTTCTCGTATTTGTACATGGAAATCACTGGATTGAATTTTTCATGAAGTTTGATGGCTCAGTGGGATATTTCTCACAACTAGAAACCTGCCATTAAAGCTGGGTTGCTTAGTTGCCGTTGGTTACATAACCCATGTTACTCAGCATACCTCTCGTCTTCTAGTGTCTGTGCCACACCTGGAGATTTATGAGTCTGTTACTGGGTGAGAATGAGCACTCGTACAGCAGAGCGAATGGTTGTAGAGTCCGAGGTTCTTGGCTCAACGCCTGCTGCCTCAAAACCGGGCCAGGTTATGATGTGAAAGGTAAGTCATATCGGAGTTTCTGTTCCTTGCCTGACTGGAGGAGTGCCATGGGATGGAAGAGGAACATCTCGCCACCAACTTTCATCCTGGGGGACAGTGATACCTTTAGCCCCCAACTTTAGGGTGGCTGTGAATGGGAGGGAGGGCACAGAGAGGAGTATCTGAGCCTGCTTTGTGCAGCAGCTCTTAATGGATTGCTCCCCAGCACCTTCCTGCTCCAACTGCTAAGTTAATAGGCTCAAGCCAGCCCACGACAGCTGTGATTGCGGCCTTTGGGCAGCCGGGACCACTATGCCCCCCTTGCCGGGCAGACAGGAGGCTGCAGATGTGGCTACCAGCAGCCTGTTCAGCTCTGGCTTGCCTGGTTCCCTCCTCTGCTCGCTTGGGGGGGTCTTAGGCTGGGGGGGCCTGGCTGGGAGCGCAGCTTCTCCTCCCCTCCACCCCGCATCCCACCTTAGGGAATAGGCACAAGGGTGGGTGAGGATGTACCAATATGGAGGTGGATGGCACAAAGGAGCAGTAGGAATGGGGGTGAGATTGAAGGGCACAGTGTGAGGGGGATAAGCATAAAGAAGAAGCGTGGTGGGGGGCAGGCAGAAAGTGGGGGACATGGGAGCAAGGGAGCAGCTATGGGGGTACAGATGATGGGCATGGGGGGAAGCTATAAGGGGGATTTGGGGAGAGGAAAAAGAAGATGGCAGGAGTTTGGAGAGAGGAAAGAGACTGGGCAAGGGGCCGTTTGGGGAAGGGGTGAGGGGCTTGGGGTAAACAGGAGAGAATGAGGCAAGTTTGGAAGAGGAGCGACGGAGGGGTTATAGAATCATAGAATCATAGAATATCAGGGTTGGAAGGGACCTCAGGAGGCCATCTAGTCCAACCCCCTGCTCAAAGCAGGACCAATCCCCAACTAAATCATCCCAGCCAGGGCTTTGTCAAGCCTGACCTTAAAAATATCTAAGGAAGGAGATTCCACCACCTCCCTAGGTAATGCATTACCTAACGGTTGGGGCTTAGAGACTGGGATTTGGGGTGAGAGGAATCTGCGGTGAGGGAGGTGACCTTGGGGTGGGGGGCTTGGGGAGATGGGAGTATCTGGGAGGGTTTCACCCGGAAAGGAATGCAGAGGCTAGTGGGTTGGAAACGCTGCAGGCTTTGCAGGCTGCTGCAGCTCAGGGAGGAAGCCAGTCCCAAACCTGCGCTGCAGGAAGACCAGCAGCAGGAGGCCAAATTAAGTGTTGGGGTCTTGATTTTTATTTTTATCAGCCAGGAGGAAAGAATTCCTCTGTGGGGGCGTAAGGAAGTGCAATGGCATTGGGTGCTATAGGAGAATGTTTCTCTCCAATGTTTCCCAGCTTTTGGGGCAAAATGACTGCCCTGCACTGTTTATGAAGAGATTTCTTGGGAGCAAACTCATGAAAATCCCCTTCCGCAAAGGCCACTATGTGAGCTTACCATTTGCCTTCCGTGTGGGCAGCTCTACTGCACATGAGTTTGCAGGGCATGAACGAAAAAGGGGCCTGGGCATAACTAAGCCAATTCATTAAGCAAGTCTAATGAATGTTTTCAGAAAGACTTTGGCGGTGTCTACCCAGCTCTTTGAGGGATGTCTCACAAAAAGTAGGTCATCTGGATAATTAAGTGCCTGATTTGCAGGTGCAACCAGGCACTTAGCTGTCTACATGACACGAATTTGTTTGCAAAAATAATTGTGGCCACTGTTTAATAATCTGACCCAATGGATGCTAAGATAAAGAATAATATTTGCAGTGGTTATGGAGTCCGCTGGCATAGACTAAGAAGCGTGTGCAGAATAAAATCAAATGATATGGTAATGTGAGAATGCACTGTCGATATGTGTAAGTTGCAGAGGGTCACTTATGAACAGTTTACTGAAAGAGGCACCATCTGGAGCCACTTCACTCACTTCCTGCTGTGGCTGCATGTTGCTATATCCAATATAAAGTTAGGAGAGAATATCTTCTCCATGACAACATCCTGCTTTAGGCTTTAAAACGAGAGAGCCCCCTGCTGGAGAAAGAACAGAAGTACTTGTGGCACCTTAGAGTCTAAAAAATGTATTAGAGCATAAGCTTTTGTGGGCTACAGCCCACTTCATCAGACGCATAGAATGGAACATATAGTAAGAAGATATATATATACATACAGAGAAGGTGGAAGTTGCCATACAAACTGTAAGAGGCTAATTAATTAAGAAGAGCTATTATCAGCAGGAGAAAAAAAAAACTTTGGTAGTGATAATCAAGATGGCCCATTTAGACAGCTGACAAGAAGGTGTGAGGATACTTAACTTAGGGAAATAGATTCAATATGTGTAATGACCCACCTCTCCCAACATTCAAAGACCCAACACCTGTACTTAAACAACAAGGAGTTCGGTGGCACCTTAAAGACTGACAGATTTATTTGGGCATAAGCTTTCGTGGGTAAAAAACACTTCTTCAGATGCCCACGAAAGCTTATGCCCAAATAAATCTGTTAGTCTTTCAGGTGCCACCGGGCTCCTTGTTGTTTTTGTGGATACAGACTAACCCGGCAACCCCCTGATACTTGACGCCTCTAATTAATAATCTGTTAATTTGCACTGTGATAATAACTACAGACCCCAACCCTCTTGTGCTATGCCCTGTACGAACTAATAACAAAGAGCTGGTCCCTGCTCCAATGAGCTTATGCTCTATAGACACTGGTGGATACAACAAAAAGGTGTGGGGAGCTTGGGCTAATGATGAGACTGTTCGAATAATGTGATAAACTCTTAGATACTGTGGTGGCAGCGGGGTTATAGAAATACCTAAGGTGACCAGACAGTATTTGAATGAAGTAGCTGCATGTTGAGATTTCAGTAAGAGATGATCTCCCCACTGAAGAAAGTGGAACTGGGTAGCATGATCACCACTCCCTGGGGAGGGTACAGATTTCTCTAGGACCTGGGAAGAAGCTTTCTGAAATGTATGTGGCAGTTTATTAGTGGCAACAAGACCAGCTTCCTCTAACTACCTCCTTCTCACCCATGTGCAGCACTGAAGGAGGCAATTGCCCGCTCTCTGCTCACCAAGATTCACGACCTGATTCTCCTCCCACTGCAATCGGTGGAGTTACTCTTTATTTAAGAGGAGAATCAGGCCCAAGTCTCCACAAAGCAAAGGCAGGGAGAGAATGAATGGCACTGACAGGTCACGATGAACATTGGAACTCAATGGCAATAAAATATCAAGAAGTTAAGTGCTGATTTGCAGTCATTTTTCACCCTCATCTGTGCTTTCGGAGTCTAAATAATCACCACTTTTGACAACAGCTACTGCACATAGAGCTTAAGTGTTTATTAGATTGGGCTGCTGAATGTCCCTTGGGTCCAATAATACTTGAATATCAAAGACAAGGTCTAGGATGCTCAGCACAGTCATCCAGCATTATTCCTAGAAGAGACCTTGTAACTAACTCAAGGACTCTTCTCTTTTCATTCTGTTCATCCTTACATGTGATTACTGTCCAGCAGCCAATGCCTTGGAGTCAGCGCATCTCTGACGGATGGGAGTTGGGGTGGGGGCAGAGTAGGGTGGAAAGTTTTCTTTTGTGTCTTGGATGAAACTGTGTGGATGAGGTATCTCTGGGTAGCAACAACAAATGGTATTGCCTTAATGAGAAGGACATCAAGGGAAGATATTGCATTGCTGCTATGAACAGCAATCACAGGCTCAAGGAGGATAAAAGGCAAATGAAGTTCACAGGGATTTACAGCACAAGATAGAATACGGAAACAAATGAACTTCTCATGCTCAGCACTGGAGTGAGTTCATTCAGGAAAATCTGCTGGGCCACCAAAGAACCACCAGGTTGGGAAATGAGCACCGCAGCCTCTGAAGGAAAAGGGAGTTTGGGAAGGAATAGATGCCAAAAAAATTATCTTCAGTTGATACAGGTGTGCACAATCAGGATGGAATGAGCCAGATATGTCCTCAGCAAATTTCTACTACCAGTTTTTTTTTTTTTAGGACAGGCAAACCCATTCACATGAAATAGGAACCCACCTAAATCTTCACCCAAAACTGGATCAGAAGTTGAATTCCTTAAGATTTGAAAAAGTTGCCTAGTGGATAAAATACTGGATGGGGATTCCAGAGACCTGAGTTCTATTCCCAGCTCAGCTGTTGGCCTGTTGGGTGATCTTGGACAAGTCATTTTGCATTTCTATGACTTGGTTTCCCCATCTGTAAAATGGGGATAATGATACTAAGAACTCCTTCATAAACCACTTGGAGATCTACTGATGAAAAGTGTTATATAAGACTTAGATATTACTAAATCACTTTCAGAGTTGTCTATGCTTTCAGGTTCCAGACAGGACCAGAATCAGGAGTCTTTCCAATCTCCATTTGCAAATGTAACATACTGGCTAAGCTTGTCTTTGTTTCACTCTAGTGGCTGGATGACATAGGGGAGATATCAGCCTACTACTGCTTCTAGCTAACCGGTTTAGCCCTTTAGTTCAGGAGATAGAGACCACTGCTTTAGACATAGGGGCCTCAGATTAAGTTTCTGCTGACAGTCCAATCAGTGGGCCAATCCATAGGGTAGACAGAATCCAGTCTCAAAGGAGGGAATAATCATCAATTGGATAAATACCTGGCTTTTAATATGTTTATCCAAACCAAACCTCTAAACACTGTGAGATTTTCTTTTCATCCCTGCTACCAAAGTTTACATATTATGTATTCACATGTGAAAGATTATATTCACTATTCTAGCAAAACCTGTCCTGAGGACCACACCACCAACATCCAACCATCATCTTAAAGCAAACAGTTAAAGGAGACCAAAGGTTTTCATTGCAATTCAATTCAAGGCCAAACAAGAGCCCACCTCTTCTGGGGGCCAGATTTCTGCTGATGGTCATTTCGGACAGATTCCCCAGCATTCAAAAAATTTTGAGAATGTGAGGAAGGCTAAATATAGTCTTTTCCTCTAAACAATAAAACTAGTTTTAGAGTGTCATTGACAAAATTCAGCCTTTTCCCCTCCCTAGTATGAAAGATGAGAGAGTTTTGGGGTCAGTTTGCAATGATGCAAATTTTCCAGGGTTTCTTCTTAAACCATCACTGAGTGAGTGCCTGTTTCACTCTCCTTTATTCTACATACATCTGGGAGAAACACACAGCGGCAACAGTGGTAGCTAATATCAGAATGCAAATGAGCTGAGCATGAAGCAATGCACAGATCTCATTTCTTTTGCCACCATCTCAGAATGATCAACAGTGCATTTCACCCTCATTCCGTCCATCCAGTTGGGGGGAGGAGAGTCAAGCGACATGAACAACTGTCATTTCTGTAATGCTAGAGGGCTTTTTTTGTGAGGGATAAGATGAGAGCATGAGGAGAGAATCCCTGCTGACTCCTCTTAATGAAGCTTTTGTTTGTAAAATATCTTTCCAAAGCATCTGCACTGAATTCCCTTGAGAACCTGCCAAATACAGATATGAAGCCGCAGTAGTTACTGTGTGGCCATATTTTCATCCACCTGAATAGCATGCCGAGCTCTTGTGGCTGTGGTAACCCATAACCAATGTTCCTATGGGAGAGTGACCACATTCACTCCAGATGATGTTGTATAATGGCATTGCTATTGCTGGTAATTCAAAGACAATCAGCTTTAAGTGGACCCCGGAGCGATGTATGGGCCTGATCCAAAGTCCATTTGAAGTCAATGGAGAGCTGTGTTCACACCAGCAGTCTTAGCTCTCAGAAGAGCTTATAATAACATATCTCTGTGCAGCATGAGTTACTCCTCAATAACAGAGCTTGTATATGTTTCAGAGTAACAGCCGAGTTAGTCTGTATTCGCAAAAAGAAAAGGAGTACTTGTGGCACCTTAGAGACTAACCAATTTATTAGAGCATAAGCTTTCGTGAGCTACAGCTCACTTCATCAGATGCATATCGTGGAAACTGCTGCAGACTTTATATATACACAGAGAATATGAACCAATACCTCCTCCCACCCCACTGTCCTGCTGGTAATAGCTTATCTAAAGTGATCATCAGGTGGGCCATTTCCAGCACAAATCCAGGTTTTCTCACCCTCCACCCCCCCACACAAATTCACTCTCCTATCACCAGCAGGCTATCACCAGCAGGAGAGTGAATTTGTGTGGGGGGGTGGAGGGTGAGAAAACCTGGATTTGTGCTGGAAATGGCCCACCTGATGATCACTTTAGATAAGCTATTACCAGCAGGACAGTGGGGTGGGAGGAGGTATTGTTTCATATTCTCTGTGTATATATTAAGTCTGCTGCAGTTTCCACGATATGCATCTGATGAAGTGAGCTGTAGCTCACGAAAGCTTATGCTCTAATAAATTGGTTAGTCTCTAAGGTGCCACAAGTACTCCTTTTCTTTTAGAGCTTGTATATGTGTTCATCAGGAAGTTAACTGAGTGTCTGATAAACCAAAGGGAAGTGATTTGAGTTTTAAACCTCCAAAGAGGCGTTAGAAATAAAATCACATCACAATCTTACTTTTCAGATGGTACCAAATATCTCAACAGATTGTCAGATTTCAACCTATTTCTATCTTTTTTTTTTTAAATGCCTAGGGTATTTCTAAAACTAAACATATCCAGATTCAGGCAGGTCAGCTGAAACCATAACAGAACAAAACCATCTAAGTTCCTTCTGCATCTTTGAATTCCCCAAATGGATATTGGGTTGTTGTGTTCTGAACCCCATGATCTGGGTGTCCCTAAGCTTCTGCTGGACTGGATAACAGGGGTGGATCACTTGTCGATTGCCCTGTTCTGCTCATTCCCTTTGAAGCACCTGGCACTGGCCACTGTCTGAAGACAGGATACTGGGCTAGGAGGACCATTGGTCTGACCCAGCATGGCCATTCTTACGTTCTAATATGATCTGAAATTCGCCACCATCAGGCAACCATCAGAAGACCATATTGGATAAACACAGACTTCACTGGGGCCTGGATTTTACTTCTGAGTTCTAAATTCAGCTCTGGTACTGACTTGAGGACTTTGAGCAAATCGCTTACACGTTGTGCATCAGTTTTCCCCATCTGTTTTTAAAATCATGTGTCTAGTCATTTTTCCTTAATCTGCCATTCTGGATATGTGTGAGGCTTACTTAGTTAACATTTGTACAGTCCTTTGAAAAATGTCAAGCATTGTATTCGGTGTTAAAGATACTATACAAAGTTGGTGAAGACTTTAACGTGATTTATAAATGGTAATAATTATTAGGTAGAATTACCTACTGCCTTCAGAGAACGACATTGGAAAATAGTGAAGTGTGAACATAAAATCTCAGCTTGGTTTAGATACTTCTCTGAATTTTTCTCCAACTTCTTGAACCCGATTGATTCCTGGGAGAACTCCTCTGAAGTTAATGGAGTTACACTGGAAATTATGACCCCTTAGGTCTATAAACTGAGACTGAAACTTCAGAAGACTAGGGCTTACTGTGCAATTTCTAGTATGTCCTTCAAATTGGGATCAAAACACTTGGAAATCAGCCTTTCTGTATTTCATTTCTGTACTCAGTCCCAGCTTGAACTCAGAATTGAAGAGGCGGCATGAAAATGGGGAAGAAAAGAAAACCAAACTCTGATTAGCCCTCCAGAAAGGTTAAATGTGGCCTTGTGGATAGCACATGGGAATAGGAGAGCTGGTTTTTATTCCTGGCTCCGCGAATGGCCTGCTGGGTGACCTTGTGCAAGTCACGTTGCCTCTTTCTGGGATAATACTCCTTTGGAAAGCATTTTGAGCTCTACTGACGAATTAGGAATTCCTTGGGCTTAATTTTAGTTGTTGGTGGGGGTTGTTCATATTTACTTTGACCCTGTTGTATTGGCACCTCCCATTCAGAAACCTGTGGATTCTGTAACTTTGTGACAACAATATTTGTTTGTCAAATGAAGAGCTGTGAAATCAGCGTGAAACCTGTCAGTCTGTGGAAATATTCAGGGTCACCTTCCCACACCCGATCTCCACAAAGTTGCACTACTCCCTTCCCGACGCCCAGACTCTACATTTACACAAGCGACGAGGCTCGTTACCCAGGCAGCTCTGGCAGTTACAAAGGCTACCCTGGCAAATCTTGTCCCTAGGGGCCAAATCCATAAAGCCTGTCTCTATAAAGCTAGCACTCTGGCATGGCTGTTCCCAGTGCAGGATAACGTGGGAAGTCAGGAATGTAAGTGTCAGTGCTGGGTGTGGGTTCTTCCACTTTAGCTTCTCCTTGACAAAGTCATTCTCATTTGATTTCCAGGGGCAAACATTTCCAAAATTGTGAACACAAGAGCTTGCTAAATATTAGCTTTCAAGGCTTTAAGTCACACAGTGTTTACTCTAGTTACCTCTTCTTGAAGTCTATATAAAGGGTCATGTTTGTTCAGGCATACTCTTAAGAGCTCCAAGACGTGGCTCTGTAAAGAGGTATGCAGTAGAGAATGTAAATATTGCTGGCTCTGCTGTCCTTAAAACTGGAAACCTTCCAATGAACCTATAGAAAGAGCTGGTGGTGGAAATGCAGGGAAAAGAGGTTATAATAAGACGTTGAGATAAAACTAAGGAAACTGCCTGGAATGTATAAATTAGTGAATGACCAAGGATTTTAAATATATTTATTTTCCTTATCCCATGGTTTTCACCAAAGCCCAGCAGGTTGCCACCCCACCCAATTTCCGTGTTCTGTTCCCAAGCATGTGCTATAAACCTCCCGGCTGCCTTTTCACTTGCTGGGTCTGAAGCAGTGGTTTCCGAGCTGTGGTGTTTGGAGCAATTGCTCGTGGTTTGTGGGGAGCTAGCTGGACAAATTGTACTGGCTTTTTTCTTCTTGTTTCCAGCTGTTACTGTGCAGCAAAAACTATACCACCCGCTTTCCTAATGTGACTAGTAAGTGAGTGCTGAAGTTGCCCCAGGAGTGTTATGTGCTCGGGGATGTGAAGGGAGGCAGGCTGCAGAGTGGTGATTCAGACCAGAGGCGCTCCATGCAGTCAGGAATGGGAGAGATCTCAAGTAGAGCCGCTGTGCAAAAAAGCTTTAAGTTAGTTGCCAATTCTGGAAAATATTAAAAAAATGGTTTCAGGTCAACCCAAAAACAATTTTAAAAAATGTGGGGAATTAAAAAGTGTTTAAAATATAAAAAAAGTGAGGGTGTCAAAGGCACTTCCTTTCGATGTTGAGCATTTTTTGTTTTTTTAATGGCTTTTAAACTCTTTAAAGGAAATGTCAACATGAAACATCGTTTGAATGGAAAAATCAACATTTTTCATTTTGAAAATGGTGAAATAAAATGTTTTAATGTTTTTTTTTTAACTGGAACAATTCAACAAAATTATCATGAATTCTTGAAACATTTTGATGTCGTTGAATCGGCATTGTTCACCAGAAAGCTTTGGTCGAGGATTTCACCCTGCTCTGCCCTCAAAATAATTTCTCCAAGTTGGAGCCCAGAATATGAAAAGGTTTGAGTTAAAATCAAAACAAATAATTGATCAATAAATTCTCAAATTTACCCCCCATTGGGATGAACATAGCTTGAGACTGAGGGCTCCTCTGTTGGCTTCCGTTTCCTTAGGATAGAGAAATAAGTATCAGGATTCCTGGTTTCTATTTTTTGTCCTGCACACTCTCTCTCTCTATGTCCTTGGGTAAGTCACTCAGCTGCTTTGTGTCTCGGTTTCCCCATCTATGCAGTGGTTCTGTCAATATTTACCTAGCTCAAAGGGGTGAGTGAAGATGTAATTAACTGATATTATGAATCCTTTAAATCCTTGGATGAAAGGCATCAAGTGCATATTAATAAGCGTGTAATAACTAGGTACCTCGCTTGTGGAATCATCTTTATGATTGCTCTTGTATCCTAAGCCTGTCTTGTGTGTTTTATGACACTAGATAAAAGAAGAGAGCTAAGGCTACAATTGCTGCTACAACTCCAGTGTTTTCAATTTAAGGAAACTAATGGGAATATCAAGCTTTATAATATGAATGGTTGCATTTGTTGAACCATGTTTAAGAATCAGTTCATGCTTCTGGGGCTTATATCTTAACCTTTGTTTGAAGACTATGCAGGCGTCACTGACGAGACTGGAAGCAAATCTGTCCTCTTCTGGATGTATCCATGACTGGTCTGAAGGATAAACATGTGGAGTAATCGTGCCATCTGCTGGACAGAGTACACAAAAGTTTTCAAATTAAATGAAAGTCATCTGTAATGTCCAGATCTCCCATGGCCCTATTTAGAGGGTTGTATAACTCAGGGGATTTGACCTAGGCTTTCTAACCTTTAACCACTTGGACACTGGTTTGAATGCAGCCCAAGTTGGCACTGATTGAAATCTCTTACCATCCGACTGCTGATCTATGGTCTCTGTAAAATAAGTTGGTGTCTCTGTCCTGTTCCTAACAGATAGATGTCCACAGCACAAAAACAATTGTCACAATTACTCCTCTTTTTGTTCTTCTGTACCTGGCTATATTTTATGTGCCTCCCATTACCATAGTATCTAAACACCACTCATCCTGGAGGAAAACAAGTGCACAAGTCAAGGAAACATGCATGGGAGTCATGACTTCAGCCTTGTCCGTCCTTACTAATTGCCTACTGGGTTTTGACACCTGAGCAGCTCAAGCATTTCAGTATCTACCCTTCTCCAGTCCCAGGATGATGCATACTTTGCTTTACTGTATGTAGTTCAAGACTTCTGAGGAGATGGGGCCCCAGTCAAAATACTGGATCTGAACACCCCTGAATCCAAACAGGTCCATGTCTGGTCTCTCTATAGCAAAATAATGTATCAAGACTGTCGGGTCTGAAAGGATATTATTGCAAGTCCAGAGAGCAGAAGAATTTGATTTTCCTGTATGTAAGTAGATGAAATTACTCTAAACAATATGAAGATAAGGTCACATACACGAAAGGATGTGGAGAGTTTAGTCATAGACTAGGACCCTATTGTGCTACCCACATTGTGCAGTGGTACTGCAGTATAATTGCTGTATGAAATCACACATGAGACCCGGCAATAGGTGGAGATATTCCTTAGGTTTTTTGGGGTAAGCCTCTAGCCATACTGTTTCTGTATCCAACATTTATCTTCTCTCTCTCGTCTCCAACAGAGGTGTTAGCCAGCAGCTGAAGAACGCTGTAGAAGAAATGATCTGCAAATATAAATGTTTTTCTGGTTAATTCCTATTAAGTAAGACTCCTTGTGTGCAAATTCTTCTTGTCTCCATGGAGCACAGAGCTGTGTGTGCCAAAATGTTTTCTGGATGGGTCCAGGGAGAGGAATTGTGTGAAAACAGCAGAAAACAACCAGCAGCATAAGCCATATTTTTGCTCAGCGAACAAATTGTAAGAAGGGGATATTTCACCCTATGGAAAAATTGCATCAAGGAGATGTATTTGTCAGAAGTTTCATTCTGAACCAAGCCTGAGAATTCTTGGGTTCCAACAGAGAATACTCATGATTGTTTCATGTAGCTCAATTAGAAATGTGGCACATTTTGTAACAAAAAGGGCAAAAATGAACAAAGACAATGATAGCTCATTTCCATCTTCTTGGTGTGCCTCAGCAGATGAAAATCAAGAGTGCACCTACAGTTCGGGGCCTCCTGTTCCAAAGATGTCCTCAGAGACCAGCTTTTGTAACATATTGTGATGCAGATTTGATGAACTCCATCTAGGATCTTTCATGGCTTAACCCCATTCCTGCTCCTGGCTCCTCTAGTTCCTGAAAACAAAGTGAGGGGGCTAATCGACTAAGGTCTAGTGTGACAAAGGGGGCTAGTGCTGGTACCGAGCTGAATTCAAATGAGCACCTTTGCAGATATGGACCAGGGGCTTCCAACTGCAGGCATTATCAGAATGAGTAGAGACTGGAAATCACCAGTCAGCAAACTGTCGGGAAGTACTGTTCACTAGAGTGTCTCTAAATAAGAATTTGATTGAGGCAATGTAATGGAAAAATAATCAACTTTCCTCCTAGTCTGTTTTCCATTTATAGTCAGATTCCAACCCTTTACTCTTAATTTGCCCTCATGGCAAATATTTCATATACATAGGTATGGGAAATGCACAGTCTTTGCAGTAAGAGTGTGCTGCATAGGGATGTTCACTCTTCCCTTGTTCCACTGTAGTATCAGTAGGTAAGATACCATTACTGTAACATACCAGGATATACACTGCACACACACGTTGCCTGCTTTGAATTGTACTAATACAATTTATAGAAAAGGGGTCGTTCTTCACAGTTTGTTACCAGATTCCTTCTTGGTCTGCAACGTACACTATTTGACATTTGAGCTGATTTGAGTGGTTAGCTATGCCACATAGTATTGCTCATTGTCAGAGTCTGGCTGGCCCTTTAAATGGAGTCAGGCCTCCCCTGTGGTGGATGGACTACTCTCCCAGCTGATCCTGATCAGCTTGATATCAAATGGCCCTGTTCAGTTACTAGACCCAGTTGGGAAAGGGTCATGGGATGCCTTCAAAGGGTGAGAGAGTTTGATTAGTGTGTTGGGGAGGGGGGTTGCAGAAGTGCAGTTGGCTCCTCTAGTAATCCTGGAGAAAGGTAACTCCCAAGCAGATGGCCTTGAGCAGAGTTCGAGGAAGGAGGCTGCCTCTTGTGATTGGCCCTGGATGAAAGGCAACTCCTGGGGGAAAAGCCCTGAAAGTTGGCGCTCTGCAGGAGAGCGGGAAAGAGCTGCGAGCTGAGTGCTGGAGGAGCAGAAGATCCTTTTGGTTTATTGCACTTGTTACTTGTGCCTTGCCAGGTGGTGCTGAGAGAAACTACTGCTGGGCAAGTTTTCCTCGGGGGACTGAGGCAGGCTGAATAGTGCCGAGGCAGGCCAGAAGGGGGCACTGTGGATGCCACCTTTCTTTTGCCTGAAAGGATGAACATGACCTCTTGGATCTGCCAGGTTGTCTTGGTACTCTTGCGGGAGAGATACTTTTGTGAGTTTTCCTGTTTCCTGCCATGGTGGAAATACCATCAAAACATCTTCCATACATCTTTTGTACAGATGATTCTGAAGCAGAAGCACAGCAAAAACTGTATGAGCTATGACTGATTATACCACCTGAGAATCTGCCCCCAAGAGTCTGCTTGACTTTAACCTCTTTGCTCCTGTTGTCCACAGAGGGTACGTCTACACTGAAATGTAAACAGGGGCTCAGACTCAAACTTGGGCCCAACCCCCTCCTCCATCTACACACAAATCTGTCAGATCCAGGACAGTAAGCCCTCAGGACCCAGGTCCTAAAACCAAACAACGTTTTGCGTCCCACTGGGATCGGGTCCAAATTCCATCATTTTGCAGTGTGTCTGTAGCTTGGGGCCAGGTCCCCAGACTCATGTCCTGAAATCTTCCAATGCTATCCCACAATCCTTTGTGCCAGTGTTTCTTGGCCTTTCTATCTCAAGACTAGCCAATCGACTCCTGGGAAATGGAAGTAATCATCCTGGTTCAAGTACAACTACTCGGTGTTTAACTCTTGCTTATTATTCTGGCTGCTAAACGGCAAACAGAGTGAAATGTCTCCTGTGCTAGCTATGGCCACTGTGTGGCAGCAAACAGCTTATGGTTTTTCCTGTTAGCACCGCAGCTGAGTGATAGGGATTAATACAGTCCTAGGTGCACAGAGTCCAAACTGTGGGCTGGCCTACTGATCAGCTGTTGAAATGTACACTTCAAAACCAAATCATGGTCACAGGAGAATAAAGAATCTTCCAGGCAAATATTAGTCTCCAGTGTCTGGGTGTAGCACCTATTTGACATGCCTGCTATAATAGGGAAATGCTGATATGTCTGGAATAATTAGTTGTATTATTGTCCTTTGTTAAAACCTAAGCTCTAGTTGAGAACATCCGGATTAATTGTATGCACTCCTGTTGATGAGGTCACAAGATAATCAGAGGGACACAACAGGAACTGAAACCATCACCGTGTTCGAGTTTCTAGGTTTCACTATAATGTAGTGAGATCTTGTAATGGGGGGTTAGCTGGGGGAACTCCTGGAGGAGGAAGGAAATAGAATCCAAGGAAAGGCAGACACAACTGCTGAAATAGAAAAGAGAGAAAATCAGAGGCATAGCAGGAATGCAGTAAAAATAGTCTTTTTAAATAAAGAGAAAGCACAAGCACCTCAAACCATGCAAAGTCCAGAGACTCACCCAGAGGTTCAGAAGCTTCTCAATACTTTTATGGATTTCAAATCAGGCTGGAAATGTTACCAGAATGTTTTTTTGGGTGGGGGGGGGGCAGGGAGGTGGTAGTATTTCCTGCCCCAATCAGGCATGCCAAAATCCAAATGATCTTTTTCAAGTGCAAACCAATTTTATTTTTGAACCTCAAAACATTTTTGGTTTGAGTCTGAGTCCTGAGAGAGATTTAGATTGGTTCTTTTATTTATTTTATGACAACCTGATCATAAAAAGATGCTGGGACAAGTGTTTAAAGGAAATAATAAATAAGAATTAAAGTTAAAAGCATGACCAAAAATCAAGCTGATCCATAAAGCCTTTTACCCTCGTCTCCATCAAATCCCTCCTCAATTATTATTATACTTCATTATTTGTATTCCAATAGTGCTTAGAAGCCCAGAGACCAGGGTCCTATGTGCCAGGTACTATACAAACACATAGTAAGAGACAGTCCCTGCCCAGAAGAGCTTACGGTTTAAATAGAGAAGATGGACACTGGTTGGGAGAAAGGAAACTTTTAGTCCTATTTTCACAATTGAGGCACAGAGAGATTAAGGGTGAAACTTGCAAGAGCACCAAAGTGGAGGAAACAAAAGAGCCTAAATCTGATTGACTTTCAATAGGTCTTTAGGCTCCTAAGTCACTTAGGGTAAAATTTCCAAAAACCTCTTTAGGGATTTTAGGGACCACACACGAAATCTACAGCAGAGTCAGAAACTGAACCCAGAACCTAAATCACAAGACTATCCTTCCTTTCTAAGACCCACTTGTTCCATGATGACTTCAAAGAACTAAAACTGAAGGGCAGCTGAGTAGAGATGATGACCCTGCACCTGAACTGTGCTTGACCCAGGTAATAGGGAAAGGTATTTTTGCCAGTGCCAGCCTATGTTCAACCACAATGAACTTGGGTGAATGTATTTAGGGGAGGAGCTGTGCTTGTTAAATAATTGTCAAATATGGCGCACAGCCAAAGGGAGCAGCAAAGATAGAGGCTTAAACAAAAAAGCCAGACAGAATTCTTCCAGTCTAGGAAGGAATGTGGTCATGCAGGTAGGCAGGAGCAGAATTCAGTAGAGGCATGAAGGTTAAGTTGAAGCAGAAGCGTGACTTGTACATGGACTAAGGAGACACTGATAAAAACACAGAGGTATATTCAGATTGTGGCCATTTTCAATCAATGGCATAATTCAAGAATTTAGTCATAGGTTTGTTATTTTCTTACTTTAAATAGGAAATAGCACTTTTTGCTTGTTAAATATCTCAACAAATGAAAAATATCTCAATTCAGCCCATTGTTTCACCTTAAAAGAGTGTTTATCTGAAACTAAGATAATAAACCCATAAAGTCATGTTATAGGTGTTTGACGAAGCCTGTAGTTTGGTGTTGGTTGGTGGCAGTTCCCCTTTACAGCTGCATGACTCTTTAGTACCTTTGTTCTCTTTGTCTTTTCAAGTTCGTCAGAAATGATGTATTATAGATCAGATTTATTTATCTTAGTGCTATCAAAAACTGGATAGAATAAAGCGGTTGACACCAATGTTAAGCTTTTTTCCTCCCAATCATTTATTACAAAAAAAAAAATAGTGCAAGCCAAAATGGATTTTTTTACCTCCTGCTCTATAAATCTTAGTTGTGTTTCTCTTATTCTCTAGAAGAATAGGCCCCATTGCAAGGAGTCTTCTATCAAGATTAATACTTCTCTCCATCTGAGGATGAGCACAAGACCCAAATGCTGACAGAACTCTCTGCAAAGTCCCACAAATAACTTTCCTGTTCTGCCAATAGATGAATTTCCAGCCACACCTTGCAAATAACATGTTATAACATGTTCACACAACTTTTTTAAAGGGTCAACGACTGGTCAATTGTCAGTAACATGAAGAGGATACCTAAGGTTTAGGTATTTTGACAAATCCTTCAGGAAGGCTTTAAAGATCAGATTTTCAAAGACTGGTAAGGATAGTTACACTCACCTGGTTTGTGTGTACACAGTTCTGTGTGAAAATTGGATATTTATAGGCATGTGTAGCCAGTTAGACACAACTACCTGAAGAATAATATGGCAGGCAAAATTTAGGGCATGTGTGCTCCTTATGAAATCTGTCTCTTTTGAAAGCCATCTGGTTGCATCAGAAGAATTTTCTCTCTCTTTCTGAGTTATATGGGAGAAACATCAGGATCAGAGCACTGCCAACTCACTTACTCCTTTCCGGGTCCATGTTGTTGCCACTTCTCTCTTTCCTTTTGCTTGTGCTGTCGCTATTTCTCTCTGCCTGGTCTTTCTTGCTTATAGTCTCCAAGTCAGTTGGCTTCCAAGTGCTGTTTTTCATTTTCCTCATTAATCTTCAGCTTCTTCAATACCACCTGCTACTGAAACAGTGAACTCTGTCTGGGTGGAGCATTGTAGCTGCTTCTGTCATTCTTTTCCCCGCTCTCCTCTAGTAGGTCATCCCTGAGATCTCACTCTTGCTGGTCCATTCTGGTCTCTGTGTTCCAGATCTGGTATCCCTAGTGTTGATCTAGGTGCTTCTCTTGAGCCCCATCCTGGTTCTGGAACACACTTCTTTTCTGATCCTCAGAGAATAGCAGTTCACCAGCTGGGCCGTTGTCAGCTCTTGAGAGTTTATTTGTCTATCTCCGCATAACCTCATGAGCTGACTTTTCTTGAGTTGCTCATAACTCACCTTACCTGTATATTTCCCCAAAAAGACTAGAGGGCACTTTTTTTTCTCTTTGCTTTTTCCTACTACCATGCTTGCTTTTAGCGCTGTTGGAACTTACTGGAAATTCCCCATTGTCACTACCCCATCATGCTTCCATCATATATGTCATAGTTACTGAGCTAACTACACCACGGATCCTGCCTTGTCTCTTTGAATGCACCCAGCTCGGGCCTCCAGGCATGGTCTGAGAGTGGGAGAATCTTGTGATTGCACCTCAAGAGGGATGACTGTTTTAGGCCTGAGATATGAAAGGGGATGCACTCAAAGAGACCAGGAGGAGTCAGAGGTGCAGTTATCCTAGTAACTCTACCACATACGATATAATATAACTGTGGATGTTCTCAGTATCCATGTGAATTTCCAGCTGTTCTTGATGCAAAGTAATTTTCCCTGCGAGGTTTCCAGAAGAAACGGGCATGTTCTAGAGGCCACAGAAAAATATGGACAGTTTCTGAGTAGCTCTGCATTGTGTCACAAATATTTTGCATGCTTCTAATAAGGATATCAGTGTGTACGTCCTTATGCTGGTTCAAAGTCCAAGCCTTCAGCCAAACCCTGCACGCCTTACTCATGTTGCAGAAGTGAGTGGGACTGTTAATCTCTTAGTGAAATAATGAATACCACTCTTAATTAAATAAATCCTTGTACAGAGTTAACTAACGTGGTCTGACCAACCTCTTCACAATGATTATTTGGTGGGAGGGACAGATTCTGCTCACGTTCACAGGTGTAAAAACAGATCAATTCTAATCTAGTGTAACTGAGCTCACAACTTGCCCCCCAACCCATCTTGGTAGCCTCAAATGTTTCTATGCAGTGCTATATCCACATCAATCGAAAGCCACATTAGAAGCAATGAAATTACATGACACATCCATCTGCCATTTCTAGTGCATGCACTATAATCTACGGCGCTTCATAACCAGAAGGAATTAATATTCTTCATAACAAGAATATGATTTGGCACTTCTCTGGCAGTGAGAGATGGGGGGTTTAATGCTCATTTCAGATGGAGGTCTAGAGGGTTGAAGGTGAAAGGGGCCCTCCATCAAATCCTGCCATTCTTTGGAAGCTTTGGGGGCAATATTTCATACACTTTCCTCTTTATGTACTTTAATAAATCATATGGGAGCATCAACTCTGAGTAAAGAATAGCAGCAAAGGGGAAAAATTACCCAGATAGTGATCTGTCTTACTCCAAGCACGGAAGGTCCTTGTGTCTGTGAGGCCACAGTATTCTTCCTAAAGCTATTTTCCCTTCTCTTAAGGTTTACCCTTGATGACTCCCCCTGAAAAAAACTTATGACTGTTGTTGTAGGAAACAAACATTATTGGAAGTCCAGGATGTTTATCGTACTCTCAATAGTTTAAAAATAACTTTCCCAGTCACAATTAAATTACAAGGGCTCTTCCTAACTGTGATAATTTTAGAGTCACAGAATAAAATTCTGGCACATTTGAAAGGATATTGTCCAACTTATGATGTCGTAAACAAAAAATTACCCCACCTACATCACTAATACCCTCGATTATTTAAAATTAAAGAAATTTGAAAATCCAGTTTACTTGATCCTCTGCATTCTTTATTTGCTCTCAGATTGGACAACAAAAATCAGTGAAGTCAGTTTCATTCTTGCTTGCTGTCAATATCTCATTCGGGTTCTTTTTGCTGGCTGTTTGGGTTTCAGACTTTGCGAGGGGATGGTTATTTGTTTGAAAACAGTTGTCTTTATTAGGATCTTTAAAAATGTGGAAACCTTCCTGTTGGTCTTAGGTCGTTTCCTTTTTAAAATATACATGTGCCAAATTTGTCAGAATCGATCTAAGCCAACTTTCCCAGGAAGACACTCTGCCACAAATCACACTTGCTGTTTATTTGCACAGGCTTCTCAATTCGATTCACAACCAACGTGTATTAGAAGAAGGACTATACTGCATCCAGCTTGTCACATCATTCCCCCCACCCCAGGCATCTGTGCCGCTTTCAGTGTAGGGTTTAAAATAGAACAGTGTGAAATGTTCATAAACAGTGTGAAACAGGGGTAAAGGTTTCTGTTCTGTTTTCTCATTCACCTGAAATAAAACATATATTATCATCTCAGACTCCTTGCATTCCCAGACTGAGAAAAAACAACAAAGCAAGAACAGGACAAACAAAGAGACAGCCTCTGGAAAGGTAACTTGCCCTGTAACATTGTACATCAGAACTGGAGTATGAAATGGAAGCTGTCCCTGAAGCAGGCATGGAGACTCCTCCTCATCTGAAAGTGTCATACGTCGGTAAGAGAATGACAACATTTCCTCTTTTTCATAACGACATACAATACACATTCAGTTTCTTTGCAAGCCTGTTACCCAAACCCCAGGCCAGTTTTGCCAAAATATTCATTCGAGTTGATAAAACTGGTCCAGATTTCAAGGGATGCAAAATGGGACAGTTTGATTGGCTTCACTCTGAGTTTTGTGGGTTATTCAACTCTGGAAACTCCAAGAGCAACTCATTGGTTGCGAAAAGTGTTTTGGGCTTCAGGTGAAACATTCTGCATGATTTCCTGGGCAACCAAAGCACCATGTTTTACATAGTCCTAGTGAAATTCTGTGCGTTACACATGCAGGTACAGGGCGTTGTGGTGTCGGGGAAAGGTGGCTTTCATCCTTCTGCTTTCTGGGCTGAACAGAGGCCAAACAAGACCCCAAAGAGCTTGAAGTTAGAGACAGCTCCACAGGAGTTGCCCAGAGTGGCCACAGCAGTATGTGCTATGACCTCACCCTCTACTGCCTTACCCTGGAATGCCCCCAACACCAGGCCTTGTAAGGAGGCCAGCCCTGAGCTCCCTATGGAGGGCCAGTGTGGTATTTGTGCTGGGAGACTTCTTCCCAGCCAGCTAAAAGGCTTTTACAGTCCCTGCACTATTATTTATTCTTATCCATTTGCATTACCCTAGCACCTAGGTGCCCCATCATGTACCAGACCCACATTGTGCTAGGCGCTGTACAAACACCAAACAAAAAGATAGTCCCTGCCCCCAAAAGCTTACAACTGACATATAAGACAAGAGACATCTGGATACAGATGCACAGATGGGGGAGTACAAGGAAACATTGAGACAGTGTTGGTCAGGATGATTGGCAGAGGTCTCAATATGCCGGCAGCCTAACTGTTGTCCATTTTTTTTAAGGCCTCATGTCAAAGGAGGGTTTGAAGGAGGGTTTGGAAGGCGGATAAGGAGTTAGTTTTGCAGATGTTTTCAGGGAGCTTCTTCCCAGGCATGAGGGGCTTGTTTGAAAATTTAGCAAGTGGGTGATGGAGACTGGCATCCTGGTCTGATAGGCAGCAGGAGTTTTGATACTGAATGAGAGATAAGGTAAATGGGTGTCAGATGTGGAGGGCAGTGACACAGATGGGAAAGACCCTCCCAGTATTCTCAGTACCTTTGCATTCTTGTCAGAAGCAGTCACATCATCAGCCATCATGTTCTTTAGCCCCTGGTAGGCTAATAGGTAAGGGTGCACATGTTGGGAATCCTGGTGACAAACTGCTGACAAGGGTCCAGGAACTTATGCTTTACACTTGGTTTGCTAAGAAATACATCACCTCAATTACTTCAAAAACCAAAAGTGCCCCCCAAAACCTGAAATTCCAACCCTCTATCCCCAGTCTACACCCATTTGTGCCCATTACCAAATTTTCACAAGCACATTTCCTGGTTAGCTTTCTTGAGATGAGGCTCAGACCTGGAAGGATTCCCAGAATGTCTCATTTAGACGCAACTGGAGTTATAATTTCACACTCTGCCTTCAGCTGAATTGGGTGCCACATCCCTTGGAAAACATTCCAGTGTGCATAGGAGAGTAAATAAAGCACCTAACAGTTGGTGTCCAATGGGTTATCAGCTGTTCGTTAAAGATCAGGGTGTTGTGACAGTACTGGATTGATAGGCAGTTAGAGACTCTCTGAAAGGCATTACTTAACCCTTCAGAGCACGATACTCAGACACAGATATTTATGCAAAGCAGTTGCGCATTCATATGCTCAGCAATCATCTATCCATGGCAAAAGGTGTCTGACCTCCCACATCTCAGCTATTTGATCCAACCTCAATCCCCACAATACTCCTGACCCCTTTCCAGCTCCCCACCCAGAGGTGCCAATCTGGGTCACTCTATCTTCTTGATGGCTCTGTCCCTAAACCCTCCAGATGTGCCCTCTTGGCTGACCTATCCCTATTCTGATGTATTCAAGAGGTGGCTGGGTTAGGAAACCTGGAATGGGAAAGCAGGTCACAAAAGGGGAGCAGAGGCCAAAGACTATGGTGTGTTTCCAGGACTTGCTCCAGATAAAACCCAACCTCTTTTGTCTCCCGCCTGCTAGAAACCCCTCTCATATCACTGACCCCTCCCCCACCACGGGGAATTAGTAGTCTAAGGGTTAAAAGGAAAGTACCGGTACGTGTTTTCTTAACTCTAAGCCTCCTTTCGCAATTTCCTTCTTGAGTTACTTCATCAGATTAGGTGCTTTGCTACATATAAATATTGGCTGCGCTGAGAACATGAACCTTTACACTCTGAAGTGAGGTGAGCGTATTTCAAAAACGTGCTAGGGAAAGGAAGTTGTGGCTTATCACCAGATATGACAAACCAGTGACACTCCCACTCTCTCCTTCCCTCATGCCTAGAGATTTAGGAGAATTAGTGCCTTCAGAAGCCATCTGCAGTGCTCAGGCTAGACGGGGCTAAACTGGACTATCCATGGGATCAGCAGAGAATTCTTGAGAGCAATAACTCCTGCTTTCCTTAGGGTCCAAAGAAGCTGGCAAGTAAGAGACTTCACTTTTAACCAGCTGGTCACATGTGCAGGAGTAAAATGATGCAATAACATGCCACAGAAACATATTCCAAGAGCATCAGAAGTAAATTTACATAAATACTGTGATTGTTTGCTAACCCATGAGAGAATATTGTCTATAAGGGTGGTGCGATGGCAGGGGGAGGCAGCAATGGAAGACAGAGTAGAAATGCTGACAGCCCGCACTTTAAATCATTTTCCAGGCAGAATAGTGTGTTTCTGGTGGTTGGGCTAAATAGTGCTCTGAGAATCCAGATGCTCAGGGGTCTAGATTCCTGCAGATGCTCAGGGGTCTAGATGGAATGATCATAGGATGGTATCAGTGATGACGTCTTAGAGAGGTTAGATGTGATTGCTGCAGGAATCTGACCAACTGGATCAGAGCTTTCCCCCTCTTTATGTCATCAAGGGAACAAACAAAAGATAGCAGACCCTACCCGACAGTGTATTGTAACTTCTTCTCTTCATGTCCTAAATGGCTGTACAGTGAGTTGGGAATCAATAGCTGCTGTGATCCACCCTGGAGGAGACTGAAGGAAAGAAAATATTCCTGCATATAAGTAGTTGGTAAAGCACTTTGGGCCAGATTTTAAAAGGTATTTGGGTACCTAAAGATTCATTGGGGAGTTAAGTGTCTTGGCACTTTTGAAAACACCACGATGCACCTATCTGCGTATTTAGGTGCCTATTTAAATCTAGCTCTTTGTTGCTCCATCTCAAAGGCACTAACTACATCAAGTACATGAATTAATTATTATTTAGGAATAAGAACAGCAAAAACACTTACATATTATGCTCTCTTGTACCTAATTCCATGGAGCATTTTGTTATACAGTTTATAGGGATGCTATTTATGAAATGGTAGAAAGCCTTTTAAAACACTCATGTTCAACCTTTTTCTTCTCCGCCCCCCCAACTTTTTCTTCCCTTTTGTCTCTTTTAAAAATTCACTTCACCTATCCAATATAATATGTTCATGCTCATGAAAACTGTTTTTGTGGCCTCTTCATTACAGCCCTTTCACAGCCGCCCTTCTGCAAAGGAACACATCATTTCACTTCCAGGTTTCATACAGATCTTCTGGGATGACAACTGCATGCACATGGCTCTAATATCAGACAATTGCTGAGGCCAGATATGAAAAACCTCAGCCACCCCAGCCGGTTGTTACCTGGCAACATAATTCTCAACTTTAGTGATGTTTATTTTTCTTGTCCTTGGGATAATCCATTTCGATCAAAGGCTTTAATGCCAATCTGTCTGGTTTATCAGAAGGAATGCAAAATATCTTTTATATAATTCTTAAGCCCTTGAGGCAAAGGCTAGGTATTTTTTAAGGTTGTGATTAAAGAAATCTGCAGTCTGGTGTTTTGGTGGCAGTGTAGCTGTGGGGATCCTAGACAGAGAATTTAGGCACCCACAGGATGTATTTTACATTATGTTTCATAAGGCTAAATGTTACCTCTCATCCTTGTATGTGAAACATTCAGCCAATGTTGTATCATTACAAGAAGGCAGGCCTGAGGAATGAAGTTTGGATCCAGAATCGGATCATATTTGAATATTCCCAAAGTTTAGGGAAAGTAGGGGTGGGCATGAATATGTTCAGATTTGATGTCCCCATTGGAACCAGTACAGAAACTTACGCCATCTGGATCGGATTGTCTGGTTCTGCCTCATCTCTCGTCTTTATTGTCTGTGCAATAGCATCTAGAATGTTTCAGATGCAGTACTGGCAAAATACTGAACACAGAGGGTGCCAAGCATTTCATTCAGCTAAGGTCTATAATGACTTTTTTTTTTTAACAGAGCTTTAAGTACCTCCTTTGATTTTTCTTTTAAATGGAATGGGCTCCAACTCCTTGCAGCTGAATAGGTAGGAGGGGTGGAGATGTAGATCTAAGCCACCTATCTCCATCTCCATTCTTGGGCTGGCCAGCCGCTGGCTGGCAAACAGCTTCCCAGGCAACTTAGAGCAGCCTCAGGGACTGCTCTAAATCACACTGCCTGCAGATCTGGCAGAGTGCTGCGTACTCCACCTCTTTCTTCTGAGGAGATGGAGAACAGAGAAGGGGTGTTGTAGAGCTGGGTGTGCCGGCATTGCACCAACTGAGGATTCCTATTTGCTGGGGGGATCCTCAGCTGTCCCACTAGGGCAGCCAGGAAAGGGGCTGAGGATGAAGCCCAGTGGTTTTATCAGGAAAACAGAGGCATAAACCAGTTAGGAAATAAATGTTATATGGGTTACAGTTAAGGGCACAGAGAGCGGGGGCGGGGAATGTTGCAAAACACAAGTTAAAATAATTGGCCCTAAATCTTAGGTTTTGAGACGTAAGCTGCAGGAGTAAGTAAGGAGTCATTTCCCTGAATGTACAACATTACACCATCAGCTAGGTATATTAGAATGGGGGTCCACTTTCCTCTGAAGCAGCAGGAATCGGTCACTGCTTGAGGCAGGACGTGAGCCATGATGGCTCAGTGGACTGACCTAGTATGGCAAATCTCTCTCTGTAAAAATAACTGGTTATTCTTACTATTTCCTTATATTGAAACAGAATTTCCTGCCCCCCCGTCTCCCCACTCAGATTTTTCTGAGGCTTGTGTAGGGGACAGACCTGTTTTGAAGAGTGTTGAACTCTGGCATAAAGCACCCTGTGCGGTGAAATAATTGCATTAAACAGCAATTAGTGGAGACTGAGTTGGAAGTCTGGGTCCAGCATTAAAAGCCTTTGATCACAGCCAAGG
The DNA here is from genome assembly GCF_965140285.1 of Lepidochelys kempii. Taxonomy (NCBI): domain Eukaryota; kingdom Metazoa; phylum Chordata; order Testudines; family Cheloniidae; genus Lepidochelys; species Lepidochelys kempii. Next base: position 73,803,537 of record NC_136389.1, read on the forward strand.
CAGATGTGTTTGACGTAAATTACCAAGTGATGCCTGTTTCTTATCTTGGTTTTTCTGCTTGTGTCACATAAACATTTAGCAAATGCACTGTGTTAATTAGCTTTATTTTATTTCTATGTCAAATAGTCAAAGGGTATCCATTTTATTGCTACTCCTATAGAATTAGATATACAGGGTCAGATTCCCTCCTTTGCCAACAGATACCCAGCTCAGTAGAGTGGGGGTGGGGGACTCATGGGGATGGTATGAGGGGACGGCCTAGAATGGCATGTGGCCCATTGGCAACTGCCAGTAGCAAAAATCCCCAACTGCTGGAGACGGGACACTAGATGGGGAAGGATCTGAGTTACTACAGAGAATTTTTTCCCAGGTATCTGCCTGGTGGGTCTTGCCCACATGCTTAGGGTCTAACTGATTGCCATATTTGGGGTCAGGAAGGAATTTTCCCCTGTGTTAGACTGGCAGAGACCCTGGGGATTTTTCACCTTCCTCTGCAGCATGGGTCATGGGTCACTTCACGTTTAAACTAGTGTAAATGGAGGATTCTTTGTAACTTGAGGTCTTTAAACCATGATTTGAGGACTTCAGTACCGTAGCCAAAGGTTAGGGGCCTATTTCAGGAGTTGGTGGGTGAGGTTCTGTGGCCTGCAATGTGCAGGAGTTCAGCACTAGATAGGATGACCAGATGTCCCGATTTTATAGGGACTGTCCCAATATTCGTGTCTTTGTCTTATATAGGAACCTATTACCCCCCACCCTCTGTTCTGATTTATCACACTTGCTATCTGTTTACTTAAAATCAGATGAGTTGGTTATAGCTCCTTGAGTCCATGGACTAATCAGTGCTGACCCCATTAATGCCATGAGTTAGAGCAGCCTTGGGGGCTTCTGTACCACCTCTGCAGGAGCCATGAGGATAGGGGGCATTGGCAAGCTGGAGAATGGAGGAGCCAATGCAGATCTATATACTAGCTATTTAGTGACCTGCGAAGGCCTGTAGGCCATAAGAGTCCTGCACAGGGACTGGCCTGGCTCTGAACAGGGGAGGCATTTAGGTGCCTAGTTCTCTAGGAGTTAGGTGCCTAAGTACCTTGGAGTGTCTGGGCCAACTGCCTTCCCTCTGTCTCTGTTCCACAGTAAGGCTGACGCTCCTATGGAGGTGTACAAAGAATTATCAGTGCCTCGTTTTCTATTTGGCATTCTTCATTTTTATAATCCTTTTCTTCCTCACCTCTCAAACAACCCTTCTGTAGCAGGCCGGTCACAAGAACACTGCATGGAGGAAAGAGACCATATTACATAAATACTGCTGTACAAATAAGTCTTCTTTGAAAGTCCTTTTTAAAGGCGTGCTAACATTAGTTCATAATTTTCAGCTCTTCTTTAGTCATTTCCTATTGTCATATGGTTTTAAAAAAATCCATGAGATTAAAGAGGCAGATTCCATCAGGGTCCTTGTAGTGCTCAGTGGAGTTTGTAGCCCACTAAGTATACAGAAACTTAGTGGGAATGTTGGTCTCGTATCTGTCATCTCAACCTGCTGAGCTCTGAATGTGCAACCCAGGCTTTTGAGTCATCCAGTGAGGAGGCACACAACAAAACACAGATGAGGAGGAAGCTTGTGGATGTATAGCTTTCATTTCTTTGTGAGATCTAAACTCTGGGTTGAAGATGCAGCATTTCCAGAATTTAATTCATAGGAATGGACACTGAGAGAAGGGTGAAATCTGGATCTAAAACATGTAGGCTTCTTCTTAATCAGTAGGCAAACTTTCCAAATAATGCAGATATGTAGTGCGAAGAAATGCAAATTTTGTAGGGTAATTTGTTTGCAGTCAGTGGTCACTCTGTGAACAGACAGATTATCATTACTAATGATCATTATTCCCGTAATAAACATAGATAGTTCTTGGTGACATTTTCTTGGGGTGGGAGGAGGGGCTACAATTATAGATGGGTTTCAGAGTAGCAGCCGTGTTAGTCTGTATTCGCAAAAAGAAAAGGAGTACTTGTGGCACCTTAGAGACTAACCAATTTATTTGAACATGAGCTGTAGCTCACGAAAGCTTATGCTCAAATAAATTGGTTAATCATAGATGATTTTACCCATATATCTTCATGAAGTAACTTAGACCTAGTAGCTGTTTCTTATGGGACATTTTGAATCAAACAAAGAGAATTTGATATTGCATGTCTGGCAATCACTTAATGCATACGGATCTGCGTAGCTTATACTGGGGGAGGGGAGAAATAGTGGTACTATTCCAAATTCTGTTTCTAAGCCAAGCTCTGCCCTAAATGAGATGTGTTGCTCAGAGGCCTGTCCTCTTAAATTGTCCAAGGTAACGAATGTCCAACACTGCCTGTTACATAAAATTGTTTATAAAAATCAGCATAAAATGGAGACAAACAGAGTGGTACAAACTGACTTGTGTAGGTTAAAAGAACTGGGTTCAGGGGTTTTCAGGGCACCTGGTAGAGTCACAGGTTGGCATGACAATTAGGTGACAGGTTTCTAGAAATGGGAGGAAATGTTTATAGTTGAAATCACCAAAATGTGTTTGGATCAGTAAATGTTAATGGGATGAGGTTGCCACCCCTTATTGGACATTGTTTATTTGGGGGCCACTAAATAAGAGGGAAGAGTGGACTGGAAAGACTGAGCTTCACCATTTTGACTCTCTCCTTCATCATCTCCTGGGACTCTGGTATCCACCATGACCCCAATAGGCCTCTGTCTTCCTGATCCTGAATGGCATCCTGTCCAGGCCAGGCCACAGAAAGAGGGGACAATTTGACATTGCCACTTCCACCAGCTTTGGCTAAATCCTGAACGGCAGCTGAGATGTGAGATTTGGGTTCCTATTGACACCCACCCTCATATGTCATTTTTCCTCCCTATCTTATTTTCCCTCTTTCCTATTGCTCTCCTTTGTCTTTCTGTCTAACCAGAGTCTGGTTTAGCCAGACAAGACAACTCATCTTTTTCAACACTGTGGTGACCCTGTGAGCAGAAAAGCTGCTAAAAGCAATGTCTTAAACTGCCTGACGTTGATAAAAGTTGCCAGATCTTGCGTGGCACCTGCCGTGCTCCTGTTTCTCCAGCAGCCAGGCTACAAGTGAAAGCCAGCGTCAGAGACAGAAGCTACATTTTTCTCTCTTTGCCATTCTCTCCTCTCCCTTTTGCATAAATTTTTCTTCGTTTGACTTAAAGAAAACAGGATCAGACTTCATCAACAGCTCCTGACCATCTCAACTAACTTTTTCTCTTTCCCCATGAAAAGGGCAGTTAATGCAATCTTTAATACCATCTAAAACACTGCCAAACACTAGGGGTTTCTGTCTGAGAGCTCTCTATAGGTAAAGCAAAAGGGAAGAAGGGCTATTGTTAAAATGGAAGCCCTCTTTAATACTTTACATTTTAAATGCTTTAATCATTTTTCCTTTTTCTGTATCTTTAATAAAAGTTTTAAAAGATCATTAATGGTGGCTGTTACAGTGGGAATTGCCACCAACGATTTGACATAAAACCCTGGACGACGCTTAACTGTTTAATGTTGTAACAGTGAACACGGGTTTCATTAACATCTTATCCCTTAAAAAGAAAAGGAGCACTTGTGGCACCTTAGAGACTAACAAATTTATTTGAGCATAAGCTTTTGTGAGCTACAGCTCACTTCATCAGATGCATTCAGTGGAAAATACAGTGGGGAGATTTCTATACATAGAGAACATGAAACAATGGGTGTTACCATACACACTGTAATGAGAGTGATCACTTAAGGTGAGCTTTTACCTTAAGTGATCACTGTCCTTACCGTGTTTATGGTAACACCCATTGTTTCATGTTCTCTATGTATAGAAATCTCCCCACTGTATTGTGATCACTCTCGTTACAGTGTGTATGGTAACACCCATTGTTTCATGTTCTCTATATATATAAATCTCCCCACTGTATTTTCCACTGAATGCATCCGATGAAGTGAGCTGTAGCTTATGCTCAAATAAATTTGTTAGTCTCTAAGGTGCCACAAGTCCTCCTTTTCTTTTTGCGAATACAGACTAACACGGCTGCTACTCTGAAATCTTATTCCTTGTTCGGCCAGGACACCCCCTATTGAACACAACAGATGTCACTCAAAATGTGTAGTGTAGGTATTTATAATACATGCTCTTCTGGGCTCCGCTCCTCCTCACCAGGTTTGAATACACTCATGGGGTCTCCTGAGCTTCATGTTGGCAGTTTCCTCTCTGTTGGGCTTCAGATACCCCCCTGGGCTCTGATAGGTTCCTTGGTCTTGCTTTCTTGTTGATTTGGATGGAGGGGGAATGGTAGTATCTCACAAGGCCTGTAACTCACGTCACTGAAAGGTAATGTCACTCCAGCAGGCCAAGCAGACCTGCACAATAATGCCCTCCCTCTCCCTTCTCATATGTTTGATCAGTTATGAAACAGTTAAGAACCTTGACATTTCAACAGGTTTCAGAGTAGCAGCCGTGTTAGTCTGTATCCGCAAAAATGTATCCTTGACATTTAGAGTATCTTGCTTAAGCATCTGGGTTAACACCTTGCTGACATGAATCATAGAATATCAGGGTTGGAAGGGACCTCAGGAGATCATCTAGTCCACCCCGCTGCTCAAAGCAGGACCAATCCCCAATTTTTACCCCACATCCCTAAATGGCCCCTCTCAAGGATTGAACACACAACCCTGGGTTTAGCAGGCCAATGCTCAAACCACTGAGCTATCCCTCCCCCTGAAATGGATATGGACAAGGGGCAGTTCACACCTCCCACCATGGCTGTGTTCTCTCCAAACTCAGGCAGACATCTCCGCATCAGTTACACTTGGCTCACATTTTGAAGGTTTTCTTAGCCCCCATAAAAAGGTGAGACTTCACTGAGCCTTGAGGTCAATGGAGTTAAGCAAGTGTATAGCCACTGTAAGTAAGAGGAGATTCAGGCCCTTAGTTTTTCAAAATGAAAGCATAAATTTGGGAGCACAAGATGGCATCTTGGGAGAGATGTCGGCAGGTCAAATAAATACCCCTATAAAGCTCCCAAATCTGGGCATACTACAAACCTATCTTATGGATAGTATAGTTTATCTACCTTACATTTAGCTAACTATGCCCAGAAAGTGAGTTAAAATAGATGATAAATATTGTTTCCAGCAATTTACAATAAAAGCTTCAGTGACTGTAAAAAGAACATGGGTGATTCATTTGAATCTCAGTAAATATCTATTTTCATCACAGGATAAGATCAGGACAAGTTCTCAATATTTCCTGTTTCTTGCTTATTCTTATAAATAAATGGCCTAGAAACTAGGGTTCAGAAAACCACAAATAGAGCAAATACAGGAAAGGTTCTTTGGAAACTAGATTCTGGTGATAGATGAGTCACTAGAGCCACAGAACTTGTCTGGAACTGAAGAGCAGACATCACTTTCCTCCCCAAATGCCTCTTTGTATTGGGAAAGCTTCAGCAAATGATGCAGGAGGGGACAAAGAACATTGCTGTGGAAGAGAGGCTTTCATTCCAGCTCCATGTCAGCTGGTGTGTGATAATCCTTTATTTGTCATCCAGGTATTCTGTTATCATTTTATCATATTTCCAATGAGGCACGTAATGCACCTTCACTACTGTTCTTATAGCAAACATACACACTCCGCATTTGTAGAGGACAAATAATTAATTATAAAATGGCACACACCTATGAACTGTGCTGACGGTATAATATACAATGGCTAGGGATAACTTTGAGAATTAGTCACACAGAAGCAGCTGCCAACACTAGAACAAAATAATGCTGTGCAATCTCCAGTAATATTCACTGTCTTTAGAAATTGCACATGTCTTATTCTCGTCATTGTTTATCTCTATTGAAAATACACTACAATGAGTGTTTTAGCCTCAATCTAGGTCTCCTTGTACATATAGCCCCTGGTTTACCTGCTTGCTCTACTTGTGTCTATAGTAATTTCCAATACCTGTTTCTTTTTGTTCCCATTTTTTACCACAAGGCAAAACCCTCTTTGCTTTAGTGGCCAGTTTGCACAAGTGCTTTATTTCTTGTTTTATAACTTTCTCTTGTCACATCTCTGGAATCCTGTTGGGTCCTGTCATGGTAATTTTATAGGTTTCAGAGTAACAGCCGTGTTAGTCTGTATTCGCAAAAAGAAAAGGAGGACTAGTGGCACCTTAGAGACTAACCAATTTATTTGAGCATAAGCTGTAGCTCACGAAAGCTTATGCTCAAATAAATTGGTTAGTCTCTACGGTGCCACTAGTCCTCCTTTTCTTTTTGGTAATTTGATAGTTCAACTAGTTTGCTGGTTAACAGAAAGATCACCTCTCCATACTACATTAGCGGCCTTGCAACACATTTTCAGTTTGGCTGTCTTGGCTGTAATGTAATACAATGCAAATGTATACACAACAATTAGAATTAGACGCGGCAGAACTCAATTTTTTTTTTTATAATTCAGATGGATAATGTCGATATTAATTCTTAAGCATTTTTTTATTATTTTTATCAATCTGATTTTTCACAGCTGTGGGAAATTATGGAGGGGTATCAGACAATTATTCAGTGACAGTAGATGTTGAGATTCAAAGTTAAAGCTTTATAAACTATTAAAAACTCAAATTGTTAACATCTTATGTTAAAATGTACAAAATAAATATAAAATCAACAAACCTTACCCATTTTTACTATTCCTTCACTAGTCCATTTGTAACAAGTCTAATCCAAAAGTCTAAAGTGCTGTGATTTTGATTGTAATAAGTTCTCAAACAGCATTTTTCTCACTTTGTCTATCTGTAAATTTTGATATCAATGAAAATACTTTTTCATCAGTTTTTGTGTGGGTACAGTGAAATTGATGTTTCCCACATTTACCAATAAAAATCTAACACTTTGAAGCCTAGATATAATATATTTGGGGCATGTTCAGACTCAACAGAACAGGCTTTTCAAGGGCACATGGCTTTTGTTCTAGAAGCTATTTGGATACCTGAAACAAATATGGGGTTTTTGTTTTTGTTTTAATTTTGATAAGCTAGAAAGAGAATGATGAAAAATATCATGCCTATAGTGAAAATAGCAAAAAATTGTTTCTTCATTTTTGGCAGGGATATACAGTTAATTTTTGGTTCTCAGGTAACTTCCACTGGAGCCATTCCCTTCCGCTTGCACAAGCTAAGCAAGGTTGGCCTGGTTAGCATGTGATTGGCAGACTCCTGTGAAGTGGCATGAAACTCTGCCCTTTGAGCCAGTAATGACTTGAATTAATACCACAGCTCAGAGACATAGACCTTGAACTTGCATTCTTCTTAGCATATGTGCAATGCGCCTCATGTGGCATGTAATCAGGATTCACCACCGAATTTGGTCTGCTGGTTGGATCATTAACTTCCCTGGCCTAGGCTGGGTACTGACAGGGAGTGCATCATGAACACTGATCCATGCCTCCCAAACATGCACTGAGGCCCTGATACTTTAGTGGGGCTATGCCTGGTGGGTAGGTCTGCCTAAGCAACTGTACCTTGCATGATCAGGGCCCAAGTTAAGTTTGGCCTTGATCAAACATGCTTAGACATGTGATGAGTAACCGTATTCATGTGAGTAATCTCATTGCCCCTGATCCTGCAGTTGGATTCACATGGATTCACATGGATTCACCAAGGGTCTGCCTGTCCAGATCTGACTGTAAGCTGGGTCACAGAGTTCAGTGGCACGACTCCCATCTCTGTTTACAGGATTGGGGCCTGGGGCACTGTTTTTACAAGAGGGTTTTTTGCACTGATGTAGCTATCTAGCAAAACCATCACAGTAGATTCACTACACAAGCCCTGCTTGGCACTGGTGTAGTGCAGTGGTTCCCAAACTAGGGGCACCACTTGTTCAGGGAAGGCCCCTGGCAGGCCGGGCTGGTTTGTTTACCTGCTGCGTCCGCAGGTTCGGCCGACTGGGGCTCCCACTGGCTGCGGTTCGCCTCTCCAGGCCAATGGGGGCTGCAGGAAAGGCGGCCAGCACATCCCTCAGCCTGCACTGCTTCCCGCAGCCCCCATTGGTTGAGAACAGCGAACCGTGGCCAGTGGGAGCCACGATTGTCCGAACCTGCAGACGCGGCAGGTAAACAAACCAGCCCAGACAGCCAGGGGCTTTCCCTAAACAAGCGGCGCTCCTAGTTTTGGAACCACTGGTGTAGTGTGTTTACATTAGTCACTTGCACCAAGTTACGCCAGTGCAAATTTCCCTACTTTAGACAAGCCCTTAAGTAGCATCTGTATTTCCACTGAGGATACAGTGTCTGATTCCCCCTTGCCCTGCACCTTTCATAGTGACTTACACTAGAGCAAAGCATTTGTTAAATGTTTTCAGATTAGAATGATAGTACATTACACCCATTTTGCCGTGATGAAAATCTACCCAAGGGATAGGGCAAGCGAGAAAGAGGCCTAGTTTACCTTTAAACATTAGATCGACCTAGCTATATTGCTCAGGAGGACTGTGAAAAATTTTGAAGTCGTAATGTTGACCTAACCCTTGTTGTAGGCATGGCTAGGTCTACTGAAGAATCCTTTAGTCCACCTAGCTCAGAGGTGGGCAAACTAGTGCCCGTGGGCCACATTCCCTCCAGCCCCTGAGCTTCTCGCCCAGGAGGCTAGCCCCCAGCCCCTCCCCTGCCGTTCCTCCTCCCCTGCAGCCTCAGCTCACTGCGCTGGGCAGCGGGGCTGTGAGATCCTGGGGCAGCGCAGTTGCAGAGCCCGGCGTGACCCAGTGCTCTGTGCTGCGCGGTGTGTGGCTGGCTCCAGCCGGGTGGTGTGGCTGTAGAGCTGCCAGCCACTGGTGCTCCAGGCAGCGCAGGAAGGGAGCAGAGACCAGTGGGGGTTGGAGAGAGGACGGGGAGTTCGGGATGGTGGTCAGGGGGTGAGGGTGTGGATACGGGGCGGGGCGGTCAGAGGATGGGGAACAGGGGGGTTGAATGGGGGCAAGGGTCCTGGGGCGCAGTCAGGAAGGAGGTGGGGATTGGATGGGGCAGCAGGGGGGCAGTCAGGGGCAGAGGTTCCGGGGACGGTCAGGGGACAGGGAGAAGGGGTGGTTGGATGGGGCAGGAGTCCTGAGGGGGCAGTCAGGAATGAGAGAGGGGGTTGGATGGGGTGGCGGGGAGCAGTCAGGGGCAGGGGTTCCAGGGATGGTCATGGGGACAGGGAACAGGGTGGTTGGATGGGGCAGGAGTCCCGGGAGGGCCCTCAGGGGGCAAAAAGCGGGGGGGGGGGAGGTCAGATGGGGGCAGGGGCTGGGCCACACCTTGCTGTTTGGGGAGGCACAGCCTCCCCTAACTGGCCCTGCGTACAATTTTGGAAACTGATGTGGCCCTCGGGCCAAAAAGTTTGCCTGCCCTTGACCTAGCTACTGCCTCTCGGAGAAATGGGCTCATTACCTTGATGGAAAAACCCCTTCCATCGACTTAGGAAGTGTCTACACAATGGCACAACAGCAACAGCTATAGTTCTGTAGGGGCCATAGTGTAGATGCACCCTGAGGCCTGAAGAATAGGACAGAAATGCTATGCACGGTTGCACTTGTCTATTTTTACTACAACTATTAGAAGCAAGGGTGGCTTTTTTAAAAACCAAAACTTACTAACTTTGATATGTGTTGAGGTCACATTAGTGTTTGTTAATGTTTTTCGTTAGTGATCTTTATGTAAGCAGTGTCAGGATGAGCTCCACCCTGACATCTGGTGGTGAGGTGTGGCAAGTTGTGGAAAAGAACTTCAGGGGCTGATCTCATTTGCATAGGCACACCCACCCCGCCTAGAATGAGGCCATAGCTGCCCAAATGGTCACTTTGGCTGCTGTGGGATCCCCAGTGTCTCTGTTATTGGGGCAGGAAGAATAAATTGTTATTACCCTGATTATGGGAACTGTGCTTGGAACTGTACGTGGCCTTTTGTTATGATGGAGGGATTCACCATCAACTAAGTAGCACTCGCTAGGCAAGGGTCATGGGTTCCAAAACTGTGTGAATGGAGAGAGGCTGGGGCCAAGTATTAATAGTTGGTGGCATGGGCCCCTTGGTGAGGGTCTTACATGCTAATTGCACTTCCTCCTCTCTCCACTGTGGAATATCAGAGCTAATTTTGATGTCATTAGAAGTCTGGTTGAAGGCTGCTGAGCTCACTTTGGGCTGACAGTCTACCAGCACTGAGGCTCCCCTACTACAAGCTGACTTCACCTAAGAGCTGAAATCACTGAGTGTTGTGTTAAGTAGTGGGGGAGCCTGAAGATATATTGTGGAGCAGTTTGCAGGACGGCTGGAGCGCCTTGCGGACCGGCTGGTGAAGCAGTTTGACGCGGAGCAGTTTGTGGATGGCAGGAGCTGCTTGTGGGCCGTGGAGCTGAGCGAAGGAGTTCGTGGGGCGGCTGGCGGAGCGGAGCGCCGCTATGGGGCGGTCAGCTTCAGATCATGTAAGGTGCCTCTTACCCCCGTCCCATTTCCACCCAGGTTGGGAGGTAAAGCTCCGCAGATAAACTTTCGAACTCTGGGGCTGCCCTGACCAGGGACAGAGACTTTTGGGGCATTGGACTTTTGGGACTTTTGGGTGATTTGGGGTTGCTGGACTCAAGAACCAAAGGGAAAAGGGCATGCCCCAATTTGCTTGGGGTGGGTTTTTTTTGCTCATGGGTTGTGTTATGAATCCTGTTGGTGGTGTTTCCCCAACATAATGCCACATTGTTTCTCTCTGTTATTAAAAGGCTTTTGCTACACTCAGACTATGTGCTTGCCAGAGGGGAAGTATTGCCTCTTGGAGGCGCCCAGCGGGGGTGGTATATATTTGTCCCAGGTCACTGGGTGGGGGCTCGAGCCGGTTTGCATTGTGTTATTGGAATGGATCCCCTAGATATTGAACCCGGCCCTTGTTGCTGCCAACTCTGACGGGCAGAAGGGTTACATTTATAATGATATTCCTAAATTATTTTATTTTACCAGCATTAGTTGGAAGGAGATTTTTATCAGCAAATGTCCATAAAAGTAGATCTCACCCTAGGCACGCAAACAAAAAAAAATAAAAAAGTTATTTCCATCGATGATAACAGAAATGTACAGATTGTCCGCTAAAGGAGGAAAAATGCGGCTTGAGAATTTCTAAGAATTTGATTTAAGGATCTTTACTGTATATTTTGGCACGTGGCGATGACAAATTGTGCCTTAACAGTTATAAAGCGCCGTCTTCATGAATCGCAACGCCTGTCATTAACTAATTATTGTCTGACCGCCCCCACCCCGCCCCATTTCCTGCAACATTTTAAACGGAAAAAAAAAAAAGGAAAAAAAAGCAGTAAACAATGCTTAAACACAAACTTCGATGTGATCCTTTAGAAATGAGATAAAAATAAAGCTTGAATTCTGCCAAGCCGAATTATAACCCTCAGGGGCTGCTTGGCACCAACTCCCCCCCGCGGTCACTGACTGTCCACCACTGGTGGCTTCGGAATCGGCTTGATCCCCTTTATTTGGATCACCCTTTCCCGACCCGCCAGACGCCCCCGCCCGCCCCAAAGGTAAACCGGGAAGCGTCGAGCCCGGAGTGGGATTTCCCGGCCGGTGCCTGCCGGCTGCAGTGGGATTTCCCTGCTCGGCGGGACGCTCCGGCGGCGGCGCTTCCCCCTAACTCAGGGCTGAGGCTCCTGGAAGCCGCGGCGCTGGCGGGGCTCCTCCCCTGCGAGTGGCGGCGGCGGGGGCGAGGAAGCTGCAGCCGGAGCCGCCGGGGGAGCGGAGCCCGGGACACCCCGGCAGGTGAGAGCCGCTGCCTCGGGCGCGGGCAGGGACACGCGAGGGGGCCCCTGCCCCTGCCCCGTGAAGTTGAAGGCCAGACCCGGGGGCGGGGAAGAGGGACTCTGGGGTGCACTGACCGACGGGGAAACGAGGCGAGTGGAGGGGGCGGAGGGCTGGGCAGCTGGGTGCTGGGGTGGGGCGGACGGTGGGCTCTGGGTGCTGGGGGGGAGGGTAGGCAACTGGGGGAGGGTGGGCACTGGGCGCTGTGGGGGGGCAATGGGGGGAGGGTGGGCACTGGGTGCTGTGGGGGGGCAATGGGGGGAGGGTGGGCACTGGGTGCTGTGGGGGGGCAATGGGGGGAGGGTGGGCACTGGGTGCTGTGGGGGGCGGTGGGGCGGATGGTGAGCTCTGGGCGCTTTGAGGGGCACTGGGGGCTTTGAGGGGTGGTGGGGGAGGGTGGGCACTGGGGGCTTGGGGGAGGGTGGGGCGGACGGTGGGCACTGGGTGCTGTGGGCGGCGGTTGGGTGGACGGTGAGCTCTGGGCGCTTTGAGGGGAGGTGGGGTCAGGGTGGGCTCTGGGTGCATTGGGCAAGGTGGGGGTGGGCACTGGGTTTACGTGGGAGGAAGGTGGGGGAGAGGGCATTGGGGGGGAGATGAGGGAGTGGGCACTGTGTGCATTGGGGAAGGTGGGGAGTAATGGCATGGGGTGCACTGGAGGAAGGTGGAGGGATGTGCGTAGGGGTGGGTGTTGTGGGGCCAGGAGGTGGCAGAAGCAAGGTGCATAGTGTTGCTTCTAACTGTAAAGTTTGCCCCCTGCCCCCTTTAGTGACTGCTTCTAGTCTCGAGACAGACAGTGGGAGTTGTAGTGAAGGGGGGAGACCCCGGGTCCTCTTCTGTAAGGGATGGGATTTCCCTCTGCTTGATTTCCCTGGGACTCTCACACGTTCAGCGCACCAGCACAGCTATTCACTTGTACTTGGTTATTAAACCAGGACACTGGCTTCCTCTTGTCCCTCCACGTATCAAAAACCCCACCAGATCCTTTTCAAACAACAGGTTTGGTGATTGATTTTCTTAGGAACACGTAAGCGGAAAACCAATGGCTATACTCGGATTACAGGCTTCACTGTGACTGTTGTGAAATCTATATGGCTGGAGCAACATTTGAAAGCCAAGTGATGATGACTGGGTTGAAGTGTAAATGTTAAAGTGACAAATGTAATAATCAGATTGTATTTGTTTAAGCAAACCATGCAGTTGTGGATATTGGACACACAGCTGGCAAACACGGCATCTCCCTTCCCACCCATGAACTAATTGGTAAACAGAACAGGAGTACTTGTGGTATCTTAGAGATTAACACATTTATTTGAGCATAAGCTTTCATGGGTTACAGCCCACTTCATTGGATGCACAGAATGGAACATATAGTAAGAATCTATCTATCTATAATCTGCAGGTTGGGGGGCTGTCTGTAAGCGAGGACTGGTCTGTCTCCCAAGATCTGTGAGAGTGAGGGTTCATTTTTCAGGACAGGTTGTAGATCTTTGATGATGTGCTGGAGAGGTTTTAGTTGGGGGCTGAAGGTGACAGCTAGTGGTGTTCTGTTGTTTTCTTTGTTCTGTCCTGTAGTAGGTGACTTCTGGGTACCCTTCTGGCTCTTTCAATCTGTTTCTTCACTTCAGCAGGTGGGTGTTGTAGTTGTAAGAATGCTTGATAGAGATCTGGTAGGTGTTTGTCTTTAAGGGATTGGAGCAAATGAAATTTCCCTTACTTGAATGCTGCCCAGATAATTACCCAGTCAACTTGCTCAGGCAAGTAATGCTCCTCATGAGAGGTTTCAGAGTAACAGCCGTGTTAGTCTGTATTTGCAAAAAGAAAAGGAGTATTAGTGGCACCTTAGAGACTAACCAATTTATTTGAGCATAAGCTTTCGTGAGCTACAGCTCACTGCATCCGATGAAGTGAGCTGTAGCTCACGAAAGCTTATGTTCAAATAAATTGGTTAGTCTCTAAGGTGCCACTAATACTCCTTTTCTTTTTGCTCCTCATGAGATTACTGCTTTAGGGTTTGAACACTAAAGTCAATGGGAATGTGTCCTTGTCTTCAGTGTAAATAAGATCAGGCTTTTAATGTCTACTAGGCATAAAGGGTGGTTATGGAGGAAAGCTTGTTGCTACTAAGTATTACATTTTTTCAGCGTTTTTCCAACAGTGCTACTTGTGTATAATGCTGTAGTTTTAGTCTACTCCTAGCTGATTTATTTCCCTCTTCCCCTTAAAAGTAGCTTCTTAGAAGCATCTGAAGTTTTGCACCAGTGGCTATGCAGTAAGTGTTGGCAGGGTGGTATCATCCCTTCAGGCCTTCTGTATGTCATAACAACTTTAGTGCAATCTGTTGAATTATTGGTCTGTTACTAGGATGTCAGGCTTTATCAGTCTCAGCTTCTTATTCTTGTGTGGCAAGGTAAGTTTGGGAGCAGACTCCAGATTCTTGTTCTTCAGTACCATGTGCAGTCACACAGCCACTTTCTTGGCAGCAGCTTTGTGTAATCATCTGCTTTTGTGGATCAGAGGGAGGCATGGTTTACAGGAGGAGGATGAAACATTCTAAAATGCTCTTAATTTCCTCTGTTCCTTTTTTTTGCCTTTGAGTGGAAAATTGCTCCTGTTTTCCTCAGACCTACAGGAAGTATGCTGCCACCTCTCCATGCTCTCATTGTCTCCTATTCTTCACTGCTGCATAATAGTCACAGAGAAACTGTTTTTCTGGGAAATTAACATTTTCTGTGAAAAAAACATTCTGATTTCCTTCTTCAGGAGCTGGGGATTTAAATAACCCCCTGCAGTGTTGAGAACCCAGATCTGTAGAACTTCTCACCTGGGTGAAGCTAGGCATGTGCATAAGGCCATGTCTATAGCTGTACTGGCAAATTATCCTAGTTAGATGCAGCTTCTACTATCAAAAGTTGCCAAAGCAAAATAAGCTTTTTTGCTGGTATGACTGCTAGGGCTTTTGCTGGTATAGCTGTGCTGGAAAATACTCACGCCTGCAACCGACGTAGCTATGTCAGCAAAACTTAAAAGTACGCACTAGGCATCAGTCTCTGCAGGATCGGGCCTTAGTACATGAACAGAAAGAGAAACTGATTTAAAATTGTCTATAAACAAAACAAAGACTAAAGAAGTGCTTTACATAAGAACGGCCATACTGGGTCAGACCAAAGGTCCATTTAGCCCAGTATCTTGTCTTCCGACAGTGGCTAATGCCACATGCCCCAGAGGGAATGAGCAGAACAGTTAATCAAGTGATCCATCCCCTGTCACCCATTCACAAACAGAGGCTAGGGAAACCATCCCTGCCCATCCTGGCAAATAAGTCCATCAATGGCTATCTTCCTGAATTTATCTAGGTTTTTTTTTTTTAACCCTGCCATAGTCTTGACCTTCATGACATCCTCTGGCAGAGAGTTTCACAGGTTGACACTGCATTGTGTAAAGAAATACTTCCTTTTGTTTGTTTTAAACCTGCTGCCTATTAATTTCATAAGACCATAGTCTTTGTGTTATGACAAGGAGTAAATAATCCTTCCTCATTTACTTTCTCCACACCAGTCATGATTTTATAGACCTTTATCATATCTCCCCCTTAGTCGTCTCTTTTCCGAACTGAAAAGTCCCAATCTTATTAATCTCTCCTCATACGGCAACCATTCCATATCCCTAATAATTTTTGTTGCCCTTTTCCGAACCTTTTCCAATTCCAAAATATCTTTTTTGAGGTGGGGCGACCACATCTACACACAGTATTCAAGATTTGGACGTACAATGGATTTATATAGAGGTGATATTATATTTTCTGTCTTATTATCTATCCCTTTCTTAATGATTCCCAACATTCTGTTAGCTTTTTTGACTGCTACTGCACACTGAGTGGATGTTTTCAGAGAACTATCCACAGTGATTCCAAGTTCTCTTTCTTGAGTAGTAACAGCTAATTTAGACATTTTATATGTATAGTAGGGATTCTGTTTGCCAATATGCATTACTTTGCATTTATCAACATTGAATTTCATCTGCCATTTTGTTGCCTAGTCACCCAGTTTTGTTTTATTATCTAAATTGATGTAATTTAAAATAAAATAAGAGGTAAAATAAGACATTTGATCCTGCATTCCCTGTACAAACTACATTTTCATTGCCTTCAACGTGGCAGCTGCCTTGCATGAGGACTGCGGCCATCATGCCGAAAGATATGAAAAGTACCTTGGACGTGTACGATACGCATGCATCAAAATTTATTAGGATGGTCACATTATTGTTTTGCTTTTAATGCTAACTACTGCATTTTTGCAGTTAACTAAATCTTAATGAGAAAAATCCTCATTTTAAAAAACAACAAAAACTGAGGCCTTGTCTACCATTGATATGGTGAACAGTGTTGAGCACAGGTGTTACTACGTAGATGGTGTTACACTGGGGCTAACCCTTCACGTATGCACACTGCACTGATATAAAGCAAGTCTTTACTATTACTTTGATTATGTCCTGGAATTATTAGTCCTCTCTCAAAAAAGTTTTTATAACCATCGAACAAAGCTATCTTTAAAAAGTTACCAGTTTAAGTCAATTTTTAAAACCCATATATCAAATTCTGGGAATTTTTACTTTTTTATTTTTAAACTGTGAAAGTGGCACAGCTGAGGAGTAACATATCATGTAAAATGGAAATGACAATGAAGATTTCTGAAACATTCCTGAAATGTTGGAGGAGATTTATGCCTATGTGCTATGGTGTACCACTGAGATGTCTTAGAGAAGATTATTGCTTTGTATATCTGTCAATGCCAGCTACAGTGGACTGATCACATCAAGATACACAATTACCCTCAAGTGAAGTTTACAGGTTTTGATTTGTCCATAACAAATCTAGGAAGTTGAGGTTACAGTGTTAAATATCCACAGATTTAATTTTTTAAAGCTTATAAGGAATAGCGAAACTTAAAACAATTAAGTGTGTGTGTGTCCTTAAATTGTGAAATAATCCATTGTTTTGTCACTAGTTAAATAACAATTATTAAGTGATCAGGGTGCAAAAATACATAGTGTGATTTTACTTTTTATTTTAATTTTTAAAAAATATCTATAGATATTATAGGCGAGGAAGGATTGTTTTAGGGTCTCACTTGGAACTGGGGTACCACTGAGGTCACCTGACCCGCCAGCCTGGGTTATCTTTACACTGTGTTGCTGTTACAGGCTCTCAAGCCCCCGTCCAGCCCACACACAGGTAGGGACACACCCAGCTGCAAGAATTTTGTTGTTGCAGCCTTTGGAATTAGCTCTCCAGATCTAGATTTGCTAATATTCAGGGAATACTAGTTCCCTCAGCATTTTCTTGGGAGGTAAGCGTGTTGGTTGATAACTGTATTGATGTAGGAAGCACTAATTCTCTTGTATTAACTAACTAATGCACTGCATGTCTTTTTTTTTTTTTAATCGTCCTCTAAGGCCCTGATTCAAAGACTCCCTGTGACTTTCTTGGACTTTGGAACAAGCCTTGTCCTTAGCAATTCAGAAACAGGCAGCCATTTTCTCATGTTTAAATGTCCTAGGGCCTGATATGATCCATGCAACACTGCACATCTCACAATAACGTTATTTGAAAGTTAATCCATCCTGTGGCACTAATCAGACCAAATTTGGGAAGGAATAAACGTTTTCTGCTTGGTACAGAGTCTATAGTGACAGACTACTTCCTAATCTGTTTATTAAAGTTATGCTATTCCTATTTCAAGACTGGTCACATTTGAATAAACACTAAGCAAGGAAAGTTGATCTGTATCCAAAATGCTTCAATAAATTAAGAAAAATACATATAAAAACTTGTTGGCTCTTGTCTGTATCTAGAAGTGTAGATATGGACAGCTGGAGTGGGGATAGTTCTTATATGCATGAGCAAAACACGAGAGGTTAGAAGATAATTAAATCCATTAAAGGTTTAGGTTTAAACTTCCAATACCCAAGCTTTGACATTGAGAAATAAATAAATATAAGTACAAGGAAGTAGTGCGATTGAATGGTAGATTAATAGACTTTTCCCCCCAGTTAAGCTCTGTTTTTACTTTGTAACTACAGGGAGAGGATAGTTTGTAAGACTTATTTGGCTTCTTGGATGCGCTTTGATCACCCTTGGTTATACCTCTGAATGAGGCTATGTCATGCTTACTAGGCAGTTTTGGAGCTCTCTTCATCTCCCATATTGCCCTGTCTCCATCCCTGCACTCTGCAACACATGCCGGCAGTAGCATATTTGCTCAATTTCTTCCATTTTCACCTTCATTTTTGCCTCTCTGCACCTCCCGTGTCAAGAGCTCTGACATGGCTCCAGGATCCCTCTTGAGTCATCAGGCTTGCCCCTCTTCCAAGCTCCTGTGGCCCTTCTTGCTACACCCTGGACATTTGCCCTGGCCTTCTCTGACTCTTGGAAAGACTCCCCTTTCTCATGTGGGATGTTAGTTTTATACAGGGAGTCCTCTGACTTATGATGCCACTTACGATGCTTTTCAATTGACTGCCTGTTTCGCCCCTACGACGCTGGATTTGCATAAAGTTAGCTTGAAATCACTTCCTAGTTGCATTATACTGGTATGGAGCTGGAAGTGGTCGCTTCTGATCAGCTTTGAGACAGCAGGGTAGCTTGTTGCCGTGTAGGGTTGCTGCTTGTTTTTGATGGATATCGCAGCTTTAAAGTTGGGCTACAAAGTTGAAGTGAGAATTGACTTAAGCATGGATTTATGTTCTGCATTTTGTCCCATAAGCCATGTCTACTGATTTCCAGTCCAGTGGCAGGACCATCCTTCCTGACAAATCACTAGTTAGAGCTGGCCTCCATAATTACTCGTTGTTTTTGGGGTGCTATTCTTATTGTCCAACAGTTGAAATCTAGAGGGAGACATTACTACAACAATGATTTATGATCTGAATAACATGCCTCACAAACAATTCCAAGCACATAATATGCATTTCAGTAAAGCAAAGAAAATGTATACTTTTATTATCAAAAAATGTAGGCTATATTTACAGGATGGAAAACAGTGACTCTCAAAAATATTTGGGGCGAGTGGTGGATGATTAGCTGAACATGAGCTCCCAGAGTGATGCTGTGGCCAAAAAGACTAATGTCATCCTTGGATGCATAAACATGGGAATCTTGAGTAGAAGTAGAGAGGTTTACTTGGTTCTGCCTCAGTGCAGAAGGCTGGACTAAATGACTTCTCAAGGTCCCTTTCAGCCCTACATTTCTATGATTCTGTATTTGACATAGGTGCGACTACTGCAGGAATACTGTGTTCAATTCTGGTGTCCAGAATTCAAGAAGGATGTTGATAGACTGAAGTGGGGTCAGAGAAGAGCCACAAGAATGATTACAAAGGATTAGAAAACATGCTTTTTAGTTATAGACTCAAAGAGCTCAATTTATTTATTTTAATGAAGAGAAGGTTAAGGGGTGACTTGATTATAGTCCATCAATGTCTACATGGAGAACAAATATTTTAAAATTGGCTCTTCAATCTAGTAGAGAAAGCTGAAGCTAAACAATTTCAGACTGGCAATGAGGTGTAAATTTCTAACAGTGGCAGTAATTAACCATTGGAACAATTTACCAAGGGTCATTCTCCATCACTGGCAATTTTTAATATCAAGATTGGATGTTTTTCTAAAAGAGATGCCCTAGGAATTTTGTTGGGAAAGTTCTATGGCAGGGATTGATAACCTTTGGCACGCAGCCCATCAGGGAAAGCCCCTGGCAGGCTGGGCCAGTTTGTTAACCTGCAGCATCTGCAGGTTTGGCTGAACGCAGCTCCCACTGGCTGCAGTTTGCCCCTCCAGGCCAATGTGGGCTGCGAGAAGTGGCGTGGGCCAAGGGATGTGCTGGCTGCCCTTCCTGCAGCCCCCATTGGCCTGGCACGGCGAACCGCGGCCAGTGAGAGCTGTGATGGGCCAAACCTGCAGACGCGGCAGGTTAACAAACCATCCTGACCCCACAGCAGATTTCCCAGGCAGGCCATGTGCCAAAGGTTGCTGATCCCTGTTCTACAGTATGTGTTATACAGGAGGTCAGACTAGACTACCCTTCTAGCCATGAAATCTCTGAATTTTACAGTGAGAGATTAAAGGAACTCATTTAAACTATTTAGTTTGTTAAAAAGAAATTTGAGATGACTTAATTATGATCTAGAAGTACCAGTTCAGGAAGAAGAGATCTGATATTAGCGGGCTCTTTAATCTAGTGTAAGGGGACTGTTGCCCCCTTACTAACATTCAGTGGGGGTGTTTTAGTTGCTAGCTCCCAGTACTAAAACGGGGGAAGGGTCGATGGGAAACCAGGACCTGGGGACTGGCAGTCCCCAGGAACAATGGGGAGAGGCCAATGTTCCAGGTCAGCCTGAATGACAGGGTGGGCAGGCTAATCAGGGAGTCAGGAGGCGAGGGAGGTCCCATCCTCCGTGTGAGCTGGATTTGCCTGGGTCAGACAGAGTGGGGCTAAGCTAAGGAGAAAGCAGGGGCCTGAGCTAAGCTGGGGAGCAGAGCTGGGCCAGATCTAGAGGGACCAGAAAAGCAGCCCAGAGAGAGCAGACCCTGTCCTGGGAGCAGAGCTGCAGCCCCAAAGCCAGAGGCACAGTCCAGAGAGAGCAGACTTGCCCTGGGAGCAGAGCTGCAGCAACCAGAGCCAGAGGGGCCAGAAAAGCAGCCCAGGAAGCAGGTCAGTGCTGGGAGCAGAGTCACAGAAGCAGCCTGCAGAGCAGACCTGCCTGGGAGCAGAGCTGCAGCAACCAGAGCCAGAGGGGCCAGAGCAGCAGCCCAGGGAGCTGGAGGCAGAGCAGCAGCAGTGCAGAGACAGAGTGGTGCAGCTGGGGCTGGAGCAGACCGGAGCTGGGTGCTGTGAGCAGCTGGGGAGAGCGAGGGGGACCCTGGGCAGCGGGCCCAGCACAGGGAGACGCCTCAGCCAAGGGGCTCTGCAGGCCAGGCTTGGATCGTAACCCTGACAGGTCAGGGGCAACACTGGGAAGAAGGGTCCTACCACTTAGAGCCTGAGAGCGTGTGGCCACCACCAGAGCGAGTGTCCAACCCACAGCATCCCTGCAGCACAGCCAGGGCCGGAGAAGAAGGCCTGGGACTTACAAGGAACAGACTGTGAACTGCCCTGACGTTCCAGAGACATTGTTTGTGATGCTCCCTGCCACAGAGCGGGGTGATGTGTTTCCTTTAACCTTTCCCATTTTTTCTTATTCTTTTTAAAATTAATTGTTGATTAAATAACTTGCATTTGCTTTCACTTGTATGTAATGGTCAGTGGGGGTCAGAGAAGTGCCCAGTGCAGAGAGAGTACCCCAGAGTGGGGACACCCTAGCCGTTGTCCTAGGTGACCACAGCAGGGTTGGGGGTCGAGCCCCCCAGGAATCCTGGACCCAGCCTTTTTGGGGTTACAAGGACTCTGCCAGACAGGAGAGTGGAAGGGGAGTCCTCAAGGGCAGGGAGGCCCCTGGGTAAAGGAAGTAGGAGCGAGGACTCAGATCCTTTTGCTAGCCCACTTCACCAGGGTAGTGCAGAAGCCAGGAAAGTTCCCCACAATAGCGGGACTATTCCCCTGCTTACACTAGCATACAAAGACATAACAAGATCCAATGGATGGAAGTTGAAGCTAGCAAAGTTCAAACTGGAAATAAGATACAAAATTTTAACAATGAGGGTAATGAAGCATGAATCACTGGGTAAAATTCTGTGTTTGTCTTATGTTAGGTAGGAGGTCAGACTAGATGATTGGAATGATCCTTTCTGACCTTAAAACCCATGAGTAAGTCCGCACAATAAGTACAGTTTCAGAGTAGCAGCCGTGTTAGTCTGTATTCGCAAAAAGAAAAGGAGGACTTGTGGCACCTTAGAGACTACCAATTTATTTGAGCATAAGCTTTCATGAGCTACAGCTCACTGCATCCGATGAAGTGAGCTGTATCTCATGAAAGCCTATGCTCAAGTAAATTGGTTAGTCTCTAAGGTGTCACAAGTACTCCTTTTCTTTTTACAATAAGTACAGTGTGGACAGAGGTAGTTCTGAGTTCACTAAGCAGTGCTCTACAAATGTCCATCAGAACTGGTCTGGAGAGACCATCCTTAATGGGAGAGAAGATTGTTCAGTTTCCTTGGGATTTAGATGGAATAATGCTGTGTCTTACAATAGCCTTCCTATATCCCCCACCAAAACTGTACACAAATTCCTGGTTAATACTCTTGTTAGTAAATTCTTGTTAGTAGGAAATACACTGTTAGTCCTGAGACGGAAATGAGAACCAGATGCCTAAAAAGATCTGAAAGTGAAATTCAGACTCTGAATCATCAAGTACTGTATTCCAGACACTAATGGAAATAAAAGTGGCAGCAACCTAATTTAAAAAATCAAGTGTCCCTGCCTTTGGGAGTGGTGTGGCTTGATTATTAGTAGCTACGATGTCTTGAAGCTATGGTGAACATAGATCCGTACTGTTGAATTGGGCTTTCGGAGAAACTGCAGTGACAATGCTAAGCAGATAATGTAAAAGTAATTTCAGATGTGGATAAGGTGAGCTCCAATATGCATTTTGACATATGTCCCCGGCCAGCACATCCCTCGGCCCCCGCCGCTTCCTGCAGCCCCCATTGGCCAGGGACAGCAAACTGCTGCCAGTGGGAGCTGCGATCGGCTGAACCTGCAGACGCTGCCAGTAAACAAACCAGCCTAGCCTGCCAGTGGCTTTCCCTGGCAGGCCATGTGCCAAAGGTGACTTAGTTCCCTGACTTAGTTCCTTGCTCTTTATAACTCTGTTCCCTAGACCTTGCTGCCTGGATGCTGGGAAATGGAGCACTTTGGGATAAGGAAAACTGGGCTGCAGAACAGTTTGCTTAGTGGAGTTTTTGGACCTGTTCCAGGCAAGGTTAGATTGTAACTGGCAGTTGTATGATGCCATTCCTGCTGTATGATGCTGATCATAGAGGTCCTGTTAATATTTACTGTTAAGAATCTTGCTTAACAAAAACATATTACAGGGTCACACAGTTGACACCTTGGCTATTTTATGGCTAAAACATGTGATGCCTACGTAAGCCCTTTTGACTTTTTTCCTTTTTAGACTTATATTCCCCGTTTCATCTCCCTACCTTCTATTTTGAACATATTTCCATCTTTCTTGTATCATTTGTGCATCCTCTAATAATAATTTTAAGAGATGGTTTTTATAGATTTCTCTTGCTAGAGTGCATAGCTGCCAAGTTTCAAGGAGTTCCATGTGACATCGTATGCAAGTTATTTAATGATTTAATTTGTATAGTACAAAACAGTTTGCACTTAGGCACAAACTTCTTCTTTTTTAAGCTTTGCGCAGTGAGGGCTGATGAAAGGCAACAACTCATTTGACCTCCAGTGGAAACAAATCACTGATTTCCCTCACAGGGTTGGTTCCCCAGGGCAGTTGTGAGAAGGCAGGTCCTTATTCCTGGCACTTCTCAGAATTAAAGGGAGGAGTTGGCATCATGGCAGGTAAATTAAGGTCTAAAGGAGGTGCAGTTGCCGTGCAGGAAGGAGCTGGAGGTAGTTATTGGTGTGAACCTGGAGGAGTTAGCCCTATTAGCCCCTTCCATGCATCAGTTCCAGTTCCCGCCCTGTCTTTCTATTGGTTCCTGAGCCTCATTCAACCCATTCAAATCCCCCATCATCCCCACTCACATTCTGTTTCCCTATTAACTCCTGACCTCTCCATAGCTCCCTCCAGTAGCTCCTGTCCTACTCACTCTTAGCTTGGCCAATAGCCCCTGAGTCCTCCGAGCAGCTCCTCCTTCCCCTTGGTACCTCGCATTAGTCTGTTCTCTCCCCTCTGTGGTGCAGCCTTACCAGACATGTCCTCTGCTGAGCTCCACGCAAATATGAACTGGGAGGCAAGAGCAGGCAAAGGAGGAGGCACCGAGGCTGCCTACTCTTTCTCGGCAGTGCCCCAGCGACTTTGGTGGCTCTCTCTGTGTGGTATTTGTGTAGTGAGGGTACTGTCTGAATGTGCAGTTTGCTGTGAGCCCTGATGTTAGAAAAACATCATGAAATAAATAAGATTTTCTGCCTCCCGCTGGTACAGCTATGAGGCATGCTGTCCTGGGTCTTGCTTTGTGTGGCAGAAAGGGTGGAAAGTATTGGTGAGAAATTTTGTATATAGCACTTCTTCTGTTTTAGAAGATAATGTAAGAAGTGAAAGTAATAGCTCCACAAGTTGGAGGCAGGTGCATATTTTTTTTTTCTCCACTAACTTTCACTACCAGGTACTATTTTAAGATGTCTGTAACATTTGATTCTTCATTTACTGCCCAGAGTTAGTCTGCTTTTATGTGAAAAGAAAAACAAATTCTTCAGATTGTGTAGGGAGTCTCCAAGTAGCTAGGGCTGCTTCCTTCCTCTCCCCAGTCAGGACTGCAGACAAATGAGTATGCAGATCATGTACTCATTATTGTAACTCATTGTATATGTGACCGGTTATTTAAAAAAAAAAAAAAAAAAAAAAAAAAGGCAAGAGCCCAGGGCTTAAAATACCCAGGGATCTCTGTGTACAAGAAAAAATAAAATAAAAACAAATCTCACAACAAGCTTTGTAAAATAAATGTTGTTAAGTTCAGTGTTTGCCTCTAGAGTTTTTACATTATGACGTTCATCTGCAGAGACCTAGATTTCCTTCAGATAACATGAATAAAAGGAAGTCTGTTTCTGTTGATCTGTTTTTATTCAAGCATTGCAGCATGCAAGAGTTGTCTTTGGTGAAGCAGTTAGCATTTAACGTACTGCCTAATATAGTGTAAAGTGATGGTAAGAGAGGAATGGACCAAACCAAAAGACTATAATGTGCACGATTCCAGTATGTCACCGTTTCCCACCTTTTCTAGCTGAAGGATCCCAAAGTGCTTTTCAAAGAATTATGCAATAATAGAGAGAGATTACTTTCAATTGAAACTGCAGGAAAAATTTAGGAAGGAAAAAAAATGTTATTGCCAGAGTTGGAATTTGGCAAAAACACGTAAACCCCTGCTGTTGCAAAAAGTCCTATGAAATCTTGAATGACCATATGTGATTAGGACTTTATCTACACATTTGCACCTGCAGGAGCCAGTAACACCAGCCTGGGACACTTCTTTGTATTGACACAGAGGGAAGAATAGTCTGCATCATATTCAGGACCAGCTCTAGGCACCAGCAAAGCAAGCACGTGTTTGGGGTGGCACATTTCTCAGGGCGGCATTCCGGCCATCCCATCCCCCCTCCCCACCAGCTGAGCCCACCGGCTGCTCCCTCCACCCCGCGCATGGGTGGAGCTGGGGACGCTGCTCCCCACCCCGCGCCAGGGCAGGCTCCCACCTTGCAGGTGAGATTGTAGCCCTGCCTGAGCGGCGGGGACTGCTTGTGGACCTCTGCGGTGCCAGTCCAGCCAGAACAGAACCCGGTCCCCAGACCCAATTTATGAGAAACTGGGTGCATCGGAAGACACTAACGTTTTTCATTACAGTGTATAGTTGAACCCAAATTGTTTGTAATTGTGATTTTGTTAAAATTAAATGAGTACACTAGTAGGAAATTGTTTTATTTCACTAACTACAAATTCTCTATTTTCATTTTTTTAAAATTTGTAAACAGCCAAAAAACAAAACAAAAACATTGCAAACATGTTAAATGCCAAAAAAAAAAAGGGGGGGGGGCAATTTTTTTTTGCTTGGGGTGGCAAAAAACCTAGAGCTGGCCCTGATCATATCTGTATCATTGAGGTATTCCTTGTAGGTCTCCTATCCACATTTTGGCCCTGTTTAGCTTATGAGATAAGAAATCACAGCGCTGGGAGGTATGGCTGCAAGCCCATCCAAATCAATGCTTCATATTGGCATCACCTGTTCTACAAGAAAAGTTAAATGATTTAAGCAGCCAACATTGCAGGGATAAAATCATGACCCTATTGAAGTGAATGGGGCTCAGATTTCCCTCGAAACGTTTAAAATAAAGTCATCACATGGGGAACTGAATTTGAAAGCTCAAGGATAAACTGATAAACTTGAATGCAAACAAAGGACTACCAGTACTTTGCAAAAGTATTTTCATAATCCTTTTGATTAGGATTGCTTATCCGAGGCAGGCTATGTTTCCAGATAAGTAACTAAAAGCAAGCCATTAAAATGTAAGTATGCAAAGCTTTCTGTCTCTCAAATTATTTGCTTATAATGGTAACGATTTATACTTGAGTGAGGTTCTGTAAGCAGTGATGGGAAAGGTCTGATATATCTAACGTGACCTGTTTCATATCTAACACACTTTAACATACCCTAAGTCAAGTCTGTCTATCAATTAGCTGCAAAAATTAAAGAGAATAACGGGTATGTCTACACTACGAAATTAGGTTAAATTTATAGAAGTCGTTTTTTTAGAAATCGTTTTTATATAGTCTATTGTGTGTGTCCCCACACAAAATGCTCTAAGTGCATTAAGTGCATTAACTTGGCGGAGTGCTTCCACAGTACCGAGGCTAGAGTCGACTGCCGGAGTGTTCCCGCAGTCTCCGCCGCCCATTGGAATACTGGGTTGAGATCCCAATGCCTAATGGGCAAAAACATTGTCGCAGGTGGTTCTGGGTACATGTCGTCAGGCCCTCCCTCCCTCCGTGAAAGCAAGGGCAGACAATCGTTTTGTGCCTTTTTTCCTGAGTTACCTGTGCAGAAGCCATACCATGGCAAGCATGGAGCCCGCTCAGCTCACTATCACCCTACGTCTCCTGGGTCCTGGCAGACGCGATACTGCATTGCTACACAGCAGCAAACCATTGCCTTGTGGCAGCAGATGGTGCAATAGGTCTGATAACCATCGTCGTCATGTCCAAGGTGCTCCTGGCTGCCTCGGTAAGGTTGATCAGGAGCACCTGGGCAGACATGGGCGCAGGGACTAAATTAGGAGTGGCTCGACCAGGTCATTCTCTTTAGTCCTGCCGGCAGTTCTATTGTACCATCTTCTGCCGAGCAGGCAGGAGATGAGGATGGCTAGTAGTCCTACTGCACCATCTGCTGCCAGCCAAAGATGTAAAAAGATGGATGGAGTGGATCAAAACAAGAAATACACCAGATTTGTTTTGTATTCATTTGCTCCCCCCTCCGTCCGTGAAATCAATGGCTGACAATTGTTTCGGTGAGGTCTGTCAGGGGCACCTTGAAAAGTTTAATGGAGATTCAGTCCTGCCTGAAATACCGGGGGGAGGGATAGCTCAGTAGGTTGAGCATTGGCCTGCTAAACCCAAGGTTTTGAGTTCAATCCTTGAGGGGGCCATTCTGTGTGACAGTTTTTGTTTCTCCTTGAAGTAAAGCCACCCCCTTTGTTTTTAATTCCCTGTAAGCCATGTCGTCAGTCACCCGTCCCTCCGTCAGAGCAACATCAGACAATCGTTCTGTGCCTTTTTTCTGTGCAGACGCCGTACCACGGCAAGCATGGAGCCCGCTCAGATCACTTTGGCAATTAGGAGCACATTAAACACCACACACATTATCCAGCAGTATATGCAGCACCAGAACCTGGCAAAGCGAAACTGGACGAGTAGGCGACGTCAGCGCAGTGACGTGAATGATGAGGACATGGACACAGACTTCTCTCAGAGCACGGGCACTGGCAATGTGGGCATCATGGTGCTAATGGGGCAGGTTCACGCGGTGGAACGCTGATTCTGGGCCTGGGAAACAAGCACAGACTGGTGGGACTGCATAGTGTTGCCGGTCTGGGACGATTCCCAGTGGCTGTGAAACTTTCGCATGCATAAGGGCACTTTCATGGAACTTTGTGACTTGTTTTCCCCTGCCCTGAAGCGCAAGAATACCAAGATGAGAGCAGCCCTCACAGTTGAGAAGCAAGTGGCAATAGCCCTGTGGAAGCTTGCAACGCCAGACAGCTACCAGTCAGTTGGGAATCAATTTGGAGTGGGCAAATCTACTGTGGGGGCTGCTGTGATGCAAGTAGCCAACACAATCAAAGATCTGCTGATATCAAGGGTAGTGACCCTGGGAAATGTGCAGGTCCTAGTGGATGGCTTTGCTGCAATGGGATTCCCTAACTGTGGTGGGGCCATAGACGGAACCCATATCCCTATCTTGGCACCGGACCACCAAGCCTGCGAGTACATAAACAGCAAGGGGTACTTTTCAATAGTGCTGCAAGCTCTGATGGATCACAAGGGACGTTTCACCAACATCAACGTGGGATGGCCGGGAAAGGTATATGACATTTGCATCTTCAGGAACTCTGGTCTGTTTTAAAAGCTGCAAGAAGGGACTTTATTCCCAGACCAGAAAATAACTGTTTGGGATGTTGAAATGCCTATAGTTATCCTTGGGGACCCAGCCTACGCCTTAATGCCATGGCTCATGAAGCCGTACACAGGCAGCCTGGACAGTAGTCAGGAGCTGTTCAACTACAGGCTGAGCGAGTGCAGAATGGTGGTAGAATGTGCATTTGGACGTTTAAAGGCGCGCTGGTGCAGTTTACTGACTCGGTTAGACCTCAGCGAAACCAATATTTCCACTGTTATTACTGCTTGCTGTGTGCGCCACAATATCTGTGAGAGTAAGGGGGAGATGTTTATGGCGGGGTGGGAGGTTGAGGCAAATCGCCTGGCCACTGGTTACGCGCAGCCGGACACCAGGGCGGTTAGAAGTTGTCAGGAGGGTGCAGTGCACATCAGAGAAGCTTTGAAAACCAGTTTCATGATTGGCCAGGCTACGGTGTGAAAGTTCTGTTTGTTTCTCCTTGATGGAACCCCCCACCACCCTTGGTTCGCTCTACTTCCCTGTAAGCTAACCACCCTCCCCTCCTCCCTTCGATCACCGCTTGCAGAGGCAATAAAGTCATTGTTGCTTCACATTCATGTATTCTTTATTAATTCATCACACAAATAGGGGGATAACTGCCAAGGTAGCCCAAGAGGAGTGGTGGAGGTGGGTAGCACCAGGAGGGGTGGTGGAGGAGGGAAGGACAAGGCCACACAGCATTTTAAAATTATAAAACTTATTGAATGCTAGCCTTCTGTTGCTTGGGCAGTTCTCTGGGGTGGAGTGGCTGGAGGCCCCACCACTGCGTTCTTGGGCATTTGGGTGAGGAAGCTATGGAACTTGGGGAGGAGGGCGGTTGGTCACACAGGGGCTGTAGCGGTGGTCTGTGCTCCTGCTGCCTTTCCTGCAGCTCAGCCATATGCTGGAGCATATTAGTTTGATCCTCCAGGAGCCTTGGCATTGAATCCTGCCTCCTCTCATCACGCTGATGCCACCTTTCAGCTTCAGCCCTCTTTTCAGCCCACTACTTACTCTCTTCAGGCCACCACTTCTCCTCCTGGTCATTTTGTGCTTTCCTGAACTCTGACATTATCTGCCTCCACGCATTCGTTTGTGCTCTGTCAGTGTGGGAGGACAGCATGAGCTCAGAGAACATTTCATCACGAGTGCGTTTTTTCCACCTTCTAATCTTCGCTAGCCTCTGGGACGGAGAAGATCCTGTGATCCTTGAAACACATGCAGCTGGTGGAGGAAAAAAAAGGGACAGTGGTATTTAAAACACATTTTATAGAACAATGGGTACACTCTTTCACGGTAAACCTTGCTATTAACATTACATACCTAGCACGTGGTTCCTAGCCGCTGTTTGTACAAGCGTAACTTACCTTTGCTTGGAACCAGTTTAGGTGAACTTAAAGCACTGTCCCCTCTGTCTCCTAGGGCTTTACACTGGTGCAGCTATGCCAATGCCTGCCACCAATGGCAGAAATCGTGGGGAAATTCTTTATATAGACAGGGGCTAAACTATTTCAGCTTTCACGTTGAGGGAGCTGGAATGTGTAAAGTTGCACTAGGTTAGGCTTCAGTAGAGTTGCCTTTGAACTGAAACCAGTATTAAGACATGTGAATAAAGAACATCTTCCTAATAGCCTCTGTTTGTCATTTGTTGGTCTTTTCAGCTACTTATTATAAGAATTGTTCTAAATGTTGAGGAGTGGTTAGTCGTAGCTGAAAGCATCCTAACTTAAGCATATGTTCACAAAGCTTGGTGGCAAGCAAACCGACCCTTTATTTTCACTTTCATTGTATAAGCAAATTGAATACAACAATTAGAATATTTATGAAAGGTATAACAGCAGCGTTCATGTGCTCAATTGCATATACTTGATTTTTACTGCTTTTGAGGGTACTTCTTAAAAAGTTTGCTGGGTAATGTTTCAGTGTAAGCCTACAGGTTCAGTTTATCGTGTTGTTCCATGGGGACTGGTGGCAGTAGTGGGGTGAGTAGTCAGAATGAATATGGCAACACATTCCACAATGATGGTGCATCATATTGTAATTTAGCATGACTCTCTGCACCTATTTACTAACAATTTGCACTTGTAGAAGGTCTTCCATCTGAAGGTCTCAAAGCACTATATGCTAGTGAATTTAGCTTCACGACACCCCAGCAAAATAGTGAATAAAGATGAATTAGTTTACATAATTTATCTAAACTCTCAAATGAGCCTTTTGACAAAACCCCTCACGAGCATTTTAAGGAAACTTAATAACCAAAGTAATGTTCAGTTCCAATAATCAGAAACAGGTAAAGAGAGAGAAAATAAAGTGGGAAAACGTGATCAATATTTGTCTTGGCCCAAGGTTAACTATGGAGTGCCCCACATTTTCCTACTAGGACCAGTGTTGTTCAATATAATTATTTATGGTGTGGGAATGGAAATAAACAGAAGTGGCAATATTTTTACATGACATAATTATTTAGGTCAGTGAACACTGTGAGGAAGCTCAGAGGGACCTAACCAAATGATCACATATGAAATGCAATGGTGACAAAGTCAAAATAATGTAAAGTAGAGGGAATAATATCAACTACTTGTACATATTCTAAATATACTGTAACTATCCAGGAAAAAGTGGAGAGCTCAAAGAAAACTAATTAATGTGTTGAGATGGCCCCAAATCAAACATAGTGCTAGCATACCTAAAGAACAGGAGAGAAAACGCTAAAAATGTTTAGTTATATCAGTTAATGGCGTGCTCTGACCTTAAGTACTATGGTGAGTTCTGATCACATTGTCTCAAAACAAAACAGAAAAGCAGAAATAGAGAGGGTTCAAAGCTAGGAGACAGAAATGATTAGAGGCATGGAAAGCCTTCTGTATGAGGGGAGAGAGAAAACGTTGGGACTATTCAGCGAGGCTCTGAGTGGGTATAAACATAAATAGTATAGAGATGGGAAATAGGAGAAAGGACACTCCTATTTATTCTAATACAGGAAAAAACCCAAGAAGACATTCAATGAAATTGAAAGGCAAAAAAATTAAAATTGATCACAAGAAATACTTTTTGTGCATAATAAGCCTATGAAACTCCTTGCTACGATATATCATGAATGCCAGAGAAGAACGAAGGAGGAGGTATTGGGGCTGAGGCTCTGGCCCTGGACAGTTTTTTCTCTGCATATGTGTGATTGCTTAGACAAGATTTTGTGATGATGTTGGCACCAAGCATTTGAAATTTACAGCAGGAAAGAAAACTTCTGATCTACGATGGAAGTAGAATATATAGAGAATGCTGAAAGTATTGAAAATAAGACTAAACTTATTATGAGCAAGTGAGAACCTGCTGCTGTCTGTTAAATTATAGTTACTGTCCTGCTGCTAAAGATGGTGAGTAAAAGCAGGAAAAGAAAACACTGGAGAAAGTAAGAGCAGGCTGTTTTTTTGGCATTTGCTGTAGATCACAGTAATCAGTTAAGAGAAATGCACATATTTATAAAAAGACACTCCGATGAAGTGAGCTGTAGCTCCCGAAAGCTTATGCTCAAATTTGTTAGTCTCTAAGGTGCCACACAAGTACTCCTTTTCTTTTTGCGGATACAGAGTAACACAGCTGCTACTCTGAACCCTGGCACATATTTATGCAATTCCACTGCAGCGCATTGTCTCGCCCAATGTTGTCACTGGAAAGTTTGTCACTGCTTCATCAGAACACAGCATTGTGGTGAGATGTTATTGGGATAATCTTTCTTTACTTCTTACTGTGATGCTCTCTCGGGGCATCTAGAATTGTAGTCATGCAATTACCTTTCTGCGTTATCAAGAGGGATTTTTTGGTGCTTTACTGGATGGTAGCTCCCCACCACCCCAGTTTGGGAGCCAGCCAAACAAACTCCTTAGGATTCTGCCAGTCCTAACTTTGCCTTGCAGGTTAACCCTTGGTGTACTTCAGTTCCCAGTCTCTCTAGAACAGTGTTTCTCAACCTTTCCAGACTACTGTACCCTTTTCAGGAGTCTTATTCATCTTGTGTACCTCAAGTTTCACCTCATTTAAAAATTACTAGCTTATAAAATCAGATAGACAAAAGTGTCACAGCTCACTATTACTGAAAAAAATTGCTTACTTTCTCATTTTTACCATATAATTATAAAATAAATCGATTGGAATATAAATATTGTACTTATGTTTCAGTGTGATAGTGGAGCCTGTTCTTCACTTGTGAGCTTTGTCTGAAGCCTAAGCGCTGACGCTCAGGGCTGAAGCCTGAGCCCCGGTGCTTGGGGCTGAAGCATGTAGCTTAGCTTCGCAGGGTCCCCTGTGGGGTGGGGCCCTGGGCAGTTGCCCTGCTTGCCAGCTCCTATGCCAGTCCTGCACTTGCGATCCCCCTAAAACTGTCCTGCGACCCCCATGGGGGTTACAACCACCAGGTTGAGAAACACTAATTCTAGATGAGCAGAGTACCCCCTGGAAGACCGCTGCGTACCCTGAGGGGTATGTGTACCCCTGGTTGAGAACCATTGCTCTAGAACAGTGGTTTTCAAAGTGCGGGTTGCGACCCAGTACTGCGTCATGGAAGGTAAGGCACTGGGTCGGGGCAGCTCTGGTCAGCACTGCCGACCGGGCAGTTAAAAGTGCTGCCCAGCTAAGGCAGGCTAGTCCCCCCCTGTCTGGACACCGCGCTGCGCCCCGCAAGCGGCCAGCAGCAGCTCGGAGTCCTGTAGCCCCCCCCGCCTAGGAGCCAATGTGCTACTCCCGCCCTGAGCACTGGCTCCTGGCCAATGGGAGCTGGGGAGGCGGTGCCTGTGGGCAAGAGTCGCGCGTAGCCACTTGTATGCTCCTCTGCCTAGGAGCTGGACCTGCTGCTGGCTGCTTCCAGGTTGCAGCGCGGTCCATGGTGCCAGGAAATGCAGGAAGCCTGCCTTAGCACCCCCGCTGTGCCACTGACCATAAGCTGCCTGAGGTAAGCACGTGCCCCACCCTTGTGCCCCAATCCCCTGCCCCAGCCCGGAGCCCCCTAAACCTGCAGCCCCTTTCTGCACCCCAAACCCCTCATCCACAGCCCCACCCCAGAGCCTGAACCCCCAGCCCAGTGCCCCCTCCCACACACTGAACCCATCATTCCCGGCCCCACCCCGCAGCCCTCATCCCTGCATCCCAACCTTCTGCCCCAGCCCTGAGCCATTCCCAAACCCCTCATCTCCAGCTCTGTTGGGTTGCGGGCATCAACAATTTTCTTCATCTGGGTAGCCAGAAAAAAAGTTTGAAAACCACTGTTCTAGAAGGTCTCCCTGCAGCATTCAGCCCCTGTCACTGGATGCCCACAGAAATACCAAATTTGCCATCTCCAAAGAGACAGACTATACCTGCCTACTGGCTCATTTGAGGATGCC
The DNA here is from genome assembly GCF_965140285.1 of Lepidochelys kempii. NCBI lineage: Eukaryota > Metazoa > Chordata > Testudines > Cheloniidae > Lepidochelys > Lepidochelys kempii. Next base: position 73,837,081 of record NC_136389.1, read on the forward strand.
TACCTCACCTTAATATAACAGCACTGATAGGAATTTATAATAAAACAGGAATAAGTTTATCACTTACATCTGTTATTTATTAATACTTAGAGATAATAGAAACAGAAATGGTTACAAAACCACAAAAGTATAATGTGTGTGTAAGAGACTACATGTAACCTCAGTAGGCTCCAAGCTTTGTCTAAAGCAGTTTTCTCACCTATAGCTGATTCTCAGCATCACCAACCCCCATAGTTGGGGTTCCTCTGTTCATAGATGCAAAGAGCTCTATGTCTCCTTAGTGATGAATACCCAGAATGTCTTTTTGCTTCTGCTTATGTTCCCCAAGATTTGTTGTCTTTGTCGCCGGGTTCAAGATGAACCCTTGGGGTTAAGACTCCCGTGTCTTCCTATGCTGATTTTACATCCTCATATTAATTTGCTCCTCCTGTTTGACCTCTGATGCAAATGAACTATTCCTTGTCTCTTGCATCATCAAGCTCAGTTTACATTATAGACGGGGAGAGAACTATCTTCCTTCTTGTCTGGAAAAAAACCTGTTTCTCCCTTTCATTGGTTACAGACTTTAGAGCATAAAATCAGTGTAATTCCTCATATAGTGGTAACACATTTCATAATGATATTAATGACCATCATGTTACTGGTTTTCATCTGGTATCTTACACAACATTCTTTCTAGATAAAAAACAACAAGGAATCTGGTGGCACTTTAAAGACTAACAGATTTATTTGGGCATAAGCTTTTGTGGGTAAAAAAACTGCTGCTTCAGATGCAGGTAAATATTATGACAGCGGTGTATGAGGTGTAGTGAGTTTGTCAGGCTTACTAAGAGTTGCTGACATGCAGCAATGAAACACTAATGGGCCTCTGTGTCACTCACTTACTCACTCCCTAACCTCTTCCTGCCCTGTCTTGTCATCTGTCTTGACATTTGGTATTCTGTAAACAATTTTGTGCCTTGGGGAAGTAGGAAATTGTAAAACTATGGGGGTTTAATGCTATCAGTGGCTGATACTTTTTATGTCCAACAGTGGGGTACTTGGGTCAGTCTGACCAGTGCTTGTAATGTCGGAGTACTGTATTGTGTTCATTAATTTGATGTGTGCTGTGCCAAGTTTTTTCAAACATTCCTTGGATTATATTGTCATTAGGGAAAAAAGTGACATTCCTTAGGTTGGTGGAACAGATTTTGAGACACACTGGTCCACTATTCTTGAAGTATTTTGTTTTTATGGTGGTGGTGATGATGATATGGTATAAATTATTGGGGAAACACTTTATTCATAGTGTTATTTGTAGAGTGCTATATACATTGATAAGGGACTGCCCCATGGCAGCTATCGTTCAGATGGCCCTGTTCTACAAATACTGTTTACCGAGTGAAGTGCTTACTATCATGAATCCTTTCATGGAGAACTATGCCTGGTAGCGTTTGCAGGAGTAGGTTGTATGTTCAATAACAAAACAAAAGCAAACAAAGACGACAAGCCGTGGTGAATAGTCAGGAAAGTGTGTGTGTATGTGGTGGGGAATAATGGAAAGGGAATAGGAAACACAGCTCTTTGAAGAGCTTTGTTCATCTAGGGAAGCAGATGTTATGAACTGGTCCTGTCTTTATCAACAGCATTTTGAATGTGACAGGTTTGTGTGTGAGAGAGCAAGAGAGAGCCAGCAAAACAGAAGGTGCTGGATAAAGATGAATTTGAATTTCAAAAGTCTTATTTTATGGCATTTTCTACAAACATGTTTGGCCTGGTAATTCTAAAATGATGTAATATTGGAAGTGGAGGCCCTATGACTGTGAATGGCCCATCGTGTTTGAAGGTGGAAAGGTTTCTAAATGAGAATCGTCAACAAAAGCAAGCTCAGTACAGCCTCCTATAGTTAAAGCATTGCACTGGGATTTGAATCTGGTCTCATTTGCTGGCTCTGCATCGACTTCCCTGTGTCCTTTGGCAAGTAATTTAGGGCCAGATTTATTTATATTGTTCCTCCACACGAGTGCAGTGTGCTTGCTTCTCCCCTTGATTTCAGTTGGAGCTGTGGGCGCTTACCTCGCTAAAAAACAGGCCCCCTGGCCTCTCTGTGCCTCAGTTCCCCACTGGTGAGATACGGAGAATTCTTCCTACCTGAAAGAGGTGCAGTGATAAATTCATTTAGTCTTGATTTAAACACTGTTTTTGTACCTGGATAGCAGGGACCAGCAACCTTTGGCACCCGGCCCACCAGGGATAGCCGCTGGCAGGCCGGGACAGTTTGTTTACCTGCAGTGTCTGCAGGTTCGGCCGATCGCAGCTCCTATTGGCTGCGGTTCGCCGTGCCAGGCCAATGGGGGCTGTAGGAAGTGGCACAGGCCGAGGGATGTGCTGGCCACCACTTCCCACAGCCCCCATTGGCCTGGAATGGTGAACCGCAGCCAGTGGGAGCTGCGATCGGCCGAACCTGAAGATGCTGCAGGTAAACAAACCGTCCCGGCCTGCCAGCGGCTTTCCCTGGAGGGCTGCGGGCCAAAGGTTGCCGATCCCTGCTGTATAGCTATGTGGGTTAAGGGTGTGACTTTTTTGTACCAAAATAATGGCACAGCCACTAGTGGACAGTTTTATACCAGTACAAAAGTGCCATGCACCAGTATAGTTTGTTCACTTTCCTGTATGGGAATAGCTATACTGATATAGATACTTTTACACTGATTTAACACAAAAGCAGTATTGCTACCCCCCAAATGCTCACAAACCACGAATTAGGGTCCCCCCCCCCAAATCAAAGGAGTAGGTTAAAAATCATGAGATTTTAAAAAACAGAACAAAACAGGATTGTTTTTATTTTCCTTCTGACTGATAACAGTTTGTTTTATTTTAGCTGGTTGTAGAGTTTTGAAAATGTACAGTAAAATTGTACAAATGCGTTTTCCTGTGTTCCAACCTGCTGTAATTGTTCTGCCTCACACTTTTACAAAAATCTAATCCTCCCTGTGCAATTTATTAAGCTTCTTTCACTTATAGGGGCCTTACAAATGTCCAGTATATTGGTTTGCTGTTTTCGCAGGATGTGGTCAACGCCTTTCTCCGCCTCCCCTCCCCGCCCCCAAACTCATGGAAAAACCGTGCTTGCACACACATAGGTTGTTTGTTTCCACAAAGACCTGCTCTGAAAGGAAACCACTTTCCTGCTTGATTGCTTGGAATATCACTTATATAGCGAAAGCAAATCCTCCCAAAGGAGTTGATTAATTTATGAAGCATTTGATACCAGTAAGTGTCTCAGCCATTAAGTGCCTAATCCAAAGCTCTTTGGAATCAGTGGAAATCTTCAACAGGCTACGGATGAGACCCTAAGAGAATTACATGTACCTGAAGGTAGGTTCTTTGTTCCCTTTGCGTGTAAATCAGCTTTGGAACTGATGGAGCATTCTGTGCAATTTTTAAAGTCTGCCCAGGAAAGTGTGTTTGGGGATTCTTTTTTCTTTTTGAGTCAGGTTATTTGGATAATAGCCTGTTTCTGAGATTGCATGCTATTAATGCTGTAGTCAATAAGACTTGTATTGAGTTAGATCATTATTATTAATTGTTTATATTACATTAATACCCAGAGGGCCAATTTGGGATTATGGTCCAGTTGTGCTAATCAGTACAGCAAGGAAAACACAGTACCTGCCTGAAGAGCTGACAATCTGAAAAGTAGAGCAATGTGGAGGGAGAGTGACACCCTTAAAATCTATCGATGAGAAAGATTGTATAAGTATATTAGGAGGTCAGCAGGGACCCATATGATCATGTAGTCTGACCACCTGCATAACACAGGCTAACGAACCCCACCCAATAATTTCAGCATAAAGCCCATAACTTCTAATTGAGTGATAGATTCTAGAAAGACATCTAGCCTGGATTTTTATATAAATTTTCTAACTTTTTAAAGTTTTATTATTTCATCAAAAAGATCAGCATGTCTCGACTCTTCCTTGGCCTTACTGCATCGTCGTCTGTCTGGCTGCGTGTTGGCACCGCAGCAGAAATGGGTCTGGAGGGGAGAATAGTGGCGTTATGCCTCAGAGAGCATTGCATGCATGAGGGGTGTGATGAAAGGATGTTCAAAGGTGTTTGTGGGAGGAGTTTTACAAGTGAGCGATTGAGGCTGGCGTCATTGGCGGAGAAGAGGAAACAGGGTGAGGGGTAGGGTGATGCATTAAGGGCTGTATCCAAAGCCCATTGAAGTCCATATAAAGAGTCCCACTAACTTCAGGCAACTTTGCATCAGCCTGTGGGAGACCAGGAGTGGATATGTAGAGAGGGGCAGAGTTTAAAATGTGGATTAGTGGTTTGTTAATCAGCAGCTGGCTGGTTAAATTAAGTATATTCATCTCATTTCTCCAGCTGACAGCCATAGCTTAGTTTGTAAAGTAGTGTATGCAGAGATGAGTTCCCTAAGTATGCTGGCCTCAGTTATTAAATGCTCCATGGCCAAACTAATTGTGTTCTACCTCACAACTGTGCTGAAGTCTATTAAAATGTCTTCCTCCCTTAGTCCTCTCAGAGGGTCTGGTTTTGGCCATTCTAAATGAAATTAAAAAGTATTTCTGATGTGACTAGTCTCTCTGATATCAATGGGGCTATTTCAGGGGCCTCCTGATTCAGCGGATGCATTATACTAGGAAGTGGTGATGGAGAGCAAGCCTGCCTCACACTCACCGTGCAACAACAGCTCCTGTCCTACAGGGCTAGGCCTGACTCCTCGCTCTGGGCCTCGTGATCTGGTGCACGGGGTCACAAGTGGCAATCACTCAGATTTGGCCCCACCACCTCTCCATCGTGATGGAGGAATATGTACTACATGCATGAAAAAGGGTCTGCAGGATCTATGGCTGCGGGATAAGTGTTCGAACAAGTTTTACTCTGTGTGTGTGTGTGTGTGTGTGTGTGTGTGTAGATTAAAGTATGTCTCTTTAATCTAATTCAGATGGTATTCTACAAATTCATGCTCTTCTTGCCTACAGGCACCTTGGATTTATAGCTCTTGCTGTGCCAAACTTTCAAAGTGGTCTCCTCCAAAGAATAATTCTGACATGTAATGGTGTGTTTCTGTGGGGAGGGAGGGACTTCCAGGGACAATAATGAGTGCAGGGAATCTAGGGACAATAATCAGTGCAGAGAATGTTATTAGCTGTGCATCAATTGAAGCCTGGATTACTAGATTCTTGGGTGTTGCCTTGAGCCATCACTGTTCATTCCACCTTGACTGATGAGTGGCAGTCCTCAGTGTTCTGTTTATGAGTTGGTATACTGGGATGCCCAAGAATTTGCTGAAAGTTTTAGATACTCTCCACAGAGCTATCTCCTGCACATCCTATCCTTTTTGGCCAACATATCTAAAGTACTGCCCCATGCTGAAGTGTCAGTAGAAAAGGTTTTAGAACAAATTGATACATTAGACAGGAATAAGTCATCAGGACCAGATGGTATTCACTCACAAGTTCTGAAGGAACTCAAATATGAAATTGCAAAACTACTACCTGTAGTATGTATCCTATTGTACAAACAAACGTCTGTACCAGATGACTGGAAGCTAGCTAATGTAACACCAATTTTAAAAAGGGCTCCATGGGTGATCATGGCAATTACAGGCAGGTAAACTTAACTTCAGTACTGGGAAAATTGGTAGAAACAAATGTAAAGAACAGAATTACCAGACATAGATAAACATGATTTGTTGGGGAAGAGTCAACATGGCTTTTGTAAAGGAAAATCATGCTTTACCAATCTGTGAGAATTCTTTTACGGTGTCAACAAGCATGTGGATAAGAGTGATCCAGTCAATATAGAGTACTTGGCTTTCCGGAAAGCCTTTGACAAGGTCCTTCACCAAAGGCTCTTAAGGAAACTAAGTAGTCGTGGGATAAAAGGGAAGATCCTCTCATGGATCATTAACTGCTTAAAAGATAGGAAACAAATGTTGAAGCCTGGAGGAGAAGACAGGGATAGATCATTCCAACTACCCTGTTCTGTACACTACCCCTGAAGCTTTGGTACTGGCCACTGTCAGAGTCAGGATACTGGGCTAGATAGACCATTGGTTTGACCCAGTATGGCATTGCTTATGTTCTTTCAGGCAGGAAAGTGTGCACAGAAGCATTGCATTGCAGTTTTTTTCTCATGAAAACGTTACCATGCGTCAAATCTTTGTTTACAATATTTACTAAGCCAATCACTCTTCCAGATTACAGTACCTCTGGTTTCAGAGTGGTCACCGTGTTAGTCTGTATCAGCAAAACAACTGAGGAAGCCTTGTGGCACCTCAGAGACTAACAAATTTATTTGGGCATAAGCTTTTGTGGGCTAAAACCCACTTTATCAGATGCATGGAGTGAACAAAACAGAAAGCAGTGTAAATATTACAGCACATGAAAAGATGGGAGTTGTCTTACCAAGTGAGGGGTCAGTGCTAACGAGGCAAATTCAATTAAGGTGGAAGTGGCCTATTCTCAACAGCTGACAAGAAGGGGTGAATATCAAAGGAGGAAAATTACTTTTGTGCTAACGAGGCCAATGCAATCAAGGTGGACATCACCCATTTCCAACAGTTGACAAGAAGATGTGAGTATCTGCAGAGGGGAAAATTACTTTTTGTAGTGACCCATCCACTCCCAGTCTTTATTCAGGCCTAATTTGATGGTGTCCCATTTGCAAATTAATTCCAGTTCTGCAGTTCTTGTTGGAGTCTGTTTTTGAAATTTTTTGTTGTTGAAGAATTTGCCACTTTTAAGTCAGTTATTCAGTGTCCAGGGAGATTGAAGTGTTCTCCTTCCGGTTTGGGATCATCCTTCAGGATAAGTTGTAGATCTCTGATGCGCTAGAGAGGTTTTAGTTGGGCCTGTAGGTGACGGCTAGTGGCATTCTGTTATTTTCTTTGTTGGGCCTGTCCTATAGTAGGTGACTTCTGGGTACTCTTCTGGCTCTTTCAGTCTGTTTCCTCACTTCAGCAGGTGGGTATTGCCTCAAACAACTCTGACATTATAATAAAGAAGGCTGACCAAGGAGGTGCTGTAGTCAGCATGAATAGGTCGGAATATGAACCAGAGAGAGTTGCCTAGCAGCCTGACACCACATTCTACAGCCTGATCCCACTGAGGGCTACCAAAAGAAACTACATCATCTACTCAAGAAACTCCCTGAAGAAGCATAGGAACAAATCTACACAGACACACCCCTAGAACCCCGACCAGGGGTATACTATCTGCTTTCCAGTGCATCAAGGATCTGCAACCTATCCTGAAGGATGACCATCAGGGGCTCGTTCACCTGCACATCTACCAATGTGATATATGCCATCATGTGCCAGGAATACCCCTCTGCCATGTATGTTGGCCAAACCGGACAGTCTCTATGCAAAAGAATAAATGGACACAAATCAGACATCAAGAATTGCAACATTTTAAAAAACCAGTAGGAGAACACTTCAATCTCTCTGGACACTCAATAACAGACTTAAAAGTGGCAAATTCTTCAACAAAAAAACCTTCAAAAACAGACTCCAGTGAGAAATTGCAGAACTGGAATTAATTTGCAAATGGGACACCATTAAATTAGGCCTGAATAAAGACTGGGAGTGGATGGGTCACTACAAAAAGTAATTTTCCCCTCTGCGGATACTCGCACCTTCTTGTCAACTGTTGAAAATGGGCAACGTCCACCTTGATTGCATTGGTCTTGTTAGCACTGACCCCCCCCCCACTTGGTAGGCAACTCCCATCTTTTCATGTGCTGTAATATTTATACTGCTTTCTGTGTTGTTCACTCCATGCATCTGATGAAGTGGGTTTTAGCCCACAAAAGCTTATGCCCAAATAAATTTGTTAGTCTCTAAGGTGCCACAAGGACTCCTAGTAACTCTAGCAGTTGTCAAGTTGAATATTTTAATTCATAAAGTTTGATAACCCACAATATCAGGTTTCAGAAAGGGGAAAGAGTGGAAATGGCCCACTTCTGATGATCCTAAAGGAAATGGGCCTCACATAATCTTAACCATCATTCCTTAGTATAGGGCACACTTTCTACTGCTCATTCCCTTCTAATAACACAGTATGCTTTCCTCTTACTTGTTAGAAATGGACTGAAGGTCTGTGGGTGAGACATCATGAGTCATAATCCAGAACTGCTGTTCACTTTAACGATTTGGCTTTTATTCTTCTCACATTCTTTTTAGTGACCTTATGAATTACTGAAGTCCATTCAAAACCAATAATGCCAAGGAGCTGGTGACATCCCTGTTGCAGCTATGGATTTGGATAGATCCTCTGTCTGGGGATCCCTGAAACAGAAAACCAGGCCTTTGTTACAAAACTTCAACATAAAGATGATAAAGAAAAGCTCTAGAAAAATGGTGGCTAGAAGGCAAAGGCATTCCTTGGACCGACGCCTCAGCGTATCTGTGCCCGACATACTGGAGAGTGAGTCTTTCATAGGTGAAGAAACTACTTATTCAGGTTCCCAGGCCCTGTCCACCTTTATCCCCAGCACTCTTTCCAGCTCGGTCATGTCTCTCAAGAGCAGCAGCACTTCTTTGAAACGGGCAGGAGAGGACCTGCAATGGAGACAGCAGGAGGCTGTGCATACGGAGATCAACATAACTGAAACAGAAACGGAAGTCATGTGTGGATCAGAACCCAGGCGGAAATCCAGCATTGACCTCTTAGCATTGCTTCAGAGAGCTCGCCTGAGTGGTGATCTGACAGAAGAAATGACTGAGGTAAGGGGCTTTTGGATAAGCCAGGGTAAGTAACCATGTCAGAGTTTGCATTCTGTCCTTTATCTGGGTTGGTTATGAAGGGATGAAGAAAGGCTAAAAATAAATTTTTAGGTCAGTAAAAATTAACGTATATAACTTGAGAATAAATCCTATTCCAAATTTTCCCTTTCATATACTGGAAAGTTCTAAATGCCACATTGGAACATTGTTCTAGCATCTGGCTTTGGCAAGTGCAGGATACTTTTAAAGGCAAATTTTTGAAGGTTCTCAAAAGAATGATCCCTTGATTCAAAAGTGTTTGAAGGCTTCTGACCTTCAAAATATGTTGCTCTCTGAAACATTTGGTGTAATACTTTCTTTGTTATCATAATATACTGGTTTCATCAGATAGCAAAGACCCACCCAAACCAGATTGAATAGTAGAGTGGGAGGGAGAGCAAGGTAAACTCTGCCTGAAATATGAGCTAACTGAAATAACTCGATGGCGTACAGTGAACTTGTTGGATTCTGCTCAGGAATTTCATTCAAGTTTTCATTACAGGATGATCAATCTGGTTAAAAGCACAGACAAAAGGGTTTTCTAACACTCCCATTTAATACTCATGGAAATGAGAGACTACCACTGACTGCAGGAGGCATGTGAACTTTGTCAGTGTATCTCTGCCAGGGTTATTCAGTCCTGACTAGCATCACCACTTGCCTATGTGTGTGTGTCTTTACAATATGTGTCATTAATACTACTTACTGACCTGTTCCATTGCTGTCCTCCTGCACCATTTAAGCTCCATTTTCTTTTGAGTCAAAGTGGTATTTGCTGTCTACAGTGAGATTCAAATAGAGCGAAGAAACCTGGGCCATACCCGTATCTTGCTAAACAGATGTTTAGTGTAGTGGCTCATGTTTCAAAAGTGGGGGCCGTATTCACACAAGCTGATGCAGAAAGTGTAAAACACACCTCAATGAACCCCTGCCCTCAAGTATCCTATATACCAGGAGGGATTCATCTACAGAAAAAGCTGTTCCTCCTGCCATCCCACTTGCCCCTTTCTGGTGTTTCCTACTCTTGGGGCCTTGTACCCGGGAGTGAATCCCATTGTCCCCGTGAGTGAATCTGGTCTACTGCTCTAGCCTTGGTAGTGACCTCGTCTAGTTACTGGTTTAGTCTAGAATGTGGTTTAGCCCCCATCCAAATGGTTGCCAAGCTTACAGTTAAAAATCATTGTAGCTGACATTGTGACAGTTCCTTAGGGCTGTTCCCTGTCCATTGCCAGGGCGCTAAATGTTCTGCAGCCACAGAATCCAACCCAGGCCACAGAAATGTTCTCCAGAACTTAAGCGTTCAATTTAAAACAAACAAACAAAAAAATCTGTCCCTTATGGTTGCAGAGATAAGTTTCCAAGTGTAAGACAAGTACTAAACCAATGCAGTGCTGTGTTCCTGAAATCTGTCCGTTAAACGATAACTTGGAGAGATGAGAACTACTCCATTTATTGTAAATAACTATATCGTTAGCTGTTTCACTGCTGTTCATTCTAGCCGAAACATCCAGTCCCACAATCCCAAATAGTGACAAAATCCCTGATTTTTCCCTGATGTAGATATCACAATTTAGGGGTGGTTTACATTAGAGAAGTTGGGGAAATGGTATAACCAAGACATTTTATAATTGCACTATAAAGTTGTAATGACTTCTGATATATATGAGGGATATATTTACTGTTCTAACTGAATAGTGAGTTCTAAAATGCCTAACCTGTCCTGGCTGGAGTAATTATCATTATTACTTTTATTATCATATTGTACTTTGTACTACTTTAAATAATGACAATCAAATAATAATATTTTCCTACAATGTAACTTTAGCTTGTACTAACTTTAGCAGTGCCAGTTTAAAAGTCCATTAGCTAACACATAACTTTAGACACTGGGCAGATGAAGGTCACTTATTTTCAAATGTATTTTTAGTTCTATCTGTAAAATAACTTAAAATTTGCATGAAAATAAATGTAGTTCCAACTATGATACCAATAACAATTATGTGAGTCACATACATGATTGTGATCAGTAAACATAAATGCCAAAATAATTTAGAAAAATAAATTCCCTTTCTTCATAAACAAGAAAAAAACTTAATCACATATGTTAAAATTATGTTTTTAGTTTAAGACAATTGACTAAAATAGAGTAGATAATGGGAATAATACAGAGTGTGTCTGTTAGAGAAAGTAAGCAGATTTTATTAATGTTTGTTTATCTGTACTAAAGATAGTGTACAAAGTATCAAACTTGTGTTTCTGATATCTGTGTTAAAGCTCTAGAACTGATACCTCAAGGTTTGGGATTGGGAATAACTTGCTGTATTATCTCCTTTTTGTTCTAAATTTACATATAAACTTTAAACATGGCTTTAATTGGAGTTTGTATATATATATTTTTTTCTTTATATAACAATTAAATACAGTGCTCCTGTCAGCTAATTCCTAAATTATTATCGGCAAAAACCCTAGAGTTTTCAGGTGCCCAAGTAGTCCATGGAATCATGGCTAAAGTTTCCTCCGAGCCCCCCTGTCATAAATATAAAGGGAAGGGTAACCACCTTTCTGTATACAGAACTATAAAATCCCTCCTGGCCAGAGGCAAAACCCTTTCACCTGTAAAGGGTTAAGAAGCTAAGATAACCTCGCTGGCACCTGACCAAAATGACCAATGAGGAGAGAAGATACTTTCAAAGCTAGGGAGCAGGGGTGGGGGGGGAGGAAACAAAGGGTCGGTCTGTCTGTCTGTGTGATGCTTTTGCTGGGAACAGATCAGAAATGCAACTCAGAACTCCTGTAAAAAGTTAGTAAGTAATCTAGCTAGAAATGCGTTATATTTCTTTTGTTTAATGGCTGGTAAAATAGCTGTGCTGAATGGAATGTATATTCCAGTTTTTGTGTCTTTTTGTAACTTAAGGTTTTGCCTAGAGGGATTCTCTACATTTTGAATCTGATTACCCTGTAAGGTATTTACCATCCTGATTTTACAGAGGTGATTCTTTTACCTTTTCTTTAAAGAAAAGTCTTCTTTTAAGAACCTGATTGCTTTTTCATTGTTCTTAAGATCCAAGGGTTTGGGTCTGTGTTCACCTGTACAAATTGGTGAGGATTTTTATCAAGCCTTCCCCAGGAAAGGGGGTGTAGGGCTTGGGGGGGATATTTTTGGGGGAAGACGTCTCCAAGTAGGCTCTTTTCTGTTCTTTGTTTAACACGCTTGGTGGTGGCAGCATAGGGTTCAAAGACAAGGCAAAGTCTGTACCTTGAGGAAGTTTTTAACCTAAGCTGGTAAGAATAAGCTTAGGGGGTCTTTCATGCAGGTCCCCACATCTGTACCCTAGAGTTCAGAGTGGGGAAGGAACCCCAAAATCTGAAATGGTGCTCCGGGTGAGCCAGGAGTGGCCAGAGGGCTGCAACAGGGCCACGGGATCTGGTAAGATGCAACCCCAGTGTGATGGTGCAAAGCCTGCCTTGAGGCACATGCTGAGCATCAGGCACCACAAGTCACAGCAGTGGCGCAGAAGGGTGGCAATATACCATATACCACGCCACACTTATTATATGCCGCCACTGCTGGCGGTGGTGTTGCCTTCAGAGCTGGGTGCCCGGCTAGTACCCGCCAATATCAGGCTGCCCTGCCAGTGATTAATTTGTGCCAGGGCTGAGCTCTGGCATCTCTTTTTCATTTCAAATTAAACACTGGGGGAGGCAGTGGGGCCCAGAGGCGATGGGGTGGGGGGGAATCCCAGGGAGACCAAGGGGCCAGGATTGATGGGGGGGCACCAAAATAAAAGCTTGCCCAGGGTGCCATTTTCCCTAAGGCCAGCCCTATTCTTATGCTCTAAAACAGGGGTGGGGAATCTTTTTTTCTATCAGGGGCCATTGACACCCAGAAAAAATCGGGCCTCACACAAACAGAAAGCGAGGGTCTGATCCAAAGCCAAAGTCTTTGACTACCCCAGTCTTTGGATCAGATGCTGTGATGCAGTTCTCACCATAAATCAGCCCTACCATCCCCTGGTGCTGTCGTGTGGTCTTCTCTGAATTTCCCCCGGTTTGTCAGTATATTTCTGTGGGGCCCAGAACCAAGTGCAGGATCCCTGGGAGCATGGGGGAGGGTTCCTCCCCAGAACTGGACTGAGGGGGCTGTCCTCTCCCTGTTTTGGGGTGGGTGGCCCAGTGGCATAGCCAGGACGGGACACTTGGGTGGGCCCTGACTTTTGGTGGGTGGGAAATGATGGGGGGGGGGCAGGAGGAGGGTTTGGGGCTGCCTCCCACCCACCCCTCCAGGCTTCCTTGCAAGGGGCGATGGACACTCTGGGCAGGGGCTCCCCAGGGCCCCAGGCGCTCACCCAGCTCTGAGAAGAGACGCTGCTCTCCAGCAGCAACGGCTCCCTCCCACCACCCTGCACCGGGCCTGACTCCCCAAGGGCAGGTCTACCTTTTTTGAGCATTCTTCTGTTGCTGATGGGTCACCCACTTGCTCGCCCACCTGCCACTGGGTCAAGGGAGCATGCTCAGGAGCCCCAGCCAGTTGGGGCCCCCAGAAAAATGGGTGCCCCCACCTGCTCTGACCCCCCTGCCCGGTGCTTCTGCCGGGGAATGGGGTCAGGGCACGCGGGGTCTTGCCTCAACCCCACTCATTCAGGCATTTCAGAGTTGCTGCAAAAAAAGAAAAAAGGCACCCAGTCTATAAAATTATGTATCTCTTACTATGATCAAAGAGAAAAGGAGCTGCTAGAAAAGCATTCTCTGAGTACCCCCCTGCTTTGGAATTTGCTGCCCTGTCTTGGTGACCTTCAGAAGACCTTGCAAGGCTCCTCTTTTCTCTAGGTCTTTTGAAAACTGAAGTGTTGCTAGAGAGATGATATTTGGGGGAGAATGGATGATTCTTCAGTGTGAATTTTCTTTTGCTTGGGGGCTAGCCATCTATTGTCGCTATCTGGTGGTGGTTCTGTGTGTTATGTCTTACCCTTTTAAATAAATGTCAGTAGTGCCTACAGCCTGGCTAAAGTGCCTTTTTAAGTTTTCCATAATATATAATGAATATTTTTATCCTTGCATTTTGGGCACCCAATATTTACCAGTGAATGGATCACAGAAGTGTTTCCTCTGTGTGTCTTATTTTGTTAGCTTATTTAAAATGGTAAATGAAACAAAATACTGGGCTCCATCCTGCTGTCATTCACTCCATTGTAGTAATTTCAGGGACTGCAGTGGAGTGACTCTGGATTTACACCAGTTTAAATGACAGCAGAATTTGGCCTAATGCAAGGAGGATAGGCTTTGATGAGTGATCACATTTATTAGGTGCCCGCTGAAATGTCGTTATACTCATTATACACTTGAGAAGGGTGGCAGTTTGACAACCCTAAAGATGGAAGGCCAGTTTATCCACGGAACAGGTATATCACAAGCAGCAGCAGCCGTGTAGCCTTCCTGCACACACCAGTGTCCCTCAATTCTGATTTGGAGGGATGACCTCTAAGGATGAAAGAGAAGCTTGAGTTTAATAACCCATTTAATCACTGGCCTCTCTGCTGAGACACCCACAAGGGTGCCAATTAATGCAGTTGTTGGGGTTTCTTTTGAGACATGGATACTTTGGCATGGTAAATGGACTAAGACCACCAAGTCATAACTAGTAACAACTTTACAGTAGGTCACTAACGACCTGGGTCCTATCCCATTGCCTGCTTGTATCTCAACTGTCCCTCCAGATAAGGTCAGAGAAGATGGAGAGTGTAAGCTCTTTGGGGATAGGGACTGTCTTGCTGTGTGTCTCTACAGCAACAAGCACAGTAGGACTTCAATCCTGATTAGGGCCTCTGGATACTACCAGAATACAAATAACAATGATAGAGGGAAAATCTCTTCCTACATTTGAGCAGGAATTGGACAGCGCTTTATATTCTGGTTTATAAGGTGAATGACTAAGAAACATTAGCTATGTGAATGATGCTGATTTTACAGTTCAAGTATAGGAGGTCACAGGCCCACCGACAGCAATTCTGGGCCCCAGGGTAATTGCCCCCTTTGCCCCCCCCCCCATCAGCAGGCCTGGGAGGTCAAATTCTGCAAACCTTATTTGGGCAAAATTCTCCTTGTGACCTTGAGCACCTGATTTAACAGAAGTTTTCTCTGTTCCAGATTTGGCTCCCTATGTATCTCTTCTCATTTTGCACTTTCAGTCTAAATCCTTAAAAAATAAAAAAAAATGAATTCTCCAAGCTGTGAACCTGAGTCTCTCTTACCTCAGTGTAACTCCATTGACTTCAAAGAAGTTGCTCCTGGCTTCACTATTGATCAGATCAGAATCAGGGTTTGCATATCTCCTATTGCATATCTCCTATTGGGACATTCTGACCAAATGAAATTTGGACCAAAAATGTAAATATGAAAATTTTCATGACTTTTCCCCATTTCTGTTAACCTCTTTATATATAATAAAAAAAATTCCATTTTGGAAAAAAAGACTAAATATTGATGTTGCTCAATTTTAATTGCAAAAACTAACTTAGCTGCATTGTTGTTGTATAACACCAAGGAGTCAATGCCATGTTTTTAGGCATGCATATTCAAGAGTCTCAGTGAAATTAGATTTACTAGAATAATAGGACTATATGGAAACCAAATTATAACTAGTTTCATTATCTGAAAACTATAACTTTGTTCCAAAGATAGGATGCAAAATGTACGAGGAAAAAATAAAGGTTGACTTAATAATTTTTGGGGTAAGTGGTTTATCATAAATGGTATGCAGGTAGCAAAGAGACAAATATTTTTCATTTCACTTTTCTGCAATGTTCTTTGCTCTTCCATTTATGCAGTTTATAGCAAAGATGTAGAGCCAGACTATTATCAGTACAGTTGATGGTACTTGACAGAAATTCCTTAAAAGCCTCAGACTGCTAGAAATACTCTGTTTAAGGCAACACAATTGAGATTTTACGCACGCTAGTCAGAAAATTCAAAATTAAAGGTCCCCAAGCAACTGTAACTCAGCCGTTTCGTGTAGAGAGTCTATGTTGCATTATCTGATGATAATTTTGCTGAGTTTAATATGTGTTTGCAATGTGGCCAAGTTATGGTTATAGTGGGAACCATAACTTTAAATTTCCTGCCTATCATGCAGATAAAATGTCAGTTGTAATGTGGCATTAATGTAGTTTTTTCAATGCAATTTATTTTTTGAAAATTAAAAAAGAAAACTGAAGTGATTTAAGTTTTGAAGTATAAATACATTTGCATTTATTCAGAGTATTAATGTCTGTATGACTGAAAGGTGCCTGGGGCAGGAGCTAGTCTTTTTATTATGTTTGTACAGTGCTTAACACAACAGGGCCCTGATCGTGCCTCTATGCTCCATCAACATGCAAATAATAAATAATGATGACAGCACTTGAAAACTGATTTCTGGGCTGTGTGTGTGTGTGTGAGTGAGTGAGCGAGAGAGAGAGAGAATTCTGGGTCGTTTGTGTGTGTGTGTGTGTGGTGTGTTTAGGAGAGGGATATCATCCTTCTTAGCATTAATCTATGCTGAAATTCTGACCAATGTGATCATCCTGTATGAAACCAGTACAGCTGCCCTCTATGTTATGCCTCATAAGAGCAGAAGAAATCTGAGCAGGGACCTGTACCAGTGGCCATAGTGTTATCTGGGGTATCCTGACCCAGATGTCCACTTTTACCCCTACAAATAGCCTATCCATGGCTCAATGTATGAAGTCAGAAGCAGCGGAAGCCTGCTAAAAGTGTGTGTGTGTGGGGGGCCCACTGGTGCCTGAACTATGGCCCCTCCGCCATACTGCCCCTTCCCCTGAGGCCCTTCTCCCCAAGCCCTTGCCCCAGCACTGCCTTTTCCCCCAAGGCCCCGCTCTCCTCACCCCATCACTTGTCCTTATGGCTGGTAAAAAGTGATGGGGCCATGGACCCGTGGCCCCCCCCCCGGGTTCCAGCGCCCCTGCATGGAGTACTCCTAAGGTGTGTTTACACGGCACACCACTGGCGGCGGCATGTAAGGTACATGTCGCTACCTGCCTCAGTGAAAGCAGGCTGCATCCACATTGCAATATGTAGCTACATGTGACCGCTGGGAAAGTCTCTGGCAGGGAGGAGGCAGCAGGGTAGAGGCACCATAAGCAGGGAGCTGCCAGCACCTCTTCCCACTACCTCCCCTCTGCTAGAGCCTTTCCCAGCTGTGGGAGTCTTTTCTTGCAGTGGAGAAAGGCTGAGCAGCTGCCCACCCATGGAGCCTTTCCCCTCTGCCTACCCCCTGCCAGGGGCTTTCCCTGCTGCCGGAGCCTGGAAAAGGTTCTGGTGGCAGACAGGCAGCGGGATGCTACACTGCTAAAAACAGCAGTGTAGACGGGGGATGCACTGCTTGGATGTGTGTAGAGCTGTATAAGGTACGTACTCTAAGGTGCTATTTATACACTGCACACCCCCAAGCACAGGTAAGCGCTCTACACGCGGTCGTAAGATTTGTGCAGTGTTGACTTACCCATTAAACACTTGCAGATGCAAACTCTAGGGTTTGGAGGAGTCAAGCTTTGGCTGCAGAGGTTGCACCCTGTCCTTCCCTCCATGCCACCTCTTTTCCCATCTGCGCAGAAGGACCAGACCGCATTTTATTCAATCATAAAAGAAAATGGCGCAGAACGTGTTTTCTTTTTCCCCCCCCATCTCCTTGACCACCGTTGTCTCATTCATGAGGGAAACATGTTTTACCAAGTTAAAGATTGAAGAGTTATGTACATCACATGCCAAGTTTGAAGTTTTAAAATTTAAATGGCGGCATTATTTGAATTTCTAAGATTTTAGTTTGATTTCTTCTTTCTCCCTCCCCAAGCTTAGAGATCTCCAAACTAAAATACACAGTGAGATATTACAAAGATTTCCCCATTAAAAAACTATGCCTTTGGATTGAGAAGGTGAGTTAGAAATTTCAACCTGAAGTGTCGTTTCCCTTCCCCTTATCTCTAGTATGCTGTTGCTCCTGCTTTTTTTTTTTAAGCACCTGGAATTGGGACAGTGACAAAAAATATCTTGTCATCCATAAGTATAGCATCGCTAGGACAGTGTTGGAATGCAGAGTGGGAATTCACTAAATTGGTGGAAGTGTAACAATTTCTCAGTCTCTACCCCTCGTCCACACAGTCATCAGCAGGGTTTGAACCAGGAATCTTCATTACTGAAAGCATGGGCCTCTACCATTTGAGCAGAAGAGCTAATTCCAATAGCTGGAAGAACTAGAAGGCTCTTCTTTTCTGTGTGGACCAGCCACTAGAGAGTGAGGATAGCAATATACCATGTGACGTGTTTGTGTTAGGCCTGATCCACACCCAACTAGTGCCAATGCAAGTCTGTCAATTATAGCTATTCTGATACAGCCGCTAGTGTGGATGCAGTTGTACCAGGGTAAAGGTATCTTGTATTAGCATAGTTCATACTCCTTCTTACTTGTGAATAAGCTATGCTGGTATAAATACATTTATACCCGTATAACTGGGTTCATATTAGAAGGGTTGTACCACTTTAACTATACCAGTATAGCTAACTATACCAGTATCGCTAAAGTGGTACAACTTTTATGTGTAGATGAGGTCTTCTAAGCAGAGTTTGTGGTAAAATGGGAGAGCAGTACACAGTGAGTCTTTCAGGTGTCTGAGTGCCTTCATCTCCAACTGGCACCGATAGGAAGTTAGGAGTATTCAGCCCTTCCCATGTTCGGGGCCCAAATGAATGTTTTGTGGCAAAGGATATCTGTACTATGAGCCTCACACTTGAAACTGGCTCACCTTTCCAAACCCTGCCTCCATGCCAATGAAGATGTATTTTACAGTCACTTCCACAGAAGCACTAATTTATCAACTGTTTTTAATGCTACATTTAAGCACGCATAGTTGTTTAGATTTTTGGTTTACTGCCTGCTCCCTCCCACATCTGAAAAGGCAGAGAGCTGTTTAGTTTTAAGGGCATCTATATGTTTGATTCATATTAAATGGAGTATTAAGACCTGAGAATATTTGTTGTGGTAGGTGAGGGGAATCCCGATATTTCTTTTGCTTATTTGATCATCTTTTACATTTTTGTTTTTAACAGCATCCATGTGAAGGGATAGATCTGGAATCTTCAATGTCCTCTCAACTTTTTGATGAACAAATAGTAAGTTTATGGGTTTGAAATGTTTTGAATCCTGAGCAGACTATCTGGGAAAATGGGGGTTAAATTTAGATTTGGGTTCAGCTCCTTACAGATAAAGGGAATACTGTACATCTGAATCTTCAACTTCCTTAAAATATTTTGTTTTGTTTTTTTTGGTGTGTGGGAAGGGGAGGGTGAAGTGGTGTGAGACAATCACATGTCAAAAGAACTGAGGTACTCTAGAAAACAACATCATTTTCAAATGAGATTTCACATACAAGCTGCCACATTTTTCAAATACTTTTCAAAAGAAAGGGTTGGATACAAAAGAGCCTTCCAACTGTATTGCTTAGAGAAAAATCTGGTCCTAACAAATTGTTTGTTTTGGAGAAATGTGCTGCAAAAAGCACCAGGGTATGTATTCAACTACTTGGAAGATGTAGGAAAAACTTGGAGTGGATTTTGGGACTGAGGGATATTATTTGAATATGGGGGTAGAGCCATTGCAATGTTTATTTGGGCTCAAGCTTTTACTATTGAGTTCACCTTTCATCATCCTCCAGGCAGTCTAAAGCAAACCGGGTTATGACACATGCTGGCCATGTTAAAAAGGCATTGTTAACGTACACACACGCTCAGTGGGCGCAATGTGTATTTGCAAAATTTGGATTCAACTCTGGGACTTTTACCATTAACATCCTGAACTTCATTATCTTCCTCCATAATGGTGATATAAATCAGATGTTTTATCTGAAGATACAGTCGGGATGATGATGATGGTTTATATTATGGCAACATCTAGAGTTCCCAACCAAGATCAGGGCCCCATTGTGATAAATGCTGCACAAATACATAGGGAAAGACTGTAAAATATTAGATACCTTAATCTAAATAACATGTCCAGAGAAATGTTATATATTGGCAATGAACATATCTGAGTGGAGATGAATGTAAAAAGTACAAGAAAGTAGGAGGAAAAGAACATAATTTTATGTTACTCTGACTTGGAAATCTCAATATGGACATAACCAGCGTACAATGCATATCTACAGTATTATTTGTCATTCTCGCTTATGGCCCATCCTTTATATTACCCCTTTTCTATCTCTTGTGCATGTCTGTGATGTTGTTCTGGTTACCATTATTTGCATTATGTGTTTGTTATAATTACTACTAAAGCTGGCTGCAATTCGGGATTTCTAGTTCATAGGAATTTTCAGTATTTCGAAATTTCCTGCAGACCAGAAATTCCAAAAGGATTTGGCTTCAGAAGCTCAGAAACATGTTGTTTCAAAATGAATTATGCTTCCAGACCAAGGCAGCTGCTGTCTGAAATTGACAATAAATAATTGGTCTGCTGCTGAGGCAGCCTGCATGGCAGGGCTGCTTTGGAGCTGTGGACACTAGAAGCCCCAAAGTCTTAAGCAGGCTGCCGGGAAAGGTTTCTTTTGGAACTCTGCCTGTGATTTGATAAAAGTTCATCAAACTCAAGATGTTTCTGGAAAATAATTTTCAGGTTAGCCGAATCAGCGTTTTCCAACAAAGCTCTGTCTTGTTGGAAATTCCCGACCAGCAATATTTATGATTAAAATGAAGAAAATAGGTAATTCTGACACAGGCTTTAAAACAAAGCCTTTGAAAGTTGGCTTGTGTGTGAGTGCGTGCGCATGTGCCAAGACATGCGTAACCAGGATTCCTCTTGCATAAGGAGAGGAAATGAGGCCTGTGAATTTCAAGTCACTCCAGAAATAGAAAGCATGTTTTTGTGTGTGAGCTGAGCTGTATAGATGGTGAAACTGATGACTGGCTTCTTTGCCTTGCCACAGCCTCTTGAGGAAGGAAATGACTGTTTGAGCAGCTTATCAAGCTCCTTTGCTTACCTACTGACAATACACCTGAAAGAAGGCCGGAACCTGGTCATTAGGGATCGCTGCGGTGAGTCTGCCTTTTGATGTACAGCAGATAACTCTCTTTTGGGGGAAAAAAAAACCCAAGAACAAACTACGGTCCTGATTCTCCCTTCACTTTCTTTCCAAACCAGTCTAACTCAATTGGCTTCTCACTTACTCTGGTGTCAATCAGGGGAGAATCAGGCACTACTTCTGTCTGCCAGCCTCCAGTCTGCCAGTCAAAATGTTAAATTTCCTGTCATATAATCACCCTAGGTACACAAGGGAGGGGATGGGCAGATATATATTGCTGCTTTTCCCAGGTCTGAGAATTATACACGTTGCAACGTGACCTTGTAAAGCACATGCTTTCCTCCTACTGCTGGCAAAAGACCCAGTTCAATTCTAGTTTACTTAAAGGAAACCAAAGGATGTTTTGAAATCCAGTGGGTGGTAGTGAAGGGGAAGACCAACAGCTTTGTGATTTCAAGGATGGTGTCTAAAATGTGTGTTTTATAGGGAGGAAGTTAGTAAAGATCTTGAAACTTGAGGGCTGCAACGTAGGGAGCGTTCACTTCTGAGGGTAGGGATTATGTAGTTTCACCTAATAAGGCCTGGGGTGTATGTTTTATGGCTTAGTGAAAGGAAGGTCAGAAAGACATTGAGGAAATGAGTTAATCAGTGGGACATTATTCAAATATTATGGAAAATGTTTGAATTTAGGTCGCTGCTGGCTTGAGAGAGTAGCACGTAGTCCTTGACTGTATGCAGGAGCATTTCCTTTAAGAGCTTAGACCTGGGTCTCTTTGCCTCTCCAGAAATACAATTACTAGTGTTAATTATAACACTCTGTCCATGGAGAAACCTCTGAATACTTTTACATTGCAAACGTGTAAGCACTTTCTCTCTTGAAACTGAGCAATAGGGCAAAAGTACACGAGTAACAGGATAAGCATGGACCTGTTATAAAGATGTATTTGCTTTCTTATAATGGGCCCTGGCTTGTTGGGCTCCTTTCTGATTACTAGATGCATTGTTTTTTCTACACTATATTTTACTGTCCTAGCCAGACGGTAAGCTCCTTGCCAGGGACTGTTTCTTTCTCTGGCCAGCTCCTAACATTCTGAAGATATTAATAAATAGATGTTATGTAGTCTAAATCCTTTACTTTTTAAACAGAACTGCTCTTTGTTGAAGTGTTTTCTGACAGGACAGCATGTCACCAGGTTCACTAGAAATCATATATGTCAGAACAAGTCTTGCTGTTGGATGGCTCTGTGGAAAGGACTCTCTACTTGCTACAAATGAGCAACTTGGGCAGAGGAATGTTTCCCTAGAAGAGAGAAGGCAGTCTTAATCTCACATTGTATTTGCTGTGTCTTAGGTGAGGCACTGCGCAATTCAGCTCAGTGTAATGTGACAACACAAAGACAATCCAGGGCAAGATGGATTATTGTTGGTTTGTTGGTTTAGCGAGGGCGTGCATGGGGAGATGTGCAATCCACTAAAATTCCTCCTGTATTTGCATACAGAGAAGTACAAAACGAGTGTCTGCCAATCGGGCCATCTATCTTCACATTGCTATAATATCTATATACAAACCCTCGACTTTAAAAGCACAGTTATGATCAGACTTTTGCCATTGTGGTGCTTTTGACTCTCAGGTTTTTCTTCTTGAGAAATTTAGCTGGGCTAATCTGCAGCCATCTGTGTTAGGGTAACAGATGGGTTTTGAAATGTATTCTTAAAGGTGGAAAGTCCTGGGTTCATCCTACCCTCCAGTAATGGGGGAATTTAATAGCTAAAGGCCTGATGCTAAGAGTGCCCTGCCACTGAGTCTGACTGTTGATCTGTCAGCCCATAAAGTCTTGGTAGGACACCGTGTCATCGGAGTTGCAAAGAGGCAATCCCTGAAATAGCTATGGCCCTACTCTAAGATGGAGCTCTAGTATTTGATAAGGAGCCAGTGTATGGCACGGTACATTTTTTGATGTGCTCTCACTGGCCTTTTTTACCTAGAAAGTGGGTTGCTCTGCCCCATGCTGTAAGTATATGCTTCTGTCTAGGTAAAAGAATGCAACCTATTAAATTAGACAGAGTAAATATTCAGGGTCATTCCACTTTTATTGACAAAGAATACAATGTAAGTTACTGGGCACCTGAAAATGTCCAGTTAGGAAATGGATCAGTCTGAATGTGAAATCCATTAAATGTCTTAAAAAACAATGTAATAAACTTCAGCCAGTTTGGTTATATTGGAATGGATGTGGGAAGCTTCAAAAAGATTTCAGTGCATTTATTACTCCTCAGGCTTTCCTGATTGCTCTGGCAAAGATTTCAAGTTACCACTCTGTGCATGTGGAAAAGCTTATTTGCATGTGTGTAGATAGGTAGTTCTGAATATAGTTACCTGGTTCATATCTGCACATGGATCACTGGGGGGTTTTCCTTCTAAGAGACCTCCTGAAAATGTGAAGCTTTCAGATTTATTTATTATTTTTGCCCCCAGAGTGCCAGCTGATGCTCCTGAAAAGTTTGGGAACCAGAAACCTACCCAGCTAACTAAGCAGTGCAGTTAAACACGGCTATCAGACGGGTTTAAAACCCACAACCCTAGCTGCTTTACTCATGTGGTGGCATATTGCTATAAGCAAATAAGTATTTTGGTTCTGTAGGTCTTCTGGGACTCTTGTAAGCAGGGTTGGTGCATTTCATTGGGATTTTACATTGTTTGTTGGCCTGGAAATGCTCTTAACTTACAAAAAAAGTGCAGATAAGCATCATCTGGCAAATTGCAGCAATGTTGTGCTGTATAGCAGTCACAGTGGAGAGTATGTCAGAGGCATTCGTATGTTAAGAATACCCAATATGACTGTACCACTCAGGGGTTTGCTCATATTTGAGATCCTATTGCAAATCTAGGGGTAAATTCCTTTCCAGTGACACAAGATGAGCTTCAGCCTAAGATTTCTTGTCTGTTACACAGGGATGGTCATATGAGAGAGAATAGTATGTCATACACAGAAAACCCAAGATATATAAAGCTGTTAATATTAAATCAATAAGGTTTGAAAGAGTTGGCATGGCCTAATTTCAACCAATTTTAGTTTAACATGTTTTATAGTATTCTTGTCCTAAATCCTGGGGAATATAATTTAAGAAGACCACAAACACTTATAAATTTTACATAAAAAGTTATTCGTCAACCTAGATCTATTTTGGTAACATTATTCTTTGATTGCTCACCACTTTAATTTGTTAATTTTTGTTCAAAGATTGTGATCATATTGGGGAAACGTGATTCAAGATGCACAGTATAACAATGTACAAAAATTGCCACTTATTTGGGGGGAGGGGAAACGCTATGATCTTTATTTACAGACTGATCATCCACAAGCTCTTTAAATGGATAAATATGTCATGGACTGTGATAGAGTATATTATAGCTAGACATGAAAAACTGTGTTAATGGTGCCCTCTTGTGGCTATTTTAAATGCTGCAATACACTTCGGGAAGAATGAAATTATAGTACTGGGCACTTCCCTGGAACTCTTCCATGGTGGAACTCCAAAAGCTTTACAAATATTAACTAATTAACCTGCTCAGTCCCTCCAATTGCATTCCACTACTTAAACAGCATCTGCATTCCACTCCATTCCAGAAGTGGCACAGTTAACTGTGTACACAAGTGCTACAGAAAAAGTTAGGGCAAGAAATGAAGAACATGTTAATTGGTCAATACTCCAGGGGACAGATGAAGTTAAGAACAGAAGAACGACCATACTAGGTTAGACCAAAGGTCCATTGAGCCCAGTATCCTGTCTTCTGAAAGTGGCTAATGCCACATGCCTCAGAGGGAATGAACAGAACAGGTAATCATCAAATGATCCATTCCCTGTCCCGTATTCCCAGCTTCTGGCAAACAGAGGCTAGGGACACCATCCCTGACCATCCTGGCTAATAGCCATTGATGGACCTATCCTCCAGGAACTTATCTAGTTCTCTTTTGAACCCTGTTATAGTCTTGACTTTCACAACATCCTCCGGCAAGGAGTTCCACAGATTGACTGTGCGTTGTGTAGAAAAAATACTTTTTTGTTTGTTTTAAACCTGCTGCCTATTATTTTCATATGGTGACCCCTAGTTCTTGTGTTATGAGAAGGAGTAAATAACACTTCCTTATTTACTTTCTCCACACCGTCATGATTTTATAGACCTCTATCATATCCCCCCTTAGTCGTCTCTTTTCCAAGCTGAAAAGTACCAGTCTTCTTAATCGCACCTCATACGGAAGCTGTTCCATACCCCTAATCATTTTTGTTGCACTTTTCTGAATTTTTTCCAATTCCAATATCTCTTTTTTGAGATGGGGCGACCACATCTGCACGCAATATTTAAGATTACTGGTGTTGGTGTGTAGCCAAGATACCAGAGTCAATAAATCTGCTGGTGTTTCTCTCCCCCCCCCCCGCCTCCAATCTCCTCAGAAGGACATCACCTCCAGCATCCCAGGCCTTCCTAACACTACGCTGTGGTTTTTGTCCAAAAGTAACAGAGGAAAGCATGCTGCCTATTCAGTTGCCAGCACTTCTGAACTAGCTGTTCTAATAGAGATTAAAATGAGAGTGCAAGTCTATCCTTGCCCCACCCACAATCACAGAATTGCCACTATTGCCTACCGAATATAGACATTTTTCTTCAGGTGGCTCTTCCCAGACTGGCTGATCATCTTCCCTCCTGCTGGGCTGATGCTGGGAGCTTCAGATGCATTTAATGGATTCACTGCTCCTCACCAGCCATCACACTTCCTCAGAACTCACCAACTATATTCTTAACATCTATTAAGTACTAATTGATGAAACTTGGCTAAATTCATCTCAGGTGTAACTTCACTGCCATCCACAACCTGTGAAATCCACAGTTACATCAGGGGCAAATCTGATTTTCTTCATGATCTTTCACCTGTTTCCTTCATTTTCTCCTCTTCTTTCCTTCTACTGTATACTACTCCCCCAGTCTATTTTTAATTGTTCTCCATTTTCTTCTCGCCCTTCTCTTCATAGCCCTAATTCCAGGGTCTGTTCTCCTTTTTGCTCTGGTTTGTGTTTCTTCCTCATTCCCTCAGGTTCTCTTTTGCTCCCCCTCTTCATCCTTATTCCCCATCCCCTTAATCCTGTGCTCCTCCCCAGTTACTTTCTTTACTCCTTCATTCTCCCTTTTGCTTTCTCTCCCACCTATTCTCTCACTCTTCCATTCCTGACAATCTTGCCTTTTTTCCTTTCCTCCCCGCCCCCACCTTTATACTTGCTGTGTTTGGGTGCAGGGGGAACAGTTTCTCAAATCAGCTGGAATCTGACCCAGCTCTGTATGTACGCTACTGCTTTCTACAAAATGGTTAAGCAGTGGGGGAAAGAAAATAGAGATTAGGGGGTGTGTGTGTGTGCGTGCGTGTGCTTCCTCTCTTTGCTCAACTGCTGCAGGGAGGATGGTTCCCTGGAGAAGGAGGGAAATTTCCATCCACCAGATACTCTGCCTGTGGAGTTCTGCTCAATGTCACTCCCTGCTAACAGTGAGGAGAGGAAGGGCCCAATCTGTTGTTTAATTGATTAATACTCAACTGTCTCCTATGGTTTCCTGTTGGGGACAGGTGGTAGTTTAGTAGTAGCCAATTTAAGAGTGCAGCCGGATTCTGCATAAACCCCCTTGTTATTCACAGACACAAGGATGAAGGTTTTTGGAGTGCTTTTTGCCAGATCTGTAGCCTGGCCTGTGTTAAAGCCTAGAAGTCTATTGACCAAGTACTGACCTTATTTCACCTTATCTAGCCTATGGGACCTACATAGGCTCTCACCACAAGGCAGTTTAGCAGCAGGCCAAATCAGTTTACTTCACCTTACTATGACACGTGCAGGTTGAGTCTATCCTCCCTATAGTAGCTTTATATCCATAAGTTTGTAGTTCTCATAATGAAAGAACTGCATACTGGATTGTGTGCATCTGCACAAGTGTCTGTACTGGATTGAGCCAAACTGTACATTTTTACTGCTGAAAGCATTTGTTAAACATAGGTTTATTCTTTCACGCATTGATGGTTCCCTTTGACTTTCTGGGTATGTTTCAAGTCCTGTCTATTTAACCAGTAGAAGTGCTTTTGTGGCAAAGGGTTTGGTTAATTTTGTGTCTTGGGGAGTTTTTATTATCAGTAGTTGATGTGTTAAATTGTGAGGTGATTGGATGTTTGTGAATGTTTAACTTTGGTATGATAAATTGTAAGAAATCCTCATAAGTGCATTTTGTTAATGAAATATACAAACTTACAAGTAGTGTGGGTGCTGCTGAAAACTGTTCAGGATTCCAGGGTGTTAAGATCATTCCATTACAATTTCCTGGGTTTCAGAAAAGCTTAATGTCTCTTCTCTCTGACCTTCTACATGCTGCTGGACCCGCACATTTCTGTGGACTACTTTTTTTGGTGGTCTCTCTGATCCTTTCATGTCTGATCCCACAGACTTCCAGGTCTGATATTCTTGGAATTAGAAGTGAGTTAATCCCTTTTTGATTTGTTTTACTCTTACAGTCCTTTTTCCAAGTGCTGTGTTATTAAACTGAGCCGTTCTAATGAGACCTGAAATGCTCTGCTCCTTCACAGTGCTGATATGTTGTGACTGTGCATGCTACTGGCCTTCTGAATCATTTTGTGCAACAGTACAATTGTGTCACTTCGCAGTACTGTGATGTCACACGTGCCTTTTCTGTAATGAAGTGGTCTCTTTCTCTCCTGTTATTTGAGGATTCAATTGACAATTGGTAAAGCGTTAAAACATTCAAATATGCTACTATAACAAGAAACGGAAACTCAGCTCTTCTTGGTGAGATTCAGTTTCTATATTGTGGTTAGGGTGAGGCCAGTAGCTGGCTTTGAGCCTTAAGGTATTTTTTGTCCTGAAACTCTGTGTGGTTATGCTGTGTATCATTGCAACTTTTTTCTGTGAAATGATGTACACTGAGTGGCTTAGTCTTTTTCTGGCCATATACTCTAACAAAATCCATCTCTCTCTCTCTCTCTCTCTTCCACACCAGTCTCCAATGAACATACTCTTGATTTTTTTTACACTTCTGCGTCAGTTTTAACATTAACTTTGAGTCTCTTCCTTTCTCTCTCTGGGTTCCTAATAACTTCCTGTTGTTCCGTGGTTTGATCTGTCTTCTTTCATCTCTTTAGAGATAGTGTGTGTGCAGATCTGTTTGTTTGTTTTCCTCACATGCTTCCCCGCTTTTTCCCAAATCCAGGCAGAGCAGGAGAGTATTCACCCCTGCATGAGGTGCTTATTTCTATATTCTTGCATGCCCATCTCATGACTTTGCGGATTGATTGGGATTCACTTGACTAGATCCTTTGAGGTTCACCATTTGGTACAAAGTAAATTTTAAAAAATGAATACCTAAAGCATTTCTATTTAAACTGGGCCATAACTAAAAAATACCGTGATACTTTCACAATGCTCGGATATCCAGTGCCAGGCTATTAATGTGATTACAGATTACCAGACCACAGTGGAAGGGGCTGTTTTTTTAATATGTCGTTGAGCACATTGTCAGCAAATAAGACTATTGTTTAGAATGCAAGTGTTCATAACAGCTAGACTGCATAGTTCACAGTAAATAAGTTATCTGTTAAATGTAGACTCTCTCTGCTTTCATGGTATCTGCAATCAGATCATTAGTTCCTCAGATCTATGATTCAGATTTACTAGGCCACTTTCTAGCCCAATGATTTTGCTTTAAGACTTAATTGTGAACAGTTTGCAAATATCTGGAATTTGAGCCATGTTGGATAGTTATAAGTTTCCAGGTAAATCACCTTGTGTTGTCTCTCTTCCTTGAGTGCTGGAACATGCAACAACTTCCACTATGAGTATTGGGATGCGCCAGCTGCAAATTCGGTTTCTGTAAGTGCTTGTGCATATAACTCTGAAACTTTGCCTCCCACATACACTCATTCCAGTACACACAATCACTTGCATGATCGTGAGAAATGGACATGCAAGGGGAAAGAACATGACCAGAGTGGTTTCATCTAAAAACGAGAACTGTTAATAGAAAATGTTAAGCAGTGTCAATCAAGCTTTGGGAAGAAAAACATAAAATCTCAAACCTATGCTGAATACCGCCTCCAACAATCCATCCTTTATCTTAGGCAACCACATGAAAGCATTCTTAGGTAATGCCTGCATTATGCAGGAGGTCAGACTTGATTGTCTTTTCTGGCCCTAAAGTCTGTGAATTTTTCAATACAATTTTTTTCTCCCTCTAATAAAAAAACCACCTGTGTTAAGTATTTCCTGGGCCTTGGGGTGGTTGCATAAAACAGGTTTCACTGTATTGTAGAAAATATAACTTCCTAATGGGAGTGCTAGGTACCCCAAATGATTAAGACTCTAAATGGAAGGTGCTGTCAAAAATGTATAAAATAACACAATCTGGATGTTATGGAATGATCTTATCATCATTAGAATCCATCCTCCCTTCCTCATGTGATATTGACATGGTTAGGGAGGCATTACACTAATGAAATCAGGTGACTATGCTGCCCTATATGGATTGAGTTGGTGTCAGTCGAGTTCCACGTGGGCAGGAGTCCAAACCATACTAGACACCATCACAGTTGACACTAATTAGCTGGCTTTTTGGCAGTCCCTGCAGAGAGGCCAAGTGCTGAATGGACTTGGTGACTGAATTCCCCTCACATCTCTAGTGGTGGTCCCTTCAATGAAAGATGAGAGTCCCATTACCCAAGTGGGAGTGGGGAATCTTGTGCTTCCATTGTGCCTATTTTGTGTATAATTAGAGGACTTCAGTCTCTGGAGCCCTCAATCCATCATCTTTCGCCAGCTGAGATTTACTTCCACTTTTTAAAGGTTTTCATGACATCCTCCACATTTTTTAATATATTCTCCATGGAAAATTGGCATACACAAAACAAATGAAAAATACAGTTGTGGAATCCTCATGGGAAGGCCATTTAAAAGTTGTTATATGGTGTTTGCGTTAAAAAAAGAAAAAGCTTGTCACGTAAGGCCCTCACATTCCATAAACTTTCTCAGAGATCTGCTCAGTGCAATACATTTTATGCTGCAGTTACAGATGGTTCTAAAAAGAAACCAGCCTGCACAAGCATATGTAGGTGTATGCGCCTTAGAAGCTGAGCAATTCCCTTTGGGAACATACATTTCTTCTCTCCCAGATGCCCTTTGCATTTATCAGAGCAGTCATTGTTTCAGAGAGGTGAGTTGCTATAACTTTCTTGTTGGTTGTTCTCAATGGACAGGTGTCCATATCACAAAATTTGCCACTATAAATAGCTCTGTCTGGGACCTTTGTTAACAATTTTTATAGTAATGTCACAAGAGGACACAGCAGCAGCACCGCGAAGGTCCCAGAGTGCGGCTGTACATCCCAGCTTGCCGTGCAGTAACTTGCTATGTAGCCAAGCCTTTAACTGTGCTCACAGTAGCGCGTTGTGAGTTCAACGTAAGAATGACACTCTCACAACATTGACAACTGATTCTACCCAAAAAACTTTGAAACAAATCAACTTAAAAAACAAAAAGTACATTAATAAAGTTTAATTAACCAAAATTCCTACCCCACACAGAGCTTTTACCCCAAAAGAAGCACCAAAGACTCTATTAATTCTACAAGGAACTTAGTTACTCCTTTTTAGAAGGTGCTCAGAGATTGTGGTGATGGGCAGAGTGTGAAACCCTAAGATAGATTCTATTCCATATAGCTTCTTATACCAGCCTCATCACTAGTACTTGAGCAGCTTCCAGTAGCACATCAAGCAACGTGCGTAACTTGTCATATGTGGTTTGTTCTTTCTCTCATCTTTTCCCCCAGGGGAGAATTGTGTAGTGTTTTGGTTTGGTAAATTTGTGCAGTTTGTGTGCGCACAACGTCTGCGGGAGTGAGGGGGTGTGTGTGTGTGTGTGTGTGTGTGAGTGATGTACAGTCTGAATGCGTTACAAAAGGCAAGTTTAAAGATATGTGCTTTGCACTTGATGCAGAAGGAAGGTTGTTAGGATTGTGATGGTCCTTAGTTCCTGTGGGTGTTCATTCCACAGCCTTGGATTGGCCCAACGTAAAGCTCAGTTTCCTGCATACACAAGCTTTACCCTTATGGTAAATATTGCACCATGCTCTTCATCACTTCCTGGGTGCACTCCCACCATCTATTCTCTTGGTCCTCCTATGGTTTTCTCTACCCACGTCACTAACGAACATGGAAGCTAAGGCACATGTTCTTTTTAATGCCACTTAATGCTTTCTTGCTTCAGAAAAAGACCAGTATTAATTAATTATTGCATCATGGGTTGCTCTGACCTTCTGCAAGACATCTCGCGTGCTGCTTACAAGGTGCATTTTACAAAACATCTCTTGTCTGCCTCCTTGTTTTTTATCAGGTGTCAACTCACATTCTCCTTCCAAAAGCAGTGGCTCATTTCTAAGCTTATATATGTTCCACACACCTCTTCACTGGCAAAGTGTTCTGGTTTAATTTCCTTCATAGTTTACCGGAGGCATTTGCTTCTAAACCATTCTAAACACACACACAGCTTTTCAAGTACACAAGCTTTTTCATTTTTTTTCCTGCTTCCCCCAGTAGATATTTGATTCCATTTTTGTTATTTCTGTATTAGTGTTTGGTTTTTTTTTTCATTTGAAACAAAAATACCAGTGATCCATCTTATAATTTTTTTTGTCATTATTGTAAACAACTGTAGTAATATTATTTCTATGGGTTTGCTGAAAAATTACACTTGATTCTATATGGCTATAAAATAAGTCTGCAAAATATTTTTTAGAAATAAATTCATTTTCTTTTCCATATTAAAATTTGGAATTGAATATCCTAAAACAACAATTAAAATGATCTAGGATACATGCCGTATGGTTTTCTTTGTTTGAGTTCTTAGGATTGTGGCACCGATAGATCTTTGTATTTCTAAAT
Organism: Lepidochelys kempii; assembly: GCF_965140285.1. Taxonomy (NCBI): domain Eukaryota; kingdom Metazoa; phylum Chordata; order Testudines; family Cheloniidae; genus Lepidochelys; species Lepidochelys kempii. The sequence continues at coordinate 73,868,901 of NC_136389.1, forward strand.
ACAGATACTTTTAATTCCTTGCATACCCAGCAAACTGATCTCTAGAAGATGAATATGTGGTTTGAAATAACACCAGGTCTGCTGTTACTTTTTCAAAGTGTGAAACAAGTGTGTAGGGTTAGTAAATAAAGTTGATGTGGCAAATCTCATAATAGCTGCTAGAGGGCAGCAGTAACCATTTAAAAACACTATGAACTCTTTCTGAGGAAACTAAACCCTATCTAGTTACTGTGTGCAGAATACTTTTGTTTGTTTAGGCAACTTCAAGTCCCAGTGAACTTAGTCCACCTATACTGAGTGAATGGCCTTCAGTGTTACGGGATAAGCCGCTTTTCTAGGAAAAAATACTACTCAAAAATAATCTACTAAAAGCATGGTAAAAAAGGTCTTTCATATAGCCCAAAACCTTACTCCTGTTGAAGTCAAAGGCAAAGCTCCTTTTTGACTTCAATAGTGCAGGTCCATAGTGCTTTTGTGCCTGAACTCTTATTGTCTGTTCAGTTTAGAAGATAAACTCCCCCTGCATTTGGAAGTAATCTTATATATATAATATATACACCCCCCCCACATTCACATGCTCACTCACAACTGCAGAAGATAATGAATGACTCTTTAATATGAAAGTTAAGTATATTTAACAATCCATGGGGTTATAAACCCCAAGGAGAAGGAAGAAAGGGTTATATAGTATGCTTTCATCCTGGCCAATGCTGACTAGCACGCACAGTCTGACTAATTACTTTAAATGCAAGCCAGCTGCTTAACGGGTTGTAAAATCCATGGAAGGATCACAGTTTGAAAAAGGAAAAAATGAGAAACTGATTTTAATTAAAAATAAAATGGATATGGTGAAAATTATTTAAAATAACCAATGACATTAAAATAAGTACCCTTCCTTTAATTAAAAAAAAAAGCGCCCCAAAATCTTAGTCACAACAGAATCATTTTTCAGAGGTCACATTTTTTTCCTCTATTTTTATTGGGCTTTTGCTTAAGACTCCAAGAAGCAAATCAGCACGTGTTCATGCTAGCTTTATTTCTAGGTCATTGAGCATTTTTCTGTCATTTTCCAACTTATTGAAAATAAATTTCAAAATCCTGAGCCATGCTCTTCCCCAGTTTGGAAGAGAATTAAGCTAAACTGAATTAAATCCACTTGAATTTTGAACGAGTGTGTCCACACAGGGATTTAATGTGGTTTAACTAATTTAATTTAAATGCACACCTTTAGTTCAGATTAATTCTCCTGTGTCCCCATGGAGACAAGTCCTAAGAAAAAAAGAACCGAGACACTGAAAAAAGGAGACCCCAAAGCTTCATTAGAGCTAAACAAATTAGTTGTGTATTCCTCCCCCACCCTTTCTGAAAAAGGGTTGTGGTTTAGTGTTTTGTTCTGCTCCATTTCTAATCTGATACCATTGCCAGAAAAGATTTTATGTTCTTGCTATTTGGTTCCGTCAGAATAAGTACCATAGAGCTGCATTGTTTGTGAAGCTCCCGATGCAAAGGTTAAAGTCCATCTGTTGGCTGACAGTGAGACGTCATCTCGTCATTTGTCAATCTCAGAGTTGCATTCTTGAGCAGCCGACCCCTTTTTTTCCTGCTTACCTAGTTGAGATGTTACTTTCCTGACAGTAAGACAGTTGTGCTCAGCTAGCAAATCGCAGCATGTTTCTCTTGCGTGCTCTCCCTCAATTATTTTCCGTAACAATTAACACTCTACTAACTTGACACCCTTTTCTTGTTTGGCTTTGTAAATCATCATCCCTTTTTTTATTAATTCCAGACATTAATATTTTGTTTCACGCAAGTGCTGCCATTCACCCATGAAAGAGTTTGAACATTATGTTGCTGTCAAGATACCTAGGGATTACCCAGTATGCCTTGCCTTAGTAAGTGACACCACTGGGCCTGCTTTTGAGATGTTTATTTTGAGAGTAAGCTGACAAGCATGAAGGCTTGATCCCAGAGTGGCAATCTTATTTAATTAAAGGCCTCTTTTTATTATAGATTTTTCCCACTGTGTTTATATATATATATATAAATGTGGTGTGTATGTATCAGAATGATTGTTAAAGCCCGATTCACTTGAACAGTGCTGTTATACAGTAAAGAGGGGTGTATGGGGAAGGACTGGTCATTCAAAGTAAGGTCATTCAGCAGTCTTGATACATTTCTGTGTAATAATGCAATCAGAACACTTGCTTAGCTATGGAGCTTGTGTTTCCTAGTGTAAGAGGCTGGTTATGTGTTGTTTTTTATTCCTGCAGAATCTAGATTTTTGGTTGTTTGCTTTCTTAATTTTATTTTTTAAAGGTTCCCTTCACTCAAAGTTTCTTTTCTATTTAAGAAACAGATGAGTTATAGCTGTAGACCACCTGCTTCCATTGCTCTATTCATGTTTCCATTCCATCAGTTCCTTCCCTTGTCTAATCTTGATACTACCTCGTTGGTGTAGTGAATAGTTGGGGGGTTTGGTTTGGTTTGGTTTGGTTTGTTTATTTATAATGCAGGCTGCTTCTGCTTATCCAATACATGAAGGCAGTCACGCTCTTTTTTTTTTTCCCCCCCCCTTCCAGGAGAGGGGAATTGGAATATTCAAGATAGATAGGGGTATTTGGTGTAGCCTTTTGTTAATTTATCTAATTTCCTAACTAATGCATCCTCTGAAGGTTGTTGGGCATATTTTATGTTGGGTATTATTATTTAGTGGATTATCTGTGTGGTCCTTTCTGTGCAAAGTGCATGCTTTTGTTCAATATTTCTTTTCTACCTGTGTACTTAGGAAGTGTGTGTGTGTATGTATGTATGTATATGTATGTGTGTATATATATATATATATATATATATATATATATATTTCTAATTATAGCTAAGGGCATGATCTAAACTCACCGAAGGCAATGGAAAAACTCCCATTGACTTCAGAGGGTTTTGAGGCTGACCCTAACTGTGGGTCTCTTGGAGGAGCAGGAAAACAAATTTCCTTTTAGCCCCTGTGCAACATTGTCTGTCCCTCCCTCTCCCTGCCAAAACTAATAATATATATATATATAATTCTGCTATCGCTGTGTAAGAAAAGAGTTTTCTGCAGGTTGTATTTGAAAATAGATTAATTGGGGGATATTTTGTCTTTCATCAAAATGTTTTCATACTACTTATTAAGCCACCCCTTATGAAGAAGATCTACAGAACTGAATAGGGTTCTATAAAAAATAATTCTAAAATCCTATAGAAATTAGTAATGAATAAGAGCCCTCCTATGTAGGTCTTCTGAATGAGTCTATATAGAATTTTTTAGCAGCTATACAATTCTCTGTTACATTGTGTTGGTTAGTTTCAAAAACGTGCCAAATGTAGTTATATTCATATTGAATCCTGTAAGATTTTCTGTAAGTGATTTTGATAAAAATCTGCAGGCCTTTTTGTGTATCCCATTTTATTTGTGATTCTGTGTTTTTGTTTGTCTGTATGTTATATAGATTCATCCTTGCTTTTGTTTGCTACTTCCTGCAAAAAAAAAAAAAAAAAAAAAAAGAGAAAAGAATAACCAAGGTTCTTCCAATATGACATGGCAGAGAACACAAGCACAATGTAGAATTCTTTTTTTCCCTTCTCCCCATCAAATAACTTTTTAGCCATGTTCAGCAGAATCCCTGAGCTTTTTCTCCTCCATTATTTGTTTGTTTTTTTGTGGTTGGTAGTGTTGGAAAGTTTTCCAGACTAATCCCATTTGTGTTATTGTTTATAATAGGTACAAGTGATCCATATGTGAAATTTAAATTGAATGGAAAAACTCTATACAAAAGTAAGGTAATCTACAAAAACCTAAATCCAGTTTGGGATGAAACTGTTGTGTTGCCAATACGGACTCTTGATCAGAAGCTCCGGGTCAAGGTAAATTTTTGGTGTAGGGTACTGAAACATTGGTAAAAGCTCCTCTGAACCAATTGCGCGCCCTCGCTCTCACTCTGTATTTATTCAATTTGATGGTTTGACACAGAGAACGTGTATTCAAAACACAATTAGGATCCAATGTTTTCTAAGCTTTATATTCAAATGCACATGGATCTTTGCCACATTTTACTTGGATGTTGTGTTTTCAGTGTGTGAATGTCCCAAATCAAAATAATCTGTTTGACTGGAGGTGTTTAAACCTACTGTGCCAAACTCTGCCCTCAATTGCATCTGTGCAACTCAGTGAAATCAGTGGGGTTTACCTGAAATAATTTAAGAGTGGAATATGGTGAACTGAGTTGAGTAGAATTATTACCTGTGAGGTAGTGGTGACAAGCAGCAAAGCTCTTTCTCGTTATGAGGTAACTTTATAGTTAACAGAACTGCAAGCTACCAGTTGTAAGCACTAATTGCTAAAACATCTGTAGTTAAAAAACTGCCTGGTTGTGTACAGTATTCGATTGTACTATACTACCAGATATATAGGAATGGTCCCAATCCATTGTTGCACATATGACTCTGTTCACCATATATCAAGAAGGTATTTCAAAATGCTGTTAAAGTAGTCAATTAAAAATCTACATTAAAGAACGGAAATGGAGAATTTCCTAGAAACATCTAGGCTTTGATTCCCAAAATATGGGATGAAACTCAAAATGTCAGTTCTTTTTTCTGATGTGGCAAAACTGGCTTAGGATGTAAAAATAATATGCATTTATTTTGTTACCAGGTATATGATCGAGATTTAGCCTCCTCTGACTTCATGGGATCTGCATTTGTGGTGCTCAGCAACCTTGAGCTCAACAGGTACTATATGAATTTATTAAAATGTGTTACTGTGGTTTAGTTTGGAAATGATCTCAACACTTTTACAGCAGCTTAATCTTTTATCTGTGGGTTGTCCGTCTGACTGTAGAGCTGGGAGACCGGAATTCATGTTTTATTCCTGGCTCTTATACTGACTTACTGATATCTTGAACAAGTGCATTTTCTTGCATTATGGGCCCCATGGCTGTACTATCTGAGTGCCTCACAAACATTAGTGAATTTATTTCCACAACACCTCTGTGAGGTAGGGAAATATTATCATCTCCATTTTCAGAAAGGGAACTAAGGCAGAGAGAGAGATGAAATGGTTTGTCCAAGGTGATGCAGGAAGTCTGCATCAGGTCTAGGAACTGAACACAGATCTAAGAAGTCAAAGTCCAGTCTTTAACTGTCAGACAACTCAGCTGGACAAGTCATTGTCCATATCCTTTCCTGTAAAATGGGGATCACATTGATCAGTTTTCTGCCTGTCTGAAGGTGGTGGGTTATCAGTATTAATTAATTGCTATGGAAATACAAGGTATTACTTAAAATCGCTGTGCTCAACTTTGTATGTTTTGTGGAAGCTGTGAGGGGGAATATATGCCACAAGGAAATACGCTAGATTGTACATTTTAATGTTTAGACTCAATTTTGAAAACTTCAAAATATGCTAAATATCAGCCATAAAAAACCGAATTTGCACAATTCAGTGCGACCTTTAATAATGAACCAGAAAGTAAAATGGAGCCTACAGATGCATTTCTTTTCTGCTTGCAGAACTACTGAACAGATTTTAAAATTGGAAGATACAAACAGTATAGAAGATGACATGGGAGAGATTGTGTTAAACTTGAATCTAACAGTCAAGCAAGGAGACTTCAAGAGAACTGTAAGTGGTTTAGGAAATCAAATTTATAGCTAGAATGCACAAAAAAAGAAAGCTTCCCTAATCTGATTTACTCTGTACTGGGAAATGCCACCTTTATTTTCATCCTGAGACTCAGCATAGAAAACTAGATAGTTCACGATTTAAAAATCAACCACATTGGACTGGATAAAAGTTGATTATGCTTCTGTAGCCAAGTGCTTCTGTTCTGTGTCTTTAAAGGGTGAGCCCACGGATAGCAAGTCTCCATATAGTTCAATGAGTGGTAGGTCTGTGCATGTGTGTGAGATCTCTAAAAGTGTATGCCCTACAGCTGCAGGACTGTTCTTTCAGGACATGCCATTTTCTCACTCTAAGCAAGAGGTTTAGATTTTATGAATTTTTAAAAAGGTGTTAAACCTCCAATTAGATGTGATCTTTTTTTTTCATACCAGTGAAATATATATATATCAGTGTGAAATGTTAAAGCAAGGATTTACTATTAAGACTAGGTTGTGCCAGCCCTGCATTAGTGCACATTGCTGAGAGGAGAGAAATGGATACAAGGAGCTATGTTTCAGAGTGGTAGCCATGTTAATCTGTATCACCAAAAGCAATGAGGAGTCCTTGTGGCACCTTAGACTGCCAAATTTATTTTGGCATAAGCTTTCGTGAGAACAGGCCAGGCACAGCCTTAAACCTCACCAGATTCTTCAGTGAGCTTTGGATCAGGCTCCTATTGCAGAAGTGCCGTGGGACTCCAGTGTTGAAAGTGGTGATAGAAACCCAGAAGGAGCTGGGCGGAGGCTGCAGCATGTGATTAAAAGGAATAAGGGCTTTCAGGATCAGGGTTTGTGTGACTTTTTTTTTTTTTTCTTACATATCACCATTTGTGTTTCACACAAAACATGGACCATGCCTAAATCTGTAACTTCGTCTTGCAGTCATTTAGAGAACAGGTTGACAGTGAGAAAAGCCCCAAAGTATATAATTTGAATAGATCCAATTTTCAAGCAAGTCCAATTTTAAATATGTAACTAAGAAGTGTTGCAGGTAAAAAAAAAAATGAGAAGGGTTTCTGTGAATATTAATTATAACAGTTTTAATTTTTCAGAATCCAATGTGAACGCTGCAGTCTACTGTAGACTGTTAAACTAGACACTTGGGAATTCATAGTAGGTATGGGATATTTATGAAAGTGAGAATGTTACCAAAAGACGGATTGGGGCAGAGAATATAGGAAATAGACTTCACAAGAGAGGTGTGCCTTTCATTATTGTTTCTTCCTAGTAGCTGCCTGGTTTTTAAGAGTTGTTAGTTTATTAGGTAATTTAATAGTGTGTTGTTGGAAAGTTTTTGATATTTCTCCCTCTGCATATAATTATTTAAAAATGTCAACAACAACCAAATAATAAAAAAAATTCCAGAACACTTATTTGTGTTGTGCTGATCTCACCTAGCATATATATGCTGTAAGAAAGTAGCTTTTCATATACAAATAGGGTGGGAATGAATTGCCTGATCTTAAAAGTAAGAAAGCAAGAAATGTTGCGAGCATGACCGTTAATGTTCTGACCTTTCCTTAGTCATTAATGAGACTCTCTCTCTATGTCAAAGTCCTCTAATAAACCCTGACCACTTCCCTTGAAATTTTGGCTGTTCTTACTAGTGTAAGCCCTTTTGGCTGGGATGTCAACTCCCCCATTAATTTAGTGTGCAAGGCATGGGATGGCATTCAGGTCACTGTGTGCAGAAAGGGGCGAGACAGGTGCACTGTCCACGTGAGAGCTGCTGGAGGCATTTGTTCTTACTTGGGGAACAGTTCCTCTGGCAACATTAAGGGGATGTGGGTCAGAGTGGACCTGGGGATTCTGGGATAAGAGAGGGTACAGCGTTAGTTCTGGGCAGCAGCCTTGGGGATGCCTGGGTGTATGGTTAATATTCAGAGTCAGAGCAGATGCCTAAAGAGCAAAATGGTCTTGTCCATGTTATGCACTCAACAGCAAGCTGTTCCCCCCTCCCTCCCCCGGGCCTTTAAATTAGCTTAGTAGGATCAAATGGCACCAAAAGTTTGAGCCATGTGTCTTACTAATGGCTCAGGGTCTCTTCGACTTTTTATTCTTGATGCTTTATTTCCTTTTATTTCTGGTGCAATGCAGGTGTTCTGTTTTCTTCCTTGTTATGATCTGTGAGGGAGGTAGTTTAGTTGAATGCAGTAATAGAGCCAACTCTGTGCTAGTAATATGCCTTCCTTAACACAGTTTTATAAACCAGTGTTCAGATTATTTGACTGACCACTTTACCTGTTTTCCTCCCTTTGCTTTTGGATTCTCTCTGTTGCAATTGTGGGAACGCATGAATAGAGGTGGTCAAATCGGAAGAAACAAACTTCATCCAAGGTAACCTATATCCCTTTTCTCTTTAAATCTCTTGTTCCCTTTCTCCCACAAGAAATATCATCATCTTATGTAGCATCTCTATTACTGGAGGTTTGCAAACATGCTAGCGCCTTTCGTACGCTCCTCCGGTATTCTCTTTGTGGGTGAACAGTCCTTTTGAACAACCCAGGATTCCACACCATCCATCCAAGATGGTTTTCTGTAACTAGTTGAAAACTCTTGGCACAGGTGCAGACTGTCAGGCCCTCTGGGCAGTGATTCTCATTCCTTTCTCAGTCTGACTGTTGAGTGGGAAATGTTGGACCTCTAGTTGTTTGTATTATAGTAGCAACTGGAGACTCCCAGTGTGCTTGGGTGCCCATTGTACAGACACATTGTAAGAGACCGTCCCTAACTGGAAGAGCTTACAGGGTAAATTGACAAGGAGGAGGAAACAGAGAGATGAAGGGACTTGCCCAAGGTCACACAGCAGAATGGTGGCATAGCTGGGAATATAAATCCAGGTCTCCTGATTCTCAGCCCTGGTCTACACTTGGGGTGGGGGTCGACCTAAGATACGCAACTTCAGCTATGCATCTTAAGTTGACTTACCTGGCCGTGAGGACGGTGGTGAGTCGATGGCTGCCGCTCCCCCATCAATTCTGCTTCCACCTCTTGTGAACTGGAGTTCTGGAGTCTATGGGGAGTGTGTTCGGGGATCGATTTATCACGTCTAGATGAGACTCGATAAATAGATCTCCGATAGATCGATCACTACCCACCAATCCGGCGGGTAGTGAAGACCTGCTCTCAGTCCAGTGTCCTATATATTGTACCATGCTGTCTCTGTTCCTGAGCAGAGATTTCCTCAGATCCTTCTGTTGAGGGTTTCCCCTGATGGAATGAACAGGTCTTTTGGCTGCTAGAAATAGAATGGTGCCATCAAGATGTTCATGTACCATTACTGAGTATGCACATGAACGTCTTCCCTTTGGGCCATTTTTTTTTGCACCCACTTATTGCATCATGCTTATATTGGATTTTAAAGCTGTTCAAGAAAGGGACTGGCTTTATATTTGTTCTGTAAAGCACCCAAAATGCTTCTGGGTAGATGATGAAGATAGTAACTTGAGACATCAGCATCAGATCCTGTATTTCGGGAGATTACAATGTAATTTTAGAAAAATAATTTGGCTCTTCTAAGAACACCTAACATCTGAGGAGTTTCCTCATAAAGCTGTTTGTGCCTATATGAAATTAATAATTACTCTCCCTTTCAGCACATTGTAGATAGGGACCCCCACTCAGGTATAATGCATCCAAAAATACTTCTGTAAAGAGGACATGTAATGTACATTCCTGGGCACAGGTCTGCAGCTATTTTGGCTTAACCAAACAGTTCCAGGGATAATGCTGGCCCTCTACAGCTATATTCATACTGCAGAGATACAGCCAGAAATTGCTAAATGGAATATGACAAAGTGATGGAATAATTGAAGAGCTCAGCAGTTTAGTTTTTAACTAAAGCTCTTGAAATTACTAGTGCCCACACTCGATCAAATGTGGCTTGATCTCTCTTTCTGCCATGTGTGCGTGCACACAGCTGTCTCTCGAATCTCGCTGGCTTGGAGTCACAGGACAGGGAGCCAGATATTCCAACTCTAGTCCTTTCGGTCCAAAACAGCCAAAGTTCTGTCTTGCTTTTTTTTCTTTGTTGTACATTATCTCTCTGTATTTTAAACACTTGATTTGAAATAACGGAGATAAAGCTTTAATTCACGTTGGCAGGTCATTCAGTTCCCCGGGCTCCAGTTAACATCTTAACATTGTTTTAAATAAAATTAAGAGATGCCAAAGCATGATATTGGATTAGTGGATGCAAGATTATTGTTGAAAGAAAAAATAGCTGCAACCCTTTGCTCTATTCAGTTATAGCCACTAGAGGGTAAGAGAGCTTCAGTTCTTCAGAGAGAAGACATAGTTCATGCTCGAGTGTGATCTCGTAAGAAAAGCTTCTGTGGCCATCCAAGGCAGTAAAGAATTTCCCAGAATGTGCTGGAAAAAATCTGACAAAGCAGTATTTCCTAGTTTATTGATTCTGCTACTGCATTAAAACATTAGTACTGTCCATCAATAACCACCTTTAGTTAGGAAACTCTGGTCTGTGGAAACAGTACTGGCAGTTTGTGGCAGAACATAAAGGCTAGAAAGAAAAATTGTGAGCATGGGGAATATAGATGTCTAGGGAAGGCATGAGAGGTTATGGAACAATGGCCAGAGGAGTGTGATGGGGTAGAAGAAATGCAGACAGACTGGATAAAGATACCAGAAATATGGGGGGGGGGGGAACATTATATAATAGATACACAAACTCAGCACTGTTGTTTTGGCTATTACCCTTTGGTGGTTGTTCAAGGAGGAAAAACTCCATATTCAATCCATTTGTGCAACTCGGTTCCCGATAAATCTGCATTGCACTGATTAAATTAAATGTGTCTCAGAAATCTACATCTCTAACGTGATCAGGAAAGCAAATGTTTTATATTAGGGGTAGCTTAACTTCTTCTCAAGCTGAATGAAAGTGGGATTTTACTGAAATTTTCAGATCCTGTTATGTAGTGTTTTCATATGTGGGTAGAGAAAAAAACAAGTTACATTTTTCAGTCTTTGATTTCTCAACTCTCTATCTGAGACAATTATAGCTTATAACTGGATCTGATCCCCTAAGTTTTATCTTAGACTGGATAGCAGATACCAGTGTCACAAATGAATCTTCTTATTATTTTAGTCACCAGTCCATCTTGCAGGGACTCAGTAATATCCCAAAAGGAGCAGTGACTCCACACTGGTACCAATAACTGTTGCAGTCCCATGTGCAGAGTGGAAAAAATATAAGTTAAACCTGTTGTTACCTTTTTAAGTACTCTTTTTATTTACTGTCCTTCCAACTCCCTATCTTCTTTAAAAAAAAAAAAAAAAAAAAAAAAAGAGAGAGAGAAGCAAATATAACTTTTTAATACAGAAAATAGAACACAATAAAAATAATGCAAGCATTGGCTATAGGTAGGCTGCAGAGATGATTTCAGCTACTGAATATTGCATATGAAATCAGTGTGCAACAGGTATCGAACTGGGTGGCTTGTATATTTGTCAGCATATATTTATCACTGCTTTTAGAGGGGGGGTGTCATATAAAGTAAGTTATTTGGGCATGATTACATCCCCAAAGGTAGCAAGATATGTGCGTCAGAGCCCCTTGCTTAGGATGCAAGTGTGGGATAGCATTGTTTTTGATACAGCTAACTTCAGAGTGTAATTTGCTGCTTTGCTCATCAAATGTACATGGTGCTGCAGAAGGAAGCATGGTCCCTTTGGTTTTATTAAGTATTTGCCGTACTCTATCCATCTGTAAGAAAAACAAGATGAAGTGCCCCTTTCCCTTCCTCTTTTCCCAGGCTGCTTAGCCTATAGTGTTCCCCTATGCCCCAAAATATCTCTGTCTGATGCTTAGTAGCCTTGTTTCTCCCAGGTGGCTAGACTCTTGCACCGAGGGCGTCCTGCATGTTATTTCCATTCTTTGTACAGATGAATAACCTTTAAGTGTTGAACATCTAGGAAGCAAACAAATGGGTTTGCTTGGGGGGTGGAGGGGATTGACCTGCAGCAGTTTATTCCCAAAACAAGTGATTCAATTGCCACCTTGATATCTAAAGCTGATTGAATAAATTGGCTGAAAGGATGACTCTGGACTGAAGTACTCCCACTCCTCTTATCACAGGGGATAATCCTTCACCCTCCTTTTCATGTGTGTGTTTGCCTGCCTCATTGTATTTGGCTCTCTATAACAATACCCTTTGGGCAGTGGTGCCTCTGTGATCCTTGAACGTTTCACAGAGCCATAGAACTCAGTTGCCAAAGGGTCATGTGCCATCACGGCAATCTCACGTCAGTTCAATTGCCTTTCTCGTCCTCCTCTCCTCTTTCCCAGAGGGAAACTGCCTCTGCATAACCGTTTCCCTGTCTAATGAGTAGAGGTCCAGAAACTTGTTTGTTTTTTTTTATTTTACAAATTACAGTGGTTCCAATTTCTACTTTGACCTATTCACAGGAATTTGAACACTTTCTGTTGTCCTGTCTCATCCTTTTAAGTACAGGAGGCGTAAGACGGGTTCATTTTACGCTTGTCCACCTCACTGTATAATTTAAATAAATGTATGATGGTTTCTTTTTTATTGCTCACCAGCATACAGAAAGGCTTTGACCTTTCCCCACAAGCACAGTGCCCTGTCTGGGGAGGCAGTGTAACCTACTAGTGATTGGAGGAGCGTCTAGAAGTGAGGGCGCCTGAGTTGTGTTCCTTACCAGCTCTGCCACTGATTTGCTGTGAGTTTGGGAGCACGTCCCTTAGTTTCTCTCTACCCATCTATAAAGTGGAGATAATACTTTCCGACCCAATGGGGATGATGCAAGGTTTAATTAATTGACACTGTGTAAATCACTTAGAAATGCTTAGGCGACAAGCATGAGAAAAGAATTAGAATGAAATAATTTGATTTAAAAATGAATAATAAAATATCTGCCCCTTCTTACCTTGGGTGACATTCGCCTCAGTGCAAACTGTCCTCTCCTACACTTTAAACCCATGGAAATGATCCACGGTCTGATCCAAACGCTCCCACAGAGGAGTAGACCCCATGTGCCAGCCACCTGCATTGTGGTAGGTAGAGCAGCTTCCTGAGAGCTATTGTTCCCACCCCCGGAGATGCAGAACTGGAACAGGCCAAGAAGCAGATTTTGACTGTTCAAGCCTCCTACTCTTACTCAGGGCTGGTGGCAAAGCAAACATTTAGTCCTTATGAAGTCATGCAAGGGGTCTTATGTGGCCCTTTGCCCTCTATTGAATGTTGCCCTGAGGACTTACATACTGGTTAGGAGGACCATAGACCTGGATTGCTACCATAAAACACTGGACTGATCAAAACCAGAAGGATCCCTATGAGAGGACTCACCAAATTTGATTTTAAAATTATGTGATGATAACTTTCTTTGTTGCTGAGCCTGGAGACTCTAGCTAAGTGGAGATTTCAGTTTAAAACAAAATGTACTGTGGATAATAAAGTTACTCTGTCTGTTTTTTGTGAACTAGCTTCAAAAACCTCTTCCTCCTCCAAGGAAGGGAGGGAAAATCCTTGGACCTAAAGCAGCAAGTACATCACATCAAACATGACTGTGTTAAATACTAAAATGTTCAAAGTACGACTGAGATAGATAAAGGCTTTGATGGGAAGTGGATATTTCCCAGGGACATTACAAGCAATAATCCAGATGTTATGGTGTAATGCAACGAGTGTCCATGGATAGATTGGGAGCTCAAGCCAAGCAGCGCCTGCTGTAGGCCTTAGCCCTCCACTCCCATGCTGTTCTGCCATATGGAAGCAATCTCTAGGCCCCTTTAATAGCCAGCTTTGGATTCCATTTTCACAGGGCTCGTAGAGCTAAGTGGAGCTGTTTTATGGACAAGTTAGATAGAAGCCTTTCCAAGATAAACATCCAATTCAAAATTAGGACATACCAAGCCACAAAATTATTTTAGGGCATATTTCATGGAAGCACTGCCATTTTTCTTAAGCAATTGCCAGACTGTAGGATGCCCTTTGATCCCTTGTGGACATTACTCCCTTTTTTATAAAAAGGATTTTGAAATAGTTGCAGTGTTTAGGGAGGAATATATCTGCCGGGACTTTGAAGTATGTCCATGGGAACAGTCATGCTTTAGCTTTTTGGCCTACAAGATGAACTTAAAAAAAAAATTGCACTGCAGCTGGATTTATGAATCAAAATCTCATTTTCTTTTTAAAGGTAGGAATTTGCATCCAGTGTGCCAGGAAAGCCAAACAGTGTGTTTTAAATAGAAGTATATTAATATGCATGTGGGATTCAAACATTTGGGTATTTTAACCAGTAAAAAGGAAGTTAAAACTTGTGTATGTGCCTCCCATGATTTAAGAATTTTGTTTCTGGATAATTCTTCATTAAAATGTTGTTCCCAGGCCTGAAGTGCTCTTGAAATCTTTTTATTTAGTAACACCATATCTTACTTGTTTTTAAAGCTAAAGTGTTCTGTTTTCATGTGACTAGTGAAATCTCCTCCTCCCTTTTGGACTCACCAGTCTGTCATGATTGAAGCACAGAAGCATGGCATGTTAAAAATTGTTGCATGGCAACCAAATATGGCATGACTTACAGTGAGAAGAAGGGTATAGCCTTAAGTTTCCAGATCTCTCTGCTACTCCCGCCTGAAAAAGGTCCATTTACTCATTTCCACTTCCCATAAAATATTGCCAGTGCTATACTGTTATGTGCCATTACATGATGAAATCAGAAAGTTAATAAATATGTTGTAATTGCCATATAACCACCAGATAAAAGTCGTCATGTTTCAGCGGGCATCAGTATTTTTGATTCACAAGCTCAAATTCTGGTAACATAAACACTAAAGACTAGTAAACAAAGACCAAGAGGTGCAGAATGGGAAAGAAAGGTGGTCTGGTGGTTAGTTGGAGCACCAACTTGGGAATCAGGAAATTCATGGTCAATTCCCATCCCTGACACACTTCCTGTGTGACCTTGGGCAAATCACTTAGTGTGTCTGTGTCTCAGCTCTCCAGCTATAAAAAGGGGGGTAGCTGTACTTCTGCACTTCCACAGATGATGTGAAGATGCAGTAGAGATTGTCGCACTTGGAGTGAGGAAGGCCATATAAGTACCTAAGAGGTGTATCCAATAGCGTCTTCATGAAGTCAATTTGTTTTTCAGTCAAGTTTCATACGAAATATCCGACTGTCTGAATACATGCGAAAGAACGAAATATGGAATGGAATTGTGACGATCACTTTATTGGAAGGGAAGAATATCCCAGGAGGGAGCATGATACAGATTTTTGTCCTGTTAAAACTGGGAGATCAAAAATATAAAAGTAAGGTAAGTATTAACAACTTCTATAAGTGTGCAAGGTAGGGCAAATAAGGGGTCTGTTTTTTTCTTTACACCATTGGAACTCTTTCTTCAGTGGACTGGTTCCTGATTTATAGCAGTGTAAGCGAGACCAAAATGAGGTTCAAGGAGTTTAGATTTTTTTGTCCCTTTTCCTCATATGTGCATTTAATTGCAGAATAGGAAATAGAGACTATGGTGTGTGTGTGTGTTTATATATAAAATATACACTTCACAGTGATGGATTCGCAACACTAATATAAAATGAAATAGGATTCATGCATAACACATAGTTTTGTTCTCTGCCAATACAGAAGTCATGTTGTAATGTTAAGTGTGCTGTATAGGGCAGACCCTAAAAACTGTGCATTGACATTTTAAAAACATTCATTGACTTTTAAAGAATATACATATTTAATATTAAAAAAGAACCCTTGAAATTTCCAGTGTTGCTTCCCAGAGTTAGTTCTTCATTCTGTTCTTCATAGAGCTGGGCCAGAGTTCATGTTTACTTGTACCCCATGCAGCTTCCCTGGAGCCCACAGATTGAATGGAGTTCCAGTGGCTGGGCATTTCACCATTTCATTCTAAAGATGGGGGAAATGCAATTAAAAACAAAACAACAAAACCCTCTTAATGCAAACAAATGAGCTAGATATTCTAGACTGGGTTATAGGACCTGATAATTCTAGAAACAAGCCCTGAAGATCTGACTACAGAGGTTCCACAAAATGTGGTCATCCTGTGGTTGTTTTTCAAAAATATATAAATAATTCTAACCAAAGAGGAACAGAACATGATGCTATTTCATTAGAAAAGTAGTTTTTTAAAAAAAAAAATGAATAGATTACTTAATCTTTATAGTTAAGATGCCTTATCTCCATCTAAGATGCACTTTTATGTTTACTTTTAATGCAATAATAAATATTAAAATTGAAAATGTTTCACATCCGTTTATGGGGATTACTTAATTTACCCTTGTTCAATCACACAACACACAAAAGCAGACAAGAGGAGGGAGACCATAGCAGTGGTACAGGTAATCCAATATCCTGTCTCTTGTAATGGTCAATGCACATATAGAAGAATCACTGGTGTACTTCCAATATAATCTAATGTACTGTGCATTGCAAGAGATATTAAGGTCCTCATCCTGCATACACTCATGTTCCTGAGTAAATTTATGGATATGAATGGTCTCACTGAACTCAATGGAACTATTTGCATGCATAAAGTTACTTGTGTGTATAAATATTTGCATGATGAGGTCCTAACTGCTCATTCCTGCCTCTGCTAAGGTCCCTCTCTTTTAACATAAAAGAATGAACACCTGGGACCTGATTCTGATCTCATTCAAAACTGTTCAACCTCACTGACTTCCAAGGGCTTGCCCCTGATTTATGCCAATGTAAGTGACATTGATCCAGGCCGCTGGTCTATTTAAACTGGAAATGGTGGTTCAACTTCCCTATATGTGCATTTCTCCCGCCACACATTCACATCATACTTTTCTATTTATCATTATGGGGAACAAAACACTTTTAAGAGAAATGCAGATCTGCATGATAGGCTGCAGAGCCTTGCTGGGGATGCTCCTCTTGGTACTTGATGCTCAAACATCTGGCCTTGCTCATGTAGATGAAATTGATGTATACATAACTGTGGAAATAAGTGCCATTTAAGAAAAGTAAATATTATAACTGCATGTTTTCTAGACACTGTGTAAGAGTGCAAATCCTCAGTGGAGGGAACAGTTTGATTTTCACTACTTCTCTGACAGGAAGGATATGTTGGACATTGAGGTCTGGGGAGAGGATAACAAAAAGCGTGAGGAGCTTTTGGGAATGTAAGTTTTTAAAGTGTACATGATGATGTGATGGTACTTTTAAAATTCAATGTTAACAATGTAACCTGCACTGTACTGTCCAGAGTAGCATAATACTTTGTTTTACATTATTCTGACAGCACCCAGATGCTGCTTTGAGGGGAACAATATAAATACCTACATGTGTTGTGTTCTAACATAACATGCTGGTTACTTGAGCAGAGGTTGTGACTCACATAAGTCTATAATTTCATTCTGTTTCACAAATTCATTGTAGTCTGACCTGTTGGGTAGTCAAGTCTGTCCTGTGGCCAACACAGGATTTTTTCCCTACTGAATAGACCCTAAGACTTTTCCCAATTCTGCTTTAAATTTCAGAAGTGATGGGGCTGGCATCACCTTTGCTGATGAGATTTTTTTTCTTTTAAGGATTAGTTTTTGAGTTTTTTATGTTTTCATAATAGGGAAGTGTGTGTCCTATCTCTTTGTCCTCTCCTTTCCCTCCCATCAAGTCACATTCTGTTTGTATTAGACTAGAGGTCTCATTATCTTTTGTAACCCTTGTCATACATTCCTTCTTATTGCCTTCTCCTTTGACCTTACTATGTCACTACTCCGTCCCTCATCCTGAAATTGGATTGACACAGACAGACACTTGTAGCTGCGTGGAGCCCCACATGGGCCTGCCTGTGCATATCCAATTCCAAGATCAGTGTCTTAGCGTATAAGTTCAGGTGAGCAGCAGACATTGCTGATTTGGCTGACTTAATGTACCCTCTCTAAACACACACACACACCATACATCATTTGAAAACTTACTATGTCTACTTTAAGATGAGGTATGATGTGAAGGTATCAAGTGATGCCATTACTGTAGAAACGGGGATAAACAATGACACCATCAACATGTTAAAATGACCATTTTGAAATATTTGTATTCGTTTGTTAGTTTAATGACCGCAAAGCATCGCAACAATAATCTTAAGGTTAAAATAAAATCTAATAATAAATGTGTACAGGTATCATTGAAATGTAATAGCGCTGGTGACGTGTCTAGTCTACATCATTATCCTCATATGCTTCATCACTATGATCTCTGTCAAGAGTATGTGGGTTACCACAATCTTCTTTGCATTCTGTGGCGGGAAGATTGTTCTGAAAACAGACACAGTTCATTGTGCAGTGACTCCTTCTTGTATAATTACAAATAAGGTCTTGTAGAAGTTCGCATGCCACCGGGCCCTTGAAGAATACAGAAAGTACTTCATCCACATTTTTCCATCCATGTTGCAATGGTGAACCAATCTCTGGTTTTCCCATGTGCAAAGACATCCAAATCTTTGTTTTTCAAGATGCTTTTTTGACATGCTCGTCAAAACTATCCTCACATGGTGAGAATTTGGCCAGTGACTTGTCCTTTTTTTGATGGTTAGATTGAGGCGCAAGCAGTTTAGGTCTCTGTTTGTTTTCCTGCACTGGTCATTCAGTACTGCTACCAACTTAATTGCCGCAGAAATTGTAGCTTGCCTATCACTCTCTTCCATCTGGCAAGATCTCTGAAGCGATAAGCTCTATTTGTTGCGACAACATTTAACAGATTTTTTCCCAATACCAAATAGGAGTGACATGGAGTCACATCATTTTAATTCGTAACCAGCAGGAAATATGTTGCAGAGTCAGGAGTGAGTCTATCAAAAATTGTATGTACAGGTTTGAGGTGACACTTATCAATTGTGCTGATAACATCTGGATTGAAATAGACACACTTATCTATGTGTTCCATTTCTTGAAAGTAGTGAACAGCAAGGACCAAAACATCTATATCAGTTGACCTAATTACTAAGGTTCCTTTGACCCTCCCCAAGAACCCCAAAAGCCATATCGGTGCATACAGCATGCAGAAGCATCCTTGTGTCCGCTTCCTCTTGAGTACAAGTCTTGGGCTTCTATAACACCTCTGCTGGTGATGGACTTTGCTCCTTCATCTTTGGGAAAAGCCTCCAGCAAGAAGGACGTTTGTGTAGAGTGTGCCTCTACACTTTCAGGTGCATTTTGAACCATCTCCTCACAGTTAAATTTGACAAGTGGCTGCTTGCTGGATGCCATGTTCAGAAACTTTTTTCCATGGAGGCACAGAGCATCCTCCAATCACCTGGTATTCCTTGCATCCAACCTTAGATCCTGACTGGCCCTGTCTTTCTACAGTTTCACAGAGCTACTGTTGTCATATCTGTCAAAGACTTCAGTTACAGAAATAGCTTTGTTAAATCCATTAAGGACCTGCCTCAAATACTCAGCAGCCAATTCATAGTACGTGTGGAATTTATCTCCAGCCATCATTTCTGTGACAGCCATGGCATCTCTGATGTACACTGTGGTTTCTTTGTTGAATGCTATTAGCTCATGGATTCTTTCACATTGAACTTCCAGCTGATGCCTGAATTCAGCTTTCTCTGTTCTTCTCATTGTTCCCTCAGCGTGGAAGATGGACATAGGCACAGGTCCTATTGGATGACTAAAACCAGTTGCCATTGAAATACCATCTCTGCATCTTGCTAAAGACAGGGCTCTGTGAGAAAACAATTTCTGGACTGATAGCTGCTGTGATTGTCCCTCCCTTGCCAGACTTAAATTTGGTGGTCTTGGGCATGTCAGCAAATATTTTTATGTCAGATTTCTTGGCTCGGTTAAAGAAGTTACGTATCCCATCAGAATCAAGTGCACCTCTCACAAGTCAGTATGTTGCAAAATGTTGATATTTGCCATTTTTGCCACATGCTAATTTGCTTCATCATTGCTGGGGGAAAAAAAACTTGCCCATGTAAAACCAATAAAAAATTTGTAATACATTGTCCTTTGGTAGCTTTGACCTATAAACACCACGTTAAGGCATTGAAATTACCTTAAATGGTAAAAATTGTAGTCACAGTCCTGTTGCAGTGTTTCTGGAACTGTGCAAAAGACTTTCTCATTTCGGGTACCATTGTGTCGCCTCACCTATGGGCTTGTGGCACTACCTGACAGCTCCACATTATACATACACTCACATCATATATCATTTAAAAGCTTATTTTATGTATGTTGGGCGGGTACATTAAACTAAAAAAATGTGGCCCTTTTTGGAGCGTTGCTGCATACTTCTTTCTTTGTGGCAGGGACCCTGGCTTTAATTGTGTTAAATTTAGCGTGCTTTGGGGGCATTCATTGGATAATAACTAGTAGGAATAGTCTACTGCTTCATGCATTCAAATAATTTGCAACTCTTCACCAAATGCAATGATGTCCTCTGGCCATACAAATATTTGTGGTTTCCCAGAACAGGAAATGCTTTCTGCTGAATACTTTTGCTTATCACATGGACAAATGTTTGCAGAAGAATCTGGTTCTCTCTTTCTTTAAAAGAATACATGCTCATTACTTTTGATATTTTCTATTCCTAGTTAGGCCCCAAATGCTAGTACATTTCCCATCTGGCCTCAGTTCCCTTAATGTTGAAAGGATTCATCTTGGTTTTCTTTTAGCATAGAGAGGAAAAAAGACTTAAGTAGTTTTTCAGCAGGTGGAGTTCACCATTTGTTGTGGCAAGAATTAATCGGTGAATTGGTTATTTTTGCAAAACAATAGCATTATAAAATTTTTTGGCATTTAAAAAAAAAGTGTCTGTATGGTCGAGACCTTTTTTAGGTTATTTTTTTTTTTTTTTTACTATTTACCGAAAAAAAAAATCTTGTCTTCCCAAGTTCAGGGAAATACTCTCCATAGCAACACAATGTACAGGAAATGTAGAGACAGCATTTACAATTGAGAGTCTAGAAAGGGTGTTCCAAATATAGGGGAGCACTGTTTTTGGATGTATAATACAAGCCTTGTTCTCTCAGTGTAGAAACACCTAACACTCAGTAAATAATTTTTTTTTTTTGTGAACAGTTCATGTGTAGTTCTAATCTGAAAAGCAGTTCTGCAAAACATAGCATTGTTGTTTTGTCTCAATGATTCACATGCCATTCTGTGTTCTTCCTGGCACTTGTATCATCACCATAATAAAGAAAAGATTCTATGGATACAGTTGTACCCTGAGTTGTACCTGTGCAACCTCCCTTGTCTCCAAATTCTGTTCTCTCCACTGTGCAACCCAAATATTTTCAGCGAAACTGCACAGTTGTGAACAAGGGCAGAATCTGGCTTTGCAACTGGAACTTAGTTAACAACCCTTAAGCAAGCTAGAATAGAATCCCCTTTGCTCTCCCAGAGCCCTATTGGCTGTGCTGTGCTTGTAGGAGCTAAACAATTAAAGTAAAATGTGCTTTAACACGGAAGCCGCCTGATCTGACTAGACACGTGGTGAAATCCTGAACCCACTGAATTCAATGCTAAAACTTCCATTGATTTCCACAGAGCCAGGATTTAACTCGGAGCAGTTCCCTTCATTAAGAAAGTGTCATTTTTACATGGCCCCTCTTCTAGACATAACTGGATTTTCAGGCAAACTGCTACTCTCGATTGTAGGCGCTGTGGCTCCAATTGAGTCAGTAAGATGGTAGCCGTATCATAACATAAAAGGGTAGGGCATAGCTGGGCTTCCAATTTTCTTCTCCTGTCTTTCCTGCTGAGTTCTTATCTTCCTTTCATAAGATACAAACATTGAGCATGCAGCCAGTACAGAGCGGTTCTGTGTCCTGAACTGTAGATATTAGAATGTGTATGATAAGTAGTATACTATGCCTTCCATACAAAAGTCATGTTATTGCTAGGGCCTCAGACTTTTGTCCACTTCTGAGCTGGTCAGCGGGCTATCTCATACCAGTCATTCTGTCAAGAAAATGGCCCTTTGATAATTTTTTTTCTATATGTAGTAAGATAATCTCAGGGTCTTGGTCAAATTACATGTTGGGTTATTAGATTCTGCCTGCCTAATTCCCCTGGCATTTCCAATCAGTTTATAAAATGAGGAGGAAAACTGTGTCCA
This sequence comes from Lepidochelys kempii, assembly GCF_965140285.1. NCBI lineage: Eukaryota > Metazoa > Chordata > Testudines > Cheloniidae > Lepidochelys > Lepidochelys kempii. The sequence continues at coordinate 73,890,695 of NC_136389.1, forward strand.
AAGTGTTGTGTAGTTCAGCTGCCACAACACAACACCGAGGTGGCTGATTTCAGTGCAGGTGAAATGATCCTTCTATTTAGTCTGCATAGAACCATTAGTACCATTTGTTCAGCGTTATTTATATCCATCAGAATAAAAGGCAAACTTTAAGCAGAAGACAATGTTGATGGGTTAATAAATGAAGATGTTAAAGTTTGCAGAATCTGTTTAGGCTGAATGAAATTGTTTATGCGAAATTCGAAGAGAATGTTTCCGCGTTAAGGAATACACTTTGAGAGAGACACTGTAAAATGTTGATTTTACACAAATTTAGTTTTAGAAATAGATTTTAGGAAAATTGCTAGACTTAAGGAAAGATCATTATAAGCCATTAAATAAGAGTGCGTGTGTGACATCTTTATGAGGGATGCCTCTGGCAAATACCAGTAGTATCTCTGCACCAAGAAACAATCCAATTATACAGCAGCGCAGTAGGTTGTCGTAAGGCTGTGAGAGCTGGACCAAAACCCTGGATTTGAGCTCCACCAAGCTATAAGAAGAGTTTGGAGTCAAAATACCTATCTTTAGAGTGGGTGACACCAAAACCCTATATCCAAACACTCCTGGCCTTTGTGGAGTTTTGAAATCCCTATCCAAATATTAAGACTCATATTTTTAATCCTGTTTTCTTTTATTGACTACAATCTAATCAAGTGCTGAGTTGGCTCTAGTATAAAATATTAATATAAATTGCGGTGGTGAGTAAGAGGTTAAGATCAATTGAAGTGAGTAAAAATCTAATGTGTCTGCTTGTTACAATAAAAACAAACAAACAAACGACCCCTCTCCCCCAAATTAGCACTGAACTCAAATGATAAAACTGCAAAATTACTGGAAACAAAAAAGGGGCAAGGAACTGAATGATGCGTAAGTATGCAGACTACAAATGGGCTAACAGGGCAGTCTTTAATACAAGTTAAAATATATTACAACCAGAAAACCTTCATGAGTGACCTGGGGGTGGGAAAAAGCATCAAGAGAAATGGGATATATGTATATAATGTGCAGTGTTGGGTGTGTGTTTGTGTGGCCACCTTGGCCAACATACCAGGGATTGAATCAGTGACCTCCAGAACTAAACACTTGAATTTCTACAGCTGGAATTAAAGCTGGAGTCTGTAACAAACTCTGATTCTGTGTGGGTAGGGAACAGAGGGGGTATGCATAACACAATGTGACCAGTAGGTTACATCTGTATCGCTACCTAACATGTACAGGTGTACTAATATAGGGGGGAAAGGATTAGACAGTAGGTTTTAGAGAGGTGATTAGAGCCAAATACTGAACTAAGAACTGGGGAAATGTAAATTGGGGGAAGAAGGTGAGTAAAAACCTGAGATTGCCACTACACAGAAATGTTATATTAGGAATTTAGCTCAAGGGGGTATTTTGGTCTCCTAAAAGCATAAATAAATTTGTGGGTTTAGTCGTTTACTCTCATGTGGCGCTTCATACTAGGCTTGTATACTGCTGCCCATCATGGTGGTATCTGAACTCCTTCGACATAAAATCAATAGTAATAGCGAAGTTCCACTCACATGTGTAACAGTAAGAGAGAAGAAAAATGGTTTCCAGAGTGCAAGGGAAGTGCTGTGAAAGTAAGTGAACCATAGTAGCAGTAGTCGAGAGCTGGTTGCTGGTGTAGAAATTACTACATTCATCTGTTAAACTCAATTCTTGATTAATTTTTCACGACAGTTTTTTGCAGTGTTATCAATTAAATTAAATGACTCAAATGAATCAGATTAACTGCACTAATTCTCTAAGAGTTTTGCCTTTTGCCAGTGCAGATGTGGAGTCTGTTTGCAATTTCCTAAGGAAAAACTGTACCACTTATAGACAAGGCATACTAGCAACTTGAGTGAACACAGATGTTTTGAGTCAGTTACTTTCCATGGAAATCAAAAACGAGTTGAGGAAACAATGCTTACACTCCTTCTCCTGCTGGTTTCCCCTCCACATCTGCATCCCTCACCTCACCCTTACACTCAATCTTCTCTTTGACCTTTTGTTGATATTAATTTTTTTAATGGGTGAAAACAGTCAGTCTTACCCAAAACAAACTGGAGTTAAATATAAGTCTACTTTTAGGACACAGATTTTTGATGAAATTATGTCTGTGTAGGAGGGACACCTTTCTCTCAAATAATTGCCTTCCTCCTCCCCCACCCACCTACTCTTATTATACATAACACCTAAAGTTATGATGACTAAAAGAGATTGGAGAAAAAGCTATTTTTTCTGAGTTTTTCTCAGTTTTGCTTTGTGTATTGTGCAACATTCTGCACACAGTTACCAGTATTGAATGAAAGCTGAAGTTGAACTTATTTAGGAGAGGAGTTAGGCAAAGGTGATACTGATCTCCTGGATTAAAGTGATAAGAGTTTGAGGAAAATGTCTTTTTATTTCTCCTCCCCCACCTCCTCACCTTCCAGGACTGAAGGTGTAGCAAGGAACACTAAATGCAATCTCTTGCAGTGGGAACATGGGTTGAAATTGGCCTTTGTATAGTACGTGGAACTTCGGTGCTCTTTTCTTGGTTATCTTGTTTCCTCTTCCATAGCACTTGAGTGCAATCAATAAGAATAAACTTACAACTAGTTGTGTATTTAACCTGTGCACTACATAGAGCTCACAGAGAGTGAGAGGCATGTCCATTGATTCCAATAGTTAGAATCTTACACAAATAAACACTTTCTAATGCAGAGCAAGTGAATGGCTTACACTCTCATCACACCAGTGACTTTTACTTCTTAGGTTAGATTTTGTGTGTGTGTTAATTTAAAGGTTTTTGGGAGGTTTTTCCAAACATTTACAGAAAATAGGCTGTTAAAAAGCAGAAAGCATGCAATTTATAGCAGAGGGGTACAAACCGCTCCAGCTCTACAGCTGGAATGGGATCAATCAGGAGCAGTGCATGCACCATTTACCCAGAAGAAACCCACCTAGGGGACCCCTGTGGAATTTTTGCCTATTAAGACAACACCTTAACAAGTTTTGTTTAAATAAAAACTTGTCGGCAGGCATTAAGTGGAGTGAGAACTCTCTCTATCATCCATCCCACATCCGCTGGAGAAATGTGACTCCCCGTATACCATGGAAATAAAGCTTCTCCTTCCTTGCTTTTTTTTTTTTTTTTTTTTAACCACAAACTTTTGTTCAGCTTATTTTTAAATGCCAAACCTAATAGAGCTTCCTGAAAGTTCCACTCCATTTACTGGACTTCCACATAGAAGGCAGTTAGCTGCACTAGGTGTATAGACTTTGTCACATTTGACCATTTGCTTTTAGGCTTTCCAGCAAACTCTCTCTTCTTACCCCAACCTGGTCTCTTGCCTTGTTGTCTCTCATTAATGTGCGCTTTCTTTTTTCTTTTTTTTCCAAAAGTGTCAGAGACTATAACAATGTGCATTATGAGCTGGCAGCTTACCTGCAAGCCACACTGCCCCTCTGGGAAATATAACAATACAATGAAAGCCTAGATCTAGTTAGGTTTGTAAAGGAGATCAGGGCATACAGTACAATGTAGCATAAAATGAAGTCTGCCTTAAATGAAGCTGGTATTTTAGACACAACATTTTGACTTTGTATTTCCACTCAGATTATAATAATTTTACCTTTTTAGAAATCAGAAGACATTGGGGTTTTGTGGGAGAGGAGAGCAGAGTTGGATTTAAAACCTCACCACTACAGAGGCTGCAGTGCTAACTTTCAATCCCTATGCAAGTACAAGGAAACCAGAAATGAAACTGACAAGAAACAAAGTGAAACTAACTAGCTTTTCTCATTCCTCCCTGCTTCCCCATTTCCCCCACCTTGACCAAATAGCCCAAATGGTGAAAAGTAAATTAGATATCTAAACTTAGTTCATTTGTACCTTTTGATCCTTAATGATAGGTAAAAAAAAATTCTTATTTTTAAAAGTGTACGTGTTGGGGTTTATTTGTCCCATTAAAGTAATCCTCTTTATTATTAATTCATGACAATGTTATTCTAGGTGTAAAGTGGATATTACTGCACTACCTAGCAAGCAGACCAATGTTCTAGAACTGCCAGTGGAGAAGCATCTGGGGTCTCTGCTTATGCTAATTGCTGTTACCCCCTGTTCAGGAGTGTCTATCTCTGATTTGTGTGTCTGCCCCTTGGGAGACCCCAGTGAAAGGAAACAGATTTCCCAGCGCTATGTGAGTTTTTGTTTTGTTTCTACTTTATTAAAAAAATACTGAAAATTGTATCAAAAGAAGATCTGTCCCAGTCGTAATAACACCACTTCTAATGGAAAAAGGTATCACACACCATAATTATGTTTAGTGTGACAAGTGAATAGACAGAGCAGTTAGCCTCTAGCAATTTGGCTGTTTGCATTTGGCAGTTTTTAAACTTAACAGTTCCCTTTTGAAAACTTGAATTACATTAAGATGTTATCTTAGGAAATGAGGAGACTATGAATGTTTAAAAAATCATAATGAGAGAGAGAAAGTAGTATTTAGAATTCTTTTCTCATTGTGGCGATGTGCTCTGGTCTGTTCACTTTGGGAAGATAAAGCCTGATTCTAATATTTAGTACTTTCTGTACTAAATCATAGATCTTAAAGTGCTGCACAGGATAGATAAACATTATTACCCCCATTTTATAGACAGGGAAACTGAGGCACAAAGGGTTTAAGTGATTGAGTTAATGATAGAGCTGTGAATGGTGCCCAGATCCTTGACTCTGAATTCAGTACTCTAGCCATGGGCTTATGGTGCCTCTCTAAATATATCTTATACTTAGTTTTGGAATAATGCTATTTTAATATTCAGGTATGTGCTTATTTCCTTTGAATCTCCTTGCCTAAATTAACCATTTAACTCCTGTAAACTGAAGATTACATATAAATTAAAAATAAATGATAAACAGACAGTTTACATGCTGGGATGAACAGTGTAAGTGTGTTGCAATGGGATGAGGATTGGTAGAGTTGTGTGAGTGAGTATCTGATAGTGAAACATTGAGCAGTGGGGATAGGGACCAAAATTAAGGGCTAGTCTACACTAAAGCTATAAGTCGATCCAAGTTACACTACTTCAGTTATGGAAATCATGTAATTGAAGTCGACGTAACTTGGATCGACTTACAGTGGTGTTCCCACCTCTGTGTTGACGGGAGACACTCTCCCGTCTACTTACCTTATGCTTCTCGGGGAGCTGGAGTACAGAGGTCGATAGGCTAGCGCTCTGCCATTGACTGAGCAGGTCTTCACTAGACCCACTAAATCGACACTGCTACATTGATTGAAGCAGTGCTGATTTAGCCATGAGTATAGACATGCCCTAAGACTTATGGTTTTCTAGTAGTCTGTCAAAATCTGTCTCACTAAATTATTATTTTTAAAAAAGTCTCTATTCACTATTTTTTCCAGTGTATAAAGAACTCCCTTCAGGACATGAAGGACATAGGCTTCTTACAGGTCAAAGTTTTAAAGGCAGTCAACCTGTTGGCAGCAGATTTTTCAGGTATTAATTGTCTTCCTTCTTTTTATTTTGGGTCTTTTCTGTTGTGTTTTGATACCATGTTAATGTTTTTGAGGTGTAGTGCATGTTAGTGAATCCCTCACTTATGCCATGAGTCTAGCAAGGCAAAGTAAAACTTGTGTATCACCCACTTGTTAAAGCATTAAAGGTAAAATGCATGCCTGGGAACTGGGGTCCCACAAGCCCTATGCATCACTTAAGTCTCCAGTGTGGGGCTTATTTGGGACTTAAGTGGTGAACAGGTTTTATGGGCCCACTGCACTGGGGTCAGCTTTACCCTTCATATTTATGAGTGGCATGTCCAGTAACTTTTGCCTTTTTCTCAATAACTTAAATAAATTAGGGTTCTTGTGAGTTGAACTGTGGGGTGTTTTTGTGCAGTACTGGCCCTGCTACCTGTTTCTAATGCTGGAACGGTAACTATTATCCTGCAAAACCTTACCCACAACAATAAGGGTTTGCTGGATCGAATTCCTAGCCCTGTGCTCAGGCCAGCAGAGAACACCATCTCATTAAGTACACTTTAGACTTGATGTCAACCATAGATGGAAAACTATCTGAGATTGCTGTCTGAAGTAGAGGCTCTCAAGTGGCCAAATTGTTGTGGCATCAAGGTCTTCCTAGGTCACATCTGAATATCTAGGAAAATTACTTTTCCATCATCACATGGTATCTCTTTGTCGCCTATGAGCAGTTTACATCTAACCATTCCGCATCCCCAAGTTCTACAGAACATGATATGAAATGTCATTACTTTTCTCTTACAGTTCTCTGTCCCACCACTTCAAGCTCCAGCCCCTACGTTCATGGCTCTAATATAGACTAGTTTCAGCACAAGCGAAGTGATCCACTATTATTGCTGTAAATTGTGACTTGTGCCAGTGATCTTTCATTCAGAAGCACAGCCCCTTTAGGAGCTGTGTTAAATGCTCTGGGTTAAACACTGCACTCCATTTTCAGCCATGGCCCATCCTGGTTTGGTGGCTGATAGGTTTGGTGTAACTGTGTTCCATACGTGGCACAAGAAGTGTGATCAGCCCCATTGGACGGAGGTCCAAGGTGTATTCAACCCCAGCTGGAGAGAGCCAGGCTTGACCCTGATGGATAATCACAAACATTAACTCACTGGATATGTTCTTGGCTATTACAAGGCAGGAACTATATATTTTAGCACTACCTGACAAGTGTCATTCATATTGCAACTAACAGGCGATTATTTTCTGAGGGTGGAGCCCCATTCGCTTCCCTTTGCTGACTGACTAGTTGACTCCATGCTAGACGAGGATCACTGTAATCTAGGAATCACAAAAAACACCCAGAGACTTAAGTATCAGTATACTGTACTGGAGAAAGAGGCCTGTCAGCTGTTAAAGTATATATTTTGGAGACCATGTTCTTTATTTTTAACATCAGATTTACTGCAGGCTGTACCCTTTGCTGAGATGCATGCTCATTTGTGAGTTGTGACATGCGTTATCAGGGGAACCCTTCTTCATCACTGTTGCGACAACATTTTGCTAACCAATGGAGGGCTAGATTGGGGCAAATGGAAAATAGCTCTGTTCTGGGGTGAAAATTTGGCCCCTCGTTACATGGATTTAATTGGGAGGATTTAGAATGCCGAGGCACTGTGTTGCTCTTGCTTCTTTCAATATGAATCATGGAAAATAAGTCTTGGAAAAGTATCTACAAAGTGACCTTGATTCAACTGCTGTTTGCTGGAGGTGACATGTCTCAGCAACTTTTTGTGAGCTCATGAACTAAATAATAGAATTATAGAAATCCTCAAATTCTTTAATGTTCCCCATTTACCTAGTACCCTGTTCAGCACTTGTCTAGGCTGCCTGAATGTATGGGTCAATGCTCCCTCTTAAGTGGAGATTTATCAGTGCTGGAAAACTGTAAACAGTAGTTCCTATTACAGCTAAATAGTGAATCTGGTCCAAAATATACTTAATATATTAGTTTCTCTCTTAGTAGGAAAAATAACTTCTGGCCTCTTTTGAAGAGGGCATTATGTGTTGGGCATTATGTTATTTTTGCAGGGCACTTCTTGGAAGCTGATACCACTGCGTGGTGACTGATGAAATAATGGCAAATGATGAAATTAAAAAAAAATATTCATGTAGACATGAGATCTGCTACATCCAGTATCTTTAATGGTGCATACTTCAGATACAGGTCTGATTGTAATGAAAATGTATTTTACCTTCTGATTCTTTTTGACTCATCAGAAAGGCAGAGAGCTAAAGAGAAAACATTGTCAACCGAACCTGGGGCCATTATTCAGGCCAATCTCTGATTGTAACATCAGCAGCATTTCTCCAAAGTAAGGACTATAAAAGATACTAGCCCACATTTTCAAAAGTTTAACCAATAAATAGTGTTATTTATAAGTGTAGCCACCCTGTTGTCCCCCCTCCCCACCCCAGGAACAGGTAATGGACTTTTTTATATACTAGCAATGCACTGAAGAACTGAAAGGATTAATGTGCAGATCTTCTTTAAAAAATATAAAAAAGTCCATGTGCAATAATGACCAGGGTAGAACTATGTGGGTCACAAGCTTGCCTTTGATCTTGAGTTTCCTCAGCTGGCCTTTCACCTGACTGATAAAGGGCTGCTACAGTATGTAAGCCTTTATTGGTTTATTAGTTACTTTAGCTGCTCTTCATCTGTAAACTTAATAAGGCTAAATGTACTGTAGTAAAAAAAAAAAAAAGCCTTTATAAGCTATGGGACTAATTTTACCTACAAATGCACAGAATATTACAGGAAGTTTTGTCCAAGGACAGATTTGGATCTTGGCTGTGTTCATCCTTTGTGTAACTCCACTGAGGCCAATGGCGTTATAGAAGCAATGGATTGGGCCCCATTTCCCTAAATGCTTAAACAGGAGTGTGTGCATTTGTGTGTGGATAATGAACACTGAAGGAGATTCTGGGGATCTTGATTTTGCAATTGAAAGACTTTTCATAAAGGGTCTGAAACACACATTCCTTGTGCACAGCACAGAATGAAATCCTGTTTAAGTGCAAGGTTACTTAGTCTGTCATTATGTTCAAAATAACTAAGGCTTTGAGCCTGAGCCTGATTCATGAGGCAAATGACAAATTGTTTTGCAATGGCAGTGCTGAAAATATCCTAGTATTATGCGGTAATAGACCCACCAAATTACAAAAGGATGCAGCCATTTTAGGTAAAAATAGCATAAATTTCTGATTGTGAAATGAGAGACATAAAGATTAATTATCTGTTCTGAGCCATTCATAAATGATTAGTGCAGTAATTATGTGCTTCCATAGTAGAACCCTCCCAAAGCAGTGCTGTATTTCCTCCACTGCCTGGGAGACTGTTGCAGGTTTATTATTTTTGATAAAAAGTAACTTAAGGTCCAGCAAAAATCTGATAGAGACAATCAAGGAGACAATAAAAAATACAAAGATTTCCAAGGGTTAATAGAAGAGCAGTCTGAGCATGTATCATATTTTCTCAGTAGCGCAATGATGATTCAATGATGGGAATACTTCTGCAGACCAATTATCCAATTCTAAGTGTAATGGCATTTTATACCTTGTTACTTACTACAGTAATGAAGATCAGATTTGAGTATGGTTGGTATTTCTGTTATAGGTTGCTGCATGTTGGTACTGTACAGTTTACCAAATTTGAGTTTTTAACCTACAGTAATAATGAGAATCAGAACCTTATGTTATTGCATGCAATTCTGGCTTTTAAAGAGCTTCCTGAAAACTCACAGGTACTATTTGACCCAAGTTTAGACCAGTTACTATGTCCCATATTAAAAACGTAAAGCTAAATATGTCTAAGGACAACAGCAGGAACTTCGTCAACCCCAACTAGTTCAACTTGAACCTCCGCTAGATAATAGTTTTGTCATTGTGAAATGACTTTTTCTGCTTCATTGCATGTTTCTGTGTGCACATGAGCATTCTGCTCAAAGACGGCATTTGCTCACTGACCAAAAAATGGTATTCAGAACACAAAATTATAGAGTAGGATTGTCTTTTGGCACATACCATTTTGCGTTTCAAACAGTTTCTCTGTCATTAAGTACATTTGCAACTTGTACCTGGTTCCAGTGTATAGGTGGGTAGGAGACTAATAGATTCCACTAAAATGTGAGATTATTAAAACTTTCCAAAAGTGACTGGTAAATATTCACTGTTTTAGATACTGGAAAACATTTCTACTTAGGCTGTAAATTCCTCAGGACGGAGACCTTGTCTCCTTATTTGTTTGTAAAGTGCCTAGCACAGTTTGGGTACTATATTAATAACAGCAATTTAAAAAAAAATTAACAGAAGTCTGCTTAAATGTCTGTTTTCTTTTATATAAATGTCTCTATGGCTGAGATACACAGTAACCTAAATAAGACTAGAATGCCTGTAGTTGAGCTAAATGTAAATATGAATACCTAAGATAATGAACTTAAATCAGATATACAGCTGAACAGGCTCATAGGCACTCTGTTTATAGTAAAGTTTGTCTGAAAGCGCTGGAGTGTTTTAAGGTGTCATGCTGTGCCAAATGCAGGTATTGCAATCCTCTGCTTATTGAGAAAAGTAACTAGGAAATATATCTTCCCGATAAAACGCTTCCACTCTGATATCCTTTTTTGATAGGATGTTTCCTTTAATAAGTTTCTCACTCTGTCTTGATCCAGCAATTGGGTCCATTGGTCTGACCTGACTCTCACTGAAGTCGTCGGGTGTCTGTATGGATTCAGAGATCTACTCGTGCAAATCTCATTGCAGGATTGGTGCTGAAGTGGGCACAATACTTTGCTTATTTTATGAGACTGCATGTACTTATATGGTTATATAATGAACTAATAAAGCAAAAGCTCTCGGCAGATTATAAAGCAAAATGAACTAACAGAAGCCCTGACATTTCTATAACCCAGACTAAAAGTCTGCATGGTTCATAACCCTTGATCGCCCGTGGAGGAGAATATAAAAACGGAAACTTGTTCAGAATGGGACTACCTCTCTTATTGCATGTCATTTTTCTTGGTAGTCAACATTGGCTGATCTTCCTAATCACCAAAGATTTAAAGATTATTCTTGATAAGATTTCAGTTCTCTGTTATGAAGACAAGTTGCCTACATGGATTAGAATGGAAAATGCTTCGATAAAGTTTCAAAGAGGAAAACAGTGAATACATATTGATTGTGTTGTTAATTTAGTAATTCAGAGAAAGGAAGACATTTCCAGTCACCTTAGTGCAGTTTATTCTTTTTTGATCTTCTGATCTCCTTCTCCCAACCCTGCTGCAAAAAGAGTGAGCTAACTACCATCACATTATCTAACCCTTCTTTGTTTTATTTTATTTTTTTCACCTGTTCTTTCCACAGGTAAAAGTGACCCTTTCTGTGTGTTAGAGTTGGGCAACGTCAGACTTCAGACCCACACAGTTTACAAAAACCTCAACCCAGAGTGGAACAAAGTTTTCACCTTGTAAGTGAATTGCATTTGAAAACATGCCGTAAATGCGAAACGGTGAGCAGCCCCAATATAAAAGATATTTATTTTAGGAAACATGAGGTAAAGTTTGGGTCATGTCACTTTCTCCATAGGAAGAAGAGGTTGACTGAGTTGTATTTGATATTTCTCCATTAAAGCATTTTCCTTTTTCAATTCTGGCATGGAGTTTATTAATAGAAATCATAACAAGAAGAAACTGGGATATTTATAGGAAGAATCATGACTATATATAATAGACTCCAAGAAATTGTATAGCAGACCTGAAAATGGAAACCTAGATATAGTCGCTCTTAGGTTTTTCCATAATTTAAAATATAACTTGTGTTTTGTTTGGACATGATAAAACTGTAGTTCTGTACATAATTTAATTTGAAAATGATCAGGAAGTAGAGTTCTGATTGCCCATGATGAAACAGCTGAGTTTAAATCAGGCAATAAGAAGCCCTACCCAAACCAGAAATTTACACCTTAATCAAACCAAAAAAATGTGTGATTATTAAGTGAATTTGATGCCTGTGAAAAGTGCCCTGGAGACTGAAGGCCTCAGTATTCGCAGAATAGATGCAACTTGCTGTTGCAAAGCAAGGTCATCACATGGGCTGCTACAGTGTAAATTTCTTCTATAGTGCCCCACCTACGTTTTTTTAGGGCTAAAGTGGAATAATAACCACCTTTTGGAGATGAGAGAAGAGTCTGTTTTCCCTTAATGATTTGTTCCTTGTCCACTGCTCTTGAGGCTACTGATAAAGGGTGGCAGTTTTATCTTTGTGATGCGGATGCTACTCCACTAGGAAATTAGTCTTAGTATTATTGATTCAAATCATACAAGCTAGCATGCAGAGAGGCTGGGCTGGCTTTGAATAAGATGAAAAGTTTCATATCTTATTGCTCTGTGGTCGATGGAAAAAACTCTACCATGTATTTCCACTGAGTTCACTGGTGCCAGAAATGAATCTGTAACATCTATACCTCTTTTGCCCTCTGGCCCCTACTGTGTGTCTCTTTTGTAACTCTCCTTCTTACCCTATTTGTTTATTCTGAAGAAGCTCCGCATGCATCACTATTTATCCTGAGCTTACAAAGTTGACCCTTGGTCCAGATTCAAATGTTTTAGTAAATCTGTTCCTGTCATATACATTCTATGAGACTTTCTGTTCTATTTAGGTTTTTGGACTGTGCCCATCAGTGTAGTCTGAGTACTTTTGACATTTTATATCGCTAATAGCCTGTGTACAACTATTTTAATGGTGTTTTTGAGTTTACCTTTGAACAAAAGTGGAGGTGTAAAGCCTCACAAACTGGCAGGTTCTGGTAGCCATTTACTTTTTCTGGGCTCTCAAAACTTTATGGCTATATATTTAATTGCTGTTTATATAACTCACATTACGATAGTATAGGTATTTGTCTCCCTCTTCTGGCTGTCTCCCTCTACTCTCTCAACCTAAGAGATTAGTGAGTTGTCTACAGCTGTCTGCTAGGGGAATTAGTATTTTAGTTCATGCTTTTAGTGCAATAGGTTCCAAGCTTAGTCCTTGGTGGACATTCATCCTAAATTGTGGCTCTGTTGCTGGAATGTTCCTGGAATTAGTTGTCTTCTAGCTAGAGTAGCAGCTTGTGAGGCTTATCTTCTACAACAGTGGCTCTCAACCTTTCCAGACTACTGTACCTCTTTCAAGAGTCTGATTTGTCTTGTGTACCCCCAAATTTAACCTCACTGCTTGCTTACAAAATCAGGCATAAAAATACAAGTGTGTCCCATCACACTATTACTGAAAAATTGCTGACTTTCTCATTTTTACCAAAAATTATAAAATAAATCAATTGGAATATAAATAGTGTTCTTATATTTCAGTGTATAGTATATAGAACAGTATAAACAAGTCATTGTCTGAATGAAATTTCAGTGTGTACTTACTTTGCTAGTATTTTTATGTAGCCTGATGTAAAACTAAGCAAATATCTAGATGAGTTGATGTCCCCCCAGAAGACCTCTGCATACCCCAGGGGTACATGTGCCCCTGGTTGAGAACCACTGTTCTATGAGACCAAAGCCAGACAAAGCCTCAGTGGTTAGTTGTGTTAATTGCACTTGGATAAACAATAACTTGCTTGCTTCCTCCCTCCCTCCCTCCAGTCATCTACAGTTACCCAAGCTCTCACAGACACCAATACGTTTCCCCGGATGAATCTCTTATTTTATTAATGATCCTGATGACCAGTTGAGATTAGCAGGCAGTTGTCATCCCCAGTAAAGCATATGGATTAGATGGAATTAATAATATTATCTATTTTATTTGAGGGTTTTTAGAAGTCTTTAAACTACTTGGCCAAATGGGGAAAATTGCTCAATTGCTCAGAAAAAATGAGAGAGGTTTTCCTCTTTACATACCTTTTTGGCACATGCACGCACCTTCCTAAACTCTGACTCAAACTTTTTCTCTTGCCCACCTTCCTCACCCTCATATGTTCCATCAATGTCAACATTCACACACCAGAAATCTCACTGTCTAGCAATAATTGTTGTCTTTCACGTGGATACGTGAATCTTTCATGAGGGAAAAGCTTGGGGAATAGCCTTGGTTTGATTTAATTTTTGGAATTTAATTAAATGCTAGTTTTATACTCCAAGGTAATGCAGACTTAATTAGCGAAACACTATTCTCTGATCTTCCTGGAGCAGACTGAATGTGTACAGACCATTTTTTGTGCTTCTCATTCCAGCCCTATTAAAGATATCCACGATGTTCTTGAAGTGACAGTGTTTGATGAAGATGGAGATAAACCCCCTGATTTTCTTGGAAAAGTTGCTATCCCATTGCTGTCTGTAAGTTATCTTTGCACGTGTATCATTTGAACATTGATGGTTTCATTGGGAGCAAGTTGCATTTCTTTCCCTTTCTTGTATGAAACAACTCAGATCTAGATATAAACAACCTCTTTTTTGTGGTGGGGGAGGAAGGGTTGTTTATGTGTATACATATATAAATACACATACGTACGTGCGCGCGCATGTCTTGATTGGTCAGTGTTTACAGTCCTCCTTACTGTCACAAAGGTTGCCAAATATGGTTGATTTGGAAAGAAAACTACGTAAAGTTCATCCGTGCAATATGCCATTTTGGTCTGAAAACATAATTGAACTGTTTTTCTGTGTGTTTGTCACATCACCTTTCAGTAGTAACATTTCAGATGTGTCTTTATTCATTGTTGCTTCTTGTTACTTCAAGAAAGTAATTGCACATCACAATAGGATTGACCAAATAGTTGTTGGCACAGCTGAGCAAAATTACATAGATTCATAGATACTAAGGTCAGAAGGGACCATTATGATAATCTAGTCCGACCTCCTGCACAGCGCAGGCCACAGAATCGCACCCACCCACTCCTGCGAAAAACCTCTCACCTATGTCTGAGGTATTGTAGTCCTCAAATCGTGGTTTAAAGACTTCAAGGAGCAGAGAATCCTCCAGCAAGTGACCTGTGCCCCATGCTGCAGAGGAAGGCGAAAAACCTCCAGGGCCTCTTCCAATCTGCCCTGGAGGAAAATTCCTTCCCGACCCGAAATATGGCGATCAGCTAAACCCTGAGTATATGGGCAAGATTCACCAACCAGATACCCAGGAAAGAATTCTCTGTAGTAACTCAGATCCCACCCCATCTAACATCCCATCATAGGCCAATAGGCCTATTTACCATGAATATTTAAAGATCAATTAATTACCATAAAAGGGTGTGTTTTACAACGTAGTACTGCAGTTATTGTTCTGTAAGCAAATGTGAAGAGAGGACGATCATGGGAGAATAGAAACAGAATTGCATTCTGGTATCTCCTCGGAACTCCAGTCCTGGACCAGGACCCCATAGCTCTAGGTGCTCTACAAACATAGAACAAAAAGATAGTCAGTCCCTGCCCCAAAGATTTTATTATATAAGTAAAAGACAGGAGACAACAGATGGATACAGACACAGATAAGGGGGAATACAAGGAAACAATGAGACAACATACAACATGACAGGCTGTGTGAACAGTATACAGTGAGTATTGATAACACCCCCGGTAGTAAAGTTGAAAAGTTAGCTTCCATGACAACTCCGTTTTCATGTGCTAATGTTTTGTCTGAAATAGGTTCACATTTGGGGCTGAAACTTTCCATGTTGGTCTCTGCTATTTTATTTATTTAATTATTATTTATTTTTGCAAAGGGTGATGGTGTGGGGAGAAAGTAGATCAAAATCTTTTCAGCTATTTTTTGGACGTTTAGGAAAGCAAGAAGCAAACACCCTTTTCATTGTAAAATTGTACCCACTCATTTAAAAACAGAACTACAACAAAAAAGTGGCTGGAGTTTGAAAGCTGGATGGGACATAGTCCTCAGTGAGGACTAGTTGCCTTGGTTTGGTGGGTGTGGAGGGGGGGAAGGTGAGGTGAGGGAAATTACAATTAAAATAATTAAGCAACAGAAAAATAACTTTTGGCTGTGCTCAGTAGTACCAGAATCTTATCAGAACTCAATGAATTCCTGTCCCCTTTATGATGTCACTGCCCATTCTCTCTGCTTGAATTAATTAAGGGATGACAGGAGCCGGTGCTTTCAGGTTTTCTGTTGAGCAGTTTGCATGAGGGAGACTGTGGGGTGGTGAGCAACACCAGTGCTTGCCCCATCCTCAAAAACGAGTGCTTTAACATCCAAGATGGGGTGGAGGGGCGCTCTCAGAGTTAAGGAGACCTAACAGTGTGCCTGCAATTTTTACTGCAATCTGCAGTATTTTGTATATTCTACCTTTTTCATTTTGCATAAAGAATTATTTTTTCTGTCTGAAAATATCTGCTCCCCTATTACAGCAGTCTGGCTGAAAATTGTTGGCAGCCAAACCGTGCCAGGAAAGTCGGGAACCCAGGCCCCAATCCAGCAAAGCATAAAAGCACATGCTTAATTTTCGTCCTGGGAGGAATCTCATTGACTTCAGTGGGACAACCTATGTGCTTAAAGTTAAACATGTGCTTAAGCACTTTGCTAGATGATAACTTCAGAGCCCATTTGTGAAAATTTGAATGTTAACATTATGAAGCGCAGACAATTTAATTGTTTTCAGCTAGGAAGTTAAGTTTTAAAAAACTATATTAATTGAAGAACATTATTTCCAGCAGCAATGTTAACATAGCCACAGTACATTTATAGTGGATAGCATTTTCTATTCTCTGCGTGTGCGAGGGGGTGTCAGTTACGTGGCTTACTATGTCACTGTTTTATATTTTAAAATATTTATCATTCCAGCATATAGGATGTCAGGTGCAGCAGAGTGAATGCTGCTGTGAGAACCTTACCTTTTGCAATCTCTGCCTTGTGTGCAATTTTAACTGCATTAATGTAGGTATTTGCTGTTCATACCTGCTTTATCAGAACCTGTACATATGAGGCATTGGAAAAGTACTAGGAAGCATTCATTAGTCAAGTGGCTACCAAACGAACATATCAACTTTGATTTCAGTGTAGATGCTTATGAAAAGGGTTGAATACAGAAGGTGGGCTCTATGGTTCTAAGTGATGATACTTGGCTACCTTTTGTATGAAATTATCTGCATAAAGCTAATATTGATAATCCAGTACCACAAAAAAAAGTGCAGTTATACTCTGAAAAGTGATTCTGTAAGAACAGTGCTCATGGGTTCTATGTGTGTTCTTCCTCTGTGATCTCCGTTCAGTCTCTTGCTTTACAGGTTAAAAGAGAGTTGTTTTTTGTAATTGCTGGCATAACTCAATCAGGAATCTGAAAGTCACACTGAGTTCTTTCTTGCTGATCATCACCAGAAATAAAGTCTGAATAGTATCATTTTAGGCAGAGGAGGGATTCAACAGTTCTGGAAATCAGGTCCCCTTTATTTATGCACCTAAATATGAATTTTGGTGCATAATTTTAGTTTGAAAAATTTGGTTTAAGTAAATGAACTGGAAACAAAAATTGATGGACTAAAATGGGCCTTTTTTCCTCTTTAATTCCTTTCCCCCCACTTCTTTATTTTCTCTCTTTGTGGGAATGAAAGGTGGGGTGAATACAGAATGGTGTGGATGGAGTTTAAATGCATGACTTTTGTAAATGTTACTATTTTGAGGGCCTGATCCAAAGCCCACTGTTGTCCAAGAGAGCATATCCATAGATTTCAATGGGTTTTGGATCAGGTTTGATATGAACATAGTCTCATAATATGTAAAAGTGCTGCGAATGATACATGTACATTTCTTCTCAGATTAGAATTGCAGTGTTTTGCAGCCTTCTTTTACTCTGCTACTGTGACTCTGAGTTCCTTAAGACATTTATTTTCTGCTTGTCCATTTTAGTGGCCTGAGTCATTGACATCTGTAATTTTAGAACAATGTTAAAGTCAGCTTCATGTGAAGAGCCATTTGATATTTACAGGGAAGAACAACTCTGAACATCTTTTATTCCATTTTTGATCGCTTGGTTAATTTTTCCCCAAGTCCTCATATCCCTGATGTTACTGGAAGAGAGTGGCTCGAGCATCTGCTCTCCTGCAGAACCGGTGCTTGCCAAATGGTCTGCATGATCAGCAGCAGGCTGTGTGGGCTCACAGTGAGGAGATGTTAGATTTGGATCCTCTGTTGATTTTATAGGCATTTGTTAAGTATCCCTTAGGAAGCGTGTAACAAGGCAGAGGAGGGGATTGTGTATGTGTGTGGTAGAGTCCAAACTCCATTCAGTCTGGGTTCTTTGTCCAAGATTTGAGACAAAAAAATTGTTTATGCTTTCTCAAGCCAACTGATTTTCTTCCTTCCCTTCCAAACTTTGCTGCCTCCTATTTCATGCAAATCTAGTGTAAATATACTGTTCTCTGCCTATGATTAAAAACCATTTAGCACCTATTAAGTTAGTCTGTTCAGTCAGAGATTTGCAGTGTTCTGAAACTCTCTTCTTTGAAATCGGAGTCTTTTTTTTTTTTTTACCCAATAGTGTTAGCACTTTGTCCATACATTTGAGTGTATCCTCTGAATTCTTTTGAGAAATATATTCCAAGAGAGCAGTAGTTGGAATCCCATGGAGTGGTGGCTGATAACCACACAAACAGTCTAATTCATAGGCGATTTGGCTTAACCTTTGCCTGGCATTAAATCCCTTGCCGAAAACCAAAAAGCATTTCACAATATTTTCTATCTCTTTGGTTAAAAATGCATGAGTTTTACTTGTGATCTGTTTGCAGATGAGATGCATTTACTTTTAGATTCACTTATGGGTGACAGAGATTCTCATCTTAATAAAAAAATGTACTTCAGTGTATGTACATATGGTGTGTGTGGGGGAGGGTTCCTCAAATATTAAAATTTGAGTTTATTTTGATTCCGATGTGGTCAGGATTTTCTTAGGTTGGTGCTTTGCACAAAATCAAGTGTTCAAGCTTAACTATTGTAAATGCTCATCACCAATTAATGTTAAGCTTAAAGGCACAAATATTAACAAACAAACAAAAACAGTTGGACTGCCACACTCCATTGTGATATTTGACATTTGCACTTCATCCTGAATAGCCTGTTCCATACATCATCCAATTAAGGAACAGAAACAATAATATATGGGGTGGGGGAAGAGTTCAAAAAAGAATTTGCCAATAATTTCAAATAGTGAATGAATTTGAGAAATTCATATTCGGTTGGTGAACTGAATAAAGCAAAAATTGCTGACCAAATTATTTGTGAATTTTTATACAGCTCTAAAAATAATATTTAGTACTTAATTTATCAAAGAACCATAGAAACATTAACTGATTTTTATAATGTCCCACTGAACTAGGTATCATCTCCATTTTACAGGTAGGGAAATGGAGGCAGGGAAGCTTTGACTCCCCAAAGGCCACACGTGTTAGTGTGAGTCTGAATCCGCACTTGAAAGGTTCTGGCATCAATCACTGAAATCAAGACCAGACTTAATCTTTGCTTAAATCATTTCTGAGGTTAAAAAATAGACTTGGTACTAATGAAAGATGAGGAATTTTTGTAACACCCAGCTCAGCAATATGAGGAATTGAAGCTTGGTATGTTCCAGCAAGCTGTGGACCAAATACAGTGCATGTACTTTATATATCCTAACCTCAGGAGAACTTGGCTAAGAGAATTTTTTTCCATGTTAATCAGCCCATGAATTTTTCTCCCATCTCTCTTGCCTTTTGCTCCCACTTCTTATTAAAACGACCTTATGGTCTTTTCAGTTTTTTGCTTCAAGGGGCTCCCATATTATACAAAGATGCAAGTTATTTGGAAGATGGAAGTATGTAATGTGCTTCAATGAAGTTGAAAGCAAAGTAATGGTCTTGTATCAAATATCCCCCATGTTGGAGGGGCGGTCAGATGAAGTACTATGCTACAAGATGGAATGTTCTTATCTGTAGTATTATCAGCTCAATATTGACTCCAGCTGAACTCTTTTTTTTTAATTAACAGGAAAAGGTCTGTAAAATATCCTCATCAAATAACCAAATGGTTTCAGTATCCAATAGTACAGTGATGATAACTAACATAAATGTCCCAGAGGTTTCATGTTCTAAGGGATATCTCAGATTGAGAACACAAGGACCCGAGCCAGCAGGATACTGAGCACCTCATCTTCCTTGAGAGTTGAGGGCACTTAGCATCTGACCAGTAGTGCTTGGTGCTACAGGATCAGGCCCTATATGTGACAGTTGTGGTTACAGATCACTACAATTGTATGATCTGGCATTGAGTGGGTTGACTAGGTGGCTTGCTGTCTCCTTTTCCGAGAGAAAGTTGCCTTTGAATAATTCCATGTGTCTCTTCTATTAGGCACTCTTTATGCTACTCAGTGCAACGGTATGACACTGTGCATTAGTGATGAGACCCAGAAAGAATTTCAGAGTCCCAAATGCTTTAGACATGTTACCCAGGGGGAATAGCCATTGTCCATTGCATACATCAAGGGTGATGATGTACAAGGGTTTTACCCAGCTGCGTTGAGTCATATCATGAAGATATGACATCAGATTCACATCAAAGGTGGATACATGGTGAAGTTTTCCTATTTCAGTGCAAAAAACCTCACTAAACCATATTTCTTTGAGCTAAAAGCAAAGAAAAAACCTTTGCTGTGTAAGGTTCCTGTCTTTTCAAAGCCTTATGTTGTATTAATCTCAGGTTTTACTATTTCATTAAAATTCACAAGCAGTCAGTAAGATGGTTGCTTAATAGATTTAGCATTGGCTAGCTACATCAATACCATATTCAGTCATATTTGTTTTAAGGGGGCGTTTGTAAGAATAGTTCAGCAGATATATTCATGAATTTGAGAAAATGCAACACAATATTGGCCTGGAAGGATGATAACCTGGGGGAGGACTTTACAATGGATTTACGCCATAGTTCTCATTAAGATTGGATATTTCCCCCACACCAAGATACAGAACCAGGTTATTTGGAGGCACAGCACAGCATGGGGTGGGGCTGCAGAGGTGCACCTTTGCACTTCTGGAAATCTGGGTTGTTTCAGGCATGGTCCATAATGTAAGTTACAGAAACCCTAGAGGCTGCTTTAATTTGTATCCGCTTCCCCGCAACTACCAATGGGCTGCTGTGTAACCCAAAATATTTGGATTACAAAGCATGCCAGGCACCCCCTATACTGACATACTTCCTCCACATGCCCCTACATTGGTGGGTTGGGCCAGTGGGTGGAGGTAGCGGTGTAGGATTATCTATGGCAGCCTTTTGTGCTGGGGAAATTTCTCAGATGGCTATTCTGTCCTCTTTATATTGTTGGAGCAGCAAAGAAGGGGCCATAGCAGGTGCCAGAATCTGCCCAATAGTAATTACTCCGCTTAGAGCAGGGATGTCTTAAATTCAGCCCAAGGACTAAATTCATACCACAGCTGCCTTCTCTCCAAAAAATGAAGGTTGAAGACAAAGATGATCATGTTCTTTTTTGCCAGTGAACTCAACCAATAAGAAATTTCTATTGGTATGACAGGGAAACAACCGGTATAGGCAAATATGGTTGTGCATTTTAATATTTTTATTGTGTTTTCTAAACCTATTAGCATACTTGATGTGATCATCCTTTTTTTTATGGAAAATGCTATGATGGGAAAGTCAGCATTTGCCCATGAAAAATTTCCTGATTTTCCATCAGGAAAACCTAAACAAATATTTAGTTTCTGGTCAGGTTGACCCAGACCAAACATTTGAGTTTGTAGAACCAACTTGAAATGTTCTGTCTGAGGACAGTTTGACATTAATCTGTGTCCTCCTGAGCTACTGCAATGCCTGAGGAGAGTTGTAGTTCAGGTGCCTTGCTCCTCGCGTGGACTACGTCTCCCATGGTGCACCATGGTGTCCTCTCTGGTTGAAGGGTAGCAGTGCCTTATGGGAATCACATGGTGTAGGCTGGCTGGGGAGCCTGGCTGCCATGAAAATGGGGACTTGAGACACTCAAAATACAAGTCTCACGAAGTACTGAGGCAGCTCAAGGGGACACAGATGAATTCCAAACCAACTGGAAATGTAACATTTTCAATATTTCCAGCACAATTTTACAGACATTTCCATTCTATGAAAAACTTCAATATTTTGACTTTTTGTCCCAATTTATAACACAAACATATTTTGAAATAATTGGAATTTTCCTACAAGATAGAAATTTTGATTTTCAATCAGCTCTAGTCACAGGCCTTGCCTTGGCTCTTGAAGTGACAATGGAAGGTCATGCATGGAAGGTCTAGCAGCATCGGTCATGTTAGGGCCCTGTATGCTAGGTGCTGTACAAATCTAGGGTAAGAGACAGTCTCTGCTTAAAGAGCTAACAAACTAAAAGGCAAGATGTTACCTGCAAGTGAAGCAACCAAGTGGTGTGGGCCGCAGGAGGAGGAAGACAGGATAATAATTGTAGAGTAGGAAATTCTAGCATCAGTATTGGTAACTGTAGTAATCACAGTAATCACAACTTGCCCCCTGCCTTACCGTTATCAGATGGCTCTTCTGTATGCATCATGACAAAGGTGAGTGTCAGAATGTCAGAAGCATTTGAATGAGGATATGGGGGAGGCTTTATGTATTTGAAGGATTTTTTTTTGTGTGGGTTTTTTTGTGTGTGCATGGGTTGTTTTTTTTTTTTTTTTGATGGAATAGCTTACAATAAAACACACAGGAACTTTTGGGCAAAGCAAACAGCAGGTATTCTGAGCTGTAACATTGAATAAGTTTTGTAGAATAAAGGAAAAAAATTGTCTAATGAGGGATAAAAAACAGTAGGGTGAGGAGGTACGTCATATTGAAGAAATCTTTTGGTTCTGAGAATTCTTCAAATTTTCTGTTCATAGCTTTTCTTAGTCATTAGTTTGTGTCTTTACATCGAGCTCGCTGAGAAGATGTTGGATTCATTTTCTTATAGCACATCCATCTACCTGAAACCAAACAGTGCTAGGAAAAAACATCCTATCTGGCCTCAGACCTTACAAAAAGGAGCAAATCAATAAGTCGGACTTTCCTGCCCTCGGTGTTAAATCAACCTGTTAGAGGCAATCTTGCACATGATCAGCTCTCCCAAACAATGTAGGCATTCCATCGTGGGATCTGATCAAGGTGTAAAGCATAGTGTCACTAAGGAGTAACCTTAACTACCTCTCTTCAAAGGTCCTACTCTCAGCCCTGTTCAAATTTAGATCAGAAGTGTGTCTGTGTAAAAACTGTTCCTGTCCTTTTCACCTAGCTGTAATATTCAGTATTCATTGATAGCCTTGCCAGAGACAAGTCATGTTACAGAGACCATTCGTTGAACTCATTATTGAATAAAATCCTTGGGATACCAGGCAAAAAGCAAAAGTTATTGTAGTTGGGGTGACACAACGGTAGGTCAGATTTAATCGGTCTTTCAGATACTTTCTGCCTGACTCTGGTGTAACATCCATTCACATTTCCTGTAACTAGTGGGAATGTTTGCCAATGGCCATGAACAGCAGTGGTATGAGGAAAAAGTGGACCCCAAATTAAATGGAAAAGAATTGGCCATCTTTAAATATTTGGCGGGAATGTGTTGTACTGAAAGAGAAACAAATGTAGGGAGAAAAAGTATGACTCAAGAAATTAATGCAATGGAAATGTACTGTAGCAAAAGCTAGCCTGGACATTTTTTCTGTGAACTTCTGAGGGATGCTACCTTTTTATTTCTATATGATCAAATGTACTGAACTTCCCCACTGCATTTGTTGAAGCAAACTGGGATAGCATGCTAGTGGTGCATTAAACAGGGGTTTTTTTTTTTACCCTGTATTCAATAAAAAATGTAAGGTGGAGAAACGCCACTTTATTTCCAATTTTTTCCCCTCTTTTTTTCCTAAGAAGGTCAGCGAACTAGGAAATCAATATGAATGTTTAGTGTTGGACTGAACTACAATTGCACGTAAACCAAATAGAATTAAGAACAAGAAATAAAACTGACTGTTAACACTTCCAACAGAACTGTTGTTTTTCCCAATACAATTTTAAGTAAAGTTTAATAGTAATGATATTCACCTTTTAAAAGCACATTTCTAGCTTTGAAAAAGGTCTTTCAAGCCAAAACAGTCTCTGATACCATAATTCATTTCAATGGGCATGAATTCATTATTGGTTCTAAACTTGCGTACAGACACACATGGAGCCATACCCACTGCATTTGATTCTGCTCTCACTGTGCAAATCTGGAGTGAAATCAATGAAATTTGCTCTGGTGTAAAATGGTATGATGCCAGAATCAAACCAGTAAGTCTAGCTAAAGCTACTGTCATAGTACTGCGTGTTTCTACTTAGCCACATTTGGTACTACTGTGGTTGATGCTTTCCTTATCTAGATTTTTGAAATGGATAATTAACTAATATATACCAAGGACAGATAAAGAGTACTCCTCATCAGGTTATTGTCAAGAATGTTTTCCCCACTAGGAACAGAGGAAGAGCTATGAGGAATGTGTATCTGAAAGATGCAGAAAATCACTAAACCATATATAATTTAATTATCCAATTTGTTTTAGCTCGATGTGAAATAAGCACAAAATTAACAGACATGTACATTAAAGTCTGAACTGTGCTTTGAGTTACCTGCTGTGAATGTGTGTGCACATGTGCATCTCTGAAAAGTTGTTTTCAGCAGCATTCCTTCTACCTGTTGCAGAAATGTTAACCAGAGTGTTCTCCAGGCTAACAGGCTGCAAAAGTGATTGGCGAGGAACCCAATCCATCTGGACTACTTTGTGGATTTTGATTGGTTTATGTTATTATCAAGGAAGAAAAATGTGAAGATGATCAATTCTCTGAGCCTTATGGAAGTTTTATTTTCCAGAATAGGAGATATAACACACTCCTTGGTTGGTGGACTAGAGTAGATAGGCTTCTTGGAAGACTGTATCTACAGGTTTGAGATTGCCATTGGTTGCCGGCCTTGTTCAAGCAGATTTGGAGTCTCTTGGGAAGCCATTTATTTGTGCTGTCTCCCTAGCTAGAATGCCTAAGATTCCGTGTGTGATATCCTTCTGCTGCTCATCTGCCCCAGATTCTTGTATCAGCTGGGTATGAGGAGTGACTATAGAATTAGTATCATGTCCAGAATTGATGTGGGTGGGTTTATGGAGGGAATGATGGATGTAATACATGCAAGTTTCCTGTTAAACAACAGAGGTGAGTGAAAACTATGATACACATCATTGCGAACTGTGTCAAAAGAGAAGATATCCTGACTTCCTGCAGTGCTTTAATTCTTATCATATGTCTGTTTCATAGGGCTGGTTGAAAATTTTTAAACAAAACATTTTCCTCCTTTTTTTTTTTAAGAGGGATTTGGTTGCAATCAAAATTTTCTGAGGAAAAGAACTGAGTTTGGTGGAATTTCCAATTGGAAAAATTGAAACAAATTGTTTCATTTCTGATCTACACATCAAAGTGAAACATTTTAGTTTGGGAATGTTGAAATGTTTGGTTTGACATTTCCAAATAAAATTTTTTTAAAACTTTTCATTCGGCCAAAAAAGGTGATATTTTGACGTTGTCCTGAATTGGGACAAAACACCACACCTCAAAATATCCATATTTTTTCATAGATGAGAAATTCCACTTTTTGATCAGCTTTAGCTGTTAATCAGCACAAAGCAGTTTACATTCCAGCAATATATTCTTGGAATATGAGGAATAAATATCACCTTAGCACTAGTAGCCCTGCAGGTCCAGATTTGGCAGCACTGTCTAAAACCGTTTGGGCTGTGAAGTGGCATCATATTTCTTGTCAACCTAGAAGGAGCTGCTTTCATGGAGGTACCCCTTTTGTGTTGTATCCCATATAGGTTCGACCTATATGTGGTTTGAAATGCTCATGTAATGAAAGCAGAATCAATCTAAAATCAATTAGACACCATGCGTTTTTTTTTTTTTATTTTTTAAATAAAAGACAGACATACCAATCCCAAAACATCCTATCAGGTGAAGCTTTGGATGACAGCATTAGTGGAAGCTGGAATTCCTGTTTGGATCCCACTGAGGATGTAAACTGGTTCTTTCTGGGGTCCCTCTTTTCTTTAACCATTAGCCAGGAAAGGGATCAATCCGCTGAAAAACTATTCAGTACAAAGGAGGTGGAGCAGCATTGGGAAAGAAAGTGACCTTTCCCTTGTCATGTGAAAACACTCTATTCCCGTTTGTGCCTTTTATTCCTTACCCATTCTCACCATGGCTTGTATGAGCACTTGTACTAAACTAATGCCGTGACAGCAATAGCTATTTTAAATATGGTTGCAATTTCATTCCCCCAAATTTCCTCTGTTCTCTTTAATCTTTGATCATTACAGTCCCCAAATGGAGATTTTCGGTGAGCTGCAGTTTTTATGTTGCTGCTGTTTAGAATTAACTGGTCCGCTTCCTAAAAAGCCAAATGTTTAATCAATACATATCCTACTGTGTATAATAAATACATTTCTGCCATCACTTTTGAAGAGAGGATGCCATTTATTTGAGCCAAATAGTTTGCAAAATGGTAAAGGAGATGGTTTTTTTCATAGATATTTAACATGACAGGGCCAACAGGCAGATTAGAGCATAGAAACAGCATCTGAAATTCTAAGGGGAAAGTCTTTTACAGGAATTTGTTTATTTTGAACATTTGTTACATTAACATTCATTCCAATTGTAATGATTGATTGATTTTGGACTCTCTTTGTTCTGTGGCTAATAATTTGACAACCTTTCAATAAACTGAGAATTTGGAGATTTGTTATTTTGATTTTGTTGTTGTTGTGTTTCCTTTTCTGATCTTTGGAAGAAAACTTACATTTTAAATCTGTAATAACACAGACTGATTACTTCCCATCAACTCACTGGCTTCCAGGACAGAATTTTCAGGCTGGTTATTGTTTGCACTGCTCTGCTATAAAAGTACAGGGTCTGTAAATTAAAGTTGGACGGTAATAGTTTTTAATCTGCAATTTTATAGTCCTCTAATCCAATGGTCATGTTACATTTCAGGCTTTTTCTATATTGTCATCTTTTCTGGGGAAGGACGGTGGTTGGAAAGCTATTCTAGACACAGCGGAGAGTTAATATTTATTGATACACTTTATTATTTATTTATTATAATTCTAGATTAGAAATGGACAGCAATGTTGTTATACATTGAAGAATAAAGACCTGGAACTTGCTTCAAAAGGAGTAGTTTGCTTGGAGTTGGATGTCGTATTTAATCCAGTAAGTTTAAATGTTTTCACTTAACTCATCCACTCTGTAAGAAACTGGAATGCCTAAATTTGCTAGTGCCAAGGGGCTTGGTCTTTTAAACACAGGAACTGAATGGAGAAGGTCCTGACCTGGTTGCATCTGGAGGGAAGGTTGGGCTTTATTCTTTTTATAAAGAAATACTGGCAGATCACTATGCTGCAACATTCCATCCAAGTTGATGTGACAATGAAATGGCAACTTTGGGCTGGGGATGACCACAGATGTTTTGGGAAGAGGTGTGGGTTATTGCACGCAAGGGCTTAATTTGCAGTAACAAAAAAGGGAGTTAATATTTACATTACTATGCAGGAATTTTAACGACTAATTGTTCCCAGAAAGTTGACCCACAATATTCTATTCAGAGAGTGTTGACAGGAACAAAAACTCAGACTTGGGTGTGGTGGTCTCAGATTGCTTGTGTCCCGCCATCTCTTACTGAATTAAATTCCATTTTACATTTGCTGTTGCTGGATGGAATGTAACTCACTTCTTACTAGCCACTTATTACAGTGATATAGGAAGCAAAGTTTTTTATTTATTTAAATGGTTGGTAGGTACTGTTTTGCCTTGTATGGAGTTTAGGTTTGGGATGTTGCTACAGAGAACAATGATCAATCCTCTTTGTCAAAGAACAAGCTCAAATATATTATGGCTCCCCTTTTCCGGAGGCTTTCAAAGCTGTTCCCAGGCCATTCCTGTTTTTCAGATAGACTGGAATCGATCTATTTAAGTATCTGTTAGCCATCACTGTAGTGTCTGGGAACCTCTTCGTAATCTTTAATTTATTGTACCCGCACAACACCGCAGTAAGATAGGAAGGTACTGTTTCCAATGTACAGATGGGATATTAAGGCCAGAGTCGGCTAGACCAAGGTCACACAAAAAGTTTGTGGCAGACCGAGTGCCCTATCTACTTGACCATTCTCCTGCCTATGGCTAAGATACTACTTTTTGTGGGCTAAATTATAATACTATTACTCATATTTGAGTAGCACCTTACTCCATGAGTCATCCCATTGATTTCAGTGGACCTATTACTAGAGTAAGGTATATTCAGCATGAATAAGTATATCACAAGCTGGTTTAAGTGGCTAAGGGCGTTACAGGAGCGTAAAATACTTCCGTCTGTTCTCGGATGTCCCTTCTAATACCTTAGTATTAAATATGCAGTATGAACAGGACATTTGGGGAAGTGATCTTCAGTTCCTGTCTCTTTTTTTAGAACTTTTCTGTATGGGGTTGATCCAACAGAGGAACAGAAGGGAGTATGCTGAGCTGTGTGCTGAGCTTAACCATGGAGCAGCTCACACCCTGCAGTCTGCCTCTCTATTGGAGTAACCTAGATGAGCCCCAGGATTGTGCAGAATAACTGATATGTACACCTAACACCTTGTCATAAACCATTTAGCGACTGAAACAAATAAATAAGTAAAGGACACCAGAGCTCCAAATCAATATGATGATACCAAACTTGAATGGTAACATTCTAAATAAATTATTCTTTCCTTAGGTAAAAGCAAGTATCAGAACCTTCAAGCCACGAGAAAAGCGCTTCATTGGAGACAACCGCAAGTTTTCAAAGAAGGTAGGTTGACTCTGGGCCGAGCTATCACCTCTGTTTGGAATGGCTTTTCAGTAGCCTCACTAGTACACCCAGATGATAGAACCTGTGGTCAAACTCTATTTATGTATGGAAACACGGAACACAGATGTCAATTCTGTGTATGTTTTTTGCATGTGTATAAATGCTGATTTGCATTCACACACAGTTGCTTCCTGATCTAACTCAGTGGTGCTACATCTCCCCAATTTCTGGAGGGAAAAGAATGGCTTAATAAAGAACTTTTAAAATATATGCATGTTGCACAGTTTATGGAATTTGAAACAAAAACCTATACTTTGGTTTCATCCCTGAAGAATAAAGAAAAACAATAAGATGATATAGAAATTTAATAAGGTTCTAAATCAATTACTATGAAAGTCTATAGTATTTAATTGAGACTAATATTCTTGCTATTTTTTAACCATCTGTAGCAAGAATATAATTTTTTATTCAATTCTATAGAGAGATAGCCCAAACCCCTAAGGGAAAGGGTTTCATTTTCTGTTAAATTCTGTAGGATTTTGCCATAAAGGTGTGTTTTTTTGTTTTTTGGGGTTTTTTTTGGTGGAGGGGGGAAAAAAGCTTCCATTCTTTTTCCTTCAGACTTGCAGATTTTGGGGGTGGGGGGAAGTGCTGAAATATTTGGGTGTCATACGAAAACACATAGTAGCTGGAGCGTGTCTCTGAAATAGAAGCTGTAGCATATGTACAAGCACAAAGGCAATTGTAGCTTAAAATTGTCACTGTTCCTGAAGTGAAGTAGGAAATTGGAGCATTTAATTAAATTCCTTTCTCTCCCCTCCCGTCCGACGTTTACCAGATCTTATCGAGAAATGTTGATCGTGTGAAAAAAATCACCATGGCGATATGGAATACAATACAATTCCTAAGGAGCTGCTTTCTCTGGGAATCTACACTAAGGAGTGTGGTAGCATTTGTGGTAAGTGGATTTATTCATATTCCATCAGACTAACTGATATGAGGCATTGAGTCTTACAGCACCTTCTCTCCTCCCCCTCACCCCTCCAGCTTAAACTCTCTTGTTGTTGGTTGGTGTTACTATTATTGTCCTTCAGTTTTATTATTTAAATCACTGTAGTGCCCACAAGTCCCAAGCTTGATCAGGCTCTCCTTGTGCTGAATGCAAGATGAACACCACAGCAGTCCTTCTAGAACAATCTCTCCCATATTTTCACCTGTTGCAGAGGCCTTCTGCACAACAAAGCCCCTTCTGAGACCTTGTATGGAGGAGCTATGTGGGCCCAAAGGCAGCACTGGGGGCCTCCGAAGTCTGTGCACATAAGGATTGGATGGGCTGCACTGGCTCTCAATAGGTTTACACAGAGAAGTGTCACGACCAAGGACCTAGTGGTCTAGAATCCCCACAAAGGGCTTACAGAAGGTCATATTGGCTGGACTTGCGATAATGGAATGGCGGCAGCCCTGTGACTTGCCTTTGGCTTGTTGTGCTGCTGATAAAGCACTGGAAGAACGAGTCTATAGGCAACAATCCTTTATTGATGGGACAGGATAAACTAATAGGTCTTTTCCGTTCCAACTTTAATTTCAATGAGATTGCATTTTACTGGAGTTCAGCAATGCTTGCCACACCTGTTAGTTGAGGGCGTGCCACTTGTCCGACTACATACAAGCAGCTCTATGCTGACATTAATTGTCTCTTGTAAATCTGCCCATTGACTGTAATAACTATATATATATATAAAAATTTTGGTCAGCAAGTCCTGGTGTGGTCTGAGAACTAACAGCCAAGTTCTCCACCTATCTGGCCCACTTTTCAGCTGCATTCTTTTTTTCCTCTTTGTAGTAAACACCCTTTTTTCAGCTTTCTCATCCACTCAAGCAGAAAGAGGTTTCTCCTCCTTTTTATTCAGCAGTGTGGCATTTTCTTCATGCTTGAAATGTCTGGCATGCCATTAAAGGTTGCAAAATTGTTTTGTGGTGGTCCAGAGGGAAAAAAAAGTTTTTGAGTTAAGTGTTTATTAAACCAAATAACAGCCACATCTCCAAGTGTTTGCCTCCCTTTTTGTCTTTGAATTATAAGTTGCTTTAGGGTTCTTTTGATGAAAACACTTCACAGTCTATTTGCACG
Organism: Lepidochelys kempii; assembly: GCF_965140285.1. Lineage (NCBI taxonomy): Eukaryota > Metazoa > Chordata > Testudines > Cheloniidae > Lepidochelys > Lepidochelys kempii. The sequence continues at coordinate 73,921,218 of NC_136389.1, forward strand.
GATGAGTAAAGTGAGCTGTCGCTGCTTGAAAGATTCACAGAGTAAAGACAGAGAAGCTGTCTTTCACCGTGCAGGTTGAGAGGGATCTGGCAGGCACAGTTGAGGAGGAAGAGAGGGTGTTTTTTGTTTTTGTTTTTTACTTGCGTTGATAATATACACAGTTGACTCTAATGGATCAAGAGCTTGAAAGGGTGATGATTAGTGTTTTCCAGTCCATTCTCCAATTGAGATACTAATTGATATACCTTTCCCTGTGATGTACACAGATATACTGAACCCCAAGGGGAAGAAGGCTCAGTTAATTTTAGTTCTTTCCTCTAGAACATGAAATTCTGGGTTCCTTGGACGATCTGCCACTCTTATGCTTGAGTGTGCATGTGTAATCGCTGTGGTTCCCGAGACCCGTGTGTGTATATTCCGAATGTGAAGGGTAAAATGGGACTCTTAGTTGAAGCAGGTATGTGTGAGTGCACTGGTGGAACTGCATGTTTGTACGTACTGAAAATGGAAAGAAGGTGAACATACAGGGTGCCAAGTGCCCTGATTCAGCAAGTTACTTGAGCACATACTTAAAGTTAGGCATATGGTTAAGTAGCTCGCTGAATCTGGCCAAAAACAAACATGGAGATGTGTCTGTCTCTAGGCTGTGGAGAAATATAACAATGTTAGCAAGTGAGGGAAACTGAAATATAAGGAAAAAAGGGCAAGTGTAGGGAGAATGAAAGTGGGAAAGTGTGTCTAGGACCAAGGAGCTATAGGTGATGGTCCAAGATGCATCTAGAGAAGGAAAAATGGGATCAGAGGGTGAAAAGGACAATTTTCCAAATTTCTCTTTCTACTGCGTGTCGTAGATGCTTTCCCCATAGAACTAATGTTGTGTGATATGTCATTGTGGGGGTGGGTGGGAAATGACTGTACAATGTTAAGATAATAGAGAGTAACTTTCCTCTGGAAAAAAATTTTAAACCTAGCTGATTCAGCATTAGTGTTAATTATGCCCCCTTCACTGAATATTTCCAGTGTCTCTGTTAATAGTTTTAAAAGTGCCTTTGCCGTAGTCTCGGTGCAAAATGAAAACTGTGTGTACAGTTCATACGCAGCAGGTCAACCTCTAACCTGCCTAGAAACTTTTGCTCTTCCTCCAACTTTTTCAACCACTCTTTTCCCGAGCCCTTGGAAAACAAGGGAAAACAGAGTTTTGGAGTACCCATTGGGTGTTCTTACCTACTCATTGACCAAATGAAAGGTGAACTAAAACCATAAAAAAACCCCACAATCCTCCCAAAAGCAGCCCAGTTGCAGCTCAGCCTGTTCCACAGGTCTTTTATTATGTGGCCATTCTGACATTAACAGCAGGAGAGGAGTCTGAGATCCCCAAGACATCTCTTGAACCTTTCTTCTTGGTTCTATGCATAATTGGAAGTACAAGAGTTAATTTACTTCATTCAACCACAGTTGCTGAGGGATGGTACTGTGAATGGCATATATTTTTTTAAAACTGTTCGTGCATGATTGTCAGGGCTTAGAATATGGCCAGAAACACAGGAAAGCTCCACGCCTTCCTGCTCTGGGCTGTGTGCTGCTCTCACACCTCCATTACTGTGTACCGGGAATGTTTTCCCATCAATGTTGACAGGGTTGTGAGTTTGACAAGAGTATTTACTTCTTCTGCTGGAGGCACATCAGAGAAAGAGAGATGGACAGAACCACAGAGAGAGAGAGAGAGAGGAGGTCACGTGGGACCATAGGAGAATCCGAAGAGTGCTATCTCCTTTTGCATCAATCTATAGGGTAAAATACTCCCAAGTTAAATCTCAGTGCTTGTCTCCTCTCCCCATGGTGGAATATAAATAACATGTGAGTAGATTTCACATGCATACACACACCAACTAAAAAGTGAAAGCAAATTCCTCATCAGCACTCAATCTGTTTAGAGTAATAGAATCATAGGGTTAGAAGGGACCACAACAGTCATCTAGTCTAACCCCCTGCCAAGAGGCACGATCTGTTGTGTCTAAACCATCCAAAACGGATGGCTCCAACCTCCTTTTGAAAACCTCCAGTGAAGAAGCTTCCACAACCTCCGGAGGCAGTCTGCTCCATTGTCCTACTGGTCTGACTGTTAGGAAGTTTTTCCTGAAATTTAACCTAAATCTGCTGTGCTGTAGTTTGAACCCATTGCCTCTTGTCCTGCGCGCTGTGGTGAGAGAACAACTTTTCTCTCTTTTTTATGGCAGCCTTTCAAGTATTTGAAGACCACGATCATGTCCCTCCTTAATCTCCTCTTTTCCAAACTAAACATACCCAGTTCCTTCAGCCTTTGCGTATGTGGCTTACATTCCATCCCTTTGATCATTTTTGTTACTCATCTCTGGATCCTTTTCATTTTCTTTACATCCTTTCCATATGTTGGTGACCAAAACTGGACATGGTACTCCCGCTGAGGCCTAACCAGTGCCGAGTACGGTGGTGCCGTCACCTCCCATGACTTACATGCTATGCCTCTGTTAATGAAACATAAAATTGCATTTGTGCTTTTTTTTTTTTTTTTTTGCAACAGCATTGCATTGCTGAGTTACGTTGATATTCTCCCAGATCCTTTTCAGCAGTGCTTCTGCCAAGCCAGTTTTCCCCTAATCTGTATTTGTGCATTTGGTTTTCTTCCCTAAGTGTAGCACCTTACATTTCCCTTTGTTGAAATTCATTTTGTTGCGTATAGCCCAGTTCTCCAATTTATCAAGATCCCTCTGAATTTTAGCTCTATCCAAAGTATTGGCAGCCCCCTCTAGCTTTGTGTCATCTGCAAACTGGATTATTATGCTCTCTGTATGTACATCCAGATCATTAATAAGATGTTAAATAGCAGCAGACCCAGAACAGATTTCTGGGGAACCCCACTTGAGACTCCCTCCAATCCAACGTAATTCCAATAATAGTTTAAACTGATGACTTGTGACTGTCTGTGACTGGGTTCCCTCACCGCTCGCGGCACCTACTCCTGGCCATCCTGCGGATCAGTTCTGCCAGGCGCTTCACCCTCCTCAGCAGTCTCTCTATCCATCATCTTCTCTGTCTATAGCCTCTCCCTCCCTCTTGGAGCGGCAGCCAGGTCACTAAGTTCCTCCCCTTCCAGGGAAATCACAGTCCTTCTGGACCAGCTGTTTGGCTGGCATCTCCAATACCCTGTGCAACTACCCAGTGGCTGGTAGGGGAACCCAGGCTTGCCCTCTACACTGGGTTCCAGCCCAGGGACCCTATAACATTCAGTCAACTGTCTTAGTCTTTGCTGCTGTTTCCCTGGGCTTCTTCCGACATCACTGTCTCCCCCCTCTCTGAGTACACCAGCTTCCCAACTCCCTCCTCTCAGGGAGTAACTGCAGCTTGCCTTTCCTGCAGTCCTCCTTGCTACATGCAGCTCCTGAGCTTTATACAGGCCCCTTCTCCTCCAGCCCAGCTGCGACTGCCTCCAATTAGTGGTGGTCTTCTCGCCTATCTCTCTCCCATACTGGCTGCTTATTTGGTCAATTAGGCTTGCCTGGCCTAATTTACCCTCTCAGTGGCCAGTGTGGGGAATATACCCCATCACACTATCTCTGCAGTCATTTGCACAGACACTAGGGTGAGTACTGTTTGGGATTACATAGGTGTTGCGTGAAATCAGAATTTAGTCAGTTGACTTTTGGTGTGCGGAAGGTGAGGGGAAAGGTGAAGTTTCAATGATCAAATGAATTTAACTCGGTGGAATTCACCCTTGTGCATAGGGCCAGTACAAGGTCTGTGTACCACTTATGTGCTCAAAACAAGGTGTTAGTGGAACATAAGTAGTCTATAAACCTTTGGTTGTCTACATAGTGAATATCACAATCACTGCAGACTCAGAAAAGACACTAATATATTGGCACATAACTAGGAATATCCATATATTTGGACAGATTGCTCATAGTGAGTGTTAGACTTGTATATCTATGCAAAAATTCTGGACAGTTCCTACTGTGTCTTTCTCCCTACCAGAGCCAGCAATTCCACAGATTTGAAATTTAGGGGGTTAAGTGCACTTGAGCCCAAACTTCCACCTGAGCCGGAATGTGCTGATGATGCTATATTTAGGGTGCTAGCTCAAACTTCACCAGTGCAAGTCTGTCTACTTGCACAGGGAGACTCGCTCCCAGCTGCAGTGTGAACATATCCGTAGAGTTTAAGGCCAGAAGGGACTATTAGATCATCTAGTCTGACCCACTATGCATCTCAGCCATTAAATTTCATTCAACTACCTCTGTATTGAGCCTATTAACTTGTATTTGGCTAAAGCCTGTCTCGCAGAAAGGCGTCCAGTCTTGATGTGAAAGACATCAAAACTTCCCTTGGTAATTAGTTCCAATGGTTGATCTCCCTCGCTGTTAAAAATGTGTGCCTAATTTCTAATTTGAATGTGTCGATATTCAGCTTCTAGCAATTGGTTCGTGTTATGCCATCATCCATTTAAACGTTGTTTCCATAGTATGTTACTGTTTTTCAGAAATCATTTATTAATTTCTATATTCAGCCTGGAATTTTCCATAGGTGTGTTCTGCTTATGAGCAAAATGATATACACACATGCTCCCAACTTGCTAGTTTTTCCAGCATTAGACCTATATATGGCTTAATTTTTTAGATGCCGTTTTTCATCTTGTTTAGTTCATATTAAAAAAACCTCACAAATATGGTTGTGGAAGTTAAGCCCATAAATTAATTGTTAAGTTAATTGCTATTGCTATATATTATACATTTTAAAAATCTTTTAAAAGTTAATTATAATCACAGAATGATTTTTATAAATAAATGTGCATCATTGCACATTGTGCTTATGATTTTATACATAATTACACCTTCTATTGACAGTTTTCCGTGCATTAATAGTAATTATGTCATTTAATGAAATTACAGTAATTGTATTAAGAAAACTATACTCTGGTCAAATTAAAAGAACCTATTGCCTGCCTTTTACTATTGTATTCCTTTTAAAATTTTTCATGGAAGTCATAAAAGACATTTGACTAGAGCCAGGCGTAAGGTGCAAACCAAACTCCATAGTATCTTGGGTAACTTCTGACTTCATCACTGATCTCCTTCAGCTTGTCCCCTCTCTTCCCCCATCCCCCATACTGAGCTCTGCCAGTACACCTAAGACTTATTTTAAGCATACCCTACTATTTCAGTCTTGGGCCTCTACTAACCAGGGCTGCTATTAGGAATAGGGACAGGTAGAAGCTGTTTTCCAAGGCCATACATAGCTGGTGGTTTAGGCCGGTTGGCCAGTGAATGGTAGCAGGCATAGGCAGAGCTGTGCTGGTTGGTCATAAGTTTTGGCTGAAGTGCGGTATGGGAAGTGTGTGTGGTGGCGATACGTAGCTCCTAAATTTTACACAGCTCCATGTATGACATTTTATGCAGATTATTTAACAAATTATTTTACATATTCTTAACTCTTTTTTACATATTGTTGTAAACTTCAGCTTCAAAATAACTATGGATTTAGTGCTGATGCAGCCCTGATGAATTAACCTCTATCTACAGGGCAGCACAAGAACATATTTTCCACACACACTGCCCTGCCGGCATGCATCAATCCTAATCTGGAGGGATTTCCTCTAGAGTAATGGTAGTTCAGTTTGCATGGTCCTTGAGGTTCTTGGCCTCTCTCCTGAGTCGGCCCCAGTTAGTGCAAAGCATGATGGTGAGTTTGTGAACTGGGAGCTAGATGAGAGTCCCACCAAACTCATTTCATAGAGTTTCCCCCAACATCCCATTAGATGTGAATAATTTTTAACTCCCTGATGAGTTGGGCTGGATTTGTACTGGTGACTTATAGGCAAAAGGCTCTGGTGTTCATTAGCAATATCCCCTAATTAGCACCAGCAGTACATCTGAGATGGAAGCTTGTTTTCTGGAAAGATACATTAATTAAACCAAGTACTCATTGTCATCACTGATTGTCATTGCTGTGGGAATATTAACTGCCACAGCAGAACTCAGACAGGTATCTCAAGCTTTAACAGTAGCCCTCCATCCCACCCCAACCGTCCCCCCAAAAATTCATAGCTTGAAATCTCTTCAATAATTTGAGTTTCTTTTGTTGTCTATATGAGCTTCTTGCTCATCAGAACATTTGCCTGCATGTCTCCAGTCACATGCATGTAACAGAGCTGTATGCACAAATGTGGGATTTCATACGCAGCAGCGGGAGCATAGTGTAGGGAGCAGGATGAAAACCTACCTTTTATAATGGTGAGAACAGTCTCATGAGGGTATAATAGTTTTAAATAAAAAAAGGCCTAAACAAGCCTCTCTGATCCAATCTCACCTCAGACTGCAGGAAAGTTTGGATCTGAACTTTGCAGCTCACGCCAATCTTTTTGAGGACATAACTGTTGTTTCTCTATGACTGTATCAGGAACCCAAGCAGGACAGGGACTGAGGAGAGCCCTAGACAGAAACTCTGAAATGAAATGAAGGGGAAGGGGAAGACCGTCTCTTTGGTAGTAACACTGGTTTCCTTTTTCTGGTAAAGTTCCCTGTTCAGTGTTTGAAGAAAGCGAGCCTTATGGTGATTCTTTACTATTTCTATAGATCTATTTCTGATGTTTTAATTGGCCGAATTTCAATCCTCAGTGGCTTTTCAGCTATTCCTGCCACCACTACTACTTCAACTAACAATAAAGGAAACTTCAGATTTATGCAAACAAAGATTTAAGAAATCAGAATATCATTAAGAATCTGCCAGTCCTAAATTGATCCTGTTGTGGGGCCCTTTTTAAAGTACCTTGAAGAAGGACAGCACAAAGCAAAACACCCTTATGAAATAGATCTATCAAATATTGTTTGGGAGGACACTTAAGGGTTAATTCTCTACTCTTCTGTTTCTGCTCAACTGTATTGCACTGTGAATTGGACACTTCACCCTTAGCTGTGAATTTCCGTGCCTTTGGTGGCTCAAATCCTTAACATGATTCTAACCTATACTGATTTATGTGAATAATCGCAGCGCTTTCTGTGCAGTGCTTTCTAAACTTGCGTGCATCATGTAGAAATTAATCCCTCAGCCCTGGCGGCTTGGGAAATCCTCAGCTCTTGCCTCCCATTTTCTCTATACTTACATTAAACTGATTTTAAATTAAGCCCTAGGCTTTTTTTTTATGTGTTTGTAATCCAAAAGTTGCAGCCAGAACCGGAAAGCCAAATTCTGCCACAGGATGAATGTGTGCACAACACTCATTGACTGTGGGTCATTGGGAGCCATGCATGCAGGCTTTCAAAGACAGAGATGAATTCACTGTGGTGGTACAAGGATAGATAACCCCTTAAAACAGATTCCAGCCCCTCCCCCCCCGCTTACTGAGTTGAATTAATAATGTGTATTTTTCATCTGTTTGGCTGTCTAATAACGACACATAAAGTCAGCCCCAAATGTACAAACATTTTGTCTATTGAAAAGGGTTCTTTAGAGCTTAAATTTGAACCAAACGTGTGTGACAACAGTTCTAACTGGCTTTCTGCTTGAGTTGTGACCTGTTGGAGCACTCTGCTCAGCGCTTGCATTTCCAACTAATTTGATATTGCCTTTTTTGTGGTTCAAGCTTTGTCATTTGTTTCTAAGCTGTCATTTTTATTAGTCTCTCTGGCTGATCTTTTTGGGCTCTCGTCAGGTGGTGTGTGTTCTCCATTGTCTGGCTGGTCTTGGCAAGCTGTAGGTCCTTTTATTGCCATATGACGTGGGCGTGCTTGTAGCAGTAGCCTGTAATTATACCCACCACAGGTGACAGTTACAAGAGAGCTTTGGTAATAATTTTAGCTGCCTGATCTGATGTTTATGAAGAGAGAACTCTCTTTGTGGTCTGGTTAGAGTTTGCTATAATGTATTGTACTTTAGCTGTTTGATTTATGAAGCCTTTTTTTTTTAATCGTACGTGTTAGTCTTTTGAAGTTATGAATCTAATTTTACAGGAAATTATTGTTGGTCTTATACCATCCCACACAATTTCTATTTATTTAACATACACTGTGTTCAACGAGATAAAATTGTGATCCAGTCTATTGCTGGTTTTTACTTGTATATGCAACACCACTGGATTCCTAGTACTTCCTAGAGTTTTAGCAGATGCATTCTGTCCTTTTAGTTGTTCTAATCACAAATCAGCACAATCAAGCATCTTTCTTGGGATTCAACTAATTGTCAAGGACACGGGTCCGAATTCACTATCTGTGTACGCAAGATCAATTCCATTGCTGTCAGTGGAGATGCAGAATCTACTCATGCCAGAAATAGATTTAGCTCGTTGTTCTTACTGTCATTGTACAGGTCATCCTTGACTCAATGTACAGAATTCTCATTCTTTGTACAGAATTCCACTGATGTCACTCGGAATTTCCTACAAAAATATAGGGACAAACACAGTGTAATGTGCAGTTGTTTGTCATGAAAGTGCAGCTCTGGATTTGCTAGAGAGGGTTCAAACAAAGTGTTTTTAGAGTATATTTTGAATTTGAGACACCAATAATTGTAATCTTTGTCATCTGACTAATCTGCAGACAGATAACAAAAATGTACTTGTGACCAATCAAATCAGCTCATCTGGTTCTACCGGAAAAGAACTCTCTCTTTTGCAATTTCAAGGCTTATAACATTTACAGACTCTATTTATTTTTACTTGTGGACTGCATCACAGAAAGTTAACAGTATTGAATGAATAGAAGTTCATCTTTTAAGTTTCATGAAAATAAAACCTTTTTAGCACCCTCAGTAAGTTCATATACAGTATAAAATTGAACATTCAATTAAAAATGTGCCATGTTTTGCAAACCCCAGAGGTACTTTTCTTTTTCCTGGATCTGTTGGGATTTTTACTATGTTATTTTAACCCTGTCATCTATCAGAAAACTTCTCAGAGCACCAGTAGGCGTATTTGATGTACGTGAAAAGTATGGACTCACACTGACCTTAATTGATTCTTCCATTAGCCTAGGCATCCTGAAACTGGTTTTTATTTTTGTGTCTTCATTTAAAAAACAAACATGTTCTTTAGTTTTCACGTAAGTATAATCTAAAAGAAAAAAAGTCTCTAAAAACCTGGGCTTTTCACTCTTTTGGACTGACAGGAAAAATAGGCTGATTTCCATCAGTCGAGGATCTGGCTCTAATTCCACTGTCTTCAATGGACCTACGCTGCTTTACACCAACTGAGGATCCAGCCCTCTATTTTAGAGTAAACTCTTCACCTAGGCTTGTTAACTGGTTTTCAAAACTGGGGGAAAATCCTGTAGGTGGCGATAGACTCTCATGAATGATTAAACTCCCGTTTTAATGTTTTTTTTTCTCAGATTTTTCTGGCAGTTTCTTTTTTTTTCCTTACTTGAACTCTTTTATTTTTAATTTCATACACCCATTCAGTACTAATCTAACACTACTTGCAGAAATCTGGAAGAAATATTGTATTTTGAAGGCAATGCAACATTTTGGTTTTTGTGGTGATGGTGATCGCTATCGTGATGCACCATGAGAGGGTGCGGGAAGGAAGGGGTCTGCAAGGGAAGACCACTTTATTTATTTTTTTTCATTCTTTACAAGATCTGAAATGAAGGAGGCTTGGTGTAGAACTCCTATTGCATTTAAAAATCCTATCTTCTCCCTTTTTTAGTTTTGCTTTTCTTTACCTGCAGCTAAAATATGATGCACATGGCAGAGGTTAGATTCCGGTACCAGGAAGTCCAGAGTTGTTGGATACAAGATTGCTTAAGAAGGATGATGATGATGATAATAATTAATAAATACCCTAAAATCAAATCATAACATCAAGTCCAATTGGATGTTTAACCCATTCTCGTCCTTTTTAGGCCTTTGTGGGACAGGGAAAATGTATTTTTATCTGAGTGTATCCACAAAATCCTAGCAAACTATGAAAAAAATAAAATATTTGATTATGGTGAGATGCAGTATCTTGATAGCAAAGGTTGAAATTAGCTTCCCAGTATAACCCTGATTTTTGACACCTTCTCCACCACTTCACCACAAGCAAATGGATTAATCTGTATTTTTTCCTAGTGCTTTTTAGCCAAGGTTAGAATTGTTTAGGGTGCTCTTTATTTTAAACACAATGCAGCGACTTTATATATTTTGTGTAAATATATAGATAATATGGTACTGTTGTTTTCCCCAGTCTGTCTTATTCTGATTTATTTCAGACACTCATATTAGGTTTTCTTAGAGGATTCTCTGAGAGGAACACAATATATTTACACGAACCTACACTTTAAAAAACCCCAAAACAACAAGCAAACTTAGTCTCCCCTACTAGTTTAGGTTCAGAACTCCCTAAATTGCTTTCCATTGTATGTTACTGCCTTTTTCCTCAGCTTTTATCTTTTAATGTCAAATAGTAACTATACTGCTTTTTCTCAAAGCCAGTCACTAATTTTCAGTAGTTGTATTCTGTTGCCATTCAGTTTTAAAACCGCTGTATTATACTTTGATATGGAAGGAGTTCTTGTAAATATACACACACTAGTAGCTGCAATCTTTTTTATTGTTTTCCATGTTTTTAAAGTTGAGATGCACAGTTGAAAAATATTCTCTTGTATAAACTGAATGTGTTTGTAACATAGGTTCTTCACAAAAGCAGCTGCATGTAGATGTGTGGAAAAGCAAACAGAATCTTGCAAACTGTACCTAGGTATCTGACCCCTATTATCGGCTGGCAGTGTACATCAAATGGATTTAAGCGTAGAAAAAATACTTGTTTGCATGATTGCAGCTCCCATTATTCAAAGATGGGTGGGAATCTAGTTAGCTACTCTGTAAAAACCCATTTTGCAATGTCCATATAAAGAATGTTCAAAGCTGGCCTCTGTCAGAAGATGACAACTATGGAAGGTCTAACCCCATTTTAAAACTGTGCTAAGCAAATTTTCTAAAAATGTGTAGAATATTAAATGGGGAAAGCATAACTTATATTGCGAGATCAGCATTTCAACAGCATGTGTCCATCAGGAATTAAATTATGCCTTGATCTGCCAGTTAGTACTTGTGGAAGTTTTGCTTTCTTGTACAAATTTTGGAGGATTGTTTACAGCTAACCATTTTGCTTTTCTTGATCAACTAGATCGGTCCCTGTAATACCCTCTCCTCTAAATCTCTTCACAGGAGTTAAGCATTGCAGTCTTTTTAAATGATTATTTTTATGACTAAAATATTAAGTTATGCCTTTTAAAAATAGATGTATGTCCCCAAGCAGAGAAATAAGCAGTGAAATAACCTAAAATTGTTATTAGTGTTGATATTCTGTAGCACTGCTGCCTGATTGTTTTTGACAAGTAATAACTCTACAGTCCTATAGATTGCAATGGCTGCTCTCTGTTTTAAAAGGATACTAACAGAGATAGTGGACCTGTAATGCACAATGAATGATGTCTTATGCACTGATACCTATAGTAACACATACAGAGTGACTATGAGATCAAATGCTCTGGCTAAAAAGCCTTAGGGAAGCATTATGTGTCTGAGTTCTGATCTATTGTCTGGGAGGTCGGAGAGTGTTAATGCACTCTGCAAAGATTAGACTCCTTCTCTAATTGCTCCAACACTTCCTTAAAGGATTTAAGCAGTCAGGAAAGGTGACGCTCCTTGTCAATTTTTGTCTTCTGACAGCCTGTTGAAGTTTATCTGTCTTTCCATGGAGACCACTAGATCAAGTAAACCAGGCAGTGTCAAAAGCATAAACCCTGAATTAGGACTGAAAGCAAAGAGTGACATTATTTACAGCTCATTTATTTCACCTTTTAAATGCTCTAAAGAGGGGGACGGGATCAGTTTTATATTCCATTTGTATTGTTTAAATTTTGAGTTGATTGCAGAACTGTATGAACAGTTTAACTTCTTGACTTTCCTTAGAAGTCACTCTTTACTTCCAAAGCAGGTCAGATTTTTTTTTTTGTTCCTTGACATAAGGCTTTTGGGGTTGATAATTCTATACCCAGTGTAAATTTACAGTAACTAAGTTAATATATTTACAAAAGCTTAATTATTTTAACCTCTGTAGTTTTAGTAGTCACTGTAATACTGGTTATGTAGCTAACCTAGCTACATAGATCCAGATCCTGAACTTCTACAATGGCCCCAGAGTATTAAGTGTTCACCCAAAAGTCTGATTATTTTGACAAAACCCTGATCATGAGCTGATCTTTCTTCATCCTCCTGGAATCTTCTGGCAGGACCCAAATGTATATAAAGCTCAACTCAAAATCTGTGGCACTTCTCTTGCAGTAACTCTTTCATAATGGTTAACATGCATGTCTCTTAACTCTTGGATCTGAATGGGAAATCTTAAGAGTAGAATTCATCAAGTGTATTCTGATCATTCTCACATGGACAGTTGCCTTTCACGTCCGCACATAGCATGTTATCTCACACTGTTGCTATATTACATGAAATGTTTCATCTGTATATAAAAATTAAAAATTCAAACAAAAATCTGGCCCTCATGAAGAACAGGCCCTTTGGGCATATGGTTCATTATGCATATTCGTTTAATTACTAAAACACTTGGGATGTCTCTACTGCCCTTGCTTTCAACTTGCAAAGTTGGATCTGTTCTGCAGCACAGAATATGTCAAACAGGCGTGTGTCATAAAGGGCTTTGATTTTCTCCTATTTAAAATATATATAGTTCTAGGATGTATTGTTAGAATTTATTGAACATTGGCCCAATCCACTTCATGAAAACAGCAGCTACAATGTGACTTTTTCCTTACTAGCTTCCCCCCTTCCCCCGCTCCCCCTCCCCGGCTGGTTTTGCAGTCTTTAGCTCATATCCATGTGAGTATCAAAGTAATGCGAGACTCAGGCTTAGGTTTCAGGCACATTCCCAAAAAGCACCTAAAGTTGCACGTTAAAGCTGTATAACTTTTATTAGCTAAGAAAGGATTGCTGTGATAGTGTGACTTTAATTGATTTTCAGGGCAAACAGGTGGTGGTGGTTTAGGCATCCCCATGTCTCCTGCCATTCCTAATTTGGAGCTGTGCATATAATAGCTTTATTAAAATAAACAATCTTCTGGCGTTGGTTTTACCTGAACAGCTGCCTTAAATTGCAAAAGGATCTTGCAATTTTTTTTAAACCATTCTGTGCTTTGTAAAGCAAGATGCTATAGGCCTGTCACTGGAGAATCTTCATTGCTTAGTCCTGCTGTCAATATTGGGTTTTTGTTGCTGCTGCTATTGCTAGTCTAAAATATGCAAGACTGAGATGAAGAAAGTTATCATATTTAGGACTGTAATTACAATGACTGTTCCCGTCGTTTTTAGTGCATTCATTACGCACTGTAGCAATTTTGGAACTATGTAGTTTATGAACACGATAATTTTGTGTGTGTTTTAATCACTATAGATTTTTCTGGAACATACTTGTTGGGGATAAGGGGGGGTAGTTACTATTTTTGCTCTCTTCCTGACTACAGAATCTTGTAGTCAGATTGACAAAGAGGACTTCTGGATTCCTGAGCAGTGCAGTAGCCATAATCTGGACTAGGAAACTATTCATGTACACACAGCTGGGAAGAGAATCATCTGAAATTCTTTGTCTGAGAGTATGAGTATTTTAAGTTGGTGTTTTATATTTACTATTTTTTCACAGGACAAGCTTGTATTGTGGTTGGTGCGTGCTTATTTGTTTTATTTCATTTTTGATCCCAGATTAAAAACAAAGAAATCCATATACTAATTCTATCAAACTGACCATGGCTTCCATCCTTGGTCCCAAGTTCCAGAGAGTATTCAGCCTGGCAAACCATTTTCTAAAATGGGAGACTTCATAAAGAAGGATACCAGTTCAGTCCTAAGCACTAAAATGTACATGCAGCTATTTCACACTTATGTGGGTTTATTGCAACCCAAATTCTTTTCATGCCAGAGATGAAGGCTGCCAGTGAAGTAACCTTATGCACTGAACTGCGATACTCCTGCCACTGTACACTGAACTAATTCTAATTAAATACACTTGGTTTATTACAGAGAGCCCTTTTTTTCTTTATTCGTTCAGATCTAATCTGCACTATGAACATGAGGCAGAAAGCCTTTTAAGTATATAGTTTAAGCCTCCTTTTTTAGTAACATTTGTAATTTGATGTTGATTTTACCAAAGGCAAAGTACACTTGCACTGAATACTTTTCCCACTTACTGTACAATTAAAACACCATCTGACTCTTACCACTAATGTTTCCTATAATGTTAACCAATATGTCTCCAAAGTGAGTAGACATTTATCGGTGCAGTTAATGGTGATTTTTTTCTTGACCTTTTTAAGTTGCTCGGCTTTACCAGGAGCAAATAAAATGTTAAGTATTTTTTTCTTTTGCTTCCTTTTAATTAGCACAGAGGTTTTGCTGATGCTTTTTGAAAGAAGTATTTACTGAAAAATCCGACTTTCAACTTGCACAATTACTGGCGTCTTCGAAAACCTATAATGAGAAACTTTGTCTGATCCTAGCCATGAAACTGTGACCCTACTGCTGCTGCAGAAAAGGAATCAGAGATCCAAAAATGTCATCTTTCATTAGGTTAGCCAAGATAAAGTAATGAAGCCTTTTTAAAAATCTGATTTAAGGTACCTTTTCCCCCTTTCTTTTCCTGGGACAGCTTGTTTTAACCCCATTGTAGGTAACCATTTGATTCTCCCTCCTTCCCCGCGCAAAAAATATCAAACTGTCTTAAATAATTCCCCCACCCCCTCACTTTATTAAGGTTTACTGCATGAGGATCTTAGCCGTATTTTACTTGGCTCAGGAAATGTAAAATATGGTAGATAAAAACACAGGGGAAAAATTAGAACAGTCAGCATTCTAACAAATGGCTGTTTCTACAGTGTTCGCTACAGAAAAAGATCTGAAGGCTTCTCACTCTAGAACTACTGTACATGCATAAAGATAGGTCCCAAGGACCCTTCTTACTTTACCCTTCCCTGGGGCCGGGGGAGGGAGGAAGTCGTAGCCACAAGAAAACTATATAAAAGCATCAAACCAGAGTTCTGGTAGGCTATTATGCTTTGGGGGTTAAATGTACATATGTTAAAATAAAACCTAGCTTGTTTTCCAGTTGAAATAACATCGGCACCAACACCCAACTGCATCATCCTCAGATGTCTGCAATGCAGTACAAAGCACTGGGCAAAAATCATTGTCAAGTGGGGGCTCTACTCTAAGCCCTAGTAGAATGTGAATGTTTAAGGGATCTTGTTTTCTCTCTACTGGGCTGCTATCCTCCGTAGTGTGACCTCTGATATGCTGCCTTGGGTATCTCAGCACTGGGTATACCTACACAGTGCAGAAAAACCCATGGTACCAAATCTCAGATCCTGGGTCAATTGAATTGTGCTGTGGGGCTAAAAACAGCAATGTTGACGTTCCACTTGGGACCCTCTGAGACCCTCCCAACTCACCAGGATTCAAAGGCCGGGCTCCTGCCTGAGCAGAAATGCCCATACTGTTTTTTTTAGCCGCACAGCCCAAGCACTGCGAGTCCAAGTCGATTGAGTATTTTGGAAATACCGAGCAACAAAATAAAACAGCAATTCATCGTGCAAATCATCATGATTCGTTAATGTCTAATTCTGAACTCACGCACTGATGTAAATCCGCTGAAGTTGATGCCAGTGCTCTGTAGCAGGACTGGGATCCCGCAGGACCCGCTGCCATAATATCCTGAGCAGGTAAAATGTACTGTGTTGCAGGCAGTATTGGGTGAGCAAATAAAAACAGACTGCGGTAATTTGCGGGGAAACACTCTAAAACTTTTAATACTTAGATTTAAGCGAGGGGTAGAAAGAGATTTGATGTTTATTATAAAAAGAGTTGAAGTATTTTTACATGGTTTAAGCAAGATTTGTTTTATTCTTTTAGTGGTAAAATTTGTGTCTGAATTCTGTTTTTAAATATAATATATTAACCAGCCTTTTTTGTTTTGGGGCAGGGGTTAGTAGTTGCAAGATTTGTGGGATCAAAGCTTTTTGCGGGTGGGAGCGGGATCAAAATGCAAGAAACAATGCGGGAATGGGTGGGATAGGTATTTGCGGGGCAAAACATGAGCATGATTAAAAAAATAGCCCCATGCAGGGCTCTAGTTGATGGCAACACTGTACAAACAGTTTGATATCAGAATCTGGACATTCTGCAAGGGATCAGAAATCATTTTGAATTTACCTGTACCATCTGTCCAGAATACAGAGTGGTGAATAACGGTGGTGTCCAATGAGAAAAACAAAGAAGAAACTGCAGCCTTGCCAACTCTTGTGATTGTATTGGGAGCCTCACAGTATGTTGTTTTCCTTAAAGCCCCAGTTCTGGGAGGCCTGTGATTACATAAGAGCTGCAGCTTTCATTTAAGCTCCTCACAGCAGCAGAGAAAAGCTTGAAAATGTGTCCTCCCCCGCCAAAGGTTCAAAAACCATAAGGCATGTAAATAGGACCCAGAATTCATTGGCTTAAACAGCAGGAGAATTTTCAAATCTATGATTTTTGGGGGGAGCAGGAGAGAGAAGGGGCGTGGCTTATGTCTTTTAATGCTTGGGGTTGGCAACACTTAATTGTAATTCATAGAAGCCCAATTCGTCTCCTGCTCGTTTGGTGCTCTAGGGAGGAAGTAGGTTCCTTCATCCCTTTCACTGAGCAATCTGTTCCCTGTGCCGCAGTGCACATGGCTAGCTACTCTGGTTGCTGAATAGAGTGGGTGAAGCCAGGGCTGCGCCTGTTCTTAATCTTCTCTCCAACCTTTTTCTCTCAGCAGGGGAAGGGGTGTGGGGTAGCCCCTCCTCACCCCACTGCAGCTGGAATGTGGGAAATTAGAGCTAGAGCACTGGAGCTGAGGTGGTGGTTTCCACCTCCAGGAGACATGCCTGTGCTCTCTATGATTGGGCTAGCACACTAAAAATAGAAGGGTCACTGCGGTGCCATGAACAGCTGCCTCTGTACCTGTCGGAGTACGCATGTACCCGTTCAGCTAGCCCTTCTGCGGCTTCACTTCACTCATTTAGCTCAGTCAGCTGCCAGTGTGTCTCCTCGAGCTGAAAATTACACCTCCAGCTCGCAGTGTAGACATGCCCTACATAGGGCAAAGCATGAGAGGGAGGGGCAGGGCTTTAACCCTTTTACTCCATCACATGGCTGAGTAAGGGCTGCAACGATCTAATCCATTTGTAGTGACTGTCCAGGCCTTTTCCTTTTTGCTCCTCAGTCTTGTGTAACCAATATCTTTAGAGGTTGTTTTTCGTTGTTGTTGTTGTTGTTAAGAGCCCTTTTTCTGAACATACGTTAGGTTCTAATCCCTAGTTCTGTGCAGTGACATGCATCTAATGCACAGAGACTGTATTCTTTCTGGGCATGATTTCTTTTGCTTAGAAGCTAGTCCTGTTTGTGATGGAGGGTTTGTAGAGGGCTGCTAACATTTCTTTGCCAGAGGTACACCCTTAAAATCAGGAACTGGTTACACTGATGAGATGCACAGAGCAATGTAGTGATAGCAGGTAACATGGTATAAATATTTAAAGATCTCCTTTCCTTCGGGTCATTTTTGATTTCAGTGATCCAAGCTCAGTAGAACATACACTTCATAAGACTATTGAGATTCCCCACATTCTTTTGCTGGGGAAAAGCAAATTAGATCTAAAGCAAATAGGTTTCTTCTGTCAGCAACTGTTTATTTAAACATTATTTCACTTTCTGCCACATGTTTTATGTCTCATGTTATTGCATTACAAAGAAAGAGGAATTCTAATACAGTCTTGCTGATCAACTGTTTCTTGAATTAATTTCATTGCTGTCAGGCACTGTATTTGGTATACTGCCACTGAGTGTGTTGGGGTGGTGGGGGCAGGATTTGGAGAACCAGTGCAATAGGCACAGTAGGGATGGTAGAGACAGTGCTATGTGGATGCATCAGCCTTTGCTTCCCATCCATAGGACAAAGAGGCTGCTCTAGCTCTGGAGGCATTTCCCAGTACACAGTCTGGTAGCTCAGACTTCATGTTGGGGGCCAGGATTTGGACTTGGTTCTTGTGATGGGTTGAATAAACCTCACATGAGTCAGGAAAGGGTCAGTGGGCCGTTGGGGGTGCAGTAACCCCCACCCTGTGATATCTGAAACAGGTGACAGTTTTTGAGGGAGGAGTGAAAAAGAGAGCCCACCTCAGCTGCTGGCTGACTGGGAGAAAGAGCAGACGGTGCGCTCTCTCACTGTGGGGGAGAAGGCTGGCTGGAGCCAGGAACTGGGGAAGACTGATGCCTCAGGGCCTCCCTGAGGGAAGGGAAGAGATCACATCTCTTTGTTTGTTTTGGACTTTGGGGGTACCCCAGAAAGGGTGGAACATTTAGGTGACCTAGCCAGAGAGCTAGCCAGGTGTTGGAGGCTGGGTGGAACAGCTGAAGACCCCACAGGAAACAGACAATGCCACTGCTGCACCATTCCACACGATAAGGGGGCGCACTGCGAGGGGGTGTGGTCACAATGATCAAGAGTCTGTGAGAGTCTGTCACAGTCAGATGTGTGTAGTAGCCAAGTATTTCTTGATAATGTGACATTTTCACATTTTGTAAGACCTTGCTGCTAAAGCTGCTTGCTCTTTGATGTTGCCACTTTGTGTGTTTTCCCTTTTAATCATAGGAATAAGTCTCTGCCAGAAATAGTTGTCAGTAGGCCTATTTTCTCCTAGAGATTCATCTGAACTTTTTTTTTAGGTCAATACCATATTGTATAGGCTAAAATCCCTTAGTTTGTTTGGTACAGGGAGGGATTAAAAGTATTATCTGAAGAGAGATATCTTGTAATTTTGTCTATCATTGAGCATTCAGCTGTGACAGGTACTCCTATTTGATAGTCACTATTATGTATACAAGGACCTGAATACATTAGCTTAGCCTTTAGATAGATTAGAATTGTGGAGCTCTTCTTCCCTAGGACCATGCTCAATGCATTGGACCATATTTGTATCTCAGGTCAAAATCAGAGTTCTGGTTTGGGGCCAAAACGGATACCGTGGAGGCACAACTTCAGATTAGCTCATGTTTTCCCCCAACCAGGCCCAGGTTCATGAATCTAAGCAAACCTTTTGACAAAGCTGGTTTCAGATTTGAGATCAGTGAAATCTTGTGAGATGTGTTTTAAGGGCTTGGGGGTTTTAGTTTTGGTTTTTTGGGGGGGGTGTTTTGCAAACTTTTTTTGCAGCTCTACTGATGAGGCATTTGCTTAGGCCTGGGACTTAGAATGGTCAGCCTGACAAATTGCAGTTTCAGTAAAGGTTCTTTGCTCACGTTTCATGTCCTTTCCCTTTTTTATTTTTTTCCATCTGATGAAAATTATTTCTTTGTACTTTTCCCATCACTGTCATGTCCCAAGAATTACTCTGTCACACAACGCACGGGGCGGGGTGGTGGTGGTGTTAACCTTCACTTTGTCAAAAAGGTTTACTGGGCCAAAGGGAAGCTTTTGTTTATTAGAGATAAATATTCATAATTACCATACAGAGATACTACACTGACATTGCTAACACCTCACCCCGCCCCCCAAATTAGGATTCTAAATCTCCAAAAAATTATTCTACCCCATGATTGTGGGGTTGCTGGTGGTACACATTTTATGGGCATAGTTCAGGAGACACCCATCTAAAATCTGGTTTTAATAGTCCGATTCTAAATTGGAACCAGAAGGACAGAAAAGCCAGATTCAAAATGTATTTCTAAGGGTTTCAGCTCAGATTGCCTTCTCTCATCTTTTACACTGCTGTCAAAAGGGCCACTCTCATGGTTGTTCAAGCTCCATGCTTCTTGACAGGAACAGTTGGACTCCTCTTCAGTGATTTTTCAGATGAAATGGTTTCCAAACCTCCAGAGCTTTAACTTGTAGTTATTAGGCCCTTTGAAACAGCAACACATTAATCAGCTGAAATCAAGTGGACTGTCTCCAAAGCTATGATGCTAGTGTTCTGTTCTAGACAGGACTCCACTCTAAATCTTAACTCCAAGAGTTCTTTCTTCTCCAGAAAGGTCTCTCTCATTTGTATTTTTATTTTGAACTGTCGTTGTTATGTTTTATAATTCTTATAAGTCTCTTCCTTATTGGTTCTTATACTGCCCAGTTCAGCCCTTTCACAAAAATTCTTTGCCTTTTTTTTTTTTTTTCTTTTATTTCAGAAATTAGCTTCTACTCTTGCTTGCTAACTTTTCCCATCTGGAATATGCAGTTTACCAATGTAGGTGGTGATGGTGCTAATGGTTAATATTTAATGGAAGGAGTTCGGTCTACTGATAATATGAAGCACTATGAAAAAGTTAAGTTAGAGTAAAGTACTTTGGGCAAGGACTCCTGGGTTCTCTTTCCTGTTCTGCCATTGGCTCACTGTGATCCTGAATAAGTAATTTAACCTAGTTCTGCATCAGTTTCCACAAGTATAAAGTGAGAATGAGAATATCTGACTTCGTGTGTTTGTATGGAACTCCTTTTATGTCTTCGGCTGAATGATGCTATGGAACTATTTATAAGGCACATTACAAATACACCGAACCCTCACTAGAACACGCCTCCATATAGCACAAATTCGCATATAACGCGGTTGTGGCCATGGATCCTGAATTTAATTACTTTAATTACAGTTCATTTTAATGCGGTTGCCGCGTTAACGCGGTCCTGCGCACGGATCCCAAATCCCGCGTTCTCGCGAGGGTCCGATGTACCTTATAAACTGCTCTGTACTGTGTGTTCTAAGTAATCGCCTCACATACCTCTGAAGCTGAATAATTTCTAATTTCTGAATATATAAATAAATTTGCCCTTGCCACCATACTGTGCAACAGAGCTTAAAGCGCTCTGTACTCTAGCTACAGAAGCAAATCCGCTCTTTCAAAGCAGGCTTAGTGAAGTGCAGCTACCTGTGGGTTGGAATTTGGCAGCTGACTATGGGTGCATCAGTAGCAATACAATGTAACTTTAGGAAAGGAATTGATCAACAACCTTGTCCGTTTGCAGCTATGAAACTATTTTGTAAATAAGCTTAATTTTACTACTCAAAATGTAATTTGGTCAGGAGACCTAACAACGTACTTGTACAAAAAGTGCTATGGGATTATTAATGATTGCAAATGAACAGGATCTTGATTTTATATGCTATCTAAAGGACAGAGGGTTTGAAAGTTCATATTAGAATTACAGTTGGGGACTTCTGTTGGATTATCTAGTGTAGATATTATGGTGACCGCTGCACTAAAAATGTACACATAGGCTCTGATTCTGCAATTGGATCCATGCAGGCAGGTTCTTGCAGAGATCCTTTGACTTCAGTGGCACTCCAAAAGACGATTGCAGATTTGGGTCCTTAAATCCAGCCGTCCCTTTCTGTATCATCATGGGACTGAGTTCAGTACTATCCCAGATAGGTATTATGTATACAACCTCCTTCAGTAGGTTATACTGACTTTTTAATTCATAACGATACATGCTATCATTGAAGAGCTTCCACAAAAAGATCAAAACTTGGGTTTGATAAATATGTGGAGGTCATTCTTGTCCAGGGTGGTGTTTGGATTAGGGCCAGAACTGAAATCACCCTTACTGTATCTCAGAAACGTTAAATAAGCAGAGGTATGAGGGGGCAGTGGTTGAAACAGGTTCAGAGGAATCTCTTTTGTGAGAACTTTACCACCTTCTATAGCATCTTCTTTGTAGGATTTCAAAGCTCTTTGCAACGAATATTGACTAAAGCCTCACAGCATTCCTTCAAGGTAGCTAAGTATTATCCCAGTTTTGTCCAAATTCCTGTCCTGCTGTGGTCATGCTTGCGTACGTTGGTGGAGTCGAATTATGTATAGTGTGGAAAAATGTGATCTACCTTGTCATGTTCTAACTTCAAGTGCTGTGAATCAATAGTATGGGACTGTGTTGTCTGGAATTGAATCCATTTTCTAAAAGCATATATCTTAGGCTATTTTTTTTATTACTGGCTATCAGAACCCAATAAAACAGCCTCTAATTCATTCCATAGCAACACAAAGTAGGGGTTATCGGTGAAAAATACCATTGTTGAGCGGTTGGCTCACTTAGAATGGGTCATGTGGAGTCTTTCCCCTCTTAGTAGCTGGGCTGAGTTGGGTCCCAAGTGGGTGACAACTGGGCAGTTTGTCTTACACAGAAAGAACTTTTTTCTTTTACAGAGTGCATCTATCCCCATTCCCCAGGCATGAAATCCTGGCCCCACTGAAGTCAAAGGCAAAGCTCCCATTTATTTCAGTGGGGCTGGGATTTCGCCATAGGAGTTGGAGCTGTCAGTTTGTGTCCCTATCACAAAATCACTGCCACAAATGGCACTAATTGGCACTCTTGTGAGCAGTGTCAGAAAGGCTGAGGATTAATAGATGTGGAGACTCAGCCATCCTCTCATCCCAAAAGTTTCTCCTTCGCAGTATTTGGATGCATTGGCAGGAGGTGGTGGTGTTTTTATTGCTGTTGCTCGTGCTGTACCTGCCTTGTAGAGTTTCAGTTTCAATGCCGTCAGTCCAGCACCTCTCACCAACCTAAAGCTGTAAAAGAAAAAGGGCATGGCAGGGGATTGTTAGCTGTGATGTCACAGCTCTTTCCCCCTTTAAATAAACAGATGGGTTAAGTAAATTCCACCTTGGCTGTGTTATTCTAATGATGGGATTTTAGATCTTGAGCATTCATTCTAGAACAGCATTTCTGGATTTAAAAATCAAAAAGCACTTGGGTATATGTGTCTTGTATTCCAGGACAGATGTTTATGGTTTAAAGCTACTTACAGCATTAGGCTGGCCTGGAAACACATTGTATGGCTGGAAAAAAGAATTTTGTGATCACAACATGCATCCTGTGGCAATTGTGGACCTAATTTATAACCTTATTCTGTGTTACCATCAACTCCAAGCTCAGACCCTGTTCAGATGATGTCATTACACAAAAATATTTACTGCTATCTGCATATAGGAAAAAAGAAAAGGAGTACTTGTGACACCTTAGAGACTAACCAATTTATTTGAGCATGAGCTTTCGTGAGCTACAGCTCACTTCATCAGATGTTTCAACATCTGATGAAGTGAGCTGTAGCTCACGAAAGCTCATGCTCAAATAAATTGGTTAGTCTCTAAGGTGCCACAAGTACTCCTTTTCTTTTTGCGAATACAGACTAACACGGCTGTTCCTCTGAAACCTGCATATAGGAAGGAGTTGATGATGATAAAACCTGATTTGCTTTGATTTCTTTGAAAAATCCAGCCATTTTTGTTCTAAATCTCTGTCAGGGAGGCCCCATCCCACTCTGAACCATTTTGCAGATCAATTTACTTTGAAATTTGGCTTCTGCTTTTAGTTTCTGGCATCACTAGTTCAGGTATCGCTCCCCATGAGCAAAATCATACTCCTACTGTGGGCCCAGAGGTCTCCAGACACAACTGAAATAATGTAGTTATCCAGTGTTGAGAGGTGGCTGGGAGACAGGATTTTCTGATCCCATTCAGGGAGGCCTTGCATCCTGCTCACCACAGAGCCCTGCCCTATAAAAATGGTCATAGTGGGCTAGTCCATCCAGCCCAATAGACTGCACTGACAATGGCCAATGCCAGATGCTTCAGAGGGAACAGGACAATTATTGAGTGATCCATCCCCTGTCATCCAGTCCCAGCATCTGGCAGTCAGAGACTTAGGGACATCCAGAGTCTGGGGTTGCATCCCTGATGATCTTGGCTAATAGCCGTTGATGTGCCTATCCTCCATGAATCTATCTAGTTCTTTTTTTAACCCAGTTGTACTTTTGGCCTTCACAGCGTGCCCTGGAAATGAGTACCATAGGTTCATAGAATCATAGAATATCGGGTTGGAAGGGACCTCAGGAGGTCATTTAGTCCAACCCCCTGCTCAAAGCAGGACCAATCCCCAACTAAATCATCCCAGCCACGGCTTTGTCAAGCCTGACTTTAAAAACTTCAAAGGAAGGAGATTCCACCACTTCCCTAGGTAACGCATTCCAGTGCTTCACCACCCTCCTAGTGAAAAAGTTTTTCCTAATATTCAACCTAAGCCTCCCCCACTGCAACTTGAGACCATTACTCCTTGTTCTGTCATCTGCTACCACTGAGAGCAGTCTAGATCCATCCTCTTTGGAACCCCCTTTCAGGTAGTTGAAAGCAGCTATCAAATCCCCCCTCACTCTTCTCTTCCGCAGACTAAACAATCCCAGTTCCCTCAGCCTCTCCTCATAAGTCATGTGTTCCAGTCCCCTAATAATTTTTGTTGCGCTCCACTGGATGCTTTCCAATTTTTTCACATCCTTCTTGTAGTGTGGGGCCCAAAACTGGACACAGTACTCCAGATGAGGGCTCACCAATGTTGAATAGAGGGGAACGATCACGTCCCTCGATCTGCTGGCAGTGCCCCTACTTATACAGCCAAGAACGCCATTGGCCTTCTTGGCAACAAGGGCACACTGTTGACTCATATCCAGCTTCTCGTCCACTGTAACTCCTAGGTCCTTTTCTGCAGAACTGCTGCCTAGCCATTCGGTCCCTAGTCTGTAACGGTGCATGGGATTCTTCCGTCCTATGTGCAGGACTCTGCACTTGTCCTTGTTGAACCTCATCAGATTTCTTTTGGCCCACTCCTCTAATTTGTGTAGGTCCCTCTATATCCTATCCCTGCCCTCCAGTGTATCTACCACTCCTCCCAGTTTAGTGTCATCCGCAAATTTGCTGAGGGTGAAATCCACGCCATCCTCCAGATCATTAATGAAGATATTGAGCAAAACCGGCCCCAGGACCAACCCTTGGGGCACTCCGCTTGATACCAGCTGCCAACTAGACATGGAGCCATTGATCACTACCCGTTGAGCCTGACAATCTAGCCAGCTTTCTATCCACCTTATAGTCCATTCATCTAGCCCATACTTCTTTAACTTGCTGGCAAGAATACTGTGGGAGACAGTGTCAAAAGCTTTGCTAAAGTAAGGAATAACATGTCCACTGCTTTCCCCTCATCCACAGAGCCAGTTATCTCTTCATAGACGGCAATTAGATTAGTCAGGCATGACTTGCCCTTGGTGAATCCATGTTGACTGTTCCTGATCACTTTCCTCTCCTTTAAATGCTTCAAAATTGATTCGTTGACTGTGCATTGTGTGAAGAAATACTTTTTTTTGTTTGTTTTTAAACCTTCTGCCTATTAATTTCAGCATGTGACCCCTGCTTTTTGCATTTTGGGAAGGGGTAAATAACAGTTCTTTATTCTCTTTGTCCACACCATTCAACATGGGAGCTGCTTTGCCACCCCAGATGATGAGGAATCAGCTTGGGCACAGGGAAGAAGGAGCAGCAGATAATTAAAGCATTGTAAAAATCCACGGTCTAATCATCCCATGGGAGTGGATGTACAGCAGCACTTGGGGCAGAAGGTTTCCATCTCACTCACATCGAACCTGCTGGCTATTAGTGCTTAATGAAACTGAGTTGATTTGCCTCCTAAAGAGTAGCCAAGTGCATTTGTTACGAGCTGGCATTGGGGACAATGGCAGTCCAGACTTGGCAGGGTCCCAGTAAAGAGGGAATAATCCCCATACACTAGCATTATGTTGGTGGCCTTGTACTCTTCTGAGGAGATGGGGACAGAGAAGCTAACAAACGTCAGCCTAATGCATGAAACACAATGGAAAGAGAATAAGCTATCTGGGTAGATTTTCTTTATTGAAGGGATGTGGGTGGGAATGAGGTTAACAGAGATACAAGGATGCATGTTAGTAGGGATAATATTGAAGGGGTTTATTATGTTTCTCTTTAAACACTTGTTTTAATCCCCTCTTATTGCTTTGTCTCTCTTAGGTATTTGTGGTCACTGTTTGGCACATAGAGCTTTACATGGTGCCTCTGGCTTTGTTGCTGCTCTTTGTGTACAACTTTTCTCTGATCACAACAGGGAAGGTCAACAGTGCCCAGGACACCCAGGCAAGTAAAGTAAACTAATGTTTCAGGGCCAATTGTAATCTGCCTTTGAGCAAAAATGATCTTACAGTTTATGGGTTTTTAGCTAGTTCTATGTCCAAATGGTATTCTATTTCTAGGTTCCTGTCAAAAACAAAATAATAGTCTCTAGAGTTTTGTGGTTCATTTCATGTCATAAACCATTGTGGGACAAAACTTACTGCTCTTAAACAGCTGCAAAGTTTCAAATAGTTTTAATCAAAGAATGGGACAATACTTGGCCCTTGGATCTCTGATTGCAAGGAGGCATGATTTGAACCCCTGGGTCCATATCCAGCCCTGCAGTTTATTTTTCAGGAATGATTCAGGACTTCCTGGGGCTGAGGAAGGCCAACACAACCCCAAAAGAGAGGCCAGTTTTTAAGTCTATTCTGTGAGATCGATATCATCCTCGTCTTATTTTTACTCTGACTTTAAAAAGAAAAACAAAGCTGTTCAAATCCAGCTAGATTTCAGTTTTAGATCTGATTTTTGAATAAAAGTCTTTTCTGTGCAAAAGTAAATTGCAGAATGGAACTCTGTTATGATACAAAATGTCATTTCTGTGATGTTAATGTTAGCACTCTTCGAACATGTTATACATAGCACAGGTCATTGAAGTTAGAAAGAAATAGAGTAAATTAACACCTAGAAGATTCTGTTTCAAAGCTTTATGATAATTCTGATAATGACATCCAGGCAAATTCCCTTTTTGAAATGTTCATAGAAAAGCATTGTCATTTGTACACACAAAAAGCAACTTAACATAGTGCAACCACATGGAGATCTTAAATGAAGGAATAAATGGCATCCTAGGTCAAATATGTATTAAAAACATAATTTTAGCTAGTCAAGTTGTTCCTAGTGAAGTTTTGAGTCATTCCCAGGTCAAAAGTAGTTACAAGATGATGAAAATCATATTTCAGTAACAGGCGACTCTATGCAGATTTGACATGAGGATAAATGGTGAGAATCTGCTAATCTCCAATGTCGGGAAAGTCGGAAGTATTCATAAGTGTATTGTGTATGTTCCCTGAGTCCTTTATTCCATCACCAAAATAGGAATTTCCCACTGGGGAGAATCCAGGACAAATAGTTTATTAAATATAAAAGATAATCTATAAAATAATCTTGAGACTGACTAACCAGATAAAACCAGGAGAGTGCAGAGTTAATGGCTGCCACTGCCCATCGCTCATTCAGTGATGTGTTGTGTACCCTAGCAAACAGAATCTCACTGAAATCTTTATTGTGCTTGTGATGGATACCACAAAGTGCCATGCATACACAGCTGAAAAGTACAGAACAGCTATTTTCAACAAGACTTTGGTTAATCAAAAGTTGGTCACTTCCCCTACATATGCAACCTGGGAGTAAGGCACACCATATGTGCATATAGTAATGCCACTGACCTCAACAGGATGCTCTCCGGTAAGCAAAGTTACACATGTGCACCCAAGTGCTTTGCTGGATTGGAGCCTTACTGAGCCTCTAGCAGGTCAAAGCATCTTTAATATCCCTTGGATTCTTTTTCTGGTACCCAGATTCTGAGCTTTCTGAATTCCAACTCTGTATACCTCCTGTAGCTCAAAATAGGTAGTGTTGCTCTGAGTTGCATATGCTCTGGGTGGGAGGAGTGGGTAGTATAACTGTCCCTTTTTCAAAATACCAGTGGTTTGAGTACAATCCTATTCTTTCTGCTCATCCAGACCTTGGCTGCACATGGAGTAGCTTAGTTTTCTTCATGCCTACGTACCCATGTAAATTTTCAAAAACAAAATTCATTTTGTCCATTCTGAATGCACATCACGTTCTCTGGAAATGTGGAACCCGAACCATGTGCCTCAGTTTCCTGAGCTGTAAAATGGGGATAATATTAACCTAGTGTACATTACTAGGTTTCTGTGAGGCTATAATCATCAGGACTTGCAATATGTTTTAAGAATCTCAGGTGGGAGCTGCCATAGATATGGAAAATATTATTATTACTATTAACCTAGCTACGCAAGGCATTTCAGCAAAGACATTGGCAGATCTGGAGGTAGGACTCACATATCCTAGCTCTGAGGCCCTTGCTCTGATGAATAGATACCACTACCTCCCTAAATAAAGCAACCTTTAATTATGATCCTTCACATCCCAACATTTCAGTGATGTTTAAACATTTTAATATGGTAATTCAACTCTTCCTATTGAATAAGCAAGACCTAAATTAACTTGGAGGATCCTGTTAAAGGCTCAGCTAGAAAAACGCTTGAATTGAAAGCCAGGGGTCCCTAAGTTCACACCCTAGCCAAGTCTTTTGTTTTCTTCCCTACCTGTCAGAGTGGGAGTCAAACTGAAGGAATAATGCTGTATAGAAATCTGTATGTGATTCTTGAGATTGATTATGTTCATACTAATGTATTTTCTTCTGTCTAATGTTTCTGTAATGGCCCTAAAGGGAGAGAGCAGTCATTGTAGCAGTGAGGATAGAACAAACTGAGTATAGAATCTTCAGCCTTGACATACCAACTGGTTCATTTATCAGACTAAGAACAAAGCTGTTTACAGACAGTAGAACTTGGCAATGAATTTAAAAGCCTGTTGCCTTCAGACTGCTGGGCTCAGCCACAAATACCTCGATGTAGACTTAAAATTTGCATAGGTTATTGCGTGCTATTGTTCCTGATCTTGGGGGGGAAAAGACCTTGAACATAGAGTAATAAAATAAAAATGGTAGTTTAAAAAAATGGTTTAGAACTAAATGTACCAAATGAAATGTGATAAAAGTTATGTAAATGTTTTGAACCTCTGACTGTCAATGAGGAATTTTAATATGGACATATGTTTTTCAGGAGACTACATACCTGGATGAGGATGAAGATGAGGATGACAAGGTAAGTGTGTCACATGTAGGTACACCAGTTAGAATGAAATAATGCAAATGATGCAGTCTTACTCCAGGAGATTGTGGTTTATACTCTGCACGGGCTGCGGGGTGGGGGAAGAGGCGGTTTCTATTAATGATGGGCAAACCTGAGAATATCTGAGGTTTCATTTGGATAAGCATTCCAAAGTGTGGATGCCTATTTGAAGCTTATAAAAACTGATGTCCCTTTGGAGTCCCCAAAAGTGTGCTAGAAATCACGGGGAAAATTGTACTCTTTTGGGTACAATATTTCTTAACAATTCCAGTTCTGAATCTCAGATGGAAATTCTATCTGAATAACATTTCTTGTGGTATTGAGGCATTTCCAGTTTTTGTCCAAGTTGGAGACCAGAAATGCTGAGATTTGTGGAGGGCTGGGGAGAGTTATCTCAATATTTCAGACCCTCCAAAAATGTTGGTTTTAGTTTGGCTCCTGAAATGTACAAAGGATTGCGGTTGAAGAGAGGTGCCTCTTAGTTTATCTGAATATACTTGCTCATCCTCCCGCTTCATTCTGAAAAATACATCGGATTCTTTCCAGTTTATCAAACCAAGATGACAAATGATAAAAAGGATTAGAAGGCATGACATATGAAGAAAGATTACAAGAACTTAATATATACATCTTACAAAAAAAACATAACTAAGTGAAGGGGAATCTGATAGTCTATAAATTCTTTCAGAACTAAAAGGTAAGGAATTATTTAATGAATAACTGTTAGCAAAAGGAATTTAGATTTTAGGGCATAAATATTCACAAGGTTATGTGCAACTTGCAAAATTTCATAATAACTTGGCATGCCATTTCTTGAATATTCCATAGGTTAATAGAACGTTGAAATTAACTGTTCAGTAGTAAATCAAAGTCATAGTTAGTATACAAACCCTTAACATTACCCACTTGTGTACATTAGGGTTCGATCTAAACAAGCTATTTGCTGGGAACAACTTCTTTACATTTAGCTTACTGTTCTGTCGGAAATTTAAAAAAACTGAGCAGAAATCTGAGTTTCATACAGCTACCAGTTATTATTCAAAACTATGTAACAAATAATTTATTTCAGACTGTGGATTCCTCACAATCTATATACCACAACTATCAGTTCAAGTCTTCTCATTTATAATTCACTGTTTGCATTGTGTGATTGGTCAACTAACTCAAATGTTGTTGTTTCTGCTGAGTGAATGATCCTAAAGTCAACAAGAATCTTTCTTGATGGCCACTGAATGCTTCTGGTGCTAATATTTGTGCTCTGACATATTTGTGCTAGTGTTCCCAGGTGAATATTCTTCCAAACAAAAGTCACTGTGCACTGAAATTTGCAGAAAATTAATGAAAAGTAAATTGACTATTTTTATTTGAATAAATCTTTATCATTACATTTTTGGTAGTATTTGTCCAACTGTAATCATGATAGTCTGATTCACATATTAGCACATTATATCATTCCTCCCGCTTATTTTATGCTTACAATAAAGCATGGCTAACATGTTCAAACTAAGAGTTGCATGATTTTCCATGGAGTGGTGGATGTTCAGCATGTCTGAAAATCAGAGGAGTTTCCTAACTTTAGGCACCAGATTTGAAAATGCGAGCCTTCATCTTTATTGGTGTATGGCCTCATTCTTCAGTGTTTACTCACTTGGACAGGCCTATTCGCTTTCGTTTTACCACATTACTTTTCTTCATTTGTGCATGCTGCTTCAGAGAAAACTATCTACCTTGTCTTAAAGCTCTAGACAGTTAAACCATGAATTTGACTGTAATATGTGCCTGTGACCATGGTTTAGAACAATAAAACAAGTCTCACTGGTGTGTGGAGGGGGAGGGAGGGAGGTGGTTCTGTTTTGCTATGTAGAGGCACACAGTACATTTCACCTTATGTAAAAAAGGGGGGAAAGGACATTTGAAGATTTGTTAAATAAGCGTTTTGTCCAAAATTGGCAGAGGACTATGCAATAAATGAATATACTACAAAGCCAAAATATTTAGGTCCAGTTTTATACTGATGTAACTACACCAATTTCTATAGGGTTTTTGCACATGGATAACTGAGATATGAGTCTAATTGCTCTGCATTTTGCACTTCTCCAAACTTGACCTTATTCTTCTTTTACCACTTTGGTTTTGGAATGCTCCTGAGAGACAATGTTCAAAATGCTGGTTATTTGGGAGGACCATGATGCTGTGGTCAGTGTTGCTTCTAGACCTCACTGCTATATGCATTAAGTACTCATGATACCTGGCAACTCATGAAACTGGGTGGAGCTATTCATAGCAGAGGCAGCTGCTGTGCCAACTCTGTTATTACATTATCAGGTGCCCATCACCATAATACTTCATAGCTAAATCTCACCATAACCATACCATGTAACCTCTATTAAAGTATTAACTTAGACCCTTGTATGACCATCCTGTCAAGTGTACTCCCTTTTTGGATAGTAAGCGAAATGGCATGTGTGCATTGAGGGGAGCCTAGATCCTTAAGTACATTTAGCTGTGCTCAGTATCTTCATAGTTTTTTCAAGTGCGGTAGTGATAGGGGTGGTCGGAACACCCTTGCGAATTAAAGAAAAATGAGTTTGATGACATTATCTCTATGCAATGTCTGCATTTAAAAGAAAAATATACATTTTTTTCCTATTACAGGAACTCCTAAAGTTGAAATCTGCTAGTAGGGTCATAGTATACAAGGTCACTGTTTCTGTTTCCTGTCATTAATGTGTTGTATCAAAATACTCGCACACATAGCTCTTCTGGATTCTGTTGCATGTTAGACATAACAGACCGTGCTTCTGGGAACTGTAACACGACCCCTGAGAGATGAACTGTTTACAAATTATAAACACACAGACGCTTAGTTCAAAAACAGAAGAGCAGATTAACTCCCTTCCACCTAAACGATCAGTCTTGAAAATGACAAGGCTTAATTGCTAGCTCCTCCTTTCCCCACAAATGCCGACACAGAAGACTGTGAAAGATAAGAATGCTTCGTCCCTTTGGCACAATCTGCTCAGTGGATGAATGCCTTCTCGGATTCTTGCCATCTTGGATGCAGATTTCAGACTCTGGGGTCTGTCAGGCTATAGCTGTCTGGAGCGGGGATTGTTTTAAAATTACATCACTGTGGCATCTTTCACCCTCCAATACAAAGGTATAGAAAAGTTGCATACAACTCATAAGGATTTTGTAATACTCTTTTGGAAGTGGCATGGAATCTTTCATGACCTCAGGTTGTCGGGATCTTAGTTTTTCTTTTCCTACAAAAGAGACCAAACAAAGTTGCTGCCAATACCGGGTTTGGAAATTGGTTCAGCAGAAACTCGAAGGAAGGATGATCAAGTGATTAGGGCACTAACCTACGGTTGGTTCCTTGCTCTGCCACAGACTTCCTGCATGGCAAGTCATTTAGCTTCTGCGCCTCCATTCCTCATCTATAAAACAGGGATAATAGCAGTGCCTCATCTTGCAGGTGTGTGGTGAGGTTAAATACATTAAAGATTGGCAGGTGCTGCAGGGGGCATATAAGTTACCATAGATAAATAAGGAAGACTGCTCACTACTGAATTGATTCCATTTTCTGCAGCATCACCTGTTACTTTGGGGGTCTCCCATCCAAATAGTGAGTAGCACAGCCCTGCTAAGCTACTGAGATGCAATGAGATCAAATCAAATAAGGCTATGGCTGCAAGCAGGGTTATTTACTAACTTCCAAGAAATATAAAGTGTCTTATGCTTGGAAAAGAAATCCCCAAAGGAAAAAAAAGGCATTTTTTCTGATATAAGAAAATTTCTGTTGTACTAGTTGGTACCAAAAATACACCAAGTTTTACAAGCATCGTTCAGAAAGGCTCCAGCCAAACAAATAAAAGTCAGATTCGTCCAGTAGCAAACAGCTGACATTTTCCATTTGTGTTAGATTTAGCATGTGGAAACCTTCTGTATGAATCTTATTTGTACGGGTGGTTTACAATGAAAATTGCATTAATTTTCTCCACAGTAAAGGTCAGTAATTGAAACATGAACCAAGAGTCTATTGTGTAAGACGATATATCCCTATACTTAGGAAAGGTCACTCAAGACAATATCATCTCATTGTTTTCATTCCTTAGGGTAAAAACAATTGCATTAGGGTTTTTTCACCCCTTCAATTTAACAATCACATATAATATTTCCACATCTCCCATTAATATCACTGAAGACTAAAGATGATAAAGGCTTGAAAGTACAATAAGCTACAAAGAGCGTTCTTGTGCTAACAATGCTGTTTTAATACTAGCTGTCTGATAGACAAGGATGTTTCACCAGATCATGTAATGAAAGAAAATTAAGAGCATTCTACAGCCATATAAATAAGAAGAAAACAAAGAAAGAAGTGGGACCGCTAAACACGGAAGACGGAGTGGCGGTTAAGGATAATCTAGGCATGGCCCAATATCTAAAGAAATACTTTGCCTCAGTCTTTAATGAGGCTGATGAGGATCTTAGGGATAATGGTAGCATGACAAATGGGAATGAGGGTATGGAGGTAGATATTACCATATGTGAGGTAGAAGCGAAACGCGGACAGCTTAATAGGACTAAATCGGGGGGCCCAGATAATCTTCGTCCAAAAATATTAAAGGAATTGGCACATGAAATTGCAAGCCCATTAGCAAGAATTTTTAATGAATCTGTAAACTCAGGGGTTGTACCATATGACTGGAGAATTGCTAACATAGTTCCTATTTTTAAGAAAGGGAAAAAAAGTGATGCGGGTAACTACAGGCCTGTTAATTTGACATCTGTAGTATGCAAGGTCTTGGAAAAAATTTTAAAGGAGAAAGTAGTTAAGGACATTGAGGTCAATGGTAAATGGGACAAAATACAACATGGTTTTACAAAAGGTAGATCATGCCAAACCAACCTGATCTCCTTCTTTGAGAAAGTAACAGGTTTTTTTTAGACAAAGGAAACACAGTGGATTTAATTTACCTAGATTTCAGTAAGGCGTTGGATACTGTGCCACATAGGGAATTATTAGTTCAATTGGAAAAGATGGGAATCAATACAAAAATTGAAAGATGAATAAGGAATTGGTTAAAGGGGAGACTACAGTGGGTCATACTGAAAGGTGAACTGTCAGGCTGGAGGGAGGTTACCAGTGGAGTTCCTCGGGGATCGGTTTCGGGACCAATCTTATTTAATCTTTTTATTACTGATCTTGGCACAAAAAGTGGGAGTGTGCCAATAAAGTTTGCGGATGATACAAAGCTGGGAGGTATTGCCAATTTAGAGAAAGACCGGGATATCATACAGGAGGATCCGGATATCCTTGTAAACTGGAGTAATAGTAATAGGATGAAATTTAATCATGAGAAGTGAAAGGTCATGCATTTAGGGATTAATAACAAGAATTTTAGTTATAAACTGGGGACGCATCAATTAGAAGTAACGGAGGAGGAGAAGGACCTTGGAGTATTGGTTGACCACCGGATGTCTATAAGCCGCCAATGTGATATGGCTATGCAAATAGCTAGTGCGGTCTTGGGATGCATCAGGCGAGCTATTTCCAGTAGAGATAAGGAGGTATTAGTACCGTTATACAAGGCACTGGTGAGACCTTACCTGGAATACTGTGTGCAGCTCTGGTCTCTCATGTTTAAGAAGGATGAATTCAAACTGGAACAGGTACAGAGAAGGGCTACTAGGATGATCCGAGGAATGGAAAACCTGTCTTATGAAAGGAGACTCAAGGAGCTTGGCTTGTTTAGCCCATCCAAAAGAAGGCTGAGGGGAGATATGATTGCTCTCTATAAATATATCAGAGGGATAAATACCAGAGAGGGAGAGGAATTTATTTAAGCTCAGTACCAATGTGGACACAAGAACAAATGGATATAAACTGACCATCAGGAAGTTTAGACTTGACATTAGATGAAGGTTTCTAACCATCAGAAGAGTGAAGTTCTGGAACAGCCTTCCAAGGGAAGCAGTGGGGGCAAAAGACCTATCTGGCTTCAAGATTAAACTTGATAAGTTTATGGAGGAGATGGTATGATGGGGTAACATGATTTTGGCAATTAATTGATCTTTAACTACTAAAGATAAATAGGACCAATGGCCTGTGATAGAATGTTAGATGGGGTGGGATCTGAGTTATGACAGAGAATTCTTTCCTGGGTATCTGGCTGGTGAATCTTGCTCACGTGCTCAGGTTTCAGCTGATCACCATATTTGGGGTCTAGAAGGAATTTTCTTCCAGGGCAGATTGGAAGAGGCCCTAGGGGTTTTTTGCCTTCCTCTGCAGCTTGGGGCACGGGTCACTTGCTGGAGGTTTCTCTGCACCTTGAAGTCTTTAAACCATGATTTGAGGACTTTAATAGCTCAGACATAGGTGAGAGGTTTATTTCAGGAGTGGGTGGATGAGATTTGGTGGCCTGCATTGTGCAGGAGGTCAGACTAGGTGATCATAATGGTCCCTTCTGACCTCAATATCTATGAGTCTATGAGCATGAAAGCTTCTTTAGTAGCATGAATACTCCCTCCTAGATCATTGGTGTCTCTTGATTTCAGCCTGTCACTACTGCTCAGTGAAGTTATTTATAGGAACACTGGTACACCATGGATATAGACATAGCAGTAATATTTTCTAGGAACAAGATAGAAATGTAAGGGCTGGCTCCTCCAGTCTGGGTAAGCTGTGCTCGGGGCAGGACTTTAGAGGGGGAGTATAAAGGAGCTCTAAATAAACTCTGTCCCAATTTTGCAACCATATGGGGACTAATCTGGTTTCAGGTAATACTTAGGGCAGCCTTATAGCTACTGTAAGTTACACCTGGCTACCTATGGACCCAAATGGCCAGTTTGACAAAGGGGGAGTACAGGGATTGCTCTTGCCGTGCCCCTTTCCTCCTGGAAACCTCTCTTACACCAGAAAGTGGAGAGGTGGTTCTTATCATTATTTATACTATTATTATTTATTATTTATATTGTGGTAACACCTAGAGGTCCCAGTCCCATTGTGCTAGGTACTGTACAAACACAAATCCAGGCCCCAAAGCGCTTATGGTCTCAGTGGAAAAAATAAGAGACAACAGGTGTATACAACAAACAGATGGGGAAGGGGGGAGGAACTGCAAGGTCACAGCAAGACAATACTGATTAGCATGATGAGCAGTGGTTACAGCACACCAGTTTTGAAAATATGCCCCTTTCAGGCCAATGGTGCTCTCATTTGTGTCACTCTGAAATAATGCCATTAACTTGAATGGAGTTGTCATGAATTTCACATCATTGTAACTAAGAGCATAATTTGGACCTTATATGTCACTCTAGAATGTATACTTTCCTCTATTGTTCATTGACTAGTTCAGATACATTCAGATTTCCATTGGCAGGCAGGCATATTTTCAGCATGGTGTTAAAAAATAGAAATCCTGAAATGTACAACTGCCTATCATCTTTGGATTGTATGAAGTAGGTGTACAAATCTAGGCATGCATTGTGTACATTTACCCCTCCTTCTGTTAAGTAATGAGAATCCTCCAGCAGCAGACAATAGATGTAATAAAGGGCAAGAAAGTGTCTTTGCAACACAGGTTGTTGGGATCATTTCAGTCTATTCAAAGGCCATAATGGAGAAGCACAAATCAGAGTCCAGTTCAAGGTTGCTGTGCTCATTTTCAAAGCACTGCATGAAATTCATCTTAGCTACTAGAGAGACTCTCCCCCTCCATGACCACTACTGCCTACAACAGCCTTATTACACTGGAACAATGAAACTGTCAGCCACCAACAGGGAGAGACTTCTAAGCAGAGGAAACAAAACCTCCACAGGAACTGGGCCAAGACTATGGAACTTGCTGCTAGAATGACCAAGAACCTCATGTTCAGAGTAAAATACAAAACCTACCTCTTTGCCTAAGCCTTCTTCTCATTAAATGACATGAACTTACTCTTGGGACATACTCATGTACTACACTGATTAGATTATGCCAATATATCAACCTACATAGATTCACGATCAACCCATGTTGATACAAACAACTTCCTTAAATATTAGGGCAGCTGTTACAACTGAGAGTACCTTGACCTGGCAGAATATGGAGATTCATTCTCTCCCCTATACAGTCAATAACAGTTGGGGACAATTCTCTGAGGTTTATAATCCATTAAATCCTTTTGATTTCAAAGGATACACATCTGTGAATATATTGGTCTTTGGGAATCTTTCTTTGGCAAAGATGGGTTTGAAACACCATACTATGGCATAGTGCATGACAGTTACAACGAAAATCAAGCATTGGTAAAGTCTGCATTTCTTTAAATGACCACAACATATTTTTTAAACCCAAAAGAACAACAGAGCAAGAAGCCATGCATGCCTGAGTGTTTTGGATTTTTTTTTTAAAGTCAATCCTGTTTGTTCTTAATACACTGGAGAAATCGTACCTAGTATATTGGACAAATCCCATTAAAGCATTACCCATGTTATGCTTTCAAGGACAATGTCAGTTTGGGTTATCTTCTGCATAAAAGCTGATCATGATAGTTAGACCTGCCCAAGAGCTAGTCAAACTTTCACAACAGATTTTTTTTCCTGAAAATTTCTAGGTTTTCATTCATGAATTTTTTTTATTTTTATTTTTTGGGACCTGTCTCACCCCTTTATTACTCTTTTTGTGATTTGCCACTATTATTTTTTTTCCTTTATATCCTCTTCTCTCCCCCAAACGTCCCTTGGGTTAATATGTGCGTTTCCTATGGCATGCCAAAAATCTGTTGATGAATACCAGTTGTATGAAAGTTACATGCAACATTTCTTTTTTGTGTGAGTGTTTTATGTAACTAAACTGAAATCCGAGTGGTATAAAGCCATTTAGGAATTGTTTGTGATTTCAAGCTTGAAGTCTCAGTTATACAATACATTACCATATGAGTCAGCAGTGCACTTAGAGAACAGCATTAGAAACTGTCCTTGAATTTGTAATGTAATAGATTAACAAACACATACTATATTGGATGTTTCCATAGGAAGAAATTTAAAGGACAGATAATAAGGTGCATGGTTTTAACCGTGAGGGTGATTAAACATTGGAGCAAACTTTCAAGGGAAGTGGTGCATTCTCCGTCTCTGGATGTCTTAAGTTAAGCCTGCATGCCTTTCTGGAAGACGTGCTTAGTCAAACACAAGCCATTGAACTCAATACAGGAATGTAGTGGGGCAGCTGCCCCACTCCAGGAGGACAGGGGTTAAAAGCAGCACTGGAGAGGGCTGTGGCTGGGATAAAAGGAGTGTGAGCAGCTGAGGGAGTAGCTGACCACAGGTGTGGCCAGCTCAATCAGGGCCTGGCTGGCCCTGATAAGGGGGCTGGGGGGCCAGGAGCTGAAAGAGTCTCTCTCTAGCTTTGGAGAGAGATGAACTTAGCTGCCCGAAGGAGCAAAGGTACCCGATGCAGAGCAGTGCTGGGGAAAGGCAAGAGGAGCTGGGGAGCTCAAGCCTGGCAACTCCCCAGGCTGAGGCCTTGTTTAAGGCCCAAGCAGGTCCTGGAGCCTGTAGAGGCGCTGCGTCGGTGAGCCTGCGATCCGCTACACAGAATAACTAGATGAAATTTTATGGCCTGTGTTGTACAGGAGGTCAGACTAGATGATCTAACAGTCTCTCTTCTGTACTTAAAATCTGTGCATCTATAGTTCCTAATGATTTCAACAGGGAAGTCTGGGTCTAGTAAACATATCTGACCAGTCATGGATTTCTGTTTATTGTAAGAGATTTTTCCCCCCTTCATATTTCACACAATTTCAAAATGAAGTCATTCTCATCAGTTTTAAAGCTGAAGTGAAATTTCTTTTGTTACTGTCCCTTACTTTCTGGGAAATTTATTAAATTTCAGTGAGATGAAGTTGAGAGATTTGTACATAACTCTTCAAGTGAATTTATGTGGGCCAATTATTCGCTGCCATAACCAGTGATGAGCTGCCAAAATCTTAACAACCAGTTCCCGCCTCACCCCATGAGGGGTTGTGTCCCCCACGCCCCGGGGACTCCTTCCCCATCCAACCCCCCATGGTCCTTGATGCCTCCCCCCGGGACCGCTGCCCCATCCACCCCCCTCCCCTTTCCCCTGACTGCCCCCAGAACCGGGCAGGAGGGTCTTGTGGGCCACCGTAGTGGGTGCCCACGCCGCCCAGCCCCTAAGAGCCAGAGGGACCTGCTGGGGGGCAAGGTGGGGAATCCCGGCAATGCTTACCTGGGGCAGCTCCCAGGAAGCAGCCGGCAGGTCTCTCTGGCTCCTAGGGACGGGGTAGCATAGCTGGGGGGGGGAGACACTGATCACATCAAAAGTGGTGCCTTAGGCATCAACTCCGTGGGTGCTCCGAGGCTGGAGCACCAACAGGGAAAATTTGGTGGGTGCACAGCACC
Organism: Lepidochelys kempii; assembly: GCF_965140285.1. Classification (NCBI taxonomy): domain Eukaryota; kingdom Metazoa; phylum Chordata; order Testudines; family Cheloniidae; genus Lepidochelys; species Lepidochelys kempii. Next base: position 73,960,557 of record NC_136389.1, read on the forward strand.
CACCGGCAGCTCCCTGCCCTGCCCCACGTCTGGCCCCAGCTCACCTCACCTCTGCTCCGCCTCCGCCCCTGAATGCGCCACCCCACTCCGCTTCTCTGCCCCGCTTCTTGCAAATCAGCTGTTCGGCGGGAAGCTGGGGAGGGCTGAGAAGCAGGCGGCGGCTTCACACTCAGGCCGAGGGTGGCGGAGGCGAGCTGGGGCGGGGAGCGGTTCCCCTGCGCACTCCCCCTCCTCCCCCGGGTTACCTGCTGCAGCGCAGGCGGCCCTCCTCGCGCTTCCCCCCCCCGCCCCAGTTCCCCTCCTCTCCACCTCTGCCTCCCTGGGCCTGAGCGTGAAGCTGCCGCCTGCTTCTCAGCCCTCCCTGGCTTCCTGTGCGAACAGCTGATTCACGGGAAGCGGGGGTGGGGGGCGGAGAAGCAGAGCGAGGCGGCGCATTAAGGGGAGGAGGCGGAGTGGAGGTGAGCTGGGGTGAGGAGCTGCCGGCGGGTGCTCTTTACCCACCAAATTTTCCCTGTGGATGCTCCAGCCCCGGAGCACCCATGGAGTTGGTGCCTAAGGTGCCACTTTTGACCATTGTTAAATTTAGAAGCCCTTTTAGAACCGGTTGTCCCTCGCGGGACTATCGGTTCTAAAAGGGCTTCTAAATTTAACAACCGGTTCCAGCGAACCAGCTCCAGCTCACCACTGGTCATAACTCTAATAAAGAGTGAAAGGTGGAAACACCTTTCCTTACATAGGCAAAGGCTTTGTATCTTGCTTTTTAAGTTCAGGCTGATGTGTGTGTGTTGGACACAAAAGACTTAATTTCTGAATTCGCTGAACTTTTTTTTTTTCCTGACATGGTTAATCTTTTGTAAGACCCCTTTGTGTTTTTGTTCATGCAATTAGTATAGAAATGAAGGTTTTGTTAAATCAGGATACGCATGGAAGATTTAAAGTAACATACTGATTATATAATTAATTCGCAGTTGTACATTTATTTTGATGGTGTTAATGCTTTCCCAGAGGCTGAAACTAGTTTGATTCTACCTACAGTGCTGTGATCAGCTGAGAAATAGGGAAGAAAAAGGCCTTGAAGAAATGGGGATTTCACTATTCATTTGAAGAAAAAATGATTTGCTGGAAACAGGCAGGATCGTTTATTTTAAATTTAAACTTAAACAAAGACGTTATGAGCTAAGGTTTTAAACAGTGGGTGTCCAGACTTTTTTCTTTTTTACTGGGCCAATTACACATTGACTTGAGACACCTCCGGCCACAAAGTCATGGTACAATAATATCAAAAGGAGTGTAATGCTGTGGAATCTTCAGCCTTGTGTACTTTGGAAAGAGTATGGAAGTGAAATCCTCCTTTGAATTCATTCTACATCGGACTCAAATGTAGTACATTTATTGATGCTCAAACAAAGCTTTTTACATGATGATTGCCTGTATTTATTTCTATATAACAAAGAGCAGTGACTCTATCTTCATGACTTTAGAACGTTCGGTCTTGCATCATTTCTTGGGTCCAGTATACTGTGGGGTGCAAACTTCAATAGGAGCTGAGGCTGCTCAGAACCTCACAAGGGGTCAAAGAACGTTGGAAAATCAGGCCTTTATTGTGCATCGTTTATCTTCTTTTGTGTCACTTAATGAGTTATGCTTTGTGTGTCTGGAGTTAGGGTCCTGGTACTAATTGCCACTCCCCCCATCGCTCCCCAAGTACGTAACACAGAATGAGGCATAGAAAAAAATCCTGGAATTTTCAAATGATCCTTGCAAAAAAACATTAGTGTGTAAGTACATCACAAGAGCAACCCAGATTACTCGCTAATCAGAATCTGATTTCAGTGACAGCACTTGTTAATTATTTCTGTAGACTACACACACACACACGCACTTTTCTGTCCTGTATGTTTTATATTACAAATTGGAAATGCCACTATCTAGCAGTGACTTTGTGTGTGTGCATATGTGTATGCTAAGTAAGGAAACGCATATGATTGCTATTATATCCTTCAGAATGAATCACTGTTTTGTTTTTCTGAGGCAGCTTGGTAGCTGCAGCAGAAGTAATGTTGCGTGTGTTAAACTGTGTTATCACCGCATTTCGTAGCTCAATCGGAGATGTGTAAATAAAGTCAGCATGATGCAGATAGTGCTGCCAGATTATCTTCGTACAACTCTGGGCAGCAAGAGTAGGCTTGCCCTGGAAGATCACTTTTGGAAATTTCTTGCCTTCCCTCCAACTACAAGTTGGACAGAACTAGATAATTACTGGGTTGGCTCTCCAGTTTTTGCTCTGTGTTCCACTTGTATGTAAGGTGCATAACAGCAGTGTAGAAATAGTTTAAAATAACCATGACATCATTTAATTCTGACCCTAACAAGGTTATAACTGGACCTGTGTGAAAATGACTGGGTTTTTTTTTTCTGTTTTGTCATTAAACGGTTATTTTGTTCTGGGTCATTTCACATTTAAAAAATTCTGTGAAAGTACTTTTTCATACTCAAATGTGATATTTAAAATTCCACTTCTTTTCATAGCACAGTGACGTATATGTAAAAGGAATATCCAAATATTTAAATTTGATCACATCATGAATTTTTGTTTAAAATTTACTTTGAGAGGAAAAAAAGGACTATGTGTTATTTAAAAATATATTTTGGAGGAGAGGGGGAGGAAGACGTGGCTGTTGTCTCAGAGGTTGTTGATTGGCATCCCATCACTCTAGCAGGAGCTGAGGATAGGGAGTCTGTGTCAGGTACACACAAACTCCTCTCCAAGTGACCTACTGCTGAAAGGGAAATAGTGATGAACCTTCCACCATTCCATCTGATGGCTGTAGACCCTATCAATCTGTTCTAAGCGGGGGCAAGGACATGGCAGAGGATGGTAGGGTGATGTGCAGAGGCAGAAATACAGGGATGTTCCAAGTGTGAGTATGTGTGGTGCCCTAGATTACCTTCATCTGGCCCTAGTAACTGGGGAAATAGGTGAGCATGCAAGGGGCTGGTAGCACCACTCCTACAGGCTCCTCCCAGTCTGGGCTTTAATTGGTTAAAACACATTTCCACCAGCCCCCTCAAATTGGACTATTCTTGGACAATCAAAATGCAATGTAAAAACCTCTATATCCAGGTGTTTGAATTTTGTACAGAATGAATGTTTTGCACACTTCTAGTTAGAATGTTTGTAGCCATACTAACTTGCGTGCAAAGAAATGTAATGTTAACACTGATAATTGTACCCTGATTTCCATGGCTGATTTAAACCATGCTGATTTTAATGCATTCTTTGCTTTCATTTTATTGCTGCACATTGGTTTCCTGTAATCCTGTGGCCTAAAATAAGCAGTAAGCTTATTTCGCCACCAGAAGCAAAAATCCAAACCCTGAAGAATTTTGAGTGAAAATGGCAAAGTTCATAGTTTTGGAGAGGGTTGGAATCTTTAGGGTTTGTTGTGGAATTGTAATGTTTAGTGATTTGAGTCAGAGGAAATGCTCTATGCTTTTGGCTTTGCATGGAAATACTTGTGAAGCAAAGACAGTGGTTATATATGAGTCTGTACAGGGCACGTATAACAAGTGTTGCTGAAAATAGATTGGGCAAAAAGACTCAACTGTGTCTTGAACAGACAGGTGTATAGAAATGATATGGTGGGAAGTAGAGCATATTAGAGTGTTTGATTGGACTAGCAATACCATGATCACAAAGAAATTTGGACATTACATGATAAAAGGGGAAAGAATATCAGAGAGGAAAATCAGATCTCTAGGACAGTTCTCACCTGGTTCTAAAGTTCAGTAGAAATGATTAGGTTAACATATGACACACTCAAAGATTGACCTGTAAGTCTGATATTGTTTTGAAGCAAGACTGGGTTATTAACACTTACTGAGCGAGAATGGTGGAGGCATATTGGGTGCTGGGAGAGACCAACCCAAGAGATTGGAAATAATTTAATTTTACATTTGGTCACTTGACACATACTTGTGTATAGAGTAATGTAATGGCTGTCGATAAGGCTATGAAGCTTGTGAATCCTGTCTTGAGCAGGGAATTAGATGAACAGTTTCATGCAAGGAATGTGGGAACTCATTTGTGTGGTATATTGTGTTTGCATCAGAAAACCATCGCCCAATTTAGCAGAATTTGTATATTTAGCAGTAATTGCTTCTGAGTGAGCTTGATCCTGCAAGATTCTGAGCACCTGCAGATCCTCAGCACGTCTCCTAATCAGGTTCTCAATGCAAAGTCTAGTGCAGGTCAACATCAAGCAAGAATTGCAGGTCTGGGATGAGATGCATTTACCTGTCAGGCCTCTGTGGGGTAGATGATCACTGTTGGAAAAGGACCTGTGCTCACCTGAAGGGGTGGGGTGGAGGGGGGAGATACACAAAGTAATGTAGTATATTATAAATGTATTGTACATACATTTAAACTACTGTGTGTATTCTCTCCTGCTCCCAGCTGAACATCCACATGTGTGGATATGAAAATCTATTATATACCTATTTTGTCTATGAACACATTAGGAAATGGAAAATAAATTAAAATTTGGTTTACTTTTCAGGAATCTGAGAAAAAGGGATTAATTGAAAGAATCCACATGGTGCAGGATATTGTTATAACTGTTCAAAACATCTTAGAAGAAATAGCCTCATTTGGAGAAAGAATTAAAAAGTAAGTGAATGTTTTGTTGCCAGGCCCTAAAATGTTTAGGACAGTGCAAAGGTGCATAGCTATAAGTAAGGAAATAAATTCCTCCCTCAGAGAGTGGCTGGGAGTTGTAGGGGAAGAGCCCGGCCAGGCCTGGCTCCATTTCTTCTCCCCAGCAGTGGTACCACAGAAGACAGCTCAAAGTAGAGAGGACAAAAGTTAGCAGCAGCACTGCCTCTTCCCAGCTCTCCCCAGTGTGCTGCCCTCAGCCCCCTTTCTTATCTACCTCCATGGATGAGGGTAGGGAATGGGGGACTCTGACCTGTGGGTCCAGGGACTCTGCTGCTGGAGGGAGGTGGTCACAGAGGTGCAGTTGAGGGTATTCCTCCGGTTCATCCTCTGTCTTTGAACTAGGTGGGGATTAATGCCTGAAGCTTTCTTCCCATCATTCCTCCCAAGGCCGGACATATGGGTTATCTGTTGCTTGTCACCCCATCCTGTGCCTTGAAGTGCTTGTCTATGTATCAGTTTAGGCTTCCTGCTGCCATGAGGAATCCTAAGGAGGTCCTTTATCATTTGTCACAACAGAAGGCCTATGACTTATGCCTCACACTAGGAAGCACGGAGGTGGGGGGGTGTCTCTAAATAACCCCTTCCCCCCCCACCCTCCACCACACACACACACACGTTTGTATTTTATAATTACACGCATAGTGGAGTGTAACTGACACTCACTTTTTTTTCTCTTTAACACAAAGTAATTGTCGCAGAGCTACACTTAAATGAGGAGCTGGGTCGGGGCTAAAAATATATCAAATCCATGTGTTGTGGTTCCACTCCATCCATCCCAGCTGTGGTGGAAATGGCCAAGAGATGTATTCCACTCCATGAACAGAGTACTGTTCTGTCCAGCTGCATGGCAGGAAGGCTCAGAGTGCTTAAACACTGTTAATTCTGGTATTTATTTTGGTAACAATGATGTTAAAGAACCCATTGGTATTAATGTGGATGCCCTATGTAATTTCCAAGGAATTCCATTGTAATTCAAAAATGATGTACCATTAAAAAATTGCTACCAAAGTTATTTTTTTAGTTTTTTTTTTAAAGTGACAGTCTGGTTTGTGCCAGAGCTCTGTCACTCTGATTATGCAGTCCGAAGGATTTTTAAGAGCTTAACTGTATTGAGCTGTTTTGTGTTTTGTTTTTAAGTTAAGCTACACAGTTGTGTAATAATTGTGGTAGCCCTTTCACCCTATCTTTCCTTAATATTTTAATACCTCCCTGGAAGTTAAAAATATTTTCCCCCTCCTACAAATTTTGTATGTGAGATGAAGATCATCTTATTTTATAGCCTGATGTTGTTCTGAGTGGTCCACTTTTGACTCTCTTCACCTGCAGGTGATCCATGTAATGCAAGGACACCCTGATCTGTAAATCCACTCATGCTTTAACTAATGCCTTGTACTCCAGTTTGCCTAGTGTTTAGCTGCCACTGCCAGGAAGTAGATGGAGATCAGAGAGGCATAGTGCAAGGGCAACAGGGTAACTGTGAAGAGGCAAGAAATTGCAACTTTCAGTTATTTCACCTCTAGCTCTGACATACAGGGCTAGGTCAGTAGTAACTGGGCTACATGGTGGCCTGAGTGAAATGAACTGAGCTTCTAAGACTTATTCCTAAGGGAGAGTATCGAGACTTGTTCCTCACCTGAGAGTATCATGCCTGAAAATGTTGTCATTCTCAGAAGATACCAAAGACTAAATAAGCATGGTGACTGAATCATGTGCTTCTCCAGAACAAGTCTGAGGCATGTTGGTGACATGAAAAGGCTTGGACTGCTGCTGTCTTGTGACAGTTCCCTAAATAAAAATAGTGATAGACCTGCAATGAGATATGTAGAATCCAGAGACTATTCCCTTTGTAGCACCCAGATGCAGAAATCTACGTATCTGTCTTCCAAAGTCTCTGTGCTTTACTTTACAGTTTATTTATATGCATTGAATATTGCAGAAGGAGTCCCTGAGTTCTTAATGGGCTGTAAGTTATAGACAGCATTTAAGATCAGTAACACTGAAGAGGTTTTCTTATTATTATTTACAGCACATTCAACTGGACAGTGCCTTTCCTGTCGGTCCTGGCCTGCTTAGTTATGACAGCAGTGACAGTTATTTTGTATTTCATACCATTGAGGTACATTGTTTTAATCTGGGGTAAGTGCTTCATAATATTGCATTTGCATGGGAAGAATCCAATATTAATTTATAAGTGGGAATAATAAATCTTTAAACTTGCTGTTACGGGCATCAAATATTTGCCCGTAAGCACTATGAGGATAATAAACACACCCTAAGCCTTGGTGGAAGTGAACATTTGTACTGAAGATCAGACTTTCTGCTGGTAGACTAAGGATTTACCTATTCTGAGCTTTTTCTTGAAGTGTTCTCCTGGTTTACCATAAAGGGAGCCTTAGTGTAGATAAAATGCTGCCAGCATCTTTACTATTGGGTTGTCTAGACTCCAACTGAGCAGAATAAGATGACAGTGGTTGTTAAAAGCCTAATGCCCAAGCTCCCATTGGTGGATCGACACAGCTGGTTGGAAAATTAAGGGAAAGCGAGAGGCACATCCTGGAGGGATCACAAGAGTCCCCTCTGGCTTTGGAATCTATGAACTAACTAGACATGTCTGAAAGGTTTAAACACTAAGGGCCAATCCTGCAAGACGCTGAACTCTGTGGGGGTTGAGGGTGCTCAGCAAATAGCTAGAGGCATTTAACACCTTTCTGGAGTGGGAGATGGATGGGGAGGAATTGGTCAGGATAGTGTGAAGGTACATGGTTAAATTTTACTAGGTGAAAATAGGTTTCAAAATTGTCTGACAGTGCCAAGACTGTGGTATAGTCTCTCATGATAAGTGACAGAAGCCCTGTTGCTGGAGACATTTCAGTCTTGGCTGGACAAAGCACTAACACATGTATTGTACTGTAGACAGCAGCCCTGCAATAGCAGAGTTGAGAGGGTGGACTGTATAACCCAGGAGGTATTTTTCTGGATCTGGTTTCAAAAATGATTTGGGTGAAATACTATTCATTTCTATTACTTGATTGACTTGGTTCTTTCTAGTCAATTCAAGTAACGAAACATGTCCCTGTAAGTTGCATTCCAAAGGAGGGTGAGAGATAAATATATGTCAAGGAAGGGGGGGCAAATGTGCAGGCAAATAGTTGACATTCCTATGGACACAAAGTTGTTATCCAGTTGTATGAAAATAATTTTGGTAAGTGAACAGGTGGCTCAGTAGCTGGTTAGTCCGTAGGAGGTGATAATAAGAACGCATAACAGTAGATTCACATTTAGGAATGGGTGACTGGATTGGAGGAAAATAGGAACCAGCCCACACTTCTGTACACATTTTGAACCACACCTGAAATTGTTGGTAGGCTCACAAAATTTGAGACCCAAAGTCAGCAAGTTGGGCAGTCTCTGCTTCCCTTCAGTTATTATGAGTTCCAAGGTCAGGGGAAAAGTTGTGTGTGAGAGAGAGAGAGATGTATTAGGGGCTGCTTCGAGTCTGGGGAATGGAGCACCCAGGCTAGTACCTCACAGTGTATGTGTAAGACCTAGGAAATCACTTGCCCTTGTGAAATCACCCAGGCCAGCATATCATCAGCTGTCGGGAGTGGGATGTGAGTTGGAAAGAGGGAGCTTAGTTTTGAGGGAGGAATGGGAATGGGGGGGTCAATAAAGAGGTAAAGGAGAAGGATCTGTCTAGGCTGGGAGAAAGAAGTATCTAAACCTTTCAAAGCCATTAAGTATCCAAATATCAGCTGGATCTTCTCAACAAATCTTGTAGCTCTTTGCGTCCTTTCAGAGAAGTTGGACAAAATCCAGTAAAGTCAGGGACATTTCTGAAGGTTTTTGTGTAATCACAATGCAGTGTTTAAAATAATAATAAATTGTGATCGTGTTTTGCTGCTCCCATGGAAGATGCCCGCCTTTACTGGTATATTTGATCTGATGTTCAGGGTTTTGTGTAGTTTCCTGTTCTCACTGCCCATTATAGCAAATCCAGATGTACACGCTTTACAGACCTGATTTTCAGTGGGGCTGTGACTTCTGTGTGCATTTTGCAACCAGGGAATAGAATTTTTGTATGCAGATTTATGCCTGTACTAATAGAGCTCATAATCTGAAAATCAGGCCCTTAATGTATGTCTGTAATAAGAGAAAGTTGGATTTTTTTTCTCAGAATGTTTTTGTCGCCCTTCGTCAATTTCCTTGGTTATTTACAATGCTAAATCTGGTTAGGGGTGAAAGAACAAAAACCAGAGGGCAGGGTAGCCTCATCAAACAGCTTTGCAATGTCACAACGTCATGTAACTGTATGCTTCTGGACAGTGGTCAGCCCTGATTAGTTTTACAGTGATGAATCATCCGCTAATGTCAGTCTAACATTAGGGGCTGGATATGAGGAGGACGAGTGGATGATACTTTCAAAAGCTGGAGCTGGGAGAAAAACAGTAAAATAAATTATTGAACTCAACGAAAGAGCGAATGAAAAGAAAAGAGAGGAGATTCCCGTGAACTAAAAGTTCAGTAACAATATGTTTCTGCCTCAATGTGGAAGACATCCAGAGTACACCAAAGCTATACATCCAGTCAACATCATCTAGACTGACAGGGCCTTCAAATATGATACATGTTAACCAACTACCCTGTGGCAAGGCCTCAAAGGACCTTATGATATTTTCTGTTTTTAAAAATCAGGTACACAGAAAATTGTGTTGGCATTTTGCTACAAGAATATAGCTTAAAAGCTGCATTCATATGTGAAGCAGGTACATTTGAGAGAGAGAGCAGTGAGGGAGGGAGTGGAAGTCATTGCATTTGAAACACACGTGCATAGAAACTACTGTGAAATTTTAGCTTGGGTTGTGATTAGATTAGGTGCTTGTGACCTCTTTCTTTGCTTATAGGATACCAAAATCTTAATTTTCAAGATGCATTATTATTTGCTCTCCTTTTCCTAATAAGACTTAACTCTCCTACGGCACATTTCAGCCTTCCATCTAAAAAGCTTACTACACAGGAGGATAAGCCACATGACAAATTCTTGTTTCCAAATGGGGAAACTGAGTCAAAGAGAAGTTGAGTGGCTTGCCTAAATTGACACTGTCAGAGCTGGGAATAGAGCCCAGGTCTCCTGACTCCCAATGCTGGACCTTGTTCATGTCGTTGCTCAGAGAACAGGCTGGATCAAAGTTGTATGGTGCTCTCCCTCTGATTTAGGATTCACACCTTCCACTTCTACCCACATCAGTAGAGCTGGTCAGAAAATGCCATTTCTGCAAGACTTAAACTGTTCATGGAAAAGGATCTTTTTTGGTAATTTTTAAACTCCAAATTTTTATAATCGTTTTTTTAACGTTTTTTAAACAAAGTTCTGATTTTCTGATTAGAAACAACTTTTTGTTTTGAAATTTAAGGTAATTCAAGGAAAAATAAATATGTAATTAAAAATGGTCAAAATTGAAACAAAACATTTTGGAATTCTCAAAATGAAACTCTTTGATCCACCTAAATTAAACTTATTTTAAATATTTGGCTCACAGACACTTTTGAGAGTTTTAACTTTTTGGCCTGATTCAGGCCAGGAAAATTTTTTGATATCTAAAATTTTTTATGGGATAAGAAAATTGTGATCTGCCCAGCACGCCTGGTGAGCCCTGATTCCACTGCTGGGACCATCTCCAGCTAAGCACAGTTTGGCTATCTCTGCAGAGCAAACTAGGAATGACATTGCAACGCTTAGTAAATCAAGTTATCAACCTTAGTCAGATCAAAAAATAAAATCCTAATAAGTTTTCACAGTTTCCCACAGCATCAAAGTACAATCAATGTGTCAAATCTGGCTCTGCAGTGAAAGGATAAAAAGCTATGAAACATGCTGGGGGCGGGGTAGATATCCTCAGTCGCTTTCTTTTTCAAACTAAACAAGAAAAAAAAAAAACCTCCTCTGTCCCATTTCTCTCTCCACCCTCCAGCCTCCTATATTTTCCCTCAAGCTTCAGGAGAGGACCACATTTAGTCTAATGATGCTATATTTCAAAGCAGAATGGGCTGTTAGTTCATGTATTCCCCACCACTACCACCTTCCCCCCCCCCCCCCCAAAAAAAAAAGAAAAAAGAAAAAGATGATGGGTTCCACAGTTTCTGCTTTTTCAGCCACTGCCTCTCTGCTGGTATGGTAATGGGATTTTCACCACCCAAGTAAAGCAGAGTCTTTATATAATAATTCCCTTTCCTTCCTTCCTTCCAAAAGGCATTTGTGAATGATTCCACATGACAGCAACACGTGCATGACTTGAAGTCAAGTCATTGTTTTCACACTCATTTTTACTTGTGAATTTCTGTTTTTCACCCCACTTGCCTGAGCAATTAAAAATAACTAGATAAATAAACTGGGTTTGTATTGTTTTGTTTTGTTTTTCAGGCATAAATAAATTTACTAAGAAGTTTAGAAATCCCTATGCCATCGACAATAATGAGTTACTAGATTTCCTCTCCAGGGTACCATCTGATGTTCAAAAGGTAATGAATGGCCACCACCAATGGGGGCATCAAGCAGGACTCAGAGTTCCCAGCACTATGCTTGGGGAATACAATGCCGAAGCATTTTGAATAACAGAGATAAGGTGTCAGGAAAATCCATAAAGGGGGCAAGGAAAGTGAGGGAGAGGGGAGCTGAAAACCTTTGTCGGACGCATAAGATGATAGAAGAAAAATTTATCCTGAAGAGAGCAACTTAAAAATGATCTTGAACTTGCACAGCATGGTGATGAACTATTGGTTTGTTCACCTTTTTGCTCTGATACTTGTATGGACGGCGGGGGAGGAGGGAGGATACAATCTCTCTGAGTGACAGAGATAACTATCCAAAGGGTTTTACTGCATTCCCTGTCCCCTCATGCAGGAGTGGGAGGATGATTCCATGACTTTGTGCTTGCTGTGATCTGCTTTGGGCCAGTTGCCATCCTAATTTCTTCTTCCCCCACCCACCTTGAATGCAGGGTTTCTTTGGACAATGCTATGCTCACCTTTTATGGCGCAGAGACTTGAGATTTGTATAAAATAACCGTGATCAAGAAGATTGATCTTTTACCAGCATGGAATTATAACTTTCAGTCGAGCCAGGATCCCCCTTCCCCCACTTCAGTCATGTCTTTTTTTTTTTTTTTAAAAGCACTGTATTCAATAATCTTGTCCAGCTGGCTGCAAATTATCTGAACAGTGGGTCTTTTAGAATGTTGAGATCCATTTATTTCTCCCGGTGGAAGGAAAATAGTCTTACTGGGTGGCAAATCACACAAAATAAAACAAAAGAAACAATCCTTTATAATCAGCCAGAATCTTATAACCAAGGGCCCTGATTCTGCTCCCCCCCACCACCCCCAATCACACTGAAATAACTTTTTACTCAAGCAGTAGTACTTGCAGAGTGCGGTGCTGCTCACTGCAAATAAGAGGATCACAATCTAGCCCATAGTGATTTTACTCTGTTGGAGATTGGAAAATGATTGTCTCCATGCGGTGTCAATGCAGCTGGTAGAAACACAGTTGGAAAAGGTTTCCCACAACATTTGTTTCAAGAGATCACCAGATTGGTTTATGGTAGTGCAATAGCTAGAGAAAAATATCTCTATAGATTGGGGCGGGAGGGGGGGAGCTAAACAGAAATAATCACAGAGACATTAAGCTTAAGTGTATTTGTATTTTTGTTGTTGCTGTTCCAGAATGCACTGGATTTGCAGAGATGGTTTGCACTTGTCCTTTAATGTTTATATGTAAAGATAAGCTGCTTTTCTATTTGTGTTTTATTTAAGATTTACATTTATAACATTTTCCTGACTGGTTTCCGTCATCCTCGGGGAGCTTCACTGAGCTCTCTAAGGAAGGTGATGCTATTTTCTATGAGGAAGCATTGGTAAAACACATATGAAGGGATATACCATCCTAGGGGAGTTTTGCCATAAATGCTAAAAAAAAAATAGTGAATACATTTGGCATCTGATACAAGAATCTAATTAAAACCATTCCCAGGCAATAGCAAAACCATCTCTGCCTGTTCCACTTAAAATGTTGCTAAAGCACCTTTGTTTCGTTTTGCTAGTACTATGAGTTAAAAAATACCCCCAGTATCGTAGCCTGTTACTGTATGCCAGCAGCACATGGCCTGGACAAAAGGCACAGAAGCATGGAAAAGTGGCGTACTCTTTGTAAGATTCTCATGATTTCAATGGGGCCGCTTTTCAGTTATGCAGCAGACAGTTTGCGATTGGGAATTACACCACATTTGGATTTATCACAGATGTTTTAACCGTTATATCGCAATTGAAATTGCTGTGGGGAAGTAGGGGAAAATCTTTGTTTCGTTTCTGTTCGGGAAAATATTTTTCCTCTTTACAATGATAAAGCATGTCTCTGTACAGTTTTGAGACTACTCTGACCTTACTGAATATTGGGATCCACTTGCTTTATCATTCCCAAGAGAGTCTTATTAAACTTATAGGTTAATGCAAGCAAAAAAAAAGACTGCTTTTTTTTTTTTTTTTTATCTGGCATTGCTGAGATCAGGTAGTGCCCCATGCATCTCATTAGAAAAATCTGCTTTTAATATTTTGGTTTCAAGAAATGATGCATGACTTCTCAAATCCTTCCTGCAATTAATCCCCCATGTTCCTGTGTTTAGAAAATGATTCATTACTTTTGAACCTTCCTTAGTTTCCCTTGGTTTGTCCTTGGGGAGCCATTAACACACACTGTAGTGAGCTAGAGTTACCTAACTGCAAACGTCATGTCTATTTGTTTTTACAGGTGCAGCGTGCTGAATTGAAACCATACAGCAGCTCCAGTCCCCTCAGGAAGAAACGGAGTACTCTCTAGGATGCAGACAGATTTTGGAATGCAACATCCTCCTCCATATACACATACATACATACATACAGTTTTTTCTCCCCACACCCTTTTTTTGGTTCAGATCAACACTTTAATACCTGCCATGGGCCCAGGATGGTTCCATACATTTTCTGATGTGCACATATCCTGGGCTGCCTTTCTTTTTGGCGTAGAGGCCTCATCCAACCAGAGCAGGGACGAATTAGTGGGTGGAGAAGAGCACAAGTGCGTGTTCCATTTTTTTACTTGGATTATTAGGGTAAGACCGAATGTTGCAGCTCTCCTTGTTTGTATGTAGCAAGATATAATTCTGCCTAGTGTAGTAGATCAGCTAAGCTGATGTGAGGAGATGCTCTGAACTAATTTTTAACATATCCAACAGATTTGCATTAAGATACGAGGCCTATTCTTTTCTCAGTTAAATCACAGTGCATAGAAGGGTTTAAACTCTGAATTAACAAGTCTTTGATACCCTGCTTCTGTTCAAGCAGTGTATATTTTGAAAAGTTGTTATCATAATTGCCAGAAACAGCTAGAAGCTCCCACAGTATCTCAATTTCATCCAGCACTTGTGTTTTTAAAAACTGCTGTTAACTCCTTGATGCCAGAATTGCCTGACATGAGGTCCATTGCTGGCAATGGACACACCAGGATCCGCCATTGTGAAAGGGTTAAGAGAATTTGCGAACCTGAAAAGACTGTATTTCTGACTTGCTATTTATAATTCCATCTCACCAGATTTTTCAGCATAACTGTTGCTTTTGTCTAAATCTGGAGATGTCAACACTACAACTCTCGAAGAAAAATATTTTGTAGCCTTAAAGATGCAACATCTTGGGCAGGAGGAGAGCACTACGCCCAAAGCGGTGTTGTAAATATGTTGCTTTGCTGTAATAGTTCTCAAACTTGGGTCCATTGACCATCAATGTTCTATGGAGTCTTTCCTGGTGCCTTTCAGAATGAAATGGTAAGAGGTCCAAGCAATGAAGAACTGGTGTTTTGATAGTAGAGGTGAGTCCATGAGAAAATTTTAATTCTCCCAATTATCTAAGTCCTTATATAACATTTCTTGTCCACAGAACTCAATGCATTACGAAGTTGGGTAACCATTGTTTCCCATTTCACAGATGGGGAAAACTGAGGCACAGGGAGGCAAAAGTTTATGCTGCTAAATCACTTGAGGCGATGTTGACTTGACTAGAACCTAAGTCTTGTGACACCCCTCAGCCCCCCATCCACTGACCTGCCCTGAAGTGGTTCACAGAACAAAGAAACCAGAGAACCACAGGATACAGATTACTTGAAAATGCATTATTTAGAAATAAATCTGATTAATCAATGGCTGTAAATATAGGCCTACCTTTATTGGCAGACCTGTCTTGAACAGAGTTATATCATGGTAGCCAGCACTGCCCCCTGCAAAAGAAATGGGATTGTGATAGTGAATGGATTATTACTCAGATTCAGTAATTTTCTAATAGTTTATTTTTCAAAGTTGTTTTAACAATGTTTACAATGCCTTCATTGAAGGAGAGGAAATTTTTTCATACAAGATTTAATTTTATAAACAAGGTATTTCACTGGGATCTCATGTTGTAGGTATATGTGAAAGACTAGCAAATGAATTAGCCCTCATTTAAAAAGGAAATGTGTGCTGTGTATAGTATACATACCTATGTATATGCATACATATATAATGTATGTACGTATATGCATATATATGTTTTTGTTATGTGTATCCTTATGTACATGTGCACACACATTTGGATTGCAGTTAAAAAATCTTCAAAGAAAATGTTTATGAAAACCGCCAAAGATTCTAAAGCTTATCTTGTGTCTGTTCTTTTTCATTTTGTATCTTTCCCGGTATGTCTTTCTGGCTGAGTCAGATCTCTGCATGATTTGATTTACTTCAAGTTAATGAAGCCGGTTGGAAAGAGCCTTGTAGAAATTATAAAAGATCCAGTAAATCTCCTATTTGTACAAACAGTAGATATGCACCGACCCCTTTTGTTAAACCAGTTACTCAATCTTCTGTGTAAACAATGCCTCATTGTCTCACTCTAAACTATCATCTAGTTTATCATACTGTCGTCTGTAATTTTGTAAGGACCAAAGTCAGCCATTTTTAAACACATGTGAGATCTGTTCATTTATTTGAATGAAAACATTCAAAAGGAGCAAAAATACTTTATTTGAATGGAAGGTGGGACCAATATTTTAATAGTATTTTTTTCTATAGAATTTTCCACATGAACTGATTGCTGTTCAGGAGACAGGGTAATGTCTATTTTTTTTAAATGTAGGTATGCTAAATTTCAGACTAGTTTGTATTAGATTATTATGCTGGAGACACACAAACATAAGAGTTTTGCTATGTTCCAGTACCTATATATGTTGCAAAGAGCTGTTTGTTATGATAAATATTTTGAAATACAATAAACATTTGATCTTAAGTTGTTTTGCTTTTAATTAATCTAATCAGAATATATATTTCCTATTCATTGTAGAACATTTACTGTGGTACAGTACTTAACATCTGACCATACAAAGTAAGCACATTATATTGAAAGTACATGTCTTGACAGAAAGGAAGTGCAGTATAACAATAACAGCAGAGAATTGGGATTTGGAATGGAAGCCATGCTGCTATGGGGAACAAAGAGTGGTGTAGGGACTGGCGTGGAGGAAGTGGCCATCTGTACAAATCCAAACACAAGTATCCTGTTATCTACAGGATTTCTCTATGGGTCTCAGCCCATCCAC
The DNA here is from genome assembly GCF_965140285.1 of Lepidochelys kempii. Lineage (NCBI taxonomy): Eukaryota > Metazoa > Chordata > Testudines > Cheloniidae > Lepidochelys > Lepidochelys kempii. The sequence goes on from NC_136389.1 coordinate 73,976,920, forward strand.
AGGTTTGGAGGGGTTCCCAACTCCCTCCTTGACTTAAGGAGTTCTCCAGTCCTCACATACAGGACCTGACCTTGGGAGATTGATTGCTCCACATTCAAATGACCAATCTCTGTCTTCACAGTACTCTTCACTTGGTCCAGAATGGTGGGGTGTGTTTTTGTTTTACAACCACACTCACGTCACAATTGGTGCAGGTGTTATTTTAAGTAAGGTATTTATATAATGGAAATGTCAATGCACATATAATAGCGTTTACATCCCAAACTCTCAAACTATCATAATGCATTCCAAAACACAAACCTGACCATGGGTCCCTGTACGGACTAGAGATAAGTTAGCTGTGCACACATGTACATATACACTGCATGGACAGTTGTGCAAATATCGGATCTGAGATGTACCCACCAATTGAGTATTTCTCCATACATTTGGCCAAACAAGCTGCTTCTGAAAAGTTGTTTTTTGTGAATGCACATAACTAAAATTTTTTCCTTGAACAGTCATATCAGTTAAGTTCTGTCACTAAAATGCATATCCTGGAAAGCAGGCAACAAAAGGTTGTTAAGCCTGAATAAAGCATATCCATTTAAAATGTCAAACAAATATTGACCGATTTCCTTTTTTTGGGGGGTGGCGGGGGTTGAGGGACAGGTATTTGCCATGCTTTTATTTTAACCTTAAGTGATGTCAGTTCCTACCACTATGCCACTACTTATTTATTTCAATAAAATGTGGGTACAGTGGAAGTAGAGGGAAATGTAAGGAGTGGCTGGGGTTTTGGTTTGCTTTTGGGGGGGAGGGCTTTTCTGTTTTTTTTTTTAAAACTCGGTACATACAAAGTTATCTGTTAGAAACTGTATTTTTTAATCCATCATATTTTGCATCTTTAAAGGGACACTATCCAATTCATTATTTTTTCAACTGATTGATTTAAAAATAGCATTTTTCGGATAGAAAATCCTTTAAATAGTATGTCCTGTTTTTTGCGGGGCGGGGAGTTCAGTCCTTTAAAAGAGGATGATGATGTTTATAAGAGTCTTTTTAGCCACAAAAGAGATGGCTCTGATCCTACAGCTGGTTTCATTTGATTGGTGTCTGGGGGATTGGTGCTCTCACAAACCAAAGAAATAGAAAGTAAAATTATGGGAACTTTTCAGTTTTATTAATCAATAGCAACGATAAGTTTAAATTTTATTGCTAATTTTAAGTTAATGGTGTCCCCTTAAATGGCGGCTGTTTTGTAATTCAGGTAATGCAGACTTTTAGTAACTTCCATTTTCTTGCTGCGTATGAAATATTTTATCTTTAGCCTTTGACACATTTTAAAAACACTTGTGCAGTGTGTATTCTACCTCCTGTTAAAATAGCTCAGAGAGCTCAAATGAATCTCTGAGGAAAAGTAACTAATTGTCTTAATTGTCCTGTGATTCTTCATGCCCTTCCCTTAATACCATTTTTTATTTTCTTTGAAAGAGTTTTTTATGCTTGCTTGATGGTGCTGGACTTGAATAGTACTTGACAAGACTGTTTTTAGGATATAGAACTTTAATAACATTGAAGTTTCCTACTCGCTTCTTCATCAATGTTCTTCAACTCTGACCACCCTTACAGAACAATTGGCAGTTCAGGTTCCTAGATCAGCAGTTCTCAAACTGTAGGTCAGGACCCCAAAGTGGGTCACAAGCCCATGTTAATATGGTCACCAAGGCTGGCGTTAAACTTTCTGGGACCCGGGGCCAAAGCCCAAGCCCCATTGCCAATGGCCGAAGCCAAAGCCTGAGCCCCACTGACTGAGGCTGAAGCACTTTGGCTTTGGCCCCTCTTCCCAGGGTGGCAGGGCTGAGGCAGGCTCAGGCTTCAGCCCTCCCCGCCCCCACACCCTTCTGGGGTCATGAAGTAATATTGGTTATCAGAAGGGGGTTGCGGTGTAATGAAGTTTGAGAACCCCTGATCTAGATTATAATCGGTGACCTCTTCAACTGGGATTGAGGTGAGTAGCAATTGTGATGGCAGTTCATTCAATATAGGCACCTGTCTATTAGGAAATAGACTGAAATCCACTAACTCACTTTATATAGGCCACTAACCAACAGATGGTAACAGCCCACTACCAACCTGAGCCAATCTGTCGCTACCAGTCTGAACAGTCTGGGGGAGAAAGATTTACTATTGCCAGTGTTCTACGCCATTCACTTTTTTTTTTTTTGAGAACCTGATCCTTCAAGCACCCCAACATGCAGAACTGACATTGACTTCCCCTAACATCAAGAGCATTGCACTAGAGATGAGTTTGGGGAGGGGGGGTTATTAAGTTCTTTTTCAAATAAGATTAATAAAATGCCTCTTAACCAAACTCCAATCTTTAGATTCTCAGCCCTTTAAACTAAGTTGATAGTCTGAGAAATGTTAGTTTTGGCTTTAGAGACTGTGGTGTGTGTTGGAAGTGAATCCTCTTCTGATTCAATATTGTACTTGCATTTTATCTGTAAAGCTGCATGTGTTAGTGCCCTGGTGCATCCACCCCTTCAAATCACACAGCGGCACGATAAGAATATCTGCTCTTTAGAATCCATAAAGTTAGCAACTCAGAGGGAGGCTGAGATACTACAAATGATTGTTAATCTGGCGTGTTGCAGATGGAGTGTTTTAATCGTTCTCAAATTCGGAAAAGTTGAGCCAGTTGAAACGCCATCATTTCTGGGTTGAGGTTCTATCAGGTGATTCATTGCGGGGAAGGGAACCCTGCAACAACCAAAATCTTATAGTACCAAGGGAATATAATGTGAGAAAAAGACATGTTTTATTTAACATATACATAATCATTACTCATTTTGTTTGGGTCATTTCAGGTGCACCATTATGGGCTTACATCACTTTTTTATCGGCTATTTCTCCCCCGCCCCCCCATGTTTTGATTTAAAAAATGCCGTGTTTAAGGAGGATTTAGAAAGCTTTGAAAAATGGATTTGTGCTACTTTAATATATATAAGCCTGAAACGTCTATTCCAGGGCGACGAGGAACTGTGGTAGCTGGTCATGATGCTTAACGCAGCATAATTTATGTAGTAGAAACTAAAGTTGTGAGTGGAAATTCTGAGGGTGCATGTGACCAATGGGCTGGAGATCTCCCCCCCCCCCAACCCCCCAAGTGTGTTGGACTGAACTAGATGATACCTGCCTTTAATTGGAGGAGGCGAGGAGAGAGGTAGAACATATGCTGACTTAATTGGAACCAAGGTTCTGACCCTCAGCTTTCTTGGGCTAGTGCAAAGCAGCCCTCAAGCCACCTAACTAGACCCTAGCCTTGCATTGGGGAATCCAATGAGTGGGGAACAGGAGACACGTAAAGGTTATCCCTACCTCCTGCAATCACCATCTGCTTGAATGGAGCAGCCCCCAGTGTATAGAGGAGTGGGGGGAAAAGATAACGGATGAATATATTCAAATAATATGAAGTCTGATGGAAATAGAAAAGTGGCCCTGGGTGTGTTGGGGACCACTAATATAGAGATTCCTTTTCCTGTCCCAAATACTAGTGCTAGCTTTTCCAGTAGGTGAGAATGAATTTCCCAGTGTCAGCCTCCACACATTTGGGTGAGTGCCGGGGTAGAAGGAGAGACAAGCCTCTGGTAACATACTTGCTTGCACAGGTATCACCATGGCCTCCGACCGAATAGAATGTCAGACCTGTTCAGGTGTGGGTGACTCTTACCATCCAGGTGGTGGAGTCTCATAGAAGTGATACAAGTCATCAGACTTGGGATCCTCAGCTCCAAAATATGCAACCATCTAGATTCTCCTGCAGCTCAGAGTAAATGGCTTGGTATTTCATAGCAAAGGGTCCCAACTCCAAACCTCTTCTGACAATTGGGAAGTAGATGTTGTTACATTCAGGTCAAGGTAGCTCTTAAATCTTTTGGACCAGACCTTCTGCTGGTATAAATGGAAATGGGCTTTTCAGTTACAATGGCGCAGCCCATTTGCACCAGCTCAAGATCTGGCCCTTTGAATGGATTGCTTAAAAATACACTAAAGAGAACTCAACCCAGGCTTTAAAAAAAATTCCCATGAGCAATCTATTGTTGCTACTGTCAAGTCCACCTTCTGTATGGTGCAGGTGGGATTTGGCTGAACTTTCTTATCCCTGTGCCACGTAAGGAACCCTCTCCCAAAGTAGAGCAAATATTTCTCCTCTTCATTTCTTAGTGGAGATGCACAGTGGAAATAGTGCATCTTCCCACATGCAAAACAACTGCATTGTAAGTTCCTCAGCTTTATGTGCTAAACGTTGCTTTGATCATGATCCATTATTTCTCCCCCATCTCCTGTGTGTCGTTAGACCCCTTGAGAGAGTCTTCTAAACTGCACAGGAAGTCACTGCCCTACAAGAAGGGAAAAATATATGTGCCGTCTCCCGCCATCCCCGACAATAGACGACTTTACTGAAAGTCAATGCCATCCACTTGCATTTATCACTGCCACTCTTGCTCTGCATATTTTTGGTATTCGCCATGCATTGTTAACGGTGATTGTCATGTAATTAAATCACTGCTCATCACAAGAGCCTATTTTTATGCTGAGATAAGCATCAAAAGTCTGCCGCAGCATCCCCCAGATCAATAAAGATGTTCCCTGTAGGATTACAAATAGTCTGGGGTTGTGCAGGGCACCAGAATTAATTAGGAATGATTTCTCTTTTTCTTTCCACTTTCAATACATTTTTAATTGTTAATTCATTTTCGATGGGCTTGTTTTTAACTCTGCCTTGATGCCCAGATGCCTCTGTTCATGGATTTTGAGCATCATGTCACTTGTGGCAACACCTCTTAGTCCTCACCACTCTTGCCATCCCTTCTATAGTCATAGAATCATAGAATATCAGGGTTGGAAGGGACCTCAGGAGGTCATCTAGTCCAACCCCTGCTCAAAGCAGGACCAATCTGACTTATTCAGAGAGGTTGAGGGAGCTGGGATTGTTTAGCTGACTTATGAGGAGAGGCTGAGGAAGCTGGGATTGTTTAGCCTACAGAAGAGAAGAATGAGGGGGGATTTGATAGCTGCTTTCAACTACCTGAAAGGGGGTTCCAAAGAGGATGGCTCTAGACTGTTCTCAATGGTAGCAGATGACAGAACAATGAGTAATGGTCTCAAGTTGCAGTGGGGGAGGTTTAGATTGGATATTCGGAAAAACTTTTTCACTAAGAGGGTGGTGAAACACTGGAATGCGTTACCTAGGGAGGTGGTAGAATCTCCTTCCTTAGAGGTTTTTAAGGTCAGGCTTGACAAAGCCCTGGCTGGGATGATTTAACTGGGAATTGGTCCTGCTTCGAGCAGGGGGTTAGACTAGATGACCTTCAGGGGTCCCTTCCAACCCTGATATTCTATGATTCTATGATTCAGTCCCCAATTAAATCATCCCGACAATCTAGCCAGCTTTCTACCCACCTTATAGTGCATGCATCCGACGAAGTGAGCTGTAGCTCACGAAAGCTTATGCTCTAATAAATTGGTTAGTCTCTAAGGTGCCACAAGTCCTCCTTTTCTTTTTGCGAATACAGACTAACACGGCTGCTACTCTGAAACCTCCCACTGTATAGTTTTTCTAAATTATCCACTATTTTTCAATATATGTCAGATAAATGTAAACAGTTAAGTACAGGCGAATGTGGAAATTTATTCTGTGGGAAAAATAGATTTAGGATTTTTTCTCCAACTGAGGGTTAATGCATCTCTTCTGAAGGTTCTAGTAAAGGAAAAATAAGGGACCAGTCATACAGTCTTCAGTGCATGTACAGAGCAATTAAAGGAGTCTGATGTGAGTTATAACAGTGCAAATCAGGAGCAGTCAATGGAATTGAAGTAGTGTAAAATTGGAGTGAGGTTGGAATCAGGCCTATTGACTTCAATGAGATGAATGCAATTTTCTAAAAGATTGGTTTAGAATCAGGAGGTTTTGTGAATTTGTATATTATTGTTTAATCCCTCTTCCTAATGGGGAAAAGCCTCCAAGTCTGAAATAAATTTTGCCTTTGAGAGAGTGTATACTCTATTTGTTTAACTACATTCTACATATCCTTTATGCATATCCTATAACTTATTACCTGTGCATGGTTTTTCAGTTAAAGGAATGTTTCAAAATCTAACTTACTTTTCACTCTTGATACTTGATTAACTTTTTTTGCATTTCACGCAAGCCTAGACAATGATATAAAATGCCCAGCTTTACTTTTGTTTATAGTCCCTTTCACTTTCTTGTTTTCATATATCAGAATTGTCTCCAAATTTCCCATTCAGATCTCTTATCTGCCAAAACTGTTCTGTCAACATTGCTTGGACATCAGAACCAATTGGTGCTCACTCCATTTGCATGCAGAGTTGTTTCTACAGCCGCAAATCCAGGTCATCAATCAAGGCTCAGGGCCACATTGTGGTATGTGCTGTACGGACACCCACTGGAGTTCCACGGACATCTGTGGGAATAACTGTAAGTAAAGACTGCAGAATTGGAGTGTAATATGTAATTGCAAATTATGCATTGTGAGCCTGCTAGAATTATTTGAGAGAGGCGACCGAATCAGATAAGCAGTAGAGATTGAAACTACAGGGGTGGGTGTATATGTGTGTGTGTGTGTGTATATATATATATATATTCTATTGAAATAACCATGCAATACTGATATTCACAACCAATATGAGCACAATGATCTCAGCCATGAACATTGCACCTCCATCAACAACAAATTGCAATGATAACAGAGGCAGCAGAAAGACATTGTCGTGAAGGTCTCAAAGAACGGATATGCATAATATACAGTGGGGTTCAATGTGAAACAAGGGAGAGACCTTTGCCTTAGTTGCCCACTGATCTAAGGGCTGAGTGCTGTTTCCTTTGAACATCCAACAGCATGAAAAAAATACCTTTCCCGTCGATATTTTTTTGGGGGAGGAGAGGTCCTCACTCCCTTGGTAGCCACAGGGAAGAAGCACGGATTAGAACAGGTTAAGGGTTACTGTGGGGATAAACAGCCAGTTCTCAGCATGCAAAGGAAGTGAATAGTTGGGTGACAGGTTCTGTTCTTTATGGGCCTAATCTAAAGTCCATTGATGGTAGTGGAAAGATTCCATTGGAGCTGTGGACCATGCCTTATATTTGTTAACCCCCTACCGGGGGACAAATACTGGCCAAAGGTGTCACTAATAATTTAGATGAGTCTAAACTAAAGGATTGAGAGATTCTTCACAAAGGCAAGCATAACTGGGGTCCCCAGCAACTTAACAATGGAGGAAATGCATACTGGAGATGCTTTTAATCTGCTCTCACACACTGTTGCATGAGAAAGGGAGAGCTAGACACTATTGTGGACAGCTGAGTGGGAGGTTTTCCCAGTGTGTGGAGGGCACTAAAGAGTGGAGTGAGGAATTAGGTGCATTGAAGGAATAGCGCATACTACAGACACCCACATTCACTGTTGACTTACATGCCCATGCTATGGCATTGTATTACTCCTGAATGTAGGTCAGTGAATGATGTAGAGAAGACCAGCTGTACATTGTTTGCCTCCTCTGATAATACAAGGGTAGAAGGGCACTTGAAACTATGAGGCAATAAACTTAAAACAGATGAGAAATGCTTTCCCACAATATATAGCTAGCTGGTGGCATTCACTACCTCAGGTTAATACTGAGTGACTGCTCACACCTGGACTAAGCTGACCTGGGTGCTGATCGCCGGCGTTAACTCTGCGGCGAAGACGTACCCATCCTGAAAGGGAGTCCCTGCCCGCCAGGGCTCACATCCTCAATAAACAAGTCAAACAAAGGGGTGGGAAGCAATATGTGCGCATCCTCTTGAATAAGCTCTGTAATGAAAATCTCAGTCAACCTCACGGGCTTCTAAAGACTGACTCTTGCTTTAATCGGAAGTGTGTGGAACTGAATTTGATTATAGATGATGGGTTTTGCACAGCAAGAAACCCGGCACATGCTCATCTCTGTGTTGGGGCAGAGGGGGTAGGTTTTTAGAGCGCAAAGTACTCCTAGATATATACTGAAGGCATTTGCTCTGCAGTTGCTGGCAAAAGGCAACTGTCCCCAGAGAATGATGGAATTCACACGCCTGTCAGCCAGCCAAAAGCTACCTGTCCTATATTTACATGTAATGACACAATGCCTGAGGACCTAAGGGAACTGGCAGCAGCCAAACATGCCACTTGTTCAATCGCTTGCTGTACTTTTCCCGTGAATGCACCGAATGGATCTGATTTTGGGAGTGAACCTCGGCACATATTAGGGTTCGTCTACCCTGCAAACAAAAGACCCGCAGCAGACCTCAGAGCCAGGGTCTAAGATGTGTTGCCACAGGTCTTGGGGTTTTTGTTTTTGTTTTTTTTGCTGTGTACATGTACCCTTAATCTCCCAAAGTGTGGCATCTTTCTCACTGCAGCGTTGCACGTTATTATTGGAAGCAAATGGTTCTCTCCTCCTACCATGCCAGCAGAACCCCACTAATTTCAGTGGAGTCACTGCTGACTTACCCCAGTGTAAATGAGAGAAAAATCAAGCTCATTTATCTCTGAATTTCACCTCCCTTCATCCTGAGAAAGACAGTTGGGGTTTCATCCCCTTATGCCCTCAAATCCCTAGTGATCCATAGTTTGCCATGGACCTCTGTCAGTGCTACTAAAGGGAGCACAGATGGCAGGGGTGTTCTGTCCCACTTGAAGAAGGCTTTAGTTGAAAGGAAATTGTTGATTAAATGCATCATGAATCAAAGAGCTACAGATAACTCACACAAGGGGCAGGATCTTCTGATGGGGGTGTGTGTGGAAAGGCTTTCCATCTCCTTCAGTGCTGGGGCTGGCTAGGGGCACAAATTGGAGCACCCACAAGGGTACAAGAAATGGGAATCAATGTTTAAAAACTCTCAAGTGCAATGTTCAAAGACTGTAAAATACTCCACAGTCATTTTTCTGTAAGACATGGCATAATATAAAATGCACCAAAGGGGGTGTGCTATGAAGGCTTTCTTGGCATGGGTTTGAGGTTCTGCAATGCAGGAGTGGTGGGTAAAACCCTGCTACAGCACCATGAATTCTACATATAAGTTATAGAAATATGATGTAAAGATTTTGTTTTAATTGGGCGGCTCTTTTTGTGTCCTGCCATCTCTAAGGCCAAGTGCCTGAAGTACAGCGGGTAAAATCCTGGCTCCGCTGAAGTTGATTGAAAATTCCCATTGACTTCAATGGGGTCAGGATATCACTGCATGATTCTGCTTGTCCACGGCTGAGTGGGAGCCATAAAAACCTCAAAAATAACTTGACTATCCCTAAATAGTCACCTTTTAAAAACCCTTTTCCCCGTTTTGAGCAATTGCTCTCCCTTGCCTGTCCTGGGTATTGGGTCAGGCTACTTTGGAAGGGATAGGAGGGGACATCCAAATGTGGGGGAAAGGAGGATACATTTTTGTGGCAGAGTGAACCAAAAAAGCCACCCCAACTTGGCTATTTGAAGGATTTTGGATTGTTAGAATAAGGCCTGAGGAGATAGATTAACAATCAGAGGGCAGGTGAGGGGATCCAAGGTCACGGTGCTTATTGCATCATTGAAAGGAGCTTAGCTCCCACAGTGAAGGCTCTAAGAACCTAAACAGAAAAGAAGAGAAAGCAGCATGATGAATTGCAGAGGCATGCAAGAAATTAATGTATTACGTGGATGTCACGTCTGAATGTGCAATTGCATGTGTGTGGCTGTGTATGTGTGCATTATTGTTATGTAATTATAAAAGCATATATATTTCTGTATGAGTGTAAGTAAATCTTGGCAGTGTCTGTTTCAAAGTCATTTCAGCTTGGTTTGCTTCCCTGTGTTCTGTTCAGCAGGGTCCTTGCAAAGAGTTCCTCTCCTTTCCCCTTTCCTCTTCCCCTTCCTCCTCCTCCCATCATCTCTGCTGCCCAAAGTCATCCTTCACTCTCCGAAAACTGACTTCTGTTTATGGAGCGGCTGGCAGCAACAGCATTCCGGAGCTGAGCCCTGGCTAAGAAACAAGCCTGCTTTTCCCTGAGCTGTCAGGAGCTTTTAGAAATAACACCCTCCTCTGAGGAAGTCAGAATAGCAACAGGAAAATAAGTAAAACCTATTATAAAACAGTTGTCCAAGAACTTAGGCACGGCGCGGGGTAGAGATCAATATGCTGTGAAGGTTAAATCTATTTTCACACTGTGTTCTATTTCACAGTTTAATGGTGTTTTAATGTGTCTGTCACTGAGCCCCCTTCATGTTTTGCAGGTAGAGCCTTTACAAAGGAGAAAGAACCTTGGCTTTACAAGCTTCCCAGTAACATCTTATTTACCAGCTGAGATCTGACACTTTCCCTTCCTCTCTGGAGAGACGCTGGCGTCCGACTATTATTTTTTAAAGACCTAATGCGGTGTTGCCTTTACAATAATTTCAAATGATCTTTTTTTTTCAAAATGGTTTTTGGGAAGCTGGGAGCAGTTGGGAATGATGGGCCTGCGTGAAGAGGGACGGAAATACCTAGGGAATGTTTGAACAAGGTGTATACACTAGGGATGTGCTAACTCCCTTTGCCTAATTTGGCACCCAATCCAAAACGGTGGCTTCCAAACTTTGGCTCAAATTCTAATGCTAATGAGGTTTGTCTCCCACTTTCGTAGAGCATGGAAAAAGAAGCAGACGAACGAAGGCGAGGAGACCACAAATCCAAGGAAAAGATGGGATGCAAAATGGAATAGGGAGAAGGCAGAAGGAAACACAACTCCAGGGTGACACTAGGGGAAAAGAGAGCTGAGAAGTAGGGGAGGGAAATGATGCTAACATCCAGAAGTAGGTGGTTTCTATCCCTAATACTTAGCACAGGCTGCCTTCTGGCTTGACTAAAAACCCTGTTTGTTTGCTTTTAATTAAACCACTTGGGTTTCAATTACAGGGGGAAATAGCTCGCAAGCTCCAGCCACTGGTTACTGTTTGTTCGGCGCTTAAAAAAGGTAAAGCGCCGTGTAAATGCCAAGTATTGTTGTTGTTCATGTTACAGCCTGCCTACTGCCGGAGCTTCAACACTCCTCATACTGCAAGACATTCAGCCATTCCCTGCCTCTTGGCACTTGCATACTACGGTGATGAGAATGGGGCACAGAGGGGTCTGTTTTTTCACGGGGACCTCTAACTGTCTCCGGCCTCTTCCACCAGGCAGGAGGCTTCCCCATATGTTTCATGGGACAGTTTAAAATTGCCTTCTTCAGGATGAATGTGCCCCACCCATCTTTGGGTCAAATTCATCAGCACCATTATCAGGCCTAACCCTCACCAAAACCAGAGGAGTAATGCCTGCTGAAGCCAGCTGTTAATCTTGCCCAATCTCTCTATACTCAATTCCCTCTGTTTACCTAGAACCAGTCTCTTCTCTGTCCTTTCCCATAATGTTACCCCTGTTATTATGAGAGCCTTTTCCTCTGCATCGCCTGCTGTCTGGAACGCATTCTTACATCCCCCCCATATAATTTCAAATCTCATCTGCAAACACCTACTCCCCCTTTGTCCATATCTCTTCATTTTTTCCCCGTCCTATTTAATGCTGTCGAACAAGCTAGGATGTACAGTTCGTAGGAAAGGTGATATAGAAGGAAGGTCTATATTGTATTATATCTTACTTGGAATCAGCTGTTAAAAAATCCAAAGCTTCCCCTTGTACTGGTTGCTTTGCTAGAGTAATAGACATTTGTTCTTTCAAGTCCATCGTGGGTTGGTGCTTTCCAGATTGAGTATTGACCTGCAGAGCAATGACTTGGCTTAAGCCATGTGTCCCACTGTACCAGACATGTCTGTAATGTGTTTTTTGGCTTTGCTGCCTTGCGTGTTCCGAGTTCCTCTCTTCTCCCCCTTTTCATTTTCCATTGTTTAAACAACAGTCTTCTGGTGACTGTGGAGCAGAACTGGCCCTGTATTGTGGGGCCAAAATAAACTCGGTGCTTACTGTGTTTTCCATCCCTCACAAGGTGAAATACCAACTCTATGAGCTATTGACCTCCTGATGAGAGCCTGTGGTCTGGAAATCCAGTGGCAGATTTCCCGGGACAGAACTCCTTCTTGACCGACGTTGCTGAAAGTTAATCTCCGGTCCTTGGGAGTTAGAGGAGCCAATGGGCTGATACAATAGCTTCAACAGCAATCTGATTTTTTTTTTCAGCCTGGTTTTTCCATCTTAACTTTGCAAATGCAAGATATTCAAACTTCAATGGGTCTAACCCAAAATGCCAGATCCAAAAAACTGGATCCAGATTCAGATTTTCCTAAACATTCAGGGTCTTGGATCTGGCCCTTTATAAAGTGGAGACTTGGGTCTGGAATTTGGATCCTGCATTTTGGTTCTACTCTGTGCTTTTGGATGCTTATTCCAACTGAACTGGACCAGATCACTGAACCCTGTTATGGTTTGCTGCTCACTATCTTTACCCTGCATGCTTAAAGGACAGTTTCTCTTAGTGCAACCATTAGAGCAAATACATGAAAGCTTGCATTGCAGGCACAGAGATATGGTTAAACTCACGCTCTCAGAAGTGAGGCTGACAATACAACCATAAACGTTATATGACCCTGACTATGTGAGTACAGCTTTGTGTGACCTAGGCCAAATTTGCATGCTAAACCCCAAACTCACAGATTAAAGTGAAAACTTAAATCTGCTGGGTAGTGTATATTAAAGTATTTCTTTCAGTCAAACTATACAGAAACAGAACTTGAATATCCTCTGGAATTCCATCATCAGTATATCTTGGGTTAGGAGGCCAGGAAAAGAGGTAGGAGTTGGCAAGAGAAAAGTATGAATAAAACAGAAGGCCCATTTTTTGCAGCCACAAAGTCTTGTCCGTTTCTCTGTTTTGCAGCTGATCCCTGTTTTTAATCTCACTTAAAAGTAACGTTTCTTGAGGTGGTTAATGCAGTCATGTTGCTTAATAAAAACTCCTCTTTACTATAGTCTCCCTGTAGAAATACTTAAGGATCCAACTAACAGACCAGAAGAAACTTAAATGTTAAGGAAGGAATAAGAGTAGGGTGGCCAAGATGTTGTGAAAACTAGTTAATCCCCAGAGGGATGGGACGTGAGGATTTATTAATTTTTAGAGAGTTAGAGGAGCCAATAGGTGCTCCTATGCAAGGGAATTAAGATAGTTTCTGGCACTTAGGTGGAGCCAGGTTGAACCGTCTGCCGAAATTGAAATCCAACATTGCCCTATGCTGAGAAGCTCTTTCTATGCACAGTGTGATCTTCTCTCAGCTGTGGGTTCCTGACTATTCACCCAGGCTGGGAATTCATGGAGAAGGGCTGGCATGTAAGCCAGTAGTAGAGATGGAGCTGAGAACCCTGAGCCGCTCCAGGCCGGGAAGGAGGACTGGCCATGCTGTGAGTAGGTGTGCATAGTGGAAGACCATGAGGCTTGTTGGGCACTGAGAGAGGTGAATGCTTTCGTGCTTGTCTAGGGCAAGCCTGGTTCTAGTGAGGTGACTTTGATAGTCTGTGGAGATAAGTCATTCATAGCAGGTGATTTATTTATTGAATGTTCCCTCATTTTCTGTTCACAAGTTTGGCAATAGCAGTTTGCAACTTTTTCAAATGTATTTTCTCCACCTTATGCACTGGATAACTTTTTTATATGAATAATTATGGATCTCTAGGTTGTTCCTAAGCAGTCAGTTGAGAGTTTGTGAGACCAGATTCTCAATGGGTATAGCTCCATTGAAGTAGATAGCCAATATCCAAGCTGTGTCTATTCATTTCCATTCCACTATGACACATGGTACATTTCTGTTTCCTAAGTTGATGAGTACAACTTTGGAGTCAGGTTTCTGCTGCTGATAATCACCTTCCAGAGTTCAACATCTGCTGTCTCAACATATTCTCTAAAAGTCACTTACATTTGGTTCCCCCCAGAAAATTCTCTCCCTAAAATTCTCATACAAAACAAGAACCATAGCGGCGCCACCATTTGTTAGGCCATTCAGTTGTATTCAAATATTCACAAAATAGCAACCCAGCTGTAATAATCAGTGCTCTGTGAATTCTAATGCAGCATACACATGATCAAGAAAGCTGATACCCAACCATTGAGTCCCAGTGCTTTGATTTAAGGAGTTTCCAATCACCAGGGATATTACAGTGGTATACAGGTTTATGCCACAAGCAGTTATCAATGTAGGTTCCAACAGACAGCTGCTGTACGACTCACATTTGCATCAGACAAATAGCTTATTCCTTGTTCTATGAAGCCTCAGTTGCCTAAGATTTTGTTTTTTTCAATTTCAAATGTTCAGATATGTCTATTAAGTTATTGAAGTGGAACAAATCAATGCATAACCCAGTATTAATTGTTTGTCTACAGTCAAAGAATGAGAACTTTCTTGTTTGCAAAATTAAAATTGACAAGCCATTAGCGTAAGCTTTGTTCTAATCACATTCCATACATATTATTTAAATTTTCAACGATGGAATTGACATAATTTGAAAGCTATCTGCTGTTAATGTGCAGCTATGTTTTATTATCACTCCTTTAAAGCTGGTTGGTAACAATGGGATAGTTCACACTATTAATCAGCATTGTGCATTGCAGACTAGACCATTACGCCAATTGACCTTCTTACCCAAGAAACCTCTGATGAAGCACAAGATTCAGTTCAAAATATTTTGGTGAAATCCTGATCCCACTGAAAGCAAATGGACTTTTGCAATTGACCTCAATGGGGGCAGGATTTCATCCTTTGAGTTGCATCTGAGAGAGGAGTAGTCCTCAGCGGGTGTAAATCAAAGGAGCTGTGTTGATTTACACTAGCTAAAGTTCTGGTCCACTGTTTGAAACAGGATGAAAACCTCATGCCCAAGTAGAATTGGCACGGACTGTGATATTGCAGTGAAATTGTATGGAGAATACAGCCACAGACCAATATGTAACAGTCATGCCCTTTACACAACTCAAAGAACAAGTAAGGAGCTGTTTTGGTTGATGGTCAGAATTTCAGTAATGTCTCTATAAACTTCAAGCACCCATTGCATTCCACTCCTGTAGTGTTTTCTTTTCTTTTCAGACCCCCTTGAAACCATATGTAACATCTCAAAGGTATTTCCTAGACAGGGAATGTAATAAGTAAATAAAGTCAGAAATCTCCTTTAAACACTTAAGAAAATATAAATTGTGGCACAGGGAATGTTTTGGCTCATTGAGCTTTCTCAAGTGGGTACTCTTGACTTGCTTTCTGGAACCACTGCAACAGATAGTGAAGCCGCTTTGATTTCTAGCCTGAATAGATTCTTGCTTATTTTCATTTTCCCAACTATTTGCTGAGATACTTCTCCGCCACCGCATACCTGGCAGCTGCATCAGCAATTGCTGTTCCATGCTAGATGGTTAAAGGGAAGTTGTCAGCTAGGTTTTGGTCTAATACTTAGACTCGGTTAAAAGTTTAGATTATGATTTGAAGTTACCCCATATTAATACTGCTGAATTAGATCAGGATCTGGCCCATTATGTATGTATGTTGTTTGAATTTCAGTATCACCTAGAAGGTCAAAATTACTATCTGGGCCTCTGTTGTATGGACGCGTAGCAAGAGATGGCCCCTATAATGAAGAGCTTATGAACTAAATCAGTGGTTCCCAAACGAGGGGCGCCACCTGTTCAGGGGAAGCCCCCTGGCAGGCCAGGCTGGTTTGGTTACCTGTCGCGTCCGCAGGTTCGGCCGATCGCAGCTTCCACTGGCTGCAGTTCGCCCCTCCAGGCCAGTGGGGGCTGAGGGAAGGGCGGCCAGCATGTCCCTCGGCCTGCGTCACTTCCCACAGCCCCCATTGGCCGAGAACTATGGCCAGTGGGAGCCACGATCAGCCGAACCTGTGGAAGCGGCAGGTAAACAAACCAGCCCGGCCCACCAGGGGGCTTCCCCTGAACAGGTGGTGCCCCTCGTTTGGGAACCACTGACCTAAATAGACAAGCCAAACAAAGGAAGTGTGTGTTTTCATTTCCATATTATAGATGGGGACATAAAGCACAGATAGACTAAGTGAGTTGTCCAAAGTCCCACCGGAAGTCTGTGGCATAGCTAGGAATCTAATCCTTCTCCCCTTCAGATTAGCCCAGTGCCTTAACTGCAAGTCCATCCTTGAGACTTTTTTCAAGTTTTGATTTTTTTCATTTAAAACTCTCATGCATTAATTACCTTTGCATTTAAACAAATGTGTACCATTAACAACATGAAGATCAAGAATTAACATGCTACCACAAGCGGCAACTACAGCATAATGCCACTACAATATGCAGTTTGAAAAAAAGCACATTCTTTGCTTCCCAAAGATCTTTTATGCCTTATGCAGAGCTCCAGTTTAACCTCTTTGTGTTCAGGCTTTTGCCAAAATTGCCTGGGATCTAAATATTTCCCTGTTGTGTGGTGAACCCAAATTGCAACGATGCCATGGTAATGCATGAGAATGCAAAAGTGAAGCCAACTAGAATCAGTGGTGAAACTGACTAGTCTAGATCCATTTTATGAACTGAGTTGAAAGGCAGCTATGCAAACAAAAGCATAAATGGTGATACCGAAGTACGTTTTTAACCATCTTTAAATGTCAGAGTAACAAAGGTTAGAAAGCAAGCATCACTTTGTTTTTAAAATAGTGTAGTGTTACATTAGAAACACAGAATCATAGAATATCAGGGTTGGAAGGGACCTCAGGAGGTCATTTAGTCCAACCCCCTGCTCAAAGCAGGACCAATCTCCAACTAAATCATCCCAGCCAGGGCTTTGTCAAGCCTGACCTTAAAAATTCCTAAGGAAGGAGATTCCACCACTCCCTAGGTAACGCATTCCAGTGCTTCACCACCCTCCTAGTGAAAAAGTTTTTCCTAATATCCAACCTAAACCTCCCCCACTGCAACTTGAGGCCATTACTCCTTGTTCTGTCATCTGCCACCACTGAGAACAGTCTAGATCCATCCTCTTTGGAACCCCCTTTCAGGTAGTTGAAGGCAGGTACCAAATCCCCCCTCACTCTTCTCTTCCGCAGACTAAACAATCCCAGTTCCCTCAGCCTCTCCTCATAAGTCATGTGTTCCAGTCCCCTAATCATTTTTGTTGCCCTCCGCTGGACTCTTTCCAATTTTTCCACATCCTTCTTGTAGTGTGGGGCCCAAAACATTGACACCATCCTTTTATAAAATGTGGCCAGTTAATACTGTTGAAATTGAGTGATGTAGGTATTCAGTTACAGTTTGGATGAGCCATGTTTACTTTTCAGCCAAGGGAGGATCCTATATTATTCAGGGGAGAATGAACATTTTACATTGTTTTGTTTAAGGAAAGGGAATTATCTGACCTACAAAAGACTGCACCTTCTACCGGTGCACTGCAGTGTCCTCTTTCACCATGAGTTCCATACCAAACTCTGAGGTAAGAATGCCACCCATGAAATCATTGGCACCAACCTGGCTTTGTCTTGTAGGTATCCCGTCCAGCCCTGACCATGTCTGACCCTTCTTTATCTAGGGGGATCTAACAAGACCAAATTAAAAAGTGTGGTGTCCGTAATAGCTGGTCTTTTGGCAGGAAACACAGTTTTTTCCTCCACTAAATTGATTAAGAATGAGGAATTACTTATAGACATGGGTTTTACAAACTGGATATGACACATGGCCTGACTGAGAATTAAGCTAACCTGAAAGTCAGTCTGTTTCTTCGCAAGTTGGCCATGTGTGTTCCCAGCAGGATTGTTGGAGAGAAACTGTGTCCAGTGTATTCTGGACTAGTGTAATCCCCATTTCTCATTAAAGTTATTTGCAAGTCCATTTATCTGACATGTGCATACAGCACAAAATAAAGCAATGAGAAACCAGTAATCTACAATGAAACCTTTGTTTTAAAATCCCCTTTTTTCTCTCTCCTTCATTTAAACTCCAACTGCCTATAGCACAAAGGACTCCATGACAATGCTATCCTTTGCTGCAGAAGCTTGTGGCAGTTTCAGTTCACATTGCTTCTCATCTCCAGTCTATCCTGCCAGAGAAAGAGGAGAACCTTCTCTAAGGAATGACCCATTCAGTCACTGTGGGCTTGATCTGGATAGGCGCTGAATGTCGTCAAATCCCATTGACCTCAGTGGGATTTGAGAGCACTCCAGCACCCAGCAGGATCTGCTCAGCTCCTTACAGGACTGGGCCCTATGTTGTCAACTCGACGTTCACTCAGATGAATGGTATTTTCATTCTGGAGTCATCCACAGTATACCTGGACTGGACTAACCTGCATGACATTGAATTGTGTTAAAAATATTCGGTATGTAGAGCAGAGATTTCCAAATTATTATTTTGTTTAAGTGAGTGGGATTGAAATCTTTTTCTTACAGCTTTTAAGGTTCGCTCCATCCAAACATGTCTGATTGTGTAGGAACATTCTATAAATAGCCTCTGCTTTTTACCAAACCTGCTTTGCATGTAGATGTGAAGCCGCTTTCATCTCCATCTACTTCAGCTGGCGCCTTTTAAGTAACTTCCAGTTCAAGTGCTTGCTGATGTGATACAAGTTTCTGTCTCTTGGCAAATCCCCAGGCTGGAGAAGAAAATAACCCTGCCTGAGTAAGCTGAATCCCTTTGCTTTGTGAACTGGTCAGCGGTGGAGACAATGAACGGGAACCAGTATTGCCACAATTTCACTTGTCATAGACTCCAAAGCCATGAGGTATGGAGAATTTTTGAAGGGAAGTGGTGTCTGTTTGGCTTGCCTTCTGAGCGAAAAGAAGTTGTTCTTGCCGTTAATTTAAATTACATTGGAATTAGTCTCCAATTACAATTTTGGGGGTCTTTTTATTTTTAAGATGACAACAGTATAGGTATTTAAGTGCCATGGAGTCATCTCTGAGGACTGAGGGCCAGGTTTTGATCTCACACGAGTGTAAATTCTGGAGTAAATGCTTTGACTTCATTGGACGTACATCAGCTTTACACTACTGGACCTGGATACGACTTACTCAGAGATCAAGTGAAGTAGCAGCATTGGTAGTGCAGGTTTCCAGCACACCACACTCTGCCAATGCAGACTTGGATTTGGTGACCGACCAATTGGATTTATATGGGCGTTCCCTTTCCTATATTGAGTCAGATCTTGGACTAGTTGGGGACCAGCTCAGGAATGCTAGATCATGATCTCAGCCCACAGAGGACATGCCTCCTTTCTGCTAGAGATTCATAGAGATCCACAATTAACGAAATAGGTGACTTGTACATGCTGACGTCTCTCAGCAAAATGGAGGATCTTATTTCTATAGCAAGGGTTTATCTAGATGTGGACAGACTCAAACCGGAGAGACATGTGAGTCCCACCAGAGGCCCAAGGACCGTGTCCTGATTAGCCTGTTGTCCCATGTGTCCCCGTCCCCTTGTTCTGTCCCTCTCTCCTCCCTGCTGGAAAGGGAATGAGGCAACTGGTAGGCTGCTTCTTCCTTTCCTCATGCCTCCCCTCCCAGGAGTTCCAGGCTGGCCCATTGGGCACCTTTGGGGAAAGGCGCACTAAGAGCAGAGGAAGAGGAAACAGTCTTTGTGGGCTCAAGCAGCCCTGGATAGCCAGGAGAGGTCACTTCAGGAGAAACCTTGCTCAGCTCTGCAAGGTGTGAGAGACTGACTGCATTTGGGGCTGGAACAGGCACACAGGGGAATCTCAGAGTCAATCCCAGGCTGCCATTTCAGGTCCCTCCCAGATGCTGTCCAGGCCCCACCAGAGGAGCCAAGACACAGTCTGAGGGTACGTCTACATGTGAATGAAAGACCTGTGGCACGGTTGCAGCTGGCCTAGGTCAGCTGACTCAAGCTCATGGGACTCAGGCTGTGGGGCTAAAAATTGCTATGTCTACATTCAGGCTCAAGCAGGAGCCTGGATTCTGGGAGCCTCCCCGCTCAAGGGGTCCCAGAGCTCAGGGTCCAGCCCAAGACTGAATGTCTACACAGCAATTTTACAGCCCTGCAGCTGGACACCTGCCAGCCTGAGTTAGCTGACCCAGGCCAGCTGCAGGTGTTTAATTGCTGTGTAGACTTGCCCTGAGAGCCCCTGGTCTAGGGTGCTCTCGAGACCACCAATCCAGGCTATCAAGATTTACCTGGATGTTGTTCTTCTTGGCTTCATTTGAGTTCTTGTGAGCCCTGTAGCCCTTCATGTCCGCTGTGGACAATATCATGTAACCTACTTCTGAGGGTGGTGAAAAACGAATGACAGTTGGTGAAGCCCTTTGAGATCCTCAGAGTGGGGAGAGTCAGTGCCATCTCTTGTCTGGACCTCCATCACTGAAGGAAAAAAATTAAACCACGCATGGCATGGGAGAACCATTGCTGCTGTCAGCTTAAATCTGTGAGACATGCAGGCCAGTGCCTCTAAATACTGCCTTATTTCACACCTCAAATTTAAGTCCCTGAACTGTTGCTTGTTTGCCATCCCTTATTTCCCCTCTGATTTTTTAACAAGCTGGAAGTGCAGCTGGAAATTAATGCTTCCTGTCCTTTTAAATAATAGGACATTAAAAGGGGGGTGAGGGTGTTCAATGTGCTGGCATTTAACATGCCACAATATTTCAGTTATTTTTCACAGGTTCGGGTGCTGGTGTGTTATTACAGCTGTTCTGAAATTCTGACAAAGAGGTGCATGTCTTTTTTTTTTCCACTGTGTCCCACCATAATTGCTTTTTGCTGCATCTCTGAGCTGTAACCATGGCGATGCGCAACATTCATCAGAGGACCCTCTTGTTGTTTCCCTCGTGTGAATGAATGAAAAAAAAAGTAGCATAAAATATTCGGAGAAGTTTCCAAAAGACGGCTGGGTTTTAGTTACAAAAGGCAGAAGCTGCGTTGGGGAGGGGAATGGATGGGAGCTCCCGAGCTCTGGGCTTGTTCCCATCTGAGAGAGAGAGAGTGTGTCAGAATCTAGGGGCCCCATTTTTGTGGAAAACATACTGCAACTCCAAAGCTGTTGCCTTTTGAAAGGCGGAATTGTGATCCGAAGGGGCAAATAGAAAAGCTTGAGTCTTTTCCGATTGTCCTTGGTGACAAACTGGGCCTTGTTTTGGGAACTAGCTCATGTGGTTTATTATCATACTAAAGTCCTGTCAGTTCTGACTGGGCCTGGAGAAACCTTCTCACTCTGAAAGAGATTTACAGCTGCTCTTTTCCAGGATATTTTTCCCAACAGTCCCCCCTTTGCTCAGTGTCCAGGGAGAGAGATTCAAACAATTGGATGTGGTGGGAGTAGGAAGAGATGAGGGAGAGTGGGACCTTCCCAGCTCCAGTATGCCTGTGGACATCTGGCACCACTCTGTCCTGCTCTCTCCCCAAACCAAGTTTTAGATTAGCTGAAGCCTGCCAGGTAAATAAGCGACTCGGGCAACGTACCCTTTGCTAGGAATATGTGCACGGCCTAGGATTTCTTCCAAGCTGGGATGATTAGGCTATTCAGAGTTTAGCCAAGTGTCTTAATCAGCTTTGCCTACCAACGCAGCCAACTTCAGTGTCTCAGGAACTTACAGCTGACTTGCCAAGGCAGAATCAAAGAAAACAATGCCATGGTTAAGATGAGCTCTGCATGCTTTTTGCACTGTGCAAGGTTTGCACGTCATGATGAGCATTTCCTGTCCTGTAAGGTGATGTGGATGGTCATTTAGTTTTCATACTGTAATGCCTCCTGACCCTTTCCAGAGGGATTCCAGTAGAACGCGACATTTAGTTGTGTGATTGTATTTGATTTTTAAGATGCTCTCCTCACCGGTAGAGCTACACAGCTTGCTCCCATGAGGGCGTAGGCAATTGCCCAGTGTCATTTCAACGAACATGAAAATAACGCTCTCCATGAGTGGAAAAGAGGACTGTAAGGAGTGGCAAGTAAGATTATGGATTATGTAGTTCTGATCTTGCTGTAGGCTGGGAGTCAGGAGGTCTGTGTGACCTTGAGTCATTCACTCAACTTCTCTGTGCCTCAGTTTCCTTGCCAGTAAAATAAGGTTAATAATATTTACTTCTCTTTGTAAAGCATTGGCTTCTGGACCTAAAAAATGAGACAAATGATTATTTTTTTCCCCAAGATTGTAAGGTCTTTGGGGGCAGGGACTGTCTTTTTGTTGCATGTTTGTATATCACCTGGCATCATGGGATACTGGCCCATGACTGAGCTCTGAAGCACTACAATGAGAAAATAATAAATAAGAATAATTTAAGAATCCATAGTAAACAATAATCAAAGGTAATAACACTGATTAATAGCAGTTAGCCCTTAGGATATTTATCCTTTGTGAGATCCCTTTGTAACTCTTCATACTCAGCTTTGGACTTAATTATCTTGAATAGTTTTGTGTCATCTGCAAACTTTGCCACCTCACTGTTTCCCCCTGTTTCCAGATCATTTATGAATCTGTTGAATAACACAGGTCACAGTACAGATCCTTGAGGGACCCTGCTATTTATCTCTCTCCACTGTGAAAACTGACTATTTATTCCTATCCTTTGTTTCCTGTCTTTTCACCAGTTACTGATCCAGGAGAGGACTTTCCCTCTTATACCATGACTACTTCAAAGAATTCTAATAGATTGGTGAGGCATGATTTCCCTTTACAAAAGCCGTGTTGACTCTTCCCCAATGCATTGTGCTCATCTATGTGTCTGATTCTGTTTTTTATGATAGTTTCAGCCAATATGCCCGGTACTGAAGTTAGGTTTACCGGTCTATAATTGTCATCATTGACTCTGGAGCCTTTTAAAAAAATGGGCGATACATTAGCTATTCTCCAGTTATATGGTACAGAGGCTGATTTAAGAAATAGATTACATACCACAGTTAATAGTTCTGCAATTTCATATCTGAGTTCTCTCACTATGCTTGGGTGAATACCATCTGGTCCTGGTGATTAATTACTGTTTAATTTATCAATTTGTTCCAAAACCTCCTCTATTGTCACCTCAGTCTGGGACGGTTCCTCAGACACTGAAATGCGTTACCTAGGGAGGTGGTGGAATCTCCTTCCTTAGATATTTTTAAGGTTAGGCTTGACAAAGCCCTGGCTGGGATGATTTAGTTGGGGATTGGTCCTGCTTTGAGCAGGGGGTTGGACTAGATGACCTCCTGAGGTCCCTTCCAACCCTGATATTCTATGATTCGTCCTCTAAAAGGGATGGCTGAGGTGTGGGAATGTCCCTCGTATCCTCTGCAGTGAAGATTGATGCAAAAAATTCATTTAGCTTCTCATCAATGGCCTTGTCTTTTTTGAGTGCTCCTCTAGCTCCCCAATCGTCCAGGGCCCCCACTGATTGTTTGGCAGGCTTCCTGCTTCTTATGTACTTAACAAAAAAATGCTGTTAATTTTTGTGACTTTTGCTAGTTGCTCTTCAAATTCTTTTTTGGTCTTCCTAATTATATTTTTACACTCTACTTGCCTGCGTTTATGCTCCTTTCTATTTTCCTTAGTATGATTTAATTTCCAATTTTAAAAAGATGTCTTTTTTTTTCTCTAACCACCTCTTTTACTTGGTGGCATAGTCATGGTGTCATTTTTTTTGGACCTTTTACTGTTTTTTGTTTGTTTTGTTTGTTTTTAATTTGGGGTATACATTTAATTTGAGCCTCTATTATGGTGTTTTAAAATTGTTTCCATGCACCTTGTAGGCATGTCATTCTTGTGGCTGTTCCTCTTAATTTCTGTATAAGTAGTTTCCTCATTTTTCACATTTTGAAGTTATATGCTGTTATGGGTTTCTTTAGTGTTTTCCTTCCTACAAAGATGTTAAATTTAATTACATTATAATTGCTATTACTGGGCTGTTCTTCTATATTCACCTCTTGGACCAGATCCTGTGCTACACCTAGGACTAAATCAAGAATTGCCTCTCTCTTTGTGGGTTCCAGGACTATCTGCTCCAAGAAGCAGTTATCAGTGGAATCTAGAAATTTTATCTCTTCATCCTGTCCTGAGGGGACATGTACCCTGTGAATACAGGGATAGTTGAAATCCCCCTGTATTGTTGGGTTTTCTGTTTTTGTAGTCATTCTAAATCTACCCAAGCATATCACAATCACAGTTGCCATCCTGGTCAGGTGGTTGGTAATATATTCCTATATGCTAGACTCTTATTATTACAGAATAACATTTCTGTCCATAGAGATTCTATGGAGAAGTTTGAGTCATTTAAGACTTTTACTATATTTGCTTTCTTTCACATATATTGTCCCTTGCCCACCAGTACGACTTACTCTATCATTCCTACATATTTTGTATCCTGGTATTATTATGTCTCACTGATTATCATTATCCCACTAATTTTCTGTGATGCCTATTATATCCATATTCTCATTAATACCAGGCACTCAGGTTCACCCATCTTCGTATTTAGACTTCTTGTATTTGTATACAAGGACTTATAAAATTTGTCAATATTTAGTTGTCTGTCTTCATGTGATGTAATTGAATGGGACTCGTTTTTCATTTGACGGTTTCTCTTCAGTTCCTATGTCTACTTATCAACTTCTATCCTCTCCTTTTTACTAGGCTATAGAATATTTCCTTTAATAAATCCACCCCTAAGGGATTTGTGTGTCCAAAAGGTGTACTCCTCCACATCTGTCAGCTTTCTCCCAGCCTTTAGTTTAAAAACTGCTCTATGACCTTTCAAATTGTACATGCCAGCAATCTGGTTCCATTTTGGTTTAGGTGGAGTTCATCCTTCCTGTATAGGGTCATCTTTCTCAAAGGGTTCCCCAGTTCCTAATAAACCTAAGTCCCTTCTCTGAACACCATTGTCTCATCCACACATTGAGACCCTGCAGTTCTGCCTGTGTAACTGGCCCTGGCTGTGGAACCGGAAGCATTTCAGAGAATGGTACCCTGGGGGTTCTGGATTTTCATCTTACGTAGCAGCCTAAATTTGATACTTAGAACTTGTAATAGTGATCCCCTAACGTGGGGGATCTCAACCCAAGGGTTGCAGTCCCCAGGGGAGATTGCAAGCATGTGTTGGAGGACAGGGACAGCAATCACCCAGCCCTTCCCATATTGCCAAATGTTGGGGGTCCCCATACCACGGGAAGAGGGATCTTGGTATGGAAAATGTAATAAGGTCCCACTGTGGGAGTGGCTGGCCTACATTCTTATTCGTAAGCCAAGTTTTTCTTCCTTTTGTTTTATGTTCAACAGCAACCGTTGAAAACTCTGCAGTGGCATTGAACAGAGCTGTTGTATTGGGAAGAAGCTGCTTCAGTTTTCCTCAGAGCACCATTGTGAAGGTTCCCGTTCTGGGCACCAGAAGCCATTATGATCAAGTACATAGAGTGGAGCGCGTAGCTGAAAATTAATTTTTTTTTAATTAAAATCTACATATGTGAGCCTCTCACTGGAAGCCACATTTCTGCTGAGAAATGGCACTGACGCTATGGGCCCGAATGGCAGAGACTGGAAAGCCACTGTCCCTCCCAGCTGTAATCCTGGTGCAGCAGCCAGCAGATTTTGTCCTTCAATATTTAAAGAGCTGCTGGGTGGTGCCTCATGAAAAAGGGTTTGAAAATATTCCAACTACAGTGAACCATTTTGGCTTGTGCACAATATTCTCTCTGTGTTTCTTGTCCTTCTTTACTTGTTATTAAATATCAGACAAGTTCCTTACATCTGGCCCCCTCTGTGCGTGAAGCTGCTCAGAAATTGGGTGCAAAGGTAGTTGTAAGCTGCCTTCATGTCCTCTTATTGTGGGACTGGCTAGATTCTGGTGTGATTCCCAAGGCTCAATTTAGAGCAGCCCCAGATTTCTGTTTTAATTGCCCTGACTACCATTCTGGTAGGTGAGGATTGCTCTCAGAAGGTCTTTGAATACATCCTCTTTTCTCCAGCCATTTCTCATATGCTGGGCCACGAAAGGGGTGTCATAAAAGCTGCTGTGCTGGCAGATTTCTCAGGTATCTGGTTAAGTCAGTTTTCTGGATGCCTTTTGCATCAATATAGGGTGTCAGTTTCTGCTTCCATCCACTTCCCCACCTGTTCTGTTTGCCCTTCCCAGTGATGATCAACCAGATGATGTCCCAATGAGCAGAATTTGCCTCTGAGTGGTCAAGGGCACTAGGATTAAATCAAAATGTTTGGGAAAGCAAACAGATACCAGGAGAGGTTTTAATTTCTCATCTTTTCTACCTTAATAGATTAAATATAAAATTCATTTCATGTGATCCTCAGTGCAGCTATACAAGCATCATCAGCGAACAGCTGAAGCAGAGTTAATTACATTCCACTGTACTGTTCTCTGTGTGTTAGGGATGGTGTGAGACAGAGTTTGGAATGTGTTACTAATTATTTGGATTCCAGAACTTTTCTACATGGTTAGCATGACTCACCCTCCCCTCCTTCCCTAATCCTATCTTGTTTTTAGTTCTTTCTTCATTTTATGGAGCTGGGAGGTAGCCATACTGATTGAGATGGCATGTGAAAAACTAAAGGGTAGTTGCCAAGGTGGGAGTGACTAGCTACCAGAGTATGTACCTAGGGTCTTGGAGGGGATTGTCCTCTGGGGGGCTAGAACCTCGTGCTGCTTGCACTGCTGAGCTAGCTTAGGTATGTCTCTTGAGCTGGAAATTACACCTTCTGGCTCCAGTGTAGACAAAAATACACCAAGAGTCTTTATCCTCTGGATCTGGCATTGTGCCCCAGAGATGTCTGCAGCAGCGGCATGGAATCATAGAATTTCAGGGTTGGAATGGACCTCAGAAGGTCATCTAGTCCAACCCCCTGCTCAAAGAGGGACCACTCCCCAATTTTGGCCCCTGATCCCTAAATGGCCCCCTCAAGGATTGAACTCTCATCCCTGGGTATAGCAGGCCAATGCTCAAACCACTGAGCTATCCCTCCCCCGACCTATCATGCTAAAATGCAATTTAATTTGAATAGTTGTGGTATGTTAATGGAATGTTATGCTAAACTCCTACACTGATTCCTGCTCGCATGCACAGGGTGAACTGATTTCCAAGGACCAAGTTGTGCCAGCATGGCATAGGGTAAGTGTGCTGTCCCACGGGAACCTCCAGAATGCACGGTGCCTCCTGCAAAGCTGTCGAACCACCACGTTGGAGGATCCAGAGTGCACTCTCCTCTGCTATTTGGTGCAGGGTTATGACTTCACCTCTTCTTTGCATCTCCAGCCCTTTTGGAGTAGCCGCCAGCATCCCTTATGCTCAGGGCAGTGCAAGGGCTCTAACTGTAGCTTGCCCTAACTTAGGGCCATAATGTGGAGGAGGAGGAGAAGGGAAAACATGCTTGTGCCTTATCCTCCCACTTGTGTATCCACATAGAGACTGGTTACAATCTGGCACCATTTTTGGAGATGGGAAGGGACTTTCCACCATGGAGCATTGCTAGAGTCCTGGGAGTTCTCTACCATAGAACTGTGTGGCATTTTTATGACATATCCATTGAGCCAGGTTTGCTGCAAAGGTCACTAGGATGCCCAAAGCCATTTAAGCAAGACTGAACAAAGTTTCAGACAAAACTGTGGGTTGGGTGGAAACCACAGGTCAGATCCTCAGCAGCTGTAAATCAGCTTCACCAGCAGAGAGTTTGGTCCCAAGTTATCACCCACATTTGAATCACAGATCACAATTTTATAGAAAGGGTCCATTTATAAATAGTTTATAAAGGGTTAATACCTTATGAATAGATGTTACCAGCATGTTACAGACATGAAGAACATGGATTGTAGATGATTAGATGCACATTAGTAGATGGCTATAAGCCACCTGTGGGACTCTCTAACCGTCTATACCCTCTGTTTTGCCATTTATTAAAACCTTAATTTACTATTTATTAAATATTTATACACATATCCTTAATAAAAAGTGTCTGAATTTACTTAACGTGAAACAATTATGTGATGAAGAGATTGTTCCAGATTCTGAATTTCCAGATCTATTTAAAAAAAAAAGAAAAAAAGCAAACCAAAATTCTCCCACTCTCTTGCCAAACTGAAAACTGGCCACTCATTTTTTTCACTAGGTCCTTCCAACATTTGATGTGCCTTTTCCTGCAGCTGTAAAATGCTTCTCAGTGAGCTGAGGAGTCTTGTGCATGGACAGGAAATAAGTGAAAATAACCGTTAACTTCAGGCTTCATGGGAAAAG
The DNA here is from genome assembly GCF_965140285.1 of Lepidochelys kempii. Taxonomy (NCBI): domain Eukaryota; kingdom Metazoa; phylum Chordata; order Testudines; family Cheloniidae; genus Lepidochelys; species Lepidochelys kempii. The sequence continues at coordinate 74,005,090 of NC_136389.1, forward strand.
GAAGCAAAAAAAGGTCACCACTTGCCAAATGGAAATGAGCAAAACCAGGAGAGGGCTGGCTTCTGTGCATGCAGTGTTTGCAAGAGGGGCTAGTTACACAGCTCTGCAAGCTCAAGTTGTCCGTCTGACCACAGTGAAACTGAGCGAGGATGATGTAGGGGGAATATCAGGAAACATTTCCTGATAGTGAAGCCTGTTAGACTGTGGAATGATCTCCCAAGAGAAATGGCGGAAGTCCTGTTGCTAGAGTCAATGATAGAATAGTCTAGACAAAACCCAGGAGGGTATTCTCTTAAGGACCAACCCTGCGTTTGGAAACGGGGATGGGGTATGGAAAACATGACCTTTTCCACCTCTCTCTAACTATGTTGGAGGGGCCACCTATATGGCTCAGAGGGTAGGCCAATATCTGTGACCCCCGCTACAGTGAATGCCAGCAAAGATATTAACCATGATTATGGTTTTGTGATGTGGACTAGGAAGCAGACATCAATTTATTTCTGACAGGCCAGCTATCATGCAGGAGATGGCTCTGTCTTTTGGGCACTACTTTTGATTTGGGATGGATCTGAACCAGTTAATGCAAGGCAAAAAGCTCTATGCTCTCTTAATCCTGAGTCGATCAGCACTCCAGTGATTTCTGTCTTCCAGCTTCTGAGGGTGCAATGAAAACAAATTAGGCCTGTAAAGCTATTTAAAACACTTGAGTGCCATGTTCAGCACACGTCCCTTCATTAGGCCATGTGTGTTACTCAGCGACTAGACGAGCAGAGCCACCAGTAAAAGGAGCTTGTGCAGTAACATAAGGTTACATTGTTTTATTTTACCTTTCATTACAGAGCACGGGCCTGATTCCCTGGTCCGTTTGGGCTGCTTTGCTATCTTCGCTGATGCCAAGCAGTGCTAAACCTTCAGCATCTAGACACCTCCTGATTCCCTGCAGTGAGAGAGAATCTCTGGGAAGTGCAGAGCTGCCACCTCTTGCTTGGCTGCTGGCACAGAGGGCATGGCCAGGGATCCCTTATGCCTGGCTGATTGCTAGCTCCTGGAACAGCTCCCTGGAATTTTTGGCAGCTGACATAAATTCAATTAGCCTTCAGGCTGCTCCAATATACGCTTGGGACTGAAGTGATCCCTAAATAGTCCCAAAACTGTGAGAGCACGAGCATGGTTACAGACCCTTGCCCCCTAACACCACCACCTTCTGAACTGCATCAAGCAATCCTGAAGCACCACCCAGGGTCTGGACCCACACCTTACACTTATCATAATAACGTTTTGCCAGGCTCTGTGTGGGGGAGGTGATGGGTGGTGGTGGTCTTGATAAAATAGGAATTATATTTTTGTCCTATCACGTAACTGTGCCTTAAAATATATTGCACAAAATTCTAGCCATCCATTTTGCAGTCAAGTTGTTAAATTGGAAATTTTATTTTAGAGAGACAAGGTGAGTGAGGTAATGTCTTTTATTGGACCAACTGCTGTTAATCAAAGAGACACACAGCTGTTCTTCAGGTCTGGGAAAGGTACTCCAAATGTTAAAGACAAGGTGAAATGGGCAGTTAACACCTCTACAGCCAGAGGACAAAGGAGGGTTTGTGGATTACAGATTGTAATAAGCCATACATCGAATGTCTTTATGGAATCCGTAATTTTTAGTGTTGAGCAAAATTATGAATTTAAGCTCCTAGGCTTGTCTTTTGAAGATGTTGTGCAGATTTCCTTCGAGAATGAGGATTAAGAGGTCAGATATGGAGTGATTGTTTTGTGAAAAGCGTTTGTGCCATGGGTGATATGGCATTTTTGTCCTCTTTTTCCCTGTGTGAGCTCATTTGAGAGCTTAGTTATTATTTTCTGATTGATAAAGTGCAAAATTATTTTCTCCTTTTGTCAATAGATGAGCAAGCCCCCCAAAATCAGATACTCTTCTTTAAAGTAATCTCTATCTATCTATCTATCATGCTAATTTCATTCGAACTGTTTTGTTTTTTTTAAATGCATTTCATAAGCCATTAAAATGAATGTGGCCCTTTAAATTTCTAAATACCGGAGGAGATCCCATTAGGTCTTGTCCTCCTGTCAGTGTCTGAATGTGGATATTGAAGTCACAGATGCAGAGGAAATGTGCCCAGTTGGTAGATAACGCCTGACTGCCCTTTGACCCTCAGGTTAAACTGCTGTCTGGGCTCTGCAGTCCAGTAACCTAGTTCCAAGGAATGGAAAGCTGCCAGTTATCTGTCAGGATGCCAAGGCATTAAATCTATCAGAGGGAGACAAAGATATAATACGTTTTAATGTCCTTTCCTTTCATGCCCCTCTTTGTTAGAAGAGATGGGGGGAAATATATTTCATATACTACCCATTGTGAGTCCCTGATTGACTATATATTCATATGTACCAAAGCAATGAGATTAAGTCACCTACATTCTAGAGAAAGTAAATATGCTATTTATCTTTGGACCATCACACTCAGGGTTTTTCAACTGATGCATATTAAGGCACATCATTATTTATTTGTTCTTTATTATTCAGTAGCCCTAAGGATTTTTTCAGTCTGCTGTATTATAGGTAAACTGGTGGTTTATCAAGCTAATACAATGAGACTGATAAGCCAAAGCCTGACTCCTAGAGCCTCTGGTGTAATAAGGGAAAGGATAGGAACAAACAGATGCATATAGTTTTGATTTGATCCTGATGGCACTAAATAGATGAGTGATTGATTGTTGTTGTTTTTGTTGTTTGTATCTGGGCAAGAGACCAAAGCCGTTTGTTTGCACATTGAGTTTGTCACCAAAAATGCCCCCTCTGACCTCCCTGGCATTCCCAGCTAACATGGTGCAGAGAGGCATTTGGCTGTAGGGTTAAAAAGGAATGTCCCCCTTAAATATACTCAAATAAGTTATGGCTGCATTAGTGCCTCTGACTGACTTGTGATTGCGTAACTTTATTTCAGAACATAACCAACAATAAAAAAGTGCACCCCTCCAGTAATTCATGGTCCATTTTAACCTTTTCAAGCTTTTAAAAAATGCCTTGACCCCGCTTCCCGCTGCCTTTAAAGGCTGACTGGTTAATATTAGTAAAACCCATCTTCATCATCTCCTTCATCTCCCCTATCTCAGTTTGGTGGCCATTAAAAAAATATTTCTGAATGCATGTTTGGGGTTTGACTTGAGCTCAATGGATGCCATAAACCACGACAACACAATAAGTTGACTCTTTCCTCTGAGTCCATATTAAACCGATACTGTTTAATCTCTTTTGCTGTTGGAGATGCCACTCTTTGATTTGATCTACATAAGGCCCATGTCTGAGCACCTTTAATATATCTTTAATATATTTATCCACACAACATGCCTGTGAGGTAGGGCAGTGCTATTATCCCTGTTTTACAGATGGTGAACTGAGACACAGAGAGACGAAGACTAAGATTTTTAAAGGTATTTAGGCATTGCTGTGCTCAGCGCTGCAATACTGAACTGATTTAGGAGCCTAAATCTGATTTTTCAGAAGAGATTTAGACACTTGAATCTAATTCCCACTGATTGTCAGAGGGAAATTGGCTCCTAAGTGTCTAAATCCCTTTTGGCAATGAGATTTATGGTCCTAAATCCATTCAGCATTATAATGCTGAGTGCAGCAATGGCTAAATACCTTTAAAAATCTGGGCCTAAGTGACTTGCCCAAGGTTACATTGCAAGTCTGTGTCAGAGCAGGAAATGGAATCTGGGAGAAGGAGGGGTTTAAGGTCCTGAGCTAAAACCCTTCCACAGTTTAGGAGCAAGAATAAGGGGGTGACTGGACATATTTCAAACTGGATACCTACATTCTTCCTACCTAAAGTTCCTCCTGTAGTTTCAGCGGGAGAAATTATTCATTTCCTCCTGCTGTTACTACTGCGTGCTGCTGCTGCTGCAAAATGCTGCCAGCTTCACTCCAGAGGTGCCTGCCTTCCGGGGTCAGGTGCAGTGTCCCAGGTATTGGTATTAGGTATTATGGTATTTTTTATTAATTTTTTTTTCTGCTCATTGAACTTTTTGCTCCCAAACCTAGCCCGGCCACTGGATGTGAGTTTTATCTTGCTCGTCGGACGTTTGAAACCAGGACGCCACCTTAAAGAAATCAAGGCTATGTCTACCCTTGGAGCTTGGCATGTGATTCCCAGCTCAATTAGACATATTCACGCTAGTTCTCAGTGAACTAGTGCACTAAAAATAGTAGCGTAGTCCCAGTGGCTGGGGCAATGCCGAGCAGTGGGAGAGGCTAGCTGAGTTCAAACCCGCCTGGACCCATGTACGCATACTGGATGGCTAGACCCTCTCGCTACTGAGCATGCTACTGCTGTTACATTACTATTTTCAACATGCTAGCTTGATGAGAGTTAGCACTAGTGTGTCTTCTCGAACTGGGAAGCACACCCCTAGCTCCAAGTGTAGAGAGACCCAAAAGTTAACAAACAAACCCTGATCACTTATTATTCACACCAGTGCATATGCAGATGCTTCTTGCCCATGCTGAAATGTGCCCAGCACTTCTTCATGCTCACTATTTTATGTGTTTATTTTTATTTTTTATTATTATTAATCATTTCTCATATAAGGTGTCCATCACCCTGGAATCTTGGTGGTTTTCCATGATGTAGATGAATGAGTTCTTGTCAGACGAAACAAGCCAAGACCAACTTCCAAGCTGAGCTAAAGGTGATAAGTACTCTTGTCATAATTGGACTGACAAATTTACTCTGGTTAGGAGCTCAGTTGTGAAAAGTATATACAATTTTATAAGAAAAAAATACAATGACCTATAACAACAAGTGCCGATGGAAAATAGGTCAAGTTACTTTCAATAATGAATGCTATAAGCAGTTGCAAGAGAACCAGACAGAGAGACTAAATTAGTCCAAACAGGCCTTGAAGTATATCAGTGTCGTCTTTTTCTATGTTGAAATCATGCTTGCTGTTAAACAAGGGTTTGGTATACAGAGACTTTAGCCTGCTTAGTAGCATGGCAAACACACATTTGGTCCATATATTCCATCTAAAACCAGTACCACATAGAAGTTTAACAAGTTTACGGGGCTTCCTTTTGACTTAGTTAGTAGGGTGAATCTCAGTTTGAATCCTCTCTGCATTAGCATGTAAGATGCCCATATAACAAGTGGAAGATTCCACAGATTGGGCACTGGTTGGCAGAATTAACCGACACACATCTGCAACAGGTTGGCATACACTGCCCACATAAGCGCCAGGAGCTGGTGGACACTGCAAACACAAATTGCACTGGGTTGGTGGACCCGACGCCCACCGTTGTTCAATCTTCCTTTATTTTTGCATTAGTTCCATCTCCTTCCCCTCCTCACATCTTCAGTTCTGTGTTCTCTCTTTGGGGGGTGGGGGGTGGCAGCAGTGATTACATCTGCTGGCGAGGACAGCACCCATACGAACGCATCCATTGTTTTCTTTCATCTCCTTCCTAATGGAATGGAAAATGGAGCATAAAAATATCCCATGGAAGGTTAAGTGCTCTCTTCTAACTGCGGTGGCTTTGGAGGAGTCACTGAAGCAAGGTCTGTGCAGGGTAGAAATTGCGGGGAATGGGCTGTATCTTTTTCTGTTTGGATGAAGCCGTGTTATTACAATTAACATTAAAGCGGGAATGCACAGGGCGAAGGGGAGAGAAGGCGAGGAAGCACTTTTATGGCAGGAGATGAAGCCTGCCCCGTAGACTGTAATTGAGACAGTCCAGCCGGTCTCTCTAAGGTCATTTGTTTTTATGTAAGGCAAGAGGTGTAAAACTGGTATAAGAAATCCAAACAGGAAGGGCCTGAATGGCACATGTGGAAGAGCTTAACAAACACACACTCAGCCCAGGCTATGGGCTGCTGCTTGTCAGCTAGAGCCCGACTGAAATATACTGGATTCAACGACATGCCTTGGAGAAACCAGCAGAGGCGCTGATTTTGAAAGATGAATCTCTGAGGGGTTATGGACTGCACTGTAAAGATGTCACTGCACTGAGCTCTGAGGAACCCACTCTCGTTAGCTTTGAGATGACAGATGCAGTTGGTTGCCCTGTTAGGAAAATGCAGTTTGGGTGGCAATGGAGTGCAGAGAGAGCAGTGGCTCTTTATAAAGTCTCTGTTGGATGACAGTGCTAAGGCCACCTTCACTTGTGCAAGAGGAGAGGAGACAGCTGCACGTTGTTTTAAAAGTATTGGGGTGGAGGGGGTGGGTAGGGAGGAGGAAGAGAAATAAAAGGGGATGAAATACTGAGAATAAAAGTTAATTAAAAATAAAATCAAGAGGAATGTATCTCCAAGGCCGCCACTTTTGCAGAGACCACCTGTCAAACATTTCCCTGTCTATAAACCCCAGTCTGGGAACCAATCTATGAGATAGTTCTTTAATTTTTAATGCCTCTCTCCTGGCCTCGGAGATGGCTCTTACAGACAGAGGCTGTCACCTGTAAAGAATCAGATGTATATGATGCACGCACCAAAAGTGAGTGCTTGGAATTCAGGAATTGACACCATTTGGGAGAGGGAACTGCCAAAGGAGATTGTGAAACTGTGGAGAATAGAGTGTCTCAGCAGTGTTAGGGATTGTCAGCTCTTTATTTAAAAAAAAAAATTGTTTCAGGGCAGTTGAATTGACAATAGAAGGGGATGTGGCCTGCAGCCAGATAATTAGAGGTGTCACTCATGCATAAAAGTGGGAGTCAGGAGCTCCTGAGTTCTAATCCTCACCCCCTCTGTCAGGCAAGACCCTTAGCCTCTCTGCCTCAATTTCCTCATGTAAAAGTGGGGATCATAATTTGTTCTAATCTAACTCACAGGGATGTTACTTGAGAGGCTCAATTAGTTAATATTTGTAAAGCATTTTAAATAATACTAATTAATTAATGCTTAGCAGATGAAAAGCAAATATTGTTGTTGTTAAAGTAATGGCCAACCACCCTGCTGAAAGACACAAGCGGGGTACTGATTATTGAAATCATTTTTCGATAGTGCTACAAATGTCCATGGAGCTTTATAAACCTCAAGTTATGGTCCTGTCCCCAAAAGAGAGAACAATTAGTTGGCTCCATCTTTGTTGTTAGATATTGTTGTGTCGGATATTTTCAGAGACAAAGAGCAAACAGATACTTTCAGTCAGAATGGCCTTTATTTTAACCATGAAACCAGAAGGAAGAAAAGCAAAGTGTCTGTGAGAGATGGCAAGATGCATACATCTTACAGTTTGCACTCAATTCTGGGAACAAAATGGTTGCTCAACTGGGCAGCCAGGGAGAGTGCTTCGAAATGCCAATGTGTAGTACTCGGGACATAAAAGGTCCCTCAGTTTCATAGCTGTATGCAGCACAGGTCAACATCTGTGCACTTAAAGCACATGAATTACATAGCATCTGGGGCAGGGAGTGGTGTGGGGGGTTTAAGTAGCTCAGGGGATGGATAATGGCTAGGCAGACTGGCTGTGCCTACAGCATTTGGCTCCAGGCTTGGGCTTGCAGGCCCCAGCTCTGTCTTTCTCGCCTCCAGCTGCATTTCTGGCACTTGGCTGGCTGCAAGGTGCATGGGGTTGATGGCTAAGGTTGTCTCCTGTGCCAGCCAACCAGATTGTCTCCTTTGCCCTAAGCTCCTCCTCCTTCCTTCAGAGAGAATCAAAAAGGAGAAAGAGAGAAGCTGAGCCCACTGATAGTTATGGCAGGTGCAATTTGCTGAGAAAAGGAGGTACTGGAGCCAGGTGGGGAGGGATTTGGGGGATGAGTGGGAAAGGGAGAAGCTGGGGGAGGACTGATGGGCTTGGAGCATTTGTGAAGTGGAGCGTCCACTTTTGGTGGTTCTGAAAATTATACAAATTTATTTCCTTAGCCTCTTCACCAAGCCCAAGCTGGGCTGTGGGTAAACACTCAGGCAGACACTCAGGTCTGTCATGTCTGGATGGCACTCACAGATTATGCCTTATCTAATGATATTTCTATGACTTCTGTCCTACCCACAGTGCCCTGCTCCAGCTATATTCTCCTTCTGGCCACCATAGCTCCTCCCTTTCCTGGCATTTCTAGGTCTAGCTCTGTCCCAGAGTTCATTGCTGTCCTTGCAGTGAGGGACTGGTGCCTGCATAAATCCTGCTGGGTTCCAGGTGGAATGGAAGCTGGCTGCTATGAGGAAATGCAGGCACAGGTAAGAGCTGGGATGAGGGAAAAGAGATTGGGTCGAACCTAGTGAAGGGAGAGGAATTTCCTGGAATTTAAAGATACATTTACCAGTGCTAAACTTTAACCCAAGGAAAGGGATGGGGAGACTTTCATCTCTTGGTTACCAGTGTATTATTTTTTTCTAATTGGAGCCCATTTTGTTCGTGACAAACAAGGGATACCAGGCAATAGCTATTTAGTCTGTGGTCTGTATGAAATGAATTGGTGGTCTCCATCTTCTTCCTAGTGAATATGTGTCCACATCAGAAATCCCTCCACCACAGATGGTTGGTCCCCAGACAATTGACGCCCAAGACATAGGCAGTCTCAGCAGAGGAGATCTCTCCAAGTTCCACCTTGCAGCATGATGATAGGAGAGTTGACGAGAAAGTGTGCACTGCTTCTGCTCATGCTGTACCTTTTGTGGAGATAAATAGATGTCTTAAGTTTCCAGGGCTATTAATCTGGCACATTTTTAGGAACATTCAATTTGTTTGGAGGAGGGGGGTGGGAAATAAACTATAGAAATAAAATTACTATAATTGAATGTAGTTCCAGTTATAGTGATACGAGGGCTGTAAATTTGCACTTGACGTTTACAATGTCAGGTTTGTAGGTCTCTGATTTTGTTGCTTAGGGATGACTTGTGCTGTAGAGGAGAATCTGTTTGTATCAGCAACTTAGGATGTCTCCAGGGGATCCCCAAATTGTCATTTGTTTGATAACAGTTGCCTTTTAGTGCAACACTTTTAACATTTTTGCTGTGGTTTCAGAGTTGTCTGCAAGCCCTGTTCAGCTGAGCCCAGGAGCAGTTGTCGGATATTCAGATACTATACAGATTCACAGGGCATAAATACCTAGACAGGGTGAAGCAGGCCAGACAGTTAGGTCACAGTCTACCATGCTGACCATTTTGTCTCATTTCATCTATCCTTATCCACCCGTTGTCTCTCGTCTTACACTGAGATTGTAAGCTGTTTAGAGCTGGGACAGTCTCTTTGTTCTGGGTTTGTACAGCACCTAGCACAATTGGGTCCTGGTCTATGACTGAGGCTCTGAGGTGCGACACGAATACCTTTAATAATAGGTCAATGGCTCACTCTCCATCCTCCAGTAACTGCAACCACCTTTCTGTTTGCGAGGGCTTCCTGGAGAGTGCATAAGTGAATATTTGTTGCATTGGAGTGAGACTGTTTCTGGCTCCAGAGATGAAAGGTACAGCAGGCCGAAGGCCATGCAGGCATTGCCACACTGTCATTCTTCTACACATGCCAGCCAATGGGTCTCAGTCCATTTCTGGAGGGGCTGTGTCTGAACACGAAAAAGCAGTTGATCACCTTTGTCGATAAGGAGCAAATGAAGGTTGGCTTTGTGCTGCAGACTTCTGCTGTTGGGAACTGGGCTGAGACCCACCAACTCATTGCTCTAACTACAGCACCACATAAGAGTTTTGTGCTCTATAAAAATTAAAATCAATTGTTATGAGTGAAGAGGCCTATTTATAACTGAATTGTACATCTTCTAAGCCTTGTCTTGAAGCTGGGATCTTGCAGGAGGAGCAGAAAGATAAAAATAGAATTGGAATCCATTAACATGCTTATTCTGTGCCAGACCAGCTAAGTCACTTAGAAACTTTTCAGTCTTGGTATTTTTTTTCAGTGTCTTCGATCGTGTTTTCATGTACAAACATCTTCAGGAAAATATTGATTACTTAATGTATATTCCGTGACAACCCACTCCGAATGGATTAAGTATACTCTACTCAATGAAGCAAAGAGGTGTTGATGAAGAGAAATTGAACTGTATCCCTGAGATAATGTTCTCTCTCTTAAAATAGAGAGTATACAGAAACCAGCTCTGCACTACATTGTAATAAAAAAAAAAAGTGGCTACATTGTGAGTGTCATAAAACTAATATTCAGGACATAATTGTAAGTTGCTGTCATGTCAAATACTTGATATAAACTTCTGATGACTTTCAGTTGAGGTCTTGAGAGCTTTGTGGCCGCTGAAGATTAAGCAAAAATGGGATTTCGAGTTTGGATAGTTATGTTCTGCTTCTCTAATATTCCCCTTGCAGTTTCAATTGGTATGATATTTATCTTCACTTCCTGTCCTCAACTGGTGTACAAGTGATTCTGCACACTGTTAAATAGCTACTGAGCTCCACATCAGAGTTGGCTGTGTTTCAGTGCTGGAAGGTGTTTTCAGAGCCTTATCTTTCCCTCTTCTTGTATACAGAAGGAATCCAAAGGGAGTTCTGGGTGTAGAAGGACAGTAGAGTGAGTGTTGCCTGTTGTTTGTGAAGTGCTTTGGGATCCGGATGGATAAAAAGCCTTAAATAAATGTAAGAGATCATAGTAAATGGACAGAAAAATAAATAAGAAAGAGCCACATGAACAGAGGGCAAGCAGGTTAAATCAGGTAAAAGAACAGGCGAGGAGACTTCCACTCCAGCTCAAGAGTAAATTCTTAGTGTTGGTAGCGCAGTCCATGAATGGTTCATGGAAGGATGAAGGGGTGCTGCCATTCCCATCTTCCTGACAGCGTGATTTAAAGTAGTGTTGTTTTTTCTGTTTAGTTTCTGGCATGGCCTTGTGTCTCACTGTGCCCTTGAAAAGGAAAGAACCAAGTTTGTTTTGCTTGTTGACATTTGTCTTTAAAGGGTGAGTGGGCAGGTGTGCTTGCTGGGTACCTTTCAGAGCTGAAACCCCTGAAGAGTAACAAAATGATAATATTGTGCGGACTTAACATGCCTGGTTTACTTTTGTCTTCATTGTGGTTTTTTATGCTACCATTATACTTTGTAATAGACATAGTCAGCATGTAGTCTGTAGCATGAGCCAGCCTTCAAATACAAGTGTTTCTTATGCTGTTGTTTTATATAATTTTTGATATTCAGTCAAAAAGAAGCCTCTGAAGAGGGATCTTTCTTTGCTAACAGCCATCATTTTTATATAAAATCGAAGGTATTCATATTACATCTTCATCTTCTATATCTCAACTAGTAACAATATCACAGCTACTCCCTCCTGACAACTATATTCATTTTTCATTAAAGATATTTCATGTTTTATTCAGGAATTTAAATGAAGCTATCAGAGCTGTAATAGCATCAGTTTGGGCTAACTATATCTCATTCATGCCAGCCTCAAGAGTTCTAATTAATATATTTTTAGCTCCCTGGCTGTCTTTAGACTGAACAGTTGAGTGCGAAAGACGGGGGAGGGGAAGGAAAAAAAACAACCTTCACCCCCATATTCAGATTTGCAGGGGAAAATCTCTGAAAGAGGGAATGTGGGCAATTATGTATTTCCAGTCCTTGTTTTGCTCTTGACTATTTTCAGCTCAGAAATAACTTTCAAGAAGTAGAGACCTTTCTGAAAGAGGGTGAGGGGTGGGGGACAAACATTAGTAAGATTTATTCTTTACTGATCACTTGTGAATTATACAGTTGTGTAACTTTTGTTTTGTTCCTTTCTCCTCCACACGTACTGTGGGATTTGCATTCCATTTTTGGTGATCATTCCCCTTGACCCTTTTCCCCCCAACGTATTCCGAACACACAGCTTGTTAAAATAAAAATTGTTGAGTTTCGCAAATATGGTCAGGAATGCAAACAGGCTCCTATTAAAGTCCTTAATGTGAAAAAGAAGCTAATTTGGTACCAGCATTATTATTGATAGGAGAATTGAATGGTGGATGGTAAGGTTCTATCTTCTCCTTCCCCTCTTTTCAGTGGTAGGAAATGAAGCTAGGATTTTCTTTTTTTATGTCATTCTGTCATTGGAATTCATAGCACTTGAATTCACTTAGAAGCCCGAACTATTTCCTCAAATCACTTCAGTCTCTGTGACTCTCTCGGGCTGTAGTTTATAAATCACTCTTGTGGTGGACTATCTAGAAGGGATCAAGACCCCTGGAAGCTTGAGCCATATTGAATTGCATTATGTAGCGGAGTGTCATTAGGAGTTTACTGTAAGGGGGCAAAAAGAGGCCTTATAAATAGGCTAATTCAGCTGGCACTTATATGTTTTAAAGGTGTTATTGAAGATAGAGGACGGTAGCATTATTTGCTCCTAATTTTGCTCTCATCAGCTTCAGCTAAGGGGTGGCTCTGGAATAGCAGAGGAATAGAAGTTTTAGAGAGAACCTGTCTCAAAAACCTGGATTATTTTTTTTTTTTATTTAAGCAACTTCTAGGGATCATTTAGGGTTTATTTAACTTGCTTCAAAGCTTGCAGGTAATCTAGCCTATATTGTCTCAAATTGCTGCAGTCTCTCCACCTCCATGGCATTCCCCTTTATCTTATTTCCAATCACTTCGAAGATGTTCTCTTCAAAAGGTCTGCATAGTAACGTGTGTGCATTTGAACAAGGGTTTTCTGACAATGAAATTATTTTTGCTGGGAAGTTCACATAACAGCTGCATTTTTCTGTCTGATTAGACAGTAAGGCAATGCCAAGTAAAGCATCTTTCTCAACCGGGATGATGGTAACAACAATGATTTTATTTGTGTGTGTTTCATTTCCAGATTAGTTAGCAGGAGGTGTCCATGCTTTGGGTGTGGCCTCACTGATGATTGTCGCCATTTGGCTGGGTTTTGGGGGTATCAAATACCTGGATATCCTTAGTGTGATGACAGGAGTGTCATGGTGAGAACAATGACCAGAAACAGGTGTACTGCATTCTGGGAGATATGTCAGGAACTCTGGCTCGTTGCCACTGCAGTTCAGTCTCTTCAGAAAAAAAAAAAAAGAAAGAAAAGTGCAGACCTCATTCCATGAACCCAGCTTCCATGCCATCTGTAGGGTTTTTGTGTTTGGTGTAAACAGGACCTGTGCGTGAGCGTGCGTACACACACACAGAAGTACTGTCAGAAGTTTGAAGGGCGGGGAGTTGAGTACACTCAGATGGGCTTATAAATGAGGTCTGGTGATTGGCTGGCCTTCACCAAGGCTTTACAGAAAGTGTTTCCTTGGGATTCAGTTGATGGGTTGCTTTGATACTCTGTCCTTGCACTTGCATAACCTGGATTGGAGTCTAGCCCAGTCCTAAGAGATAGAGGGTCACTCCAGTTTGATAGTGTAAGGTCAAAAACAGAATGAAGCTGGGATATCTCAATTGAGCTTCGAGTGTATAAAAGTATAAATCAAAAAAGCAAAATCCTTGAAGGGACACCTTGCAGCTGCCAGAGCAATGAAAAGCTTTAAAATAGTAGATTCAAGAACAGAAGAATCCTGTGGCCAGTGCAACTAATAATACCATCCAGTATCCACTTGGAGAACATGAAAATACTATTCCCCTATGGAAAAGTATAGAACCGATTGTTACAAACAAGTCTGGACACAGATACTTTGTTGTAATGTCAAGCCAGCAGCAATCCTAATATATTACACACACAAATGTAATGAATGTGTGTATATATACAAATATAATGCATGCTTCTATATAAATTCCAATTTTTTAATGATCTTTTTAGCAAAATGCAACCTGAAAATCCGACTTGATAGCTCCTATAGAGCTCTGGCAACTGTTGGATTCCCCTCGTCTGTGTCCTTGAAAATTATGGATAGGCCCAAAGTTCACCCGTTTAGTCACAAAAGGGGAAAGAATGAGCTTTTTCATCCACATTACTACTGAACTCCACTGTCTCATTTTGCTGCAGGATACTAATAATTTTATGCTTATTTAAACAGACACATTTCTAGTGTATGGGCATATTCCAGAAAAAAACCTACATATAGCTCAGAGAACAGTTCTGACGGGCAAACACCTGATCCCCTTTAAAAAGAGATAAAAGGGAAACTATTCCCTTGCCAGTTTGCTACACTACAGGGCCTTGCTAGCAGTTACACACTGGTAGCTTGCACTTCTGACTAGTACTCAGCACCACGCAGGCTAAACTTGCAGGTACGATGTTGATAAATGGTTTGTGAAGACACCTCTTAAACCTACTGTAGCAGAACTTGTATGTATCAGTGAGTGCCTCACAATGATGTTTAGAAGCCAAAGTTTAAGAGTTCAGGATGTGCACATCTGCCAGTCAAACCCAGGTTGGGGGTGGATCTAACTGAAGTCCCAAGCTGCATCGGACTTAATCCCCACTGTTTTAAAGATTCAAAGAGTGTTTTGTACTGTCGCTACTGGTTTGATATCTTTATTATTATGTTCTGTGTAGAAAGCAAATATGGTGTTCAGAAATCTTATACAGGAGTTCTGATTTTTGGTTTTTGCTGGTGATACTTATAGTCATGCATCTAAAAAAAATAAAAGGTTGTAAGCATACAACATACACTATGTCTTAACTGTTATCTAGCGACGAGTCTTGAGTTGCCTTGCACTGCCCTTGGAGGTGTCAAAAGCAGCTTAAAATCTTGGGATCTGCAGCATAGCATGGTAAAAGATATATGGGATGAACTGCTGGCCTCACTGAAGTCAATGGCAGAACTCTCATAGATCACATGATTACTGACACTAGAAACAGATTTGCATGTCTGTCTGTTACCTATACTAGCAATCTAGGTTCTTTGGTGTCTGAGTGTCTAGAGAAAGAGACTAGACAGCAGTGATGACCCCAATCAGAGGGACCCTTCCCCGATGGTGCTGGAGAAAACTGCCTTGGTGTCTCTATATAGAGGGATGCTAATGTGGGTGTTTGGGGGGCCGTGGACTGTCCCACAGAGTGGATCATCATGACCACAGACATTCTGGGAGGGAGATACATACATATATATAACTTCTCTTCTCTTCTTCTCTTATGGGGTCTCCAGGCTCTATTTCCCAGTTTAGGGGTGAGGAATCTGGTCTCCCCTTTGATCTCCTCTATAGGACAATGCTCTTTTACTTAGACTTTATTTGCACGTTCCAAATTGGTCCCCAAGAAAACTGTCCCTCCACTCAGGCGCTGATATTGGAATAAAGCAACCCCAGAATAGGTGGGGGTTCTGATGCACAAGATTTAGTGTGAACCTTTGCTCATTTTTAATACCAAAGTTGAACTAAGCCCTTTTCGGAGGTTCTAAGATCTTTAGATACTGAAAGTTATTTTGCTTCTGGTTTCCCTCCAGAACTACAGGGCACTTTTACAGTGTCGCCGATGAGAAGGGGCAGGGCCAGGAATCTTGTGAGAAAGCCGATTAGCATAAGGGTTCTAGTCCAGTCTGGCAAACTCAAGAGGTTCACTTTGTTCAGATAAGCTCTGGAGAATCAGAGATTCCAAAACTATCAAGTCAAACCTAAATATCCAGACCTAATGGATATTCTGAATGGAGTTTGGAGTCCTGATCACACTTTGCTACACTCTTTATACAAATCAAATGCAAATATCCAAACAGGATTTCTCACAGTTAAAAAAATGTCCCCCACATAGTAGGTTTTGTAGAATCTTTCAGTAATGTCCCCCACTCATTCCCTTGTTGTCCATATTTGGCTCAATAAGTCATTGTACATTTTTTCCTTTGTAATTAGCATGCTGAGAGACATCTGTCTAAAATAAATTAGGTAAATATTCAGGTGTGTTTAATTGCTGCTGATGTAATAAATTAGTCATTTTCAAAATCTTCACATTTGCTATGATTTTTTTTTAAAAAATCTATTAAAATAATCATCATAGCTTGTTGTATAATGTTCTGTTTTAAGCAGCTAATCCTTTTCACACAAGCGGTTTTTGCGTGTCACTGATGGTCAAAGTATATAAGCCCATCTGCTGTCTTTTATGGGAATAATCTGTGTCAGGAAGTGAAAATGCTGTGACTGTCTGCTCATAAAATTTCCTTCCAATTCTTCCATTGGGGCAGTAAGTGGCAGGTTCCAACACTCAGGGATTTAACCATGGATGGATCCCTTGTCACCTTCCAGAGGCATATTCCCTTGCCTCTAACTCAGCTTGCCCCATCCCAGCTCCTTGCTTCCTGGAGAACTTGGCTTCTGCAAGGTATCACATTGTGGAGATTGAAGTCACTTGAACTGGCTGTGGTGGTTTGTTTCTGTTTTTGTGAGGATAGTCTGGTGGAGACCTGCCACCCTCAATTCTTCATACTCCATGTGCTTCCTGCTCCACGCCCATGCACCTGGAACCCATGGAGTTCTCCTGAGGAAGGTGAATGGGCATGTCACAGAATGGGCAATTCCATGCCTCCTTAGCTGGCCTCGGTAGGTATAGGCTTCTCTCTGTGTCCACATATGGAGGGGAACATGGGGGCCAGAGCTGGTACAGTCACTATAAAGCCTTTTGGACTGCCTTTAGATGAAGGGTGCTGTATAACTGAGAAACCATGCAGAAGGAAGAGCACTGAACGTGCTCAGCTGTTTAGCTTTTCTGCTTTTTAGGAAGCTTGTGCCTCTCTTTTGCAATGCAATTGTTATGCCTTCAGTTCTCTCTTTGCTGGGTCTATACAGTGATCATGCCTAAAGTGCACTTTGCTGTCAGCAGAGATAGGCTGCCATTTTGTGTTCAGGTCAATGCAGACCGTTTCTAGAAAAGAATTGAACATACTTTGCTCTCTCACAATTCATTTTCTCTTTTTTTTTTGTTTTGTTATTACCTATTTCCAAAATAAAGGCTGATTCTGATTGAAAGTACAGTGCTCAATCTTGAAGCCAAATGGCAACTTTGTCTGAGTAAGGACTGAGTAAGCCAGTGCATTCTTGTTGCTGACTATTGGCTTGTCAATTCCTGCGCGCCCTATTATAACTTGATCTCTTCTGTTAAAATGTTTCAGAATTCTCTCTCCATTCTGAAACCCATTAAAGTTTTCACAGCATCAGCTGCTTGAACCTGACAGCTCTTCCCTTTCCAAACGAGAAAGAAACTGCACCTACTCAGGGAAACTAATGATATTGAAAATCTGTCGAAAGGGGGAACAGAGGAGAGAGGATTAAGGGCAAATCCTGGTTTGAATCCATCCTTTTGTTTTATGATCAACGTAGCCTCTGTCTGATGTATCAACAAAAAAACAAGGAATTGAAATCAAATGAGAAGGGCTGGCAATAATATCAGAATATTCTGTAATGTTTCAGCAAAGCCACCATTTGGCTTTTGCCAGCAGGAGACTATTATTCCACCCCCCCTCTCCTTGCCAGTTACATGATATACTTGGGAACATGTTATCAAAGACTAAGAATCAGGCCAATGGCTGCTGATGTTAAAAGGACATGACATATGCACAAGGCAGGGCATAGGGGCTGGCTGCACATATTAAAGTCAAACACATCACAATCCGATTAGCAGAAATGGAGTGTGTGTGCTCTCTCTGGGTCCCCCCCGCCCAAGTTATACTTTGTGCTTTTTTTATTGATTGATTTATTTTTGAAGGAAGTAATTCCCTTCCCAGCTTCTTGTGCACCTCTATGCCTCCCCACCCCCTCCCCACTCAACCTTGCTTTCTCACTTCATAGAGCTGCCTGAGAACAGGCATTCAAAGGGAAACTGGAAGAAAAAAATTGGAAATATTGCAAATGCAAAGAGCTCTCTAATCTCTTTCTGACCTGTCCTGTACAACCAGAGATTTCTGCAAATCTAACACAAATGTATAAATCTTCAGAGCTGGGAGGGAAGTATAAAAGCAACACGTGTTGTTTCAGGAGAATTTAAGCTAAAGGAAAAAATCTAATATGTTTTTTTTTATTTTTATTTTTTGCTAGCTTACTGTTTTGAAGGAGACTTTTTCTTTAAAGGATGCCTTTAATTTCTTACACTGTTACATCTCACTCAATATATTAGTTCACCATCAAGGATTTGATTTTATTATTAAGTTCTTTTATATCTTTCTTCTAGTATTTCAGTGGGTGCAAGTGCAAAGAAAGCATATAAATGCCTATAGGGAGGAGAGATTTTCAGTTGCTGTTTCTTTAATGAATAAAATTTTCATTAGAGCGTAAAGCAATTCATGGCTGCAACATGTTCTGTGTCTGTCCCTCACAATGGAGAATAAAGAATAAATTTTCGGAGATGAGGCTATGTAATATTCTGTTGAGGTTCTTAGGCTGTGCCCATCACCCGGGTATCTGAAAGCCTTCCAGCTGTTTATTAGGGCCCCAATCCAGTAAAGGACTTAAGCATGTGCTTAGCTTTAAGCATGTGAGTAGTCCCGCTGATGCCAATATCTCATGGTTTCCAAGTCCCATTGAAATCAATGCTTTGCTGAATAGGGATGGATTTACTCATGTGCTTAAAGTTAAGCAGGTGCTTTGGTGAAAACAGTGTGGGCACAAAGTTAAGCAAAGCAAATGGTCAGATAGTATGGGACTTTAGAAGGCATTTCTTTATACACAGCATGGTTAATATATAGCATTACCTAGAGGAAATCAGTGCTCTGTGAGGAAGAGAATCTCCGATGAGGCAGGCAGACCTACATGGGGATTTTAGCTTCCTCCCTTCCTAAAACTTCCTCTATTCCTATAATCTCAGCGCAGATGTTTCCTTTTTAATCCCTGGCCCCAGCTGGCAACGCATCTCTGCTCTACTGTACTTAGTTGCAATTACTGTAGACATTAACTCTGCACATGGTTAGGAAATAGACTTTATTTCTAGCTGTTAAAAAACCTGATGATGAGCAAGATTTCCAAGGAAGAAATAGAAGTCAATTTGTGTTCTGATGAATCCCATTCCCCTGAAGAAATGTAATAGAAAATAAAGAGTCAGGGAAGAGCCTTGGAGATGACTGAAATCCTAAAGGTTATGCTGTGCAGTTCAAAATGCCCTCTTATGGATGGAGATGATCTCAGTGTTATTCATTGGGAAGGCATGTGATACATTTGTCCCATACCTATGAGAAACACCTGCCTGCCTGATTGTGATTTATTCTAATTTTCTATGCCCTAGAACAGTTTCAAGTGACCGCTATCTTTTTTTAAGAACAGGAAAATAAAAAAAACAACAACCCCACCCCAAAAACCTTACCATGACAGTATTTCCACTTTCTATCCCCAAAGGTAAGATCCCTCTCTGTTCGCATGCATGCGTGGAGACGTGTGCACACACACATATTACCCTGATTTAAAGCGTAGGATAAGGACGATCCAGCTTTGGATCAGTAACTCATTTTCTAAATATAAAAATACTACAGTAATGCAGAGGATGGAACTTCTGTATCATGAAAGATTTTGATTTTGGCTTCATCCCAAGCAGAACTGAAGACCGAGAGTTTTTAAATTCTCTGCAAAGAAAGATTCTGGAAAAACAATTGTTTTGGGTCATTTGAAATGTTTCATTTTGACAAAATTGTTTCATTTAGACTTTGTCTTGTTATGTATATTATTTCAAAGTTAAAAATTGGAATGTTTCATTCAGAAAATGGCAATATGGGACCTCTTCTCTGATTTTCTTCCACAATGAAATTCTGACCCAATTGCACCCCCAGTTTACAGGTAGAGAAGTGAAGTGAGTAGCACAAGGCCACACGGTTAGCCAGTGACGCATCCCGGATTAGAACCTGGGACCTCCTGAATCCTTCTAACTCCATGCTCATCCCTCAACCTATGACATTCATATCCAAATCCTGCATTATCAGGCCCAATTTGCAAAAGCATCAGTAGATTTTTCATCTGGGTCATTTAATGAACCTGTGCAAATAGGTGATTTGGGTATGCACACACCCATCTGCAGACGCAGAAAACCTGAAGTGCACACTCACATTGGGCATGTACACGCACAATGGCATCTGTCCATGCTTCTAAAATAATAGACCCAAGTCTTTACTCCGCTCTCACTTGAGCAAACTCTTATTGAAGCCAATGAACTGCTGAGTAAGGACTTCAAGGTGTGACTCAGTTTGTTGGAGAGTGGTTTAGGGGCTAGAACATACAACTGCAAGTCAGAAACTCTGGGTGCTAGTTGTGCTCTGCTATGGATCTCCTGCATGATATTGATAAATTGCTTAATATATTTCTGCCTCACTTTCTCCGTCTGTGAAATGGGGATAATGATAAAACATACATACTTGCCTACCTCAGAGGGATGTTGCTTGTTTAATGTTTGTAAACTACTTTGAGATTCTCTGTGTTAATGAAAAGTAATATTGTCGTTTATGCTCTTTTTAGATAACGTTTAAGGATTAAAATTGGAAAATGTGGTGCAGGGCTTCTGATCTCACTTTGTAGGCTGAAGTATGACTGATGGCTTCACTACTTAGGCACCACAGGGAAGGGTGCTATGGAACATCCAAACTGGGTAAATAATTTTGCCCTTTGTTGTCAACTGTAATGATAGGTAGAGATACTGATATTTTCATGTGTTATGTGGCTGAGTTGATTCCTGTATTAGCCTCTGATCCCCAGAGACTTAGGTTTAAATTAAATGGAAGATGTGATAGCGGGTTCGGGTACAATACAAAATTACCTGCACCAGCCCCAAAATGATTTTTGTAATTGAAAAAACCTAGTTAATTCTATATTAAACAGAAAATGGAAATGATGATTTCCATTTACCCTCAAACTTTCTTTATTTTTTGGCCAAAAGCAGAAATAAGTAAAATACAGAAAAGCTATTTTTATGGTTTGATCCAGAAAGTGCTAGCAAGTCCTGGGAACCATAGAATATCCGGGTTGGAAGGGACCTCAGGAGGTCATCTAGTCCAATCCCCTGCTCAAAGCAGGACCAATCCCCAACTAAATCATCCCAACCAGGGCTTTATCAAGCCTGACCTTAAAAACCTCAAGGGAAAAAGATTCCCCCACTTCCCTAGGTAACGCATTCCAGTGCTTCACCACCCTCCCAATAAAAACGTTTTTCCTAATATCCAACCTAAACCTCCCCCACTGCAACTTGAGACCATTGCTCCTTTTTCTGCAACAGAACAGGTTCTCATAAGACAATCATGCCTATCCCTAGACAAAGCGTATGTCTACACGCCAATCCTGGGATCCATTTGCAACTACTGTAGATACACCCAACTAGCGTTAAGCTCGCTAGCTCAGGTATTGGAGCAGTGAAGGAACAGCACAATGGACTTCACTGCAGGGCAGTCCTGTGAGTGATTACCTGGGTTCTGGGCTACTGAAGCTTGTGTTGTGACAGCTTCACTGCTCCAGGACCTGAACTGGCTAGATTAACGCTAGCTCAGGTATATCAACATACCTGACAATATACCTGACACCATGTCCCATGATTGCCATGCAGGTAAGACAACTCAGATAAGCTTTGCTGGAGCTTCCAAACATTTGGCTGCTTATTTGAATCGAACCTTGGATAGTCTGCGGTTTGCCCCTCATCAGCTCCACCTAGGAATAGGCCATCGGTGACACTTTTTTAAAAAAAAAAGTTCTGGTTCCAAATGGATCTTATCTTAAGACCATATCGAAGATCTGAACATCCCCAAGCATTGGAGAACTTCACATTTAAATCCCTGGCAGCAGATCAGCACAGTGTTGCAAATGAATTGGTTGTGCTGCAGTGGCAGGCATGGCCCTTTTTGTGCCCTCACAGATCTTTGCATGTCTGGGCGTTGGCTATCTGGATGCAGGCGAACTCTCAGCCATAAGCACATGTGTATAGACCTGGTGGGAAACAGCTTTCCCCTCCTGTGAAAATCTTAGATTTAAAAAAAAAAAAAGTTCACATCCTAGTTTAGGATGAAAAATCAAAATCTCAAAAATTTTCATGAACCTACCCCTGCCCTTCCCCCCCCCCCCCCAAAAAAAGAAGAGAAAATCAGTTCAGGACAATCAAAATGTTTCCATTTCAGAATATTTCATTTTGAATTTGCCATTTTTTTTTAAAAAACCCTCTAATTAGTTTAAGTTTCTAAATTAAATGTCCCTTTGAGCCAGAATCTTTTGTTTAGAAAATGTCAATGGAATATTTTGTTAACTTTTTTTGGAGTTGAAAAATTCATCAAAACCAACCCTTTCCCAGGAAAAGTTTTGGTTGCAACAGACGAGAAATATTTAATTGAAAAATTCCCAGCCCACTCTACTCATATAGACGACATTCAAAGTGTAAAAAAGAAAAAAAAAGTGGTTTGTTTCAGATGAGAGCTCTGAGGTTAATGGTGGTAAACTACTGTTGGGTCTGAAATAAAATATTGTAATTTTGTATGCACTTATGAAAAATCCCAGGGACAGCCCACTAAACCTAACAGATTTTTGTTCAAGGAAGGGTTTATTTAGACTGCATTGCCTAATTCTGTAAATATCTTTAAAGGTAATTATTGCTTACTGCACAGATACAATGAGCCAGGCTTTTGGCTCTCATTCACTTATGGGGCATGGGGTGGGGTGCAAAACTGGGAAAAAAATCATAAAAGAAAACTTTGAAACCTGAAAAATTTCAAAGACATAAAAAGCTATTCCTTTTCAAAACCTATGCAATAAAAACAACTTTGAATTTTAAAAACTTTTCATAAATCCTCCCCCTTCCCCCCATTTTTGACCCAGCTTTGGTTATTTCTATAGATCTCTCCTTCAGTGTTCTAGGCTACAATGTGATGGATGGATGGGAATCCGTGATAGCTACTATGGCAATTTACGTAAAATAAAATTAAAATAACTGCAGCTGCGTTACTGCAGAGAAAACTAACCGTGCAAAATCTGCCATGTCAGTAAAAACAGGAAAAAAGAAAAGGGAAAGTTACTCAATTTATTAGCTTTGGGGCTTATTTTCCTTCACTCCCACTTCATGTAGCATGACTAAAAATGCCACAAATGGATTCATTTTTATGACAAATAATGACCTACAAAAAGTATTTGGTTGCTTTTCTATTTTTTTCCTTTGCAGTCACAAAACTCCTCAGCCTATTTAAAAGAAAGCCCCAGACAAATTTCCTGCAGATGCAGTTGTGAAAAAACCCACTAGGCACAACAAGATCATAGTCACAACATGGACAAGCAGAGACACAAGGCTTGTCCAGTACAGTGTTTAACATCTCAAACCAGTTCCTTCTGACTTATCACTTCCTTGGGCTAGTGAGAAGACTCCAGAAACCATCAGCAGTAAGAAAATATAGCCCATTAATTCCAAATCTGAGTTGTATCCCTTTGGGGGATGAGACCACTTTGAAGTATGTCCCCTCTCCCCACCCCACATTTCTTCTTAAACTTCATAAAATCGTAACAGTTCTTCACGTTAAATTAATTTTCCCCAATAAAGCCATTTGTAGGGTTGTCATCTTTAGAATTCATCAGTTGACATGGTTTAGTTGGTAGCTGAAAAGTGTTTTAAAATGATCTAATCTGCATTTACATATAAATCCAATGTGTAAGCAGAAAAAAAGTGCTTGATATCGTGTCAGTGAGTAAAATGGACTCTAGAACCTATACCTGAATGGGGAGCTGGATTCATAAGTGTGTGCTCCCATTTTTGAAGCAATTCCTGAATTTAACATGGGTGTTGACTCTGCTGCTGTCCAAATGCATTGGGTAGTGTCCTGTTAGATTTATAGTATGGATCAGTGTACATTCCACTGTCCCATTACCATAGGGCTTGACTGTGGTGGCAGAGAAGAGAAAGGGACTGTGTTATCATGGATATAAATATATTTTTAAAATTGAGTCTCAAGGACATGGATGGTCCTTGTTCTCTCTGTCTCCCAGACTATCACAGCTTCTGTTGTCTAATGACATGAGATAGGGTCTTCCTCAACATGGGGCCCTGCTATCTACAATGCACCTGCTAGTCCTTCTCTTTCTTCCTGACTGCCATCTAAGGGGTGTAAAGAGGTAAGAGGGAAGATCCTTTCCAGACCAGGAAGAATAATGGAAGCCAAAAATGACAAAAGGGCAAAGGAACAGATTGAGAGGACTGGATGGGCCCTCTTTTTCTGTTCATGCAGATTGTGACATATGGAAATTGATTCACTATTCTATTTTTGCAAATAGTTCTGGATATTCCAGAATGTGTCTGCTTTGACTGGACATGGAGGTCATGGTTTTGTTTCTGTTCCCTGACTGGATAAATATATTGCTGAGAATGATGTTTCTGGAATGAATATTCTTGATTATGAATTCAAACTTGGCTGTCCATGAATATTCTCCAGCAATCAATTAAGCTTAGCTATTTCCATGGGAAAACCCATTCCCTAAAATACTTACTGCACAAATATCCATCAACATTGTATTTTCCCATATCAATTTTGGTCAGCGAAGTTATGTTAATGGCCCTATAGTTTTACTTTTCAGTCACGTCTATAAGCAACAAAAATTGGCTCCATGAGATTTTTCTAACCATTTGCTTCTTACACTATCACTAACGATCAGTGACAACAAAACTTACAAGCGCTCTGCATGGAGCTGTAGGTGTCTATGCAAGATTATTAAATCGAGTGCAGGAACAAGGAAAAGGAGAGCCAAGAAATACATTGAAAAACATTTGTCCCAAAGGAGTGGATGAAATATACCAAAGTCTCTTCCAGCTGTCTAAGAAAGCAGTATAAGCAATAGATTATTTAAAAAAAAACTATTAAAGAAAATGGTGACACTATTTTAAAGGGATATAGCAGCCAGCAAGCTAACTTCAGAACCATTTAAACTCAGACAGACAGAAAATAATTCTACGTCTGCTATTTAGAATCATGGAAAAAAGAAAAGGGAAAGGCCTTTTAGGTCAACCAATCCATCCCTTGCCAATGCAGGCATGTTCCTTACAGCATCTTCACATCCATGAGTGCTTTGTCCAGTCTACTTTTGAATAGCTCTAGCAAGGGGGCTTCTATCTGCTCCCTGGAGAGATCATTCCATTTATTCACTATGAGCTCACGCTATGGATTTTTTTAAAGTATTTTTATTTTCATTGACAAACCAAGCAACAAAGATTGGTCTGCCAGGCCCAAACATCTCCAAATTGCAGATTTTCCTGGACTGGGAAAAGCTTTCAAACAAGAAAGGGTCACCCTTCTCCCCCTTGCAATGAGCCATCATGAAGCCCTAACCAAAGAAGCATCTCATTCATTCCCTGAAGTGTAATCCCTTTAGATTTTAAAAAAACCTCTGAAAATACCCTTTGTTCCTAAGGACAAGAAATAATGGACTGTTTCCACTGTATAGGTAAGAAGCAGGTTTTGTCTTGTATTAATGTTAGCTTTTACTTGGAAATAGCTGTATATATGTACCTCTGAAATGGACATGTGTTACAATTCAACATGTATTGTGCCCCACATTGTTTCAGCTATCAAGGAATCACAGGTGTAGCTCCAGTCCTAGGTTTTGCTACTTGAACACTTTGGGTCAGGTTCGGATCCTGCTTGCAATGCTGATCAAAATCAGGAATAACTCCTGTGAGGTTATTGACCTAAGATGGAACCATATAGATCATTGTTGCAACCAAAGTCCTGTAGTGGCACCAAATCTTGTATAAGGGGGTCAAATAAGGTGTCTAAGACGAGGTTATGGTTTGCTGGTTATGATTGTGCTGTCTATGTGTGTGTATCATTTTTATAGTTAAAGTTATGAATATTGGCTCTATATTGTCTGTATTTCAAACTTGTGCTATGCTTCTGGGGAACACTCCAGAAATGTTGGTATCAGCTCTTCCTCGCCTGCTTGATGGCCCATTAAGGACCATCAGCTACACAACTGACCCACTGAGAGAAGGCAGACTCGCCTTATGACTCAGCAAGGTATGCAAGGACATGCCTATGGACAGAACTCTGAGGTTTTTCCAGGCCATGTGAGGGACAGCTTGTCTTTGGGACAAAGAAAGACAGACCACATGGCAAGAGAATATAAAAAGCTGCTGCAGCTCCTCCATCTTGTCTTCAATCCTGCTTCTTACCTCTGGAGGGACTTTGCTACACTGAAGCTTTGAACGAAGGACTGAAAGACCCATCCTAGCTGGGGATGTACTCCAGAGACTTGATTTGAACCTGCAGTTTATTCTATCACTGCTGCAAGCCTGAACCAAGAACTTTGCCATTACTGTATGTAATTGATTCCACTTAACCAATTCTAGCTCTCATCTATATTTCTTTCCTTTTATGAATAAACCTTTAGATTTTAGATTCTAAAGGACTGGCAATAGCGTGATTTGTAGGTAAGATCTGATTTGTATATTGACCTGGGTCTGGGGCTTGATCCTTTGGGATCGAGAGAACCTTTTTTCTTTTACTGGGGTATTGATTTTCATAACTCTGTATCCCCAAAATGAGTGGCACTGGTGGAGATACTGGGAAACTGGAGCGTCTAAGGGAATTGCTTTGTGACTTGTGGTTAGCCAGTGGGGTGAGACCAAAGTCCTCTCTGTCTGGTTGCTTTGGTTTGCCTTAGAGGTGGAAAATCCCCACCTTGGGCTGTAACTGCCCTGCTTTAAGCAATTTGCCCTGAATTGGCACTCTCAGTTGGGTCCCACCAGAACCAGCATCGTTACAACTCCACTGAAGTCAAAGGAGTGAGGCTGGTACAAAACTAGCGGAGGTGAGATTGGAATCAGGCTCATTGTAGAACATAGCTTAGTGTCCCAACCTTCATCTTGAACTTGCGCTTCCGTCACAAACAGACCAAGTCAGGCCTGACTCTTTCCCAGGGAAATTGTTAACATGGAGCGGCAGTGGGAGATTGCTGCTTTATTGGCTTCTGTTTGTGTACACACAGGGTGCTGTGCTGAGCACCGAGCTCTTTGTACTAACTGGAGTGCTAATATGATGTATTAAATGTCATACTAACATCGCTCGGTATGCATATCTCTCCCATTGTACTGCCTGTTTATGCTTATTCAGCCCTTTGAATAATTTAACACATTTCAGATTCCAAATTACCCACAACAATTTGACGGGGCTGCTGGCAGTTTACTTGAAATACTCAGTGTTAGGTCAAAGTAGGGCCCAAACATCTGTGAAATAGAAGGACACTTCGTACTTAGCAAAGCATAATTAGACTTATTTTTGTACACCATTAAAAAAAGGGTGAGTACGTCTAGACTAATACCAGTCATAGTAGATGGGATTAGGTACTATACGTGCCACTTTCTGGAGGCACCCCTGAAACCATGCATAATTCGGGCCAAAGAATCAGAGGCATTGATTATAAGGGGATAATCATTATGGATGGAAATGAGGCAGAAGGTCAAAAGTTTGTCAGACATCAGCATGTCAATACCGTAGGCCTGCAACTGTGAGGATATCTGCTCTGATCCTATTGTAGCTTCCGACCAAGGTATGTAATGAAAGGAGCTTCGCTGACAATAACATAACAGCAGGAGAGTATGTTTGTGTGTGGGGGGGCGGAGGGTGAGAAAACCTGGATTTGTGCTGGAAATGGCCCAACTTGATGATCACTTTAGATAAGCTATTACCAGCAGGAGAGTGGGGTGGGAGGAGGTATTGTTTCATGGTCTCTGTGTATATAATGTCTTCTGCAGTTTCCACAGTATGCATCCGATGAAGTGAGCTGTAGCTCACAAAAGCTCATGCTCAAATAAATTGGTTAGTCTCTAAGGTGCCACAAGTACTCCTTTTCTTTTAACATAACATTGTCACCAGTGAAGCCAGGTCGTTCCCCTTTTGGATTCTGATCCAGTGTGGAAAATTTTACCCAAGAGGAGATTTTTCGAAAGTTATGAGCGTGTAAAAATCTGATATTATAATGTAAATTGCAATCCAGGCCTTTCATTGCCATTATCTGTTAATCTCTGGCCACTGTGGTACATAAGCACCTGTATGGAGAGCACTTACCGTATAGGTGTGAAAGGGGGCTGGGAGTGCGGAGGCATGGCGTACGTAGTAGCAAATGTAAGAGAGCTGCATCCCTCTTTCCTTCCAACCATTAATATAGTTGGCAGTCTGGAAAATGCTGCTGTTATAGGGTTAAATTAGCAATGCGGCATTGAGCTGGGAGGCAGAGAAGCAAGCTGTCTGGGGAGAGTCATGTGCCTGTGTAATATGTGACCCCTGTTTTGCAGCTAGGACTGTGTCATATCTGCTTTCATTGTACTCCACATGTAGAATGAAAATGCCTTTCATGACCATTAGAATCCTGTGAGAGAGGGAGTCTGGCTCCTGGGCTGAGGTGGGTTACTGACCCCACAAAACAAACAGGGAGCCCAACACAACAACAACACAACTAGTGTGGCATGGTGCTCTTTGAACAGATCCTGGCTTCAGCTGGCAGTAGATTAGAAATCCCATCCGATTATTTTCCTGCCCTCTGTTAACCTCCCTGCCAGCAACACAAACACTGGGGTTTCTCACTCGGGCTGCTGCTGCTGTTTGAAGCCCTGGGGGACAATGAACTCAGAAATACCCACAGGAGTGAGGGGAGAGGAGGTGCTCTTTCCAAAGGACTTCCAACTCGATTACTGAATTCCCCTGCCCTTTTCTGTCCCCACTCCTCCACCCTCATAGAAACCCCAGGAGGTGGAGGGCAGGGTGTTGAACAAGAAGTGAGCGTTTTCCATTAAGACTTAAAATCTCAACGCTGATGAGGCATCACCTAGCGCAGAATCACCCACTGTTCTGTAGACTCCAGCTCACCAAAGTCCTGCGAATTTGATGATGCAAGGTGCAGTCAGCGAAGATATTTGTTAAGTGACAGCTGGGCTCTGATTGAATGAACCCTCTCGGTCTGAAGCCCCACCCTGCTCTGGAGGATATGCTGAAAATCTTTCTCGGGGATTGGAACGGCCTTCCACCAAACCGAGATTCTTTAATGAAATGTTTGCTTATCATCCATTTAACCTGCTTTGAAACAGCCTGAGCCTGCATGGTAACCTTGGGTCAAAACTATTTTGGATAGCCGAAACTCTTGATAAACACATGCTTTGGAAGGTTAGAAAGCCATCGGCGGGAGACATCAGATTCACTTCTTTTATTATTAGGGGGGGGGGGGGACCAGAAGTGTTAAGAGGAGCGAATTTTGTACAAAACATGAAAAGAGGAGGGGAGGGAGACCCCTTTCTGGTGCCAAACTACATTGCTTATGCAGCAAATCCTTTTTGTTGTAACTTAGCAATACTCTTGAAATAAGGAGCCCGTGGTACCCTGCAGTAGCAGCAGGCAAACCATCCTGCTGGCTGCTTGATATGCAATTTCAGCGTGTACATTCTCTCTCATAAGCTAGTCATTGAGTCCAGATGTGCCACCCTCACTCAGAGTGAGTGGTACCCTACTATATGTGTGTGTGTGAGTGTGTGTGTGGGGGAATTTGACCTAAGTAAGGGTGCGGGGGACTAGTGAGCCTGAAATGAAGAGGACAATATTAGCACAAGGTGCAAATCTTTACTGAGAGCAATCTGTGGCCTTGTCTAAACTGGGCTATAATTTGACTGGCTAAAATCAAGCTAAAAGTGTTAAACTATGCATGTGGGGTTTTCAGTTGAATTATTAAACTAACTGAATTAGAAATAATGCCCCTTTTCTCCTAGTCTATACTAGGTCTAAAGTGAAAATCCTGCTGCTCCCTCTATGGCCTGGGAGGCCCCCAGTCACAATGGAACTGGGGCAGTTCCAGTGAACTGGAGGGTGAAAGGCTTGGCAGTGTCCCATCCTAACTGAATGTCATGGAGATGAGCATTGTGGGGTTCCTTGTGTGCGTCCACAAAGCAAGGTTTTGGGGGTGGGACTGGCCAGGGGGAGCAGACACAGATAAGAGGATCTGCTGCTAGATGGAACCATCTGACTTGGCCCACTGAGGAATGGGGGAGCAGGAGCTGTCTGGGGCTGTGCAGCAGCATGGCTGTATGATCACAAAATAGCTCTATAGCCAGGGGAGAGAATTCCTTCCCCATTCACCAGCTCTGCAGAGCCTCTCTGTGCCTAACCTGACTTCTCAGGCATTGCATGGGGTACCCAATAAACCTTTACTTATTTATCTGCACAGCCCTCTTAAATCACCAGGCCTCAACACCTTTATTTTTGTAAAGCCACAAACATGTCCCTCCTCTCTCTGTTCAGACACATTTTTCTGAATAAAGGACATTCCTCTATTCTGTTGCTTTTCCTTTTGTTAGTAATACCAGCCATATTATCTTCAATACAACAAATATACTGTACCCACGTACAATTTCTGCCTCAATTATAATAATCCTATTATACAAGGTTTCCTACAAAAGTAGCCAGCAGCAGGTATAGTCAGAAAAGTGACTTCAAGAAATGATGGCCTGAGGTTCCCCACATGCTGTCTTCCAGCAGCTTCCACGGATAGCGGGCTCAGTTTCTAAGTCAAAAGATTATGATTTTTAACCCTAAGGATGGGGAATTTCAAACTCCCACTGCCAACTCTATACCTAGCTATGTTCTTTCTGACTCTTTACATTGTTGCCAATACTTAAAGCTGAACGAAAAACCAAAAAGTTGAATAGTTTATTCAACATGTAAAGGAAAAATATTTTTATATTTGTCAGATCCATGCTTTGACTCATTTTATTTAACTGGCTCTAAAGATGCTGGCGTGAGAACTTAACTAACCACTTGTTAATGATGCATGATTCAGAAAACAGCCTAATTCTCCCTCCCCTACCTGTGTTTGCTCTGTAGGGTTGTGTGTGATAAACTCTCTTTCTTAGGGACTTCTTTGGCCCCCATTACCACTGGGTGGCAAGTCATGTACGAATTAGGTGTTGCAACTCCTACAATCCCTTTGTAAATCTAACCCCAATACCAGCTCTTCAGTAGGAATTAGGCTGAGATCTTCAAATGTATCTAGACTTCTTAGTCACTATGGCCCAGATCCTCAAAGGTATTTATGCTTCCAACTTCTATTGAAATCTATGGGAGTTAAGTGCCTGAATACCTCTGCGGAGCTGTGGCTCAGTTCCCCAGTTGTAAATTGGGGGCAAATATTTCCCTACTGCGCAGAGTTGTAGGGAGGGCAAATATATTAAAATTCATGTGGTGCTCAGCTACTGTGGTAATAGGAGCCAGATAAGTACCTTTGAGGAGCTGGGCCTAAGTTACTTGTCCAATATCACACATGAAGTCTGGGGCAGAGCAGGAAATTGAACTCCAGAGCACCCCAACCAGTGGACCTTCCTTCTAACTAAGCATGCATGACTTGATGATACGCAGGGAGCAGTTCTTCAGAGAAAGAAGAGGCCATATTTTTCCTCTAATCATAACTGCACCTTAATACTCTGATATCTCTCTAGACAGATTAGTGTGAGTCTATCCTGATCTTTTTGACTTCTTCTAAAGACTACTTTTTTTAATGAAAGATCAGAAGGCTTGTTCTCTCTGAAGTTCCTCAGTTCTACTCTATGTCTATAAACAATAGCTTTCCCACACAAAACAAAAGGGCAAACACATCTTGCCATCCATTTTGACTAGGTAGAGTCACGTAACATATAATCTCTATTATTTTTTCCTGCAATTTGTTAGTGACTGTTGCTAGGTAATGCCTCTTCCACTAAGCATCAGTGATCTAATGTGAGGGCTTTGAGGATGTTTCATTATATAATTAAGCCCTTGGTGGTGCTGACTTCTACATTATAAAAGTCTCAAATATCTGTTTCATGTTAGCAAAAAGTTATTACAGTATAATGCACGGGAACATAAAAAAGCACCATTGAGGGCTATGAAATATCTTTAGAGCTTCACTGGGCTGCTTCTCTTATTATTACTGCACATATTTATAAGGCTCCCATCACTGTGGTATCCAGCCAAACTGTACGTAGTTTAGATCAGGAACACATGGTATCTTTTCCAAAAAACCGGCAACATAACTGCTTAGAACATGATCAGGCCACATCATTGCATCCAAATGTCTCTAATACTCCACTGAATCCATCATGCTCCACTGACTCAGGATGGCCCCTGTATTTTTACATCCTCTAGAACCTTAGCTGAATAGTGAATGGCAATAAATGCTGCTTGATAGGGACAATAGCAGGGGGAAAAAGCTGCTTAATTGGGATGCATTTGGGTAATCCCAAGGTGATAAATAGAGCTGGGCAAATAATCAATTATTTGGTTCAGTGGTCAAACTGAAAAAGCTGAAAAAAAATGTTTGGGGTCAGTCTGAGATGAATTCTTTTCTGTTTTTTCCTGCAGAAACAATAAATAAATTTGGGTTGAACAAAGCCTTTAAAAAAAATCCAGTGTTTTTAAACTTTAAATCTACCTAGATTTTGAAATAAATGTTTCTCAAAAGTTTAAATTTTTCATTTCAAAAATGTCAAAATGAAAGAGGTTTTTTTGGATTTTTTTCCCCCATTCTTTTTCCTGACCAATACGAGTCACTGAATATGACCCACGTTCACAAACTGTTCTGGTCCACCGGAAACTGAATTTTTCAGCGAACTCTTTGCCAAAACAAATTTTTCCAGCTCTAGTAACGTGTCATTCACCCAAGAGTTGCATGACTGCAAGATTCTAAGCTTTATATTTCTATAGGCCAGGTGTCTTCAGATTAAGATCAAGGGCTTGAATTTTTGAAGACTGCACCACTTATGTGCCTACTGTTGTGCCAAGCTTTGTCCGCCTGTAATTTCTTGTGGCTGGGAATGCTGGAGCGTAAATGTCTATTGGGCTCTGCTCACAAATTAGGAAAGGAGCAAGCTGTGAATTTCACACACTTCACATCCTGGATGCCCAGTGAATAAGGTAGGGCGGGGTGGCCAACCTGTTGCTCCGGAGCCGCATGCGGCTCTGCAGAAGTTAATATGCGGCTCCTTGTACAGGCACCGACTCCGGGGCTGGAGCGACAGGCGCCAACTTTCCAGTGGGCCAGGGGGTGCTCACTGCTCAACCCCTGGCTCTGCCACAGGCCCTGCCCCCACTCCACTCCACCCCTTCCCGCCCCCTCCCCTGAGCCTGCTGTACCCTCACTCCTCCCCCATCCCAAACCTCCTGAATGCCATGAAACAGCTGATCGGTGGGAGGGTAGGAGGCGCTGATCGATGGGTGGGAGGCACTGGGAGTGGGGTGGGGGAGAGCTGATGGGGGGCTGCTGACTTATTACTGTGGCTCTTTGGCTATGTACATCAGTAAATTCTGGCTCCTTCTCAGGTTCAGGTTGGCCACCCCTGAGGTAGGGGATCTTTCAAACACAGAAGCTTTCACAGGCCACAATACTCTCCGTTTGTAAGAGATGACAAGTCAATCAAAGTGCTACTATTTACACAGACATTTAGTAATACAAAACCACAGCCAGACAATTTCCATGAACTGAAGGCCCCACATTGACTGATCGGTTTATTGACTGATTTGTTTAATGGGCTAAGGCTGGCTTGCTGGGTCTGTCTGTCGGGGGAGGGAGGGGGGTTGCAAGAGTGGAATGGGGTGCTGTGTTATTTTGAACTTGCCTGGTGCTCAGTTTATTACTCAACGTGATGTTCAATATTGTTTTTACTGCATTATTCAGCCAGCTCTAGGGAGGAACCACTGGCCCTGTTTGTGATCATGAAGGAGTGGAGGGGAAAGCAGGAAGCTCTCCATCTCTTGCATGGCTGCTCAGCTGCTGCTCACAACAGCCTTCCCCAAGCTCTGCGCGGTGCAGAGACTGCTTGTGTCTACTCCCTGTGAAAGAGGATGGGGGAGAGGTGGTGGGTCCTCGCATTCTCTCTCACTTTTTTCTCTTCTACAGTTAATTTAGCACTGGTGGAAGTTACCAGACTGACCGCTCTGGAGATGGAAGTTCCTCTGTAGACAGGTACATCACAGACGCCGACAGTGCAAGCTCCTTCTACACCATAATAATGTACTTTAGCCCAGTTAGATCTATTTCCCTGGCCCATGACCCATTCAGTCTTTGGCCTCTCTGCTGATAATAGCCTTTGATGGGGCCAACTGGTACCAGTTGTGGTAGTGGCTTTGCAAGGCACCGAGCTTCCTATAGTAAAGGACTAGGAGCACCCCCAGCTCATTTCAGATAAACCACTTAACCCCCGTTAGATGGTATCATTATCTCCCTGGGTCAGATTGGATCCAATTCCTTAGAAACTTCCATATCCCAGTGTCAGGCTGTGGGTTTTTTTTGTTTGTTTTAAATGTTAAGAATAGTAATACATTAATGATTATTAATAACCTAGTTTCATCTAAATAGTCCAAAGAGCTTTGTGTTTAACCAAACATTAATTAGCATTTTGATACCCATTTAAAATAGGTAGGTATTGCCCCAATTTTACAGTTCCATAAGATGAGATCCAGACACTTTGGGACTTGCTTAAAATCACTCTGTGATTGAAGCAAAGAATAGAACCCAGGAATCTTGTCCCTGGGATCCCCAATTCTAAGTGCAAGACAACACTCTCTCAAACAAATCTGCATCACATTCCCATTCACAATTATTCCAATATTAATTACCAAGGGCAAAACTTTCATTCAGCTCAGTCATACAAATAAATGTAAAGAAACCCTGCACTTTATAATCATCACAGTTTGCTTTTATCTGCATACAGGACAGAGTTGTAGAAATTGCATCTAATCACTAAAAACTAATGGTTACAATTCGTAAATTAGCCAATAAACTGGATTGTAATTTCTTTGTTAAAATTTAGAGAGATTAAAACTTTTTGGACTCGTATCCCTCTTCGGATGTGTCCATGAACCCGCTATCCTAGCTGTACCAGGTGCAGTGTGCATAAAAATCTCAAGTAAATATTGATAAATACTTCCAGAAATGGCCATATAGAATCCTAGTCACATCATGCATGCTTCATTAATTTAAATCCAACCCATTAGCTCTATTAGATGCTTGCTTACTGTACTACAGGAATTATTACTAGATATAAAACATTTTTCAGAGCAAAAGTATGCGTATAATGGCTGTAATTTACTGCACAACATACCTACAAGCCGATACATTAACCCTAATCTTTGTCACACTTGAACCAGCATTCCAACAGTATGTGGCATTTCATGAATGCAGCATTTATCTCTGAAGTTCATACAAAGTTGCAAACCCTAGCAAGGCTTATCAGCCTTTACAAACCGTCTCTGTCCACTGAAGTGTGACATGCTGAATATAATTCCACTTACTGTGCAGTCATTGGATGCAAAGTGGGTGCATCGAAGCAACATTTTAGATCATTTTAAATGAATCATGAAATCAAATGTCCAAATAGCCTTTAAATTCCAGGTATAACCTGCTATCTGAGCACTTAGAGTGTTTTGTAAGTCAAATAAACTCCTCCAATAGTCTCTAATGAAGTAATTATGCCTTTACATATAAAGGACCAGGGGTTGTAGACTGGGAGTTAGGACTCCTGGGTTTTATTCTTTCCTCTTCTATGAGCAACTGTAAGCAAGTCACTTCACCTTTGTGCCTCAGTTTCAGAGGTGTGTAGTGAGGGTGAAATGTGAAGGGTTTAAAGATCTTTGGCTCTAAAACACCACAGAAGTGCAAAGCATTGTTTATAATTACTCCAAGCTCACACAGAAAATTATTTTTGCATGCTGCTGGTAAGATGCATCGGGGCAGCGAAAGATGGCAAAAGTGGCTCTAAGCTGTCTTTTTATCCCCATACCCTTGTGCATATGCACTCTGCCCATGCAAACCCATGTGCACACACCCCTGCTCGTTCATCAGTCACAAGAGTGGCAAACTGATGTACGTGGAATACAACTGAGAAATGAGCTAATATCAATGTTGCCATCCCAAGCATTTAAGAAAACAAAACAATATAGAAGATTTTTTTAAAAAATGGGGTAATTGTTACTTCCCTCATCTCCTTTGGGCCTTTCGGCTACGTTCGGCCATGTTTTCAAGCTTTTCTCCTCAACCACAAGAGTTAGAAATGTACAATTTAAAACAAAACACATGCCGGCTGAGATGCTCTCATCATCTCATGAGTCCAGCAGTTGGGGCTTTAAATAAAACACTTCAAGGCAGATCCTCAGGTGATGTAAATTGGCATAGCTCCATTGACTTTAGTTGAGCTACGATGACTTACACCAGCTAAGAGGATCTACCCCTAACATTGCAAGAGTTGGCAATATTATAATATGTATCACTTCTGTGTATCCTCTGCAAGGAAGACATCTGTGAGTGCCAAAGAATTTCAATGTACTCTGTCTTAAAGTGATATGCAGAGCATTTACATCGGCTAAGGCTACTACTTAGCTATACTTTGGCTTTTAAATGCTTTCTGACAATGCCACTGTCTATGTACAATGCATATCCTCTCTGGCAAACACTGCAGGGACATTGAAATGGTGTAGCAGCATGGCCCCTTTGTACCTCTTAAAATATCAGCCTTTGGGACCTTGCTGTATACTCTAGACCAATGTCTTTCTCAATAGTTTGGAGGAGTGTGTGCAGCTTCCTTAGATTTTATTTACTGAAAGGCAGTTTCACATTGGTCAAGATACCCTCTGCCAACAGTTGTTACAAATACTGAAACCCAAGATATCAGTATGGTCTGTTGGTTAGAGCAGAGGAACAAGGACAAACAGTCCATTAAGGTCTGTTACATGGAAAGCACACAATAAACTCTTGTTACACAACATATTAAAAGCTGGAGAGAAATTCTGGCCCATTGAAGCCTACAGCAAAATTCTTATAGACTTCAGTGAGGCCGGGATTTCAACTCAGTTTCTCAGCTGGTGTAAATAAGTGGATTTTCTTTTAATTCAGTGGAACTGTGTTGAGAATTTGGCCCTAAGATGAGCTTCTGGCCAGCACACCTGAGGCCTGGTCTATACTACAAAGTTATGATGGCATATAGCTATGTCGGCAAGGCATAAAAATCACACCTCATAGATGACATAGCTCTGCCGATAAAACCCACAGCTTAGATGCAACTATGGTGACAGAAGAGTGCTCCGGCCGGCTTAGCTAACATTGTGTGGGGGAGATGGTATTACTGTGCTGGCAGAAGAACTCCCCCTGTTGGCTTGCACTGCATCTACACTAGGGGGCTATGCTGGCTCTGTAGTGTAGATATGGTGTGAGCCATCTGCAGTTAGCTCACAGCGAAATTATCTTTTTAGGTTACGTTTACACTACAAGTGCTACAATGGCAGGGCTGCAGCGTATATGCTTGCTACAGAGATGGAAGGGGTTTTCCACCCACTTGAGAGGCAATAGTTGGGTCGACTCAAGAATTCTTCCGTCGACCAAGCAGTGTCTATGCCAGGGCTTAGGTCAGCTTAACTACATCTCTCAGGAGTATGAATTTTTCACCCCCCGGAGTGACGTAGCTAGGTCAACTGACGGCTTAGGTTTAAAATAGGCCGCAGTGAAGTGCCTCTTCCCTTCAACTGCATCTAAGGACAGTTGTGTTTGGGAGCTGAAATAAACCATATGGTATGGCGGCGGAGGCTTGGTCTACACTCTCAACTTATGTCTACACTACCAACTTGGTCTACACTACCAACTATGTTGCTCAGGGGTGTGGAAAATCCGCACCCCTGAGTGACACACTTATACCGACCTAACTCCCGGTGTAGACAGGATGGAAGGGCTTTTTCTGTCATCATAGCTACCACCTCTCAGGGAGGTGGAATACCTATGCTGATGGAAGATGCTCTCCCATTGGCCTAGGTAGCATCTTCTAGGTACCAGTGCAGATGCAGCGCTGCATGTGTGCCCACGCCCCGTGTAAATTATTAAAATATCTTAAAGGGAATTTTACCTATAAAAAAATGTAAACCCACAAGTATATAGTGGACCTAGAGCCATATTTCACAGTTAGGGCCTCTCTCTGTTATGGATCAAACAGAACTCCAGATGCAAACTTTGGACAGTTTTGAAATCCAGGCCCAAACTTGATTTGGAATATTACAGGTTGGTCCCACTTCTATTTACGCAGCGACCAGAGACATTAAATAGAGGGGGCTCCAGCTTGTAGCAGCTGAAGACAGAAGGCCTGATTCACAGTTGCTTCAAGGTCCATTTATAGCAGCTGTATAAGTATAAAGGGGCCTTAAAACAGCTAGTTCCAGCCCCTGGGGAATTCCCATGGAGTAGGGAAAGTCCCTAGCTGATGCAGACCCAACTATGCTGAGGCTTGTATCCATGTATGCAAGGGGTCTGATTTTAATTTGGCTGTGAATATGTTCAAATACAAGTTAGAATAGCAAGGAACAAGCTGCTCACTGGAGACCTGCTAGACAGAAACAAGGGGGCACAACAACATCAACAGACAGCATGTGTGCTAAGGGAGAAGAGCATAGCTTGATCTGTGACTGATTAGGCTTTTAAGACTTATTACTTAGAATATCTGAGATGGGTGCATTTTCCGACAGACACTAGTTAGATGGCTACAAGGGACGGACGGTCTCATTTTGCCTAATTTTGAAAGTAAGTCAGTGTCTTAGGTTTGAAAATAAGACTCAAGTACTAAGAATAAATGGTAGGTGAATGTTTACTGGGAAGCTGGAGGTGATGGGCAAAGCAGACCTGGGGGAAGACAGTCAGCCCCTTCATGGATCATAGAAACAAGAAGCCTGATTTCCACCCTCGGAAGCTGAGATAGAGTCAAACTTCTCAGTGATTATCCAACCTGAATCAAACTTGGCCCCGAAGCCTTTCAAGAATTCTGTTTCCCATGGTGTCCCAGAGCTGTAAGGACATTTATTTACAGTTTCAGGGTGGGGACAGTTCTGAATCTATTCAAACCAGTGAGTCTATTATTTGTGTATGCTCAGTGTGTACCCACTAGGGATCAAACATGCTATCCTTTGCATGGCTGTGCTAAAGGGAGGAGAGCGTGCAGGGGGAGCTCCTACTTCTTGCATGATTTGGCTGGTTGCATGGGGTGTACAAGGGGATGGGGGCACAGGGGACCAGCTAGATCTGCCTGCAGCACTAGTGACCCCAGAGCGGGTATGTTGAGGTGGGTGAGATACGTGGCCACGGTTTCCTTCCTCTGTGGACTTGGCTGCATCAGTCAAAGAGGGCACCAGAGAGTTCCTGAAATACCTTTATAAAATGTGTTTCAAGACCCAGGCCTCGCCATTCTCCTCCCTGACCTTCAGAAGCAATAGTGCTCATGCATCAGGAATAATAACTCCAGCCAATATTGCTCCGGCAGTGCACCTAAACCCAGGCTGTACCATGTAGAGGCCTAATTGAACCCTAGGGATGGGTCAGTCTCTGTCTCATACACACACACACATATGTCTCATCAAATTTAGTAACCCACCCCTGCTGTCATTGAAACCGACGTTCTTTAATGCAATGACAGAACCCTTTCCCTCCGTAAATTAAAGGCCTAGCTCTGTTCTCTCTGCCAGTAGATGTCCCTGTTATACACAACCGCAGTGATTGCATCAGACACTATATTGCAACTGTAACTTGTCTTGCTTGTGAAAATTGAGTTCATCTCTTGCCAGAGACAAGACATTGTTTACATCATTTCTGATGGGAATTGTTTGTATGGATTTTTTTTTTTTCTATTTGAGTTTCTGGTGTAAACTTTAATCAAAAAGTACAGAAACAGACATCAAGAGCTTAAAGGGTAAGTTCACCCTTCTGCTTCAGAACCATTTTTTTTCTTTGTTGAATATATATAAAAAACACAGAACAGCCTTGTGATTGGAAAGCCAGAAAGAGGCCACTCAGCTGCCGTAGACTCTGGTCACCTTATAGGTAATGCAAGCCAGGCAACCGTCCTATTGTAACTTTTGCACTCCATGATTGGACTAATTTTTATTAACTGTAAGAAACTATCATTGATGGCAAAAGGGTTGCAAATTCAAACTAGCACCAAAGAGTTTGGGGTCAAATCCTGAGCTTGGGTAAATCGTTGTAGTTCATGGAGTGTATGGAGTGATGACAATTTACACCAGCTGAGGTTCTGGCCTCTCAAACTGATCATGTGGCTTTTGAAATATAGCAGTTTGTGGTCTGGTTGTCCTGACCATGTGTGTGGTCTTCTACCATGTTTTACAATATAATATATATACTTACTGTACTGTAGCAATTACATGATAGTACTAAGATTAGATTACTGTTGGAAAGTTATCCTTATTATAAAGTATATCTCTGTTAATATATCTCTATACTGTTAGTCCTTGGTATAAGAGGGAATAATTGTTACCATGTAAGATTTTCTTTATGTGTTATTGATTTTTGACCCACTGACTGTCAGACTCTGTAGGTTTTCTCCAGCAAAGAACAACAAACAGCTGTGCCTTCAGCCCAGACTGTTGCTTCTCTCTGACCATCTGACGAGAGGCGTGTGTAGCTGGCAGGGCTTTCTCATCAGGATGTTCAGACATTAAGTCTGTGGCAGCAAACTTTGCCAGCCCAGTAACTCAGGTGCACACTCTTCA
Source organism: Lepidochelys kempii (assembly GCF_965140285.1). Classification (NCBI taxonomy): domain Eukaryota; kingdom Metazoa; phylum Chordata; order Testudines; family Cheloniidae; genus Lepidochelys; species Lepidochelys kempii. The sequence goes on from NC_136389.1 coordinate 74,045,368, forward strand.
TAAACATACAGTTTGGAGCAATCATTTGTGACATTCCCTAATATTTCTTTGCATACTTTGATGCACTGTACAATAACAAAATGTTTTAAAATGGAGTGTACCACAGTTGTGAATGGGGAAAATGGTCAGATAGGTTATTAATTGGACAGATTTATTTATGGCAACAAGAACATTCTCTCTCTCTTTCTTTTCTTTTTCTTCCGCTTTGCTTTTTGTCTTTTAAAGCAACTTTCTTTTCAATTTATGTTCCATGTTGTCACATCAGGAGAAAAATAAATGATGAATGTTTGGTTATTTCAAATTTATTACACATTACATCAGCTGGTATTATGGCCGCACGATATGTAATGCTCCATAAATTACAAAAAAAAAAAAAAGTCATGTAGTTAAGGTGAATGCTGTTTGCAGACTGTAGAGCAGGGGGAGGAAAGACTCACTGACACCCTCCCCCGCACAATACCCCCAATAATTTGGCATTGTTTTCATGATTGTAGTTAGAATGAGGATTCTGAATATTGACAACACAAAATTAATGAGGACAGAAGTTACTTGAAAATAAAGTAGAAAACAGGTCTTGCTCCACTCACCCTGTAATCCAACACTGCTCTGAGAGTCATTGTTCCTCAAGGCAAAACCTTTCATTTGAAATTGGAATTAAATCAATGTAGCACTTGGTTTAAGGTTCCAAAGGTTAAATCCTGAAGTCCTTATCCAGGCAAAATAAACCTAGAGGTCAGTTGGGTTTTTCCTGAGCAAGGACTGGAAAGGTTTGGCCCTTGGTCCAGGAAACCCAGGTGTCAGCTGCCTGTGACTCAGGGACTGCAGAACAGATATTTCTGCCCACCATTCCACTAGCTGTCTCCCTGATTCTGATGGAGAGCGACAATCAGACAAGAGTCGCGTTTCTGAGCCATCAAGGACTGCACCAGAAACGAAAAGATAAATCTTGAGGCAACTGGGATCTTAAACCTTATTGAACACGACAGTCTTCAGTTCAGAGCCACTGTGTCTAAAGGAAACCACCAACTGGAAGGGCTAAGCAGACTCACTCTGTGCCCCGCGGAGTGGAAGCCCACCCAAAATGCATCATGTGGAAGGCATGCATGCTAACCTCGGGGCAGGATGAATAGCAAAAGTTAGAGGTGACACAGATCCTGGGGGAGGAGAGGGGATGGGGAATAGCTGAAAAATCCTTCATCAGCCTGTGTACCTACTAAGACATGAGTTCAGATGCTGTTGATTCTCTTCTATATGGCATCTTATACCACATACATCACCATGCTATTTAGTGACTCCTTAAAAAGCATAAGCAGAGCTTTGAATGACAGCTCCTTGCGTGGGTTTAAGTGATATAGCCAACTTTTTCAGGAGAATCTCTCACCTTGGGTCTGGACAGGTTGTTAAATTGGTAATGAACAACTCAAAAGATTTCTCAAAGTCATGGCACCAAAACCATTGGGCAGAAGGGCAAGAATTGTGGAAGCTCTAAAATGTCTCCTGCTGCTGCTGAGAATATATCAGTCAGCAATAACTGATGGAAGAACGAGGTGACTAGCACCTTCTATCTCTGACTTTCTGAGAAATTGGTCTTAACTAAGCCCTGGAAAAGTGGTTGCTGCTTGTGTGAGCGAGAGCACTTAGCATTCCAATATCACCACAGAAATGCTCACTCTGAGTAACATTTGTTTCACTGACAATAGTTTCATTTATCTAACTGCCATTGCAGAGAACACAGGATGGGAGAGGCTACAAGGCAAGGAACAGAAAGTCAGCATCATGATCACTTTGCTGAAGAATAAGAGAGAATTTTCATCAGATGACTTCCTTTGCTCAGAATTACTAACTCAAATTATACTAACCTGTGGGCTGCAGGATGGCAGAGAGACAGAACCGGGCTGTGCTTTTTAGACTTCAATACAAAACTTGTGTTTGCCTTTTACACCCAGTGGAGGGCAGTTAAGTTACATGATACAGAAACAAACTCAATTGCACTGTGATAGGAAGCTCTCAAGAAGCTATGCAATGATTGGAATTAACAGTTCCTTTAACTGTGTGAAAGAACACTTAGACTACCTGAAGAATTAAAAACAAAAAACAACACCCTAGCAATATTTTTCTCCTTCTAAAACTTCTTTGTAGGAGTGGGAGAGTAGGAGTAGATTTAAAACTTTCCTCCTGCCGTCAAGGAAAAGAGTCCTATATACATAAATACAAGTTTCAAGTGGTTTTTGTTTTAAATGTCAGGTTTCAGAGTAGCAGCCGTGTTAGTCTGTATTCGCAAAAAGAAAAGGAGTACTTGTGGCACCTTAGAGACTAACCAATTTATTTGAGCATAAGCTTTCGTGAGCTACAGTTCACTTCATCGGATGCATTCAGTGGAAAATACAGTGGGAAGATTTATATACATAGAGAACATGAAACAATGGGTGTTACCATACACACTGTAACCAGAGTGATCACTTAAGGTGAGCTATTACCAGCAGGAGAGTGGAGGGGAGGAGAGGGGGGGACTTTTGTAGTGATAATCAAGGTGGGCCATTTCCAGCGGTTGACAAGAACTCTGAGGAACAGTGGGGAGTGGGGGGGGGATAAACATGGGGAAATAGAAAAGGAGTACTTGTGGCACCTTAGAGACTAACAAATTTATTTGAGCATAAGCTTTCGTGAGCTACAAACCGCAAAAAAACCCGCAAACTGAAAAAAACCGCAAACTGAATCTCATTTCCTGTTTGGCCAGTGTGGCAAGCTGCAGGTGGCAATGCAGAGCTCATCAGCAGAGGTGACCATGATGGAGTCCTAGAATCCCAAAAGAGCTCCAGCATGGACTGAACGGGAGGTACGGGATCTGATCGCTGTATGTGGAGAGGAATCCGTGCTATCAGAACTCCGTTCCAGTTTTCGAAATGCCAAAACCTTTGTCAAAATCTCCCAAGGCATGAAGGACAGAGGCCATAACAGGGACCCGAAGCAGTGCCGCGTGAAACTTAAGGAGCTGAGGCAAGCCTACCAGAAAACCAGAGAGGCGAACGGCCGCTCCGGGTCAGAGCCCCAAACATGCCGCTTCTATGATGAGCTGCCTGCCATTTTAGGGGGTTCAGCCACCACTACCCCAGCCGTGTTGTTTGACTCCTTCAATGGAGATGGAGGCAACATGGAAGCAGGGTTTGGGGACGAAGAAGATGATGATGATGATGATGAGGTTGTAGGTAGCTCACAGCAAGCAAGCGGAGAAACCGGTTTTCCCGACAGCCAGAAACTGTTTCTCACCCTGGACCTGGAACCAGTACCCCCCGAACCCACCCAAGGCTGCCTCCTGGACCTGGCAGGTGCAGAAGGGACCTCCGGTGAGTGTAACTTTTAAAATACTATACGTGGTTTAAAAGCAAGCATGTGAAAGGATTAATTTGCCCTGGCATTCGCGGCTCTCCTGGATGTACTCCCAAAGCCTTTGCAAAAGGTTTCTGGGGACGGCAGCCTTATTGCGTCCTTCATGGTAGGACACTTTACCACTCCAGGCCAGTAACACGTACTCGGGAATCATTGTACAACAAAGCATTGCAGTGTATGTTTGCTGGCGTTCAAACAACATCCGTTCTTTATCTCTCTGTGTTATCCTCAGGAGAGTGAGATATCATTCATGGTCACCTGGTTGAAATAGGGTGCTTTTCTTCAGGGGACACTCAGAGGATCCCATTCCTGCTGGGCTGTTTGCCTGTGGCTGAACAGAAATGTTCCCCGCTGTTAGCCACGGGAAGAGGGGAGGGTTGAGGGGGTAGCCACCCGGTGGGGGGAAGCAAAATGCGACCTTGTAACGAAAGCACATGTGCTATGTATGTAATGTTAACAGCAAGGTTTACCCTGAAAGAGTGTAGCCACTGTTTTATAAAATGTGTCTTTTTAAATACCGCTGTCCCTTCTTTTTTCTCCACCAACTGCATGTGTTTCAATGATCACAGGATCTTCTCCTTCCCAGAGGCTAGTGAAGATTAGAAAGAAAAAAAAACGCACTCGTGATGAAATTTTCTCTGAGCTCATGCTGTCCTCCCACACTGACAGAGCACAGATGAATGAGTGGAGGCTAATAATGTCAGAGTGCAGGAAAGCACAAAATGACTGGGAGGAGAGGTGGCAGGCTGAAGAGAGTAAGTGGCGGGCTGAAGACAGGGCTGAAGCTCAAATGTGGCGGCAGCGTGATGAGAGGAGGCAGGATTCAATGCTGAGGTTGCTGCATCAAACCAGTATGCTCCAGTGTATGGCTGAGCTGCAGCAAAGGCAGCTGGAGCACAGACTGCCACTACAGCCCCTGTGTAACCAACCGCCCTCCTCCCCAAGTTCCATAGCCTCCACACCCAGACGCCCAAGAACGCAGTGGGGGGGCCTCCGGCCAACCAGCCATTCCACCACAGAGGATTACCCAAAAAACAGAAGGCTGGCATTCAATAAATTTTAAAGTTGTAAACTTTTAAAGTGCTGTGTGGCATTTTCCTTCCCTCCTCCACCACCCCTCCTGGGCTACCTTGGTAGTCATCCCCCTATTTGTGTGATGAATGAATAAAGAATGCATGAATGTGAAGCAACAATGACTTTATTGCCTCTGCAAGCGGTGATCGAAGGGAGGAGGGGAGGGCGGTTAGCTTACAAGAAAGTAGAGTGAACCAAGGGGCGGGGGCGTTTATCAAGGAGAAACAAACAGAACTTTCACACCGTAGGCTGGCCAGTCATGAAACTGGTTTTCAAAGCTTCTCTGATGCGTACCGCGCCCTCCTGTGCTCTTCTAACCGCCCTGGTGTCTGGCTGTGCGTAACCAGCAGTCAGGCGATTTGCCTCAACCTCCCACCCCTCCATAAACGTCTCCCCCTTACTCTCACAGATATTGTGGAGTGCACAGCAAGCAGTAATAACAGTGAGAATATTGGTTTCGCTGAGGTCTAAGCGAGTCAGTAAACTGCATCAGCGCGCCTTTAAACGTCCAAATGCACATTCTACCACCGTTCTGCACTTGCTCAGCCTGTAGTTGAACAGCTCCTGACTACTGTTCTCTCCACAGGTACCGTTGCGGAGAGTGGACCAGATGATATGTCTGGGGCGAGAAAGCAGAAGGAGACTCCGCTGGTTGGAAGGCATGAGATGCGATGTCCTGAGGTTGGGGGTTCCACGACCACCACTCCCAAGAGGAGAAGGCGGGTGGTGGTGGTCGGGGATTCTCTCCTCCGGGGGACTGAGTCATCTATCTGCCGCCCTGACCGGGAAAACTGAGAAATCTGCTGCTTGCCAGGGGCTAGGATTCGCGATGTGACGGAGAGACTGCCGAGACTCATCAAGCCCTCGGATCGCTACCCCTTCCTGCTTCTCCACGTGGGCACCAATGATACTGCCAAGAATGACCTTGAGCGGATCACTGTGGACTACGTGGCTCTGGGAAGAAGGATAAAGGAGTTGGAGGCGCAAGTGGTGTTCTCGTCCATCCTTCCCGTGGAAGGAAAAGGCCTGGGTAGGGACCGTGGAATCGTCGAAGTCAACGAATGGCTACGCAGGTGGTGTCGGAGAGAAGGCTTTGGATTCTTTGACCATGGGATGGTGTTCCATGAAGGAGGAGTGCTGGGCAGAGACGGGCTCCATCTTACGAAGAGAGGGAAGAGCATCTTTGCCAGCAGGCTGGCTAACCTAGTGAGGAGGGCTTTAAACTAGGTTCACCGGGGAAAGGAGACCAAAGCCCTGAGGTAAGTGGGAAAGCGGGATACCGGGAGGAAGCACAGGCAGGAATGTCTGTGAGGGGAGGGCTCCTGCCTCATACTGGGAATGAGGGGCGATCAACAGGTTATCTTAAGTGCTTATATACGAATGCACAAAGCCTTGGAAACAAGCAGGGAGAACTGGAGGTCCAGGTGATGTCAAGGAACTATGACGTGATTGGAATAACAGAGACTTGGTGGGATAACTCACATGACTGGAGTACTGTCATGGATGGTTATAAACTGTTCAGGAAGGACAGGCAGGGCAGAAAAGGTGGGGGAGTAGCACTGTATGTAAGGGAGCAGTATGACTGCTCAGAGCTCCGGTACGAAACTGTAGAAAAACCTGACTGTCTCTGGATTAAGTTTAGAAGTGTGTGCAACAAGAGTGATGTAGTGGTGGGAGTCTGCTATAGAGCACTGGACCAGGGGGATGAGGTAGATGAGGCTTTCTTCCGGCAGCTCACGGAAGCTACTAGATCGCATGCCCTGATTCTCATGGGTGACTTTAATTTTCCTGATATCTGCTGGTAGAGCAATACAGCAGTGCATAGACAATCCAGGAAGTTTTTGGAAAGTGTAGGGGACAATTTCCTGGCGCAAGTGCTAGAGGAGCCAACTAGGGGGGGCGCTTTTCTTGACCTGCTGCTCACAAACCGGGTAGAATTAGTGGGGGAAGCAAAAGTGGATGGGAATCTGGGAGGCAGTGACCATGAGTTGGTTGAGTTCAGGATCCTGACGCAGGGAAGAAAGGTAAGCAGCAGGATACGGACCCTGGACTTCAGGAAAGCAGACTTCGACTCCCTCAGGGAACGGATGGCCAGGATCCCCTGGGGGACTAACATGAAGGGGAAAGGAGTCCAGGAGAGCTGGCTGTATTTCAAGGAATCCCTGTTGAGGTTACAGGGACAAACCATCCCGATGAGTCGAAAGAATAGTAAATATGGCAGGCGACCAGCTTGGCTTAATGGTGAAATCCTAGCGGATCTTAAACATAAAAAAGAAGCTTACAAGAAGTGGAAGGTTGGACATATGACCAGGGAAGAGTATAAAAATATTGCTCAGCCATGTAGGAATGATATCAGGAGGGCCAAATCGCACCTGGAGCTGCAGCTAGCAAGAGATGTCAAGAGTAACAAGAAGGGTTTCTTCAGGTATGTTGGCAATAAGAAGAAAGCCAAGGAAAGTGTGGGCCCCTTACTAAATGAGGGAGGCAACCTAGTGACAGAGGATGTGGAAAAAGCTAATGTACTCAATGCTTTTTTTGCCTCTGTCTTCACTAACAAGGTCAGCTCCCAGACTGCTGCGCTGGGCATCACAAAATGGGGAAGAGATGGCCAGCCCTCTGTGGAGATAGAGGTGGTTAGGGACTATTTAGAAAAGCTGGACGTGCACAAGTCCATGGGGCCGGATGAGTTGCATCCGAGAGTGCTGAAGGAATTGGTGGCTGTGATTGCAGAGCCATTGGCCATTATCTTTGAAAACTCGTGGCGAACGGGGGAGGTCCCGGATGACTGGAAAAAGGCTAATGTAGTGCCAATCTTTAAAAAAGGGAAGAAGGAGGATCCTGGGAACTACAGGCCAGTCAGCCTCACCTCAGTCCCTGGAAAAATCATGGAGCAGGTCCTCAAAGAATCAATCCTGAAGCACTTGCATGAGAGGAAAGTGATCAGGAACAGCCAGCATGGATTCACCAAGGGAAGGTCATGCCTGACTAATCTAATCGCCTTTTATGATGAGATTACTGGTTCTGTGGATGAAGGGAAAGCAGTGGATGCATTGTTTCTTGACTTTAGCAAAGCTTTTGACACGGTCTCCCACAGTATTCTTGTCAGCAAGTTAAGGAAGTATGGGCTAGATGAATGCACTATAAGGTGGGTAGAAAGCTGGCTGGATTGTCGGGCTCAACGGGTAGTGATCAATGGCTCCATGTCTAGTTGGCAGCCGGTGTCAAATGGAGTGCCCCAGGGGTCGGTCCTGGGGCCGGTTTTGTTCAATATCTTCATAAATGATCTGGAGGATGGTGTAGATTGCACTCTCAGCAAATTTGCGGATGATACTAAACTGGGAGGAGTGGTAGATACGCTGGAGGGGCGGGATAGGATACAGAAGGACCTAGACAAATTGGAGGATTGGGCCAAAAGAAATCTGATGAGGTTCAATAAGGATAAGTGCAGGGTTCTGCACTTAGGACGGAAGAATCCAATGCACCGCTACAGACTAGGGGCCGAATGGCTAGGCAGCAGTTCTGCGGAAAAGGACCTTAGGGTGACAGTGGATGAGAAGCTGGATATGAGTCAGCAGTGTGCCCTTGTTGCCAAGAAGGCCAATGGCATTTTGGGATGTATAAGTAGGGGCATAGCGAGCAGATCGAGGGACGTGATCGTTCCCCTCTATTCGACACTGGTGAGGCCTCATCCGGAGTACTGTCTCCAGTTTTGGGCCCCACACTACAAGAAGGATGTGGATAAATTGGAGAGAGTCCAGCGAAGGGCAACAAAAATGATTAGGGGTCTAGAACACATGAGTTATGAGGAGAGGCTGAGGGAGCTGGGATTGTTTAGCCTGCAGAAGAGAAGAATGAGGGGGGATTTGATAGCTGCTTTCAACTACCTGAAAGGGGGTTCCAAAGAGGATGGCTCTAGACTGTTCTCAATGGTAGCAGATGACAGAACGAGGAGTAATGGTCTCAAGTTGCAGTGGGGGAGGTTTAGATTGGATATTAGGAAAAACTTTTTCACTACGAGGGTGTGAAACACTGGAATGCGTTACCTAGGGAGGTGGTAGAATCTCCTTCCTTAGAGGTTTTTAAGGTCAGGCTTGACAAAGCCCTGGCTGGGATGATTTAACTGGGAATTGGTCCTGCTTCGAGCAGGGGGTTGGACTAGATGACCTTCTGGGGTCCCTTCCAACCCTGATATTCTATACTGTCCAGGCTGCCTGTGTACGGCTTCATGAGCCATGGCATTAAGGGGTAGGCTGGGTCCCCAAGGATAACTATAGGCATTTCAACATCCCAAACAGTTATTTTCTGGTCTGGGAATAAAGTCCCTTCTTGCAGCTTTTGAAACAGGCCAGAGTTCCTGAAGATGCGAGCGTCATGTACCTTTCCCGGCCATCCCACGTTGATGTTGGTGAAAGGTCCCTTGTGATCCACCAGAGCTTGCAGCACTATTGAAAAGTACCCCTTGTTGTTTATGTACTTGCAGGCTTGGTGCTCCGGTGCCAAGATAGGGATATGGGTTCCGTCTATGGCCCCACCACAGTTAGGGAATCCCATTGTAGCAAAGCTATCCACTAGGACCTGCACATTTCCCAGGGTCACTACCCTTGATATCAGCAGATCTTTGATTGCGTGGGCTACTTGCATCACAGCAGCCCCCACAGTAGATTTGCCCACTCCAAATTGATTCCCAACTGACCGGTAGCTATCTGGCGTTGAAAGCTTCCACAGGGCTATTGCCACTTGCTTCTCAACTGTGAGGGCTGCTCTCATCTTGGTATTCATGCTCTTCAGGGCAGGGGAAAGCAAGTCACAAAGTTCCATGAAAGTGCCCTTATGCATGCGAAAGTTTCGCAGCCACTGGGAATTGTCCCAGACCCGCAACACTATGAGGTCCCACCAGTCTGTGCTTGTTTCCTGAGCCCAGAATCGGCGTTCCACAGCATGAACCTGCCCCATTAGCACCATGATGCATGCATTGCCAGGGCCCATGCTTTCAGATAAATCTGTGTCCATGTCCTGATCACTCACGCGACCGCGCTGATGTCGCCTCCTCGCCTGGTATCGCTCTGCCAGGTTCTGGTGCTGCATATACTGCTGGATAATGCGTGTGGTGTTTAATGTGCTCCTAATTGCCAAAGTGAGCCGAGCAGCCTCCATGCTTGCCTTGATATGGCGTCCGCACAGAAAAAAGGCACGGAACGATTGTCTGCCATTGCTCTGATGGAGGGAGGGGCGACGGATGGCATGGCTTACAGGGTTGGCTTACAGGGAATTAAAATCAACAAAGGGGGTGGCTTTACATCAAGGAGTATTTCAGGCAGGACTTCACGGAGGGTTCCAATAAGAAATGGTGCACCTAAGTAATTGTTCTTATTGGAACAAGCAGGTTGGTCTGGCCTCTGGTTGATACATGGCTAGATTTACCTCGCTGCACCTTCTCTGTGAGTGACTGCAGTGTGACCTAGAGGAATGAGTCCCCTAGATGGGGGAGACGGGGAAGCAAATAAGTACAAAACAAATCTGGTCTATTTCTTGTTTTGATACACTCCATCTATCTTTTACATCTTTGGCTGGCAGCAGATGGTGCAGAAGGACTGCATGCCATCCACATCTCTTGCCTGCCTGGCAGAAGATGGTACAGTAGGACTGCTAGCAATCCATATCGCCTGTCTGCTCACCATAAGATGGTTCAATAGGACTGACTGCAGGACTAAAGAGAATGACCTGGTCAAGTCACTCCAAATTTAGTCCCTGCGCCCATGTCTGCCCACGTGCTCCTGGCCGACGTGGCCAGGAGCACCTCGGACATGACGATGACGGCTACCAGTCCTATTGCACCGTCTGCTGCCACAAGGCAAGGGGTTGCTGCTACTGTGTAGCAATGCAGTACCACGTCTGCCAGCACCCAGGAGACATACGGTGACAGTGAGCTGAGCGGGCTCCATGCTTGCCGCGGTACGGTGTCTGCACAGGTAACTCAGGAAAAAAGGCGCAAAACGATTGTCTGCCCTTGCTTTCATGGAGGGAGGGAGGGAACGGGGGCCTGAAGATATGTACCCAGAACCACCCGCGACAATGTTTTAGCCCCATCAGGCATTGGGATTTCAACCCAGAATTCCAATGGGGACGGAGACTGCGGGAACTGTGGGATAGCTACCCACAGTGCAACACTCCGGAAGTCAACTCTAGCCTCGGTACTGTGGAAACACTCCGCCGAGTTAATGCACTTAATGCACTTAAAGCATTTTCTGTGGGGACACACACACTCGAATATATAAAACCGATTTCTAAAAAACCGACTTCTATAAATTCGACCTAATTTCGTAGTGTAGACATACCCTGAAACCTGTCATGGGGAAATAGTTTTACTTTGTGTAATGACCCATCCACTCCCAGTCTCTATTCAAGCCTAAGTTAATTGCTGCTGGAAATGGCCCACCTTGATTATCACTTCAAAAGCCCCCCCACCCCCACTGCTCTCCTGGTGGTAATAGCTCACCTTAAGTGATCACTCTTGTTACAGTGTGTATGGTAACACCCATTGTTTCATGTTCTCTATATATATAAATCTCCCCACTGTATTTTCCACTGAATGCATCCGATGAAGTGAGCTGTAGCTCACGAAAGCTTATGCTCAAATAAATTTGTTAGTCTCTAAGGTGCCACAAGTCCTCCTTTTCTTTTTTGTTTTATATGTTAATCAGTCTTTCCCATATCTGTATATTACCTTCCAAAAGTTCTTGGTGTTTCTATTGCCCTTCTATGTGTAACCTCAGCTGTCTTTTTTTTAACTGTAGTTGGTTTTCGTGCAGAGAATGTTTTAAGGAAATTGACACTTTTTTTCACTAGATCAGAGATTCCAGGGGAAAAATAGGATGATTTTCAATGACTGAGGAGGGAAGTTCTCAGTGTGGAGTTAGCAATTGTTGACCTATTATTTTTTAAGTTCCTCTGAAAGAAACGTTTAGAGAAAACATTCCATCCAGAAATAGAAATCTAATCATTGTCCTTTTAAACCTGGTCTTTTTTTTTCCTCTTTGGCTGATAACACTTACCCGTGGGCCATTATAGTCCAGCAAAATCTGACCTGAAAGCACAACTTTCCTGGGTCTGGTCCTGCATTATGCACAATTACTGGAAGTGTGGGGTTCCCAAGAAATGCATGAGCTAGCCCTCTCTGGCATTTCATTATCCAGAACAACACTCTAGCATGTCCTTGTTGTAAATCCTTTACATTTCATTCACTGTAAAGAAGGCTGATAGGTGGAGTTAAAAGAAGGATTTAAAAACACTGTAATCATAACTGAATATGAATCATCTTGGGGTCAGAATTAAAGTGTTTTCAAATCAGATGTATGCTCAATTTTTCAAATTTTAAAGTGTGTCTATCATTGTCATTTCTAGGCACATGTTAAAACAGTACAAGAACTGATAGGCCAAGGTCAATCACAGAGTGTATGTCCAAAATTAAACTGCTGTGAATAACAAAGATTTATTTACAATTTTTATGTCTATCATGCTTTCTACTGAAGGATCTCAAGGCATGTCACAAACATGGATTCATTCTCTCAGCTCCCAGAGAGGTCAGTATTATGATCTTTGTTTTATGGTGGAGGAAACTGAGGCACCCTGAAATTAAATATTTTGCCTGAGATCACAAAGGAAAATATGTGGTAGAGTTCAGATTGATGATAAACGTTTGCTCTCAAGTCACCTTTTCCCGGACCTGTACCTTACCCTCAAGCTGTCCCCTGCCCCGAATCAGTTGGGAAATAAATATTGTTCCCTTGAAGACATAAGCAGCCACAAAATAGTTCCAGTTCGTATACATATAGTTTTAATACAGCTGATATTAGACCACTGAGGCTGGAAGTCGTATACTCAATATGGTGTCCTACATGTTTTCTTTTGGATGCTATTTTTTTATAATGATAAAATATTTGGGGCCATTTCTATAGAACTTATTTATAACATATCTTTTATGCAGTTGGGGTTTTTATTAGACACATAAATATACCCTGCTATCTGTAGTCCCATAGGGCAAATTGCAGGGATTTGCTCTGTAAAGCAACAGCTGGTTATAGTTCCAAACCTCCCATAATCACTCATCCATATTTCACAAATGGAAGTGCCGGGAGGACTATGTGCTGGGCAGTCTACATGCTTATGGCACCAACCTGCCCACTTGCCAAGTTTTTCCTTCATTCTCAGGGGTGCCATCTTTGGAAAGTGGTGCTCCTGAACATGACCCCAGCACCTTTGGTCAATGCTGACTGGCCCCGAATGTGGCCTGTCGGCTGTGCAGAATGTTGATTGGGCCCTAAAAATGACCTGCTAGCCCTGGAGAATGCTGATTGACAGTGAAATCCTTGCTGATCTTAAACACAAAAAAGAGGCTTACAAGAAGTGGAAGATTGGACAAATGACCAGGGATGAGTATATATATATTGCTCGGGCATGTAGGAATGGAATCAGGAAGGCTAAATCACACCTGGAGTTGCAGCTAGCGAGGGATGTTAAGAGTAACAAGAAGGGTTTCTTCAGGTATGTTGGCAATAAGAAGAAAGCCAAGGAGAGCGTGGGCCCCTTACTAAATGAGGGAGGCAACCTAGTGACAGAGGATGTGGAAAAAGCTAACATACTCAATGCTTTTTTTGCCTCTGTCTTCACGAACAAGGTCAGCTCCCAGACTACTGTACTGGCAGCACAGCATGGGGAGGAGGTGGCCAGCCCTCTGTGAAGGAAGAAGTGGTTCGGGACTATTTAGAAAAACTGGACGTGCACAAGTCCCTGGGGCCGGATGTGTTGCATCTGAGAGTGCTAAAGGAATTGGCAGATGTGATTGCAGAGCCATTGGCCATTATCTTTGAAAACTCATGGCGATTGGGGGAAGTCCCGGAAGATTGGAAAAAAGCTAATGTAGTGCCCATCTTTAAAAAAGGGAAGAAGGATGATCCTGGGAACTACAGGCTGGTCAGCCTCACCTCAGTCCCTGGCAAAATCATGGAGCATGTCCTCAAGGAATCAATTCTGAAGCACTTAGACGAGAGGAAAGTGATCAGGAACAGTCAGCATGGATTCACCAAGGGAAAGTCATGCCTGACTAATCTAATTGCCTTCTGTGATGAGATAACTGGTTCTGTGGATGAAGGGAAAGCAGTGGATGTGTTATTCTTCGACTTTAGCAAAGCTTTTGACACGGTCTCCCACAGTATTCTTGTCAGCAAGTTAAAGAAGTATGGGCTGGATGGATGCACTACAAGGTGGGTAGAAAGTTGGCTAGATTGTCGGGCTCAACGGGTAGTGATCAATGGCTCCATGTCTAGTTGGCAGCCGGTATCTAGTGGAGTGCCCCAAGGGTCAGTCCTGGGGCCGGTTTTGTTCAATATCTTCATTAATGATCTGGAGGATGGTGTGGATTGCACCCTCAGCAAGTTTGCAGATGACACTAAACTGGGAGGGGTAGTAGATACGCTGGAGGGTAGGGATAGGATACAGAGGGACCTAGATAAATTGGAGGATTGGGCCAAAAGAAATCTGATGAGGTTCAACAAGGACAAGTGCAGAGTCCTGCACTTAGGACGGAAGAATCCAATGCACCACTACAGAATACGGACCGAATGGCTAGGCAGGAGTTCTGCAGAGAAGGACCTAGGGGTGACAGTGGACGAGAAGCTGGATATGAGTCAACAGTGTGCCCTTGTTGCCAAGAAGGCCAATGGCATTTTGGGGTGTATAAGTAGGGGCATTGCCAGCAGAACGAGGGACGTGATTGTTCCCCTCTATTCGACATTGATGAGGCCTCATCTGGAGTACTGTGTCCAGTTTTGGGCCCCACACTACAAGAAGGATGTGGAGAAATTGGAGAGGGTCCAGCGAAGGGCAACAAAAATGATTAGGGGACTGGAACACATGACTTATGAGGAGAAGCTGAGGGAACTGGGATTGTTTAGTCTACGGAAGAGAATAATGAGGGGGGATTTGATAGCTGCTTTTAACTGCCTGAAAGGTGGATCCAAAGAGGATGGCTCTAGACTATTCTCAGTGATAGCAGATGACAGGACAAGGAGTAATGGTCTCAAGTTGCAGTGGGGGAGGTTTAGGTTGGATATTAGGAAAAACTTTTTCACTAGGAGGGTGGTGAAACACTGGAATGTGTTACCTACGGAGGTGGTGGAATCCCCTTCCTTAGAAGTTTTTATGGTCAGGCTTGACAAAGCCCAGGCTGGGATGATTTAGTTGGGACTGGTCCTGCTCTGGGCAGGGGGTTGGACTAGATGGCCTCCAGAGGTCCCTTCCAACTCTGTTATTCTATGATTCTATGATTCTAAGTTCTCTGGAACCAGGCTGCAGAGTAGGGCATTTAAGGAGCAGGGGTGGAGTTGGTGGGGAGACAGTTACTGACAAGTTCATTTGACTAATAAACAAACATTTTAATGATAGCACTATAAAGAAAGAGGATTCTCTGGGTAAAGCCCTGGAGAAAGCTAGTATGGAGAGGGGGTTTGGAAGACATATTTCACATTACATCACTTTGTAAAATATGTGCTATTTTAGATCCAAGCTCTACTCCAGTTAGAAGTGCTTCAGAGCTTAAACAGGGTGTATTTTAATGCCCGGTGAGTGGGAATAGATGATAGCTAGTACAATTAAATGTGAACAGCAAAACGTTTCTCCTGGGGTAGAGGGACGTATTCAGGGGGTTTTCATATGGATTTAGTGGTTATAGTCTGTACTGTAACTGTAGAATGTCATTGGTTATTTCATTTAATAGCACTTGGATATTTGAGACTGTGGAAAATGCAGGATTATAGAATCATAGAATATTAGGGTTGGAAGAGACATCAGGAGGTCATCTAGTCCAATCCCCTGCTCAAAGCAGGAGCAACCCCAACTAAATCATCCCAGCCAAGGCTTTGTCAAACCAGGCCTTAAAAACCTCTAAGGATGGAGATTCCACAACTAGACATTGAGCTGTCTATGACACGGAGAGAAAGAGTTATAAATGCATTTGAGTTATAAATTTAGGATCAGAACTACAGATGAGTCAGCAGCTTCCAAATGCACATCAGCTGTTGAATTTCCAAAGTTACAACAGGCACCAATGGTACTGGGCTGCTATACCCCTGCCTCCTAGTGTGTGCAAAAAGAGCCAAATGGATCCCTGGTGTAACTGAAATGAAGCCCATAGAGCTTCTCCAGGGATGACTCTTTCCTCTAGAGGAGGGGCAGCCAAACTTACTGGTCCTCCGAATTGTATATGACAATCTTCAGAAGTTCAAGAGCTGGGGAATGTCTTCCAGGTCTTCAGCCATGGGGGAGGCATGTGTTGGGCCTCGGTGCTTGAGCCCTGCTCCTTCTGAGGCCCTGAGCCCTGGCAGGTACATCTCAATGCTGAGGGCTTGAGAACCCTTCTCCACTGGGCAGAAGGCAGAAGCCCCAAGCTCCCTCCTCCCCCAAGTCTAGTAGATGGAGAATGCAGGGGAGGAAGTGGGGGATTCAGTGAGCTGCACTTTTACTGTAAAAGAGCTGCAGTTTGGCCACACCTGCTCTAGAGCCTAAACTTAGAAAATGCCCCCCCTCTAGCATTAGACAAGTGAATTACATCTAATTTCACCCCCTTTCTGCCTTCTACAAAGAGGCAGACCAGGCTTGCTGCAGTCTAATATTGGGTCACATACATAGAAAAACAGCTACTCCAAAAACAAATATTTGGAACTGTTTATGTCAAACAAGAGGAATGCTTTACTGTGTCAGGTATAATTAACCTGGAATGCAGGTCCACAGGATGCACTTGGTTGATGAATAGCATCTATCTTAATGGGTCAGGGTATAAACTGACTACCAGTGGGGTCAGGAAGCAATTCACTGTCCTTCCTTCATGGTACAGTATGGCACAGTCATATGCATTATAAGGGCTCTATGCCTTTCTTAGCATTGGCCACTGTCAGATGGGGAAACCAAATCATCGCTGTATTGTAGTAGGGGCTGGCTTTGTTTCTAAAGGAAACTTCATATGGATAAACCAAAGTCTTTGCTCTGCTTGGACTACCCAGATTGATGGTCTGCGATTGAGGAAGAGCAGGTACCAAGGAGCTGCTAGCTCTCCTCCTGCACTGTTAGGAGAAACCAGGGTGAGATGTGTAATTTTAGGGTAAGACTAAATTACTACACTGGGATTTTGTTGTTGGTCGCAGAGCTAGCCCTCTTCCCGACCTAGGCTTTCTTTTCACTGAGGTGCAATAGTTGGACCTGTCTATGCCTCTTTTATTATTAGCTCTGCAGAAGTTTTTTTTTAAAAAAAAGACATATACCCCAGCTCAATCTAGCGCAGTCATGACAAATCAGTAGCTCTCCCCTAGCTTGTAATTCTGGGGAATTCATATGCAGAGGTAGGTTTGACATACCTCGACCATGGGCTAGGGAATTTGCAGCAGAGGTTTCCTGTGCAACTGGCCCATCCTTAATCTAAACAAAACTCCTTTGCGATTACATTGGTCGTGGCCTGCTGCTGTGTCAGACTGGTGGGGAAAAGGCCTGGGAGGGGAAAAGTGATGGTTACCAAAGCAGAGGACTGGGCTCCTAAACTGGCAGACAGAGAAGGACAGCTTCTCGAGCACAAAAATCAGAGACCACCCCACACATCCACATAAACACCTCTGCTCAGTTGACTGCCTTGATCCAGAGACTAGAGAGTATGTGTGCCAGCCTGCCTCTGCCAATCTGGCAAAACAGCTGGTTTGCTGAAGCCCACGTCTCGAGAATATAAATATACATAAATGAATTTAGCCTTTACAGGCTCGCATATGGCAGGATGCTAATAATGGCTTCTGAGGCTGCTATACAGTTCAGTCAATAGTTTGATTTCTTGCCCGAGAGCTTCCACCCACACAAACCCCAAACCAAAGCAAACCAACCAACCAAACCACTGCAGACATAGCCTGAGCGAGAAAAAGAGGGGAAGCACAGGGCACGGTAAATGGATTTCTGGGAAACTTTGACGGGGGCCTTTACTGTCAGGCACAATCCTGGTACTGCTCTTGAATAAAGCCCTCTCTGTTTCTTTGCACTCTAGGCTGTTTTAATTAAATTAATTCATTGATTTTAATCTTGGCCACAGAGCGTTAGGTTTGACGAAGGACAAAAGTGACTGAATGCCATTTTAACAGAGGGAGGTTGATTTCTATTTGAGACAGAATACCTCGTTTTTACCTTTTAGCTCCTGGAAGAGTAAAAAGTGAGAGGTCAAACCTGCATCACCATGACAACCCCTGCAGCGATGTGTTTTGAGTGGATGAAGGGAGGTGATAATGGAAATGAAGCTTCTTCCCTTGTGCATGGTATCTGTTGGGGTGGATGTTTTTTTCCTGTCCTGCAGGGTGTGGCCCTGCAGTTACAGTGGGCTGAGACACAAGTCTTCCTTCTAATTTAAAGCACTGACACATTCAGTTTGTTTGTCTGAGATCAGTCCTTGATGTAGGACTGCAAGAGCATGTGGCAAAAAGAAAGACACACACAGCGTGCTTATGTGAAACAGTATGGTATAGATCATGGGAGTTGGCCATGCAAAAAGAGCCTCTGCTAGGCCAGGTCCCAGGAGGGAGTGTATTAAGTATTAAATTGATACCCAGGAGTAGAAATTGGCCTCTGTTCTCCATGCTGACATATGATTGGAATCCAGTAATATTATCCACAAAATAGCCGGCCTATGAGGAGATAAAACCCTGAAATAATGGAGAGGGCCAGAACCTTACTAGTAGAGAACTAAAGCAGCAGAACAAGCAAGCCCAAGAAGGAATTGCACTTCAACACAGAACCTTACATAAGAACATAAGAATGGCCCTACTGGGTCAGACCAAAGGTTCATCTAGCCCAGTGTCCTGTCTTCCGACAGCGGCCAATGCCAGGTGCCCCAGAGGGAATGAACAGAACAGGTAATCCTCAAGTGATCCATCCCCTGTTGTCTATTCCCAGCTTCTGGCAAAAGAAGAAGCTGAAATCATGCTCCAATTTCATTCCGCAGCACAAGAAGCTATGCCTGATAATAGCTAGGTATGAGGCAAGCCGAGATTATTGCCACTGAACTGATAGCAACAAAAACAAAACAAACCCTCCTATAACTACTAATTGTGCCCACAGCTAGTTTATGAAAAGACATGCTTGTAGTACTCACACATCCTCCAGAAGCTCGGTTTGTTCCACCTATCAAGTCTTGTATTACACTAAGATTGGAAACAGTTTCAGGCATGGGATGTCTTTTACGATATCTATGTACAGCACCTAACATGATGGGATCCCAACCCAGCCAACCATCTAGGTGCCACCATGGTAAAAATAATAAATAAAAATAAAGTTAATAAGACTTGATTCACAGGGGCACATCAGAGAGCTCTAAATACCATGCACCTGTTTACTAAAGAGAAGCCACTAAAAATGTCTCTCTTAATTTAGAGCAGGAGTGTAGGAATCAGCATGTGTAGATTTTATTCCAGATTCTATTGTGTAACTGTGGGCAGGTTGCTATAGTCCAACTCCCCACTGTAGTATAGATATACCTATTTCATAGGCCTGTGCTTAAATGTAACATTACTAAATATTTCTAAAGTGCACTTCTATAGCACCTTTTATCCAAGGATCTCAAAGCAAAGAATTATTTATTCATTCATTATAATATGGTTTATTGTGAAAAGGCCTCTTCCCAGGGCCTTAGAGTAGGACTGAATATAAAGCACAATGGAATCATTTAGTCAGTTGAGAAGGCAGGCCTTTTATTACTATAAAAACACAGTTTTAAAAAATATAGTTCAGATTTAAACACAACATGAAATTCAACCTGATGCCAATGCCTGGATTATAAAAATAGGGTTATACTCCATGTATATTGGTGAGCCCTTAAAGGTTTCGATGTTTGCATTGGAAGAGCATCCTAGAGTTCAGATGCTTCTCTAGACCTTATCTGAACCTCTCAGATATACAGAATTAGGCTTTAAATTATGAAAAATATGCTTTTTCATGGGGTTTGGGAGGATGTTTATTTTTTCTTCTGTATGTTTTTATTTCTGGTTCTAAACAGCCTCTTAGATTCATAGATGAATAGATTTTAAGGTCCAAAGGAATGATTGTGATCATCTAGTCTGACCTACTGAATAACATAGGCCTCAGGACTTCCCTGCATTAATTCCTGCTTCCAGTCCAATGGATGTGGCTCAATTAGAACACAACTTTTAGAAAAACGTCCAATCTTGATTTTAAAATTTCCAGTGATGTAGAATTCACCACAACCCCTGGTAAGGTGTTCCAATGATTAATTACCCTCACTGTTAAAAATGTGTACTTTATTTCTAGTTTGAATTTCTCTAGATTCACCTTCCAACCTCTGGATCTTGTTATATACTTTTGTCTGCTAGAATGGAGAGCCTATTATCAAATTTCTATTCCCCCTGTAGGTACGTATAGACTGTGATCAAATCACACCTTCACCTTCTCTTTGATAAGCTAAATAGATTGAGTTTCTTGAGTCTTGCACTATAATGCATGTTTTCCAATCCATTTATCATTCCCGGGGCTCTTCTCTGAACCTCCTCCAATTTTTCAACATCCTTTTTGAAGTATGGACACCAAAAATAAGCACAATATTCCAGCAGTGGTAGCACTAAAATGTGCAGTGGTACAAGAAATACTAAAAAATGTATTAGATCATCAAATACGTTCATTCTGAGTTGTGGGCAAGATTTCAGGTCAGTTCTTATTGTTTGCAAAACCTTTTGCCCATTCTTAGCTATATATTGAAAATTGTGTGTCTGGGAGTAAAAAATGACACAAGTAAATTCTAGGGCTGTCAATTAATTGCAGTTAACTCACACGATTAACTCAAAAAATAATCATGATTAATTGCACTTTTAAACAGTTAAATACCAATTGAAAATTTTTTAACATTTTTGGGTGTTTTTTCTACATTTTCAAATATGTTGATTTCAATTACAACACACAATACAAAGTGCACAGTGCTCACTTTATATTATTTTTATCAAAAACATTTGCACTGTAAAAATGATAAACAAAAGAAATAGTACTTTTCAATTCACCTCATACAAGTACTGTAGAGCAATCTCTTTATCATGAAAGTGCAACTTACAAATGTAGTTTTTGGTTACAGAACTGCGCTCAAAAACAAAACAATGTAAAACTTTAGAGCCTACAAGTCCACTCAGTCCTTCTTCTTGTTCAGTCAATCGCTAAGAGAAGCAAGTTTGTTTACATTTACAGGAGATAATGCTGCCCGCTTCTTAATTACAATGTCACCTGAAAGTGAGAACAGATATTTGCATGGCACTGTTGTTGCTCTTTTGTTTTTTATAGTGTAAATATTTGAACTAAAATAAATATATAAATAAAGAAATAAATATAAAGTGAACACTGTAAACTTTGTTTTGCGTGTTGTAATTGAAATCAATATATTTGAAAATGTAGAAAACATCCAAAATATTTAAATAAATGGTATTCTATTATGATTTAACAGCACGATTAATCATGATTAATTTTTTTAATTGCTTGATGGCCCAAGTAATTTCACAAGTGGTGAGCTATATGCACATTCATTATCCCCCTATAGTGGCAGTTTTCTTATAGGATAACAGCCTAGTACTGCTACAGGCTATTGGAGATACTTCTTTCTCTGAAGTGGTAGAGGTCAATGCTTTTATGTATTTCAGTGTATAACTCCCATTGGTCCCTTTAAGGATCTGTTCATGAGTTCTGATGGTCCCTGGATCAAAGTGATGGAACATGCTGGGATCATTACACATGCAGAACAAATTCTAAAAATGTTGACTGCATCTGCACAGTTATGGTACCCACCATTTAAAGAAAAGGCATAGCACTCTTGTGGCTAAGTAAGCTACTTTTGGTCTTGGATATGCTGAGTCTATAACCTTTTTCTAATATAAAATCATTGATGTTGGAGACATCCTGATTCATCTTGTCTATACCCATGTCATATAAAGAAGATTTCCTTTAAGACTGTGGAACTCATTGCTACAGGATGTTATAGAGCCAAGAATTTAGTGAGATTTGTAAAGGAATTGGACATTAATATGGATTAAAAGAAAAGCCAGAGTTATAATGGTTAATACTTGTGAAAGTTTTTGAATATCTATAATAAATCATGCTTCATGATTTAAACCAGCATTTAATTATGAAGGATTTGGATGAGACCTTCATGAAGAAGGGATGGGGAGATCATCCCACACCTTCCTGGTATTTCTTGCACCTTTATCTGATGCTGGCTACAGTCAGAGCCTGGGTTAGATGGACAATGGATCTGATCCAGTATGGTAATTCCAGTAGTCTTGAAAAACTCTACCAATGGTGTTTACACCATTCCCTTTGAGACAACAACCAGATCTGCACATCTGCTGGGCAAGAGAGCAGTGCTAGACCACTGGGATCAATCTGCTAGTAAATCAAAGCAGACCTGAGTGATATTGATGTAGTATAGCAATGATAATTTCACTCCTCATGCTGGTTGAAAAAGAGAAGCCAATTCAGACATTCCTAAGAATGAGGGCCAGAATGCAGCCCTGTGGGACACCATGAAGAATACAATAAGATCAGCTACAAGGAAAAAGTGAGTTATCAATTACATAAAATACATACTTGGCAAAAATGGACTAGATAATTTCTGGAAGGGTCCTGGATTATAATATGTGCTGCAGGCCCTGTAAAGATTTATGGGTCATTGCACTCCTTGTACTTTAATCAACCAGTCTGAAAAAATGTGTTAAATGTTATGTTCCTACATGAAAGGGAATTGCACAATATTCATTTAAACAAGATCCTAGATCTACTGTAGATGACATACAATTCAAATGTACTCTGACTCAGCCTGAAGATGGGCCACAGCCATGAAATTTGATCCAAATTCTTGTGAGGTAACTCCTGTCTCTTCATGTGTCAGTATAATAATGCCTGCATCTGTAATTTTCACTCCATGCATCCGATGAAGTGGGTTCTAACCCACGAAAGCTTATGCCCAAATAAATCTGTTAGTCTGTAAGGTGCCACCGGACTCCTTGCTGTTTTTGTGGATACAGGCTAACACGGCTACCCTCTGATACTTTATTCAAATTCTGGCATGTTTGAGTTCAACTGAGTTTAAGAGCCATATCTAAATTTTAGGAAAGTTTATGGAGTGGGCTAGGGTTAGCTGGGTTCCAGCTCAGAACTACATCTATTCTATATCTTCTCTGTGAAATAAATCATCATGAAAGTTTTATTCATTGTTTTTTATAAATTAACTATTTTTGTTTAATGGTTCTGACTAGTTTACCAGTCACTTTAGTCTCCCTGGAAACTTCATGTCAGAGTCAAAGTCAACTTAAACCTTGACTCTTTCCTTGGATGGAAACTGATGATGGGGGAGAGGGATAACTCAGTGGTTTGAGCATTGGCCTGCTAAACCCAGAGTTATGAGTTCAATCCTTGAGGGGGCTGTTGAGGGAGCTGAGGCAAAAATTGGGGATTGGTCCTGCTTTGAGCAGGGGTTTGGACTAGATGACCTCATGAGGTCCCTTCCAACCTTGATATTCTATGATTCTATGTCTTTAGTTTGCTAGAACTAGTTTTGTAAGAAAACTTTTATCCCTGAAGACCACCTGCTGGAAGCTGAATTGCAATGCATGAAAAGAAAAGCTCCTGTAGAGCAGCAAGACGTTGATGTGTTTATAACTTTGGGATTCCAGGAAAGTGATTAAAACAAAGTACACAAAATGATGCCACATAGTCGTGTTTCTATCTGGTTAGCATTCCATGTGGAGTCTATGCAGATGCTTAAGTTTCAGTGACTTTGCAAGAAGGTTTTCTTACAATAGTCAGAACATTTCATTGAAACAATGTTAATAAGTAGAAAAGTCGTGAGGATTCACCTAATGTGGGTATGACCTGGAAGTTCAATATAGCAACATCCAGTTCTGAGTGGACAAAAACAAGAGGCATCCCGGGCTTCCCTAGCATGTCTTTTTTTCATGAAAGATGCTGACACAACAAGCTAATATTACTGTCCATAGGTTAAAGGGCAGTTGTATCACTTGAGTAGATTAGAAGCCTATCCAGGAGAGAATGAGTAGCTATTTCCTTCAAGGAAGGGAGATGATGGTATATGAAGTAGCATATAGACAGCACAGCCCTTGAACAGTAATTACAATAAAGATTAAATACATACAGTACACTAATTTCATATGGAAGTGTGCTTTAATTATGTATCAACAAAACAATGAGCAGCTTCAATAAGAGCCGTGAAAGTTATCACTGGGGATTGTCCATGAGAAGAAAGAAATAAACAAGAAAAAAGACTCTTTTTGTACAGAAAACATGTTATATGAAATCCTTTAAAAAGCTGTTCCCGATTAATTTACCCAGGGTTAATTAATAACTAATTCATAGCTTAGATTTATATGGTGACTATCAGTCTTAAAGGATCCACAATTTCTTTACAAATGTGTTTTCATCCAATTTAATTCAATGGCAAAACATTTGTGGATATCAGTGGGAGCAGGAATGGACACTATATACTGTACAATATATGTAGTGGGGATCAAACACCCATCCCTGAAATGCAATGGCTTCTGGGGTGGAGCAAAGCACCCATCCCATAACATGAATAGTAGATGTGCTTTCTTGGAGAAGTGAAGAATTTCTTTTCCAATCAAACATGTGATAAATGTATATGTCAATATGGTCTTAATTTAGACTTCAGTAAGTGATGCGAAATGTGGGATTTTGTTTTGCCTTTCAAGCAGCAACCACAGCCCGTGTCTTGCTGGGGCAGAATTGCAGAATAGATTTTTGATTATTTTGCTATCTTCCTATGTGCTTTGACAGTGCCTCGCCCATTGTTGGCACTGCAAGTAAACAAACAAATAATGATAATAGTAATTAATCCTTTCATGGAATCCTGGATGTCACAGGGGAACAAAACGCACACAACATTGTATTTAAGGGCAGGTAAGCTTACTAACACTCATGGTTTTTTTCTTTAGCCTGGATATCCAACAAAGCATGTACCATCTGCCAAGCTTCACTTCTAACACACTTCAACTGTTGCCTGCAACACTACTTGATTCAGCATCTACAGAACAATTCTTTTCACTGTGGAGAAAAAAAAATAAGGAAGTTCCCTATGAACTGAGCAGGTAAGGATTCTTGTAAAAAGGAAACAAAATAGCAATATGCTAATCTATCCTTACTTCATGTGGATGCAAATAATGACCCTAGGTGCAAGGAAGAATCAGGTCCGAGAAACATAAAGTTAAGGGGATGTGAATTGCCACCATTCTGATGTTTAGCGCATTAGAATATTTGATGTATATTTTGCAAACTTTCTAACTTGCAAATAGTTTTCAACTATGCAAAATTAAAGAAACGGGTTAGTTGTAGCTAGACAAAACTAAACAGTTGTTTTCTTATTCTTAGATTGTAAGCTCTTTGGGGCAGAGACCGTCTTTTGTTCTGCATTTGTGCAGCACCTAGCCCAGTGATGACTGGGACTCTTAGGCACAACCACAATTCAAAATGTAATAATAAATCAACTATCAGTGGGGATTGGTTTTTGATACTGCTTAGATGAGTGAGGAAGCAGTTCTGGGGGGCTAATCTGAAAATCAGAATGCATGTGACTTTGAAATTCACTCTCTGAATATTCATAGTGGATAGAGCATTAGACTGGAACTTGGGAGACCTGGTTTTATTCCCACCTCTGCCACTGGCCTGCTGGATGACTTTGGGCAAGTCACTTAATCTCTTCTTGCCTCAGTTGCCCCATCGGTGACAACAGATCCCAAGGGACATTGAGAAGGCTGCTAAAAAATGCTGGATACCAGGTACTCTGCCTACTGCTTACTTACAATTCTCTGAAAAGTGGAAGTTCAATAGGAGACATCTGAATACCTGTCAATTAGGACATCGGAGGCAGTTTTGATTCCTTTGAGGTGAAAGAAAAAAAACTTCATTGAAGATGGTCATTTGGTCCATAATGCACCGTACTCTGAGTGGAATCCAAACATTGCATGTAACCAAAGATCCAGTATGAATTTATTATAACATCTGATACCAAAATATCTAGCTGCCCTACATACTACTGAACTCATAACTAAAATCTTCCAGAAAGTGATCATCAGTTCACGGACAAATAAATCTATGCTGGATACTATACATTTCCATACACTTGAAAGGCCCAGTGAGAAGCACATCTGCTGACGGGTGATATATGACTCGATGGTCAGTTACCATTCTTTTTTTTAATGGGTATGATGTTCTTATTCCCTCTTGCTGACCTTTTTTTGTTATAACCCCTTTGCCTTTCCATTCTCCAGTCAGTCCCATTAGCAGGATGTTGTGCAATATGGTGCTTGTCATCTGTTTCAAAGACACAGTGATGTGATACAGGTATGCCAGATGGATAAACCTAGTGTGACTAATTATTGTGTATTTGCCTTTAATTATTATCATTTATTACCGGAGAAAAGACAATAGAGGTTCCCAGACTCAGAAGGGAATGTCGGCAGAAGGGGATTTTTTTCCCCTAAAACACCAATGCACAGAGGGGAAAAAAAGTTTTTCTTTGTTGGGGAAAAACTAAATAACAAAAAGAAACAACTGACCACCATGATCCATCCATGAGAGATTTTATCCAGTCATTCCCTATGCACTTGGAATAAAATATCTCACAGGTAGTGAAATATTTTCTTGCTATTGTGAGCAAGGATTGTCCCTTGAACTGCAAGTAATGAGTCAAAGGTACCACCTTATTCTTCCTACCATACTGTGTTGGGGAAGGGGTGGAGTCATCAGTTCCACCAGCATAGTGGAACTGATACAGAGAGGGAATAATCGGTACTGATATGGCACATTGCTTTGACTATGTCTTTGACTATTTGTTATTTAGGTGACCAATCAGGCACCATGAACAGTCAGTCACATATACAAACAGTTCCTGAACATTTCTGCAGAAACATTTCTGTGTAAAGTCATAAAATTCAAAGTCTGTACATGGATGATTTATAAACAGGAGGAAGGGCTACATTTATCGCTATTTTCTCTGATTAGTTCAACCAGATTGTCTACATGGCACCATGGTCCAATCAACAGGGATGTGAATTTTAGCGTGCTCTAAAATGTTGCACTCACATTTCCCTGTGTGGACCCTGCTGGTGAGGACTAAGGTGTACCAAGTTGGCACTGAAATAGTCCTGGTACTTTTTAGTTAGCGCCAGTTTTAGGAACTTGTTAGTTACTTTTTAGGGGGGAGGGATAGCTCAGTGGTTTGAGCATTGGCCTGCTAAACCCAGGGTTGTGAGTTCAATCCATGAGAGGGCTATTTAGGGATCTGGGGCAAAAATTGGGGATTTGGTCCTGCTTTGAGCAGGGGGTTGGACTAGATGACCTCCTGAGGTTCCTT
Organism: Lepidochelys kempii; assembly: GCF_965140285.1. Taxonomy (NCBI): domain Eukaryota; kingdom Metazoa; phylum Chordata; order Testudines; family Cheloniidae; genus Lepidochelys; species Lepidochelys kempii. The sequence goes on from NC_136389.1 coordinate 74,072,279, forward strand.
CCAACCCTGGTATTATATGATTTCTACATGGGGCAGTAAGTGCACAATACATCTACAGTTCATACCCCCATAGACCAGACTGCTGCTCCATGTAAGCAAGCCTTTACTTTGTTCTGAACAGAAATTATCTTCCCTCTCAAAGTTTGCTAAAGTTAAGACTGTCATTTTCTTGGCTGGGTGCTCTAATCGGGGAATGAACAGGTTGTATTTTGGGCCTGGTGACCTGACATTCTCCCTTTAAAGCGTTTGAATGGGGTTTGGAGGAACGCTTAATATTCTGTATTTTTTATTGATTGTTGAATTCCAATTCCAAACCAAATTTACGATCTGTCATTAATACATATCCAGGGGAAACGGCCCCTTATTACCAAAGATGATGGTATTACATCAGCAGATTGACACTGCATATTCAGTACTCAATCTAATGAAATGACTTTTTGTTGCAAGAGCCTCTGTTGGTCCTTAAGAAGATTTAAAGCTAATCTTACTGGGAGATGTTTCAGTCCAATTATTTTTCAAGAATTTTTTGGATTTCTTTTTCTTAACACCAGTGTTCAATTCTCAACATTTTTTGTGTGCATAGCAAGTAAAGGGGAAATCAGTTCAGAACCTTCCCTAAGTAAAAATAAATGCACCCATGTCATAAATATAAAGGGAAGGGTAAACCCCTTTGGAATCCGTCCTGGCCAGGAGAAAGCTCCTCTCACCTGTAAAGGGTTAAGAAGCTAAAGGTAACCTCGCTGGCACCTGACCAAAATGACCAATGAGGAGACAAGATACTTTCAAAAGCTGGGAGGAGGGAGAGAAACAAAGGGTCTGTGTCTGTCTGTATGCTGGTTTCTGCCAGGGATAGACCAGGAATGGAGCCTTAGAACTTTTAGTAAGTAATCTAGCTAGGTATGTGTTAGATTATGATTTCTTTAAATGGCTGAGAAAAGAATTGTGCTGAATAGAATAACTATTTCTGTCTGTGTATCTTTCTGTATCTTAAGGTTTTGCCTAGAGGGGTTCTCTATGTTGTTGAATCTAATTACCCTGTAAGATATCTACCATCCTGATTTTACAGGGGGGATTTCTTTATCTCTATTTACTTCTATTTTTTATTAAAAGTCTTCTTGTAAAACACTGAATGCTTTTTCATTGTTCTCAGATCCAAGGGTTTGGGTCTGTGGTCACCTATGCAAATTGGTGAGGCTTTTTATCCAACATTTCCCAGGAAAGGGGGGGTGCAAGTGTTGGGAGGATTGTTCATTGTTCTTAAGATCCAAGGGTCTGGGTCTGTAGTCACCTAGGCAAATTGGTGAGGCTTTTTACCAAACCTTGTCCAGGAAGTGGGGTGCAAGGTTTTGGGAAGTATTTTGGGGGGAAGGACGCGTCCAAACAGCTCTTCCCCAGTAACCAGTATTAGTTTGGTGGTGGTAGCGGCCAGTCCAAGGATAACGGGTGTAATATTGTGTACCTTGGGGAAGTTTTGACCTAAGCTGGTAAAGATAAGCTTAGGAGGTTTTTCATGCAGGTCCCCACATCTGTACCCTAGAGTTCAGAGTGGGGGAGGAACCTTGACAACCCATAATCCAATTTTGATAGAATTTCGTCTTTGCTTTTCTGACCAGTTCTACACTGTTATCTCCACATTGCACAGATAAACCAAAGTAAGTTTCCCATTCTTTTCCCATTGGGAGACAATTGCACTTAGCGGGAATGATGCAATGTTTAGCAGAAGAGCAGAAAAGCTTCCAACAGTGCCTGGCAAAGCAGAAGGAGAGGCGTATGATTTCTCCCTGGGCTTCTACTTTTGTTTCTCCATTATTTACAGATGTAAGTCAAGCCTCCCACACCCCATGCTGGGTTGTTCTCTTCCCTCTAGGCTGGAGAGCTTCCTCCCATTCTCCTGCCCCTCCTGCTCACTCTATATAGCTCCCTTCTATAGGCCATCCCTGAAAGCATTCTGATTGGCTAGGAGAGATGGTCTCAGGTGTCCTTCATAGACCTCTGACCAGTCCCAAAGCTGTAGCTGTTCTGCCTCTCATGAATGGTCTTCTCAGTGTCCATTTACTGTGCACTCGGTTGCTGTAGTAATAGATGCCAAGTGCATGCCTTTAAAGTGCAATTCTACTCTGGATAGTGACTATGTAACAATGGATCCTGCCTACTTAGCAGATACTCGGTGTATGTTCAACCATATATGCTAACTTCAGTGACGAAAGCAAATTCCTAGGGCTGTTTACGCCTCTCATCTCTTCAGAACCAATACAGCTAAGATAGCAACTGGGTACTTATTCCTTCTTGCGCATCATGAATAGAATTGTTAGCAAAGGTGTCATTGCTCGGGATCTAGCAAAGTCATAGAAGACAACAGATTTTTCAGAGGTGTCTATATGGGTATAATTTGAAGCAATTAAAGTTACACAGGTGCCAGTTAACCATAATGCCAGAAATCTCCTCCAGTAATACATGGAACTCCATTCAGAAACTCACTGAGCATCTTTCTCGTAACAAAACTAAAACACATGAGAATCATACAGAGCAAAAGCCAGCCTCTGGGAATAACTAGCCCCCACTCTTTTCGTACTATCCCCTTCTTCTTTATCATCACTCATTTCCTCACCAAGGTATCAAGTCCTCCCTACTTCAGAACAGGCTTGTCTTCCATCTTCAGTGTCCTCTGAGGCTAGTTTTCCCTTCTGTGTCCCCAGAGCCTGTTGAAGTTCCTTGCTTGCTGAAATGGCCCTGTATTAATGCAGCTTCAGGTGGGTAGGCTGTGGATGGAAAATAAATGGGTGCTGGAGTTCTGGGGGACAGTCATGGTGGTGTAAGCAGGGAAATGGGCAATGGAGAAGACATTCAACCAGAGAGTAGGAGTAAAGGTATTTTCTTTTGCTCCTACAAGCTTTGCCTCCCACTCCCACCCTTGAAACAACACTCCTTATGAACCTCCATTACTCTTTTAATTCAGACTGAGCTACACAAAGTTCCCATAGTATCATTTTCCCCCTAGGTTAGGTTTAGTTCCAGGTCCTTGTGGGTCTCTGGGGTCGTTTTAAAACGTCTTCTGGATTACAGATATACATTTCAGAACTAGCAGCATTTAAACTGTTTCCATTGCTTCAGGGCTTTAAAATGATAAGAAATAACACGGGTCCCCCAAGCTGTAGTTTAAATGATGAAGAGGCTACTTCTTCCAAGGACTGCAGGTGCTGTGTCCTGGATTAAACATTCGTTGCAAATTCCAAAAAAAGAGAGATTGAGAGAGAGAGAGACACAGAGAGAGAGAGAGAGAGAGAGAGCGCCTTTGGGGGAAGATATTCTAGAAAAGATGGAGGGAAGAAGTCAGAGAAAAAGGACATATCCGAAACTGAGAGCAGCCACAGACTTTCCAGACTGTTTTGCAGTGTGAATATCACTGACATTCCACCACTGCCATCTGACACAACACGCGGTTTCTTTTGCCTGTATTAATCAGCTGAAGTGTATCCTCTTGTACAACATATCGTATCATATGTCAGAGTCCATCCTTCAGGGGCCAGATTTCCAAAAAAGCTCAACTCCCATTGGCCTCAGCCCAAAATGAATATCCTAAGAAAATTCTTCTCATCTGTGACTACCTGGGCAAGCCTAACTCTGTGAGGGATTTGATTAATCCATGTTTAATAAATCAACGAAGTATTACTGCTGAGTTTTATACAGCTAGGCTGGTCTAGCCACTTCCAGCTGAGCAGAGGTCCTGATGGTTTAATAGGTTTAGTACAGAGCTCTATGCAAACAGCTGCACAAAAGAGTCTGTTTGCAGTGCAGAACACAAGAATTATTGGTCCTGTAAAACCCAAGAACTATGCTATATAATTTGGGTGCCATCTACTGGCACCTTATTTATTAACTATTTACACATCTTCAGATATAGAGCACTCTTGTAACAACTTCAGGATCGGGCCCACATTGTGGTGATTGTTGAACGAACGCATGTAAGAGATGCTAGGGCAAAGCTCTGTTCCCAGTTTACCTGGGAGAGACAAAGTCATATTTCCTTGGACTGGCATTTTGTTACATCTCATGAGTAACTTCAGCCGTGGTCAGTTCTTGTTTGTGAGACATCCAAAGAAAGCCAAGTCTGGTTTTGTTGATTCAGTAAGGAATGCTCTTCTTGCTGGAGCAGCATTGAATTAAGTTTCCAGCACCAAGTTATGTGGCGTTCTGCTGTGAATGGAGATGTCATTGGGTTAAGACATGCAAACCAAATTGCTATCATACAGAGTCCCTAAGGACACTTTTTGCACAAGTAGAGAAGTGCCAGATAGCCTACCTGTAAGCCCTGTGGCCTGAAGCCCTAGACAGTAGGTAGCTCACTATTGACAGCTGTTGGAGAATAGGGAGAGGAACAGCCCAAAGCTGCAAGAGAACTCTAGGTGGGGAGGGAACTCTCTGCTGGCATCTGTTGGTGAGCAAGGGGAAATGACTGAATGGCCACGCCTCATTTGCATTTCAGTTATCTGACAGCTGAGGGGCACTTTGGTTAAAGTAAAGTTTTGAGTTTGGGTGAGGACAATAAAATGCTATAATTCCTGTTGGGAAATGAAAGGACAAGAATCATAGAATCATAGAATATCAGGGTTGGAAGGGACCTCAGGAGGTCATCTAGTGCAACCCCCTGCTCAAAGCAGGACCAATCCCCAACTAAATCATCCCAGCCAGGGCTTTGTCAAGCCTGACCTTAAAAATATCTAAGGAAGGAGATTCCACCACCTCCCTAGGTAACGCATTCCAGTTTTCACCACCCTTCTAGTGAAATTTTTTTCCTAATATCCAACCTAAACCTCCCCCACTGCAACTTGAGACCATTACTCCTTGTCCTGTCATCTTCTACCACTGAGAACAGTCTAGATCCATCTTCTTTGGAACCCCCTTTCAGATAGTTCAAAGCAGCTATCAAATCCCCCCTCATTCTTCTCTTCCACAGACTAAACAATCCCAGTTCCCTCAGCCGCTCCTCATAAGTCATGTGTTCCAGTCCCCTAATCATTTTTGTTGCCCTCTGCTGGACTCTTTGCAATTTTTCCACATCCTTCTTGTAGTGTGGGGCCCAAAATTGGACACAGTACTCCAGATGAGGCCTCACCAATGTCGAATAGAAGGGAACAATCACGTCCCTCGATCTGCTGGCAATGCCCCTACATATGCACCCCAAAATGCCATTGGCCTTCTTGGCAACAAGGGCACACTGTTGACTCAACAAGGGCACACTGTTGACTCAACTACTGTACCAACTGTATGAAATGTGCCTGGACTGAGGGGTCACCCTGAGTGAGACTGCAGCCAGGCACAGTTAGGTAAGGGAGCCTGGAGCAGGTTGTGAGGAGGGATGAGTTTGTATCATTCTTTCTCTGGAGTACTGCTCTGGTGGTAAGGACTCTTTTAAGGTTCCTATGTCCAACTGATCCCTTTCTGCAGAGGTAGCTTCAAGAAAATGGATGGCTTCAAGGTGGTAGGTAAAGCTGCCTATGAGTTCAAGTCTAGGCTTTAGTAATGTAAAGGAGTGCACTCCTAGACTGCTGGATGTGGGACCTTACCAACTGTATTGGATCCTGAACACTGAGGGGCCAGTGTGATTTTCCTGTGGAAGAGTTAGGAATTGGGGAGTTATATTATGTTGGGGGGAGGTGTCATTTGCCTGAGTATATATCAGGGGTCTTAGGACAGGGACAAGGTGGGTGGTGACTATTTGCAACCACCTTCCATTTGTCCAGTGAGAGGAGGCTGTACATCAGCCATGGGAGACAGCTGCAGGGTATCTCTGGAACTGTCCTATGAGCATGGGGGGGGGGAAGGGTCTCTCTTTTTGGACCTCATGGAGCACCAGAGCTTGTAACCCAAGCACATAAGCTGTGCAAGGCTTTGGATTTGTCCCTGAAAGATTTGCTTTGCTTTTCCCATTTCCCCCTGTTATTGTCTTCCTCTTTACTTTCTCTTCAGTTAGCTTCTTGCTTCTGTTTTCCTCAACAACTTCTGTAATTTCATTCCTCACCCTTTCTGTTCTATTTTTTCCCTTCATCCAAACCCTACAGCATTCCCCTCTCTCTCTCAAAATCTGCCCATAGTTTTTCATAAATCCATCTGCAATGAATTATTTATAGTTACGATAAAGGTCCTTTCAGCCTAGTGTCTATTTTTTTTAATAACAAAAATCATAGGTGAAATTGTCCAAAGGACTGAAAAGGACTTAACTTTGCCTGGACACTAGGCATCGGTTACCAAAAAGTACAAAACAAGCTGTAGCATGTTAGCAAGATGCCCTTTAAAAATAATAGCATTTATTTTTTTCTGTAGCTAGAGCTTTTCATGCTCAAAGCACTTCCTAAATATTGGGCCAGATCCTAGCCCTGGTTTCTGGTGGCATAAAGGGGATGGAGATCCTACCTTAGTAAGATAGGAATTCACAGGTTTTATAGAGCTGGTATGGTCAGCTCTATGCCACCTATTCTTCCATGTTCTAGGCATTCTGGGTAGGCCAGGGAAAAGCTGGGATATAGCTAGACCATGCTATAGTGTGCTGATGATTTCTGGACATCGGAGTAGACCAAGCCCTCAGGCTTCGACCTCGGGTGGTGTGACCCGGGCTTCTGCTTCAGCCCCAGGCAGTGGGGCTTGGGCTTCAGATTCGGTCCTGGGCGGTGAGGCTCGGGCTTCAGTTTTGGCCCTGGGCCTCAGGAAGTCTAATGCCAGCCCTGGAAACCTCATAAAAACAGGGTCACGATCCACTTTGGGGTCTTGACCCACAGTTTGAGAACCACTCCTCTAAATGAACCCCTTGTGGTGTTGTCCTTTTTTAGACTTTACGTTTCTTTGTGTATTTTTTCTTTATGGTTTAAAGTCTTTTCCCATCTCCCTCTCTAACTGATGTTTGGTATTGCTCATTTACATCTTTCTTCCATTCTATTACGCTGGTCATGCAAGCATTTCTCTGTGAACAATTTCCAGCCCCCGCATCTCACCCCTTTCAATGTCCTTTCCCCTCCTCTGCATAATTCCATTCCACCTGAAGTTTTCTGTATTACTTATGCTAATTACACTTAAGTGGGGTGCAGGGGGTGGGGGGAGGAGGGAGAGGGAAGATTTTGAGCAATCTGAGCCAGGATCATAAAGTTTTGTGATTGTAAATGGAAGAGTGAGACTTTGCTGTGAAAAGCTACGCAATAGAAAGGCCAGAGGAAAGGAAGGAGGGAAGAACAGATCATGACAGGTTCTTACACAAATGTTGGGGCCAAAAGGGGCCAGAAACCTTCCCTCCAGAAGGGCCTGGATCAATTGCAGTATCACAGTACACCACTGGGGGTGCACAGTGCTCCAGAGGGGGCTGTGATGGCACAGATGCCACCGGGATGGAAGTATGGTAAGCGCCCAAAGAGAGAGATTATCAGGGAGGGAGCAGGGCCATGAGTTGGCTGCACTGGGAGGAAGAGGCTGCCCTGTGCAAAATGACACTGCAATCTGTGCCACCAGGCTGCTCAGAGAGGCAGTGCAAGAAATGCCTACGGGGCATTCTTTTTTTCAATCACCTGCATTGCTTCCCCAACTAGCAGGCTCTTGCTGCATCCCCTCCTCACCCACTGTTTCACCACTCTCACTATTGCCATCAGCATCCTACTTAAATAATATTTCTTCATTGCCACTACTCCTGGCATCAGTGCTTGAGCCACCAAAGGAGAGGGGGCACCAACACAGGACGAGCGGGGCACCACACGCAGCTGTACTGTTTCCCCATCCCTTGGGCTAACTCTGCAGGGAGGGATTGTGGATTTGTGATGCACAGCGTCTCCCTGAACTCCCCATGCAGTGTTGTAGTCATGGGTGCTGAGCCCTGTTCAGTGCAGTGGTTAAACACTAAAGTTTGGCCCAAAGAGAAAGAACAAACACTCCCACGCCACCCTCGAGTGATGAGTTGATCCCAGAGCCATCTATCAAATTCTCCGAAACTTTGGGGATCTGGATAGAATGACACCTGGACTTGGAGCATCATCCCTGCTTTGGAGGTGGGAAAACAAAACAACTACAGTGTAATTTTTGCCAAACTTAAACCAGCCTGCTTTGGCTGATCTCTAATAACCAAATTGTTACCCATCACAGGTAACAAAATACCATAGGAGCGGGGATCCTGAACTGAGTTCTCCTACATCTCAGCCAGATTGACTGAGGAGATTCTCAATTCAATTAAAGGAAAAACAGAAAGTTTTCTCTCTTCACCTTGCCTTTTTCCTTTCTTCTGTGCATTTCATATATATATATATATATATATATATATATAATACCCCCACCCCTCCCCTTTCCAATCCTTCCTTTAAGGTTTAATTTAACAATAACATTTGCGATTGGGGTCCTGCGCATCTCAAGGGCATTGCGCTTGAAATTGCACACACTCCGCACCATTTATCATAGCCTGACATGTGTCATGTTCCAGACTGCAGCTCCAAGAGGTTACAGCTCACGACTGCTCCTTTGTTGATCAGCTGCCGAGACAACTGAGGCACCTTTCTTTCTTTCTTTCTTTCTTTCTTTCTTTCTTTCTTTCATTTTTTTCTATTATTAAAGCTGCACCATCCCCCTTTTCAAAGGGCTAGCTCTGCTCGCAACAGAAAAACAATCACCCTCACCCCCCAGAACATTTGCACTGGGTTGAATGCTGGATGCTTCGCTTGCTGCTGTGCACATTTCACAGGATAGGAACGCTCCACTGTAAAGGCAGATCTCTGTTGAAGGAAAAATGAAGACAGCTGTCGAGAGACAGGAAATTAGAGGATTAATATAAAATGGGGCCCAAATCCCAACCACCCTCGATTTTGGTGTGGCAAAACTAAAAGTTGACTGGCAAGGCTTTGCTCACCCAAAGGCAACACTGCCGCTGCTAAACTCACCCAGTGAGATTTTGCAAAACCCGAACTATCCCCAAGTGTGCTCCCCTGTAGTGTTGCTGAAGTTTCTCTCAGTCTTGTTTGCTATGCGTCTTCTCCTATGCTCGCACTCTTCATTAGCATCAGCCAGCGTTCTCTCTGAGCACAGAGTGAGTCAGGACAGCAGGATTGTGGCCTTGGTGTGTACGTTTACAGAGGCGATGCATAATGTAATAACACAAAGCTTGCCACTTTGGAAACACACGGAGGAGATCCAGTTTGAATCATGCTTATACAAATCACTGCGATCTGAATTGTGCCGTTTGATTTCCAGTGATCCACATCCCCTTTCAACTTGTGTCTGCAGGACCAAGTGATATTTCAACCTAATGCCAAGGCTGTGTTAGGTGAGCGAAGCCGCAGAGATAGAAAGAGAGAGGAGCTGAATGTCAGTCCAGAACTTGAACCAAACTGGGTTTCTGGTTTTGTTTTGATGCTTGGAAAAAAAAGATTACCTCATTTTAAAAAAAAGCTTAAAGTGCTTTGAAGGTAAGAAGTGGTCCATGCTAAGTGTTCCCTTCCTATCCCGTTTGATTTACAGATCCCTCCTTGGGGACTTGTGATGGTGTGTACTCCCCATACCGGCCCTGCGAGAACCGAATGAGGCAAGGCAGGCGAAGTTAAGCAGCGAACGAGGGAGATTTAGGCTGTGTGGAGAGCCTTGATTAGAAAAAAGCTTGCCTCTGAGGGAACAGGCAGAGGCTCCTATAAAGCCAGGAGGCTGGCAATGCAGTGGGGGGAGGAAAGCCTGTAGTCTCTCTCTCTCTGGAGTAAGGGAGAAGGAAGGGGGATAGGAATCCCTGAGACCTAGTAGGCATGAGAAAGAGGGATCTGACTAGGTGGACTGGAGAAACATGGTAGGATGTAGTCCAGGGACTAGCGCAGTGAGCTGGGCACAGCCACAGACCCTCACCACTACAGGACCCTGGACTGTAATCCAGAGTAGACAGTGGGTCTGGGTTCCCCTACCAACTGTTTGGGGCAGTGAACTGCAGTGGTACTATTTGGGGCATTGGACTAGAAGACTGCTTGGGTCACTGCAGGAGTGACAGGGTCAGGGCGGTGGGTGTGAGGACTGCCTGACGCTGCTTGAGCAGAAAGACTTTGAAGGACTGTCCCACAGGAGGGGAATCACAATGGGACCTGGGCAGAGGGCTGAGTCACAAAGTTGCATTTCTGAGATTTGGTGAGCAGGCGGAGAGCTGCAGATGGCAGAAGAGAAGGAAGGGGGTGCTGACGTGAGCAGAGCAAATCTCCAGAATCACCCAAAGGGGGCACCACACCCCGGTGAGTAGAGCACCCTGTGACAGGACTTTCAGCCCAAAAGTACAGACCCAAAAGTTTGGCTGTGTTTTGGGATCACATTTGATCCTTTAAGTTTTTATTCTACTGAAAATTCCAAATCATCCAAGGCCTGTTAACTGGCTATTAGGATCAAGTCCAGTATTTGCAGGCACAGTTGGGGTTATTTCTCTCTCTCTCTCTCTCTCTTCATGATCCTAGATATTTTCAGAGATTCCCCCAAACATATAGGTGCTTCATAAATCAGGAGTACAATGGAAAGGTTCCAGCCACTTCCACCATGTGCCTGCCACATGCCCATTTGATTCACATACCACAGGTTCTTTGTCATTGGCTTGCAAAATTTGGCCTTCCCCTCCACCATCCCCTACTTGTGCAAGAGCTCAAGCTATGACGCCTTCCTCCCTTCTCCCCTAGATCAAGCCTAGATCAAGCTTTGGATGTGCAGCCTTACCATGTGGATTGGCACTGCCTTGAGGGAGCACAACAACTCCCTGTAGTTCCCAGTTGAATAAAAAAAGGGCAATTTACAATACCTCCTTTATAAGGCGCAGCATGTTGGCTGGCATATGGAGGGGTGGAGCCATGGGTGTGTCTTCTCCCCACCCCCTTTTTATAAGAGTTGCCCATACAGAATAGAAACTTGCTAATGGCCCCATTGCTCCCCCAAGTATAATTTTGGGGAGTCATAACTCAGGTCATGTAAGGGGAAAGGGTGCTCCTATTCCTTCCTATGACCCTATGTGGCTGGGTTAGATGAGCACAGTCTAGCCCTCGGCCATCACAAAATAAAGATGGCCGATTCAAATGGCATCTGGTGGACTCAGAGAGTAGGGAAGCTGCAGAAAAACACATTATGACATCTTAAGTACCTGTTATTAGACAAGCCCTTAAATCTCCTTCAGAGACCCTCAAAGAATGATATTCTTATTTTAACATTCTTCAAAGATAGATTCCTTCTGAGTCATTGGTTAAGGTGGTTTGCGGATGCCATGATAAGTGTTTTAGAAAAATGACTGGAAACAGTACAGGTAGCAGAAAGGCATACTTTGTCTGCAGATGAGGGTGCATCTGAGCAGAAACCATGCTTTGAATATCTCAACAATGGAGTAGCTCTGGCAGTGGATTTAGAAGTGGCGGGACTTTCTGGCCTCCCGGTGAGAGGCAACATGCTGAAGCTGTGTCCATTTATTGGAATGGTGGTGGGGAAGACAGAAGTTCAATTAACGGCTCAGATGTGAGGGATAAAATTAATCTCCGACTACACAGGTCCTTCAACTAATGACAGAAGGAGGTAACCACCAAACCAAACAGAACATAATTAGGTGAGATCCAGGAATGACTTAAAAAGTATTTAAATGCAATGAGGCCAAGATGCCTGAGATATCAGAAGAAAGAGTAATGATGTGCACAGTAGACACAGTCTAGATTACAATTTAAAACAGGATACAGGAAGGAGCCAGGGCTTGTTTATGAGGCCAAATTTTGGCATATCTCCTCTGTTTTTTCTTTGCCTTGGCATGAAACACTGGGCACTGCTAAATCAGATTATCAGAAAATGGCTGTGTTGATGAGCATGACTGTGTCCAAGGAAATAACTTGATTTGTACTTTAGACAATATGGCCACATCCATCCTTGTCTGTTGCTATCAGCTGGGAAAGAGACTTGCCCTCTGATCACTTTCATCAGGTAGAGATGAAATTATCCCTATTTCATGAATACGTTTATCATAAGAGGACCTCGGCTGCATATAATGTATTCTGTAGGTCTGCTCCTGCAGTCCTTATGCTCAAGTAAAATTCTCATTGTTCTTGTCTCCATTATATTGTTTCCATCCCAACACACACAGAAACAGAGACACATCCAACTCATACTCTCATACCTGATGCACACACACAAACCAAATACACAGCACAGGCACTGTGGGCTTGATCTTGCACAGGGCAGGTGTGGAGGGCTGCAAGAATAAATGGAAGGCAAAAAAAAAATGGAGCATAGAGGAACCTGATCCCAAACAACTATTATTCGTATGGTAGCACCTTGAAGCCCCAGATGAGATTGGGGTCTCATCGTTCTAAATCAGGGATCGGCAACCTTTGGCATTGGCTTGGGACGACACGCGGCCATCCCAGGCCAATGGCGGCTGTGGGAAGCTTGTGCAGCTTCCCACAGCCCTCCTTGGCCTGGGACAGTGAACTGCAGCCAGTGGGAGCTGCGATTGGCTGAACCTGCGGACACTGCAGGTAAACAAACTGGCCCGGCCCTCCAGGGGCTTTCCCTGGTGGGCCACATGCCAAAGGTTGCCGATCCCTGTTCTAGATACTGTACAAACACATAGTGCAGTCCCTGTCCTGAATAACTCACAATCTAAGCAAAAAAGACTGACGAAAGCTACCAAGGCAAACAGGCATCAAGAGGTGAAGTGATTTACTCAAGCTCACAGAGCTGGGACTAGAATCTAGGTCTCCTGGCTTCCAGTCCCGTGCCCTATCCATTGGAAATGTTGTCTCTGAAGTAGTGAGGCTGGAGCTGATTGGTTACCAAGATTCTCTTACTTAAAGCAAGAGTGAGGCCAAAGAAGGGAGGGTGTAGTTAAGTAGTTCTTTAGTGTGAACAGAATCATGTTTCTTGAGATACTTCAGTCCACATCTCTGCCCACACTTTTGCAAGTAAAAGACTGTAAGGAGTTTGACCCTTTCTCCTCTCTGTGTAGAGGGGTATGCCAATAGCTTGATCTTATTGGCACCCATCCATGGGTAGCCTCTTCTCGTATTTCTGCTGGAATACAACCTCCTTGGGCACCATAAACTCAATCCAAAACACACTGAAGTCAGTGGGAGTCCTTCCATTGGATTTGGCTCTGTGCCAGGATTTGAAGGCTCAAGGCCTTTGTACCTCTCCAGCAAGTTGTGTATGATCAGACTTCGTGGACAGAATCTGGCAATTCCACTATTAATCGCACAACGGAGGCACCCAACAGCAGACTAAGTATTCAGCACCAGAGACTGATAACTGTCCACTCCAATCACATTATTCTTAAGAAAAAATAGGCACGGTGAGTAATGGGTCAGTGGAGCCGAGCAGCAAATGGTTCACGAGGAATTTTTAAACATTCCATTGTGTTAGATAATCTGCTCTGCCTGTCCTCATCCCTATAGAAAACAACGCAAGTGCAAATAGATAAATTAAGACAGCTTTGTTTCTAGCATGGGGGCTGTTTTCTCCCAATGTGGAGAGGTGGCAGGGTACGGGGAGCTTGCTCTTGTGTTTGCTCTTTCAAACAGGCATAAACAGCTCCGCTTATTTCCACTATGCCGTCTAAATGCAAAATTTGCATAAACGGATGTTGTTAATTGATTTCTATGTATGCAGGCACTGCTCTATCAAAGGTAGAGAGGACAGAAGGTCATCCCCTAAGAGCCTCCGGGGAACAAGTACCCATCTGAGATAATATTGAGAATGGCATTGTTGGATACATAATCACTCCCAAGTAGGAAGCGATGGAGTCCTTTGTCATTAACAAAAAATCATTTTCCTATTAATATTGTAATTCTCTTTTTAATAAAGGCTGCCCTAGCAGGAGCCTAGAAAAATGCCCCACTGGTCTGCCAAAGGGTGGCACAGGCTGCAGCTGGCAGGCTGGCTGCTTTCCCAGAGAAGGGGAAAGGCCTGTGCTATTGGCAGTTTGAGCAAATAAATATTCTATTCAGGTTCTTAAGAACATAACGGTGGCCAGACTGGGTCAGATCAACGGTCCATCTAGCCCACTATCCTGTCTTCTGACAGTGACCAATGCCAGGTGCTTCAGAAGGAATGAACAGAACAGGGTAATTTTAGAATGATCCATCTCCTATCATTCACTCCCATCTTCTGGCAGTCAGAGGCTAGGGACACCCCTATCATGGGGTCGCATCCCTGACCTTCTTGGATAATAGCCAATGATGGACTGATCCTTCACACACTTTGAACCCAGTTATAGTTTGAGCCTTCACAACATCTCCTGGCAATGAGTTCCACAGGTTGACTGTGCATTGTGTGAAGAAGTGCTTTCTTCTGTTTGTTTTAAACCGCTGCCTATTAATTTAATTGGGTGACCCTGGTTCTTGTGTTATGCGAAGGTGTAAGTAGCACATCCTTATTCACTTTCTCCACATGATTGTATAGACCTCTATCATATCCCCCCTTAGTTGTCTGTTTTCCAAGCTAAGTCCCAGATTCTTTAATCCCTCCTCATATGGATGCTGTTCCATACCCTTAATCATTTTTGTTGCCCTTCTCTATACTTTTTCCAATTCTACTGTGTCTTTTTTGAGATGGAGTGACCAGAACTGCATGCAGTATTCAAGGTGTTGGAGTACCACGGATTTATATAACGGCATTATGGTATTTTCCATCTTATTATCTATCCACCTTTCCGAATGGTTCCTAACATTGTTAGCTGTTTTGTCTGCTGCTGCACATTGAGTGGACGTTTTCAGAAAACTATCCACAATGACTCCAAGATCTGTTTCTTGAGTGGTAACAGCTAATTTAGATCCCGTAATTTTGAATATATATTTAGGATTATGATTTCCAATGTGCATTACTTTGCATTTATCAACATTGAATTTCATCTGCTATTTTGTTCCCCAGTCACCCAATTTTGTGAAATCCTTTAATAACTCCTCACAGTCTGCTTTGGACAGAACTATCCTCAGTAATTTTGTATCATCTGCAGATTTTACCACTTCACTGTTTATCCCTTTTTCCAGATAATTTATTAATGCATTGAACCACATTCGTCCCAGTGCAGATCCTTGAGGGACGCCATTCTTTACCTCTCTCCATTCTGAAAACTGATAATTTATTCCTACCCTTTGTTTCCTGTCTTTTTACCAGTTACTGATCCAGGAGAGGACCTTCCCTCTTATCCCATGACCACTTACTATGCTTAAGAGCCTGTGTTGAGGGACTGTGTCAAAAGCTTTCTGAAAGTCCAAATACACTATATCCAGTGGATCAACTGTGTCCATGTTTGTTGACCCTCCTTAAACATTGTTAAGCAATTGTGAACCCCTTATGCTTAACAATTTGTCCCCAACTTGTATTTAGCTTGGACACTCTGGTTACCTTCTTCAGACCTCAGCGAGAGCTCCATGAAGCTCGAAAGCTTGTTTCTTTCACCAACAGAAGTTGGTTCAATGAAATATATTGCCTCATCTACCTTGTCTCTAAGGTATCTTATGATCATATTTATGTATGTAAGCAGTGTCAGGATGAGCTCCACCCTGACATCTGGTGGTGAGGTGTGGCAAGTTGTGGAAAAGAACTTCAGGGGCCGATCTCATTTGCATAGGCACACCCACCACGCCTAGAATGAGACCATAGCTGCCCAAATGGTCACTTTGGCTGCTGTGGGATCCCCAGTGTCTCTGTTATTGGGGCAGGAAGAATAAATTGTTATTACCCTGATTATGGGAACTGTGCTTGGAACTGTACGTGGCCTTTTGTTACGATGGAGGGATTCACCATCATCTAAGTAGCACTCGCTAGGCAAGGGTCATGGGTTCCAAAACTGTGTGAAGGGAGAGAGGCTGGGGACAAGTATTAATACTTGGTGGCATGGGCCCCTTGGTGAGGGCCTTACATGCTGATTGCACTTCCTCCTCTCTCCACTGTGAAATATCAGAGCTAATTTTGATTTCATTAGAAGTCTAGTTATAGGCTGCTGAGCTCACTTTGGGCTGACAGTGCACCAGCACTGGGGCTCCCCTACTATAAGCTGAATTCACCTAAGAGCTGAAATCACTGAGTGTTGTGTTAAGTAGTGGAGGAGCCTGAAGATATATTGTGGAGCAGTTTGCGGGACGGCTGGTGAAGCAGTTCGACATGGAGCAGTGTGTGGATGGCAGGAGCTGCTTGTGGGCCGTGGAGCTGAGTGAAGGAGTTCGTGGGGCGGCTGGCGGAGCGGAGCGCAGCTGAGCGAAGGAGTTCGTGGGGCGGCTGGTGGAGCGGAGTGCAGCTGCGTGAAGGAGTTTTGTGGGGCGGCTGGCGGAGCAGAGCGCCGCTATGGAGCTATGGGGCGGTCAGCTTCAGATCACGTAAGGTGCCTCTTACCCCTGTCCCATTTCCACCCAGGTTGGGAGGTAAAGCTCCGCCGATAAACTTTCGAACTCTGGGGCTGCCCTGACCAGGGACAGAGACTTTTGGGGCATTGGACTTTTGGGGTTGCTGGACTCAAGAACCAAAGGGAAAAGGGCATGCCCCAATTTGCCTGGGGTGGGGTTGTTTTTGCTCATGGGTTGTGTTATGAATCCTGTTGGTGGTGTTTCCCCAACATAATGCCACATTGTTTCTCTCTGTTATTAAAAGACTTTTGCTACACTCAGACTATGTGCTTGCGAGAGGGGAAGTATTGCCTCTTGGAGGCGCCCAGCGGGGGTGGTATATATTTGTCCCAGGTCACTGGGTGGGGGCTCGAGCCGGTTTGCATTGTGTTATTGGAATGGAACCCCTAGATATTGAACCCGGCCCTTGTTGCTGCCAACTCTGACGGGCAGAAGGGTTACATGTAGTTTTCCACTACATATTTTAAATGAACCAGAATGGTTCTGACTGATTCCGCAAATAGGTTTGTCTGAATTGGCTAGTGGCCTGTCTTGAATCCTTTTTTGTTTGTTTTTTTAAAACCAGGATTAGGGTCCAGGAGATCCAGAAAAAGAAGCAAATCGGGACCAGCTCGGTAAATTAAGAAAATTTCCCCAATATTGTGAGCTGCATAAGACAACTGAGCCCTGAATAAATATGAGATAGGTTGTGATACCCTTGAGTTCAATAGTACCATACACCACCAACAGTCCCTGGAATTCAGTAGATCTGCTTGTGCAGTAATGAGCTACCCAATATAAATAAGGGTGTCAGAAGCTGGCCCTGAATCATAAATTTTGGTTAATAAACAGCAATGGATGGGACAGAGAGGGAGAAAGGGGTGTTTACTGGATTCAATGAGTTTCTCTGGGGAAGAAAATCCAACCCACTCCTGCTGGCCAGATGCACATGGGAGTCAGGAGATGTGCAAATGAAAGCAGAGCGTAAAGCTGTTAGTGGCAGTTCACAGTGAGAGAGTGGCTCCTGCCATGGCAGGTTAGGTAAACTTTCCAGGTGTTTGGAGGTGAATCTTTTCATTTCTGCACAACCCTCGTTTGACCCAACTATTTCACATCATTACCAATTGCTTTGTTCATACGTATCAGACTTCCTTCTTGTGCTTTATTGGTTTCTGCTCCTGCTGACCTCTTCCAGCAGTTTACTTTCTAACATCTTGAAAGCTTCATCATCATCATTCAGTCCATCTCACCTTGGTCTGAGATTAAAAGGGGGTGGGGGAGAGTGAGCACAACAACAGAGAAGAGCTCTCTGCAGCATCCCGGTGACAGTAGGGGAAATGGTTTGGGCAATCACCCAGAAGAAAGGCAAAAAGAAAAAAAATCAAACAAGAATCGGTTCAAGCAGAAGGATCTGAGCGTGGGGATTGTCAAACTGAGCAGACCTTCGGAGACAGAGGAGAATTGTTTTTTTTTCTATTTCAACAAATAGAGAACTGAAGTCACTCACTACAGATACATAAATTGTAATATAAAATTGATTGGTTTAAGCCACAAGACTTGGATCCAGATTTCCAATATCCACCTGCTGATTCTTTCCTGTGTCAAATCTCTGCTCAGTCCAGAAAAGTGGAAGACAGAGGGAGGGTGGGTACCTGGAACCAGCCTGACTCCACTTACAAGAGCTGGGCAGCTCAAAGTTGCACAATGGATGCAAGACTGGTGGAACAGAGCTCTATTTCATCATGCCCTCTCCCTGCCCACTGTACTGTGGGGGAAGGAGGGATGAGCCAGGGGCACAGAGGTGGCACTCCGCTATGCCTAGCAGAGAACCTTATGCCTGGGGAATTCTGCAGGGGATTTGCAGCTAGATTACAGTTCCTTTATGCTGCCTGAGCTGTGATGGGGGTGTAACTGGAGCTGTGCAGATGATAGAAGTTCCATTTCATGAAGGATTTCAGGACTTTCAAAATCCAGCGTCATTCTGAATAGTAACGAAAACTGAACATGTCTTAATTTTCCACATACAAAAATTCTGAATTTGTTTTCAGGTTGTCGAAAAGTTGTGTTCAATTTTTTAAAAAAGTGTTTCATTACAATATAATATAATACAAAAACATTTACACTGTCAAAGCAAAAAAATGAAATGTTTCATTCCAAAAATGTCAAAATGGGACATTTCAACAACATCAGAACTTTCTGTTTGTTTTCTTCCAAAACAAAATTCCAGTGGAGTTGCCCTGATTTTTCAAAGCATTTGAATTTCTATGGACCTTCATATTCCAACAAAATGTGGTTCCATTTAAATGTCTCCAACCAGCTCTAGCTGTAACACACCAGAGAATCTTACCCCCCATATGCTTGAATCTAGGGAGTAGTTTCAACCTATTTGCAAAACTCACATCTTGTGATGGGTTGATGTTATTGTGAAGATTCAGAAAGTTCCGGGGATTTTGGATCCTGATTCTTGGTTGGGGTGCATCTCTAATAAAAAGCAGAGCACTAGGAGAAAATATGCATGCAAGAGGAAAGCCATCAAATACCAACCAGGGGTCAGATTTATGAAAAACAAAAATGTGACTGCCAAGGTGGCTTCCCCACAGAAATCTCCTTGCAAAAGATCCATTGTGAAATACAAGGAAATGCTTATAGGGCTGGAGAATTATGAACATTTTGCTGTACCAAACTTTTAATGAAATTCATATATTCTTCGTGGACTTTCCTCTTATATATTTAAAGCTAAAGAAATGACAGGCCTGCAGTCTAAGGCCTACCTCCTCAAAGGTATTTAGGCACCTAACTCCTATTGAAATCAATGAGAATTAGACACCTAAATGCCTTTGAGGATCTGGGCCTAAAGATCTTTTTTAAATCACAGAACAGATGCTCCATGGACAGCAGCTGTACTAGCCTCTTCCACTTCAGATCACTGAACGTCTTTAGGAGGTAGGTTTCCATGACCTTCATTGTTCTTTCTGACAACTATAGGGTTGGGAAAGGCAGTGACTGTGTCCCATGGTATGCAATTCTTTTGTGGTGGAAATCCTTGACATCTTGATTCTTTACTGTGGCTATTTTACAATTCATGTAAACAATGCCATACAACGGTGAGGTTGTCATGAAGTCATGTAGGCCATACTTTCAGGATGGGGGACTCTATCCTGGGAAGCAGTGACTATGAAAAAGATTTGGGGGTTGTGGTGAGAAAATCAGCTGAACATGAGTTCTCAGTGTGATGCTGTGTCCAGAAGAGCTAATGTAATCTGGTATGCATAAATAGGGGAAACTCAAGGAGGAGTAGAGAAGTTATGTTACCTCTGTATTTGGCACTGCTGTGACCACTGCTGGAATGCTGTGTCCAGTTCTGGGGCCCACAATTCAAGAAGGATGTTGATAACTTGGGAGAGAATTCAGAGAAAAGCTACGGGAATGATAAAGGAATTAGAACACATGCATTATAGCAAAAGACTCAAAGATCTCAATCTATTTATCTTAAGGAAGAGAAAGTTAAGGGATGACTTGATTACAGTCTGCAAGTACCTACACAGGGAACAAATATTTAATAATGGGTTCTTCAATCTACAGAGAAAGGTAAAACACGATCCAGTGGCTGGAAGTTGAAGCTCGACAAATTCAGACTTAAAATAAGGCGTCAATTTTTAACACTGGAAGTAATTAATCGTTGGAACAATTTGCTAAGGGTTGTGGTGATTCTCCATCACTGACCATTTTAAAATCAAGATTGGGTGTTTTTCTAAAAGATCTGGTCTAGGAATTATTTTGGGGAAGTTCTATGGCCTGTGTTATACAGGAAGTTAGACTAGATGATCACAATGGTCCCGTCTGGCCTGGAAATCTATGCATCTAATTTGTGGAAGTATTCCCATAATCTTTCAGTTAATTAAAGAGGGTTGGTGAAAAGATGCGTGACAGTGTTGTCAGAATGATATTCCTATTTAACAATGAAACCAAACAAAATTAAAGAGTACAGATACCAGGAATGTCCTCATGAAGTTTTGGATGTCTGCAGACAGGAGGTGTGCACACACTTATTGGGATTTTGTAATAACATAGACCTTGTTGATATTAATCCATATTTCCCAATTTAACACCACCCATCCATATCCATATTTATCATGTATTTCCAAATGGGAAACTCTCTCTGAGCAAGTGCTTAGGAAAGTAGATTGGAGGTTCCTCTCCTTTCCTTTATCAGATAACTACAATATTGGGTCATCTGTCAGGATGAGTGCCAACCAAAATTCCAGTATACACTCAACCTCAAACTCTGGGAATGTTTGGATCTAGTTTCAAACTTTGTAGTCCAGGCTGATGGCTAATGATTCTGCACCTGTAGCCTGATAATTGTGTCCTTTACTGCTGAAATTAGTACATTTCTGGTTCAAAATGCTCAAGATGGCTCGCAAACGAATTTGTTACTACTGCTCTGGATTTAAAAGTAACCTTGAAAATGCTTCTTTATGGTGGTAATCACAGTGACTGTCCTATCCTTCCCCCTAACGACTAGGTTATCTTTCCTCCCCAACCTCTCCTGCAGCAGGTTTCTGAAGGCCTTTTTGAGGTAGGTAAGATCATTTTTATTTGAATATTTAATCTCAGACTTCACAGAGTGACTAATATATCCAAACTGCATGAAATCAGCCAGAAGTATTTTATATGTATATTCTAAAGTACTCAATACAATCTGGACTATGATTTAAAAAATAAAGAAAGCACATCTTTTAATAAGCACCTTTTTATTGGAATGATGGGGCCTTTTAAAAGACAAATCCATCTTGGCTTTTGTATGATCTTTACAGTGATAAATTCAAGTACATTAAACTGTATTTGAAACATGAACATTAAAACAAAATTGAGGACAGAAGCCACCCTTCCACTGGGAGAACAAATCCTTAAGACATATCTTTGGCTAGTTAAAAGCAATAATACAAATAGTGGGCCTAATTCTGATCTCACAATGATGTAAATCAAGTGTAACCTCACTGAACTTAACAGCAGCATAAGGGATCTAAGAATCAATCTTGTCGTGTCTGGGCATTGCACAAAAGGATTTAGATTTTTAAATAGAGGTCAGCACCTATTAGAGCTTGATTACAGAAATCTAGTGCAAGGAAGTGATAAACAATAGCTAATATAGTGCAACAAGGTGTTAAAAAAGCTCCATTGAAATTGTAATAAAATGTACCCTTGCTTTTTAGGAATATCCTTATTGTATATCATACTATTATTAATACAGCTGTTGTTAGGTCTTGCCATTTCATGAGAAGTCTTGTGATATTTGGTTGTTCATGCCCCAGCTCCTGAAGTCATATGACTACATGAAAACCTCAGCGCTCATTTAAAAGAAAAGTGATTTTTTTCAGTCCTCGTTGTATAGAAAAACTCAAAAAGTCCCCCTGAGTGCACCCAGCAGTTTCAAAAAGCAGAAGGCAAATAAATAAACTCCAGAATCATTATCATTATTATTTGTTTGTTTTGGTGGCGTGCCCCAAGGCCTCTGTCAGGATTTGGATCCCATGGTGCTGAGCACTGTGCAAACATATTCAGAATCACAGTCCCTGCCCTGAAGACCTTACAACTGAATTTAAACAAACTTTGTAGTGCCCAGTGCCGATGATTAGAATGAGCCCTGCGTTCCCTGTGAATCTATAGGGCTCAGAGCTGGTGTTTAGAATGAGCCTGCATTCCATGTCACTCTGTAGTGCTCAGGCCTTCCACCAAGAATTATCATTATGGCCCTGGTCCTAAAGGATTTCTCATGGACTGCACTTTTAATGTGCAGCGGGATGTCCAAAGCTTGGGGCAGTCAGCTTTTGTTTGTGCAATGATTGTGGGGCATTTTCCTCCGGCTGCTGTTGAAATACCTCTAGGTGCTCTGGATAAATATTTCCAGCAGACTGTGAAATGGAGAAGTCTCTTTCCTTCCCAGCCTTTCCCTGTCCCATCATCTCTTCGCCTGTGCACACATTTCCAGGCTAAAATCTTTGTGAAGCACAGGCAGGTACCAACAAAGTGACCTCTGGATCAAGTGCCTTTCTAGATTAAAGATGGGACTGTGATAGCCTGGTCATCCAACAGGTGTATAGAAGCTTAAAACACTGCACTGACATTTCCTCTCCATTTGTTTCTACTGAGCTGGCTGTGTGTGCAGTCATCCATACTGGTGCTGAGATACCCTAGAGAAAGATGGAATTGCTGTAACTGTTTTTCACTATTACATACTTCACTTCATAATAAATAAGATCCAGAGCATGTCTTGTAGAGCATCATATCAGCAAGTATCAGGAACCTAATCACCACCAAGGTAAATAAAATAAAGTAAGTCAGACCAAGGAAAAATCTACTGGTGAGACAGTGAAGTGTTCAGTACTGCATAGCACATTCTCTCCTGCTACAATTGACCTTGGAGTGTGCATCATTTTCTTACAATAACTTGAAGAGTACAGATTTTAAAGGCAGTAGTACGACACATGTATATAGTGGCTTTTATCTTGAGCAAAACTATGTCTACATATGGTACCACTGTAATGCAGCTGTTTCTGGAGTGGGTGAGCAGGTAGGCAGCAACCACATGGTGCTCAGGAAAATGCATGGTGGTGCTTGAAAGGGAACTTTTGTCCGCAGACATGGAAGCCATGTCCAATCAGAGCAGACAAGATCTTGACTTTTAAGGTTTCATTAGGAAAACATCCATGTGCTGAAGTGCATGATACTCAGTCTGTCTAGCTCAGAAAGAAACAGCTCAGCTGGCCCTGGTAAGATTTTAACCTGTTCTTCTAAGGATTCTAGGTATCTCAAACCTGAATCCTAGATGAATGAGCCACCACCTATTAGCACTAAGAAACACTGTTTAGATGACTTTTTCTATGAAGAGCAAATGTACCTGGAAGAGATGTGCTTCAGGCTTTGCTACTGCCCCCATAGTTCATTGACTCCAAGCCCACATGCCTCTCTTTTTGCAGTGATATATTAACCTGTGAATTGGAAGGGCCCAGGCCCCATGCAATACTAGATGGACAACATTCAGAAGTCACAAGAGTGGCTTAATCCACAAATGATTCTTCATAAAGTGTTTCAATGTTAGTTTTGGATTGACTCGGGCATTATGTTTTGCTATGGTCATGATGATGGTCCCCTGATCTCCTGTGCACGCGGTCTTGGCTGCGTTCTTCTGCCTACTTGTGACATTCTCTGTTTGCCATTTCCCTACCATTGTCCTAGCCCATTTATTGATTGCAAGTTTTCTGCTTCCTTCCCTATAGGGTACAACTTTTAGTCTCAGCCCAAAGCAATAGGTGTGGTTAATCTGTTATTACTTGTGCTACAGAAGGGATCTTGGAGAGCTGCTCTTTTTTTTCTGGTCCAGGTTCAGTCAAGTGACTTGCCCTCATTCTGTAATGAGAACAGAACCTCAGTTTTGGCTGCTGGGTTTTGGTAAGTTCCCTTATCTAAGGCACAGACACTGGAGGTGGAAGAGATTGGACCAGGAAATTCTAAAATGGGGAAGCAACACATATTTGATTGTAGACAATAAAATAAACCAGTTTGGAAAATAGCCATGACTCTAAAATCATCAGGGGAAAAAGGATTTATCATTAAAGGCAGTCTTTCCTTTGAGGATGGGGCTCAGGGAGGGAAAACGCACAAAACCCAATTATTATAGAATCTACCAGACTGAGGACTTTGGGAGTTGAGGATTTTATCCAGCAGTTGCTTGGCTATCCTTGGCTATTCCAACATTGTACATTTCCCTCTCCCCCTCCTTCCCTAGTACTTCTGAATTCAGGTAGTTCCCCTCATTGTTTGCCTTCCACAGAGTTGAGAGGATTCTGGTTTGGTTAAACTTTCTGCCTCTCAGATAAAAAACAGCAGCAATTTTCTGCTTGAATTTCTCTGTGACTAAATCCATTGATCATCCTTTCTCTCTGAGAGTGAGGAGTATGTTTTCTCTTTAATAACTCCTATCCTTTTCCCTGAGTAGTTTTTTTTTCCCTCTCCCTTTCGCTTGTTTGTGTTGTGTTGGTCAGTCCGCTGCACTATTCCTCTGAGAGACAGAGGGAGCGCAAAATTGAAGTTATTTTATGCTTGGTCTCCCTCGGTCCCAATTTTCAAATCTTCATGTCAATTTTCACACATCAGTGTCATATGGGGAATGTTATGGAAATTTCAGTGGGGTCCTTGGGAGACAATTTATACATGACCCCTCCCCCGCCCCCAGCACTGCTGCAGCTCCTGTCTTTTCGAAGAATAAGTGGATCCATAATTAATGTGGATTTTAAAATATAACTACATCCAGGACTTCTCCCAGTTGCTTTTCAATGCTGTCACACTTTGCAATGTGAATTGAAAAGGACACAGGTGCTTTGCTCGCTCTTTTCCTGTTCTCATAAAGTGGCATTTGGAAAATTAATAAAAATTACAGCGTGTTGGAGGAGGAGATCATCTCCTGACTCATTTTATTTTTGTAAAAAGTGCACTGGAAAAGGGTTTTATCATGCAACTAATTTGGTAATCACCAGGTAGCGAATGTCCCACCATCACCACCTACCTAGGTGCCTCAGAAGGTTAGTAGCGAATCAAACACGTCACAGTTTGGATTGGTAATTATATCCTTTCCAGGACACCAGCGAATGAAAGGACTTTCGCATGTTTCCTTAAAACTCTTCAGTGAGCATCATCCAGGAAGCAGAAGCAAGAGCTGAGCTGACAGCATCAGAGCATTTCAATCATTGACCTGGGGATGGGCCCCTGACACCGGTGGGGGTGCACCAAGCCTTCTGTATTTTACAGTGTTAATTATCCTCTCTGAAAAAAAAAATCCAATGACTGTGGATCTGGGGTTGTCTCAGGTCTCCTCACCAAAGGTTTAAAATGCTCTGTGATGTAATCTGGACACTCTGTCATCCTTTTTTTTTAAAAAAAGAGGGTGTCCCTGGATCACATTAAACTATTGCCCTGCCTTACCTGCCACTGGCCCCCCAGATGGAAGACTTTACTATTCAGTCAGTCATATAGCCGCCTTATTTCAAAGCTACAGTAACAGCAGCAATTAAAGCCTGGTCCCTATTTCCAGACCAGCCCGACCCTTCCCAACCCCACAATCTCCCATAGGAATTCTCATTCAGTGCCCTCTGCAGAGCTCAGTTCTTGTCCTGCCTACCATCCAATTTTCACTGAGAAGAAAAAGGGCTTTGGAGCCACAGCCCCTTGCAGAGACACAAACACAACCACTGCTGCTCCCTGGTGCACAAAATGCTCCATTCACTAGGGTGGATCGGACTGTACGCCTCACAGTGCAGTCCCAACTCTGTTGGCTGGTGAGGGAGGAGTGGGGTCCTAGCCGAAGGTAGCCACCCCCTTTTCAGAGTCATACACACAAGAGGAAGAGCAATCTTTGCACTCCATAGAAAACAGGGACTGCTATTGTGTGTGAATCCTGCACAGCTGTGCAAGAAGGGGGTGGGGGGGGAGCTTATTGCTCACTCATCAGTCCCTGCACGGCTACACACAATCTAGCCCCAAAATAATAAAGAAGCTGGGAAATCCCATTGCCATATATCCTCTGAATCACAGTGACGTTGGAACTCTCTAGGTGATTATCTGTGCTTATATCCGTTCCGTAGTAGGAATCTCTAATGTATTTGACAATCCATTATTGTCCTGCAAACTTCCTTATGCAAATGGCATTGGCCCGATTTTGGATTCTGTAATGCAACGCCTTGTCCATGTGGTGTCGAAATCCCAATCACGTTGTTTGTTTAACCTCTTTCAAAGCCAGCTGGAATGCGTCCAACAGCGCATTACAAATCTCCACCAAGCCCCTTCCCATTTCATTGCATGAGTCGCCCCAGGATGGGATAGCTTTATCATCATCATTATCCATCTTCGATCTGAACATGGGAAGTGAACGGGATGAGCACACTGCTGTGCCACACAGAGACCAGCCAATACTCTCCACAGCTTCACTGCAGGGAGCTCAAGCAACTACATATGCTGGCTTGCAGTTGCTTTGCTAAAGTTCGACTCATAAGGCCTGTAGGAAATATACTCACATGGCAGGCAGCCACATTACCATGGGGGTTGTGGTCTGAGATCTGATCACATCTCACAAATGAAGCAGGGATGGGCCAGGCGAATTCTTAAATGGGAAGTCAAGGGGGAAAGTGGGTTATGGGTCCCAGGGCTGAGTCTTCATTAATTGGTGCTCTTCCCTCCTGAGTCACTCGTGAGCCAATGTTTACATCCAGGTCCAAATATTGGCACACTCATGCAACCCCAGAATCGCGCTGAGATAACAGAGAGACACAATCAAAGGGCTGAATCTTGCTGTCAATGTCATAGAATATCAGGGTTGGAAGGGACCTCAGGAGGTCATCTAGTCCAACCCTCTGCTCAAAGCAGGACCAATCCCCAATTTTTGCCTCCAATCCCAAAATGGCCCCCTCAAGGATTGAACTCACAATCCTGGGTTTAGCAAGACAATGCTCAAACCACTGAGCTATCCCTCCCTTATACGCTATCTTGTGCTGCTTTGGTGAATTTTATCTTTTGTAGAGAGTGTGTATGCGTGGTGTGATATATTGGCAAATACGTGAGCGAGAGAGAGAGAATTTCCAGACAATATGGCCACCCTCAGAAGCTTTTCCTTTCCTGCTGCAAGGGTTTGTGAGCTGCTGGCTCTGCAGTCTCAGCTTGACAGCTCAGCTCTTAGGCCAGCTCGTAGTCACTGGCTATAAACTTAATTAGAAGCAGGGAAAAAAAAAACAAGCTAGACGGCACTGAGCAGAGAGGAGAAAATAATGAGCTTTAATACCTTTGACATTGAAGCACCTGCTAAGGGCACAAACCGCTGTACAGCTGACTGACCCTTCTCCGAAGACAGGATGTGTCACATCACTTGCCCTGGATATGTGCAGCCTGCAGCCACCCAATAAACCAAGGAATCAAATGTGTGACTCGGGGGCTCTCTGGGACTCTACGTTCATATGGTGCCATAAGGCAGGACTTCATTCTGGAGTAATCAGAGAGGGAAGCTAAACATAGCTGACCACGTAAAAGGGGCTAGATCTGGCTGCTGCCACGGCCAGTGTGCCTCATAGATTTCATTTTGCTCTTTCTGATGTACAAGGTTATTTTCTGTTTGCAACAAAATACTGAACAGTAGCCAGCTGTGAACAATTCCTGTGACCCACCTGGCCTCTTGCTTTAATGATCTTCTCAGAGTTTTCTTTGGTTAAAATGTTGAAGCAAATAGTTTGAAACATCTTTTTAAAACAGATTTTTAATTTTGTGCCTGAATTTAATGCTGGGGAAATGTGGCACAGGAGGACTCTTTCCAAAGGACTCAATTTTGCTTCCCCAAGCAGTGTCCCAGCTCCAATCTTTTCATGTATCAGCTCTGAACCACTTCTAAGTGTGAGATAGGACTGTGTCTGTGGCCCAGGTGATATTTGGCCTCTCTGCTGTGGCTGTCAATGTGGTGATCCAGCTGTAGCGGGGTTTGGGACGTGGAGACCTCAGTACCAAGAACTGGGCAGAGATCCACCAACTCATCTCACACAGACCATTTGAGAACGGTCAGAGATAACAATAGGAAAGCACAACTTAGGCTGGATTTGGACTATTGACCTATAGGTGAAAGTCTCTGTAGTTTATTACTAGAGCTGGCTGAAAAAAATTGAAAGTGAAAATGTTCATGAAATTTTTCACTGAATGTTTAAATTTTGATCTCCTCCCCGCAATTAATTTTTCTCAAGATTGTTTTAGTTGTGGCCAGTTCTGGTCACGGTGCCTATCCTCAGCTATTTTGTGCAGAAGGAGAACGAGATCAACCATCCACATGCAGCTCTGCTCACTCTTTCCCCCTTGGCAAGAGAAAGATTTTTAAAGATATAGATTCATAGATTCATAGATATTAAGGTCAGAAGGGACCATTATGATCATCTAGTCCGACCTCCTGTACAACACAGGCCACAGAATCTCACTCACCCACTCCTGCAATAAACCTCTCACCTATGTCTGAGCTACTGAAGTCCTCCAATCATGGTTTAAAGACTTCAAGGTGCAGAGAAACCTCCAACAAGTGACCCGTGCCCTATGCTGCAGAAGAAGGCAAAAACCCCCCAGGGCCTCTTCCAATCTGCCCTGGAGGAAAATTCCTTCGCGACCCCAAATATGGCGATCAACTAAACCCTGAGCATATGGGCAAGATTCACCAGCCAGATACCCAGGAAAGAATTCTCTGTAATAACTCAGATCCCACCCTATCTAACATCCCATCACAGGCCATTGGTCCTATTTACCATGAATATTTAAAGATCAATTAATTGCCAAAATCATGTTATCCCATCATACCATCTCCTCCATAAACTTATCGAGTTTAATCTTAAAGCCAGATAGGTCTTTTGCCCCCACTGCTTCCCTTGGAAGGCTATTCCAAAACTTCACTCCTCTGATGGTTAGAAACCTTCGTCTAATGTCAAGTCTAAACTTCCCAATGACCAGTTTATATCCATTTGTTCTTGTGTCCACATTGGTACTGAGCTTAAATAATTCCTCTTGCTCTCTGGTATTTATCCCTCTGATATATTTATAGAGAGCAATCATATCTCCCCTCAACCTTCTTTTAGTTAGGCTAAACAGGCCAAGCTCCTTGAGTCTCCTTTCATAAGACAGGTTTTCCATTCCTCAGATCATCCTAGTAGCGCTTCTCTGTACCTGTTCCAGTTTGAATTCATCCTTCTTAAACATGGGAGACCAGAACTGCACACAGTATTCCAGGTGAGGTCTCACCACTGCCTTGTATAACGGTACTAAAACCTCCTTATCTCTACTGGAAATACCTCGCCTGATGCATCCCAAGACCGCATTAGCTTTTTTCATGGCTATATCACATTGGCGGCTCATAGTCATCCTATGATCAACCAATAATACTGAACCAGAGATCAAGTTATTAGTATTAGTTATGACTACAGAATTTGAGGGACTATGTTAAAATTGTGTCTAGGAATTGAGTAATATCCCTTTAAATAGTTTAGAAGCTATCTAGCACAGTGGTGGGTAATCTGCTGGCCGCGGGCCGCACAGAGCCCTTCAGGGCAAGCCGCCAGACCATTTGGGAGTGGCGAACTGCGACCACTGGGAGCTGCGGGTGGCTGTGTAAATGCAAACAAACATTCTGGCGGCCCACCAGTGGCTTGCTCTGACAGGCCAAGTGCAGGGAGCAAGGTTGCCCACCACTGATCTAGCAGGTCTTCCTTTCGGTCTATTGAAGCCATCAGAACTGTGCTAGAACATCAAGGTATGTAGGTAGTTAGGCCTTGAATATTTGCACATAGCTAATAAACATGGTTATTTGGAATCCAGTTGTGCCAGTGTGGTTTCCCCCATAATCTTAGTCACAAACAGTTAATCCCTGTGTCAAGGCGCAGAGCATAGCTCAGGGTGAACTGCATGCTTTCAGGAGACTGAGCAGACACAGACTGAGCTGACTGCTTGTGCCATAAATACAAAATTGCTCCCAGCTCTCTCTCCTGACAATCCCACCGAGTGCTTACTAAATGTTACAACTATAGCACATTGTGGCCGTTCAGCATCCCATGAGAAATGAGCCTCTTCTCAGTTTTGTTCCTCTCATCAGACAAGTGGTGCACATGACAGAAAAGCACCAGGACAGTTAGCCCCATAAGCAGCCCAGGGAGGCTGAACTCCCCTCTCATTGCCAAAGATGACTCCTGTGGCTCAGTGTGGAGGCACATGGCAGGGGAGTGAAGGAGAGCCCACCCAGCTGTGCCCAAGCTGTTTCTTCTCTGTAGACTGTGAATGATTTCAGTTTGCACCAGGAGCATGGCTTGGCACAGGGGGCAGCCTAGGCTCAAGGGAAGGTACAAGTGTCTATAGCCACCCTGGTACCCTCCCTCCACAGCTGTGTGCTCTTTGGTCACACTGAGGAGATCCACTCCCATGGGATTTAAATAAAACACCCATTCTCTCTGCCTACTGATGTGTCTCCCACAACACATATTTTCAGTTCATACTGGCTTTATTGTTAACATGGGCCAGAAGTTCATACACTCACCCAGCAGCTGCCATTGAAAATGGCAGTGTTTTTACACGATCTATTACCTGCACAGGCCTGGCCTGAAAGATGCACTTTAGAGGAACAGTCAGGAGCCCTGGCAGAGGGAGGTGGGTGGATGCTGAAGATAGTTTCTCTTCATCCAATCGCAACCCATCAGGTTGTGTCAAACTGAGCTAATATAAATGTCAGTGTGCTGCTTTCAAGTTGTGAAATCTCTGTTTGTTGTAATGCAGTTCATTTTCAGTCTTCCAGCTCTATGGATGCTATCAGCTGACATGTCTGGCAAGTATCCTACGCCAAAATAGCATTTCTCCACATTTCTCTTGAGGTTGTTTTTTTTTTTTTTTTCTTTGCATGACATATTCATGCCATATTCCCTCTTAGTGCTGTAAGGAACAAGACTATATATATCTTCTAAACAAGGAGTTAAACATTTCAGTGAATGAACAAAGCTTTTAATCTCCAAGTGTCCATAATTACTAGTCTTTATGAAAGCATACTTATTTATGGGGGAGGGGAGGTATTCCTATGAGGTTAGACAAAGGTTGGTTTTGAAGGCCTCATTTGGGTCAGATACAGTATTACCTTCACCAACTCTAAGTGCACCTTTCATGTCAATTTTGCTTACTCTCTTTCAGAGGTACCCAGCCTTCACTAAGTGAGGGTGAAGCTTTCACGCATTCTTGGTGAATATCTTGTTTCTGACACAGCTCGGGCTGGCACAAAAGACTGGTCTGCATAACAATGGCTTCCAAGGCACATTTGATCCCGTCTGTTCAGATCACATGAGGTCACTGTCTGTGGTGGGTTGGCCGAGCCTCAACTGGGTCCTTTTGGTTTGGTTTAATCAGGAAAGACTAATCAATGTTTCAGTCTCATTATTATTATGGTGCGATGTATGAGTGGGACTCAGTATGTGAATGGAAATGGCCTTCCTACGGGCCTGTAAAAACGTTTCCATATTGTAGTTCTTCTGTCTGAGAAGACAGGATAAGTTCAGAGCCTAGTTGAGGATAGTAACAGAAGATACTGGGTTGCATGGTTCAAGGCATCTTTGCAGGTTTTTAAATGTATATTATTATTGTTTTAAATTATTAAAATTGTCATTAAAGATGTGCCTGAACTGCAGCACTGTATCCAAATCTCCTGGCCTCCCAACTTGGGATTTCTGAATGTGGATTCCCTACATTGATCCAAAAGCTGCTGAACTGGAAAATTTTTGAATTCCAGGGTAGGGGTGGAGAGAGTTTGAATATAACCCCAAATTCGATTCCAAATGTCATGACTTGGGCCCATTGCTAATTAAAAGATGATTTCCAAGCATTATGTGGTTTCTTCATTAACATCCAACCAAGGGGTCATGCTCAGTGTCTCATTGCACCCCCCCCCCACCTAAGGAGGGCAGCTTTAAGATGCAGACTACTGACATAACCCAAGGCTGAATTTTAACCCTGTATATTTATGTTACCCAAAAGGAATCTAATTTAGTTACTTTACATGTGTACTTGAGCACACAAATGCAGAGCTGGGCACCCTAACTTACCTTCCAACTCTGAAATCTGGGTTCATGAGTTGAAAAGACTTAATTTAGTCAATCAGCCTGATTCTCAACTCACATACTGTACACCATCATCCCTTGACTTCATTGGAATTATTCCTGCTATACACTAGTGTACAAGAGATCGGAATCAGGCCCAGTAATTTTATCACATTTCTTGCAACTCTATGCTCAAAATAGCCATCAAAGCTGAAATCATTATTGCATAGTTCAAAGATTCTCTTTCAAGGATTTTTTAATTAAAAAATTGTCTCTGATTCTTCTCTCACTGTGCCTTGGTTTAACACTGGCTCCAATGGCCTTCCAGTGAGTTTTACCAGTTCAAGGGAGATCAGAATAAGCCCTTTGTAACTTCAGATCCATTCACGTTGATAACTCTTCTACTCTCAGCCCCCTCCTCTGTGCCCTGTCTTCTCTTTCTTCCATTGATATGGTTCTTGACTCTCTACATGATTCACTTTCTCAACCCTTGACTCTTTTGTCCCTCTCTCTCATTGCAAAGACCATCCTGCCTGCCCTGGCTGAGCCCAACAGCTACATCCTGCACCTGTAATCTTGTGCTGTCGAGCATCTCTGGAGGACATTCCATGACCCACTCCAAATGTGTTCTATCTTCCTACAGTTCTGCCATCTTTCTAACCAAGAAACTCCTTCTCCACCTGAACTGAATCTCTTGCATGCAATTCCAGCTGCATTTTCAACACCTTTTACTCCCTCCTCCAATCCTGCCCTTCTGATTCCACTTCTCTCTCTGCACAGAATCTCACTAATTTCATCAAAGGGAAATTTGACAAAATGCGATGTGACCTTCCGTCTCTCCTCACACGTGGGAGGAGCTCCTGGTAAACATCTAAAAAGCCGCCTCATTGCCCCCCTTCAGATCCCTCCTTGAAATTCTCCTGTGCCATGATGCTTAAAAAAAACTTAATAGCTGGGCAGCTGGCGACATCACTGCCTGTCATGCTGACCAATATGGTCTCTGTTTCCTGGTGCTCCCCTGTTTTTCTTCTGTAGCCACCTGTTTTTTTCTTGTCTTAGAGTGAGATCTTTGGGACAGGGGCTACCTTTTTATTATGTGTTTGGACAGCACCTAGCACAATGGGGTCCTGGTCCATGATTGGTGCTCCTTGGGGCTACTACATGTAGGCCTGGTTTATGTAATTGGACAAATAATCAGAGACACAGGACCAACCTGTAGGTTTGGTTCACCATGGTGCTACTTCAGAGAAACTATGCTAATTTCAGTGGTGTTGTACCAGAATAAACCAGTGATAAATCTGGCCCTTAGGTACTCTGCTGTAAATCACTGGTGTAATTGAGACTAGCATGTATCCCTCTATCCAACAGCTAACAGCAGTGCTTTTATTTTGGCAAGCCAGTGTCATTCCAGTGAGCAGCATGGAGAAAAAACACATGCCCGTGTACGGCCCCTCTCCCCTGCCCCCACATCCCATGGCAGCTGGAACACTTTCCAGACGCCCACCTCACCGGCCAACACAATCCATCAGCGCCCATCCAAATCAAATGCAGCTAATTAGAAAGCGATGACAGCCCAGCGGCTGTTGGATTTGCACACTAAGATGTCTGCTTTATCGTCACACTACAAAGCAACAGGTAAATGAGATTGATTACCTGATTCTAACACTCCCCCTTACTCCCCATGCACATATGCACACTTCCCCTGTACACTCCCAAACTGGAGCCAAAACTTGGCTGGAGATTGCACAACACGGGCTTTCCAAAGACACAGCCAGGAACTGCATGGGGCAACATTCCCCCCCCTCTTTTTGTTAGGACAGAGCTGCAAGCTGCAACTGTAGACAACTCATTAAGGTCACAGCAGCCTCGCACACGGGCAGGAGAACAGCGCTCCCTCTAGGAGATTAGATTACAGGTTGATTGTGCCTTTTATGCTGAGATTTAGGAGGATCCTTGGCTCCTGTTTCACACAATAACACTAAAGTTTTCTTCCAAGTTTCCAGCCTCCTCTCCTGGTCTACCACTGGCACCTGTCCCTGCTTGAAATCTACCGATTATTTCCTTTAAGTGTCAGCAGCACACCAGACATGCAGAGATATAACCTTTTCTCAAGTTGATGCTGTTAAACCATTACTTGAAACTACAGTCGTGGTTGACAAGTGCTACTTTCAGTCACTAATAACTACTTCAGAAGTGCTCGTGGTGTCTTGGCTCTTAATGTTGTGGCCCAGGGCTCAGGGAATGTCTTTCCAGGTCATTTAAACCCATCCATCTGATCTGCTGCAAGATCAGTCAATCTCTCTGCCGAGTGCTGTGCCCCACTTGCTGCAAGGGCCTCTGTTTCTTTTCTCAGGGCTGTATCAGTGGCTGAACTCGGGCGGCTTTGCTGATGCTCAGATCCTGAATTTTAACGCTGTCAGCAAGGAATTCCTAAGCCTGCACTCCACAGGCTTGATGGATCCTGCTGAGGTGGGTTTTTAACACAGCAGTACTGGGAGCAAAGCATGACCCTCTCAAGCGAGGAAGACCCCCCTGAAGTTTTAGTGTTCAGAGCAGCATGTACTCTGCCCCATTTAAGACGCAGTGTATTCAGGATAAGTTCTCTAAGCCATGGTCCTGCTTTGGATCAACAGATGGAAAATAACACCCCTTTCCTCTGCATTCCCACCTTCTTGGACTCCATTCCTTCAGCCTAATTGACACAACATGGGGCATTTCAGGTCCTGATGCCTAATGATCCAACAAAGGTCAAAAACAGGGATCGGCAACCTTTGGCCCGTGGCCCATCAGGGAGATCTGTTGGCAGGCTGGGATGGTTTGTTTACCTGCAGCATCAGCAGTTTCGGCCAATCATAGCTCCCACTGGCTGCGGTTCGCCGCTCCAGGCCAATGGGGGCTTCAGGAAGCAGCGGCCAGCACATTCCTCGGCCCGCGCTGCTTCCTGCAGCCCCCATTGGCCTGGAGCGGTGAACCGCGGCCAGTGGGAGCTGTGATCAGCTGAATCTGCGGACGCCATCCCAGTCCGCCAGCAGCTTTCCCTGATGGGCTGCATGCCAAAGGTTGCCGATCCCTGGTCAAAAACATCCTCATATTTTTGGCAGATTTAAAAGTGCAGGATCACAGCATGGTTTTTCTGTAGACTGGGATTTTTTGAAGGAACCTAAGGAATGAAGTGCCCAAATCCCATTGATGCTGAGTGGGATTTGGCTATCTAAATCCCTCAGGTGCCATTGGAAATCCCAGCCTTGGCGCTTATGCCTTTTGAAAAGGAGCCACTCAGTTGACTCTTGAGATAAATTCAGGCCTCAGGTCAAGATTATAGATGGTTCTGAGCTGAAAAATTCAGATGCATATTTGACCTTCTCTAAAGTTGTAAAACTTTTTCAAAAGCCTGGCTCCTATATCCATAATAGGGATATCCATAATAAATAATAAATAAATAAATAAATAATAGGGTCTAAATAAAATTACCTCTGAAAAGTCAGGCCACTTATATGTAGGACTGCATATAGGAGTTTAGGTGATTAACTTTAGGCATCCAGGTTTGAAACGTTGGCCCTTATTCACATATCACCTTTCAGCCTGAAGGATTCTAAAGTGCTTTATGAACCATGGCTCTTATCTTGCAATGTGTTGTGAGTCATGCTGTGAATTGCAGGATTGGGGCCTGTGGGACCAGTCTTGTACCTATTAGTCATGCAGAAGCCCCATTGAGGGTGGCGGAAGAATTGCCCGAGTAAGGCAGGCAAGGTCCGATTTTACATATGCAATATATGTAGGTGAAATGCAGCCACATCTGGGGTGGAACGTGGCAGCTGTTTAACAGGGTGCAGTAACACTACACTGAAGTTTAGGGCAGGGAAAGGAGATGGAACAGTCCCTGAATCTCCTGGAAGCCCCACCAATTTTTTTAGCCAGGCAGGATAATAATAGCTCCTACTTGACACATACATGTAACTTTCAGTCTTCCAAGCTATTTATAAACATTAACTTTCCAACACCCACTGCGACTGTAAAGGAGTGTTGTTTCCATTTCACAGGCAGAAAAATAAGAGACCAGACTCTGAGTCAGAAACAGAGAGGGAAGAGAGCAGATTCTTATCTTGGTTACACTGGTGTAAACCCCACTAAGATGAGAATCCAGCCTTTAGCACGTCCTGGCTCTAAGGTGACAGATCCTCAGCCTTGCTGTGTACCCTTTTTGCCCCTTTGAAAGCACAAGGGGGACCAAACACTAACAAAATTTCCCCCTTGTGTAGGACACCTCCCCCTTTCCTTCCTGCTCCCAGCACCTCCAGTGTAGGAGACATGCAGAGGTCGTTCCGGGTATGGGATGGGACATGGCTGGAGCATGCTGCACTCTGGGCTGGTGGAATAGCCCCTTAGGTCAGAGGGCTGTTGTAAGTTGTGCCAGTGGCTAACCCAGCCGCCAGCTGTGTCCGGGTACAGAAAGAAAATGGACAGTCACTATTATGTCTGAACAGAGCGCTAATGCACCTGAGGAGCTAGCCTTCGGGATTCAGGTCTTGTGCGTGTGATGCACTATAGTTGTGTATCTATTTATATGCATCTTATAAAAAGTGGCTTAGGTTCTGTAATGATCCTTAAGTGGTCAGGACCTTATCGTTGCATCTCATGTGTAGCGAATATTTTGTGCAACTTTTATTGGCTCTCAGCAAGCAATAAATACAGATGGCGTGCCTATAAAACCTGGTATCTCTTTAGTCAGGCAGACTATGGCATCATTGTTATTTAAGATGGGGCAGTTTTGACATAATGCTTATTTAAAATTCATAAAAGGGGGAAAATGGCAATATAAATATGCATGTTCTTTTCAGGCAGGCGTTGAAAGTCTGAAAGCTCCTCTCCTTTCCCAAAGCATCAGCCGTTTAATGTTTTTTAAGTTGTTTTTACATGAATTAAGAGGTTTGATTGAAGCTGTGTCACTGCCGAAACCACGCTCTTGTCTCCAGCTAATTTTGTGTTAGCAGCTCTTTTAAACTGCTAAATCTAGTTTTTAGTGTATGATGATTTTGTTTTGTGATGGTGCAAAACAGCTGCTCCTTTTCTGATGAGTTGCTCGTTTTTTCCATTTTATGTCTCTGGCAAGATGTTGGGCTACATCGTGGCGTGGAGTGCAGAAATAAAAATCCACCAAAAAAAAAGAAAAAAAAGAAAAGGAAACCCCCAAGGGAACAGGCAGGGCTGCTTCAAACAAAGCTGGAGCACCCAGCACTGCCTCCACCAAGATGATGATTCAAAGGGCCTGATTCTGATCTCACTTACATCAGTTTTACCCTAGGGTAACTTCAGTGACATCACTGGATTTACACCAGGGTAGTGCTGAATTAAAGAATTTTGGAGCCCTGTGCACTATGGAAATTGGGGCCATCCCCACCTGCACTCAAATTTGGCCTGGTTGCCCCCTGTCTGACAGAGAGGTGGTGCAACCCTGCTCTGGCTTCGCTCTACCTACTGCTAGCTCCATGCAGCATGAATAGGGGCCCCGCAGCAAAGCACCCCTACCCCATACATGCCCGCACCTTACACATAGACCCCCACAAGCCACTCCCACCCCACATATACCCCAACAATCCAGAAGCCTCCAATTATCCTGACAGCCCCGCGCCCACACATTCCAGCAGCCCGGACATATGCCCTGTTCACCACACCACTCAACACCTCAGTCCCCAACAGCGCCCCCATCATGGCCCCCAACTCCACCCCCCAACATCCCTCATTCCCCCCACAACTCACCGGCCATCCCCAACATCCTCTACTCACCCCCTCACCCACCACTGCACAGCACCCAGCACTCCCTACTCACCCCATAGCACCCCAACAGCCTGCCACAGCCCTTTATCCACCACCCTGGGACGTTCCTGGCCACTCTCTGCACACCCCCTGCCTCTGCTCCCATCCTGGGCTAAGGTGGCTCCTTGTAATCGTGGCTGCCCAGCTACTCTGCTCACCCCCATTGCCTGTCCCACACTCACCTGGCATGGGCCACATTTGAGTAAGTGGCATTGCCAGATCCCAGTGCCACTCACTCAAATTTGGCCTGGTTTCTCCCCCTCCCCCCCCATCATGATGGAGGGGTAGCCAGGCCTAACCTGGGTGGCATGGTGACCCCACACGCCAGGTTTCAGTGTCACTCACACTCAAATTTGGCCCGGTTGCCACCCTCCCCTTCCCTCTTCCCCCCAAGCCCCAGGATAGAGGAACATCTGAGCCAAATTTGAGTGACTGCTGTTGCAACCTGGCGCATGGGTTCACAGTGCCACTCAGGTTTGGCCTGTAGTGACGCCACCCAGACAAATGCAGTGGTCAGGGCTCCCCCTGAGATGGGGGCCCCG
The DNA here is from genome assembly GCF_965140285.1 of Lepidochelys kempii. Taxonomy (NCBI): domain Eukaryota; kingdom Metazoa; phylum Chordata; order Testudines; family Cheloniidae; genus Lepidochelys; species Lepidochelys kempii. The sequence goes on from NC_136389.1 coordinate 74,110,598, forward strand.
TGCCAGTGCACATTGGTTAATCTGGACCTGGGCAAGCAAGATTGGCAGTAGCCCCCTGCTGTGAAACGCCACAGTCACTCCCCACAAAGCAATCTTGGTTGGTGCAGGAGGGAGGGGCTGCACTGATGTTGCTGTTCCCAGGCCCAGCTGGTGTTGCTGTTCCCAGGCCAATCCCCTGCAAAAACAGAGGGAGACAACTGGGCTGAAATAGCGGCTCCTGACCCAGCCTTTCCTGCTCCTGGCTCGGGATGGGGCCAAGTAGGCAAAGCCATTCCTGAATGTTCAGCGTCTGAGGCTAATGCCAGCCTGGAAAGTCAAAGGAGAATGAGGCACTGTGTGCAACCTTTTCCACACTGCCGGGGGAGAAGAATAACAGAGAGATTGTGTCCAGAGTATCAAATTTACCAGCCAGGAACACAATGGTCCACCTATCCCAGTACCTTCAGCAAAGGACAGAGCTGATGCTGTATAGGCAGGTGAATCAGCTACTTTTGCCTCCTATAATATACCTGGCCCAGGGGTGCAATACTCTACCTTGTAGGGATGGGCTGTGGATATTCCTTCACACTGCTATGGCAGCCCAGTTTATGCCACAAGGATAAGGCTTGAGTTCGCTCTATCATATGAATACTTTGCTCTTCTACAACCCCTTTTACTTATTAGGAGACCCAGTCAATGGGCCAGAACTTCACTGTGCTGGCTTCTGTACAAACACAGGACAAAAAGCTGGTCGCGGCCCCACAGAGCTTACAATGTAAGTGAGAAATATGGGGAATCATCCCCATTGTGTGGAGGGAAACTGAGGCACAGAGTAAAAGCCAACATTTCAAAATCAGGTGCCTAAGCTAGATACCTAAATCCATGTGTAGGGTTCTAAGCAAATGTCCTTATTTCCAGAGATGCTGCACACCTGCCACTCCCATTGAAGTCCACAGAATTTTGCCATCAAGTGGGTGCAAGATCGGTCCCAATAATATCGCTTCCTCTTTCTTCAGAGATGGAAATCTGAATAGTGCCTTTTTGGCTGCCCTATCCTCCGTGCTGAGTGGATTGGCATTTGTGCCCATGTGTAAAAGAGACTGAAAGGAGGTAAAGCACCCGGCGTTGAGAAGTGAACTTTAAAAAAAGGTCACTAGTGCGACCTTCCCAACAATAACCAAAACCAAATTAGAACAGTTAGAATCTGACAGATAAACCAGATGCAGCCAGACTGATTCTCCCAATTTCCTTTCCTTTCCTCCAACTCCCACCCCTCCTCATGACAACATGTCGACTTTTCCAGAAGCTATACAAGCCATTGAACAGCAGTGGTCTAAACTATTACAGAGAGCTTAAACTGCTGGATTGTTACAAGCTAAAATTGATTGCCACTGAGCTTGTGAACCAGAGAGCTTGAATGTGCATAAAGCAAAATTGGGAAGGATATCATGATGCTAAGGATTTTGCTTCCTTATTCTTTTTTTCCCCCCTGGATGCAACATCAACTGTTGCACACTCCAAGCAATCTTGTCTTAATGATTTCTGCATCTCTCTCTGAATAACCATTGGACAGTTTTTAGTGGTTTTTCAGACATCAAAGGCACTCTCCTTTTGTCTTCTAATTTGCATGTTGCTATGTAATTGCTGTCGACAAATGCTTAGAAATCAAATCCATGGGGAAAATTGTTGTAATGGGTACTTTGACATTTATCCCCTCTCACCATCCTCCCCAAAAATCATTAAAATAAAAGAAACGGGGATGTTACTGAAGAGGAAAATAGGATCCGGGGAATGAAAGGGTGGGAGTTAACTAATAAGTACTAAACAGTAACAAATTTCTCACCTCCCAACTCTTCCAAAGCTCCAGCCCCCTCCCTAGCACTTTCCTAGGCAGATGGTTCATTGGGGATGCATCCAGAGATGAGTGCTGCAGCGCTGGGAATGCTGGCCAGCTAAAACAAAAACTGTGGGTCCCCTGACTGTGTCTTTGTCCCAGTGTGTGGTAGGGTCCTCTCCTGGCTCCTTTGTCTGGAGTCAAAGAATCCTAGAAATGTAGGGCCTGGAAGGACCTTGAGAAGCCATTGTGTCCAGCCCCCTGCACTGAGGCAGGACTGAAGAAACATAGATCATCCAATGATGGGGATTCCAAAACCTCCCCTGGAAGCCTGTTCCACCGCTTAACGACCCTTCTCATTAGCAGGTACACTGCTCCTTTGAGGGCAGAGGATCTGGGATTTCTGAGTGGTCATTGTCAGGGGCTGGATATCACAGGGTAATGCTTCAAGGGGACTGGGATGCACCTCTTGTTAACCTGCAAGGCAAAGGCAAAGACAGAGCCAGAGGAGGGGGCCTGAGTGGCTGAAAGGCTGGTGATGTTAAGGAGCTGACAGCCAGTTTCTACAAGCAACTACTCCCTCATGAGGGAATAACAAGATGACCCACTGTCCTGGGTAACCTGAGAACTGTCACTATCCACCTTATAGTAATTTCATCTGACCATATTTCCCTTGTTTGTTAAGAGAATGTCATGTGGGATAGTGCTAACTAAAATCAAGATAAGACGTCTGCTGTTTCCTCCCTATCCACTAGGCCAGTGACCCTGTCAAAGAAGGAAGATAGGTTGGTTTGTCATGACTGTTTCTTGACAACTCCACACTGGCTATTACTTATAACCCTACTATCTTCTAGGTACTTACAAACTGAATGGTTAATAATTTGGTTCAGCATCTTTCAAGGTACTGAATTTAGACTGACTGGTCTATAATTCCCAGGATCTTCACTGTTCCCCTTTTTAATGATAGTTAAGAACACAAGAACAGCAATACTGGGTCAGACTAAAGGTCCACCTAGCCCAGTATCCTGTCTTCCAACAGTGGCCAATGCCAGGTGCCCAGAGGAAAGAACAGAACAGGTAATCATCAAGTGATCCATCCCCTGTCACCTATTCCCAGCTTCTGGCACACAGTGGCTAGGGACACCATCCCTGTCCATCCTGGCTAATAAGTTCATGGAGGATAGGTCCATCAATGGCTATCTAGTTCTTTTTTTAACCTGTTATAGTCTTTGCCTTCACAACATCCTCTGGCAAGGAGTTCCACAGGTTGACTGTGCGCTGTGTGAAGAAATACTTCCTTTTGTTTGTTTTAAACCTGCTGCCTATTAATTTCATTTGGTGACCCCTAGTTCTTGTGTTATGAGAAGGAGTAAATAACACTTCCTTATTTATTTTCTGCACACCAGTCATGATTTTATAGACCTCAATCATATCCCCCCTTAGTTTTCTCTTTTCCAAGCTGAAAAGTCCCCGTCTTATTAATCTCTCCTCATACAGAAGCTGTTCCATACCTCTAATCATTTTTCAGAGTAACAGCCGTGTTAGTCTGTCTTTGCAAAAAGAAAAGGAATACTTGTGGCACCTTAGAGACTAACCAATTTATTTGAGCATGAGCTTTCAAGTGAGCTGTAGCTCACGAAAGCTCATGCTCAAATAAATTGGTTAGTCTCTAAGGTGCCACAAGTACTCCTTTTCTAATCATTTCTGTTGCCCTTTTCTGAATCTTTGCCAATTCCAGTATATCTTTTTTGAGATGGGGCAACCACATCTGCATGCAGTATTCAAGATGTGGGCGTACCATGGATTTATATAGCGGCAATATGATATTTTCTGTCCTATTAACTATCCATTTCTTAATGATTCCCAAAATTCTGTTCGCTTTTTTGACTGCCGCTGCACATGGAGTGGATGTTTTCAGAGAACTATCCACAATGACTCCAAGGTCTCTTTCTTGAGTGGTAACAGCTAATTTAGACCCCATCATTTTATATGTATAGTTGGGATTATGTTTTCCAATGTCCATTACTTTGCATTTATCAACACTGAATTTAATCTGCCATTTTGTTGCCCAGTCACCCAGTTTTGAGAGATCCTTTTCTAGCTCTTCGCAGTCTGCCAGGGACTTAACTATCTTCATTATATATAGTTACTATTTTTGCCCTTCTCCAGTCCTCTGGGACCTCACCTGCCCTGTATGAGTTCATGAAGATAATTGCTAACAATTCGGAGATTGCTTTAACTAGTTTCTTAAGTACTCTAGGATGAATTTCCTGCCAACTTGAATTCATCTAACTTATCTAAATATTATTTAACCTGTTCTTTCCCTATTTTGGCTTTCTGAAACAAAACACAACTTTTCCAATAGGTACTTGAAACGTATTGGAGCCAACTTTCTGCCATATTTCTTTTTCAACAGGTATCTGTGTAGTTAAAATCCCCCTTTACTACCAGGTCTTGTGTTTTGGTTTTTGTTGTTGTTATTTGTTCTAGAAATGCCTCATCTACCTCCTCTTCCTGATTTGGTGGTCTATAGTAGACCCCTATCATTGCATCATCTCATTTTTTCCCCTTTTTATCTTTACCCAGAGTCTTTCAACTGGTCTGTCCCTTGGCTCCTTCTGGACCTCAGAAAAAGTGTATATATTCTTGATGTATAATGCAGCACCTCCTCCCTCTTTTCTCTGTCCGTCCTTCCTCAACAAACTGTATCCCACCAAGTCTATGTGATGCCAATCAAGTAATAACTTAGCTTATATGCTAATTCTTTCAGTTCTTCCTGCTAATTCACCAGACTCCTTGCATTTCTGTATAGATATCTAAGAAGTTGAGCAGATCCCCCCACTGATTTCAGTCTTGTGGCTCCTATCACCCTATTGTAAGTTCCCCCATCTATCGTCCCCTCCCTACCTCCACATCTAGCTCTTTGTAAAGGTCGCCTTCTTTATGCTTACCTGCCCCCTTTGAACCAAGTTCAAAGCCCTCCTCACTAAGTTGGTAAGTTGGTGTGCAAAGATGCTTGGTCTAGTGGACCCATCTCTTCCCAGACTATCTCTTTCCTGATACAGCCCCCCACGTTTGAGGAAGCTGAGGCCTCCCATTAATATCATCTACCCAGGTGTCTCACTGGCTCAGGTCTCTGCCCCTCTGGACAGTGGTCTCTGCAGGGCTGGAATGACCATACCTATGCACTAGATCCCACAGCAGCTCAAAGAAACCCTTTACGGGGCGGAGAGGCTAATCAGACATTCCCTAAGTTGTTCTGCGTCTCCCTCAGCTGCAGACCCAAAATTGAACTTACAGCTGGTTTCTTTGTCTCTGAATCAGGCTGTCCCCTCCCACCGAGGGGGCTGAGGAGCCCTGGCTCATTGTTGGCCTAGGTAACAGTTTGTCCATATCACCCTAGGCAGAAGCCTTCCTGCTGTCCTCAGCAGGAGTTTCTAGTCCATTTTGTCCCACCCCGACTCCAAGCACGGTGGGCCATGGTGCCATTAGTGTTGTAGTCCATAGGACCCCCGAGAGGCTCAGTCCAGAGTTCCAGAAGCTGTCAAACTCCAAATGGGGGGGGTGTTACATATTCTATTCTACATCGGTTCTTTAATCGCTCTCATTGCCGTAGTATCTGAGTGCTTTCAATTAGTACATTAAGTGATGTGACTAACATCTGTCTCGTGTGGGTCATTCTCTCTCTCATCATCTGTTTCTTCCAAGTGACTATAATGCTTTCGCTAGATCAGTAACCCTGGAATCTAAAGTTCTCTGTTTAGCCTCAGAATAGGTACAGCATGGAGGACAGATACAGCATGGGCAGCTGCAGTGTGCCACTCCCATACAGTATCATTAATAAGTATCAGCTATGGCTTGCAGAAGAGAAGGTAATTGAGTCTCTGATCTAGATTCAGCCAAGCTGGTGCAGGGAGGTGTGGCTGGCTTGGACCCTCATGAGCCAGGGGAGGAATTCCCCCCACAGATGGTGTTGCTGCTGTTTGTCCACCTCCAGGACAGCTGCTGGAGGAAGGCAGCTTTAAGGTCTGGTTTCACAGATGTCCTATTGATTAAAGCTGATTGAATTGAATCAGTGCAATTGCTGGTTGTACAGCCTTCTTCAGATGGCTTTAAGGGGCAATTACTGCTTTGGCCATTGATGGAGGGGGACATAGCTGTTTTCCACCTTCACAATCTCCTCAGAGTGGACCTCCCATTGCTGGGGGCCTCCTTCTATGCTTTCAGAAGTTGTCATTTATGCTCAGAAGAATCTGGGCCCCCATGGCCTATTTGGTCTTTCACCTCCCTACTGAGGCTGCTAGCACTGGAAGAAAGTTATGTGCATACTTAGGAACTTTAATTTCAAGTAGTATATTTCCTTAATGGGCCAGGTATAATTTGAATAATTTTTGCTTCTGGTGCACCGGAACTTTATTGCTCAGCGGTTTAAACAGGTGTTTAAACAGTTTTATCTGTATGATTTTTCCGCCGTTGCATGGAACTTTATTGATTGCTGCCTAAACAGCAGCTTTTAAGGAAAGAACATTTGAAATCAATGGTGATGCATACAATACACTGTGTCTAGGACTGTGCCAGCAGTTTTATAGGGCAAGCTAAAAGGCAAAGTCCTGGTTCTAGTTATCTGCTGTATCTCGACTACTGAAGGGTTGGGACCTGACAGAGACAGAGAGAATCCACCACCCTTCATGCAGTGAGGACGATGACGGAGACAATAGTGCTAATTTATTTAAGTATCCCCAGAAATCTCTTGGCAGCCCTGTTCTAATAATCCCAAACATATAAAAGAAATTCCAGTGTATAAAAGAGATTCCCAAAATTGTAAGGTCCTAGGGGCTGGGATTGTCCTTTTGTTCTGTTTTGTTCAGGGCCTAGTGCACTGGGGTCCGAGGCATTATTGTAATACAAATGATAAAAATGGCCCATCTTACTGATTTCTAATACATCTGGCTGAGAAGGGGAAAATATACATAAATCTAGTTCAGCAAATGTAATCCTACCATGTATTTGGAATAGCATAAAAATGGGCCAGTTGTGGAATGTTGTGAATGGAATAGGTGTCTTTATTCCCATGTGGGATCTAGCTGTTTGTTCCAGGTCAATAGACCCTTAAATGTTATGAATTGCAATACACGTAGCAGCTGACACTTTCCAAAAGGCTTGATGATCAATTCAGATACAAATCTGACATGAGGAGGCTTGAAAGAATCCGGATCAGATCAATGGGAGAGATAAAGTCTTGGTTTAATGCAATGACAGTGCGCTACATCCGTGCTTTTCATCTCCATCTCAGAAATGTATTAGGATCCACAAAAAGGCACTGGGCACTCTGTGGATTGCAGACAGTGGGGAGGATGCTCCGAGGTCTTTCTTTAAGGTAAATGTACTGGTGTAAAATTCAGGATTAACAGCCCTTCACAGTAAACACCCTGTGTTTACCCACAAGATATTGAGAACAGGGCCAAAGCAATACAAGATTCTCCCTACTGTCTCTCAACTCTAACCTAGAGTCCACTTGTAAGGAGAAGAAGGCAGCTCAGACTCCATATCTATTCCTCTTTGACTGTCAACAACTGTGATGCTGTTTTATATGAGGTTCATTTCACAGAGGCTTTCTTATTAGCCATCAGCTAGGAATGACTTGAGTTCTGGTGGCCAAAAGCCTGGGATGGATTTGAACCACTGATCTGAAGATGCAAAGCTTTGCAACCCATTAATGGTCCCAAACCTTCAAGCAGAGCCTCTGCTCACCATAAATGGGCTAACTTCTGCACCTTGATCCTTTCCAAGTCCTGCTGTACTTAAGCATTCATGAATATTCTTTTTTTCCCCTGACAGTTGCTTTTTTTCTGCACCTGCCAATATCATCTCCTCTCTTTGATTCACACTGCTGTGCAGTTTAATGCATGTGATCTCCATGCCAAGATGCTATTTAATTTCTCAACAAAGTTTGTTTGCTGTGGAATGAAGAGGACAACAAAGAAGAGCAGATAAGATGGGGAACGGGGAGGGGGACTTGAATTTATGTTGCCTTTCACTTCACATATCAAAGTTGTCTCAGAAAGTGGATGGGGCGACAATGTGAGTGGGGTGGAGATGGCAGCAGGGGGGTTCATTGATGACAGGTTGCTGAATCAGGAACCCTGACACTTGTGAAGAATTCTGTCAGGAACATTAAGTATCCAAAAGTGATAAAGCTTCAATTTGCTAGTCCATTAGACTAATTACTGCAATAATTAAGTAACTACTTGATTAGAACTAATGGGTACCTAATTATCCAGGAGAAGAGTATCAGGTGGCAATTATCAGGTGGCAATTAATAGACTGGAGTTAATGTCTTAGCACTGTCTTTGTATGAATTCATAAGTAAGGTAAAGAAAACAAACAATAACTTATTAATATTTATTGGCACCATAGTGTTTTTCAGCTTGTTTCATTTACACAGAACCAATTAGTGGAAAGACAGTTAGTGTTGCAAAGACATAAAGTGGATGAAGCAGGAGTTTGATTTTTAAAGATACAGGATCACAGTCAATTATAACCAAAGATGAACAGGTATCAGCCAGGGACCTGGTTCGGGTGCTACAAATTCATCCACAGAAGAAATCAGAGTAATTGAACTAAGTATTTATACTATCTTAAGGGCACAAGGTCATTTTTTACCTTTTTGGTGGATGGAAAGGGTCTTCACAACAAGGCCCAGATCTTCAAAGGAGTTAGGCCTTTGAGGATCTGGGCCCAAATATTTTCAGTAGTGTCTAGGGCAGAGTTAGAATTCCTTTCTATGTCAGTAGGAATAGGGAGTTCCCCATGTGCACAGGTACCCATATTTCTTCCGTGCTGGGAGGTGGAAGACCCTGCTCCAGTCACTCCAATTCCCTTGTGCCAATCATGCCTTCATTAATCAGTCACAGTGAAATAGCTTCAACAAGAGACACACAGGGAGCCCCACCTCAGAAAATCCCACAGCTCATGGCTAGTCTATGCTCCTGAGAGATGGGAGTTCCCCTGTTCAAATCCTGCCTGCCTGCCAGAACCTGGGTCTGCAAGGGTGCTACTCACTGGGCTAAAAGTTGTAAGTGGCCACCTCTTCCTCCAGCCATTTTCTGTGGAGTAAGACAGGTAGTAAGTTCATTCCCACAAGAAGTGGCTTCAGTGCCCAAGCCACCTGACTCCACGAGGGCGGTTTCTGCTTGTGAATCTCAAGCAGAGATAGCTGCCTTCCTGCAGACCAGACTTAGGCACCTATCTCTGTGAGAGGGGAGGGGAGCACATACCCCTCTCAGAAGTGTCTCCCATTGGCTAGCTTAGTTGGCTAAGCCATGATGGCTTTTGTGGATCACCTTCCAGGCCACCTTCATTGTATATGGAACATAGGTGTCCAATTCTGCTTTGTGGATTAACGTGTTGCTTCTTGGACTTTTGTAGGCTCATTAATCTTAGGCACTGTGACACTCAGAGTTGCAATGCCTAAGACCCTTCATGGCTCCTACCTCTGGTGTAAATAGTCGCCACTCCTTGGAAGTCAATTGAACTACACTGATTTACACCAGCTCAGGATATGGCCCACAGCCAATTTTTTATTTTCTCCCCACATTCAAGAGATTTTTAAAGATCATAGCAGAGAATGAAACATCTCCAGGAATTCTTTCCGTGCATACCTTTATGGGCCTCACAGTCATTACTCTGAAATTAGACCATGGGCAAATACTACAGGTTGGTTGTCCCATTGACCTCTATGGACTAGTTCCTCTGGGTAAGGATTACTCACATAGGTAAGGACTTACAGGGTTGGCTCTACAATTAAGAGGCAACTGCCTACAGAAAATAGAGTAAGTCTGGGTGTTATTTTAATGTATTAATTCTCTAAAATTGCATTGTTAGCAATGCAGGGCCCAGTCCCCATCTGGTGCAAATCGGTGTAACTCAGCGAAGCTACACTGATTTACACCAACTGAGGATCTGACCTCTAGTACAGAAAAATCCTCTTTTAAGGTTTTTTTTTTTCCCCATCTTTTACCATCTGGAATAAATGAAATGTGTTTTAATCACATTTTAGCCCAGGCTAACAAATGCAGACACCATAATCTCTGTATGGAATGATGAATGGAGCTAAATCTAAAATTTATAGAACATGAACATTTGCATAAACTGCAATATCCAAACATATAGGCTGTTAAGTAACAATTGTCATAAAGGGTATAAAAAATTCAACTTTGTTTCATGAAAGGAACCCAAATTCCTAACATGATTAAGATAATATATCATTTGCTCCTTTCTTATTAAAGGTGTAATTGTTGTTAGACACAGGAGTGGCATGAACTCTAATCTGGCTTTATATATATACAAATAGGCGGAGAGGTTGGAAATTGATGCTTTTGGTGATCCATAGGCATTTTATTAATGTTTGAATAATAACTGCCTGGAGGGTCTGTTATAAATTAAAGGGACGAATTGAGATATAAATTTTTATGAGGACTAGTTATACATTTCCATTATGTGTTTAAAAATGAAGGAATTACTGTGAACGCTGCAGAACTCACATTTATTTGAGGTGATTTGGATGGAAAGGAAGGTGCACTGAAGGAAGCTGCATGCAGGCTGTAAGAAAGATGTATCTGTCCCTTTGAAGAGATATATCATATGTCATGCATGAACTCGGTTCTACGGGAGACTTTTCTCTGCAGCTGATTTCGATGATTATTTATTTGACAACAGCAAGTGATGATATATCAGCAAATTTTAAGCCACTTAGAGTGGAATTCTTATTGCTAAATCATAGAAGAGTTCTCCACACCTGATCATTGCCAAGTTACAGTTGAGGAACCTGGTAATCTTCTTGTATTTCTTTCTTTCTCTCCCTCCCTTCCTGGATACACACTTTTTCACTCACAGCACACTCATAGAACCAAAGCTTGGTTGCTTGCTTCACTACCCCACCCAACCCTTGTTTGTGAAAATATAATGCCCAACTGAGGAAGGTGCCCAGTTGAGCACTGGAGGTCTGAACCTCCAGTGACACTCTTTTCAAGAGAAACATGAGATGCCCTACAGGTACCAAGAAGGTTTTTAAAAGTTGGGATAGAAAATGCCAAAGATCATAATAAGTCTAATAGAACTGCTGAGAGAAGTAACTACTTTCTGCTCTGGAGTGGCTCTACTGCCCGTGAAGCCAGTCACTTTTTGGGAAGAACCACGCACTTTGAGTAGAGGACTCCTCCCCAAACAGGCTGACTGGTGCTGGCTGTTGCTGTGCTTTAGGGCCTTGTCATCTTGACTCAATGGGCTGAGCCTCTTTGGGGTTCAGCGGTCCTTGTCCTTTACATTGTAACTCAGAACTGGTGCCTCCAGCAGTTCCTTAGCTGAACCCCCTCCCCCAAATCTGTCACAGGAAGCCTTGCTGAGCCCTAAACTGTCACTAGATTCCTGTGGTCCTTAGCCTGAAAAGGAAGTATGGGGAGGAAGCCTCTGGGGAATCTGGTTGGTTTTGTGGGCTCTTCCTGATGGTTCCCTGCCTAACACAGTTCTTCCCATTACTGGGCTAGGCTCCTGGAGTCTTCTTTTTCCTCAGGTCCAGAGACCTACCCATCTCTCTCTCCTGCCTCCTCGTACTCATTCAAGATGGCTCCCTTCCATAGATAGCTCCATCCCAGAAACCATCTGAGTGGTTGGGAGCTGAGTTATTCATGAAAACATCTGCTGACTGGCACCAAAGCTGCAGCAGCTCTGCCCACTACTGGAAAACAGTGATGATCCTTTCCAAGTCCACAATAATATTGGACAACTGATTAATTAGGAAATACAATTTCAGACATCTGTGTGCCGGAGCGGCACACTTCTATGTGTGTCTCTGTAGAGCCATTAACACTAGTATTTTTAGTTAGGCTGGGGTAGGGATCCTTTACAGAAAGAAAGTTCTGTGCAGGAAATATATTAAATACAGTGCCAATCTAGTACAGACTGTAAAGGATGGCAGAACTGACTGTAAAAATCCATCAGGGCTTACAGTTACTACTTAGCAAATCCAAGGCCTATTGTAGTCAATGACAAAACTTCCATTAACTTCAGTAGGAATAGGATTTCACACAACATGCACAAAATTGGCCCTAAGTTGATAAAGATGTTTTGAACCATCCTGACTCAAACATTATTTTTCAAATTCGTTATTTGACTAATGTTGCTATTTTCCATCAAATACTTTCTTCAATGAGTTAATATAGTTAATATTTTGACTAGCTCTAATAATGACGATGAAAATAGTGTTATATATAATATTACAAGTTGCTACCCATTTACAGGTTAGGTCATAGGAAAAGAAAACATTGTTGCATGATGTATCATTTTAAGAAAGATTTATGTGATCCTGTAATAAAAAGCATTATTGAAAAACATTTGCACAATGGGGCAGAGTTAAGGTTGCACATGCAGGCCTCCATTTTGTCATTTCCTGACTTTGGGTTGCTTTACCATACAACCTTAACATTCTTTTATTCTAGTCTTTTCATTAGGCTATATGTACGCCCCAGGAAAATAACACTGTATATATACAGGTTGCTTTGACTTCTCTTGCCTCTGATACAAAACAGTAGAATTCAAGACTACATACATCAGGTGTTTTCAGCAAAGTAGCAGCAGCAGCAGCAAATCATAGACATTTGTCATTCCATAGAGCTGTCTGACAGTTCTGACAATTCATTAGGCTGGGCTGAAAAGAGGTTTAGAAAGCAAAGGAGGGATCACAGGTAGTAGAGTTGCTTTTGCATGATCCAGTAATGGCTGATTTGTATCATTTTTGGTGATGGATACACTGTTCAGATTAAACTCAGCAGAAATTTTCCCTTTTTTCCCTTTCCTTTCCTTTCTTCTTCTTCCCCAACCCCCATGCCCCGGCAGGGCATTTAAACTAGGCTTTGCCCTCACTCGTGACTTTAACCCAGGAGGTAGATGCCAGGAAATGCTGACTTGTAACTATTCAAATTTGGGAGTCAACAGGACTAAATAAATGGAGTCATTACTTGCTTTTCAGAGGCTTTTATTTTTAACCCTGTTTGAGTCATATTCTTTGCACTAGCCTATCTGTGTTGGAGTGATGACATATCCAGCAATGCACAAGACAGTTCTTCAATCAGGATCACTCCCACCTGCATTTATGCAAACCAAGCACATGCCTTTGTTCATGGGGAAGTGCCTCCATTATTCTGCTTCTGCCACTTGCTGATTAATTTTGAGTCTCATAGGCAATCATATTTTGACTTGAAGGCAAGTCCTTTGTAATACAGCTTGGTATGCAGACAGGGCCACATGGAAAATATTTCATCTTCACCTAGAATGCATGCACCTTTTCCAGATCAATGGATTGTCTCAAACTATGTCACGACATGAAGATTTCTGTTCTTAAGGATCAGAACCATCAAGGAGTCCAATTTGTCCTTCTAAGGCTGTATGGTTTTCTCTCTATACTGTCTGCTATAGGGGAAACGTGTGGTCTGTGATTAATCCTGAATCTAGAGTATTTTATGTACGTTCTAGGAGAACAATGTCTGCTGTCTATTGACACTGGAACACATACACTGTATAGCTTTAAAAGATACTAACAAGGCATTTTAAATATTTCATTTCTTAGGGATTTGCTGGGGACCCATGAGATCTTTTGCATACACTCACTGAGTAGCCTCCTATCTCCCCTTTCTACCTCCTTTCTCAGCGGTCCAAAGAGTCATCATAACTACCTTCCCTTCCATTTGGTATGACACTACTTCCTGAATTGGGCAATGCTGCTGCACCTAATTTGGCCAAAGTCATTGCTGCTTTCTGGGACAAAATGGTCTCCCTTTGAATAGTTTCAAACCTCTGCTATACCAAGGCTCGAACTTGGGTTTCCCCCATCGCTGTCCAGAACACATTGGGAAACAGACTGGACATTTCATAATTTAAATTACATTATTTCTCTCTCTCTCTCCTAATACTTTAGAATCTTAAAAGTGACATCACTTTCTTCCTTATGAAAATAAATGCATTTCTGACACCACCTAGGCACATGGCATGTTGTCATTACAACAGGGTGCAAAGTGCGGGCTGCAGGATGGCAGGGTTGTATTATGATCGGCGTTGGGTTGTGCCCAGTGTTGTGTGACTGTAGGCTTGTTCAAGAGTACCAGACGGCACTCACTGGTTTGGTATCGTTGGGATGCTCATGTGCGTTGCACTGCTAACATTGGTTATTTTTCAGTGGTGAGAGAGCATTGAGTTACGACTCTGAAAAACAGATAAGGGTAAAAAAAGGAAGAAAAACTGGGGTAAGTCAGATTTTGCCCCCTCTGACATTAACTGGCCCTTTAAATTCAATATCAAACATTAGAAAGAGGTCAAACACAGAGCTCCATTGAAAAAAACAACAACAACCCAGCATAGATATGAACTATGAGAACTTGTCATCTTATCACCCTAATTGAAGTCATTCTGCAATGTATGACAGTCCATCATATATCCTGCCAGTCAATATGTCATACATGATGTGTAACAAGAGAGCTCATAAACCCAGAGGGGAAGCCCCTTCTTTTTTATGACTTTATTTGATCATTTTCATAAAAACTTACTTTGCTCAATTCCGTGGGACGTGTGGGTTTATTAGCCCCATTAAAGCTTTATCCATTCATTTAATGCAATGATTTACAAGCTTTACCCACAAAGAAATCCCCATTACTTCCAGGCAGTATAAGTATGTTTTTTCACTGTGTGATCACCTAGAGAAATAAGTACTTAATTCTACAGATAAAGGGTAGTAAGCCAAAAAATCTAAATTTTGTTGACAGTGACTCGGAAGTAAACACATTTCAGGGCAAATTTTCAGCAGCTTTCATCTTCTTTTTTTAAAGACTTTTCTCATATGAAATGGAATTTGTCAATGAGTGGAATTTAATTGGGGTATTTTTGTTGTCTTCATTAAAAACAGCAGAATTTGGCAAAATTTCCCTCTGTGTCCTATTCATGAATGTTTCTGGAAAATATCAGCTTTCATACACAAATATTCTTGAAGCGAAATTGGTGGCTTCTTTTGAACACAACTAGTGCCTCAAACTCCATCTGCTTTTCCTACAACACGCCTACTCATTATCTAGCTTATGTGCCATTATTTTATTTTTTTAAATAAACACAAATTAAGCTATTTAATCAAATATGTACATGATTACATTGCATTTTCTCATAAGAGTTATACACCCAAGGAAATAATTAATCATTGATAACAACACTATGTTAAAATTAGACATTTTGAAGTCTTTTTCCCCTCTCTTTCTTTTTAACATAATATCCTGTGTAGCGCTAATTTCACCTCTCCTATCACTTGAATAAAGCAGGATTGTTTTCCATCAGATTGTTCATTTGCCTGAAGCTCTGGTAATTGGTATTTATGTTTGAGCTTGATCACAGTGGAATAATAATATGGGACTTGGAAATAAAAATTGGAATGCATCCCTCTGCTTTTCTTTCTTGCACAGAAAGTCACCAAGCATGTCCATTGGCAAACTGCATAAGCAGAAGTGTCATGGTGCAGGACAACCTGAAAGTTGACAGGTATTTCCAGGCTCAGCAATGATGAGATCAAATTCCCCTAAACCTGCCTTGTTTACTGATCTTTTAATCAGATTCAACTTCACTGTGGCTATAGCACAAACTATTCTGTCAGTATATGACAGCATGTGACAGCAAAATATTTTGATTTTTGACCATTTGATGCTATATCAGCTCCCTACCCCAATGGCATCTGTGAAATCTACCAAATTATTTTAGAGGAGGTATTTAAATGTGCACAGTTGAATCAAAGGTTTCGATTGAATTTTTTTTTCTTCATTTTTTTGTAGTGGAATCCAAACAGGGAAGCTGGGAAATGATCTAAACCCTTTGAGGTTAACATGTCATGAAAGCACATCGATGACCCAGGAGGACATTATTAAAAGGCAGCCAACCTAACTCAAAAAGAACCACTGTCTGAAGCAAGAGCCCACAGAACAACACTCAGAGCTGTTTGTGGTCCCACAGGGGTATGTGTTACATCCCCTGTCTTCATCTCTCCAAATTTCTTCTGAACAGCTTCTAAGCAGCATTCTTGCGGGGGAAAAAAATCCAACAACAACTGAGTGCATCTTATCAACCTTTTCCCTACAATTTCGTATTCATCTCACATAGTATTCTCACAGTGTCTTGGGGAAATGGTCCTAGCAAAGATAAGAGAAAACAAGAAAAGGAAGGAAGAAAGAAACAAACAAACAACCAAAACAAAAAATACCCTAAACTTTTCAGTTAACAACTCCTCTGTGAATTATGTGCATAATTACAGCAAAGTTAAACTGCCTTCTTTGCTAACACTGAATTCCTGCTTTTAAAATCAAGCTTTCTTTGATCTTGTGGATTGAGATGATCTGGAAAGGAAACAACCATTGCCTAGCAGAAAATCTGGACAAAGTCCCAGACCCACTTTGCCTGGAAAGCTTCAAAAATACGATGAGAACTTTCACCTTAGGACAAATTTCAAGAGTTTTCTATGTTCCTAGTTGAATGCTGGAATTCATGCCCCTTTCTCCGTTGGTCCACCAGAACATGGATTTCTTAATCATTCAGGCATGATGCAAGGTCCATCTGTTGATCTTCTTTAGGGAGAGGATGGGTTGAGGGCTGAAAGGTATTTTAACATTATCCCTGCAGTGGAGTGGTTTTAAGTTTTGACAGTGTATATCTTGAAGTATGGCTGTCAGATCTAATAGGCACTGAGGTTGGGACTCACTATGACTACATATCTAGCTATCAGAGGCATTGGTCCTGGGTGGGCCGGCAGCAGTGCCAATAGGGATGCACATTCTTCTCCCACCAGTCCCAAGGAAGGTCTTTGTTACCCCTTCTATTCCTGCCAAACTGCCACATCCATAGTCCTTTGCCGGCAGTCCTCTAAACAGCTATTTATTTGTTGCTCTGCCTTCTCCGTGACCCCGCCTCTATCCAGCCACATGCACAATTTAATATCTCTACCATAACCAACCATATCTTATGATTTGGTTTTCCCCCCACATATGCTGAAGGAAAGGCTAAGAGGACCTCATTTGTTTTCGTAGCTCCCCTCCCCAGCATTGTGGCTGTTTAGTGCCAATCTGCCAAAACGAGATAGCTGTAAACCTTACGGCTCTTGTAAGTGGAAGAATCCCTGATCGGTGGTGGGAGAATCCTAATGTGATGGAAGGCCATTGTAGTGCCACACCCTTCTTGGCCTCTACTGTAGGAGGTGTGACTGGGGAAAAGGAACATGGTGAGGAAACTGCTGTTTCTGGCTGTTCCCCAGCTTCTGGAAGAGCCGCTTGCAGCAATAGGCAGCTTAGGTGTCAATTAGAACAGTTCTTGGTGGCCCCAGGTCTATTTCGACATCAGTAGCCTGGCTCTAAAAGGCAAGGATCCTGTATATAAGCAATGAAGTCACCTTTTCACCCTGACCTCCCACTGGTTCTGTGTTGAACACAGCCAGGCTGGACCAGAGAATCGGGCCCAAATGTTTGTTTCTGTAAAAATAAATAACATTAGTAAGGTTTTAAAAGCTGCAATTATTTCTGTCAAATGAAACAGATGGATCTAATTTAAAAACAACATATTAAATTCAAACAAACAAACCAACCCAGACCTCTCGGATAAACCTGTGCCCTGGTGTTGATGGTTCCACTTCTCCACATGGAAAAGAGGTTAGTGTGTGTTTGGCCCTCCTCCCTTATGAGGATAAATACTATGGTCCAGATCCTGCTAAGATTTACATCTGTGCTGAACTTTGCACGCCGTGAGAAATCCCCATGGTTGACTCCAGTGGGACAATGAGTCCTCACAATGCGTAAAGTTAACCATATACATAAATGACACCGATGGTGCCAATCACTCAGCTAGCCCCTTATCCCAGGCCGGCCAGTCCAATAATGGAATCGGTTCTATGTACCATGTATTGCCAACCCCAGAGCAATGCAGCATACCGGGTGGCAGGGGTTAGCAGAAAATGTGCCACAATGTCATTGTTTACCAAGATTATGAATATCATTTGTAAGGCTGTTTTTTAATTTTCAGCATTGCTTATTAAGGGGCTGAAAAATAATTGTCTCCGGTAGAACTAACTTGTTCCGCCTGCATAATTAACCTCACTGATGTCACCATCCACTGTGGTGACCCTCCTATGACAGCAAACTTTGAAGTCATCAAGAGAGGCCTATGACTTTCTCATCAGTATTACTGTTGTGCCCAGCCAAGAGCAGAGCCACTTTATGCTAGGTTTTGGACAAAACGCAAGCTTGGGTCTCTGCCCTCAACATTGTACTGTCCAAATACACAAGGGGTCTGATTTTTCCGTACCCTAAACCCGGCCAAGCCATTTACATCAGTGTACAGTGAGTACAAAGTGGTTATAAAATGCTCCCAGATACACAAGGGAATGTTTCATGCCCATTTTGCACTGTTGTAAATTACTACACAAAGTACAAAGCATCAGGCTCAAGGAATGGACAAAGGCCTAAGCTACAACATGCTGTCAGATGGGTCGGGGTGATACTAGGGCATAGCTTGTTAGTTCCCTTTTTGTTGTTGTTCCCAAGACAAGCAACATAGGAAAGGTGTGGAAATAATCAATATATGGACATTTACACGTACATTACAGTACAAATTGAGCAGTATCAACAGCAGCAGTTTGGCTGTAAGAGGCAAAGCTCCTGTGCCTATGTAATGTATTATGCTCTGGTGCTACCCTGGAAAAGGTTCTTGGAAATTTCAGAGGGTGCTCAGTGTAGCTGACTTTGTAAGGCCTAATCCAAAGCCAGGATCAAGCCCTTACTTAAGAGTCTTCTGGGGTAGTCTGTGTTGCACGTGTTTCTTTTGACACCAGAATATCCATATGAGGGAGTGATCCTGGAAGCAAAGCAAAGCATCTGAGAATAAGCAAAAATAAATCTAAGCTGGGCTCCTTTTACACTGCTGTGTTTGAAAACTCATTCCAAATTCCAAAGAGATGAAAAACAACAAACAGCCAAACAAAAATAAAGAAAAGAAAAGGAGAAAGTGCAAATTACATGCAGGAATGGTGTGTGTTGGGTGTTTGTTTGTTGTGGGTTTGGGTTTTTTTTGTAATTCTGTAGGCATTTTAGTCCTCTGGTGAAATGATGTATGGGGCAATCGTCTGGTAGGGGCTGATGAGATGTAAATGAAACTAATTAAGGAAATGTCAAACACAATTAATAAAACAGGTTGAAGTTGCAAAAGCACTGTCAGCTGAATGAATGGAGAAGAACGTTGCTCTCCCATTATTGGGGGCTCTATTTATTTATTTTTTCCACTCCGTTCTTCATTTAGCACCATTCAATTAGATTTCAGAAAGCTCTTGGTAGAAGCTTACTTTTCTACCTCACCTCCTCTGTGCCTAGTCCCAGGGAGAAGGAGCAAGATCATTTCGTCCTGTCTGCTTTCAGCCGGCGGGGGGGGATTGCTAACTCCTCATCTTTCCCAAATCCTACAGGACATTAACATAACTCATTTGCTTGAACTCCTCACTGGCTGCTTAATAGAGCATCTGACCAGCTGATAAGACCTGCACGCTACTGCCTACGACACCTTGTTATTAGCATTTTCGTTATATTCAAATATTGCAGCCGTGCGAGTCACTGGATTCATTTATTATTGATAAGAACAAAAATAAATAAATAAATAAATAATGGTTTTATAAATAGCAAAGGGGTTGAGTGACCTATAATTATGGCAAGCAAATTAGGGAGTGCAGCAGAATCAGTTACATTTGCCTAGGAGTAATGATGCCCAAGAACTTTCCCTCCCCAGGGACTGGAAAAATAATGGATTCCCTTGCAGCGGCAGCTGGGGTAGGAAAACGTTGTCATCCAGGACAACGTTTACATAAGTTATACCGAGCATGTGGCTCTGAGGCCTGCCTGTAGTGCTTGAGTCATCTCCAATCATTTCAGCCACTGAAGCATAGTCCCACCAAAAAAATTAAAATAAAAAAATAACCCCATGCTGCAAAAAAACCGGACTCCTCTTGGAAGTCAACAACCTGTTTTTGTTCAGAGCCCTCCAAACCTCACAGAGATCAAACGAGGTCAATCCCCTTGAAAACCAGTGCCTCATCAGCTCATAAACGGAGAGGTAAAGATGAAATGTGGTTCCTGCTAATGCAAAAGCCTCTTCTATGTTTGAGTCCAGGTCAGTTGCCCTTATATATGAAAGATTTGAGGCTGCAATGATAAAAATCGTGGTTCCATTTGTAAGCAGGAGCTAGTAGAAATAACCACTGGATGCTTTATAATTTAATCCCTGTGGTTTTATTTCCCTTAATCCAATCAAAGGCCCTTTTTCTTTCATAATGAAACTCGAATAAAACACAAAGGGAGGCTGACCTGTTAGCAGGTGACTGCTTCTTATAAGTTATTCATTAAAAACACCCTAACATTTCTGGTGCTGAGGGAGGCTGCACCTACTTGGGTATAAATTAAACATGAGTTATTCAGATGAAATACACATTCTCTTTATCATCCCCAAACCATTACATAAAACGTAGACCAATCCTGAACCTTTGAAGAGGTTTGCGACAGTCTGCTTAATTCCCCCCCCCCATCTTCCCCCCCACATTATTTTTCTGTTTCAAGCCACCTCTGAATTCCAAGTTCCACCAAAAGTGGTCATATACTGTGCCCAAACGATTGCTACCTGATCCAAAGCCCATTGAAGTCAATGGGAGTTTTCCTCAGTGGGGGCTTTGGGTCAGGCCCTTAATGCAAATTATTATACTCGCTGGTATACAGCGTAGTTGTAGCCAGCTCAGTCTGTGTGTGGCTCCAAAGCTTGTGTCTCTCACCAACAGAAGCTGGTCGAATAAAAGATATTACCTTGTCTCTCTGTGCTTGCTGGTGTAAGTTCAAAAATAGGGCAGACAGGCTTTAATAGGAGAGCTAAAGTTTGGCTGTCATCTCTTCCCCATTTAATTTCTTCTCTTTTCAGTGTGTGTATATATATATATATATATATATATATATATATATATATATATATATATATATACCCTAGGGATGGGTGGACACATTTGGAAAAAATAAGAAACATCTTCCCCTCACATTTGCTTATTTCTAGAATTCAACTCAACCTTCTTTTAAAATTTCTAAAATTACTGGCCTATTTATTTTCGTGACAGTTCAGAGCCGTGCCACTCCTCACTTCCATGTTCAAGCCTTGAAGAGGCAGTGTCAGCAGACTGCATACAATAAAGCTGGTGGCGGAAATGGGGAGGGAAGGGGAAATCTGCCAAAAATTCATAGAAAATGTTTCAGTTTTTCATTGTAATTTTCAAAAGTCTCCTCCCAGCTCCACTGTATGGAGTTTCCAGGAGGTTTGGACTCAGGTAGGGCAAGGATGTTCTTCAGGGCTTTCCTGTTGTATTTTAATGACTTAACACAGAGCAGCTGAATTTTCACTAAGTTATCCAACCCAGATCTGAACACCAAACCTTTTGAGCTTTGTTCATTTCCAAAATACACTAAAGATCACCTGGCACCAAAACAGTGGATATGAACACCTATGAACTTTAGGGACATTTGAATCTAGATCTAAACTTGGCCTTGGTGCCTAACTCTGTAAGGAGTAGAGTTACAATCCCGTTATCTAAACACCATAAAACCCTGAGGAAATTCAGATCTGAATCTCAGCTTTGTGCTTGAAGCCCATCTTCAACACACATACAATCTTGTTGAATTTATGGACAGATCCTTGGGTATTTGAAAGCATGCAATTGTGGTTTAAGCTTGATGTTAATTCTATCATGTGGGAGGAATAAAAATCTAAATTGAAATAAAGTTGCTTGTCTCCTTCTCCCCCTTTATCACAGATAGTTGCTTCTGTTGGGTCTTGTATGTGTTTTAGCATCACATCCTATATAAGCCCCAAACTGCTTAACATGGTTACCTCTTTCCCTCCTCTCCTGCCTGTTTTTTGGTGGGGTTTGTGTGTAAAGGAAGTGGAGTTCTTACTAATAAATGCAGTTTTTTCAGGCATCTTGATCTAATCCATTACTTATAATTTATTGTTGGCTGCTTGGATCGAGCAGTCATGACACCTTTGAAAGTAGGGATCTGCTTTTGTATAAATTATACTAACCTTGGCCATAAAAGTTTTCAATGAGAAACAAAGGTCCTCTTACTAACGACCATAGCTCTTAGGATTTTGTTTCACTTTAAGAGGCTTTGGATCTTGGAAACAGTAACAGAGCAAATCTATGAACTACCTGCTGACTTATTATTTACATTAGCATGTGCTAACGGCTCTGTGGCAGAAGGACTGTGATTTGATGGGGGTTGAGGGCTGGAAAACACTTTGCTAGTCTTAAATCAGTTCCTTGGAGGCAAAAGCCCTGATTAACTATAACTGGAGTGGACTGTCTTAATCTGACTGCTCTAGTATTTTATGTCCAGTCATTCAGGCTTATATCTGTAAATGCTTAGATAAGCTTGAATCAATTACTCCAGTGTCTCTCTTTGTCTCAGATCATCAGAAACGGTGTAGTGTCATGAAATAAGCAGGCAGAACAGTGGGATCAGGGATATGATACTTCATTCACATGGAACAAGGAAGTTGTTTGTTAAAACCAGAGGAAACAACCGCCTACAAACATGGGTACTTATGTTTGAATAAGGGTACACTGTTTTGTTTTCTTATTCACTTTCCTAAATGGTACTGAATATTAGTCCTGATGAAAGGTTCTGGACTGATGTACTTCTGAATGTCGGGCTGAATCAATAAGCATTTTTCTCCAGTGGTCACCCATTTTGCCTTTGACCATTACTCAGATATTCAAAAAAGATTGTAGAATGCTCTGTCAAAATTTGCAGCAGTCTTAGATAGACTGTGTGTGTGGAGAGTTTGTTGGCTGTTACACCGGATCTTGTTTGCTGTACTACTTTGATTAACTGGATTCAATGGGAAGATTTATGCATTGCACTTCCCCTATCTTAAAAAAAAGAAAAGTGACAGACCAAACTAATTGAAACACAGTATCCTGCATCTCATGTCAGCCCCATCGTTCTGAGGTGGAGCCGTGTGGTTCCAAGTTAATAGAGTGCAGCGGTAGAGATGGCATTCACCAGTGTGAAATGCAGCACCACGGAGGGCAGGCATGGGGAGAGGTATTGCTCTTTGAAAGTGACTTGGAGACATGATTCCATTCTCTCTAGTACCTCTAGATGCACAAAGGCATGGCTGTGAAGGTGCCGGGATCATACCAAATCTATCTGAGTGCACAGTTTTGTTATATTTTGTTATCATAGACTGGTCTCAGCTCTAATTAACCTACTCCCCTGTCATTCCCCCCTCCCCACATGTGTTTTTTTTTTTTTCATTTTTGTGATCTCCATTTCACAGCAGAGATGGCCCAGCAACGAGACATTATTCTATTTAGAAGCCGAGCACCTCACTAGGGGTGACAGGCCTGTTTTTAGGTCATTTATCTAATTGCTCTTTGCAGATAAGAATTAATTAGCCTGATTATTTTTCTTAGTTTTTGGATGGATTCCCCACCTGGAGAGAAGAAATTCCTCCATGTCAGTGATTAATTGCTGAGCCAGAAGCTTATTGCCTTGCATGTGTAATAAATGCCGATTGGTTCTTTAGGTCACATTAGAAACTAGGCAGATTGTGGTTACAATGCGCAGGATAATAAAGCAAGTTGTACAAACAAGATCACGGCTGTTTGAATTTGATTAAATATTTCAATTTATCCAGGGGTTGAGGGACTAGAGGAAGCAAAAGGTCTCCAATTCCTGGCACTTTGTATCTGTTCAGCAACATCAGTACAGTATCCCTTTGCTGCATAACACCAAGGACACCAGATAGCAATGCTTCAGTTTAGGATTTTTCACAGATGGCTCGTCTAACAATGCTTGGGGTGTGTATGTGGGGGCGGCATTACTGATGTATAGCCAGTCCAGGTCTGTTGTGACCCAAATCTGCTAAATAGATGTTCTTCAGGAAGTTGGGTGGAATATTGGCAAATGTCGGCAAGTGATGGCAGATTCAAATCCTGCCTAATTCACAACAAACGTGGCAAAAATCCTCTCTGTGGTACAAGGGGTCAGTGCATTCAACTGTAAATCAGGAGAATGGCGGTTCAAGTCCCCCCAGGGAAAAGGTTTGTTGGTCTTGTTTTTGGATTGGTTGGCCTGAGAAGGGCTCCTTTCCTGCCATGTACAGGTCAGACTAATGGGTATAATGGTCCCTTCTAGCCTTAATACCTGTGGCCTTATAGAAAGCCCACTGAAGAGAATGGGAATCTTCCCATTTATTTCATTAGGCTTTGGATTAAGGCCATGATACTGGTTAAAGCCTACAGGAGAAATTATTTGTTGCTCTTAGTCCAGTAGCTGCCAGACAGATGATCACATCATTCACACAACCTCCTTCACAAGTATCACGACTGTTGGCTGTCACTTCAGATAAGCACAGAAGTGAAAGAGCATGTGAATGAAGTACTGTCTCACCCCTAGAATGGGGTCCATCCAGCACACAGTTGAGACCCTTAATAGGACAGTGTGGGTGCATATTGTATCGCTGTTGTGTTTTCAATAGATAAATCAAAGTCTTGAGTCTCCATCCTCTCAGAAACACTAAATTAATCCCTCAGATTCGATCAAAAGAAATGAATCTCTCTCTGTGTGTGAGCCTTGCATGAAGAGGTCTGAGAATCCCAATGCTTTCACTGTTACAGGTAGAGTTACTCTGCTGTGCTAGAGTTGTATGGAGGAAAAAAACCATCCACTTTAGGAAAATTGGGCATATAATTTCTTCATTGATGGATATTCTGAGAATAGACAGGGATAAATGACGCTTATTTCATCTATTGATCATAATAATTAATAAGAAAGCAAATATAATATGTATATAAAAATTGTACATGCTGCATAGCTGTTAAGGCCAGCGGGGACCACTATGACCATCTACCCTGACCTCCTGCATAGCACATTGATGATTACCCTTTCTTCAATATGCTTTGCTTTTATCCCTTTTGCCTTATGTCACATTTTTACTATAATTATTTAATATTTCTACTGAAGTAGAGCCCAAAGTTCCCAAAAAGTACCAGGCCATCACTGTGCTAGGTCTTCATCCTAAAGAGTTTAAACGTTGGGAGAAGCACAATATTTGACAATGTTTCCTAAGAGGCAGGTAAATATCACTACCCCCATTTTACAGATGTGGCCTTAAGAAAAGCATTTAATCTCACTACCTCAAAACTTTAGACATTCCTGGCTCTGATTCCTGTTCTCAACCCACACTAAACCACTTAATATAAGTAGAATTTACCTCCTCCACTTTCAGTTTCATATCCTGGCACTATACATACGGAATTTTAACAATATCGGTGTGAGAGGTCTGAGCTATGATGATGATAGATGTCTGCTGAGAAAAACCATGATGGTAGCCAAGAAATTAATAATACAGAGATGGAAATCTTCTTATAGACCCAAAATAATAGATGTACTGTATCAAATGTATGACTAATCAACACTCGAGAATTTATCCTTCAAATTACAGAACATGGTGGAGACATTTAATGCAATATGGTCTCCCTTCAGAGAGATATGTGACTAAATATCTCCTCTGAGTAATATTCACACTTACTCAAGTATTGTAAATATATCCCCGATAAATCTGGAGAGTGATTTCTTGTAAATCCCTTGCTTAACACCGGAAGGGAACTTAACTTTCCAGTCTTTCAACATGTTTTAATTTCCTACTGTGCAGCCTGTAACTGAAACACAGTGTTTAATCCATGAGACGCAGAACTAAGCTGGAATGGGCTATCCTATGTCATGATTGCTAAGAAACCTCAGGATCAAAAGTGCTCTAGACTCATTGTGTGGATTTAGGCAGGACAACTACATTTTTAAAATGGAGCTTTTCATTCCTGTCATACTTAACTGTGGATGTGATTTTGCAATTAAGTGCACGTGCAATTGATGTCCTTAGTTTAAACACATACAAATAAATAAGTGCCAATGGCTAAGTACTTGATATATGGGTACAACCACAACTAAATGACATTAACTACATCCAGAAATATTTTGTAGGTACAAAAAGACAGGCTGAGTGTAAGCCTCATTCTAAATCCTGCTCTATCTATCTCCAACAGCC
The DNA here is from genome assembly GCF_965140285.1 of Lepidochelys kempii. Taxonomy (NCBI): domain Eukaryota; kingdom Metazoa; phylum Chordata; order Testudines; family Cheloniidae; genus Lepidochelys; species Lepidochelys kempii. The sequence continues at coordinate 74,136,606 of NC_136389.1, forward strand.
CGTGATGGGACACTAGATGGGGAGGGCTCTGAGATACTACAGAGAATTCTTTCCCAGGTGTCTGACTGGTCGGGCTTGCCCACATTGTCAGGGTCTAACTGATCACCATATTTGGGGTTTTTGGATTGGTTGGCCTGGAGAAGGGCTCCTTTCCTGCCATGTACAGGTCAGACTAATGGGTATAATGGTCCCTTCTAGCCTACCCAATTCTTATTCATTACACTATTCTAATAAGCAAAAGGAAAGGTGAATAATCTTTTTGCTCACACACAATTCACTCCCCTGTCCTCAAGATAACACTTGACAAAAGAGATGGGCTGAAAGGTGTCCTATTTTTTAACTCATATGCCCTCGTGTTAATCAGAAGCATATCCATTGCAGTTACATACATGTCAGTCCAGAGTTCATAAGACCTGAACCAGTTTAAGAGGCTCTGTTGGTCCAGGATGAAGCAAATTCCCAAATCAAGGGACTTCCACTGAGAAACCAAAGAGGTAGCTTTTGATCTCCGTTACACCAGTATAAACCAGCAATAACTCCACTGAGGTCAGAATGTCCACTCCCAAGCTGGAGCAAAAAGTCAAAATCTAGACATTTTTCATGTCAAGTCAATTGAAAAACTTATTTTTAAAATCTTGAAAATTTTCACAGGACAAGAAAACGGTTTCCTGTGCTGATTTGAGATAAAAAGTAAAAAAAAAAAAAAATTAAAATGTTGTAAACCAAAAATTTTTAAAAATCAAAATTACCAAAACTGTTTCCTGCCCAGCTTGAATGAAGAGGATAGATTGTTTTCCATGATCTTTCCTAGCTTTTGAGGTACTGCTGTGTCCTTTCACTTCTAGAGATGGCACTTTCTTGGTTAAGATTACACTACGCACCAGAAACACTGATCTGCTACCACAACTACCTGCCAAGGAATATTGTTTTGTAGAGGTGGTACTTACAGGGAACAAAACATAGGAAGATGGACAGCTGTGGGATTGCTGTATAGACATCCCTCTTATTCTTCCATCTGGATGTTTTTATGGCATCCTAGTTTCCTGTCCAAAACTTCCAGGCTGTTAAATAGCTGCGGTGTTGTTCCCGAGAAGTGTCTACATTTCACCAGTGGGTGTAGTGATGGCTGTATACTGGTTTGTAAAGTGCCTTGGGAACTTTCGGCATGAAAAGCATTAAATACGATCACAAATGTTATTATTATGCTATTACTACAGATGTGAATATGCTTTCAATCCCAGCATGAAAGCATGCAAATTATCCAGGATAGCAAAGGTCAAGGCACAGAGCTGCAGTGAGAAACAAATGCAAAAATGAAGTTGCTTATGAACCTCAGAGTTCAGGTGGTACCTCCATGGCAACTATGATCTTGAAAGTGTTAATGTGGACACTATTTTTTTTTCTTCTCCTTTTCTCCTTCCTGGATTTTTAAAAAATATTTTGAAGAGCTCCCTTCAGAATTCCTATACTTCTCTGTGTTTCCATGGTTAATTGAAAATAAGTAGATTTTTCTTCTTCCACCACCTGCCAAGACTTTCCTGTACATCCTTCAAGGCTCAGCATTTCAGATCTTTTCCATGTTTTTTTTCCCCACAGAAATGATGAAATTAGCTAGCAAGCTGTCAGCCGTAGATATTTTACGCAGCATTCTCTTTTCCCATAACCTGTTGTAAAGTAATTATTGACAAACCTAACATCATATTCAGTTTACTTTAATGTGTTTTCAGTTGCAAGAGAAGAAATTGTTCTTTTTTATTTTTTTAACTTTCCATGACAATTGAGACATGCTTAAAATATGTTCCTTTTTACTTACTTTATTTATTTATTTATTTATTTATTGCTTTATATATCTGCTTTGGTTGAACTGAAAATGAAGAAAAATATGACATGTGGCCCAAGAGAAGGATTGTAGTATTCAATCATTATCATTTGAGACTGTTAAATGGAAGGCCCTACAGCAACGCAAAATGCTCCACAAACATGAGTGAATTAATTCAGACAGGCAAATATTGTTACTCCTCTTATCACAGATATAGAAACTGAGGCATGGAACACCATGTGCTAAAGGTCTCACAGGGAGTCAGTAGCAGACCTTGGAACAGAATCAATGTTTCCTGACTCCTGATCATAGAATCATAGAATATCAGAGTTGGAAGGGACCTCGGGAGGTCATCTAGTCCAAACCCCTGCTCAAAGCAGAACCAATCCCCAACTAAATCATCCCAGCCAGGGCTTTGTCAAGCCTGACCTTAAAAACTTCTAAGGAAGGGGATTCCACCACCTCCCTAGGTAACGCATTCCAGTGTTTCACCACCCTCCTAGTGAAAAAGTTTTTCCTAATATCCAACCTAAACCTCCCCCACTGCAACTTGAGACCATTACTCCTTTTTCTGTCATCTGCTACCACTGAGAACAGTCTAGAGCCATCCTCTTTGGATCCACCTTTCAGGTAGTTAAAACAGCTATCAAATTCCCCCTCATTCTTCTCTTCTGTAGACTAAACAATCCCAGTTCCCTCAGCCTCTCCTCATAAGTCATGTGTTCCAGTCCCCTAATAATTTTTGTTGCCCTTCGCTGGACTCTCTCCAATTTCTCCACATCCTTCTTGTAGTGTGGGGCCCAAAACTGGAGACAGTACTCCGGATGAGGCCTCACCAATGTCGAACAGAGGGGAACGATCACGTCCCTCGATCTGCTGGCAATGCCCCTACTTATACACCCCAAAATGCCATTGGTCTTCTTGGCAGCAAGGAGTCTTCATCTTTAGCCTCAAGACTATTCTTGTCCTAGTACAGAGAGTTTGGGATTACAGCATACTACAGACCACCAAACTTCACCGGGAAGGGTCATACTGGCATTTTACTGGGAGCCCATCGTCAGCAAACTATGGATCAAATCACAGTAGCCTCCTTTTTCAATATGGATATAACCTTTATGGTCCCTTTCTGTGCTCTCTCTAGGGAAGTGCAGCTCTGTATCATCTTTACTATATGTCATGCCTAAATGGCACAACTGAACCCTCAGTAGTTCTCCTTCATGCCCCTGTGACCTGTGCTTGGTCATTGCCGGGCCACGTTTGTGAAGATTGGCCCATTATCATGAACGTCAACTTGGTATAGGGTGAGCATCTGACTCTGAAATTTGTCGAATGCCTCTTTGTCGGACACAATTCTGTCTGTTTTGAAGCCCTGAAGAGATATGGCATTGTGGAAAAAGCTTTCAAGTGTTACTTTTTCTCCATAAAGTCTATAACTTTAAATGCTATTGTTGATTAGATACAGTATAACACTGAGGGTATCACTAACTCTTCTGAGCCTATCTGTTTGACTTCTAAATTCACAGCACCAGGTTGTTTGGATTTTTTCCCTCCACTTAATCCTAAAGCATTTTCTCCTTAATCCAGAAGTTTCAAATGCCCTGACAAACCAGCTAAGTGTAAAGAAATAGCTGCTTCTCTTAGCTCCTTTTCCTGTCAATCATTTAAAACCCAGAGGAATGTGTGAGGAGGATGACTCAGATTGCAGAAAAGCAGTAGCCCAGTAGTTGGTTAATGTTTTGAGAGATGATCTGTTTGGCCAGACGGGATGCTCACATTTCTTATCTCAGTACCATCCCCGATTAAGGATTCTTAGTAGTATGATGTACTGGCTATCTCAGCATCAGCAGTGGTAGGTAATGCTCTGATGTTCACAGCTTACATGTAATTCTGTAGGTCTTGCTTATTATAGCCTATGGTCCTGTCAGAAAGCTGCTGTGTGTTGGGGAATACCAGGTAATTCATGCACGTTTAAAGAAGTGGCAGATTCAGCTGCCTAGCAGTAATTTAAAGGGCTGACCAACAATTTATTGAAGTTAATGTGAGTCTTCACGTTGATTTCTATGAACTTTGGATCAGGCCCAAAGTAATTTTCTAGTGGGATGACAAAAGATGGCCAGCAAATGGGTTATTTTCTTTCCATACATGTCCCTCCTTGGTGGGCAATGGCACAATGCCCGATTTAGTGGAGCTGTCCGATATAGTTATAAGTATTGTACTAATCAGGTTTTTATCTCCAGACCACTCCTCACACTAGATGCTTAGTTATTACACAGCTGGAGATATTTGCACTTTTCTCCTGCAGGCTTTGATCCCACTTGTAGTATGGGACAGGACCTTTGAGCAAAACCCTGAAGGAATGGTAAGCAATTTATGGGCCTTTTCTCAGTGAAATTCTCACAGAGATGGAAAAATGAATGTTACTCCATCTGTTGGATTTTGGAGTGGCCTGGGTATTAGAATATTTACTATATGACTACACTAGTTAAGTTTAATAGCAAGCTGTTGGGAAAAAACAGGAAGGCAAATCAATGACGTGATATAAACCATCCTTCAACAAACCTTTGGGGGTTGTTACAAGACAATGGGAGAGACAATGCCTGAGTTATTAACTGTGAAGTTCCTACATTCCAGGCTCCAGCCAAATCACACAGCTTGTTTTTCAAATGCAGGGACCAATCAGATCAAAAGGATTATAAGCTGTTAAAATGGACTCTCCCAGTCCCTGGACAAAGAAACTGTTCTGGTGAACTGACTGACTCCTAGACCCCCAGAGATTAGAGATCTGGGTAAGATAGGCCTGCCTTGAATTATTAAGTAAAATAGACATGCATGTAAGCCTTTAGGTGTTCTAAAATCCTTTTTCTCTTATGTTTTGCTTTGTCCCTACTGTTCTAATTAAACAATACTTTGCTTTAAGGAGGCTGTTTGATGATTGTATTCACCACGGGTCACAAGCTCCTGAAGGGAAGATTCACAGGTACTGAACCCCTTTGGATCTGCTTGAATAGATATAGTTGATATATAGGGTGTTGTAGCCCATGGCTCTCCATAACATATATGCCCTACTTGGACCAGTAGGCCTCTATTAGTTGACTCAGAAAAATTAATGCACGTTCTGTAACTTCAATTAGTTATGAACCTGCAAATGAACTCCGTGGTCCGCTTGAACTCACTCAGCTCACCATGTTTATTTAGCATGATGATATTTGATCTGATTATTGTTTGCCAATGTTAACTTGACTCACTTTTTCAGGTAATTTTTCACCATGGGGCAACAATAGTGCAAAATCATGGAGAAACATCTGTCTATTTTGGGGACGGTGAAGTGAGCTGTAGCTCATGAAGCTTATGCTCAAATAAATGTGTTGGTCTCTAAGGTGCCACAAGTCCTCCTTTTCTTTTTGCGGATACAGACTAACACAGCTGCTACTCTGAAACCTATTAATAACGATGTGATTCATTAGTTTTCTAAAGTTCCTGTAGTTTCTAGGCTTCATACAGAGCAGTGAAACAAGACAGTCAAATCCATTAATATGCTAATACTGTATGCTATGACCATGTCACTCCCTCTCTGAGTGTCTCCACTGTCCTCCTATCTCTTTCCACATCACATTAAGACCCCTTGGGTGAAAACCTGATTCTATTGGAGTCAATGGCAAAAACTCTCATTGAAGGATCATCTCCTTCAAGGTGCTTTATGAATGTGCCCTGCCTACTTCTTGCTTCATCTCCTACTACCTGCCCATGCGCTCCCTCTGCTCTGTTAAATGCTCACTCTCCTGTTCCCTTTTGTCACACTCACAACTGCATGTCTTCTTTCATACTACTCCCCAAGAGTACTGCTTGTGTGTCTAGTGACTTTCTTATCATACACATTGTAAGGAGAGTGATCACCTTAGATAAGCTATTACCAGCAGGAGAGTGGGGTGGGAGGAGGTATTGTTTCATGGTCTCTGTGTATATAATGTCTTCTGCAGTTTCCACAGTATGCATCCGATGAAGTGAGCTGTAGCTCACAAAAGCTTATGCTCAAATAAATTGGTTAGTCTCTAAGGTGCCACAAGTCCTCCTTTTCTTTTTGTGAAGACAGACTAACACGACTGTTACTCTGAAACCTTTCTTATCATGAGACCCTTCTTTAAAACTCAGTTCTTTTGGCTAGTTTTCCACTGCTAGCCTCTACTCAGGCCCGCTTCATTACCACTTCTGTACGTGACCATGATATATTGAAACTTGATATATAAAAAGGAGGGATAGCTCAGTAGTTTGAGCATTGGCCTGCTAAACCCAGGGTTGTGAGTTCAATCCTTGAAGGTGCCATTTAGGGATCAGGGAAAAAATTGGGGATTGGCCCTGCTTTGAGCAGGGGGTTGGACTAGATGACCTCCTGAGGTCCCTTCCAACCCTGATATTCTATGATTCTATGACACGAGTGGGGTATATGTTACATGGGCAATGATGGCAATCCATGTTTCCACATGCAGAACATCTAAAGGAAACAAAATGCTTCCCAGGTGTTTTTTCCTTCTCTCTTTGTTTTCCCCTTGTACTGCTCAGATTAGGGATTGTGCAGGGCCATTGTGTTATCTATTTATATAGGGTTATAAAGTCTTCCTTTTCATTTTTTATCTGTAAATCATCCTGGACAACTATAGAAATAATAAACATGTTGGACACAGAATGTTTGGCTGATTTGTGGCATGAACAGAGAACCAAGTTGCATTGGCAACTCATATTAAAGTCAACAAGAGTTTCCCTGAGTCAGAACTGACTAAATAGGGAGGATCTCAAAATTTCCATCAAGATACAGTATATTGGTAATGAAGTAATGAATTTGCCTGAGCAAGGACTGACTAATGGGGCCCCACTGAAATCACCCAAAAGACTCCTGTTGATTACAATATGAGCAAGATTGAACTATGAATAAGGATTTCTGCATTTGGCCCATTCAATCTAATTGCACCAAAGGATTGTTGCAATAGGGAGTTAGTTCACAGAATAATTATATAGACCCAGAAGCTTTATACTGTTGACTTTTGATAGTCTTGAGTTCTAAGTTGAAACACCTCAGGAACAGCTATTAATAACAAAGGGATATCTATTTGCAATAGTGAATATGGATCCCTTGTGTTGACCTAGTTTATATTTACAGACTCAACTTACACAACTCTTCTCACCAGCTGCTTTGAGGCTTAGGGAGATGGGGTGTTAATTAATGAAGCATTTGTTGAAATTTATAAGGGCTTTTCCTATCCAGGTTAGACATAAATTATGAAGGGTGTGGGAAAGTGGGCAGCATATTCTGTTGACTGTAACTGTTCTTATTTTAGAAAATAGGTCTTTAAAGAATGGTTTATGTTCAAGAGCAAGCTTGGGAAGAAAAAGAACATTTGCACAAAAAGAAATGTGCTTACTTCGTAGAATTCTTTTGTGTTTTCTGTACTATTATTTCAGATATTTTCTTTTAATTGAGGACTTTTAGCCAATGCAGCTTCCTTTCCTCATTAATCCTCCTGGTAAAACATAATCCCATGCCTACAAGATTCTGATCTGTTTGAAATGAATATGATGTCATAAAATTCAGTGTTATCTATTGCCTGGATACTGCAGAGATAATGCACGTACAGAGAGAAAATCAGATAAACAGCAGTGCAGCAAATTCCTGGATTTGAAATTTGTTTTCACTGTATATTGGAAGGAAACATAAAATTTTGAAATTTTCCTTTGAAATAAAATTTGTGAAAAACAATCATTTTGGTTTCTTTGGAACAATTTGTTTTGATAAAATCTAAATATTTAGTTTTGATTCCAACTTTATAAATCTGAAAGTGGAAAGTGGTTTCAAAACAAAAGCACTGAAATATACTATTCTGAAAAAAAATAGAATGTTTCAAAATGAGACTTGGTTGAAATTGACACATTCCTGCAGAAAGTTTGATTTTGACAAAACCACATTTTCTGACAGAAAAATATTTCATCAGAAATTTTTCAGCCATCTCTAATTAGATAGATTTATTTTGAGTGTGTCCATACACTTTTATATGTTCATTTCTCACACATAGTCTAGTACAGGAGTTCAAAGGCAGGAATGTTTTAGGAAACAGCTAATTTTAAGCAAATAATACAGTATAAAAATTGCAAAAAAAATTGAATTTTACATTTCAGAACCACAAGCATTACAACGGCAACCTGATCATAAGCACTTCTTCAGTTATGGAAAAGAAGCACATAACCCTTGTTTATTCAATATGGCTCTCTGTCTCCCTCTAGTGGCTGGACCACAGAGACGTTGATGAGCTTGCTGTTGCCAGTGAGCTAACAAAGCTGAGCCTTTAAGTTCGAACAGCAGGTGTTCATGCTTGTAGATCCAGAGGTTCAGTTTCCATTGCCGACCACTCAACTATGTGACCAGTCATAACAATTTGCATTGTGAATATCAAATACAATAAGCCGCCTCACAAACAACATACAGGCCAAGAATTAGGCCTTGTCTACACTGGCAAGTTTCTGGACAGTAAAGCAGCTTTCTGCGCTGTAACTCCCGGGATGTACACACGGCCAAGCCACTTAGTGCAGAAACTGCTCGGTTTCAGCGCTGTAAAAAAACCACCCCGTTGAGAGTCGTAGAGCTTTCTGCACCGGGCTACAGCGCTGCGGTGCCGGTGTAGACACCCTGGTGGATTAGAGCACAGTGATTGGCCTCCGGGAGGTGTCCCACAATGCCTGTTCTCGCCTCTTTGATCATCGGTTTGAACTCTACTGCCCTGCCCTCAGGTGACCAACTGTGAGCCCCTCCCCTTAAATTCTTTGGGAATTTTGAAAATCCCCTTCCTGTTTGCTCGGTGATGCGTGCAGTGGTCTCAGCGCATCTTTCCAGGGGACCATGCCTGCTCCACGCACCAGGCGATCCCCTGCTTGGAGCAATGCCGAGCTGCTGGACCTCATCAGCATTTGGAGAGAGGAGGCTGTCCAGTCCCAGCTGTGCTCCCGCCGTAAGAATTATGATACCTACGGAAAGATTTCACGATGCATGACAGAAAGGGGCCATGACCGGAAACACTGCAGGGTCAAAGTGAAGGAGTTGCGGAACGCCTACCACAAGGTGCAGGAGGTAAAACGCTGCAGGAGCTGCCAGTTCTACAAAGAGCTGGACACAATACTCGGTGGTGACCCCACCTCCACTGCGAAGGCCACTGTGGATACTTTGGTGGCTCGCGTGCCAGTTGAAAGTAGACCAAGCCAGGAGGAGGAAATCTTGGATGAGGATGTGGAGGGGGACCTAGAGGCAGAGGATGACTTGGAGGTCAGAGATGGATGCAGCCAGGAACTCTTCTCTACCCTGGAGGAGGCTAGCCAGTCACAACTGTCAAAGTGTGGCAAAGCGCAAACAGGACAGGAGGCCCTTAGTAAGTGGCTTTGATTTTGGGAATTGCTGAAGTGAGTTGCTGGGGGCAGGAGGGTTGCAGAAAGCTTGTGTCTGTATGATGCATGTACCACCACATGCCTAGACTGAGTGGCAGAACAGGGTGTTGATTGACTCCCTCACTTCACAGGAATCTGCCTCAGAGATTTCCATGAAACTCTCATGGAGATACTGGGCAATCCACTGCCACAGGTTCTTCGGCAGAGCTGCTTTGTTTCTTGCCCCATTAAGGGTAACTTTCCCGTGCCACTCTGCCATCACTGAAGGGGCGGGGAGGACCATTTCTGCACCCAGATGAGCCGCATAAGGGTCAGGACAGAAGCCACAGTCATGGAGAAGACCCTCCCTTGAGTTCCTTCTCACCCTCAGCAGAAAGATATCTTCCATAACGAACACAGCTGTTGAAAATGTGGGGACAGTAATTATTATAAGCCCCCCCCACACACACACTGCTGGCTGTCCTCAAGAGCCACATGCCCAGTGTACAGTATGGTCCTGGAACACTGATTTCCCCTGCCCCTGCAGTTACTACCAGTTTGGGGGTCTTGTGGCTCATGTGTGCTTGCCTGGGGTCAGCCAGTTAGTGATAGGTATGTGAATAGTTGCTGTGTTTTAAATCACTGAATCAGTGATCTGTGTGTTGCAAACAATACTGCTTCTGTAAAATGTTGCATTTTGGCTTCACAGATATGACCTTGGGAGATCAGCCTCCCTCTTTGTTACCGCTCGCTGAATGGCTGTGCAGAATTAGAAAGTGACCATGAAGAACTAAAGAGGACTCTCTGTGTGATGTCATGATGCACTATGCAGCCGAAAAGCAAGAATTGAAGGAGTGGCTGGATAGCGAGAAGAGGGACTGAAAGGAGAATGTGGCATGCCAGAACGAAGCCACGGAGTGGCTCTTAAATGTTATGAAGCACCAAGCGGACACACTCCAGGTGCTACTAGCACTGCAAACCGAATAGCTTCGTGCCTACCCTCTCCTGCAGCCAGTATTGCAAAACTCTTTCCCATGCACCCCACCCAAGACACTGCCAACACACTCTTATCAACCTCCTGGCTCCAGTCTATATCCGCTGCATTCCACTCCTGCCCTGTCACAGTCCAGCCCTGTGGAATCCCAGTCCCCACTGCACTCAACACCCGTCCCTCTACAGTTTAGCCCTGCTGAAGTACAGTACCCGCTGCACTGTACTCCAAAGAACAAGTTGCATATGATACCTGGACATACACAAATCTTTAACTATCCCGGGACCCCACCTTCTCCTGGGATGCCTCCTTCTCCCCCATCGTCCACAGTACTGATGTGTTTTTTTGTTTCTCTCTCTCCTCTGGTTTTTGTTTTTAAATAAAATAGTTGTGTTAGTTTGAAACCAATCTTTATTCCATTAACTGAAAGCAAACAGAGCCCTGCAAAGCAACAGGCAATTTTCTTAAACCTTCCTAGTGCATCGTCTGCACCAATCACAATCTCCTCCTAGTATTACAAACACTGCACTCCCAAAGATAGCAACAAATATTAGTGGCTTTCAGCTTAAAATTTCTGCCTCAAGGCATTCCTGATCCTTATGGCCCCATGCTGTACCTCTCTAATAGGCCCTCTAATAGCTCTGGCTGTTCAAATTCAGTCTCCAGGCGCTGAGCCTCAGTGGTCCAGCCCTGACTGAAGCTTTCACCCTTCCCTTCACAAATATTATGGAGCATACAGCACGTGGCTATAGGCATAGGAATATTGTCATTGGTCAGATCCAGCCTCCCATATAGGCAGCACCAGCGGGCCTTTAAATGGCCAAAGGCACACTCAACAGTCATTCTGCACTTGCTCAGCCTGTTGTTTAACCATTCCTTGCTGCTGTCAAGATTCCCCATGTATGGCTTCATAAGCCACAGCATTAAGGAGTAGGCCGGGTCTCCCAGGATCACAATGGGCATTTTGACTTCCCCTACGGTGATCTTCTGGTCCAGGAAGAAAGTCCCTGCTTGCAGCTTCCTGAACAGGCCAATGATCCAAAAGATGCGTGCGTCATGCACCTTTCCAGATCAGCCTGCGTTAATGTCCGTGAAATGCCCATGGTGATCCACAAGCACCTGGAGAACCATAGAGAAATACCCCTTCTGATTAATGTACTTGGTGGCTAGGTGGTCTGGTGCCAGAATTGGAATATGTGTGCCATCTATTGCCCCTCCGCAGTTAGGGAAGCACATTTGTGCAAAGCCATCCACAATGTCACACACATTGCCCAGCGTCACAGTCTCTCAGAGCAGGATGTGATTAATGGCCCTGCACGCTTCCGTCAGTATGTGTCCAACAGTTGACTTTCCCACTCTGAACTGGTTAACAACTGATTGGTAGCTGTCTGGAGTAGCCAGCTTCCACAATGCAAGCGCCACATGCTTCTCCAATGACAGGCCCGCTCTCATTCTCGTGTCCTTGTGCTGCAGGGCTGGGGCGAGCTCATCACACAGTTCCATGAATGTGGCTTTCCTCATCCAAAAGTTCTGCAGCCCCTGCTCGTCATCCCAGACGTGCATCATGATGTGATCCCACCACTCAGTGCTTGTTTCCTGAGCCCAAAAGCAGCGTTCCATGGTGGTCAGCACCTCCGTGAATGCCACAAGCAATCTCGTGTCGTAGCTACTATGCGTGGCGAGATCAGTGTCAAACTCCTCTTGCCATTGTATTTTAAGGAATAACTCCACTGCCACTCGTGACGTGTTCGTGAGAATGAGCAGCATACTGGTCAACAGTGCGGGAGCTATTCCTGCAGCCCGAAGAGGCAGGGTGCGCAGTACACCAACCATTGAGCGATGGCACCAAATGCGGATGGAAGCACAGGGATTGCTGGGATGCAAAGCAATGCATCACGGGGCATTGGGACAGGACCCAGGATGCCCCGCAAACCCCCCCTCCCCCGCTTTCCCACAACTCTTGGTGGCAGAAGAGGAAGAGATGCTCTGTGGGACAGCTGCCCAGAGTGCACCGCAAGTGTGAACACGCTATTGGGCAGGCAGCTGACAGGGTGAACACACAACAGCCATTTCCCTTCAGCACTCTCTGAGGAGCACGGTAACTGCCGTCGCTGTAACTCTCTCAGTGTAGACATACCCTTCGTCACAGTAATCAGTCGGCAAATAATTTTGAATAATGAAAACATCCACAAACAGAAAAGAAAGGGGGTGAAATCCATCCAGTAAATGATTTCTTTACAAATCATTTGGTCAATTTTTCCAGCACCAGTAAAAGGATAACAGTTTCAGGTGGTACCAGCTTGCTTTTACTGAAGTGGCTACTCAGCTAGTAAAGAGAAGCCAGAGGTGCCCTGAGGGGGCATCACTGGACATCACTCAGAGGACTGGGAAGATGCTCTGTTGGGATGCCAGCAGCTGTGCCTGGTTGGTCAGCTCAGAAGAGTCCTACACTCTTACTGCACAAAGGAACAATGTCCCATTACATGTCTTTCAGTGCCTCTGTAGTCCTGTAACTGCTTCTATACAGGTTTCAGAGTAGCAAGATCATTCTATACAATGATCTGTGGGAAACTCAAAGGAGCCATTATATATTTGGTGTCAGGCCTCCTGATATTTTATCAATTATCTGTCAGAAGAAAGGGTGTGCCTACTAGTTAATGTGTTTCAATGTGACAATTAACAACTGAGTATCACAAGCACTTAAGAGCTGAGCTCAGCTGACCACTTGCTCAATAAATATTGACATAGACATCAGCAGAAGTATGTCAAACGGGCATTACATAAAAACAACTACAAAGAGAAAAGAGACAAACAAAGACTCCAACATTATGAGTGGCCTTTTGAGGATTCTTCTGTTACGTTTCAGTTCACTGGGGATCCAAATTGAGGTGGGGCTTGTTCAAATTGTGGTTGTCTTCTTTCTTTAGTCTGAAGATCCTTTTTTTTTTTTTTCTTTTTCGGAAGGGGGCAGGAGGTAGAGGAGAGAAGGATACCTTCCTGTTGAAATAAACCAGCGAGAACTTTGTCAAGGAATGAACTCTTAGTATAACCCACACCTCATTTGTCACCCTGATGGGCTGAGGAAAAGTGACATTTACAAACTGAGAATGAAAGCACATCCATTTCACCAGTCTGACACCCTGATATAATAACTATTTACCTTGAGAAAGAGGGACTGAGATTTCCGATTCTTGTGAATCTTCTCACTTTGGCACTTATTTTCTCACTCTGTCAAACAGCCCCAGATTAATGGAACAATTTGTTCAACAAATCATATTAGCAGAAAGCGCACAGGGTAAAGAGAGGGAGGCGGGGGAGCAGGAAATTTTTACTCATTCATAGCAGTGGTATCTCTGCAAATAAAAATGTAGTTATGCCTGACATTTACAGAGGTACAATGTGAAAGGGAAAAACTGTAATGACTTTGGGCAGTTGAGAGATCACTTTGCAAGAACAGTAGTGCTCAAAAGGGAATAAGATAAAGTTACACATAACATCTAGATTGAGCTTCTTTCTGGAACATATTTGTCAAACACAGCAGGATCCGTCTGTGTTTAAAAAAGAGTTTTCTATTATAATTAAGCACCTTGTGCTTTCCTAAACTATAAAGGAATATTCCCTTAACAGGCTATGTTTCTGAAATGTTAGGTAAAGAATTAAAGTAAGTTGGAGACATATGGTGAATTGTATTAATATTTCTTTAGCTGCTTTTATAACATTTAAGGGCCTGATCCAAAGTCAACTGAAGTAAATGGAAAAAACTCCCATCGACTTCAGTGACCTGTGGATCAGGCCCAAAGTGAACAGAGACCAAATTTCATTCTCATTTACACTGCAGTGAAATCAACAAAGTTACTCCAGTTCTATTCTAGCCTGTTTAGTAGGTGTGGGTGTATAATGCACCCATCGTGTTGGTATAAGAATACGAAGGGGTACCAGCTACACTGGAGTTGTTCCAGATTTACACTGGCATAAATGACAGCAGAGTTTGACCCCAAGAGTTCAATTTGGGCATATGTTTTGGGTAACTGTTGACAATTATTTAAGACTGTGCCAACCCCATGTAGAGTTCATGTATACTTGCATTCCTCAGCTGTATGCTCCAGATTTCCCTGCCAAAATTTTGAGTCAATATTCATGATGCATATGAAGCTAGGGGATTATCTTTTTTTTAAAAAAAAATATGTTTCTTTCAATCCGTGATGTCTATTTCTGATAGCCATGAAATATACAAGGTACTGCAGCATCATTTCCCCTACACCCTCCCTTGGAAAGGACACTTCAAGTTTGCCATGCTATTAATTTATTTCTGTTAGTTTGGCATAGCGGCACTGTACCTTGCATCCTCAATGAAAATTGACGCTCTCTTGTCCCACGTTTCTTTATGCCATGACCTTGAGTGTCATGAGAAAATATTGCTCTGCATCCTTGTGTTGTGTGAGTCCCTGTTTCTCTCTTTATAGGTTATTGCTTGGCACACTTCAGAATATCGTGTGCTGCAGTGTGATATGCACCATGCAGCTGGGAACAGTTGGAATTGTTCAGACTGTTGAGAGAGCTGCATGTCAGAAGTGGGTTTCCCTAACATCTTGCACAGAGATTCAAGTTTTAAAATGGCAGGTCCAACATTTCTGAAGATAAATTGATATTTCACAGTAAGAAGTATTCTTTTAGGGCCTGTCCCAAAGCCCAGCGAAGCCAATAGACAAAGGATTTTGGCTGTAAGGACCTAATCCAGAGGTCTGTGTTTACACAGTCCTCATTGGGTTAAACATCCATTGACTTCAGCGAGGGTTTAGCCAGATTAGGGTCTGGGCAAAGGATGGGTAAAGACCTCACGATTCAGTCAATAGTTTTTGTGATGCTTGCACAAGGGTTATTTGGAAATGGAGATATGTATCCAAAATGACTCACTGAGGATGTGGTGATGGTGTTTGTATGATGGGATGGAGGTATGGGAGAAGAAAAAGGCTTCTATACAGCTGGGATGGATGGATGACCACCTACTAAGACACATTATTTCTGCTCATCCTTGAATAAAACACAGTCATGTTTTATTTTAAAGGTGCTCAGCTACATTCTGAACACATGGAATTCTGTGCAGTTACTGAATTCAGCATTTGCACCAGTGTAACTGAGCTCAGAATCTGGCCCATTACAAATATAGAAGAAGACAGGAGGGCCAGTGTCAATGAGTCCTGAGCAATCAGAAGAAATGTATAGTAGTCAAACCTTACCTGATCTGATCCCAAATGGAGATGGTTGGATCAGTTCAACCTATTTCAGTAAACGGAGACCCCCTTAGGAAATTTACCCCCAAAATCAAACTGATCCTGAAACAAACCTTTCAAGAGGTTTGAAACACCGTAAATACCACCCCCCCCACACACACACATTATTTGTCAATGTTGAGCACCTTTGCCTGGTCCAGTTTTAGATGGCACCGAAAGCAGAAGAACTGAATGCTTGGCCTGACCAGAAGGTGGAAGCACGAGACACTTGGTGACAGCCGTTCTCTAGGAATCTCCAGCATAGCTGTGCATATACAAGTGGTTTGAATAATCTTCAGAATAAATCAATCCTCTGTGTACTTTGACGTTGGCCCATCACTAATCCTAGTGGATGATCCCGCCACTCAGTGCTCCACTGACAGTAAAAGTAGATTACAAAGAATCCTTTACAGGAACAAGTTTACAAGACTTGTCGCATACCACAGTCAGAAAGCAGGCTTCTTTGCCAGTCTGTAGCCCCTGAGGTAAAGGGAGAATAATTCCAGGCTGGTAGAAGGAAATTCACTGGGAGGTTTTTTTTTTAAAATAAGGATCCTGTTCTGTCATCATGGTAGCTCATGACAAGGAAAGGAACCATGTTTTGTGGCTCCAGGGTTCAATATGGCACTGAATTTTGGGCAGGTGTGAAATTTTACTGAAGGACCCTCCTGGCACATTTATTGTGCGGGTATTAAAACAAGCCCTGTTTCCACTCACAGCAGCATGGAAAGAGGTATAAAGAAGGCCTGTTAAAATGTGGTTATTTCACAATAGGAAAAATGCCAAAAGGAAGTGAAAGGTTTTTCCCAATTTTTTTCTGAAAATTTTTCTAATTGATAAATTCATTGAAGCCAACCTTTTCTCAAGAAAAGCTTCTGCTTCAATGATTTGGTACTTTTTGGACAAAAAAAAACCCTTTTATTTCAAAATTCCTGAGATCTAATAGGGAACTTTTCCCACCTCTTACTCCCATCTATCCCAGAGACTATCCCAGAGTACTTAGCACAACAAGGGGCAAAGTAAAGGTGAGGCCTTGGCTAGGCTCCTAGCTCATTAGCCAGAAGGGCTGGTCCAAGAACAGGAGTGGGGGAGCTCATACTGCACCCTTTCCAAAGGTGGCACAGGCGCTGGTCCCATAGACAACCAAGAAGAATTTTTGACTGTCAGCCAGAATTCCACCAGGTTCAGCCACTACTTCCTGATTCTGATCATCTGCTTTATCCCCAGCACAGCCTGGCCTCCTTCCCCTGCATTACCCTCACTGCCTGTCGCAGTAAACGAACAAAGAAAGCAACAACAAAACCCCATAATCCATCTTTACATTAGTAATTTTAATAATCAAGATTTATGGTCTTAAAATGGGTTTAAAATGAAGGCTTTGTTTCCCAATGACACACATGTCCTTGAGCAGAAGCCATGCAAATCCAAAATTACGGTGAGATCCTACTCTTCCAGACTGTACAGATGAGATTGTTTTCTCATTCACCCCATGCACTTACACATTACCAACAGGAGAATTTGACCCTATAATAATTGGTGCTATTTATAATTCACATCATCTGCCCATTTTTTTTGTCAATGAAAGATTCAGTTTCATTAAATAATATAAATAATGTCATTTCATTTTGCTTCTTGGGCTGGCTTTCCTTTTCCTGTACTTTAATATATATGTGGTAGAGATAAAAGAATATAAACAGCAGGAACCTTAAACAGAATGTAAAGGGACCTTAAACTCTGTGCAGTGCAGAATGCATATGTTATCTGAGAGTTAATTTGTAACCTTAACTACAGCTTTACAAGTCATGGAGACTGTAATATGTGTGTGCATATAAGTATATGTTTATCTAAATCTGTATTTATATATATGTATGTGTGTGTTTGTGTATGGAGGTAAGTGCGCACACACACACACACACAACACACACACACAAATAACTTCCCTTCCTCAGGAACCAGATTATCACTTTGGCTGTCTGTGCCAATAAATGAGTATTAATTAGATGTAGCTCCGCTTGCTGCATGGCTCATCTAGGATGGGTAAGGAGGCAGTGTGGGTGGATCGTCAATTAGCCTTAATACATCCTTGGACAAACGGGCACTGGTCACCCACATATTCAGAAATCCAAATTACCTGTGAAAATTTTCATCACTCCTCAGGTTACCATGAAGAGACTGGTGTGAGTTTTATACAATCTGCTCTTCAGGCCAGTGGATAGAGTCTAGCTGAGCTGGGACATAAATATGGCCTAATCACCAAATGTGAATTCAGATCCCTCCTGCTGAGCAGGTAACAGTGTAAAGTGTTTAAACTGATTCCTGCTCAGCATGTGGTATCTTAATCAGCATTGGACTCCTACACCTCTTCCTCCGCTTTGCTCTGCAGAGATGCTGACCTCAGGAAGATGGTTTTATTTTACTGCTATGCTTTGCCTAGCTGAATAATTCCTTTAACTCTGTCAGTGTCCTGTGGATGTGCATAAAAACCTCTGTGCAAAACAATGTGCTATCCTTACAGAGGTAACTATAGTGAGGGTTGAATGTAAGGAAACTGGCAACTGGATTCACAGGTGTCTCTGTCCTCTGGGGAAAACATTTTTTTTGTTCAGTTCCCAGAAATTTAGGGCCTCGCCATAATCCAGGATCTAGCCTAGGCAGATCACAGGACACATTCTCCCCTGGCAGGCTCCAGAGATGTGGGGTAGCCACATGAATCCTAAGCCAGCTGGGAAGATCCAGGCAGGGGCAGCACCCTTACTCCAGGCTGCCCTTGCCACCCTGAATGCTGCCATAAAGGGATTCCCCCATGGAGCCAGGCTCCCTTCCAGTCAGCGGATCTGCAACCTGCGTGCAGCCCCTGTATCCCACCTTCCCACCATACACAGTAGATCTGCACCAGTTCCACTGCCAGGGTCACCCTCAACCCTACTGCCATAGAAGAGGAGTATAGATTTATCAAAAGTCCTCACTGCTGCCCTTACTGCTAGCAGGACATTCCCTAAAAGAAGAGTCATAGTATACAGAGAATAAATCGTAGAGATGAGCCAGAACCAAAACTCCAGAAATCCAAACCCAGATCGGGATTTTGCATATGTTCCCTATTTTTCGAGCATGCTGAATCAAACATACATGTTGGTGAGGTGGCGTGCGTGTGTGTGTGTCTGTCTGTGTGTGTGTCAAAAATCCAGGTCCAAATTTCACAGCCTGTAGCCACCATTGATTCCAGTGTCTCAAATAAGTGAATCCACTCAAAACTGTGTTTTAAAGGAGACGCTCAAGTGGTTGAAGCCTGAATGAAAGCTTCCATTCTTCCTGCCCGTCGGAAGTGTGATGCTGTTGTGATGCTTTTTCTTGCAGGTAAGGAAACAGAATGGGTGGGCAGGTGGGGTGGGCTGGGTGGGAGAAGCTTCAGTCAGCCAAGATGAGCAGAGCTGATGAGTGAGTCCACTTTGCTGCTTGAATTTCTATGACACTCCAGTGAAAGTTGGAAACAAAGCCCTGTGGCAGATGAAGTAGAGGAGGGCTTATCTTTTGATCCCAGAACTTCCCCTGAGTGTGTGTAGGAGTTAGCCTGTCATTAATTTCAAGCAATGGCGGGGCCAAGGCCTCCTGACAGGAAGGCTCTATTGCAGCCCTATGGAACACCTCAGACGCTTGCCGGCTGACCACGAATAGCGCAATCTGGCAGCTGCAGGGGTTTCCCGTCGCTTCCGCTCATACAGGCGCAGGCCTTCTATCTCTTCCTGTGAGGGTGGCGGCGGCTTGGCAGTGACCTCCCATCCTCAGGAAGCGAGCCATCCGCGAGGGGCGGTGGGCGACGGTAGGTGGGGTGGGCCGTGGGGTGGGGCTGGCAAAACAGTATTTGTTTGGTGGCTGCAGCACTGACACGCGCTGGCCAGGCAGTGGGAAAACAAAAGAGGGATGTCTGCATCAAAAAGGCAGGAAATGAGGCATCATGGGGGACAGAGAGACCTGTTGGGACTGGGTTGGGGCTTCTCTCTCCTACCCTATTGTTTAATTAAAAAAAAAAAAAGCCAGAAAGAGGAAAAAAAAAAAAAGAACACATCCTGCGACCTTTTATCAAGCCATCGGCAAGAAAAACAAACAGCTCATTCATCTAGAGGCTGAGGGTGTTTTTGATGCAACTGCCGGACCTGTGAAATCCGTCAGTCCAGACAAACTGAAGAATGGCCAGGAGAATTGCCCCCCCCCACGCCCCTTGCCTTATCCCTGACACTAGGGTCTTACTTTTTTGCCACTGCGATCTTGTTTGTTTGTTAGGGTTTCTACAGCACTGGGTATTTCCTAACCTGCCCCCAGCCCCTTAGGCCTGTGTTCTGTTTTTTAAGGAAGTCTTTCATTCCTCTCTTATCAGCAAAGCAGAAGATTTTGTCCAGCGAGGATGACTGATATATCCCTTCTCTTGTCCCCTCCCCTTTTTTGGCCAGACACTTTTAATTTCCCACTCTTCCTTCTTCTTCTGAAGGAGCTGACATTTAAAGGAAAACAATGCAATTGCTTTATATAGCTCCCACCTACCTAGGAAGGGTAGAATTTATTTTGGCTACTCTATACACAGGAAAAACTGGATTTACTATCTCAAAACATTGCAAAGGGCAACCTAATTCAGCAAGCTTCAGCAAGTTCTCATTGATACTCACATACATGCACATGTAAACATTATGTATACAAATAAGTGATGCTCAGTTCTTCTTGGCCACTGGCTAAATTCATAGATTCAAAAATTTTAAGGCCACAAGGAACCATTAGATTACCTGGTCTGACCTCCTGCATAACACAGGCCACAGGATTTCATCCGGTTACCTCTGTATTGAGCCCAATAACTTGTGTTTGACTAAAGTATATCCTCTAGTAAGGCCTTCAGTTTTGATCTGGAGATTTATCTTATCTTGGTATGTGGATGACTCTCTAAATTCAGTGACTATAGGTCACCCTTGCAGAATTTTTTTATTTTTGGGGGGGAATGCAAATGGCCAGTAGTGATCAGTGAATCTAACAAATTTAATCTGAGAGCCTGATTTCACGGAACAGCCTCCAGACCTGCAAATGTAACTGTGAATGTGAATATACCTCTATGTGTACACTTCTTGAACACTAATATCCAGTACATGCAGGTGACAGAGTCCATCAGATAGGCGTGCAAATGCTAGACTTTGCACAGGGCAAATTCCACTTGTAAAAATAGGTTTAATTTCTATCACTTGTATGCACAAGTGATGGAAACTCTTGTGCTCCTTATATCAGTGCCCTCCACCCCTTTTTACTAGCTTTGCTACCAGAAAGGGGCAATAATGTAGGGGGATGCAGCTATCTGCAATTCCCCCAATACAGGGGGAATCCCATGTGGTGTAGAGCTGGCCTTTTGCTGCTATGCCACTCCTAATCTCAGTCTCTAGCACAGGGTGAATACCTGAGGTGATCCCGAGGGAAAGGGATGTGGTCAGAGCATTACTGCATGCTGGCTATTCGCAACAGCTGGAATGTCCCTTTGGGGTCATAGGAAGCTGAATGCAAGTTAGAATAGCCTTGAGGCTGCTCTCTTCTGTGCCAAAGTGGCCCACTGGCCAGCCTCAGCACAAGGGCAGTGCGAAGGTGATCTAAAGCATTTTTGCCTCCCCTCTCTCCTTGAATTTTATACCAAACTGAGCTTGGATGCAGCAATGAAGCAGGCCCATCATGTGTAAGTGAACAAATGGAGCTCACTTTATAAAACTAGGGGCCAGATTTTTGTTTACATTTAAGGCTGCTTTACAGTGTTCCAGCAGCATAAGGGGCCTTGCAGTAGATGCAAATGTAATTTTTAAATGTACAAATGCAAATCAGGCACTAGGGCTCTTAAGATTAAAATTTTAGATGAACCATTGCTATTGGTGCTTCATTTTCTAGAAAGCACTCTGTGTTAAATACAGAATGATATATGACTGTGAATGCTGCTTGGAAGCCCACTTGACCTCTCAGTCTGGGTACTTTACACAGTAATCATCTGCTGCATAAATTATGGGAGTGAAGATAATTATTTAGTTCCTTGCACTTCTGAAAAAAAAATCACTACAATGTTTTCTTTGCAGAGTGCAACATTTCAGAGACAACCAGGAAGCAGGCTGAGAGCATCATTGTGTTCCCATGATGCTGAAAGACCCATATGGATATATGATTCCAAAGACTGAAGAATGAAGAATTACAGGCACTCATTCCAAAATTATCTCTGGTAAGTGAATGGAGGGGCACAATATTTCTGTTTAGTAAAACATAAAGCTCAACATTTTAGCTCAACAGCCAGACATAGGCACCCAAATCCAGATTTAAGGGGAGATTTTCAAAGGAAGGCACAAATGGAAGTTAAGCACCCAACTCCCACTGAAAATCAATGGTCAGCTAACTGCCCTGTGAAAACTTCCCATTTAGCTACCTAAAAAGGATCCTGATTTTCAGAGGTGCTGGAAATTTAGCTGCCTAAATTAGGACATTTGGATTTGAAAATTTTGGTCCGAGGATTTGGGTTTGCATATACAATATTGCTATGAATCTCAGCTCTCTCTTCTGCATAGACAAAAGTAGTCAACTAGCCTAACAAGCTAGTGATTTAGCTAATTAGCTAAAGCCAATCCACTCTCATCTGCTAGCCACTCTATCCTGTGCTGTCCACTGTCCTCTTTCCTCTTTGCAGGGGAGTGCCCATCCCTTCCATAATGCAGCTTCAGAGTTTTCTTCGTGGGAGTGTGCAGGGGATGGAAACATTCAGGGTAGGAGTTGGGACCAGAGGATCACCACTCTGTCTTCCTTTCACTGTAGGGATGAAATAAGCCCCACTGAGCTGGGGAGATGCCATGTAGCATTCTGCACAGGAATGATCATATATGGTATGGCATTAGAAACTGTAGGCAAAAGATAGGAATCCAGCTAATGCTGAACATGGATAGGTGAATTGGTTCTACTCTGAGAAAAAGGGGAAAAAATAGGTGACTAAAAATTGAGACACAATACGTCTCTAGAGCTTTGAAAAACATTCACTTAACCTCCTGTCCCTCTGCACCTCCTGCTGTTAGACGGAAGCTATTCTCACATTCTTATTGATCTGGCTGAAACTCAGCCTATATTAGAAATCTTACAGGAAGGTCTGATCTTGTTCATTTTCCCAAATACCCAGGCCAAAGATGTCTGAATAAGCATCAAATAAGCACTCAAACTTTTATATGTGTACTGGGATGGAATCTTGGAGCCTCTTAAAGTTTATTCATCAGCTGTTTCCAAATCTTATTCGTCTGACTCTGTTCATTTAGTAAAAGTCATGATGTATCCAATCCTAAGGTTCTTGAATGCTTTCTTATCCTCCCATTGAGTGTTAACGGGATTCATATTGATTCACTGAGGGGAGATTATGGTCCTTAGTGTCTGTTTCATTCTTACATATTAGCCAAACATGCAATATGTGGAAGGTCAATACCTCATCCATATACCGCCCCCTCTTTTTTTTCCCACTAGCTTAGTTCTTAGCTGTAGGAAATGTGTCTCTAAGATAGCAGCCAACCACAACAGAGGCTGTTAAAATAGGCTCCAGCTACCGGCAGTGAAAAGGAACCCTTCAAAAGCTAATTTTCACACAGAGATTGGCTCCTGTTCTTCTTAAACACATAAAAACAGAATGATAAAAAGTTAGACAAATATTTGCACATATGGCTAATGAGAACACCTGGCAGAGCAGGTGAACAAGCTAGCGGGGAAGAGATGGATGGATGCAGTCTCATTGTACATACTGCATTCCAATCAACTCACCCTTCTACCGACAGCCCCATAGAAGGGTCTATTGAACCAATGCATGAAGGTGCTAGATCAACAGCCCTACAGACTGCAAGTTTTCTCTCCACCTAGCATCGGGGTAGGTACAGCAGCACCAGTGTATGCTTCCCCACCCCATTGTGATTTAGAGATCAGTTGAATCTCTATGTACATTCAGCCACTGGCACCATTGCTGAGGTTGCTAACAAGCTAGTGACGGCTTTGGGATATAGCCACTTGTCTCCTAGGACCTGGACTGGCACCACCAATTTATTTCACAGTCTACAAAACAACCATTACCTTGTAAAGAATTTAATTTATTACTAGTGACTGGTGAATCTCGGAGGGGATTGCTTGGGAGAAGTACCAATTCAACCGCCAAACTGGATCTGAACTCTCTGATCCTCTTGAGTGTACAAAATTGGGCTGGAAATCTCATCAGATAAGGATTTACTGAGTGATTGGTTGTACTGATTACTCCCAGATGGGCTGGAATTACTGGTAGCACTGTCTTTCTTTTGCTATTTGGTGCTTTCACTTCTGGATCAGGCCCTTTCGAAGTACAGAGGTGACCTATATTTAATCCATCTATCTGATGCAAATGTCTTTTTACTGCATGAAGGGTTTGCCACAAAATTTGAGTTGTTTCTTATTTTACCTAAGCTGGCTTTCCCGTTCCTAGTTATTTCTGACATGGGGACAAATTCAGCCTTCTTGTAAGCAAGCACAACTCCCACGGACTGAAGTGGCACTTGAAGACCCCATATATGTCACTAACACTTAAGCCTTAAAACTCTGAAAGGTAAGTATATGGGCTGTTTCCAGTTACCTCTCATTTTTGCCAGTATTAGCTAGGTTTTTTTAGGTGTCACTATAGGTCTTCAGGAGTGATGTGAATGAGCACAGGCCTGGTGGACCAACTGAGAGAAGTTGTTCCATGAATAGTAGGTGGCAAGGAAGAAAACATAGAGGTGGTTGTAGAAGAAGTAGACACATGAGACAACAAGGCTACCAGCATTGGCAGAGTGTGGTGGCAAGGACTGAAAGGGAGGGAAGGGCTAAGTTGTATAAGGCTTTGAATGTGAGGACAAGGAACTTGAACTTGATGCACTGGAGGAGTGGAGGGTCAGTGGGAGGAGTCAAAGAAGGGAACGGTTTTGTGAGGAAGATGATCTTAATGGCAATATTTTGTATAAACTGGAGTGGAGTATCAGGGCGGTTAGAGAGGAGGAGATTACATAAATTGTTAGGCTTGTAAAGCCTAAGTGTAACTTACAGGGAAAAAAATAAGCTCCGCTACTATGAAGCTGAGATGTGTCCTTGAGTGACAGCCAACTTTGATGACACAACATCTTCATTCAGGTTCACGACTGATTAGGAAGAGAGGAATTACCATCTGAGTACAAATCAATGGTCCATCTAGTTCTTTAGCCTGTCTCTTGACAGTGGCAATTTTGAACGATGAGAATTGAAGATTACTAAACTGTGGAGTAGTCTCCCAAGGGAAGTGGTGGAAATCCCATGTTAGGGAACTTTTACAACTAGACCAGACAAAACAGTAGAAAATGTACTGCACCCGTAGAAAGCAATTCTGCATCATCAGGGAGATGGATTGAATGATCTAATATGGCTCTACCATCTGTAACGCCTGTGATTCTTTGATCACTTCTGGCTGCGGCAACATGGAGAGTAAATACAGTACACAACAGCTTCATCAACTATCTTGGTATGTCTGTAACAGTAACATGAGTAAATTGGGCAGACAGATTCCAAAATGAAATATATTTCACTCTACTGTTCTAAATCCATCTTTTCAAACTGGCTGCGGTACAGCATATTACACTGAGCTCTACAGTGGAGCAGGCTGTCGTAGTTATGTGTAAGATCTGTTATTAGTGAAGAATTATCACCATTGTTCAGCTAACCCTTTCGCTGTAAACAGTTAGTGTTTCCTGACAGAGTGACATGTTTTTGATTCATACAAAGGCCAGACCAACCATCTATATCTTCCATGCATTTTAAGGTTAACCATTTGGAACAATTTGCAAACGTAGACCATAAAAACTGAAGAAATCGCAACTTGTGATGTAACTATGATTTGGGAGAGAGAAACACACACTTGATTTGCACACATAGGTCAAACTGCCACTGAGTAACCACTGCTGCTCCAGTATTCTGTATGGAGGAAACTTTAGCATTGCAATTATACAGGATTATGGGCTATGTGCAAAGATTTTACTCTGAATGAGGAGATTCCAAAACTTCTACCCTGGCACTGTTCAGTTGCAGAAGAGAGCATTTCACATGGAGCTAGACAGATGCTTTTATAGCATATTTATTTTATTTTTCCTTAATTTTTCTTTTTAAAATTTTTATGACCTTCCTTGTTCTTAACATTCCTGGTATAAACTCCTACGTTCCCAAGCTTATTTTCTCACTGCTCCTCAGTCCCTCCCCATCCCTGTTCTGACCATTCTATGACCTTCCTTAACTCTCTTCATTAAGTGCTTTTCTGTTTGCGGTATATGTAGTATAAAATCTGTGATGCCGGCAAGATCTTATTTAGAGATGTTCTGGGACAGAGAGAGGTGGGCCTCAAATTGAATTCCAGATAAACTTCCCCCTGCCAAACTCTGGGAAAATTCAAATCAGGATTCAGATCCAGAGCTACACTTCATGACATAGACCTGCATCAATAATGAACAAAATCAGAAATTTGAACCAAAACAGATGAACATTAGATTTGGAACTAATTCCAGTTCAGATCCAAATTCCATGACTTGGGTCCATCTCCAGTGTGCATCTATATAGAACAGAGTGCATACGAGTCATATAGCAGAGTTGGTCAAATTATATAAAAGGCAATTCATAGAATTCTTTTCTAAATGAAGTAAAATGTTGAGTTTGCATATTATTAATTACTTGTGAGTATTTATCAGATTGCTAGCATTCATGAAAATACATTATGCATCCAAAAATTCACCCGAAACAGTAAATTAGCTCTTTAGTCTTCTTCATTCATTATTCTCCTGTTTAATAAATTGAATCATCCAGAGGCAAGAAAAAAGATAACATGAACAATCACACACCCTAACGGACCTGAACAGTTTGCAAATAAACCATAGGCTGATATTTGTTTGGCAAACAAACAAACAAAAAAGAAGAAAGAAAAAGATGAATACTTATGAATAGAGTTGATTGGAAATTTTCTGTCTAACCATCTTTTACAATGGAAAATGAAAAACATTTTCATGACAATATTTGCAAATTTTTTCTCCCCATTTTTGGACTATCTTTACTTACGAATTTGTGAACTGACAAGAAGTTTAAATGTGCAACAAATATTATGGTCAATCAATAATTCAACTTGGTATATTTTACTTTTATATATAACAATTTCTTTAAAAAGCATTGGCCACTAATATTGTCATTGTAATGTCCCTGAACACCCCGAATTCTAGTTTTACTTACACCTGTAAATCAAGAATGACTCAAAGGAGTTATACCTGTGTAAACCCAATGATATAATCCTCTATACTACTGTTATGGATGTAATACCAATGTTTAATAAGCAAGCACAGATATTTACATAATGTCTCTCTTGTAATTGGATTGTCCATAAATGAATCCACAATTGCAATGAACAAACCTTTGGTGTGAGACAGAGGTGGAATAGGATGTGACAGTTGTAGAAGTCCAGAAGATTTTCTGTTAGATGTAGGTTTTCATATTAGACAGGATGTGTGCAGAGAGACTTGCACTATAATCTAGCCGAAAAAACCTAAATGTTGTGACATTAGCAAGAAGCTTATAATTAAAGTGTGTTGCCATTTCACCATGCTTTCATTTATAGGAGAAAGAGCAAATTCTATTCTGTGTGAACTTTAGATACATCCAACTTTTTTCTTTGTTCTTTTCTTTAAAGCTTTGCAACAAATGCATCCCCATATGCTTATATTAGTTAATCTAGTATTAAACATATTGGCTGTGCAAAATGTTGGCATGCATTAATAAATGTTTTCATTTTTTTTAAATTCTTTTTTTTTTCTTTAGATTCCTCCTTTGACTACACAAGCAACAGCTGTCTAGCTTCCTGTTCAGTACTGGATCTAATGCCTCTACAGAAATCTAGGTCAAAACACTTGGAATGCATGAATATCAAACAGAGTTTTCAAAACAGCAAATGAATACATCTTTAACTGGTGACATTTTCCTGTAACATATGGCTGCAAGCTCAGGGGACTGCATGCTTTTTTGATGAATATCTTCCATCAAAAACTAAGGAATGGCAGTGGGCTTATATCACCTTCTGTTTTGCCTTATGAAATGATAATGCAAACTCATAGATAGGTACCACTATCATAAGCCTTTTACTTTTTGTTTAATCTGAAAGCAGTACAAGGCCTACTGGTAAAGCAACTAACTCTCAGGTATGAAAATAGCTGTCCAAGTTGCACTTTTGTAAAGCAGTTGCCCATATCATGGAGGGCATGAGTTTAGCTACATTTTCATATTTGTTGAAAGCAGTAAGATGCAGAACAAGGAAGCAAACACAAATAAGTTAAAAGGGTTTGTGGCAGCATTACAGTATACAAAACACTTCAGCAAAACAGGGACTTTCTATACCAAAAGTAAGATTAATACATTGCAATTTGCCAGTGTAGACAATTAAGCAAAGTTGTATGTCTTGCAATGATGGAAAACAGAAAATAAAAGAATAGGATGGAATAAAAATGGGGATTTAAACAGAAAAAAAAATCAAAACGAAAAATCATTAAAGTGCACTAGAAAACTGGTCTGAAAAGTCTATCCATTGTTACTTAGAATGCATTGGCCTAAGGGGAAAGGGTATTCATGTATCGGTGCTAATGACAAGAACTGGTTGAATAATGGAAAACATTATCTGCAAATAATCCACTTGCTGATAAATAGAAAAAAACTGAGACTAATTTATTTGATGAATATTATTAAACCATCTGTACGGCTAGTTGAGTAATGAATAAAATGTATTCACTGATAATGTGTTAATTACTGATGGAGGTGGAAAATCATCTTATAAAATATTCTCAAACTAGTCCGATAAAATATTCCCTAAGAACAAGGCCCCGGTTCACCAATGGACTTAATCATGTGCCTAACTTTAAGCATATGAGTTGTCCCATTGACTTTAATGGGATGATTCACATGCTTAAAGTTAGGCATGCATTGCTGAACTAGGGCTTGATTCTGATCTCAATTATCTGAGGGGTGAAATCTTGACTCCATTGAGGTCAATGGCAAAACTTCAAATGACTTCAGTGGGGTGAGGATTACACTCCCACCCACAGATCCCCCCCCCCCAGCAGTCAGTAGAGTTATTCTCGATTTATGATCGTGTAACTGACATCAGAATCTAACTCACTGATGGCCCTGTGAGAATGTGAACTCTGCTGCTCCAGGATTGGTAGAAGATGCCTGTATAAGGCAGCCCCAGTACTCCCTGAATGCTAGGTATATGCAGGGCAGCAACAGCGGTTACTCCTTCCAAAAAATATAGCCATCTCTTCCTGCTGTCTGTGAGCCCTGTGGAAGTGGATCTTGGCTGTGGCCAGGCTCCCAGCCCCACCCAGGTATGCCCCTGGTTGCCCCCCACTACTTGTTCCCCCAAAGCCGCAACTAGTAATACATAATAGGAATGGTTAATAATGATGCTCACCTCACAGTCTCCCTTTCCCTCCACTCTTCCCGTATTAAAAAGTAAAATAAAATAGAACGATGAGCTCCCCAACCCACCAAGCCCAGCCCACAGCTCCAGCTAAAGCCTGGGGAAATAGATGAGCCCAAGCACATGCCCTGAAGGTCAACAAACCTGAGCCAAGGAGAGAAAAGAATTCCAGAGTTGGAAGCCTTTCTCTGAGAACACCTCGAGCCCAGCTCCCAGATACACATATCTAGGGATGGATAGCACAAGCCTCACAGCTGATCTCTAATGTCAGATTAAAGCATGGAGGGAGAAGCAGAAAACCGAAGCAAAGAATTTTCAGGTGTACTGCTCTCATTCTCTGACTTTAAATGGGAATGAGGCACGCACACATTCTGATTTAGTTAAGGCTTATTTCACGACCTAAGGTATTAGAATGAATCATTACAATGTTTCTTCGATGTGTGGTAAGTAAAATGCCTTTTCCTAAGGGTCTATAAAAAAGGAAATTGACTTCCCTTAAATAGCTGTATTAACCAAAGTGAAACGGCTAGGATGTACATGTCGGGGCCACCTATGGTGTGATGATCTATCTAGCGATCTAATCTTCTTTCTTCCACTGCTAGTACCAGAGCACTAATTTTAGGGACACTTGGACCATTTCTGGTGGGCACGGTATCATTATAATCAATACCATAAGGTAATAAACAAGTTTTAAAAGAGGTTTTAAACATATGATCCATTGAAAGAGGATTTCCCTGAACAATGAAGATGGAGGTATTATAATGCAATG
The DNA here is from genome assembly GCF_965140285.1 of Lepidochelys kempii. Classification (NCBI taxonomy): domain Eukaryota; kingdom Metazoa; phylum Chordata; order Testudines; family Cheloniidae; genus Lepidochelys; species Lepidochelys kempii. The sequence continues at coordinate 74,166,354 of NC_136389.1, forward strand.
TTAGCATCTCCACTATTTTTATTCACATACTATGCATTTTCATTGTGTTTGTGACAAACCCATGAACACACTAAGCAAAGATGAGAGATCTGTGTGAACCAGCATTTTTCATCTGAACACCTTGAAACTTTGGGTAGGCTCAAACTCAAACTCTGGATCTTCATTAGCATTTTGCTTCTGGCCAAATCAAAACACCAGAGCTAAACAACTTGGAACTCAAATTGATTTAGAAGTTTAACCAGCTCTGGATCCGTGTTTAGATCCCCTACAATGGGGCATATTAAAAAAAAAAAGATCAAAACACCATTTCAGAATCTAGATTTACAGTTTGTTGTTAGGCCCATTCTCAGAAGAGACTTAATCAGACGAAAGAAACAAATGACTTCAGAAATGGTTTGCATTGTTCGTAGATTTATAATCTTATTTAATTGTTGATGTCTTAGATGTTCACATTGGGTATGAAGAACTTCAAGGAAATCCTCAACCTCCTAACAGTATGGTCAGCTCTGCCCATGAGTCCTGGATGTAAGATGAACCCGGCCCTCATAAAGTTAACAGCAAGAGAGCATTCTGTGATACATGGTGATAGGTGATATTGTTTCCAGTATTCCAGATTTTAACACGTGTTCCTCACTTAATTGGTCATTTCCACATTATCAATGTGATGAACGGTGGGATTTTAACTAGATCTGGATGAATTTTTTTTGAGTGAAAAGTATTTTAACTGAAAAATGGCTTTTTTAATAGGGAAAAAAATCACAAAAGATTGATTTTTAAAAATTGGGGGAGGGATCTGAATTTTTTGCAACATTTTAAAATCAAAATGGCTCTCAGAATGCTTGATTTACCAAAATGAAGCAGTTTGGGGTTGGTGTTTTTTTTTTCATTGTTCAAAAAAACCTGTCAAACAAAAAAGTCACAAATCATTTTCTTATTATTTCAATAAGGCGTTTGATATAAATTTTGGTGAAAAAATGAAAGGTGGGTCACTGCAAAATGGACACAGTTGCAAAACATTTTGTAACGTTTCCCCCCCGCCCCTCCAGTTTCTACCAGTTCTAAGTGTTGTCTTCTATTAAACTTCAATACTCTCTATTTTAAATACTTTTTTTTTTTTTTTGTCACACAGGTGGAACTTCATAAAACTCCGCTCTAGCAGGGAGTGATGGACACCAAACTTCCCAATCTTCACACTAGAGACCAATTTAGCTGTTAAGAAAGTGAGGGTCTCATAGCAGAGTATCTTAAACACAGGCTGCCAATTGGGCTAAATAACACCACAGGTTTTAGAGCTGGATGAAGAACATTTCATTGATAATTCTGATGTATCAAGTTAGACACAGGTAACATTTTCCCCCAGTTGGAGAGAGATTACGAGTTCTTCCATTGTTGACAAGTTTAATTAAATACACTGTCCCTCAATCCATCAAAATAAAAGGCCAGATGCGTGCAGCTACACCAGTTTACACCAGATGAGAATTTGGCCCAAACTTTTCAAGTATGTCCACTTAAGTGAAAGAATGAAGATCTGGTGTTTTTCAGGCAGAGAAAGATGGTTTTGTGGAGGAAAGCTGCCAAAACAACAAATGTTTGTTCTGGGCATATTAACCCCAAAGCCCTGATTTGTCCTGGGTGGGAAGGACTGTGTGGAATTTCATTAGTTTGGAAGTGGAAAGTTGTTTTCTCTGACAGTGCCAGACAAATCGTTAAACCTTCACCCTCTGTCCCCTCTCCCTCAGTTGAAATGCAGGGCCACCTAACTGACTTGCTGTGCGCATATTGCAGTAGTTGGCCTGGGAAGGGAAAGCACTAGCTAAAGAGAGAGGGGGCAGTAATATCTGAGCTATGATCGCAAAGCTCTTTTATGTTGATGGCTTATTTTATTTTTTCTTAAATCAACATTAAGAAGGAAAAGTTGAGATATTAATTACCCGTTTACTGCCAATGTAGCGGAAAATGTAATTTGTAGTCCACTTGCAAAAAGAAGAAGAAAGAAAAAAGCTTGCTTAATTTATGAACTCAAATTATTCAAATAACATTTTGAATTTGATTATTCGTATAATTGAAATGTTGCTCTTACAGTCTGAATTGCTTCTGTGAGTTACAATATCAGCAACAGTTAACTAAGAGCTCTCTGTGGAAATGATCACAAGTATGAACAGGAAAGGAAGAGTGACTAGGCCAGTGCATTGAATTTACCTGGGGAAATGTGCCAGATACAGTGTCAATGTTTAATTTGAATTCATGGTACCTACTGTCTCCAGTACCTCTGTGGACACAAAGCTGTAGATACTGGCCTATATTTCCAGCTAGGTTAAGAGCCATCAATTGCTTTGTATCTCTGAAACGAGTTACAAGCACAAATCAGAACATTGCCTGTGTCTGTAACTAGCTGGCAGTGCCTTTGATCAGGTAATTGGGGGCAAGTGCACAGATCTGTACTTCAGTTCAAATGCAGGTGGAGATTTCGGACCTGAGCATGTACTCAGATTGACACAGACCGACCCCTGTGCCCATGTGGAATCCCACTGAAGTCTGAGCTGTGCAGATCCGATTATAGTTTCAGTGCTTTGTGGGCATGAATGCACCTACAAAAATGAGGCCACCATTTTGAAAATGTGTCCATAGCCTTCCCCCAACAATTTCCCTAGCACTGCTAATGGCACCAAATTAAAATAATTGTGTAAATTTTTTTATACCACATGATAAATCACTAATGGTGATACTATTGCTGTTGTTAGCAAGGCTCCAGTTTTGAGGTTCAGCTGTTTGGATGCCAATCTGACGTCTATTCACATCTATCTGAAACCTTTGCTAAATGTTCTGTAACCTAGCATAGGCATGGAGCACTTTCCATTCCTTACTCTGAAGAAAACATATTGTGTTGGAGATTTGAACTGAGAACAGGAATCCAGTGTCAGACATCAGTGAAATAAATTGCCTGGTCTCCCCTCTCCTTGGCACGTCATTAAAAATCACACCGAATCCAGGTAGGGAGTTAGAGGACACAGGCTACATCTATTCAGTAGATTCTCCATTTTACTATACAAAAATACAGCACTGTAACAGGGTGTGCTCAGCACTGTGGTGCCTCCTGCTGGCTGATGTGGGGAATTAGCTCTGCATATTAGTGCACCCTCTTTGGTTGGTGCTTTGCCACCATCATTCCTTCTCTAGGACCCAGGTCTCTCCAAAGACTGCAGTGTCCTCTTCAGTGACACAGACCTCCAGTCATGTCACACACTGTTTTCCCCCCTTCCGGGGGACCTGCAGTCTGCTGTTCAGCCACTTCGCTTAGTGGCTACGGCAGCGAATTGTCTGGCCACTTCCTCATGGCCCCAGCATCCTCTTTTGCCTTTGCCTCAGGGTGTCAGCCTGCAAACCCCAGCAGCCAGCCAGGAGCTGTCTCTTGCTCCCCTGGTTTCTGCTCATAATTTAGGGTAAATTTGTAGCCCAATTGTCACAAGCCACCCTCTCTCTCCCAGTCCCAGTTCCTCATCTCACTGCATTCCAGTCTGGTAGCTTCCTCTTTCTCGCCCTTGCTTCTTGGTGCTAGCAGGGGGAGTACTGAAAGCAGAAGAGAGACAGTCTTTCTGTTCTCAGTTTCTGGGCCCAGTGACACAGTAGGCCCTGGCAGACAGGAGGAGCAATTACTGGAAAGAAGAATAATCAGTCCAGATGGAATCTTCAGAAAATTTAGCTGCCAAACTCTAACAGCTCTCTAGTGGGCATGTGCAAACTGTGATTTTTAGAGGCTCATTATTTGGCCAAATTTGGGCAGATTTTCAGATGAAAGTCAAAAGACACATTCCTGATATTAGAACAATACTCCCTACTCCTATCCCTCTCCTGGCCAATTGTCAAGTCCCTGCTCCACTCCAAAGCATGGAGATGAAAAAGCTACTCAGTGAAAAGTTTATAGTAATTTTTTAACATGGGCAAAACAACATAGTTTCTCTGAATTCATTCACAGAGATGACTGAATTTTTTTTTGCTGGAAAGAAAGAAAGAAAGAAATCAGCCCAAAATAGAAACATCCAGCACAGAAAATTTCAGCTCAAACAGTTAACGTCTGGCGAAGTTCTAAGCAACTGAAAACAGAGTATTGCAATGGAAAGTGCTGGGAAACCTTAGTTATAGGTGTCACTATCTATGCTAATAATATAATATAATATATAATATAGTTTCAAAGTTTTCATAAATGTTTGCTAGCCCAGGCACGTAATTCACTACCTCACCTCTTATCATGATGATGATACTGAAAAATCTAATGAAAATGTACTTATCCAACCAAAAACAATTGGGGTGGGTTTTTCAAAGGGAGTAAGGTGGCCATGTCACATTGAATTTGAGTGCCTCACTTCTTTAGGATCTGAAAATCCCAGCCTTAATCAGAAGCGTGAAATAAAATGAGTTAGAAAGATTTTCTTTTTTAATAGTGGATGGTCTTTGCATATTTCGGTGGCACTGGGTATTCAGCTTATCTCTGAAGCACTTCACCCTCACTGATAGGCAGCCAATTGAACAGAGAGCCAAACTGGAGAGACAGAGCGCCCAGCAACATAGAGACCCCATTAACAATTCCAGAGCTGGAGGCCTGAGTGTCAGCTGGGAACAAGGCGCTGACTGTTTGCCTGCGGCCCCATTCTTGTGTTACTGGGTAAAATAAAAGTTCTTTTATCTGAGAAACTTTTTACAATAAAACAACTCTCAGTCATTCACGAGTCAGAGGTGAAGAGAAAAGGGGCTCAGTGTAAAGTGCTGTAAACTGGCACATTGTTTCCAGTCATTTTCTCACTATTCACATACTGGAGGGTGTGGGGGGAGGGGAGGAGGGGGAAGTATGAGAAAGGACGGGGGCGAGTCAGGAAAGAGGGGGCTAGTCATAGTAATTTTTGACAGAAATGTCGGATGATCATGGCCATTGAAGAGGCCTGATCTTTGCCTGCGAAATCTGCAGTTGAACTCCTGACCATGCATTTCCCCCCTGCTTTATCTCTCCTCCGTCTCCCAACCCTGTTCACTTTCATCTGCTAGGGTGGCATAGAAAACAGAGTTCTCTCAGACCCCAGAAGTTATGTTGGAGTGATTCAAGCACTGGCCCCTGGGTGCCGGAAAGTGATGGACCTCTCTGCCCTGTCCTCATTTCACATCTGGTGTTTTCTTTTTAATGGACCCATTTAGCAACTCAATTAGCTCAAACACTGCAAGGTGAAGATGGTCTGACTCCAGCACATGCCACCTTACGGTTCTGAATACCAACCGCATAATAGATAAGAACCAGGCTTTGAGTCTAATGGTACCTATCATTCAAGAGTCTCCCAGAGCTTCACAAACATTCCTGATCCAAGTCGGGCTCCTGAGTATTACTGCAATACAAATTATATAATAATAATTATTTATTAATTAAGGAATTAATTAATCAGACTCATGAAGGAGGCATAATCATCCCAATTTTACAGATGTGAAAAAGAAGGCACAAACAGATATTGTAATTTGTATCATCTGAGTAAGTGGTGGAGCTTAGAAGAGAACCCAGGAGTCCTGCCTCATTGTACTACTGTGCAAGCCATTAGCTAATGCTATCTACCATCTTCCAAACTCGAAAGGAGAGTTTCCTCCAGGAGACTTTCAGACCCTTGGGGAGCCTTTGCAACAGGCAAGCCCCTGTAAGAGGCAATGGGCCAGATCCACAGCTGCACTGAAACCAGTGGATCTCCATCTGAGGATCTGGAATATTTCAGCAGTACTTCTTGGTGCAATGTTATAGGATTTTTTTTTTTTTAATACAGAAAACTGCTTGTAGAAAACAATACAACTGACAAGCTGAATGCAAAGGAAAATTAGAATGAGGTCAAAGAAATGGGAAGACTGTGCCTGGAATACTGGTGGGGAGGGGGGAGAAAATGATGGCACAGCATTAGCTTGGGGATTTATCGTCACATATTAGAATAGAGTCCTCACTGAATGCCCATTGCTCTGTTGTTTATGGCTTGAGTTACCATGAGATTTTAATTCACTAGAGGGAGCTGTGGGTAAGAGTGATGCTGTTCCAGCTGAGGGAAGATTGATTGCTTACATTCAGCCCCCACAGCCTGAAAAATGTTCCCTATTTATTTTATTCAGGTGCTTGTTGTAATATGTTCCAGAGTTGCCAAGTCATTTTTTCCACGAGTGTAAGTGCTTTTTATTCCTTGCTCACCTACGGGATATGATCAATCCCCAGAGCACTCTACTATTCCACTCGATTGTAGATTGTAGACTCTCCCCCTGCCTAGTGCCCAGTCTGGTTTCATGATAGCTGTATGTTTTACACCTGAGACTGCTCAATATTTTATATTTTACAGTTTTTACTTCAATTTGTTTCCTATTTAAATATGACATTGAACTGGATCAGAACTCTTACCTGGATCTTAGATCAAGCCCATCTCCAGTTTCACTGGCAAGCTTCTTCATTGCTGATTGGTATACGAGTATCAAAACAGTATAGAAAATGTTTTAGCCTCATGTCTGTAATGAATCTATGACTGCATGGTCACTGGTTATACCACACACATGCAGCAGGAGAAGTAGACTGCAAGACAAAAAGTATCTCACTGTCTCTCTCAACACCTAAAAGACCCTTGAACTGAAGTAGAATCTATGTGGTTCAGTGATATTAAAGCTTATCTTTCTTGCAGGGCAGTGTTTGGAGGACAAAAAAAAAAAAGTCCAAATACCGAGGCAGAACTGATTCCTTCAAGAGGATAGTAGTACCTATGCACACCAGCTTGTGAGTTATATATTGGGCAATCACAAGACAAACTATGTTGCAACAAGATGGCTGACACTTCTGGGAAGGCTAGTCAGGAGTACCCCAAAATAACTGAAAGCTTTATTCTGAAAACAATTCTGCAGATCATATTTGGCAGGGGCCATTTCTCAAGAGCTGACCTTTCAAAGCTCGCCACTCAGCAAAAGTGGTCTTTGTGGTATTTTTGGGCCTGAGATGAGATGGCCAGATTTCTGAAGCTAGAGTCAGGCTGAGCTGATTCACCATTGCTTTTTCATTACTTCCCAGTTCATCTTCCTTTGTTTGCATTATGTCTATAGAGATGGCAAGATCTCTGGGGGCATGGGGCATCTCTTTATGTAAGTATTTAAATAACCTACTACACTGTTTTGACTGTACTTATATTAAACCACTATCAGTACCAACAGTTTGGCATTAATGTCATTATCATTGTGTGCATACTTCCTGCTCCCCATTGGGTCCAGTCATCTCCTTGTAGCATGGCAGAAATGACTGAGAAGTTCACCACTGACCTGCATAGTGGCAGGTAGAATAAATGCTTCATTTTACAAGACACAAGATGACTGTCCGTGTAGCCATAACGGTGCTTTTCCATCCTAGCAATTAAATGGACACAAACCGGGAAATTTCAGTTTAAAGATGAAATTCCATAGTGAGCTTCCTGTCTTGCTCTTAGACACTAAATGAGCTCGCAAGTAAGTGATGTGTGCGCCAAGATCCCTAGGCAGCAGCATATGGGTTCTGTAATATGTGATATCCCAGCTGGGGTGTGGGTGGGAGGGGACATGTACTCTTAAAAACTGTAGGAGGAAGGCTAGAGATGGTTCCCTGCAGTAGCTCTATAATGAAGCAAAGATGGAGTTGCTTTAGGGATGATCCTTACTGACTATTAGAAGAAAGAAAAGAAGGACTTGTGGCACCTTAGAGACTAACAAATTTCTTTCTTTCTGTGATACTGTGTTCTAAAGGATAGCAGGGGTTTGAACTGCCTCCTACCATTACCCTAGTCAACAACCTCTTGCTTGTGTGAATTATAAGTAAGCTTTATGACCATAAGCACTAGATTTCAATGTATTAAGCATGGCAGGCAGTGGCTGAACATCCTCAGGGATTTATTGAGTTTAATTTTGTGCCATTACAATGATTACCGCTATTGTTATTAATTATCATTATTATTATTATTTTATTTTATTTTGTGCTACCCAGCCCGGATGCCAACAGGCTTTTACAAAAAAGACAAACAGGAGATTTGAAAGACAATTTGAAATTAGCATGCAGCCTTTTGAAAACTCTGTGAAAAGTTATGGCCCCATTAATGCAATGTTGTGTGAAAAATCTCTCAAGAGCATTTGTCTTGCATGAAATCATGCAGAACACAAAGGAGGTTCAGAGTGATAAAGGTGCAGAGAGTGAATCAAAACCACATGAGGCCAGCTCACTGAGGTCTCAAGAAGTAGGATCTAAAGATTTTCAGGGCTAACCATACATCTATCTAAGTATCTGTATGGCTATATATTATGAAGCCTTTGGCATACTGTTTTATTACAAGTATTTGTTATAAATGGTTTTGTTGCTGTTTCAACCTGTAGAAAACATACTTTCCACACATGTATTGCATATACAAGCAATATGATCTAGTGGATTGAATCTGAGGGTAGACACTGGGAATTCCTGTGTTCTACTCTTGCCTTTGCCATTCATTTGCTAGCTGGTGTGGGGAGACTGTTTTACCTCAATTGCATCATCTGTAGGGATAATGGACCCAGTTCAGCAAATCATAGGCTTGCATCCCATTGACTTTCAATAAATAATGAATGCCACATGCATTTCGTATGTAATGAAATGTCCTCAGCATATGGCGACTGATTAATTTTGTCTGTGCACCGTGCTCTTTCTCCACTATTTAGAACAAGAGAAAATAACTATGCAAACTTTTCCATTTAAGTCTGAGCTACACTAGGTCTGGATGGAACTTTACGACAGAATTCTTGCCAGCAGCACAACTTCAGGGTTTCAGTAACTCATAAAACACAGTTGCTTTTTCACCTCATATTTTTCATGAAAATGAAGGCAGTCAGATTTTGGAGAGGAAAACCCCACAATTTTCTGTTCTGAAATTCTGGTTTTGCTTGACAGATGGGGATACGTTCTTGTCCCCATCACAAGACTCTCCATCACAGCGGGCATTGATTGTTGGTGGTCTCACTGGAGAGGCTGAGGACTGAATGAGACATGAAGACTGAACATCCCTCTCGTGCATAGTGATGGCCCCTCCTGCTTAGGTTGGGAAGCTTGCATGGCTGCCGTCTAGGCTGTACGTGTTCTCTGGGTAAATTGAGGTCTTTAGTATAAGTCCAAAATAGAGCAAGAGAACACTTTTCACTAGTGTTAGGGTCACACACACACACAAACAGAGAAATATTGTGTCATTTTTACCAGGCAAGGTGTCAATGAAATGTGTATTGGTGACCCTATTCTGTGTCCTCAAGTTTCTTTTTCTTTTTCAAAGTGGGTTTCACATCTCCCCCGCTACCATTCTCTTCCTCCACTGAAATCTGAACTCACAGGGATTGTTCTTCAGTTAAAAGGAGCCTGGAAATCACCTTCCTTTAACAGGTTTCAGAGTAACAGCCGTGTTAGTCTGTATTCGCAAAAAGAAAAGGAGTACTTGTGGCACCTTAGAGACTAACCAATTTATTTGAGCATAAGCTTTCGTGCATCCGATGAAGTGAGCTGTAGCTCACAAAAGCTTATGCTCAAATAAATTGGTTAGTCTCTAAGGTGCCACAAGTCCTCCTTTTCTTCTTCCCTTAACAGGTCTTTTGACTCTTGTCAGTGCTTGTTAACGTCTTTAGGTTGAATAACAACAACAAGAAACAAAACAAAACAAAAATCAACCCCCCAAGCCTTTGAATAAAGTCATAACACCTTGTGTACGGTTTTACTTGTAAAAGCTGTACAGCTGTATAATTACCCCAACTCTGGCGCCAGGCAGGGAAAGTTAGTGACATGTTGAGTGAAACGCTACACTGTGTTAATAATGGTTTTGAAAGAAATCAGAAAAGTTAATCATGTGTGGACACAGGGTTAAGAAGCAATGTAACAGACTATTAAGTTTAATATAGATATGTGATATAAGCATATGCAGACAGCCATTAGCATAAATTCATGTTACAGAAGAGTAGTGCGGCATACCACACGATGGATTTATAGTGTGTGCGGTGGGCAGGGTGGGCATCAAATCGAGGGAGAAGTGGGTCAAAGAATTCATAGATAAGCCTTGAGTCAGACTGGCAGAACCAGGGCACATTTAGGAAGACTGTCTTCAAATGATGATGTTGTCTCTGAGTGGTTATATATCATATGACAGTCACATTGCCTGGCTGCTGTTTTCTATGGGCTAGGGAAGGAAGAAATAAAAGTCTAATGCACAGGCAAGGAGTGTTTCTTTGCATGCCTATTGAACTCCAGGGTCCCACATGTTCAGATGAACTCTTTGACCTAATTCTCTAATGGAGATACTACTCAATTCTGCAGTGGCAAAAGTCACGAGCTACTGAGCATGGGTCAGAATGGCATAACAAAGCCCGTTTTCTTTTTTTCACCTGATACCAGGCTTCTTCACTCTTTTAGTTCTGCCAGGTTCTTGAGAGAGCTGAGCAAAAGCTCCATAATGAAATCAGTGATCTTTTTGTGTCTTTTTCTCTTTTGTGGACTGTCCAATTTATCCATTATTCAAAATTAATCGATGGAAGTTCCCCCAGGTTGTTAACTTTGTGGCTTTCCAGCTGAAATTTGAATTTTGGAATCCAAACTCTGTGGCTTAGTGGTGATTAGGGTGCATGGTATTATTTCTCTTCCTTGATTGTGTGGATATACATTTAAAGTCATCTGACTATATGTGGTTAAAATTTGCAGCATACCTGTGAGTAAAATTTGACTGCACGAAAGTTCCTAGAAAACAGACACAAAAGAGTTTCAAAATGAGCCCATTCCACTTCATTTAGGGCAAGGTTCTGCCACGCTGAACCTTGATGAGCAGTACATTACTTGGTGTGAAGCCGCATAAAAAATCATTGGGGCTACTGGGTTTTCTTGAAAAAACTTCTGCACCCTCCTACCCCCCCAGATCCAGTTGTTGGGGCAACCCAGAGTAATAGATAAAAGGCTGCAATTTGACTTTCAACAATATCCAGACCCTCGAGGCAACTATTTGTACTGGATCATTTGCCCTTCATAATCCCAGAAAGGGGCTTTAAAGTCAAGAAGCTGCCTTCATTTCTATGCCATTCACAGTAGAGCCAGGCCAAAATTTTCAGACCAAATACTTTTCCATGAGAACATGTTGATTGGATGGAATTGACACGTTCCATGGGGTCATGTTGATTTCGCTGAAACTTTTGACGGAAAGCAGGCAGACAGGTAAGCTGGCTAATGAGCCTGCCTGGTTCCCTGCCAGTCCAGGCTCCCCTGGCTCCCTAGGTGGGTGCTTACCCAGCTGCCCAACTCCCCAAGCAGATGGCACTCTGGGGAGTTGGGGCACACAAGAAGCAGCTGCCTGGGGCACTGTGCAACCAGAAGGAAGCCCCAACTTTCAGTTTGGTTCTGCTGAAATTTTTCCTCCCATGAAAAAATCTTGATTTTTCAAACTTCCCATCCCAATTTAGGATGTTTTTCCCACCAAAACCAAATTTTTTCTGTTGTGGAGAAGTTCTATTTCCCCGCCAGCTCTAATTTAGAGCACAGAACAACAACAACAATGCCAGCAAAACAGCAGGCCTGATTCATAAATAAACCATTCATTTAAAACAACAGACCCCAAAGATATTGTTAGAAGTTGCCCTGTTACACATGCTACTTATTTCATGCTACGTTTTATTTATACACCAGCAACCCCCCTTAAATGTCTTCGTTTTGTTTTTCTATTGGGAATTTCCATAGCAGCATGATCACCATGTAACTGGGGTTACATCTGGAAAAATAGACTTTCTCCTTAGCTTCAAGAACCCTTGAGATTCAAGTGAGAGCTGGCCCCAGCCTACAAAGTTCCAGTCTTATCTCAAATTTGATGTGTTTGGATCCAGGATTTTGGTTCAGCACCTTACAGAAATAGATCTGGATCTGAACTGCCCCCAAATTTAAGGGTGATCAGCTTTGTGGATTTTGGGTTGGGAGTGACTCTTGTTCAGGTAGTTTACGTAATCCTTCAGATTTAGAGGGGGGGGTGTCTTACCAGGGCCAAAGCTCTGAACAGCTTGAAGTCTACCCCCATTCTTTTTAATACATTATTTTACTTGAATCCTTTTGAGGAATGCAGTTCTTTTGAGGCATGTTGTTCTTGCCAGTGCTGCACTAGGGTTCTGTTTTGTTTTCTTCAGGGTGGAATTTATAACACTATTCTTCAGAAGGAAAAGAAAACCACACAAACTTGAAGAACACCAATCACGGACTGCACCAAATTGGATTTTTGCTGTTTGCACTTTGATGGCAAAGAGCAGTATGTTTGTGTGGCTTGCATTGCTTGTGCCTGGAAGATCACTGACCAGGAGACCACTTGAGACCAGAGCTGAGCTGCTGAATGGAATGTAATATGCTGCAGATGATAACATCACAAACGTGAGGCGGGACATGGGTGTCACTGATAATCCTCAGGGCTGAGGTGACACACAACAAAGAAAGAAACTTTGCAAAGTTCCTTTCTCTTCTGGAGAAGGCAGGAAGAAGGAAAGAGGAATGACAATATTTGTTCCAGAATTCTCAACAAAGGAGGAGCAAAGAGATCAAGCAGAAATATTACCAAATATACCATGCATACTGTATGTATTGGACTGAATGTACTGTGCACATAATGTATATGTTCTTACCTCTTGGTACAGTTAGTTGTGCTGATATTTAGAATACTTCCATTTCTTCGCTGCTACCTATTAGCTTATTATTGAGTGCTGAATAGCTCTTCATCTTTCTTGTACATTGATCTATTTTCTCAAAATTAATTTAAAAAGAAATTCAGCTGGAAAATGAAGAGGATTTTTAACCAAGACTGTAGAGGGGAGGTTAGATATTGTCTTTTACCGTCTTTCTCTTGCTGACCAGCTGAGCCGACTGAGCTATATTGCCAGGCTAGACCCTGCCCCCCCCCATATAAAATAAATCCCTCCCATCACAGTTATTAACATTCCAATTCATCACAGTGATCGTTTTAAAAACATCAGCTCCTTCAGCACTGGTGGAAATTATTCTAACATTTCATTTCAATAAAATCCCACACTGATCCTCTGTGTATAAGCAATCAATGGGTTAAGTTAGATCACTAACGTATGTTCCGTGACCCCAGAATGCTTCATCAAATGTACTCATTACCGAGTAAGCAAGTGAATGAGTAGTTGTGAGTCGCAGTTTAAGCGCTGATGGGATTGTGTGTGATCCCCAACGTGGCCGAGGTATTTAAATTTTGATTTTTGTAATGGGCTTTGACATGTTTCATTTCCTCCGTGGGAGCACTCAAGACCTCTGAAAGTAAATGTTGCTAAAAAGTCATCAAGGCAGAATATTAAAATGCCATCAAATGAAAATTTCACTAATGCAATCCGGCTAGGGCTTCAGGTACCAGAACGAAAAGGGGAGTGTCAAAGGTCCCGCTTCTTTTAGTGAAACATTATTTGTTCCTCTTCACTGACTGTTTCTCCAAATAAATTATTTAAAGTCTTATTTCTTTTTTCTCCTGGGACCTTTAAAGTTCAGCTACGCTTAAGGGGAGGAGTACGGAGCGGGAGGGAGCAGGGAAGAGGTGTCATATCTAGAAATGTAACAAATCATTGCCCATGCACTAAATGTGTCTAAAGAGATGGTGGTCATTTGCTGGATATCTATGGCCCTGATCCTATGACGGGATCTGCATGGGCATAATCCTGCAGTCCAAGGAGGAGCAGGGGCCACTGTGCATGCATCTCACTGCAGAATCAGGAGCTGGCCCTGCAAGGCTCTGAGCACATTCCCTTCCCATTGACTGGGAACTGAGTGTACTCAGCAACTTAGAGGAATCTCTCTGTACCCTGCAGGATTCACGTCCTTTCTTTAGCAACAAGGGGCTGCTGTCAACTTCTTTTGCCCATTCCCTACTGAAATGATAAGCAACAAGCATTTGAAAGGAGTAATGATAAGCAACAAGCATTCAGAAAGGAGTAATGAGGTGGCAGGAAAGCAATGAGATTGTAGTACTGGGAAGAGGGGGTAGAGAGCTTTCTTCTGAATGGAAAGCAGAAAGGAAAGAAACAAAAGGGTGCTGTGTTTGGAATAAAAGGATTCAGCTCTGATTTCACTTCCACAGATTTTACACCAGTGTAACTCCCTGCCTGTGTTATGCCTTACTTACACTGATATAAGACAGGAGAAAACTTGGGTCCATTCTACTTGAGTTTGGAGACCAATCAGTAAAATAACAATTGCTTTATTAAGAAAAGCTTAATTCAGCTGAGTTTCATTGAAACTTCATGAGCAGAATGAAGCAGAAAGGTCCTGGCCTGTTGCAGAACTCTGTCTTGTATGACTCTCACTGGAAGATATTATATCAGTGGACTCAGTTAATGGATCACAGGATGGGAGCCTGGTATCATCAGGCCTAACTCTGATTGGCTGAATATACACAGAAGGCTTGACTCAGTCAAGCTTCTAAGAGTTACTTAATTCATTTATGGCTGTTGCATACACCACCAGACAGAATGCAGGCTTCACCAAGGTGGTGAATAACTTTTCATGAAAGGTTGCAAAGTAACAGAGGTTCCAACTGATATTGGCTGCACAGCCAAAAGATTCTGTATAGCCCATCTAGAGGGATTTTTGCAGTGAGTGAAATGAATGAGAGTTTTCCTCTCCTGTACATTAATACATATATAATTCAATCTGTTCTTATTAACACAAACTGAAAGACACACTGGAATATTCTTCCCAACTCCTCCTCCTCCTCCCGCCCCTCATCCCTCCCCAAACCATACCCAATCTCATTTCAATCCCCTTCTACCTGCCATTGACATTGTGCTGTCTGATTTCATGGGGGATGGAAATGGTATTTCAGGTAATTATCTACCGGAGACTGAGCCAGGGGCTTAGGTGAGCTCCAAAAATTAAACAGGGGGGAAAAAAAAACCTTTCCAAAAATCAAAATGGATTAGTTAGAAAACAGTGAGCCTTTTCTGGGAAACCCGCCGAAAACCAAACCACCTGGCTAAGCAATCAGAGGTTTGGGCTTCTTGCCGCCCAGGGAGTATTTGAGTTTACAAAGCATATACAAATGCCGTTCACTTTTGGGGGATTTTGCAAACACCTGATCTGTGAGCCATCTGCCAAAATTTTGACTCAGATGCATTTCAACTCAATTGGGATTAGGGTGAGTGATCCAGAAATGTGCATTTCAATCTGAATATTGTGGGTCATGTCCCAGGACATTGGTTACCTTGTGTACTGTGGTATTCAATATGCAAATGTGATGCAGCATGAAGTGATCCAAAAGAAAGATGTGAGAGAGAGAGAGGAGAAAAAACAGGGCAATATGTCAGGGAAGGATAGGAAGCTGTAGTCAGGGGAAGGGATGGGAAAGAGAGGTTGGGGCAAAGCTGTAGTAGGAAATAGAAGATGTATCAGAGCATAATGCAGTGTATTAAATAGAAAAAAAGAGGGGATGGCAGGAAAAAGCTAGGACGAGAGGATCAGGAGAAGAAAAGTACACCCTGCTGGAATAAGAACAGGAGTACTTGTGGCACCTTAGAGACTAACAAATTTATTTGAGCATATGCTTTCATGGGCTACAGCTCACTTCATCAGATGCATAGAATGGAACATATAGTAAGACGATATATATACATACAGAGAACATGAAAAGGTGGAAGTAGTCACACCAACTCTAAAAGGCTAATTAATTAAGATAAGCTATTATCAGCAGGAGAAAAAAGACTTTTGTAGTGATAATAAAGATGGCCCATTTCAGACAGTTGACAAGAAGGTGTGAGGATACTTAACATGGGGTAATAGATTCAATTTGTGTAATGATCCAGCCACCCCCAGGCTCTATTCAAGCCCAAGTTAATGGAATCTAGTTTGCAAATTAATTCCAGTTCAGCAGTTTCCCGTTGGAGTCTGTTTTTGAAGCTTTTCTGTTGCAAAATTGTCATCTTTAAGTCTGTTACTGAGTGACCAGAGAGGCTGAAGTGTTATCCTACTGGTTTTTGAATGTTATGATTCCTGATGTCAGATTTGTGTCCATTTATTCTTTTGCATAGAGACTGTCCAGTCTGGCCATGTGAGGGATAGGAATCCAAGCCAAAGCCCACTGAAGTCAATGGAAGTCTTTCCATTAACACTGAGGATTTGAATCAGGCCCCAAATGAAAAAAATATTCATTGCATTTACACATAATTCTGTCATCAATTTTCCACCTTCAGGTATCTCACAAACCCTGGTTTTCCAAACTCCAGCTTAACTGAAACTCTACATTAGCTGAAGTTCACTGGTGACCCCAAGTGCATTGATTGAAGGTGTCTTGCATAATCGTAAGCTCTACAGGTCTGGAGATTCAGATTTTAGTCCTATCAAAGTCCTAATATCCACTGGTTGAATCTAAATTCTGAAGAGTTCCTAAATTCCACAAAGGCAGAGCTCCTCAGCAGCCCAGTGATTTCTTGATAATCATGACATCCAAAAGTATATTGTCTCTTCCTATAGATTACTCTAGGGTCAAATTCGGCCACAGATACATCCACAAGTGAGACTAAAGTCAAAAGAAGTTGTGTATGTGCATCTGAGTATAATTTTTGTGATGAAAACATCTTGAGAACATGTTTCCCTGTCAGATTCCCAGTACTTTCTTGTTACAAAGGGCTTGGCAGAAGCAGCTAAACTTTTCAGTCCTTTTCCAAACTGATGTATTGAGTCTTTTGATGGTTTGTCCATCACTAATCAATAGATCCAGAATTCCCTTCCAGTTCACAGATATGTCTTCTTTGCAGTTTCATTTCAGCAGTGCGGTCTGGTGATTAGATCAAGGAACGGGGAGGAATAAGACCTAGGTTCTGTCTCCTACTTTGCTACTGATTACTGGGTGGCCATGCTGCTTCAGTAGAAACAGAGAGAAACATTTGGAAACCAAACGAGACCATTTGAAGGATGCTAATGGAGGCTGTAGGAATGTCTACTAGAGACCCCACAAAGAACACAATTCTCATGGCATTTCATCAACTTGTCCTGGACAAAATCAGAAAACACTGAGATTTGCATTGGGAAAAAAGGTCAAAATAAAAATTGTAAATCAATTTTTTTTGGTCCTCAGAAAGTTCTATCTTATGACGAGTTATCTTTTAATCAGAGCTGGTTTATCCTTCTTACTGTATCATTTCGTCAGGGTATAGAAAGTGTAGGATTCCACTACAGTAAATCTAAAAGTAACTTTTTTATTTAATGTAGGCCTTGTCTATACAATGGTGTAACACACTCTACACAATGTGATTTCTAAAGTACATTAACTTGTCGGTAGCCGGTCTGGGTAGACCCTGTTGGTATGCTCTAATCTCATGCTTTTTCAAATGGTACTATATTAAAGCACACAAGGAAACTTTTAGTGCCCACCAGCAGGATCTACATGGACCAATTAACGTGCAACACATTAGTGAGCGTTAAAAAGAGTGCATTTCCCCAGCGTGAAGACAAGCCCTTAGGAAGCCCAGGCAGAGGTTTAACACTACACAATTTAACAAAGCTTTGTAGTGTCAGTCTGTATAGTGTCAATGTTGCTTTGAGATTTGTCAGGAATGATGCTGCAGGGTCAACCACAGATGACTGAATTCCATCCCTTTGCACAGTCCAAGATTCTCCACACTGTAAGTTCCAAAGATGAAAAAAAAATCATAGATTTATCCAAAATACTTTGAGACCAAATGGGATTTTACAATAACTTTCAAAACTCAATAGAGATTTTTTATTTGTCGTTTGCAAGTTCATTGCATTAAAGTGTACTGTATTTAAAAGAAACAAACCCCCAAGAGACACCATTTAGAAAAGATTTTAAGATGCCACTGGGAGCATTTGATGCACATCTTCCTCTAGAGCTCAAATCATTTGGCCTTGTTTTGTCTAACTTGGCATATTGCAGATGTGATGCTTGCAAAATATGCCATGTTTACTTCAGTTTTGCCTCCAAAAGCTCAATCAATACCACAGCCTCATAGCCTCTTTTTATAATTGGCAATTACAGCCTGCCTGCCCTGACACCCAAATACCTTTATGTATCTTATTCCAACTCTCCAACTTCCCGAAGCGGACAGCTTAATGGAGGCTGTTGTGGACTTGCATTTAGAGAAAAAGGGCTGGCAGGCCTCAGGACCTTACTTCCTAACTGGGACAAGTCATTAACTCACTACCTGCTCCTCAGCAAGTCATTTGATCTCCTTCCATCTGACTTAATTCTGCTGGAAAACTGGTTGCAAAGGAGCTAATTTTTTGGATGGGATTCCTAGGCAACAAAATGAAAAATGAATTAACACAAACTTCAAACATTTCCTTTGGAACTTTTGCAACAACAAAAATTGGTGCAGAGAAGAAACGGTGGGTCTGGTTCTCAACTAGCTAGTGCCTCATGTACTTTACTGAAGTGAGCGAGTGCTAAGAGGGTGATTCCATTTTGATTTGGGAAGCTGAGCGAGAGAGATGGTTCCATCTTAAGATCTGGGTGAAGGTCCATAGGAGGTGAGACTGTCTAGTCAAGCAGCAGTGTTCCTTTTGACCAGCCACTCCCTGCCACTGTACAGCTGGGGGGCTGCACAGCAAAGCAGGGCACCATTTGCTTCATATATTCCTGCCATTGTACCACATTTGACCTTGAGCCACATGTTGCTAATATAGTCCCCCTCTGCCCTTGAAAAGAGTCTGCCCATAGCAACAGTGTTAAAATGTCTGGGGTGCCTTTGGGGAGTGGAATGTAGCCAACTTGCGCTGGGGAATGACCCACAAAATATTTGATGGTGAACTTGGACTTTCCTAGGTAAAAGACACAGTGAGTTGGCACCCTAGAAGCATTCTGCTTTCAAAGCTTGCAAAACAAGACTGCACCTGTCACAAACCTTCAGTGTTCATAATATCAAAATCCAGTTTAAGCACATAGCTCCAGTTACATGGACTCACGAGTTTCCAGAAGTTCACTGGTGACTGTATCCTAGGGGAGGCGGGGGGAGATTTGGACATCATGAAAAGCACTGCTCCGTGTGTAATAGCCGTGAAAAAAGCAAAGACGAATTAGGCAATAATAATATAAATTATATAATGTGATAAATGGTATTCCCTCACCTGATAGGATATACTCTGTTGAGTTTTGGACATCCTAGCTGCAAAAGACAAAGAAACAGACAACAAACCTGAGCTCTATTCCTAGCTTGGCCAGTGGCTGATGGGTGACCTTAGGCAAGTCAGTTCACCTTGCTGTGCCTCAGTAGCCCCATCTGTAAAATGTGGCTCCTTTGTAAAATGCTTTGAGATCTACTGAAAAAAGCTAGGTATTATTATCAATTATACAAGTTAATAGTTTATTGCACAGTGCCTCATTAACCTGTGGAAATTGCTGAGACAAAATATCACTAAAGCCAAGAGCTTAGCAAGACTGAAGAAAGAATTTGACATTTGTGCATATGAGAACACCCACAGTTACAATAGATATGATGACAATGTATTTATTATTATTTTTTTTAGCAGTGATGTAAATCCTCTTGTATCGGGGCAGAAGTCAACCACTAACTGGTGCCACTCAGGAAGAAACTTCCCCTATGGACAGGTTATTCCAGAATTGTCCACTATGCGGTTTCTGGAGCATTTCCCAAAAGCAGCTCACACTGGCCATCATCAGAGATAGGATAATGGACTGCATGGTTCGCCAGTCTGGCAATTCCTATACTCTGGTGTACTATTGTAGTCCCTAAAATGAGCCCTTAATATGTGTATAATTTACAGACTCTTCTTACACTGAAAATGTTCCCTTCAGAAGAAAGAAAAGTCCATTTGGCCCCTGGTCTGGTTTTTGCTGATACAATTCTGAACGAGTACATCAGAACAAAGAACTGTGTGGGAGCTGTAGAAGACATAATCCGAGAGTAACAATCCTGCATCCTTTTCCTGGGCCTTTAATGGTATATGTATGGAAATGCAATAAATGTGACATAGCCCATTAGGCAAGAACAAATTTTCTTCCCATAATTTTATCTTTGTTTAATTGAATATTTAATTGATATAAATATGAAACTAATTTTTTCCCGTGTTCAGTACATTTAGCAAGAAGTGTTGATCCTGGGCTGTATCTCGAGAGGCATTTATGCAGACACGGACAGCAACCATGCCCTTCTTGTCCCCTTCTGTGTGCTAATAGAAGTGAGCGGGTCATTTGGCATTAGCAAAGGAGTAACTTAGCATTTGCACTGAGCTGAATCTTGCCAGACTGTGTGCATATTGGAGCCAGTAGACAGCGGCTCCTTTCACGTTGATGAATGGCTTTTTTCAAGCGTTCTGCTCCCTAGTTATGAGAAGGGTGACCCGGTCAGGAGACGACTTTATGAAGCTATAAAAAATGTATGTCACTTCGGACTCTCTAATGTCACGGAAAAAAAAAACCCTCTGTGCACAAAAAATGGCAGGGTAATAAGCCTGTTTTCAATGCTCTAAATAGCTTTCTGTCTACAGCCCTGTGTATCCCTGTGAGCTGGGGCTGCTGCTTGCTTCAACAAAGCATTGGGAGTTGTGTGTGTGTATTTAAAAAGGTTGATTCTCTTTGCCTTCCTATCACAGAAAATGCTTATCATGATGACAACAAGGCATTCGGAAGGCAGGTGGGGCAGCAGTACATGGGGTGCTGAGAGAAAGGTATAATGCCCTGCAAAAAAAAAAATGTAATCCACTCAAGGTGGCTCTGACTTTTAAGTATGCAGAACAGCTTGAGAGAAAAGCACTATAAAGCAAAGTAGTTTTGAAAGGGGCCTTTCATCTAATATTTTAGAAAGTATTTTCTCTGTGCCACAAAGAATAAAAAGCAAATGGTTGCCAGGTACGCTTGCCCCCATGCCTTTGGTCGAATACTCTGGAGTTTAAAGATACTGCCATGTAGATTTTAACAAAGACAGCCCTCATTATCATTCATTGAATTTTCCCATTCCTTTTTAGGCTTTGATATGCATATTTCATTGCATTGGATGTGTTTTCCTTCCCCCTCGCCCCCCCAGAGATGTAGCACAGTTTATAACTGATGTTAAAATGTTAATTTGAACAAGGTAAGTGGCCCAGAGGATCAAGGTCAGAGGTCTCTTCTTTATTAGGGTTTCAATTAGTCAGAGGCAAACTTGGGAACACCCAGGTTTTGGGTTTGTATGCAACCCCTGCCGAAGCTGAGTTGTAAAAGCAACTGAACTCCTACTTCCAACCACTATTTTTCTTTCCTGTTTTTCCTGGTGGAATTTCCAGGTCTGTCCCCTTCTAGCACTGGAACAATTTGCATCACGGTAGAAAGGAGCTGAGTCGTTCATCAAGTGCCAGGCTCTGTTAAATCATGGAGATTTCTGAATGGAAACTTGGAAACCTCCCTGGTTATTTGATGCCTAAACAGAGGCAAGGGGATGAACAAATTCAGCAGAATTCAACAATAGTGACTTGTAAGCTGGTCATAAAATGGGTGTGAGTGACAAAGAATTGTAACTTGTACCAGCCTGGCATTCTGTGAGTGTGCCAAATGGTTGTAAATCACATCCATTTAGTATTCTCTGGAGGCCAAACTCATCCTAATGTAAGCTCCCATTGAAGATAATGGACTTGATTCTCTTCTCATCGCAAACAGGTCATTCTAGTTAAGTCAAGGAAGTTACATCTGCATATCCTGTGACCAACTCAGTAATGTCATGACCTTTCAATGTGTGATGCCTATCTCCTCTACGAGAAGCATTATTATTCCCATTGTGCAGATGGGGAACTGAGGCTAAGTCACTTGCCCAGAGTCACACAGGCATTCTGTGCAGTGCAGGAAGTCAAACTTGGTTCTCCTGTATCTCAGGTGAGTGGCCCAACCAACGGAGTTACAGTTGCATAAAACTGGAGCATGGGAGAGGAGAATCAGGCCCAGTGACGGTTGCAACTGTTTATGACAGGGCTACATTTGGACCCTGCAAGCCAAACTCTTGTCTCTCCTACAGTGAGGTAAATTCAGAGTAATTGCATTAGGTTAAATCCACCAGTCAGTGGACCAAATTCTGCTATGAAGCTACTCTATAGTGATAATGGTGTAACTTCAACTGACTCTGTATGTACCCCTTTGTTTGGGAGAGAGAGGAAAGAGACCATGATTTATCTGATTGGGGGACTTCTGGAAACAAATAATGGATAAGAAAAATGGTAATGACTAACACAGAGCCTTGATCCTAAACTTACTGGAGTCAATGGCAAAACTCCCATTGATTTCAGTGGTGTAAAATCAGGCCTAAAGTTCTAACCATTATACAAACATAAAGGAAGGTACAGTCACTGCCCCAAAGAGCTTACAGTCTAGAAGGAAAGACATACAGACAAAGAAAAATGGTTTGTAGCTAAGATCATGCAGTGGCTCGCTGCCAATGCTGGGAACAGAACCCAACTATTCCAGCCTCCCAGTTCCTCGTTTTAATTAGCAGACCACAAAGAAACCTCCTGTGCTAGGTAAACACACAGGAGAGGCTGCAGTGTGGTGTTAGTTGCCTCGCTGGCCTAGATCTCCTGCTTCAGCCCAAATGGAGATAAGCCCTGTCTTCCAGGATGCATGAGTGGAGGCAGTCACCGTGGCAACTCCCAGGGTCGCTATTTAAAGCTACACTTTTCTTTCCTCTGTGCATTTGTCCCCTGAACATGTTTAAGCTCAGTAACACATCAAATATATAGTTTTGCAAGAAAAATTCCCCCCCACTTAAGAATTTATTAACAATTTACATAATTGCTTAAGTAATCTGCATAATTGACAGAAAGTTTAATTTGACCCTAGTTCAAATGCAACACTTATGGTTTTAAATTGAAATGGGTATAATTCATTTATGAGAGTAATTAATCCATAGTGTCTAACAAATACAGTGTATGCTGCCTGAGGCCTTCAAGGCCAGAACACGCCATTAGGATGTTTTATTTAAATATGTCAAATCTGTTCATCTCCACAGCTGCCTGCATTCAAATATATCAAACGTTCAGCTTGACCTTTAAGTTGCCCCTCTGAAAACAGGGCATTTAAAATGAAAATCACAGATTTACCCCTCTGCCTAACAAAGGGCAGCATTGGTTTAAAGTAACTGCGGATATTTTGGGTGAGTGTTCTCAGTGAGGTTATAATTTACCCAAGCAACTATGCTGCTTTAAGGGACTGGTTTTGCCCTTTCTTTAAGTAAAATTGACCACTTTTCAGAGGGCATCACAAGACCCTTTACATCCCATGTAAGCCCTCTACCCAGAGCTCAGTGGTGCCCAGATCTTTGGGCTGGTGCCCTACAAAGAGATCATTTTCATCCATTGAACTATCCCTCACTTGGTGATTTCCCTGGGACTATTTCCAGACTAATGCACTACTCAATGTGAGTAATGTGGCAAGTGTAAGCCCTCAGTGTATGATTTAGAAAGAGACCTTCACCTTACCATTGTCCAGTGCAACTAAATATGGGAACAACTGTCAGTGAGGGATTGATTCTGGAGTCCTTACATATTCTGGAGTAGTACCTTACTCCAAAAGTAGTCCTATTGAAACCATTAGGGCTACTCGTGGAGTAAGATAGTCTATCACCCTTACTCATGCTGAGTAAGCTGGCTTTTAGGCATTCAGCTTCTTTATATGTAGGTACACACTGGTGCTTAGATGGCTAATTGACACCAGTTATGCCTGCACTTACAGTAGATTCTACTTAGTAACAACTCTCAGTTCCCAGCTACATGTTGCTATTACCCAAAAGTTGTCCATAAGCGCAAGGCACTGTTTTCAGGGGGACAGATAGAAAAAACAAGCACAGAACAATGATACATTGTACAGAACAGTAGTTGTGAAACTGTTTATTAACTTCCTGTAATAAAGAATACCAAACATGACACGCAGTAATGGATACACTGTATCATGTACCACAGTGCTGAGAGCAAATTTACGAACTTTCAGCTTGCTATGTGTCTCAAGAAATACTGTGAAGCCGAACACAATTCTAAGACACAGCTTTTAACATCCCCCCCCACCACCAAGAAAACTTGCAAAACAATTACAGTATAATGTCTCTGGATGCTCAACAGTCCTGTACTTCCAGTTAGTGCTCCTTATATGTCACACAAATTAAAGCAGCATAAGATTTTACAAATAATAATGTTTTTAATGACATTTGTCCGATGTTGTCTGCTTTCTACATTTTGCCACATCCACCTGTAAATGCTTCCCAGTTTTGCATGCAGCCTTGTAACTGGACTCAAATCCACGACTCTGGCATATCCTGCAAAAAATGTCCACTGTACATAACTGCCTTGTGAGGGAAATCTCTTTGGGTTCTTCATCCTCTGTACTAGTCCTCTTGTGCCTGATCAGCCTGTGGGTGCTTTACAGCTTCTGCTGTCTCCAGAGGTTCTGCCTCAGAAAGCTCCCCTTCTGGCTCTGAATGACTGTCAGACTCAACAATGGCCTCAAAATCCTCTGCCGTTAGATTTGTCAGACGTTGACCAGTGTCCACCAGACCATCATTTTCTGTTGTTGGGGAAAACCCGCCCTGCCTGAAGCAGTCTAGAACCATCTGCAGGAGAATAGAGGCCCATGACACCTTAGCAAGATGAAGTGCACCAATCAGAGATGTTTTTTGGCAACATCTACCGCTCCTAGGTGTGGGTCAGCACCCAGAGAGGCAATAATGCGTGCATTAGGACAGGCATAGTCATGACCTTTGACATTTTTAATGACATCCATGTCCATTAGCTGCTTGACTGAGGTTGTGTCCAGAGGCAGGAATTTTAACACAATCTGTGATGGCTCTACATTCGCTGAATGAGCTGGGCAATTGTTAATTAAAAGGCACACGTGTCTACAGCTCCCTGTTCCAGTTCTTAAGCCACACTTCAAACTTGTCATCCATGCACTGGCTGAGTTTCTGTAGAGCACAGGCAGCTTTGAGTAGTCCTTAGGGAGACAACGAAGGTACTTGCTCTTTCCCATTGTTTGTCCAACACAACAATTGGATACAGTCCATAGCTTTATTTTCCTTCCTGCAAACCTTTCTTTCAGCATGCCAAAAACTGTGTCAGGAAATCCCGGGCAGAAGAGACCAGTCTTGTGAGCACTGAAGATATCATGTGGCTGATACTGCTCTAGAATGCTGAGCGGGGTGTCTGCCCCCCGTTCAGTAGCTGCCGGAAGGTCAGCATCTTGTTTCTTGCCATGCTCCTTATGCCAAACCATGTTGTGTCAGGCTTCCCACCCATGAAGCCAGCTATCTGAAGAATTAAAATCCTTCCCCTGCTTTGCCACCAGCTGACACGCTCTCAGTTTCAGCATCAGCCCAGTGAGACAAGCACCTGGGCCAAACTTATGATGAAACAAGAGCCACAGTATGTCACTAACATATGCCTCCTTTCACAAGAAGCAACATACTTTGAGATACTAAACCTCCTAGGTATTCTCACATACCCAGACCAGGACCCAGACATTATCAGCGATAGACAGGTCCATGTGTTTGGAAGCCCTGGTGCACAGCGTGCTCAGCAGCTCATGCTCAGAGGCAGGAAATTGACTGCAGGTAGCACTTCCCTTCTAAAAATGTTGCTCTTAATCAGCATGCCTGTGGCTCATATCTCAATCCCACTAGCCCTGATGTTAATGGGACAGGGCTGGTTTGGGGCAATACGTCGTCATTAACTGCAAGTTGGATGGCTAGTAAGTGGAACCTACTGCATTTAAATCTGCAGTCACTTGTGCCCATGAAGTTGTGCGTACAAAATGAGAAGTTGCTTCTAAACCCAGGCTGTAAGAGGGCAACCCTGCCTGCAGTGCCCTGGGGGGTGGCAGAGCACTACACAACAGGTGCATCTGCCTCAGTTTCCCCTCAGGAACCGAAGGACTCCACACTAGTCTCTCTGTTCTTAATACTTCTCCTCCTTGGGGCTGGTTTATTACAAAAAAACGAGATACAAGTAGTCCATAACATGACTCTCAACCTATAGTCCATTTATCACCCTAGTGCACATAGTCCTTAAAACCTTAGTCTTTCCAGTGGGCACCCTCATCAGTTTCTCTGCTGCGAGTCCTTCCACATCACACTTGGTGTCTTTGTCTACGCCAATACTCTTTGTTAGTCCTCTTCTTCTGTCCCTGTGTCAGAACAGCTACCCCAACCCTTCCATCCAGAGTGCAACTCTGCTCATCCCAGTGGGAACCCCCCAGCCTCTCTGCTGGGAGTTCATCCTCACCAGGGGAGTATCCCTCTCTCCCCCTGGCCTTGCAGACTACTTCGTCCGCTGCTCCTTTTGTCTTCAGCCCTCTGGCCCTGGTTCTCTGGCTTGAGGAGGTCAGCCAGCAAATACCTGTTGCTGTTTTCCTTGACTTCAGCCTCCCCTCAGGAAACATCTTCTGCCTCTAGCAGCTCTCACCTGCCTTTTCCCTGACTGACTCTAGTATCCTTAAATCTCCAGTTCTCTGTCTCACACTCATCTCCTCTCCAAGGTCCAGGTGCCCTGATCTTTCATAGCCCCAGATGCTGCCCTGTCCTCTTCACTGGGTGAACTGGGAACATGTGTCTGGCACAGGGGAGCTGGACCTACTTCATTCACTGGGGCCAGCCACCCTGTGATACAGGCCCTAAATCTTCAGATGCATCATACATTTAAAATACCATCCTTCCTTTTCTGTAAAGCTCTGGCAAAGTGAACTGAATTCATCTGAGTGGCAGAAGCTGGGAATATCTCCCCAGCAGAGCAGGAAAGAGGAGTTTGGTAGCAAAGCAAGGTTCCCAAGTTGCAAAGTTGAGATCCTGATGTGGACCTGAACTTTCCCAGTTTTTAGGGGTGTTTGTATCTGAGGTTCTGGTTTGGGTCCCTCTCTAACTGTGACATAGGTATTTTGCATGTCTGGCTAAGTCATCTCCTACCAGCACTCAACAGAAAGCTGCAAACACCGGAAAGCAGCAGTGACAACTGTAGGAGCAGGGAAAAGTATTCCAATGGACTTGTTTGAGTGCAAAAATAAACTTCTGCAAACTATGTTATTCATGCAGTTTTTGAAAGCTGATCAGGCTGTTTTACTGAAATGCATATACTAAAAACATCAGGTGGGAAACTCCAAAACATTATGGGACTTGGAACTCAAAATGGTAAGGACTCTGCCCTTTCATCTGCAGTCAAAGGAGGAAAGAAACCTTCTTGCTCAAGAGATCTGTCCTTTGAGCGCATTTCAAGTCAGATCTGTTGACTTTGCCAGTTAATATATTATGTGGTGTACATGTGAGAGGCAGAGACAAAACACCAAACGATTGTGTGCCAGATTGATCTTTCAGTTACACTGGTGTATATACAGATTAAAGCTGGATATTAATGGGTGTGTGTGTGTGTGTTTGCTATATTGCTTCCATGAATTAGAATGAGGGAAACCAACAACAGGATAGTGGTGTTTCCAACTCTCACAGTTTTATCACAAGTTCACAATATTTGATGTTTTATGTAAAGTTCCAGCTCCTGGAAATGAGGGGTTATGTGAGAATCTCAGCTTTAATTTAAAAAAAGAAGAAGTAAGTTTCTAGCCCTTGTGGTTGCAGAGAAGAGCTTGGAAACATGACTCAAGTGGATCCTAAACGTTCAAAAACCAGAAGACAAATTAAAAGAACCCACCTGGTAATTATTTTTTTTAAATCTTGTGGCTTTTCAACCGGTCTTCTGATTTCTTTTTGAGGCCTGACTCCTCATTTTTTAAGCAACATTTAGGGTTGGCAATATTGGGATAGGAAGGAAGGTGAAAATGCCTGGCTTAGCTGTTGCTAGTTCAGTCTGAACATGAGTGAATTGTTTTTCTCTCTCAGATACTGGCTGAAGTTTTCAAGCCGATGCTTAAACATCTTGTTGACAAAGCCAGAGAAGTGCTTAAGAGGGCCTCAGAGATCGGACGTGAGCTCCAAATATTTGAAAATATCAAAGCCTCTTAAACTCTTGTTTGTTAAAGTCATTGGATTCTCCTGAACTGCATTGGTCTAAGTATAAATGGGTTAAGAATGTCAGACCCGGTATCATGTAAGCAAGTATGTACATTGTGGTTTTAAGAAAAGGTCACATTTAAATGTCAGAAAGGGGTCATGTTTCTGGTACTGTGTTCTTAATAAGTAAGTGGGATTATTAATTCTTTTTTGTTAAAAAAAAGAACTATAGGCTTTTGCTAGCATTCAGTTACACCTGGATGGAATCCTTCACTCCAGTTAGCTTTGTCTATGGAAATCTCTGGTTGACATTTAGACTGAGCCCATGGGGAGAGGAGTGGGGGAAGGGGAAAACTGGGGTGGAAGAAGGTACAAGGTTGAGGGAGAATCCTCATGCTAGAGGATTTCGTAGTGCATTCCTCAGTGCGACGTTGTGGCTGGAAAGTCTGAGAGGGCAAATGACCCTCAGCGTAAGAAATAGGCCATTGTACATATCTCCCAGAACATCACTGATTCCAGAACATCTGCCTAGAACCAAGCACCACTGGTGAATTACTGATCATTGTTACTGATCTAATAATAATCTCATAAATAATACATCACGTTCAGATAGCCACGTTGAGTGGAGGACTAATAAATAACCCTTAAGGCACTGATTTTCAGAAGGGACTCCATTCAGCCTGCAATTCATAGAATATCAGGGTTGGAAGGGACCTCAGGAGGTCATCTAGTCCAACCCCCTGCTCAAAACAGGACCAATCCCCAGTTTTTGCCCCAGATCCCTAAACGGCCCCCTCAAGGATTGAACTCACAATCCTGGGTTTAGCAGGCCAATGCTCAAAGCACTGAGCTATCCCTCCCCACAAAGGAATATTGTGTTCCCTTAAGTAATTGTTGGCACGTTTTATAGCACTAAGTTTAACTATGTCATTTGTGGGCCCCAGGGATTGTAGTTATACATGTAGCTGCTGTTGAATGCATTTGCTCGTGCAGTTGTACCTTCAGCTATTTGAAGGTTCAAAACCAGAGACTATTTCTGACTCTTAGGTTTCAAAGCTATCTAACACCAGCTTGATTAGTAGAGAAAGTCTGTGTTTAAATCAATCAGAACCTCATTCTGCCACTCGTACTTACACTGAATAATACCTTCGTTATACCTTTACAAATTTTATTGGCCAGATTCTGCAACTCTTATTCACACCGAGAAGGACTCAACTCATCCATGTGAGCACTCCCACTGTCTTTGGAGAGCATACTGGTATAAATAATTACTACTGGAGTAAGGGTTGCTGAAGCTGTGCCTTTGTATTAGTCGTGGGTGATCTTCAGAAGGATTTGAGCTCAGGTAACGGTTAATTTCAGATAAATACCCCAAGGTTTAGATGCTTATCCAAATCTATGTGTCAGATTCCTCGTGCACCTATTACCAGGATTTGTAAGTGCCTCAAGTCTCTGCAAAAACTTTGATGGAAATCACATATAAAACCATGTTCACACATCAGGTTCTGGAAACATCTGTGAGCCACACTGAAGATACTTATCATTGAGTTATGCCAAAAGCCAACTGCTATTAATATCTCCAGTCTAGATTCTTCTGCCTTTACTTACAATGAGTAGTTCATTACACCACAAGTAGTCCCACTGATTTCAATAGGGTTACTCATGGTATAGGTACCACTCAACATGAGTAAGAGTGGCAGAGTCAGAGGGAAGATTTTTATACAGCCAGTTAATAGATCAAAAGTGCACATTGTCTCTTTACAAGGATTACAGTGCTCACCCAAGTGGAGCCAAAAGAATACACTAGTCTGTGTGACACTTTAGGGTCCAACTTTCAATCTCCCATCTGATGCCCACTGTTTTGTGAAAGCAACTATCTGTGTTCTAAATTTTGTATCCACAAACATGCATCTCAAATTACTCTGATTTCCAGGGACAACACTCATGTTAGTCCCTCAATTAACCATTTCCCAAATATTTGTTATGTGACTAACCATTTATATCTGAAATAAAGAATAATGAAACCAAAGTTACAGAAAGAGTCATGTACTGTAAAGGAATGAATCCCATGACATTCTAAGTTTCTTGCCTGAATAATTTTTGAGTCCCCCTTGTTTTGGGTCTTTGTCACACCCTTTTTT
The DNA here is from genome assembly GCF_965140285.1 of Lepidochelys kempii. Taxonomy (NCBI): domain Eukaryota; kingdom Metazoa; phylum Chordata; order Testudines; family Cheloniidae; genus Lepidochelys; species Lepidochelys kempii. Next base: position 74,196,449 of record NC_136389.1, read on the forward strand.
AAAAAATTTGGCTTTGGCAGATTGAGAGGTATGCCAATAAGTAATTTTGAGAGCAACTAATGTGATAGGTATGTAAGTGATCTTAAATGCACTCTCATAGAACTGTGGGTACAAAAAGGGAAGTAAAGCTGTAAAATCTGGCCTCTAGAGTTTAAGTGCAGGTGATTCTGTATCATTTGATTCCCAGTGGTCCTTATTGGGCAAGGAATTTGACTCCCTGCACCATTAGAATGGAAGGGAGTTTCTTAATTACCAAACAAATGGAGAGTAGCTGCTTGGTTTTGACAGCTCCTTTGTGTATCATTCTTTGCAGAACATGAATGATTAATGGAATTTCCCCAACACAGTCAAAGTTGTTTACTGATGGAATTAAAGCTGAAATTGGCAATGCTCTTTTGGGAGGACTTTTTCTATAATGTCACCAAACCTGCCAAGCTCTCCTGATGAAAAATAGGGACAATTAGGGATGGGGTCAGAAGTATTATGGATATTAAAAGGTTTGGTTCTCCCCACTGGAAAAAAAAAAGTCTTGTCTTGGTAATTTTCTTTGGGCAGTCACATTCTTGGTCCCCAATTTTGGCTTTGGATTTTTGGAAGGGCACAGCAAGATTCGTTCAGCTTTGGCATCTTGAGCCTAAAAAGTGATGAGTGTTGGTATAAAGGAGGTTGTGGGTATTGTTGGCTTTGGTGCCCCTTACTGTGGTGATGCAAGCATCAGAAGTGCCTAGATGGACTAAGGTGTTTGGACACTAAGTTGTGGAACAGAAGGCACCGAGTGTTAGCATTGAAGGGGGTTGATGATGGTGTCCTGAAAAGTGATACGCACAGCAGTCTTTATTAGCATCATGGAATGGAAGGGGGTTGGCACTGCCGGCAATGGTGGTGTGAAATGGAAGGTGCTTGGGTCTCATGCCATGATGTGGAGAAGGATCAGTGTTTGCTGCTATTTCTGGCCCATTTTTATGGCACCAAAACCAATGCCCTTCCACATCAAACTGCCAAGTGAATCAGCAGGTTTTATTTGCAAACACACTAAGAACTTTTTTTTTTTTGCTGTGTTCTCATCACTTGCCCCATAGTCCCATCACCTGTAGCCTAACCTATAACAGAGAGAAGAACTTGGTGGAGTGATACTCTCCCTTCAGTAGTGATTCATCTGGGAAACACTTGTGAAGTGTCTAATAATAATAGCTTGCATTTGCACAGCATGGCTCATGTTTTAAGTGCTTTATAAACATTAGCTGAATTCCCACACTGACCCCAAGAGATACTTAAATAAGTGCATGATTTATTTTTATTCGCATTTTCCAGATGGCAACAAAATACAGACAGAGGTGAAGTGGCTTTCCCAAGGCCACAGAAGGAGTTGAAGACGAGAGGATCTCCTGGCTACTACTCCTGTGGGAAGGGTCATCCAGCCTCTGTCTTCTGACTCTATTGACAGGTTTCAGAGTAGCAGCTGTGTTAGTCTGTATCCGCAAAAAGAAAAGGAGGACTTGTGGCACCTTAGAGACTCACAAATTTATCTGAGCATAAGCTTTCATGAGCTACAGCTCACTTAAAGCTTATGCTCAAATAAATTTGTTAGTCTCTAAGGTGCCAGGAATCCTCCCTTTCTTTCTGAGTCTATTGAATTGACCAAGGTCCTGCCTGTACTCCTATGAACAGGTCTATGAGATGGATTTTTATGATCTATGTGAATTCTGGCAACTGGCCAGAGTGCTCAGATATTTCCTGTCCCACATCACAGCTCTCTGGAGTGCCTTTCTCTTCTGTCTCGAAGCATTTTGCTCTCATAATCTCAATTAGCAACATCCAAAATCAGCAGTGAGGAAGAGTATAGTGGGACCTAAGAATGCTCCCCAAACTTGTACCATTAGCAGCAAATGTGTATTACAGCCTGGCCCTTCCACTTCTAATGAAAGTGTCTGAACTCACAGTATATGTTCAGCTGCCAAAGGCATTAGATGGAGAGCCACATAGATGAACCAATCTTATTAGAATAAAGAAAAGGAGTACTTGTGGCACCTTAGAGACTAACCAATTTATTTGAGCATAAGCTTTCGTGAGCTACAGCTCACTTCATCGGATGCATACCGTGGAAAGTACAGAAGATCTTTTTATAAACACAAACCATGAAAAAATGGGTGTTTACCACTACAAAAGGTTTTCTCTCCCCCCACCCCACTCTCCTGCTGGTAATAGCTTATCTAAAGTGATCACTCTCCTTACAGTGTGTATGATAATCAAGTTGGGCCATTTCCAGCACAAATCCAGGTTTTCTCCCCCCCCCTTTTCCCCCCCCACACACAAACCCACTCTCCTGTTGGTTATAGCTTATCTAAAGTGCTCACTCTCCTTACAATGTGTATGATAATCAAGGTGGGCCATCTCCAGCACAAATCCAGGGTTTAACAAGAACGTCTGGGGGGGGGTAGGAAAAAACAAGGGGAAATAGGTTACCTTGCATAATGACTTAGCCACTCCCAGTCTCTATTCAAGCCTAAGTTAATTGTATCCAATTTGCAAATGAATTCCAATTCAACAGTCTCTCGCTGGAGTCTGGTTTTGAAGTTTTTTTGTTGTAATATCACAACTTTCATGTCTGTAATCGCGTGACCAGAGAGATTGAAGTGTTCTCCGACTGGTTTATGAATGTTATAATTCTTGACATCTGATTTGTGTCCATTTATTCTTTTATGTAGAGACTGTCCAGTTTGACCAATGTACATGGCAGAGGGGCATTGCTGGCACATGATGGCATATATCACATTGGTGGATGTGCAGGTGAACGAGCCTCTGATAGCGTGGCTGATGTTATTAGGCCCTGTGATGGTGTCCCCTGAATAGATATGTGGACACAGTTGGCAATGGGCTTTGTTGCAAGGATAGGTTCCTGGGTTAGTGGTTCTGTTGTGTGGTATGTGGTTGCTGGTGAGTATTCGCTTCAGGTTGGGGGGTTGTCTGTAGGCAAGGACTGGCCTGTCTCCCAAGATTTGTGAGAGTGTTGGGTCATCCTTCAGGATAGGTTGTAGATCCTTAATAATGCGTTGGAGGGGTTTTAGTTGGGGGCTGAAGGTGACGGCTAGTGGCGTTCTGTTTTCTTTTGTTTCTTTGTTAGGCCTGTCCTGTAGTAGGTGACTTCTGGGAACTCTTCTGGCTCTATCAATCTGTTTCTTCACTTCTGCTGGTGGGTATTGTAGTTGTAAGAATGCTTGATAGAGATCTTGTAGGTGTTTGTCTCTGTCTGAGGGGTTGGAGCAAATGCGGTTGTATCGCAGAGCTTGGCTGTAGACGACGGATCGTGTGGTATGGTCAGGGTGAAAGCTGGAGGCATGTAGGTAGGAATAGCGGTCTGTAGGTTTCTGGTATAAGGTGGTGTTTATGTGACCATCGTTTATTAGCACTGTAGTGTCCAGGAAGTGGATCTCTTGTGTGGACTGGACCAGGGTGAGGTTGATGGTGGGATGGAAATTGTTGAAATCATGGTGGAATTCTTCAAGGGCTTCTTTTCCATGGGTCCAGATGATGAAGATGTCATCAGTATAGCGCAAGTAGAGTAGGGGCGTTAGAGGACGAGAGCTGAAGAAGTGTTGTTCGAAGTCAGCCATAAAAATGTTGGCATACTGTGGGGCCATGCGGGTACCCATAGCAGTGCCACTGATTTGAAGGTATACATTGTCCCCAAATGTAAAAGAGATATGGGTAAGGAAAAAGTCACAAAGTTCAGCCACCAGGTTAGCCGTGACATTATCGGGGATAGTGTTCTTGATGGCTTGTAGTCCATCTTTGTGTGGAATGTTGGTGTAGAGGGCTTCTACATCCATAGTGGCCAGGATGGTGTTATCAGGAAGATCACCGATGGATTGTAGTTACCTCAGGAAGTCAGTGGTGTCTCGAAGGTAGCTGGGAGTGCTGGTAGTGTAGGGCCTGAGGAGGGAGTCTACATAGCCAGACAATCCTGCTGTCAGGGTGCCAATGCCTGAGATGATGGGGTGACCAGGATTCCAGATTTATGGATCTTGGGTAGTAGATAGAATATCCCAGGTCGAGGTTTCAGGGGTGTGTCTGTGCGGATTTGATCTTGTGCTTTTTCAGGGAGTTTCTTGAGCAAATGCTGTAGTTTCTTTTGGTAACTCTCAGTGGGATCAGAGGGTAATGGCTTGTAGAAAGTGGTGTTGGAGAGCTGCGAGCAGCCTCTTGTTCATATTCCGACCTATTCATGATGGCAACAGCATCTCCTTTGTCAGCCTTTTTGATTATGATGTCAGAGTTGTTTCTGAGGCTGTGGATGGCATTGTGTTCTGCACAGCTGAGGTTGTCGGGCAAGTGATGCTGCTTTTCATCAGCACAATTTCAGCCCGTGCACATCGGCAGAAGCACTCTATGTAGAAAGTCCAGCCTGCTGTCTCAAACTTCAGGAGGAGTCCACCTATTAGAATGTGCTCCTGGTTTGGAAGGGATGTCAGTTCTCTTAGTATGTTCTTAACATGGTCCAAGGCTTATAATCTCACCCTGGGAGAGAAGGCACAGTTCATATCTAAGTGCCATGAATCCTCAGCTGCATGATTATCTCATTATAATGGCATCCTCCCTTAGACCCGTCCCACTGCTCTTGGGTTTGGTTAATACAAAACCAAAGTGATTTCAGCTTGTCACAGCATGGGAGGGAAAATGCATGGGGGAGAAAGGAGGCTGCGAATGTCTCTGCTGATTCAAAGCTCAACTGGCTTGGTGATCACCCTGTAGACAGAGAGGCCAGTGGCAGGTTTTGCGTGAACGTGCTGGATATTCATCTACACATACAAAAGTCATGTGAGCAATAGGACAAAAAGGGAAGCCAGGAGAAGGGATGTTGGAGGCAAAGAACTGGGAGGCAAAAGACATATTCACCTAGATTTCCCCCACTTCCTGCAGGTAAATATCTTAGGCCAATATTTTCAAACATGGATGCCTAAAGTTAGGCACCAAATAGCCTTGTTTTTAGAGGTGCTGAGCACCTGTAGCTCCTGTGGACGTCTTTAGGAAGACTTGAAAATATTGGTCATACCCCCTCTGTACCTCAGTTCCCCCGTCTGTAAAATGGAGACAATAATAATTTTCTTCATGTCTCATGGAAGTTCTGTGAGGATAAGTTGATATATATTAAATATTCTGAGATTCTTGGACAGAAAGCAGTGTTGATGTGTGAAATATTATTAACAATAAATCCATTTCCTAGTTTTATGTTATTCCGCAGCACTCTGGGGAAACTGAGGGTCTCTAGACATGAGAGAAGGGTGTAGTGGAGAAAGGCATGAGTCAATCATGTGCAAGTACAGTAGTGGGCGTCCTGTGAGCAAAGAAAATCCATTACAGTGATGTGCCTGATTCTGATCTCACGTATGCTGTCCATCAGGAATAACTCCAGTCATGTCAGTGGAGTTATACCGTTGTAAAGCTAACATATGCACCATCAGAGAGGCCAGTTGTATTAATGAGTGATGTTTTCATTTGATGACATGACATGGACAAATTCCCACTAAAACCCTCAGCAAACAGCCAAAAAGAAAAACGGTGCAGGAGAATTGTGCAAAAGTTCTGTTAAGAGAGGCACGTCTGGAATCTATCCATTTCTTCCACCAACATTTCACATTGTACCCTGTCCTGGTGCCAGCCAGGTTGGGAGTAGTGGGTGGGGAAGGGGTTAGGAGAGGAAGCTTATCTGAAAGGCATAGAACGTACTTGAAATGATCTTCTTCTGAAGAATGCACTGCCCAGCTACTTCAGTAAAAACAAATCAGCTGCATGACCAGGCAATACCCTCCATATTACGCTGGCTGAAGAAATCCAAAAAAGCCTAAAGGAATGGATGATTAGTGAGAGGGGTTAAAAACAACCACCACCACCCGCTGGTATAGTGAAGCCATTGCAACAACTTCCAAATAAAATGGTCTCTAACAGAGCAGAGCCTGTCTGGTCAGTAACCCACGACTGAGGTAATGGTTTCATATAACAATAATGCTTGACTTGGTGTTCATTTTCAACCCGCAGCGGTAAAAGTAAAGTGCAATCTAACAGCAGCTGTCAAATACTTTCAGCTAATCTGCCAGTAGCTGCTTTGGTACAATTTTGGTGATGTAATACATTGTATCACCTGACCCCAGCAATGTGACTGCACTGTTAACACTCTGCCCTTGGGAGGTTCATGAGTGGGTCTGAGTGGTTAGAAACTTCCCCTTAGGTACTTAGGAGAAAGACCTGCTACTGCTCCTCACTGCAGCTCTGATGCACTTGTGCCACAATAGTGCTGAAATGTGTTTCTTTCCAAATCATTAAAGCCTGGCACTTTAGAGCTGGGCTCTTGGGAAAATGTCCCCGGCTCACCTTTCCCCCGCTTCTGTAGTTTTCAACGTAGATGCTAAACCTCAGTGCATGTTCTTGCTGTATTTCCAAACAGCTTGGGGCTTCAGAGGCTGTGGAATATTATAAATATTGACACTGTTTTCCTAACTGTGCACTTTTCAGGGTGTTTCCAATGCGTGCATTATGCAACACACAGCGAGTAATAGGAAGGAAGGAGCTGGGTAAGTAAAACTTGCATCCTGGGGAACTCCAAATACTGATCTCCCTCACTCACAGGAGGAAGGAGTGTTGTCTAGTGATTAAAGCGGGGAACTGGGAGTCAGGGGTGTGAGGTTCAATTCATGTCTTTCCTGCTGACCTTTTAGGTGACCTTGGGCCTGTCACTGAACCTTCTCTGTGTCAGTACAGTAAAGCCTACCCCTCAATGAGGCTGAATTAATTAATGCCCAAGGCGCTTTGTAGCTTTTAAGTGAGGATCGCAAAGTATTATCTGAGTATATTTCTCTGTAATCACTGCTCAACTGTGCCTAACCCTTCCTCTGCAGCTGAGCTTATGTCATTGTGTTTCTATCTGGGCAATGGCTTTCCCATGTAGTCTGTATGCTGGAGTTGCAATGCATCCTGAACGCAGGGCAGAATTACTACAAGGTGCTGAATGAATTATAGGGAAGCAATATCCTCTCTCCCCACCCAGTAACCCGGGCCCATGTCACCTCTCCTGAGGTGACTTCAGACAAGACCCATAGACACGGCCTATGATCTCTCCTTATCTGAACAATTGACATCACTTTCCTTATCCAAACAATCAAGGCTGAGATTTTTTTAAGTCACCTAAGTTGATCTGGGTTTCATTTTAATGGGAGTTAGGCACCCAGTTCCTTTAGGTAATTTTGCAAATCCCACACCATACCTCCTGTCTTCCTCTTTTAGATATTTCTGTGAATGTCAGCCTTTAGTTAACTGAGAAATTTTAGCTCAGAGCTGGCAATGGAGGGCACCATCGTAGCACTGGAAAATGAAGTACTTCCTAACTTCACCTTCAATCTATTCCGTATGGGCCCCACAGGCACCCACTCGTTCAGCCAGGTCATAGCTCATTTTACACCACTGTTATTTCCCCTTTGAAAAGCTCTTCCACTTTCTCTGCAAGGCTCTCCATCCCTTTGGTGTTCTCGCACTGAAGAAATAATAATAATAAAATCCCAACTTCTCCTTTTTTTCTTTAAGGTACAGCATTGTTACACTTGACTGGCTATAACAGACTCAACTCCTTTGAAAGTAATGGAATTATATTGCCATCACAGTTCACTGGTCTGCCTCATTTTGGAAAAAAATCATCTTTCTTAATGTCTCGACCACAGTGTAGCTCAGCAGCAGCTACTAACTTGGGAGAGCTAGATACTATAACCTGGTAGCTCAAAGTCCAGACAATGGCATCATGTGCACTGAAAGGAGCAAGTGCACAGAAGAATTGGCAGACATGGAATTGAAGGCTGATCTGGGCTGTTCAATCTGGGGTCTCCCCTGAGGACTAGAAGGAACAAGTCCACTAAAGTCAGATGGATACGTCCTTTTTATGCTCTCAGTATTCACGCTACCCTACTGCAGTGCATCCTTCTTGCAAGCACAACATAATAGAATTGAAACTGAGGTTACACTCCAAAGAGTCTCTCTGTAAAGATGACATTGTGGGGTTCCATATTTGTTCTCCCTGAGGGATTTCATATCAATTTTGCTGAGTTTATGTGTGAGGAGGTGATTTTTCTTACCGCAAAGCCAACCTAGGATCTCAACACCAAGTTCTGTTTATTCTGCTCCTTACAACACCTCTAGGGCTGGTAGGTTGTCAGTGGGGGGCATCAGAGTAATGTATTCTAATATTTCCTAATTTTAGGGAGGGCCCTCCTCCATGGTAGGATGGGGCATGGCCAGAGTACACTGCCCTCTCGGAATTCTGGGCCAGAGGAACAGCCTGTAGGAAGTAGTTAGAACAGGCCTGAGGCTGCTTTAATGTGTTCTCGGGGCCAAACAGGATATACAGGGTTAAGGGAAGAAGTTGAGTAGGTAGCAAAAGCCATCTATACCCATCCTCAAGTGTAATATTGAAGCTCAGAGGCACTTGAGGCTCTGGCCTTGTGTGTGTATGCCACACAACGTATAGTCTCCAATTGTACATATTCAAATTTAAATGACCATATACTTGAACCTATAATGTGCAGATGCAATTACCTGCATGTGAAGTGACATTAGCACGCTCTCATTAAACAACCTAATACCTGTACTTGCACAGGGATCAATATTTTCACCTGCAAAACCAACTGGGGTCAATGGATCTTATGGGTACAAATTCTAATGCCTTCGCCCATGTGTACAGGTGTTAGACTATTTCAGTGGTGTTAAAATTATTAGCAGATACTTGCATCACCAAAGTGCAGAGGCAAATACAACACAGTATTGGGTAGGCTCCAGGTAGAAGATTAGCTGAGAATTTATCCCGGTGCCTATTGTATGCAATTAGATGGGAGTCAGATATAGCACACTACAGTTTGCCTGCATGATTAACCATTGATTGTGTCTTTTAGATGTCTAATCAGATTATATTGGACTTCCTTACAATTTCCTAAGTAGGCCACCAGATAGATTGATCAAGGGTAGATGGGATCTGACAGTAGAATATTATGGCAAAATTCTTCTGATGATGGATGGGTCCATCTTGACACAAACTCCAAAGCTTTGCCTCTTAGTAATAAATCTCGGCATGAAGTCATCTGTCTCTGACCTGAAGCTCAACATCAGCAACTCAGGGTACTGAAGTTTCATTGTCTTTATGAACGTTAAAGTTGACTCAATGGCAAACATACACACTTTCTGCATTCAATCTCTTTAATAGGGGCAGGCCTTATATAATAGCAGTAGGCCTTATATTATTTTTATTTATTTTTGTAAAAGGTAGCAATTCACAACTTTTCTAGCCAGCCAAGAGGATCTCTACGAAGAGATTACATTTTGTTAGATGTTTAATGAGTCAGTCATTGAAAAAAAAATAAAACTAAAAAAATGGAAAATGGTACAGGACTTATTTACCAAGGAGTTGTGCTAAGCAGTGACAAAATACCACGACGTAACTGTAGGCTTTTCTTGGTATCATGGAGTTTTATGATGGGCTTCTTGAGTAAAATGTTCAGAAGTGCCTAAGTGGCTTACAAGCCCGAGGGTACGTCTGCACTGCAATGTGACCAGGACTTGAGTAATGTAAGAAGAGCTCGAGTTAGCAGACCCTGGGTTTGTTAACTTAGGGCTTAAAAATCTACACTCATTTGTAAACTCAGCTTAGGCATTGTTGAAACCGGGGTCCCAACATGGGGCTCCAGTGTCTACACTGCATTATACGGGCCCAAGTCCAACCACCCATATCCCAGACTTCCTAGAGCCCTCCCAAAATGCGGTCGCTTTAACCCTTTGTTGGTGTTGCAGTGTGGGAAAACTTGACTGTCCATCAAACTTGACTAACTTGACTGGACAAAGAAAGTAGGCCCATGGGATTATGGGATACATCTGGTGGACTCCCAGAGCAAGAGTCCAGTGGGACTGTGTCTACAATGAAAAAACAATAGGACCTGAACCTTGGGTCCTGACTTGATTCAGGCTTGGACGCTCCAGCCCCGTGGGGTCCTGGGATCCTGGGTCTGATCCCTGGGTTAGCACGATTTGGGTGTAGATAGAAGGGAGGTTAGACTTGAACTTGAGTTTGAACTCTGGGCTTACATTGCCGTGTAATGACACCTAAATATCTTTAAAAATTAGGCCCATTTTCAGAAGTGCCTAAAGGCCTAATTTTTAAAGGTAGTTAGGTATCTCAAGCTGCAGATAGGTGCCTAGTGGGATATTCAAAAGCAGCTAAAGTGTTTTAAATATCCCATTAGGAACATATAATATAGGACTAGAAGGGTCCTGTTGGGTCATTGAGTCCAGTCCCCTGCTCTCATAGGCCATCCCATCATGTAAGCCCATTCATAAATTTATCAAGCTCCACCTTAAAACTAGTTAGGTTGTTTGCTGTTCCAAAACCTCTCTCCTCTGATGTCTAGAAACCTTCTGATTTCCACCAAAATTTGGTCAAGGCCAGTTTATACCCTTGTGCCAAAAATGTCCTTTAGCTCAAATAGCTCTTCTCTCTCCCTGGTGTTTATCCCTTTGATGTATTTATAGAGAACAATCAGATGCCCTCAGCCTTCATTTGCTAGGCTAAACAAGCCAATCTCTTTTAGTCTCCTACAGTAAGATAGGACCTCCATTCCCCGGATCATCCTAGTAGCCCTTCTCTGACCTGTTCCAGTTTGAATTAATCTTTCTTGAACATGGAGTGACCAGAATGTACACACTATTCCAGATGAGGTTTTACCATTGTCTTGTACAATGGGATTAGTACTTCTCTATCCCTTCTGGAAATACCTTGCCTGACATATCCTAGGATTGCATTGGCCTTTTTCATGGCTGCATCACATTTGTGGATCATATACCCAGATCTTTTCCCTCCTCTGTTGATAATGAATTCTTTTTATAAGCCCCTAAGTGAATGATCTTGCACTATATACTATTAAATTTCATCCCATTTCTATTGTTCCAGTCCTCAAGGTCATGCAATTCTACTTGTATAATATTCCAATCCTCCTTTTTATTGACAGTGCCTCTCAACATTGTGTCCTCCACAAATTTCATTAGCACACTTCTACTTTTTGTGTCAAGGTCATTAATTATAACATTAAATGAGATTGGTCCCAAGACCAATCCTTGTGGAGCTATCTGCATCTTTAGGCATCTAAATGCCTTTGAAAATCTGGCTCTTAAGCACTTTTAAAAAAAATGTTATCCCTTTCCTGTAAACTATTGCATATACGGGGTATTGTTATGATGGGGTGTGGTAAAAAAGTGTTAACTCTAATTCATATGTAATGACTAGTTTAACATACTTGAGGGCTGATTCAAAACCCAATGAAGTCACTGTGAGCTTTTCCATAGACTTTGCTAGTCTTCAGATTGAGCCTTATTGCTTTGCCACTCATAAGTCCATCCCAAAATTATGCCAATCATCATAAACATTTTATATTGCACCACATCCTCATGTTGTCGCATCTTGTTCTGCATATATATGTGTTTGTGTGTGCATGCATGGATAAATTGTGTTTACATACCCTGTAATATATACAAGTGTATATTATATATAGTGTAAGCAGCCCACACTTGACTGACGTCTTGGGCATTCAGTACAGTTTGCTGAAGTAATCAAGTAATGCTATCGAATGACCTACTGTAGACATTTTCATCTGATGGAGCCAGGAAATGAGGCAGCTAATAGATCATTCTGGAGTATTGTAAGATCACAGCAATCTTATATTTAAGGGGGGGTTAATATAATACTAATTGGGGCCTAGGTGAAGAGTTCATGAGACAAATGAACCCACCTGAATTTTGAGAGTTTGAACAGCTTGAGCCATATCCTATACTCATTGCTGCTTCTGAGGTTTAGCCCTTTAACCGGGAAGGAAAAGGAATATCAGTGTGTTACAATCATTATCTGCCTTTTCCGGGTAACAGCCATGACTGTATCTCTTGGTTTCAGGGCAACAATGACTGATAACAGACCAATGTCATGGACAATAAAAAAAAAAAAAAAAAAAACCAAGATACTGGACCAAATTCACCTCTGGGAAGGCCTGCTGAACTCTGGGATTCTATTCCCATTTATGCCAAAGCCTGCAAACTGACAATGCTCTCTTATCATCAACCTCCGTAGTGAGTCTGGGCAACCAGAAATAACATTTAAGTTAGGGCCAAGTGAACAAATCACAGGGAATACTAACTTTTTTTTTCCTGTTGAAGGCACTGTCCAGCAGTTTATAATTTTCTTTCTTCATTGTTACTCAGATTGAAAATATTTGCTGAAAATTTTCTAGAGCTACTTCTCAAATATTTTCTACAAATATTTTCCCTAAGCAGTTTACTGGGAGTGTTCAGAAACTGAAATTCTAGCTCGAGTTTTGACTGGACACATAGATTTATGCTCCCCCACTCAGGAAAAAGAAGTGCACTGTGTGATCTAAGCAGCACGTTTCCACTGTGGTTACTTGCATTTATGAGACCATTAATTTAGATTGTGAGCTCTGTAGGGCGGGGCTTCTCTTTTAGCATTTCTTTGTACTACACCTAGTACAACAGGACCTCCATCCTGACTGGGTCGTCTGGGTGTTACTGCAACATTTCCTACTAAAATCTCTAATATTCAATCAAAAAGGCTGAATATTCCTGCAAGTAAACACTGTTTGCTAAAATATTTGCCAGAAGTGAACACAAAAGGGGTGTAAATATAGGTAAAGCAAATTAAGGTTTTAGGCAGAGATATGTGGATACTAGGGTGTTAAGAGCTAGATGGATAGGTAGATAGATTCCATCCACCTCTAACTGAAGTGTTCAGTGCTTGATCCTGTAGGTTGCTGAGCACTCTGGCCCCAATCCAACAAACCACTTAGCACATGCTTAACTGTAAGCATATGAGTGGAGTCATTGTTAGCTGCAAAAAGAAAAGGAGGACTTGTGGCGCCTTAGAGACTAACAAATTTATTTGAGCATAAGCTTTCGTGAGCTACAGCTCACTTCATCCGATTGCATTGTTAGCTGAGTCTACTCACCTGCTGAAAGCCATGCATATGACATGCTTAAAGCTTGGCCCTAACACTGCAATGGAAACAGTCTGTAAAACTGGGAATTCAGCAGTGTAAAAGCCTGCCCCCAAGGGAACACCAAAGCTTCCTGGTTCTTTTACAACCCCCATGCTGGTTTCTGAATGCTTCAGTGCAAAGCAGCTCCTGAATTGCCTTCAAAGCATGACAATTTGTTTTTCCCCTGCTCTCATTATGCTGTGCACTTACATACGGTGTCTAAGGGAATACACATCCACTTTGAGAACAAAAAAAGAGTTAAAAGTTATGGCCATAAAAGCTTATGCTCTCTCGCTCGCTCCCGCCACACAATCAATCTTCTAAGTTTCCAGGAGTGGACGAGATTTTTAAAAACAGCTGTAATCTGTGGTCATTGATGGTGGAGTAGATTGTTTGCCAAACTATTACCATAACTGTCAACTGAAATCAGAAAAATAATCTCATTGTGCTGGACAGATGCCTTTCCTGCATTATTGATATAGTCACTCCAGAGTAATAGAGAAATATAAAGCATTGTTCTATTTACAAAAGGAGATTGGCCAAGTCCTTGAGAGAGAGCTTGAGGGACAGGCACTTACAGGAAGTGAGATATAGTCAACTCAGTAAAAGTTATGTGTCAGGGTCATGTGACCTCCATAGTCAGCAGTAGAATTTCATAGCGTTCTATTGCTTTCCCTCTCCTGGCTCACTTTTAGATTTAGTTCCAGAGCTTAATCTCTTACTAAATGAGTTTCTTCAGGGTATAAATGCAGCAACATGGAATTTGCTATGCTCTCCTTGACAACCCCAACCCCATCCCTACGGCTGTTGGATTTCCAGAATATGCAAAAATGTTCTGTGTTAACCGTGTCCCTCTTTGTAGTGTGAATAAATCACGTCAGCTCAGCGCATTACCATATGCTGGAATAGAATTTGTTTTGTTCATAGTCAAGGTATCTAAAAAAACAAACCACTTTACAAAGCAAAGTATTAAATACGGGCCCTTCAGCAAATCTGTAGGCAAATGAAGTGGCCATTCTCAACTTTGCATACAAACATTTCTAACTGCGAAGGCTGGGTGTAAGCAGTTGCTAAGTGGAGCTTGATCTTGTATCTGGATCTGCTACCACAGACCCTCATGACCATGCGGATTTCCACATTTATGGTGCTGTATGAAAAAAATAAATATATCCATACTCAGACTGAAGGGGGGACAGAGTTTGCTTTTCTTTGCAGCAGTAAGCAAGGCTGCTAACACAAGAATAAAATGGGAATATTGCCTATAGTAAATGTCCTGTGACTGAAGTGAGAGAATGAATATTGTTAGATCTTGGTTCTTGCCATTTTTTTCAGTTTATAACTGACTTTCAGAAAACACAAGAGAAAATAATTATGTCTGTTCCAGCAGACGATGGTGTTAGGTATAAGCAGAGTGATACAGAAAAGAGAAAGAAAAATTAAAACGAGAGAAGTTTCACAGGAATACAACCACCATGAATTTGGGCTTTGGGCTCATTTTTGTTCAAAAGCAAAAACCATATAGACAGATTTAGTTTGGTGGGAGGCAAGATGACTTACATCAACGTAGCATCTAACCATTCGTTTATGAGCAGTGAATTTTTCTGGATCTCGTCTTTCCTTCATCTGGTTTAAACCAAATATGCTGTTTTTGCCTCAGTACAGTGAAAGAAATGAGTTAATCAAATTTGATGTTATGGGAGTGGAGTTTCTTCTTGCCAAAAATGACCTTCTTTTTTTCCACCCAGGTTTAGTTAAGAGTCTGAGAAGGGAGCTACTGTAGTTAAGCAAAATGGATGGCCCAGATCTAAGTCTCAGAATCAGGGGGATGTAAAAAGAGGGCTTAGTTAAGGACAAATTCTTCCTATGTGAATTCTGATTGTCCAATCGATAGCTCACATTGGTTGCTCTGGCCCCGAAACATTTCCACCTTCCAAATGAGAAAAAAATGATTGTAAGAAAAATGTCCAACTGCTTTCATGCTGAAGGACAGACTAAATACGATCAGGAAATGAATTCAGAAAGAGCAGCCCCAGTGTCCCTGACACTGTATATGTCTTGACACATGCTATCCTTCTCAAAATGTATGGTACATTCTAGTCTGTATGAAATTGCTGCTGAAACACATGACATGGGGAGGTTAGATGAAGAAGCAAAGATGTGTCGAATCCATCAGGACAAGTGGTGGACTAGGATTCGGATCCGATCCTTCTGCACATTAGGCCCGCTGACATACACCTATATACTGTGCACACACACACACAGAGATACCAAGCCCAATAGCATTTTTAATTGAAAAGCATAAATTTGGCCTGCTAAATCTATTAACAATTTGTTTTAATTAGGAACCCAGCTGCTTCCTGAGATTTTGCAGTCTGGGTTTCAGAACTTTAGCCATACTGAAAATGAGTCTCAAGTGAGCTGCTTTAAGTCTTTCAAATCAGCGTTTTCACAGACTTGTTGGAAGGGAGATGCCTCTAAAACTTTCCACATTGTGCATATTACACCCTTTTGTGTCCTTGGATGATACTGACTTGCTGAGAGAATGTAAAACTGTCTGCCTCCATCTCCAACCAAAACTTAAATGCAGCTGAAGTTTACCTCTCCTGATGCGTTCCCTATCATCTGACCAGCCCGCTCCAAATAAGCGTTTCAGATAAACTCAAATGGTGCAAATTTAGTGCAGTCCACTCGACTGCAGAGGTACTAATTCTCCGCCAGCAGGGGGAGAGGTTAGTTAATTGGACTTCCTACTTAGTACTGCCTCTGCCCTTTTATTTCTTCCAGAGCGGAACCAGCCAAGTTGTAGGACTCTGTCTGGATAGGGTGACCAGCCATCCCGTTTTTAAAGGGACAGTCCCGGTTTTTGGGACTTTTTCTTATATGTGCCTATTAGCCCCCACCCTCCGTCCCGTTTTTTCACAGTTGCTATCTGGTAACCCTATGTCTGGAGGTTCACAAGTGTGTAATAATTCTCTCCCCATTTCCAGTTTTATTTAACCAAATTACGTATTAACAACCAATGGGGGTAATCTGGCACTCTCTCCTGCTCTAGCTATGTCAGCTCTAGCGACAAGGAAGTACTGGCTGTTGTCTGATTCTTCTGTGAATTTTGAATTTCTCTAGACCTTATAAATTCCAGGGCCAACTTAAATTACGCCTCCTCCCATTCCTCGTCTGGGTGGAAGCTTGTGCCAACAAGGGTGGCAGTTCTGTCACTCATAGGCCATACCAGGTGGGATGTTAGAGTATCCTTACCCCAGGCGTAGCCAGGGCAAGACAGCACATCTGCCTACCACCTTAGAGAAAATTCAACTCCCTAAGGACCAAAGGGCACAACACAACAATGTGCTCTCAGACAAGGAATGTTGAGGGTTTCGAGAAGGACCGGATAACACCCAGGTAACCCAGGCTGCTTCAGAGCCTGTTTTGTTTTCTTTTAATATTATTCTGGGCCTGTGTCTACAAGTTCTAAAGGATATAACCAGTCTAGAATACCATGTAGCTTTTGCCCAGGTAGGAATGGCAGTGCCATGAAGATAAGCTACCTATGCCTCTCCCCCTATCTACTTTTACCTGAAGTGTTTTCACTCACTGTTTCTGTCTCATTATGTCTGCATTTCCCCTTTCTTGCTCATGATCTTTCTCCCTTTCGTTTTTCAGCCTACTGCCTTCTTTGGTGTTTTCGCCAATCCATTCCTTTCTCCCACACGCTGATCCTCATGGGATGGGGCCCCCGGACAACGAAAATGTTTCTCAGCGTCAGGGAGTGGCCATGAATTTGCCGTGTCATTCTGCAAATTTGGGTGAATTTGCAGCTGGCTTTTCCTATGCAACTAAAAGGTGAAAAATTTGAGATGATAGCAAATAAATATTTTCAGGGAGTTTTTTGGTTTCCTGACTTGTGTGGTTTTGCACATCAGGAAAACTTTTCAAACAGCTCAGATCACCACTATATTTATTTATTTTTCTGTTTGGGAGATGTGTTTCTGAATCCACCATTGTTGCATTTATAATATACAGAACAACAAAATATATGCATCAGATAAACCAATGTTAATTAAAACAGGAACAAGAGAATTCCCCCTCTGCAGCTGGTCAAAAAACAGGACATATCATTTGTACAAGGTTTAGTCAAAAACGTTTCGCTTTTATGGAGACAAATTGTGGATTTTTTCAACCCTACCTAACAAAATAATTCCAAATAACCCATTTCAACTTGGTTAAACAGATAGGCCTTTTAGTTTGCACTGAAAATCAGCAACTTCAGGCTTTGTCAGGCCAAAGCCTTCAAAGAAAACTCCCTTATAACCTCTGCCTGCACAAATCTATGGTCTATTAATTGCAAACTAAAACTGTATAAAATTTCCAGGAGGGCAAAGCGAATGGGCATTACAGTGTTGCCAGCTCACTTTTTTATCATAATGATTCTCATGTTACTGACTGTTTTCCTTAAAGCCCCAACTCCTGGAGTCATGTTATTATATGAGAACCTCAATTTTCATTAAAAAAAAAATTGTTCCAGACCAGCTGCAGAGAAAAAACTTGAAAATTTGAAGCATAAAAAACAGAAAGCAAGTAAAACAAGCACAACATTTATTTCTTTAAATCTTGTTATGTTTAAGCCAATATCATGATTTTCGTGTGCTTGGACAAATAATCTGTGTGTGTGTGTGTGTGTGTGTGTGTGTGTGAGTGAATCTTGGATTTCGTTTCAAGTTGCAGGCTCCTTTTACCTAGAGCTGATGAAATTTTCCAAATTTAGATTTTCTGACCAAAAAAAAACAACAAACAAACAAAAAACCCTAACATTTCACAACACAGTAACTATCACAAAAATGAGGAAAATATTCCAATAATTCATTTGGAGTTCCCCCTCCATTTTTGACCCAGCTTTCAGTCTAGCCAAAAGTTTTCACATTTTGAAAAATAAAATAAAATAAAATGGGGGAAAACGGACAAAATGTTTGTGATTCCCTCTCCTCGGGCTCAATGTTTTGAACGGCTCTGATTTTAACTCAGAAAGGCATTGGTGAAACTTAGAATGAAATAGGACATTCACTAAACTCTTTGCACTGCTTTCTTTATGGTTCCTTAAGGGTTTTGTAAAAGTTCATGAGAGTTTGCTCATTTCAGGAGAACAGATGTCAAGAGGTTCCTTGTAGAACCAAACCCACGAAAAACTCGAAAGCTTGACAGAGAGCAAAAAGTTTCAGTGTGAGTCACAAGCCTAGAAAAGTTCTGCATGACACCCAACTGGTTTTTTGACCATATTCCAACCTGACAAAGTAGCGTCTTGCAAGCTCTCACTTCCGTTATAAAATTTTGTTCTACTCTATTATTTACCCCTAGCTTTCAAAGCCTGTGGCAGAATTTGAGCTGTTCGATTCACATGGAATTTACTTACAGTTTGGCTGGGAAAATCTGAAGATTGACAGGCTAAAGCACTTTGGAGCAGATTATCTCCTGAGCCAGAACAGGAGTTGCAGGAGGGGTGAGGTGTTAGGGACCCAGTTATGATGCCCTGATTCTGATGGCTGGCCTCAACCCAAGCACATCTCAGAGCTCCCGCCAGGCAGCTCTAAATTTTGCCACTTATGTTGAGATCTTATTGGACTCCGTACCACTGGAAGACTAATGGAGTGGAGCTCCAATATACCGTCTCCGAACCCTAACACAACCCCTATGCTGGACAGTTGGGAGGGGCAAAAAATCCAGGGTTTGCCAGCTGCACTTTTTCACTAGAAGGAATTTCCTCCAGTGGGGAATTTTCTGGCTGATTTGTGGCTAGATTATGTCCCTTTCCCCCACCTTTGTATGGAAAGAATGTGCATGCAAGTGGTTTATAATCTATGTGCTTATTTGAGAGGGTTTGTAGGAAAGGTAATTTGTGCACATCAATTGCCATGCTGCTCAGTGATTTCCCTCATGTTTTGTGCTTCTCTTTTTCTTGTGGCTGCTCCAGCACCTTATCTTGAGTCTTCTTTGGCTTGTTTACTCACTCTTCAGTATGCCAGCTCAGGGTTAAGGACCATCAACTTAGGTATGATCCTCTCCTGCATGCTTTGATTCCATGTTTGAGTCATAAGTAGAAGGGTCCTTAAGCCTCAACAGGCAGATTGAAAATTCAGTAAATAAGAAGAGAAACTCAAGATAAGAAGTCCAAGTCCGCAGCAACATAGACAAGAATAGTACTTGATACAATACATATATATATATATATATATATATATATATATATATATATATATATATATATATATATATATATGGGTGGATGGGTTTTTTTAGTGGCATTTTGATGATTTATAGTGTGGCTGTGTGTTGTTGTATTCTTTTTATCCTCCTTCCTGAATCAGCACTGGATTTATTGGCTATCTATTTGGGGGTGCCCATATTTAAATAAGCTTGATATTTAAAAATTGTTAAGGCTTGTGCCCCTGAGAAATAATACAGATAATTTTTTTGTTTGTTTTCCTTAAAGGAAGAGTGTCAAGTCAATTTAAGCCCCCCAAATTCATTAGTAAATTAGTTAAAAAAAAAAAAGCCTGTCAACATAAATATTCTTTAAAACTTTCATGCAAACAATTTTTTTTTCAAGGTATGACATTTCCCTGGAGTGTTTGCAACTCAAACATTCTGCTGAAGTATGGGAACCAGAAGGTGAAAGTGAGGCTAAACAAATGTGAAATTGACGAGCCTGTTTTTAGAGCAGAAATAAAAAAGAGGGTGAAAAGTAAAATTCTTTCAAGTTTAACAAATGTGGGTGCTGTTAATAAAACAGATAAGGAAATCTGACCTTTAGAACTATTTGAATGATAACCTGGCAGTGTCTCCTTCAAGAAGCCGCCATAGTTATACCAAGTGCTTCCATGAGAGGGAATGAGCGTGCAAGGTCTCAGATCTAATTCAGCAGAGGATTCTTGCTTCATGTTTCTTAGTTTTCACCTCGGGAATAACCTGCTGTTCTAATAAATGCAATTAGATACCAGAGTTGTAGCTGGCTGGACTCAGGGTGTACAGGCTTGCATCTGTACCTATCACCAGAGTAATCCTGCAAATTTGGATTCCCAATTCTCATATAATTCTCCCTCCATTATTTTTCTCCCTTTTCTTGAGGTGGCAGCTCTGGCCTAACCTCCCTCTTGCCACCCTTCCTCCAACCTCCAGAAATATTCCAATATTGGGAGTCATAAACTCTACCTAGGTTTCCAGCTGCCAGCATCTGGGAGTAAACAACAGACCATCTTGTTCACCTCAGAAGTGAACTCTTGTGGCTGGCTGATTGGACAAAGATTTTCCATTTACCATTTCCCCCTCCTAGATAATTCTAGGGTTAATCCACCACACCGCCTTGCCAGCCCAGCCCCCGTGATATTGACACTTAAGAAACACAGAGCTGTTTATATTTCATTGGAGAGCTCATACTATCAATTTTCACATTAGTGAGTTCGGCTATTGCTCTCTTCTATCGGGATCTATTGAGTGGTGGCAGTAGAGATATCCTCTGTAGTGAAGGAAAAAAAAATACTTAGCTGTCTGATGAAATGTTTTAAATGCATAGGGTTCACCTTGGGGTTGGCTGCTGCTCAGATTTTATCCATTAATAACACACAGGGCTGCCACACTACTCTCCAGGGCTGATAGGAAAAATAGTACCACTTACAGATCCCTTGGTTTGCCTGAGGAAGCATGCACCAAATACAGCACATATCATATATTTTGGGGCTGAAATGTACTCCACGAGGGAAAAAAAATCTTTATATTAAAAATAAAATCACATACCTATAGCAAAAGTCAAAAGGAAGATCCCATGTAGGCCAGGAGCTTTTGCTGAACCTAGGTGCTTTGGGGCTTTGCTTACACTATGGAATGCCTCTGGGGAGGGGTGGGGAGAAGATTTGAATGCGAAGGCCCTTCTTTAAACTACTGAACCTCAGGTTGATAGTTGACCCAGTGGGGAGGAAAGTTAGAATCATGACTAGCAGCTGTACGCCAAGGAATGAACTCTTGCCCAGCCTTTGTGTTCCCAGCAAAAGCGGTTCCTTATTTATTTATAATTTTTTTTTCACTGCTGGAACAATTCACAGGAAAATGATCAACAAAATGAGAATCGTTCACTGATTAGATTATTGTCTGTGGACGGTACGTGAAGGCAGCCAAGTGCTTTAGGGTAAGTATTATTTTCATCAGTGATGAGGCTAAGAAAGGATTCCGTACCCAATTCCCTGAGCATTAATGATCTGAAGATATGTGGGTTGGGTTGCATTGTTTCCCCCTCTCTTTCAATGTGAGCCACAAAGCTGTTTGCTGCCAGGAAGTGTTATTTAAGAATATGAGTCTTTTTGTAAAGGGAAGGGCATAATTAGATTGTGAGGGTTGATTACTGTATTGTTCTCCATGGAGATTTGAAAGGAACCGCATTTGAAGAAAGAAGGGAAAGTATGTGTTGTGCTTGGAAAGAGAGAGGTATTTGGCTTACACATTCCCTGCCTCCACGTCTGAAACTTTTAATAAAAGATGAGACATGACCAAATTTTCCACTGTGGATTGTAAGTACTCCCTTTGCTCAGAATCAGGCTGCCTGGCACTATTACCCATTCTGGAAACTCACTGGGGTGATGAGCTGGTGGTCTCTTCCCAGATCCCAACATGTTATTCAGTGTGGGCCAGATTGTGACATGGACTGCACACCCATGTAGGGGAGTGAGATTCCCCTACACGGGCTACCTGGGCCTTGGGAATGAGCATGCAGGATGTTCCAGCCCTGTTTAGTATACCTAAGCAGATGAGCAGGAAATGGACAGAGCTTTGGTTCCACTCCCCCTACTTGCGGGCCAGCACAGGTGGGATAGTCACTTGCTGGTGGTGCAAGCTGGCAGCAAATTACTACTCCCTGGAAACACAGCGGAAGAAGAAAAGGAACTGTGACTCAGAGATACCTCTAATGCCTCTTGGAGCTGCTCCTGGGGCGGAGAAGCTTATACAGCGCTTCTTGCTCAGAACTGTTCCTCAAAACACAGTGCTGCCCCTGGAATATATACATGTAACACCACAGAGGTGCATCATGCTTTAAGTGGTACAAACCACTTCCATTGGCGGTCACCGCAGAAAGGCTGAGGGGCATGGAAACTGAACTTCCATCCCCACCCCTAGATCAGGAGCAAATCCCACTGGCAAAGGGAAGCAGAGCACTGCAGAGGAAGTTTGCACTGCTGCTGCCCATGCTGTTCTTTGGCTGTGCATAAATAGAGACCTTATTCTCCAGAACTGCCACTCTGACACCTCTTACCAGCAGCAAAGTCCCTCAATGGGGGGAGAAAAACACTTTTCAAATGTATTATGGGAGGCAGGCATTTAGGGCTATAGCCCCCCAAATCCAGGACAATCTCCCTGCGCCAATCAAGCAGGAGCTTGCGTGGCTGACATTAAACACAAGAACAACAACAACGTTTAATCCTTTATCTTAAGAAGCGGTGTCAGTGTAAAACAAACTGAAATCGTGACTGCACAATGTTGTTTTCTGCTCATGCGGATTGAGTGTCCCTTCCCATATGGTTTGCGCTCTATTGAAGTTGGCTGGGGTGAGATTCTGTCACTGCTGTCCTCCCGAAGCCCTCACAGAAGTGAGACATGTAAGTCAGGAGACAATGTTTTTTAGCAAGTGAGCTCCAGCTGCAGGGACAAGGACTTATATGGGGACTCCTCCAGAACCCTTTGAAGTCAGCGGGGGTCTAAATGTAGGACAGGCCCTAGGCACTTGTACAGAATACATTGGGAAGAGAGCTGTGCTTTGGGCAAGGCCCCACAGTGTCAGCACCTTTCCCCCACATGCACTTACAATCTACAGAGCCCACTTTCAAGATTGGGAGGGGGTCACTTTGAACACCTACTTCTTTATGAACCCTTGACCCATATGCACTGGTTTTCACCCCTCAACCCTGCTTAGCAGCTGCTGAATCCACAGTGAAACCCCCCGAATTCCCTTCCAGCTGTCACATTTCCTCCTCTGCTATATATTATGTTGGTTATGGGGTTTGGCTGAGATGTGTCTTACGAGATGTGTCAGCTCAGGGCCTGAAAAGAAAACTACTCGGACTAGCCAGGATTTAAAGATTAAAAGGCCAGAATCATACCAGTTTTCCCCCCTGCCCTGTGCCTCTGCACAGAAGTGGCCATTTTGACCACCCCCTGCCCCTTTACTGAGTTACTTGAGCTTTTCCTTGAGGCCTTACTTTAACTTTGGTATGTCTGCCAACTGGCACACAGTCTGTGAGACAGGAGTTGCCTAAGGGAGCTAGTTTCATGAGTAAATTACCCATTTATGAAATTAAAAAGCAAACAAACATACACGTCACCAAAAACAGAAACAAGCCGTCTGCCTATCTCTTTCTTTGTGGATGCATATCTACAACAATCATCATGACCATATCTGAACACCTGATGATAAAACCAGCAGCATTTATCATCACAGGCTTAAATTAAAACCGGGAAGAACCTGATTCTGAGGGAACCTCACTATCCTTGACCTTTTGCGTTATTTTCAATGGAAGAAATGGTCTGGGACCACAAACTTCAGCCAAACTGACTCCTTCAGCTGTTTATATTTCCCCCCTCCCCTTCCTTCCATCAACCAGGAGAGGGGATCTCCTGGTGTGCCAGAGGTGAAGCAATTCTGCAGAGCCTTCATTACAAATCCTTGTAAATCCTTCTCATCAGGCCCAAGCACTGCCTTAGAGCCAAACTCTGAGCTGAAATGGAGTCTGCCACTGGAACTGAGGTTTTATTCCCTTTTTAACCCGTTATATCAGTTGTTAGCCTTATTCTGTTTAATGTAGTCCACGTGTTTAAGTGTCTAGCTACCCTTTCTCCTCTCCCCACTTACACCGCTAATCTGGGGAAAGGACTAAGGATTTGTTCAGGAGCATAAGAGAGAGCCTGAGACAGGGATAAGATGGAAAAGGGTAAGAATAATAGTACAAACATCAATTCATAAAGCCTGATACGCCTCTCCTCTCTTAGACTATAGTCGCCTTCCTAGGAACAAGTCCATACAGCCACTTCCTTGACCATGACCACACTAATCAGTTGGGATTTAACCCCAACACAGAGTGTGTCAAATAGTTTGTTTGAATGCATCACATCACTTTATTTGTTTTTTTTTCCTTTGATGCATCTTCATCCTTCATGGTTGATTTAGATCATGATGTAAACTAACCGAACGTGACAC
This sequence comes from Lepidochelys kempii, assembly GCF_965140285.1. Taxonomy (NCBI): domain Eukaryota; kingdom Metazoa; phylum Chordata; order Testudines; family Cheloniidae; genus Lepidochelys; species Lepidochelys kempii. The sequence goes on from NC_136389.1 coordinate 74,220,737, forward strand.
AGCTGCTCGGCTCAATAACCAAGGAGAAGCCGGCTGCCATTCACGCTGGTACTGTGGCGAGGCACAGTGGTCTTTTCTGGGTTCGTGGGGGGTCCACTTTTCTGGCACCTGCCTAAACCATCCACACGCAGTTTGCTGAAATAAAACCAGTGTTGTTAACAGCATATGTGCAGCCAGCAAAGGGGTCATTTGCCTTATTTGCTAAGAAAGTAAAGGACGTGGCCCAGTGGAATAGAAAGAGACCCAAAGGCAAGGTTCCAGGAGGGACGAGGGTGATGTCTGGCACGGATTAGCATCAGAAGATGAAACAGCAAAAAAGTGGAGATCTCTGCCCCACCTTGGTTTCAAGGCCCCATCTGCTTTGACCTTTGTTTAGCTTATGGGTCCAGGGGGTAGGAGTTCAAGTCAGCTGAACGATCAGTGCCAAGCCACAGTCTTAAAACTAGTTCCGCTATAATTAGAACCGTCTCAAAAGCTTGCTGAAAAGCCTTAAAGAATTTTTTGGACATTCAAAAAATGTAGATGGCACTTATTAAAAACTATTTATTTTTCATTTTCCTCTGCCTGTGCTCTGACTGCCAAAGACTGGATCCAGAAGCGAAGGAGCTAAAATCACTTACAGGATTTCTGATCTGACCAGAAGCAAGAATAACTGGAAACCTCCCAAGAAATGTTGATCTTCAGGGGTAATCAGGGTAATCCACACACCAAGAATGTTCATGATCCTAATTTTGCAAAACTGAAGCTGTTTGGAGAGGGTTCAACTATGTGTCCAAACTTTTGGGTTCACCCCTGATGCTGAGTATGAGGCAAAACTAGCCACAGGGTCTGTTTACTCATTTCTGCTGTATAACAGCTCTAGGCAGGATCTCACAGTACTGGATGTGCTGAAACATATAGAAATTGATGTTGTTGGTTAGTGGAGAAAAATAGCTCAAAATAGAACGATGCCTGAAGAGAACAGAGGTGACAAATCTATTGTTATAATAAAGTATATATAGCATTGTACCTTCTAATGGTGCCCTGCATATTAAACATTGTCAAAGTATTGGCTGTGATTAGTAGTCACAAAAAATGCCAATTTTTTGGTTAGCAAATGTTTTTGAAAAACTAGTCATGCAAAGGTATTCATGAGACACAAATTGTTCACCAAGTAGATATCCAGCAATCCAGCTCTCCTTGTCTACAATTACGTAGCACCGTATTACCTTAAAAATCTTACCTAGTATCTGAGAGCCTATAGGTTCTTATCAAACGGCTCAATTTGACTATTCATTATTTGCTAATATTGGCTGACTGAGCACGAGATGATATTGTTTCTGCTCCCTGCTCAGATGACTGAATCCTTTAAACAATGCTAATTAACACACTTTTGGTGTTATTTTTCAGATGTGAAACTTCTGCAAAATCATATGATCCCAATTCTGGCACTTTTATCTATGAAAATTCACAATCAGACTTTTAATTTATGTTTATGGTAGAACTGATTGAATAGTATAGACACATTCTCTTCCCCAAAAGATCATAAATCTATGATGTCTGTCCCCAGGCCCCAAATCCTCAAAGGAATTTAGGTGCCTGTCTCCTATGGGAGGAAGGCACTTTAATACCTTTGAGAATCTGTGCCTAAGTGATTGTGCATCTTAATTCAGTTCAGTGACTAGAGAATACTGAGTGTTACAAAACAAACAGAACAGCATCTTTGGGGTGGGGAGGAGCAGGTGGGAGTTTTATAATAAAATGGAATTGGCCTTCTTTGCATTTAAATGTAAAACTCCAGTTTCTTTCTAAGTTAGAGCCAAATGTATAAAAGCTTTTTTTTTTGTCAGCTTCAGCAAGAAGAAACATTAAAATTCATCTCACCCCAAACCTTTGTCAGAAAAAAAAAAAGATGTTAAATATCAGCAAATGGATCTGATAAGCTGCAGACTATTTCTGCTGTCAGAGAATGACTGTAGGACAAAAACACATGTTCAAGATTTGACATCCCTTGGCATCTTGTAAATAGCCTGCATGAATCCACACCTTAAAACTGCCAACACAAGCAGAATTGTGCCCAAGTTTCTAGTAAGTTAAGCAAGCAAAGCAGCGACATGAAACGTGGTTGGACTGAATATAGAAACCTAAAGACCCCCAAAACTGACCTTGAGATTATTTTAGCAAAAGATCTTTTTTACATTTTTGAAGAGCTGGCCTGATTTTCTTTCCGAAAAGAGCTCTGTAGTTTGTGTATGTGGGAGTGTGTGTAAGACTATGAGTAATAAACACTTTAGGAGAAAAAAAAAAGAATCAGAACTTCTCATAGAAGAAGAAGAAGAAGAAGAAGGGAAAAAAAGAATGGCTGAATAATACAAAATAGACCTTTCTCTTTTTAAAGATTTCATGCCTTGGAAGAAATTTGAAGTAATCCTTTGGCCTGGATTTTCAATGCTTCAACTCCACTCCCTCACTGGAAGAAAAAGGTCTTTCCATGCAATTTGTGATTCAAAGGAGGTTTCTCCACTCTGTATTTGGAAATGTTTTCTCCTTCCTTTTTTCCCCCTTCCACAGCCAAATGGGAGAAGAAAGAAAAGACAAGACATTTCTGAAAAGGGAGGGGGATCCTTTGAGGATGGACTTTTCCACCGAGTCAGATTACAGGATCTGCTCAGCACTGCAGAAGCCACCCCATCCCCAAGCCTCCCACCCCATCCCTGTCCAATGCTTAGATGCATTCTAAGGATGTCTGTCTTCCTTTGGCCACTGCCACAGGCAGAATATTGAACGTGCTGGACCCGTGGTCTGATCCGATAGGGTAAATCATATGCTTTTGTGAAGCTGGGGATTATCAGGAATGACCTCAAACCTGGAGGATAATAGCAGCATTTTAAGGATTATCTTATAACCAGTAATAACATCTGTAGTCATGAAAGCTACAAGCTCCACTGTGGCATTAGAAGTCACAGCCCGGCTAGGGAGGGTGGCAAAGTCACCCGACCAGTACCAATTTCAGAATCATTCTACCTATACAGCAAATCCGACTCTTGTGTCTCCTTTGTGGAGGTGACTTTCCTCCATGCCTGCTTCACTCCACCAGCTGGTGCAGAAGTGGGGCAGGGCCATGACATGACTCCCAGCCTTGCCTGGCATGGCTGGTGAGGCTAACATTTCCCTGAGCTGTGCATGCAGGTAGCACAAGCACTGTGTTTATTGATGCCCCATGCTCAGGTGAGATGGGTGGGCAGGAGAAAAGAGGGAGGGCTCCATTTGCAACCTAGGTCTACGATAGAAATAATCAAATGTCATGCTTCAGCAGCTAAACTGATCACTGGTTCCCACAATTGACCCAGATCATTATACTTTCCTCTTTCTCGGAAGCATCGGGGGTTGTCTACTGTTGGAGGCAAGATACTAGACTTAATGGCTCAATGGTCCAATTGGGGATGATAAATCCTAGGTTTCTGTAGGGAAACAGTGCATGCCCTTTTCTTTTTCCTTTCATATTTTTACCCGTCATAGTGGCTCTTTTTTCACTGTCTGCTCTCTGAGTCTCCAGAAGCCAAAGGAAACAGTGACCTATAGTTCCCAGTGCCACCCAGCTTGCAATAAAACTGCTCAGTAGGAAACTTAATTTGCAAAAAGGCGGCTTTTTGTTTTGTTGGCAAGCTATGGAAAAGGCCTGTTTCCTGGCATGAAAAATCGCCAGTCTTGGCTTTGAGTGTCCACTGACAATTCCCAGCATATGGTAAGAGAGGGAGCTTCCGCCTACCCCATCAGGTAAGTGCCATCTTCCTGACTACAGCAATGATCGATGTCAAGCTTGGAGAGCACTGACTGCTGGGAAAGGAGCCAAGCAGCCAACTGGCCAATACAAGTGAAGGGGTCAGAATGGACAAGGCCTCTGGGTGAGGCACACTTGCTAGCACCAGGAACCAGGAAACGTGGTGTCTTAATGTACGATCATGGGCTTTTTACTTTTGGCTGCAGAACAATGTGTGAGAGGTTTGGAGATTTTTAGCATATGCATTGCAGCATGTCGGGGCGGGGAAGATTCTTTTGTTTTTTTATCCCTTCTTGTCCCTTTTTGAGAGGATACCTGGATGTTATTTTTCATTGTAATAACCCTGGCTATTGCTTAATAGAAAACCTGATCCAAATCCCATCGGAATCACTCAGAGCCTTTCCACTGACTTCACTGGACTTTGGATCAGGCTCGTGTGTGACTAAGCACCATGGAAGTTGCCCTTGACACAATCCTGTCAATGCCCCTCTGTCCGAACTTGCTGTAACATCTTCTGTCATTCCAGGACAGGATCTCCACTTGGATTTCTCCTCCCATCAATCCACCACGGGTGATTTGCTTGTTTATATTAACAGTATTGGTTTATTACTCTGTTCTGAATGACAGTTGCCATCGTTTGCCTTGTGCCAGTGGAAAATAGAACTGGGTGCACAGGATCCAGTTGTAATGACATGCCTTGTAAATGTGACCCATCCCTTGCACCCTGTGTTGGTCAACATTTCACTTAGCAATATGCATCTTCTGATGTTTTGCAGGTTGTTGACATGGCCAGAGGGTTTGTGTTGTGCTCAGTTGGACAGCTCAATTTTCCTGTAGGCCATTCAAAATGACATGGCAACACACCTGCCACTGAAAATGAATGCAGATTGTAGAGCACAGTGGAAGCATCCCCTTTGTCTGGCTGAGTTAAGAATCATGCATGTTTGGGTTTATTTTACCAATCTGAAGTGAGTTTAGGACCATGCACAGTTGCTCAGAGGAGGTGCACAGGGACTGCTCAGAGTGGGATGGGCACATTGGAGGGAGCAGGCTTCAGCATCCTAAATGATAGTGAAGGCAGGACTGTCGTCCCTTGCACTGGGCGTCGGATGCTTGGCCTGAGCTAAACCAGGCCATCTTCGGGAAAACTCCAGCTGGCGTAAAGTCAGCATATCCAGCTTTGTGTTACCTGCTCCTAGACCCAGTGCAGGGGGTGGATTGTATAAGGTATGGAGAGGAAGGAGGCATGTCAGTGTGGGAGCAGAGTAAAATGCTGTGAACATGGGCCAGAAGAATGGAATGGTTAGAAAAGCCCTGAGGTTGCTCTAATTTGTTCTGGAGGCTTGCCCAGTACCAGGCTAGCCTCAGAGCTGCCATCACATCTCCTTCACCCCAGTGTTGGGAACACTGGGGCATGGCCACTAGGTAACTCGAGGGGATAAAAGACCACGAGTGTCAATGAAGCCCCCTTGCACTAGGCCCCTGTGTTTTTGGCTTTCCCCCTTTTGCCTGGAGGCACTTGCAGCAGCTTTGCGTGCTAGGCCCAAGTGTTCTTGGCCCCCCCGCCTGAAGGCACACACAGCAGTTATATTAAAAATCTGCAACAATATGTTGCAGAGTTAAACTGCCTAAAACTAAGCAAAGCTAAACAAAAAAAATATAAAAAAACAATGCTAAATAAAGCAGCTTTATATATAGTTTAATAAATAATATAAAAAATTAAAAAAACTAGCTGGGAACTGGATTGGCTAGCTATATAAATATTTAAAGCAGCTTGCTATTAAATAAATATGCTAAAAAAATATATATATAAAAGCCTGTGTAACTTCCTGCTCTATTATGCAGAATTTAAAATTTTATTCTCCCTGTACCTTTTTGCAGCTGCAAATAAACTTTTCTGCTTCTCCACCCCGTTATAATTATTGGGTGTAGCACACCGGGTAACAAACCACTCAAGCCGGTGTTCAGCCTCTCGGCACTGGGTGCCGGCAACAGCTTTTGGCGTCCCTGGGTGGGCTCGAGGCTGCAATTTAGCCTTGCCCGGACCCCTCCTGGAGGTCAAGGATTGCGGCAAGAACCGACGCCCAGCGCGCACCGGTGAGTTCATCGGGGGCCTCGGAGGAGACGCGATTTAATCGACCCCAGAGGGCACAACGGTGCAACGCACTCATATAGTGAAGAAGCTGTTGTGGACCACGGTGAAAAACCGGTCCCTTAGACGTGGGGGAGGAGCAGTTGCAGGGCCACGGTAAAAAACCGGTCCCTTAAATAAAATAAAATCCTTTTAAAATCCAAATTATATGCTCTGTTGGAACCTGGGAACGCCCAGAGTTACCCTGTAGGTATGGGACAGGGACAGAGCTCAGAGGTTAGGGCACGGTGTACGCCCCTAGAGTGCATTCTAGCAAACTGGAAGGTATTTGTATAAAAGCCTGTGTAACTTCCTGCTCTATTATGCAAAATTTAAAATTTTATTCTCCCTGTACCTTTTTGCAGCTGCAAATAAACTTTTCTGCTTCTCCACCCCGTTATAATTATTAAATGTAGCACACCGGGTAACAAACCACTCAAGCTGTTGTTCAGCCTCTCGGCACTGGGTGCCAGCAACACCAGGATGTGCTGTGAATGAACTTGGAGCAGCTGAGGGTCCAAGCTTAAGTTGCTCAGGGAGGATCGGTGCCTACATAAGGCACATTTCCTACCCAAGCTTCCTATACAGACAGATGCCTTAAAGACACCGTTTGGCCGTTAGGACCAGATCCTTGGCTGTAAATCAGCACAGCTCCAATGAAATCTTTAAAGTGCAGGACAAACAGCCCAGGAGACTGAAGCCCTTACATTTTCTCTCACACTGGCCCCTCACTGTACCTGGGCCTTGACCTAGCAGGGCCACTCAAGGGGCAAAAGGGTCATTCATTCTCCATGCTCACTCATGGCCTCTGGGCAGAGCATGCTAATCTTTGCTAAGTGGAATGGTGTTTATTAAAATTCAGCAGAGCTGAGAGACCACTAAGCCATTTCACAGAGGGACCGAATGGCCATTAGCTGGTGAACGGTTTTGGTTAATACCAAACTGTGCAGAGCTGTGCTTATCCCAGTCGAGAAGCAGACTGTCAGTGGCTTCTTTTCTGCCCTAGATTGATTTCATAGGAGAACTGCCTTCACGCACTCTGCTTACGCGCCTGGTCCGATGCACATTATTGTCCTTTCTGGTGCTCTAAAAGCTGCTACCTTCCCCCTCCTGTGCTCTTAAGTACCACCACACATCTATGGGGCAAGGAGCACACACTGAATCTTTCCATGCCAAGAGATGCAAACAACCTATTTCCATCTCTGCAAGAGAAGAAAAATCTGATTTTCACTCTCTGATTCTCATTTTGTCTCAGAGTTATATATATACAGAAAGAAACTTGAGGCATATTTTAACTCAATTTATGGTTTCCTAACTGCCATATTGATAACCCCAGAGCCAAAGTCCCTTATGCATAAGGCAACCTAGACAGCGTAAGTACAAGCTTTGCTCCCAGCTGTGCCACATAGCGATAGATTTTAACTGTGATCAGGAGGGATTCCTTCTAGAAGCCCTTCTCTGTTCCCGTTCCAAATTCTGGGTTTGCCAATCAAGGGACCAATGAGCACCAGCTGTGACAGTGAGTATTCTATAAAATGTCCACTAGGAGTAGGCTACGTACATGAATTCTTATTACATACAACACCAAACAGCCATCCGATAGTAATGACTTTTGGGTACTGTTGCCTATAGCTGATTAAACAAAAAACTAAAAACCAGATGAACAAATATATTCATTAATGATTAGTTGGCTTTGTTCCACTGCAGTTTGTGAGGTCTTATAATTCACCATGCATACATACTTTAATCACCACAACTACTGGGTATTGGTGAACATGTTCAGAAATTCAAGAAAGTTCTATGAACTTGAGCATGAATGATTATTTATCTGAATAGTCTTACTGTAAAATGTATCATTCACTATTACCCATCATTCATTTTCCTGTTTAAAAAGGCTGTTGCCCAACCAGGGAAGAGGAACAAATCCATATGACTTAGGTAACAAACCACACAGCACAAGACAATGAATAGCTAATAATTATTAGGAGTCGAAGTAAACAGTTTGGGAACAACCCCATGCGGTGAAAATGATGCTTCAGGAAATATCATATGAACAGAGCTGGTCGGGAAGTTTTTGGCCAACTGTTTTCCTGTTGAAAAATGATTAATCACAATGGAAACCATTCACAGGAAAGGATCAGTCTCAACAAATTTCTCAACTAGAAAAAAAGTTGAAAAAAAAAAGGTCAAATTATGGAAACTTTTCAAAATGAAAAAATCCAGTTTCCCTTTTCATTTTGATGTTTTGTTTTGAAATTTGAGCCAGTAGTTTTCTTTTAAAATTTAAAATGGTCTAATTTAAATGAATTTTTTTAAAAATTATTGAAGCAACATGTTTTGACTGACCCGAACCAGTTTTTTTTTCCAGTTTGTCAGTTTGCAAAAATATTTCAGATTTCCACATTTCGGCCCTATTTGGGATGGGAATTTTGTTTTTTGAAATCTCAAATACTTTTCTGGGACAGGAAAGCTATTTCCCAACAGTTCTATCTATTAATAACAAATCAAATTTTCTTAAATCGGGATCTGTTCAGAAACATCTGACAAATGGAATAAAGGGATACATTTGAAATGAATATTCTTATTCACAATGAATAATTGAAACAGGTCTGATATGGAGCTGGTCAAATTCATACTGGGGAGCTTAAATAAAGGAGGAGGTTCCATGTCCTATTAGCAAACTCCTGAGCCATCTTTTCCCCATAGTTCCCATTTTATCACATGTTAGAGCTGGGGCAAATTTTGAGCTCAGAACTCTGTGCCCATTTCCCTTCCTCAAAATGATCTTCTTTGTGTTCATATTTCCTTCATGTTCCTAATTATTCCCCCCACCCCCAAATACGGCAGTCCAGATGTTCCTGCTGCAAAGTGCAGATATCTCCTGTGAAGCAGCTACCTAGGAAAAGATCATCAAAGCACTCTTCTTTTTTTGCACCTACCTCCCCTCCCCCCCACCCCAGCATGGGTAAAAATTAAGCAAGTCCAGGTGTTTTCACTTCAGAGGCTCCAATGGCAATAGCAAGTTCAGCGCTTGGAAGCTAACAAATTTGCTGTGTCACAATTGATAATCAACTCTAGTAAAAGAATGTCCAAATCAATTGAGCTTTAGCAAGGGCAAACTGACTGGACACAACCAGGCTCCCAGCAAAAGTAGGCCAAGCTTGATAAATTTGCCCTTATTATAGCTATTGATGTTTAAATTTCTTCAGGGATGTTGTTACATGGGTGCCTAGTGGTGACAGAGGTACTGTGACCTCCTTCGATCCTTAATCTACACCTGTTAGTTGGCTCCCTAGTTGCTTGTGAGTATACTCAAGCTTAAAGGTTAACAAAAGAAAAACAGGCCAAGTTTACGCGACTGCAGCAACGGATCAATGCAGAGTAAATAACCTTCTCTGTCTTATTTCCCCAAGCATTATTGATCCAAGTTCTTTGTTCTTTGTCATGTTTCTGTCTTCTAATCCCAGGGGACACTAAACGATCGGCTCATATTGGACATGTTAACTGGCACATTATGACAGCTACCATTTTGTCACTCAGTGTGGTGCTATACATAAAGAACCCTCAGTTCAGGGCTTTCTGAGCTGTGTTCTCTGAAATGAGCCTCTGATCTCTGCTTTCTTCTTTCAGCTTCCTTTGTTCATTCGCCCCCCACCCCTCAGATATTTTATCAAGACGTCTGAAATGACAGTAAGCTTTTTTAAAATTATTTATTAATTGATTCCCCTAAAAAAATCTCCCATCCTTCAAGATGGACAATAACCCAACGGTTAAAAATAATAAAACCTCCTGCCTGACTCCAAGCAGAGCGGGTGTTTCAGGCAGCAGCAAATGCTGGTATCAGTTCTGACCTGTCGGGGCTTGTTGTTTTTATTTAGGAATGGGAGCCCTTTCCTTTCATTACCAAGGTTACGTTTAAAGGATATTGCACTTTCATAAGTGTTCTCAATGGATTTCTGTGGGATATTACAGATATCACTCTGGCTGCACTGAGCGTAAGCTCAATCTTTCTGCTGTGTAGATGCTCCTAGTGTCTTAACAGCTCTATAACCTTGCAGATTTGTGGTTGAAGTGAATGTTCACTTTGGAGACTATTGGATTTCTAACAAAATTAATTGGATTTCCTTCCTTATGAATGCTGCTTCTACATGCCTATCTCCGCATAAAGACTTGCCAATAATAACTCCCAGAAAAACAAAACAAAATAGGGAACTTGGGAGGCATGGCAACCCACTTTTGCTTATTTAGCCTCCATCACACTTTATCTAGGACACAGAAAAAGCCTATTTGAAAAGAAAACTTTTCTCTCGTGCCAAAAAAACTCCCATTGAGTGATCCAATCGATGGAAGTAAGTGTTGCATGCCATTTCTGTTGCAGGGATGCAGATGCCACGGGCTTGAGTGGTATCATATGGATTTTTAGACTTGAAACTTCACAATGCATAATGTGGGGTCAGTTCAATGATTAATTGACAGTATTGGGAGTCAGTTTAACTGCTAAAAACAAATAGACTTAGGTGGGGCTGGTACACAAATCCTATAGGTCTGTCTCTCTTTTTCCTCTGTCTTTGGATTCTTCTGACTGTTATTATGGAGAGTAAATGTACTGTGTGTATTGGACAAGAATGTCATCATTATTTTGCTGGGTAGGAATTGTATCTTTTTAAAGCCACAGAAGAGATAATCTATTCTTTTAAGAGATATTTTTGTTAGTGTGAAGGGCTCCAAGAAAAAAACAAACCTGTTGTATATTTCATTTGATTCAAGTTCCTTCATGTCTCCATAGTTGATAATTAAACCGACTGACCTGCTTCTGCATTGAAGCCTACGGGAAATTAACCAGATAATACTCATTAGGCAGGAGGGCATTTGGGAATAGTTTATTATAAAAAAAGAACCCCTAACCAAATAAACAAAACCCATGAAACTATCAGTGTGTGTGCCAGGCATCAATCTGACCCTTCTGCGTGAATGCTATATATACCCTTTCCCCATTGTATGTCTTTCAGAGTGTAAGCACTTCAGGTAGGGTGACCAGACAGCAAATGTGAAAAATTGGGACAGGAGGTAGGGCAGTAATAGGAGCCTATATAAGAAAAAGACCCAAAAATCAGGACTGTCCTATGAAATCAGGACATCTGGTCACCCTACCTTCAGGGGAGAGACTGGGTATTCTTATATGTTTGGAAAGTGTCTACAGAATTAATAAATACCAATACTGAATAACACATGTAATTATTATTAGATTTATATTTGATCCTTGAATGTAAATGTAGAAATACTTTGCCCCCTAGATTTCTGTAAAACCCCTAAAAAGTGAACTTAATTCACTTTTTGGTCCTAGCCACTTCCATAGGCAAATTTAATTCCAGGCCCATCTGCCATGCAAACACACTCACAAAGGTGTGGCCAAGCTGTTTACCCACAGCATTTGATCCACAAGCAAATGCTCTGTGTTCCCCAGTAGTGGAACCTGTGAACCACTGATGAAGGTGTTCAGAATGTGGAACTGCAAACATGCTCTCCACATGTGGCTTCCCTCCACTTATTCAGCCACAACGGCCCCACTATCCAGGCTAGAACAGTGGAAGGCAACAGCCATCTTGCTCAGTCACCTCACTCATACAACTTTCAAAGCAGTGGATAACAGGAATCTGTGGCACAGGTGCCCTTGACAGTACATGTGTGAGGTTGTAGGTCCGATGAACTTCTGTTGCATCTGCTGAGAATGATGCAGGTCTGCTATCCATCTAGTGCCTTTCTCTTACTTTTCACTACCATCTCCAGCATCCAGTCCAATTCCTGTTAGGCAGTCTACTAGCTCCCTCTTCCCCTCCCATTATCAGGCTTCATTCTCAATCTCTTCCGAGGTTCATCTGCATGCTGCTGGCTTACCTTACCCCTCATCCAGTCACACCCTCTACCCCATCCTTCAGCACATTCCCATGACTCAGACAAGCAGCAGATAAGACACTCCAGCCTCTCCTTAAGTTTTCTCTGCATCTGCCTCTGCCTCAGCACTTGGTCATACCCTGTCCCTTATCCTGAGCTCAACAATGTGCTGATAATTTGCCCCTGATTCATGAGTACAAGTGTAGGACCAGATATTGCAACCCTTGATCAAGTGAATAATCCTTTCTCCGAGAAGAAGCCTCTTTGTGGACAGTGGGGTGGCTTATGTGAGTAAGAAGTTACTGAATGAACCTCGCCATTTTAGAGACCAGATCAAGGTCTGTCTATTTGGAAATTTGGCACTTAATATACTAGAACAGTGGTTCTCAAATGTTTGTACTGGTGACCCCTTTCCCAAAGCAAGCCTCTGAGTGCACCCCCCCACACACACACTTATAAATTAAAACCACCTTTTAATATATTTAACACCATTAAAAATGCTGGAGGCAAAGTGGAATTTGGGGTGGAGGCTGACAGCTCGTGACCCCCCATCTAATAACCTCACAACCCCCTGAAGGGTCCCGACTCCCAGTTTGAGAACCCCTGTACTAGAATATCAGGACAGATTCTCTCCTATACCACAGCTCCTCTCAGAGCAGGAAAGGGATGGGGATGTCAAGGAGCTGGATTGGTTTCCTGATTCTCTGAGCCAGCCCCAGCCCAAATGATGCTTAGAGTTATTTCTGGCACCTCTAAGCTTCACCACTGAGATGGTGGAGATGGACAACTACCTCAATAGAAGATTGATGTGGTGGAGCTTGTCTCTGTTGCACCCGCTATGTTGAGATGGGGATGAGGCAGAAGTGCAGCAGGGAGTATCGCTATGCCAGTGGGATTCTTTGCTGGCAGAATGTGGCCTCTTTAATGTCACCAAGTGAAGAGAAGGGGTCAGATCTCAGAAGAGAATCCGGGCCATTATTATCATTAAAGTGATGCATGTTTGCAGTATGGCTGCATATATATCTGAAGTCTATTTATACTGAACATATGCTGGGCTGCTATAGAATAAGGAATTTCTCCTTCTAAGTGATGGACAAAAAGACTTCTCTTTAAAAAAAAACAGGGATTTTCACTCTCCAGGAGCCATCAAAGGTGGGCTTTTATTTTGCATTAAAAATTACAGCTTTAAACATTCATCATCCAGCTTTACTTTTATTTATTACAAACTCACTTAAAAACTGTCAAAAGCAAGGACATTCTGTAAATGTGGTGACATCATGTTAGGAATAAGAAGTGATGACATGAGTGGTGAAAAATAATATTATTCAAAATAACATTATATTCCAACACTATGCGGCTCTTGGCGTGTTTGGTGTGTATGTTTAATGGAAACAGCCAAAACCCACTGTCAGTGAGTGACTTAAAAGACATATTTCACAAGAAAAACTGTATGTAGCTGTAAAATAATGTGCAAAAAGTACCAAAGGATTTTTTTTAACCATTAGCTGCCATATATAATGTGGCCCCTTTAAATCTAGAAGATGTCCAGCTCCTTCCATACCACTGCTGACGGCCATCTTGAAGGACAAACCTCTGAATGAGGAACTATGTCTGGCGGCCAAATCTTAAAACATAAGCATTCAGTTCCACTTTTGGCAATGAGATTGGTGTTTAATCACCTAATAGGGGAATATAGGGGGTAAGGCTGTTTAGAGCACTCTCTATGACACTGGCTGCCTTAATATATATGCCTATGCTCAAAATGTGGGACAGTAGCCAATTCTGAAGCTTCGGAGGCTTTGTGCTTTGGTGGGAGTGCCTGTTTAACACATGGGGTAGCGATTTGGGCTCCTAAGTGCCTGAGTCACTTTTGAAAGCAGGATTTAGGCTCTTAAATCGTGTAGCAGTTTGTGAAAAGTTCACCTATCATTTTTGCTCTGACTAGAGGGGAGGCCATGTTAGCCAAAGAATCATAGACTATCAGGGTTGGAAGGGACCTCAGGAGGTCATCTAGTCCAACCCCCTGCTCAAAGCAGGACCGATCCCCAATTTTTGCCCCCGATCCCTAAATGGCCCCCTCATGGATTGGACTCACAACCCCGGGTTTAGCAGGCCAATGCTCAAACCACTGAGCTATCCCTACTCCTATCTTGAGAGCAGAATGAAGGATTCCCCATGCCATTTCTGAAGTTTTAAGAGCTTTATTGTCATTAGAAAAAAAAAAAAAACCTATTTCAGGGTTGTCAGTTCACAATAGGCTTTTCCCAATGAGGCAGAACCTTGGAAAGCCTCTAAAATAGCCATGAGGGACATCTTCCTTCAGCAGAAGGCATCCAAAGTGAGCATCACATTTACAAATCTTCCTCTTGTGGTTAACATGACTGGATAGATCCTCAGCTGGTGTAAATCAACATTGCTCCACTGAGTTCAATGGAGTAACACTGAGATATGCTGTGTGAGGAATTGGCCCGATGTGTCCGGTTCATGTGTAGGGTTGTACATATTCCTCCTTCTTTGTGTGTTTGTGTGTGTATACACATGCTTTTTTGCTCTGCTGAACTAGGGTCATATGGACTATTTCCTTATAATTATTATTCTTTAAAAGCATGTTTTCATAAATAAGGCATCTAGACTATTAAACATCTTTCCCCCCACCACTATAACCCCTCCAAATAGCACACATGTAGCAGGAATCCGAATGGTTATTATTGGCCTTCATATCAAGGGACTGTATATGACACTCCTTGTCAAGGTCCAATGTACAAAGAAATCAGGGCCAACTTGAGGATGAGTCTAATTGAGCATGAAAAGATTTTTCCTTCACATTATATCAGATTAGGTAGAACAAATGACCAACTACAGTGTACATCATTCAGGGCTCTTAAAGTCATATACTTTAAGGCCAGAAGGTACCACCAATTCTTTCATGTAATACTGAAAACACGTGGCAGCTTTCCATCTTTCATTAACTTTTTATTATTAATACTTTTTGCTTGTATTGAACCTTTAATTGAAGGCTTTTGAAAAGTTTCACAGACTTTAATTAATTATGCCTCCCTAGTAAATAGGTACATAACTTTACATCCATTTTATGGATGAGTAAATTGAACCACAGAGAGTTTTAGAGGTCACACAACAAGTCAGTGGCGGGGCTAGGAATGGAACCAAAGAGTCTTGATTCCCAGTCCCCTATTCTAACCAACACTGCCTGAAATCTTTGTCCCTGGTTAATCAAAATCACAATCTCTGTCCTTGTTTGATCTTTCATAGAGGAATCATTAGTTGTAATAAAATAGACTCCATGTGAAAAGATGAGAGTGTCCCCGGGTTCCATATACAAGCATGTTTGCTGATGTGCCCCTTGGGACCATTTATTTGATCTCAATATTTAAAAAAAACATTTTTAAAAACATATAGTAACTGCTAACTATGACAATTATAAACATCAACATTATGCTGAACAACATATTATGCTGGACCAGGTCTTGACTAAACTGAGTTGATGGCGATAAATAGTGGCATGACATATGTTTTAAATCATCATCACCCAGAAAGAAGAACTCACAACAAAGAAAAACATGGGACCTGATGGGAATTTTGTCTGAGCAAAGGTCTAGATTGCAGGATTTGTCTCTTTTAGTACATGCATTCATTTTTACTTCGTTAGGAATCAGGAAAGTGAAAAGGTGACTGGTGACTGGAGAGGAAGAAAGAACAAAGTATGTGAAGGGCAAAGACATAAACATCTGTGCTGCTATATTTGTGTTACTAGGCAAGGACCTTCTATTGATTTCTCTGGGCATGCTTGTAGCCCCTTCCTTCAGTGACTAATGATACTCCCTTTTGGTTATGATTACACTGCATTTCATTGGCCTGTGGGTCGAATACTTGATATATTCTCTGCTTAGTTACCACTTTAAGTCATTGTCCTACCCAACTGGGTTATCCTAAAAATTGATGCTGATGAGGGAAAGGAATAATTCACGTCACTTCATCCCAGGATAGAGAAAAACAGTCAAGAGAAACTCTCCAAGGTTACTCTGTCAAAAACAGGATCAAGCTTTCCTTAATTTTGTCCAAAGTTTCTGATCTCCTATCAGAGCCATCAGTTTGTCCCCAAGTGAAGCTAGTGGAATTTTAGTATTTTTTCTCTTAATACTATCTTACATTTCAGTCACATGGATCTCAAAGTGCTATACAGATAATATATACACACAAGTCTCTTCACCCACCTCTTGCTTAGAACACAGACTCAATTGAGCTTTGACCGACAACACTACACAACAGTTTAAGATAGAAAGGGACTGATGCGCCTATCATTTACACAGCAGAAAATTGGGAGTAACTCCACTTCAGTCCATGGAGTTAGCAACACCAATGCAAAACTGGTGTAGCTGAAAGAAAAGTTAGGCCATAAGTGGAATACTTTATTCTACTGAAAATACAGAAGGAATTTGGAGAGGCAACTTATGCCTCTGCCTTATTCAACTGCAGACAAAATAAGGACCAACTCATGGGAACTAGCAGTCTTAGGCGCAGAGAAGAAGTGTGTTAGAATCAGTCTATAATAGCTGCTGGTGCCAGCCAGTTTATAACATGCATTGAGTCAGTATGGCAGGAGATTTTCAACCGCTCAATGGGAAATTAAGCACACAACACCCATTGACTTACAATAGGATGTTGGCCCCTCAAAACCCTTTCTGCCTTTAGAAATATCACAATATATTGTGTAAGCAACCTAACTTTTGAGTATTTGTCTGAACTGAAATAAACATTGTGAGCATCATCCCAGGTATGACACTTAAGGCTAAGGATTTCCAGCAGTGAAAAATGCACTATTTATAGGACAATATAACTAAAGCTTGGAAGTATTCTGTTGTTAAAATGGCCATACCCCTCTCCTATCATCCATTTGCAACATTGCAGCTACCATTTTGTGTGATCAACACTTTGATGAGGTTGGGGATTCTCTCATCCAATGTGAAGAGTTTAAGATGGTGGCTATGATGTTCTAAACATTTCCTACATGTCATAATGTAGATTTGTGGTTAGTTCTTGAACCCCTGACGAGGTCAATGGGAGTTGCAGATCCAGAGAATGAATTCACAGCTCTGGTTTTTGACACTTCACATCTACCAGGAGACTACTCTTACCCTTTAGGCATTTGCCGTCCAGAGGTGTTAGGGGCCATACAAATCCATATCTAAATGTCTTGAACAGAGATGTCAAGTGGCTACTGGACTCCTTTTTATTGTTTACTTCTATTACAGGATAACGAGTGCTGGGGTCATTTTTATGTAATCACATGCTACACACACCTCACCTTCATTTGGTTCTAATTCTGTCCACAGAGTAGATGTTTATCTCGTAGCCGTGGTCTGGAGCTTCTTGCTCAGACATTACTTTTCATGGCATACTATTTATGTTGCACTGCTGCCAGCTGGTGGTGTATGAAGCTGATACTCTCAGTGCTAACTTGTTTAATCACTGCTCTAGATGCCAGTGAAAATGACACATCTCCTCTCTTCCCCTCTCCACCTCCCCATAACTAGCTCAGGCAATGACGTAGTTTGGTGGGAGGAAGGAAAAAAGGAACTATGTACCTCTTGGACCCACTCCTTAGCTGCATGCATCTAAATTTGGTTGGGTGCCACAAAGTCTGGTCAAAGGGCAGACAGAATACCAGAGCAAGGGACAGAAAGAGAGCAGGGGAACTTTCCATTCACTATTCTGGACACTGAATCAGAGATTATGGAGCCTAGTAACGAACAGCACCTGCTCATGTCAAACTCTGGGTGCATCCCAGGCGTTCCTGGAATGTGCAGAGTTATTTCAGTTGGGAGGAGCCATGACTGGGGATCTATTGTGATCATGAAGTCTGTCCTCTCCCCTGCCAGTAAGGGTAGTGGCAGACTATCAAGAAGTTTGTGGAACTGCATATGAGAAATGGGAATGTGGCAGGTGCTAAAAGTGTCATGGGGGAAAAAATGAAATTGCTTTTGAGAAAGAAAAGAGAGGAAATGTTTTTGTTTCTTTCATGTGTGTAAGAGAAAGATGGGTCCTAGTTATTTAAATGTCATTTTCCCTCACTTTGCAATTATAGGCAAAGTGACTCAGGATAGCAAGGACTCTGGGGCATCAGTCCAAGTGGGTTTCTAGGTTTCTTGCAAATCTCTTTACTTTGAACCACAGGTTTTCTGCTGTATACTCCTAGTCTCACCCATTTTCCTCCCTGCAGCCACTAGCAGGTGTTAGACAGATGCTTTAAAAGTGATATTCCAGTCCATAAAAACATCATGCTGGTTGATAGAGGAATATATTCAGTGACAGGAAACCACAGGGCTAAGCACCAGTTTGAAAATTAATATGTGAAAGTCAAATTCTATGATCCCTAATGGAGCAACACTCCTATTAAAGGCAACAGGTATTTTGCTCCACTAAAGATCTCAGAATTTGGCCCTTTATGTCATCACTATAATATCAAACATACTCCTCAATTATCTGGTATGATTTTTCTAGGTGAAACGTGTAATAGCAATGAAAAATTTAACCAACTTCCCCACAATTCCACTGACCTTTAAACCTCATGAGTTATGTTCCGCACTTTGCTTAACAATGAGGATGGCGGAGACCTAGACACAGGAAGTCGATCAAAGGATGACTATGAGCCGCCAGTGTGATGTGGCTGTGAAAAAAGCTAATGCAGTTCTAGGGTGCATCAGGCAAGGTATTTCCTGTGGAGATAGGGAAGTGTTAGTACCATTATACAAGGGACTGGTGAGACATCATCTGGAATACTGTGTGAAATTCTGGTCTCTCATGTTTAAGAAAGATTAATTCAAACTGGAAGAGGTCCAGAGGAGGGCTTCTAGGATGAGCTGAGGAATGGAGAACCTACCATATGAGAGGAGATTTAAGGATTTTGGAGTGTTTAGCTTAACAAAATGAAGGTTGTGGGGAGATATGATTGGTCACTATAAATACATCGGAGGGATAAACTACAGGGAGAGAGAAGAGTTGTTTAAGTTAGGAGACAATGTTGGCACAAGAAAACACGGATGTAAACTGGCCATCAATAAGTTTAGGCTAGAAATTAGACAAAGGTTTCTAATCATCAGAGGAGTGAAGTTCTGCAACAGCCTTCCAAGGGAAGTGATGGGGCAAAAAGCCTAATTTATTTCAAGACTGAGCTTGATAAATTTATGGAAAGGATGATATGATAAGGCTGCCTACAGTGGCATATGGCCCATCATCAACTTCTAGTAGAAAATATCTCCAACTGCCAGATATGGGACCCTATATGGGGATGATAGGTTTCAGAGTAACAGCAAAGCTGGTGGGTCTCATCCACATGCTCAGGGTCTAATTGATCACCAGATTTGGAGTCAAGAAGGAATTTTCCCCCAGGTCAGATTGGGGGGTTTTCAACTTCCTCTGCAGCATGGGGCACATGTCATTTGTTGGTTTGAACTAGAGTAAATGGCAGATTCTCTGTAACTTGAAGTCTTTAAACCGTGATTTGAGGACTTCAGTACCTCAAGCAGAGGTTATGAGTCTATTACAGGAGTGGATGGGTGAGGTTCTGTGGCCTGCAATATGCAGGAGGTTAGACTATATGATCATGATGGTCCCTTCTGGCCTTAAAAGTCTCTGAGAGGTTGACTTTGGTTTGAACTGGCTCAAAACCATCCACTTTTTATGTGAACAGGCTTAAATGAGTAGATATGGCCTTCAGTCATATGGTGCCCATAACAAATGCATGGGCAGAGGACTTGAGACAATAGCAGCAATGCTTTTGTGATTAAAATCCCTAATTATTCAGCCAGATCAGAATGATGTCTGCTGCAATCTTGAACATCCTGGTGCTCATTTCAGATTAGAATCAGGCAACTATTTCAACTACACCTAGTTTTCATCTTCCATAAGGGCCTGATCCTGAGAGATGATGCACCTGCATCTCTAACTGCGGTAAATTGGCGTTGCTGCATTGAAGTCAGTGGAGCTATAGCGATTTATACTAATTGACTGAGGATCTGGCCCACTGATTTCAGCAGGAGTAGCAGCAACTCTCAAGATCAGGCTGTAACTGATCTGAGAAATGTTGTGTACTGTTGCTGTCTGTTGTATCTGCTTATAAAACTGGCTGCCTTTTATAGGTGAGTGGGTGACATGAGTCCTGTTACGATGCAGTAGTTTATAAAGTTTTCAAAGAGCTTTCCAGTCTTTCAGGATGACAGGTGCTATATAAATGCAAGCTTCCATCATTATTTTATTGTTTCAGTTTGACAGAAAGATGGCGGGTTTCATTTTGACTTGCACATTTCCATTGGCTCTATGCTTCGGCTTTGCTCCATAACTTGCCAGCATACACAGGTTTCTTTTCTGTTCTCTCAGTGACGTGTGGTCAGAGATGTAGAGAAGTTGAAAATGTTGCCTTATCAAACCAAACATTAAAATAATACAAGTTACGATGATTTTTTAATGATCATTACTTGTGTTCTTGGCATAGTGGAGATCAGGCCAATGATCCATGTAGTCCAATATCCAGTGGCTGGTACTTGCTGTTTCAAAGGAAGAAGCAAGAAACCCCATTGTGGATATTTATGAAATCATTTGTCCATAAGGGAAATTTCTTTCATAAACTTATCAATTAATGGTTAGCTTATGCCCTAAAGCAGGGTGGTTTGTATCCCTTTTAAATTTGTGTCTATGAGAACAAAGGTATTGTGAATGTTCTCATCGCCCAAATATCTAATCTTTTGTTGACTCCCGGTCAGTGAGCTCCACAGGACATTCCATGAGCTGGGTTAACATAGGAAAAAATATTTCATCTCAGAAGTTCTTCTTACCCAGGCTAACTGATGTGCTATGTGAGCTAAGTGACCATTCCTCACTAGGGTTTGTGAAGGTTACATCCCTAGGGACAATTGCAGCCCTGCTTCAATTGCGTACCCCTCCATTTTCTTCAGAGGAGTTAGCCAGCATGTTTCACAGCACTGATATAATTGCGGATAAGTCAGTCATGCCTCCCTCTAGTGGCTGGTCCACTTAGGGTATGTCTACACTACGAAATTAGGTCTAATTTATGGAAGTCGTTTTTTTAGAAATCGTTTTTATATGTTCGAGTGTGTGTGTCCCCACAGAAAATGCTCTAAGTGCATTAAGTGCATTAACTCGGCGGAGTGCTTCCACAGTACCGAGGCAAGCGTCGACTTCCGGAGTGTTGCACTGTGGGTAGCTATCCCACAGTTCCCGCAGTCTCCGGAAATGAGATTCAAAAGTTCGCGGTTCTTTTCCTGTCTACCTGGCCAGTGCATCTGAGTTGAGAGTGCTGTCCAGAGCGGTCACAATGGAGCACTCTGGGATAGCTCCCGGAAGCCAATACCATCGAATTGTGTCCACAGTACCCCAAATTCAACCTGGCAAGGCCGATTTAAGCGCTAATCCACTTGTCAGGGGTGGAGTAAGGAAATCGATTTTAAGAGCCCTTTACGTGGAAAAAAAGGGCTTCATCGTGTGGACGGGTGCAGATGTACATTGTTTTAATGCTGCTAAATTCGACCTAAAGTCCTAGTGTAGACCAGGGCATAGAAAATAAAAGCCTTCTATTGGTCTTATCTCAAGAATTTATTCCTTTAGCTCAACTGGCAGGGGCTGGTACTGCAGTTCTTGGATTCAATCTCCATAGATGACTCATGGATAGAGGGGCTATTATAGCTGTATTTGTCCCATACTCTTAATATTATACTTTCAAACCTAAAACACTCATGGTATTAGACAAATGTCCTGGATAGGCGGATAGATTGTATTTGAACAATGATAAGGCAGGATGAGTTAAGAAACATTTCTAGTGACCAAACCGCAGCACTCATGGCTCTCATACATCCCAAAGTCAATATTAACCCTGCAGACAGAAGAAGACTCACACATATGATTTTTTCTGTTGATTTCCTGAATAGAGTGAATCATATAAAAATCAATTTCCAGTTCAAATCCATATAGTTAGCCTAGAATTTCTATGACCATTTTCTTTCCCACCCTCGCCCCCATTCCTCTTACTACCAACCAGAACACTATGAGCAAGAATCTTATTAAACCAGCAACTGAAGGGTGTTCAACTTTTTGTTATATAAATAAAAAGAAGAGAATATTGTAAAGCAAAAACAGGATATTACAAATGTGATGAAAGTAAGAGGAAAGAAGCCACACAGAACACGAGACACAGAGGAAGGTGCAGACTCAGTATTCTGGAACCCTTCCCAGTTATATTTTGCATGTGTGTGCACTTTGTAACTGTGCATTGTGAATCCTAAATACAGTCCCCCCAGCCATGCCCTCTCAGTGTTTTTAGCCATGAACTTGGACTGCTATAATCTAGTGGTTAGCACAGTGAACTTGGAGTCTGGAGACCTCTGTTCTGTTCTTGGCTCTGCCATTAAACTGCTGTGTAACCTTGGGCAAGTCATTTCCCCTCTCTGTGCCTCTGTTTCTCCTCCACCCTTTGTCCACAATTTAGATTTTAAGCTTCCCAGGTCAGGATCTGGCTCTTATGATGTGTTTCTACACTGTCTGGCACAGTGGAGCTTCAGGCTTGGTTGAGGCCTCTGGGCTGTACAGTAATACAAAGAATAAGAACAAATTACAGTCTGGGATTGACCAAAAAGCAGATTATAGGACTTGGATTATGGCTATTCTGCTTGAGCTAGCTGAGCAGGCGTTGCGATTCACAGTCACTGTAAGGTATGATCCTTTAAGGGAGCAAATGCTGAGGAGCTCATCTCTTAGCCCCATTGCTGGCTGCATTGAATCCAGAGTGTCTCTGGAAGAGGAAAGGCCCCCAGTCTCAGAGGGTTGCAAATATACTATTACCGTTTGGTATTGGGGTCTGTTGCGAAAGGCCTCAAGAATTGATGGTACATGAAATCCTGAGCAGGTATGTGACCCTGCTGCATAAACGGAGATGAAATAGTTGAAACCCAAGAATAAACTCTGGCTGTGTTGACCTTTGTTAGGGATCCACTGTCCAGTTTCCCTAAATCACGGAGGAAACAACTGAATTATGACTCGTTTGGTAAAGAGAAAAACAAAGAGGAAGGCATTAACCTAAACGGGCACCTCACCTATATCCTTGCTACTGATACCTTTCAACAAGTGGGGAACAAAAGAATGGGGTAGGTTCAACATAAAGAGAAGTCATAGAACAGGACTTCCACATCCCAAACGTACCTAGAAGTTATGGTATTATAGACTCTTCTAAACTCTAAAATACAGTTGGTGACCCTGCACTACTATTATGCCGCTGAGGCACAACTGAGACCCACCCCAGGGGAAACACTGGGAGGTTTTTTGGAGCTTCCCAGCTACCAGGGAGAGCATGTCTATTGCTAAGCTCCTTGGTGGAATGCCACTTGCTTTGCATACATGCTGGACACACACTGGGGTGTGGGCAAGTGAGGCCATGACTTTGACCCTTTATGCCATTTGGAGTGGCCACGCGAGGGCTGCTGGGGAAGGTTCCTGGGGTCCTCCACCTCCATTGTGCAACTTTGTCAAGCCAGAAAGACTCTGACCCTGACTTTGACTTTATTTGACAAGCTCCAGATCAGCTGAATGCCAAGTGGAGAAGGAGAATAATCAAATGCTGACAGAAGACTGGAGATTAAGAGGAAAAGAGAGAAGACAGAGAAGAGGAAACGACAGGAAAAACGCTAATAAAACATGCAGTTGGTGGTATCGGTATCAAGCTACTCAGGGAAAGGAGCCTTTGCATTTTTAGAAAGAGACGTGCACCACACCAAGTATGCCTGGCTTTTGACTCTGCCCCGTCTTCTGCCTGTGACATGGCTTGGGGGAATCTGGGAAATCCATGCTCTATTGCTAACGCAGTTTAGGGGGAGGGGGGTTTCTGCATTCCTCTTCCCTAGCTCTGCAGTCGCCATTAGAGATTCCGACAGTTACTAGATAAAGTTAAAGACTCATGTAGTGATCTTCACACTAATTGGACTGTAATGTATAGCCTCGGTCAAGCAAATCTCTCCCAGCACTCCTCTCCACAGACGGCAATCAAGCCATTTACAGAAGATGCATCGGCTGCTGGGACCCTAGAGTAACCTTAAGCTGCACTGGCCTTTTAGCAGAAAACACAATTAATTTTGATACTGAAGGGCAATTAGGACTGGGGTTAAAATAAAAAATCTTCTGAACAGGGAATGTCAAAGACTGTAAAAGGAAACTATTTCCCTTGTACTGCATACAGTGTGGTGGAGGTCTGTAAGCACAGCAACTGTCAGATCATGTTAATCCAGATCACGTTGTAAACCCTTTTTTCATTTGAACAGATGCAAATTCAGATTACCAACTCCGGTGCTGCAAACCCTTCCAAGACTGATTGTCATTTTCTTTAACTCTTTCACTGTTGCCAGAATAGGCAGCAATTTTTTAAAATGAACATACATGCACTTGGCCTTTTTTCTAAATTCTGCCCAGCGAGCAGTTCATTTTGTTTCATTTCCAAAAGATTTTGTGGTAAATTCCTTCACAGAAGCACAGATAGTCTTTTCTCTGTAACGCACAGCTACACACAAGAACTGACAAAAAAAATTGACCTCCCATTTGACCACAAAGTCCATACAATTCTCCATAGATAAAATTTTCACAAAGCAAATGTGTCAATGCTCTTTTCCCACCTAAAATCAATCAATATATCAGTTAATGCCAGTCAGTGCCATCAGACAAGCTTTCAAGCCCAAGTAAAGCTTGTGAGAAGGCATGGGAGGCAAAAAATATCCATGGGGAAAGCTTTCAATTTCAAGCTTCCTTAAAAACAACAGCATGTAAAAGGAAACAATTGTACAAAGATTAAATACGGTGGCAGTGACCCTTTTTAATGCTTGGGAATAAGGGGTGAAATCCTGGTTCAATTTAAGTCAATGTCAAAATTCCCATTGACTTAAGTCGGGCCAGGATTTCATCTAGTATTTGTGACTGGATGAAATGCACACAGGGAACAATCAATTATTAGGGCCTAAATTGTGGGTAGAACTATACATAGCCATATGTCAGAAAACCCAGGCTAGTACCGGCACAGCCAAGCAGGCAGTGTCCCTCTCTGTTCCAGCTCCTTCAAAATCATTATAGAGAAGCGACTCTTTAGGCCCTGTCCGAAAAGAATATAGAGCAATGATGGGCAACCTATAGCCCACGGGCGGCCCATCAGGGTAATCCGCTGGCCGGCCACCAGACAGTTGTGTACATTTGCACGGCTGCCCGCAGTGGCCGCAGTTCACCGTTTTCAGCCAATGGGTGCTGCGGGAAGCAGTGCAGGCCGCAAGGACTTGCTGGCTGCCGCTTTCTGCAGTTCCCATTGGCCGGAGCTGTGGGCGGCCGTGCAAATGTAAACAAACTGTCTGGCAGCCCGCCAGTGGATTACTCTGACGGGCCACCTGCAGCCTGCGAGCCACAGGTTGCCCACCACTGACATAGAGGGACTATTTAGGCCCTCTATAAAAGGACCACAGGGTGTGGCCAGTGGGTTAGGATATGTAGCTATGCCTCCAGGCTCTGAAATTACCTGTAACCTTAACCACCACATAGGTCTTTCCAGCTTTCAGCAGGAAGAGGTTATGTCTGGAGATATACTGGGTCATCTTAGGGTTCATGACTAGAGCTGTGCAAATAACTTATTTTTTCGGTTCAGTGGCCAAGCCAAAAAATTGAAACAACAACAACAACAAAACATTTTGTTTGACCTGAAACAAAACATTTCAGTCTGACTCTGAGAGGATTTTTTTACCTTTCAAAAATAATAAAATTGAAATAAAATTTGTAACAAAAAGTTGTTTCGATTCGAAAAGTCAAACCATTTTCTTTTGGAAATGTTGACACTAAATGTTTCGACTTCTGCAGATTTTTTTTTTTTTAACCAAAACAATTTGGTGAATTCAACATAAATTCACAAACTGTTTTGGCCAACCCAAATTTGCAGGTTTCAATGAGAAAAAGTTTAGTTCAAAAACTTTCACCCAGCTTTACACAACACCTCAGTGCTGCCTTTGTGGCATGCATCTGTTCTAAGCCCATCATACCAGTCCCCAGGTGCCACCAGAATTTGGCCCCTAAAGTTTTCTTTGCATTCATGCCTAATCCTACCATACTGGGACACTAAGTCCCACACTGGCCATCTGCAGAGGAGGAATGAGCTAAGAAAAATGCAGTCCTACACTAGAGAGGAGCAGTAAAGTAAAGGAAGACTCCACAGCACTTCTTCAGAATGAGTTCGGAGGGAGTTGGGGCCTGGTTGAAAGGTGTCATCCCTCCCACACTGCCTGAGATACCTGTGGTCAGCAGAGATACCTGAGATAGCTTTCCAGTGATAGAAAATGGGTACTGGTAGGGTGTTCTCTGCTGGGGCCCTGTGCCTTTGGAACTCATTTCCTGCCTTGGTCTATCACAGCCTGAATATGTTGTTAACCTTCAGGGCCCATCTTTTTATTTGCTCTTCAGTAAATTGGAAGCTATCTGAGGTTAGAGACTTGAATGGTGGTTTTCTTGCTGGAGTTTATTACAGTTTAATTCTATTCATATTGCTGTCAGTGGGTAATTGCTAGTGTCTGTTTATGTATTAATAGTATTTTTAAGAGCTTCTTGGGGTGCCCAGATGCTTTTATGCACTCAGAACAAATTTCAATCTATAAGTAAATAAAATATTCCAGGGGAACAGTCCCATCTGTGCTGCCCATACTGGGGGGAAGAGGGGAGGGAAGAGAAGGGACTGTTACACAGCTGGAAAATCAAGAAGTTATTTCTATTGTTTTTGTTAAAGAAATGAATTTTTCTTTGTCTTCCCAGGTTCTTTTTTTCCATTTGAAAAGCTCTCTTCACTGCAGTGAATTGTTTCCTCTTCTGAGGCTCATCCAGCAGTCCCAAAAGTTGTACTTGGGAAACCACTAACTGATGTTAGATTTACACAGTGGGTTGTTTTTATATATGTTTTTCTTAAAAGCTACATCCTAGGGGAATCCCTGGGAGGCATACACAGCATAAGAAGCGCTAGCAGCCAATAGAGCATGTGAGGGCTACCAGGGTTAAATCTATTGTTTTCAGGGATTGATTCAATTTCTGTTTTGTCAACCAGTTTAAGTAAAGACTGTGATAAGTTCCAAGGTCCCTTACACATGAGGTGTAGGGGAAGGAGGAGGAGCCCAGGATAAGCTAGTCTGAGTCCTTTAAACATGACACTGGTGTTCACTTTCTACAGCACTTTTTGGGTAGTCCACTCAGGGGTGCAACCAAATCTTCCTAAGGAGGGGGCCCAGAGCACTCCCTTCCCTCTCCTGCACCCAGCCCCACGCTCTCCTGATGCTCCCCAATAGTCAGTCCTGAGCTCTCTTACACTGCTTCTGCACCCAGACCTGCGGTCTCCCCACTGCGCCCAGCTCCACAAACACTCACCTCCTGCTGCCCCATACTCAGCCCCTTGCTCTTCTTCCCACATTAACTTGTGTCCAGTTCCAAGTTGTTCCCCCTACACCCAGGCCTGCTGTCTCCCTGCTCCAACATTCAGCCCTGAGCTCTTACGCAGAGAGGTGGTTAAGCTGAAGAGCACCATCCCCTCCAGGCACCAGTCAGTTCTGGGAGCCCCAGACTCTATCATCGTTCAGTATCATCAGGAAGCACCAAAATCCCAGACCCAATCCTCCCACCCTTTGGAGACTGGCGTTCTCCGTGCCTCCTGCTCCATTTCTCCCTGGGGTCACCAGGTGCCCATGGATGGTGGAAGGACTACAAAGGTGGGGGGAGGGTGAAGTAGGCATATGGGGTCATAGCGCCACTCAAATTTGGCCAGGCTTCCCCTCCATCCTAACAGAAAGGTGGTTGTGCCAAATTTGATTGAGTGGCATTGCAACCTGATGCAAGGGGGTCACAGTGCCACTCAAATGTGGCCTGGTCACTCCTCCGTCAGGTCAAATTTCCATGTCTAGTAAGGGGTCAAGGGGAGGTCTAGCGCCCTATCTTCTCTCTCCCTATTGTGCCCTATAGTCCACTAATAAGTCTCTAGAGGTAGGTGGACTAGATGAATGAATAGCTCTTTTCCATTTTACCTTTCTGTGATGGGAGATTTGGTTCAGATACTGGAAGAACCCATTCAAACCTTTAGCCCAAACTCTGACTCAAACTTAGGGCAGGTTCATTGGCACTTGAATAACTTTTCCTCCCCCTTTATTTTATATTTTCTTGGAGCACCAGTCTTTTGTAGACTGACCACTAAAAGGTGATATATCAAACCCTGCTTATCTGACTTTTGTGAGTAATTGCACTGAAGACCACTTGTGTGAGTAAAGAGAATAGGTTTTGTCTATGACAAAGGTCTCCTTGGATCCATCAGAGAGCAGTAGCACCAGTATGTTAAAATCAGGCTGTAAAACTCCACTATCAGATTGCTGGTGTGCAAATACTTTCCAGTTCTGTCCAATTCCAAAATACATCCCGGGGCATTCTGTTCTTTCCTGTTCTGGGAGGAACCAGGAATCAGGAACTTAGAAATGTCTAGACTGGATCAAAGCAGTGGTCCATCTAGGCCAGTACCCTGTCTCAGACAGTGGTCAGTACCAGGTACTACAGAGGAAACAAGAACTCCTCCAGCAGGCAGTTATGGGATAACCTGGCCCCAAGGAATATTTCTGCCTCACCCCCAATAGATAGAAGTTGCCTAATGCCCTGAAGCATGAGGATTCGTTGGCATTCCAAAAGGTTATTTTATGGAGTTTTTTAAAATCCTTTCTACTGTCACTTTGGCTGTTCTTGTGGGCCATAAAACATACCCAATTTCATAAGCATGTGAAAACAAAGGAAAACACATTCAAAATGCCCCCAGATTTCTGAAGTTCAAACATAACCAGTTAGTCTCAGATAAAAATATATAAATCTGGTTAAAAAAAGGGGGGGGGGTTTCCCGGAAATTTCCAATCAGTTCTTTTAATACACAAGAAGTAGCACTTTTGTAGCCCTTTCCATCCAAGGAACTAAAAGCACCTTAAAACACTATTTAATTAACCTTCACAACCCCCTTGTGAGCAAGGCATTGTTATCTCCATTTCACAGATGGGTAGATTGAAGCACAGGAAGCTTAAGTGACTTCCCCAAGGCAACACTACACAGCGGGTCAATGGCAGAGCCAGGAATTCAACCTGGATCTCCTGAATCCCAGTCCTGTGCTTTAAATGCTATAAACCTCCCTCTTAAGAGGGTGAAGATTCAGGTCATTTTTTAAAATTTTATTTAAACTACTAGTATCCAGAGTGCACTACCAAGGGCAGCAAAAGCCCCTCTATAATGTGAGCATCTGAAGGAGTTTGTAAGAGGAGTGAGAAATAATCTCTTTCATTTTGTCTAAGGGCTGTACACAAATGTCTCTGGTGGGAAATAAGGAGTCTTTAAGAATGATGTGTGACTTCTAGTGATAGAGCTTGGGTTAGCAAGGGTATTTATTTTTCCCTTCATTAAGAAACAACTTATCATTCCAGTAAAGGAGCTGTTAATGAGTTTGTTCACACTAGCTGAGAAATGACTGCAGGATACTCCTCCGAGAACTTACTCCGAATGCATACATAAACCAGCGTCAGAGCACTAGGTATGCCAAACAACCTGTGGGGTGGGAAATGGGGGGAGGTTCTCCCCTCCCTCTTCCCCTCCAGTTCTCCATTAGTTCAACAGATTCTGGAAGGAATGTGCAGATTTAGAGCATGCAGATTATAATGTGCACTTTGGAACCATTCCATGACTTATGTTAAAGGGCTACATGTCAGCATAAAATACTCTACTTAGGCATCTGATGGGAGGTAAGGGAAGGAGAAGTACTTCATTTATACACCACCCGCAGATCCAAGAGCCACCCACTCCCCCAGAACGGCTGCCTGTTTCTGCTACAATGGACAGCTGCTCATGCTGGAATTTGCAAAAGGAGTCAGTGGGAATTAGGCATCCAACTCTCGCTGAATTTCTGGCCGTTGGCTGCCCTCATCATCCATGTAGGGTTGCAGCCCTCCAAGACTACAGAACCCCAATTGAAATGTTCCATCTCCACCCCAGTGGAGGCCACTCAAATTGTAATGGAACACTGTATGCTGGGTTCTGTATTTTCTGCATGTCACTTCTCTGATGTAAAGATTTGGGGGTGGGGGGCAGATGGGGGCTCTGAAATCTGCCCTTTTGAGTTGACCTTTAAAAGTGGCCTCAGGCTCCTGGCCAGGTGCCAGTGCAGGCCTGAACTGAGAAAAGTTTGGGATTCCCCTTAGCTGGAATACATTCTCCTGGCACTATTTCAGACACTTACCCTTTCCACGTTACATTTTTTGGATCGGGGTTACCACACTCTGAGTCTGTATAATGCTACAAGAGAATGCCTGAGCAATGAAGGCAGTCAAACTGCCCTTTGGGTGGCTAAAAGGTGAACCCGGGTCTCTTCCTGACAGCTTCATTTTGTTTCTGATATATATATGCCCTCACTGTTAGCCTATTGTCCTCCTGTTAATTTTGTCAGCTCTTTGGAAAAGCGTTTCCGATTCGATGGCATGAGTAATTGTCGGGTTTTTGTTTGTTTAAAAAAAAACAAAACCAAGCCGCAGCACAAGCTCTTGAAAACTCCACTCTTACCCTGCAAAGACCCCCCCCCCGACCTCCAAAATCAACTCAATAACTTCACTCCTCTTCATTTCCTCATCCTGTGTCTAAAGTGAGAGGAAGCGGGTTGCAACCTTTTGCGCATAATCTGACACATGACATGCAGGGCCGGAAGGCGGAAAATCATTTCAACAAAAGGCTGGAGCTCTGGGTTAGGTAAATTCAGGAAAGAGAGAGAGAGGAAATGGCAGTAACCTCACCAATAGACTATGGGGATTCTGGCACCAGCCCGGGTGTGAAATGTTAGGTCATCTCTAATAAGGGCTGGGTGAAAAACCGTCAACGCACATTGAAAGATATGACACAAAGCCACTTATCAAGACAACCCCTGAGGGTAGTTAGGAAACCATTTTTCTTCAGGCAAACCAGTTTCAGTGATTTGTGCATGTGTTGAATTCCACGTATTATCTCCTCAGAGGTGTAGCACCAAGATCCTATCTTGGCTTTATGTACTGTTATGTCAATGTCTACAGCACCTTATGTCATTCAACCTGGCCCACATTACCCTACTATCTGAGCACCTCACAAACATGAATGTGTCTACCCTCACAGCACCGCTATGATGTAGAGATGGGAACTGAGGCATAGAGAGACTAAGTGACTTGCCCAAGGCCACACAGGCAATCTGTGGAAAAGCAGAGAACTGAGCTCAGGTTTCCAAGGCCAGGAGGGCACCCTGATCTACTGGACTATCATGATACCATGGCCATTAAACAGGGGGAAAAAAGAGTTAAAATTATGAAATGAGCAGTAGCAAACCTCAAAAATGTTTACAAGTTCAATTTGAAGAAACACTCATCAATCTGCATGGCTCCTCCATACTTACCCAAACCTCCCATGTCTGCAGAGCTGGGCTAGAACTTTGGTGAGAACAGGACTCTCATGTGATTTCTGCTCATTCTCGTTTCAGATTGGGCTGGAACTACCAAAAACATATCCTTCTACCCGCTACTTTGGCAGTTCCATTTTGACTCCTGACTTAATCGGGAAGTGCAAAGGCAGGCCTATAAAGTGAAGGAGTAGGAACCAGACATCTCAACTTTTTTGAACCTTAAAAGTGGCTTCATTTGGGTTTGATATGAGTTTTGGGTAAAGGTTTGGGTTAGTTCTTATTGTATCTGAACTGGAGATCCGCTCCTGCACTAAGAAGGCCAATGGCAGTTTTGCTTTTGACTCCAGGGAGAACAGGATCAAGTCCTTCATTACCCATCCGTCACTACTGATTATCCCCCCAAATCTCCACAGAGTATATATATATTTCCAACTGTATTAATATTTGGTTACATTGATCTTGGTCCCCATCCATATCCCCACCTACATTAAAACGAATCTTCTTCTCTTTATCCACCTGCTGAATTAATTCTTGGTGTGACCCTCCTTTCAGCTGATCCTTTTTAAGACTAAATGTATTTTATTTCTTTTGTGACTTTGTCTGGTGCAAGAAATCCCTGAGTCCTTCCAACCTCATGCCACATGTTACATTCTGTCCCCATCAGAAAATCAGATCATTCCTTCGACATGAGAACTGGCATCAAGTCAAAGTCCTGGAGATGAAAGGAAGGGTTAAGTTTACTTTCAATATCGGAGGAGGGTTCGGAAATAAATGTCGAGGTTAAAAAGTCCAGATGGTAATTCAACTGTATCCTTACTATAAACATGATTTGATTTATGGGAACCACTAATGGTATCTCAGTTTAGATCTGGATGGCTTTGCTTTCTCTCATCTGTAGCTTTAAATTCATCAGATTCCTTCACTCCTACCATCAATCCTTCACTACAAAGAGATACTACTATCAAGAATTTGGGAGTTCTTTAAAATTCAGCAATTGATAAATGTTAACAATCCTAATTCATGCAAATTACTGTCCTGTGCCTTTATTTATAATACCAAACGGATGTGTTATTTCAAAGTATTCTAAAAGGGCTTTGACAAGTTCAGGCTCACAAAACTGTGTCTCCTTTTGCTTCCCTTCCCCCATCCTTTGGGGATCAAACTGAATTAGTTTTCACTTTTTTCTGACGTTTGTGATTATTAGGTTTCTTGGCTTTGTCAGAAAAATCCATCAGAAATGTTTATCTCATGGGCAAATAGCGATGGAACAACGTGTTTATCACTTCAAGGGCCATAATCCACAGGCAGTGGTGGCCCCAATCCAGTTTGTTTTAAAACACAAACACTGAAAAAGAAAAATGCCCATGTCTGAGACGTGTGATAGAGACCTGCAGAGCGGACCCAGCCCTGACATCCGTTTCTTTATGTCTCTACATTTTGACCCTCAGTGATTATACATATACTGCCAAACCCTGAGGTCCTTACTCATATTTTACACATTCCATACCCAGGCTTCAAAATGGCTTCAAATATTGAAAGCCTCAGGGGGTCAAATTTCCACAGAGCTCTTAAGATAAATTTTTGCCCCCAAAGCACTGGACAGTAATTTGCATGGATTAGGATTGTTAATATTTATCAATTGTTGGATTTTAAAGAACTCCCAAATTCTTGATAGTAGTATGTATTTGATTTTGCCCCAAATCAATTGCACTAAATAGCAGGTGCAGCTAATTGTGAGCCACAAATGTTGGTATTTAGGGGTTACATTTGGGAGTGCCTGGGCTAAGCATTTTTGAAACCCTGGCCATAGAAACGCTCACTGCATTTCTGACCCCACAACTGCTGTGTGCCACTTATGTTTGGGTATCTATTGTGTTGCTTTTTTAGGTAACATCAAGGGTACCTAGAGCAGATGGATGGATGTCCTTTTAAATGTTTGCACAAATATAAATAAATAATTATTACTTGTATTATGGTAGTTCCTATGACCCCCAAAAGTCATGGACAGGACTCCAGGTAGACAGATATGCAAAAGCTAACAATTTTTCACCATGCCATAAAGGTGAATGTGGAATATGGTGAAGAATGGAGACCATCCTGCCTGTGTTAGATTTGTAAATCTAGGTGTAGCCAGTGCAGGTGTCCTAGCTGATCTTAACTGTTGTGTCAATGCATGGGATATCGACCAGGTAGGAACTGACAGAGCAACTGATTGGCCAAAGTCAACTCCTTGGCTTTCACATGCCTCCTAAAACTCATAAGTGGGTTTCACCAGCCTGTCAGCATCACCTCTAACTTCCCTGGATTAGGAGGAAATGAAAGGATGAGAGAGAAAATGAAGTACAATTGTCAGTGTATATGACAATATACAATTATACAATATACAGTGTATATGACAATTGTCAGTGTATATGACAATTGTCAGTCATGTCACATAATGCGCTACTGGAAGGCACTCAGATGAGGTGATGGAAGCTAAATAAAAACCTTTATTGACTAGACTAGAATAGAATAGTATGAGCTTCAGCCAGCTCTGAGATCACTGGGGAAAAGCAATATTTAGAATGGGAGGTATCTGCTGACCCTCAGGGCATGGGGTAAAACTCACCTCATTTGGTTCTATGAAGCAGTACATGTCACTGGTAGGCAGGATATCTGTGTTCTATTTCCAACTGTGGCACTGACTGGCTGTGTAAGTCACTTAGCTTCTCTGTGCCTGTTAAATGGGGGCTGCTGGACCCTCAAACGCCCATCAAAATAACAAAAGGCTGTGAATTAAAACCAATGTAAATATGTCAGTGCAAGTCTGTTATGTGGGAATGAAAGAGGCTAAAAAGCTTAAATAAAGCTTCAGTGAATGGACTTTATCCTTTTCTATTCTAACATAAGCATGTCTATACACAGATTTCCACCCAAATAAGAAAGTTGGTTTTAGGAAACTGATTTACATAAATCAGGACCCGTTTGTGTGCAAAACAAACATATGATAATGGAACTTATCCACCTTCGTATAATTCTGTGAGCTTTATGGTTGAAAAAGCTGTAAGTATTACAATTAAGATATGGGTAATGAAAAACATTGTCTTTCTCTACAGGTTTGTGTGAGGAACTGCACCTAGTCTAAACTTATGAAACATTGAGGCCTTGTCTACACATACACACTTGCTCCAGTTTAGTTAAAGCAGTGCATACCTCTGTGTGGACACACTTATTGCAGTTTAGGAGAGCCATTTCTGATTGACTTAAAGCTAAACTGAAAGAAGCCTGCTTTAAACTGAAATCAGCATCCTCACAGCCCATTGGACTGGTTTAACTAAATAAAATCTTAAATTACACTGGAACAATTCTGTGTGTAGCTCTAAATTAAACTGATTAAACCCAGGGTTCTTTTTTTAAAAAAATACCAATTTTAAATCTATTTAGTTGCATCCTTCTAGCTGCTTTTATAAAGTCATTGGGATCAGCTCTGTCTACACCACCTACATTGTCCATGCTACGTGCAGTGTGTTTGCAG
This sequence comes from Lepidochelys kempii, assembly GCF_965140285.1. Classification (NCBI taxonomy): domain Eukaryota; kingdom Metazoa; phylum Chordata; order Testudines; family Cheloniidae; genus Lepidochelys; species Lepidochelys kempii. Next base: position 74,255,544 of record NC_136389.1, read on the forward strand.
AAATAAATGGGAAGATGTTTTTCCCATATGTGCACGAACTCTGAACTCTAAGAGTTCAAGTGGGTTCAGTCGTTCTCCTCAAACTGTCATTCTTGTCCTAATTAGTCCATGGTGCTGTAAGCAATTTAAATAGAATATATTAATAGAGGAGAAAGCGGGGGATCCTCCCCTATACCCCAGCCTGCAAAAACTCTTAAATAAACAGGGGATTTCTTCAGGGTATCCTACATCCTCCCCCTCCCTCGGTCTTAATAAAAAAGGACTGAGGGTGGGACGCAGAGAAGGTCGGGATGCTCTCTCCATTCAAGGGAGGGTTTCCCACCAGCCGAGAGAGCTGGAGCCTCCCACTGCTTCTGAGGAATGGAGGGGGATGGGGAGATACTGAGCCATGATAGTTCAGGGAAGTGCTGTTTTATTTAAACCCTCAAATGGCTTGACATGCCCCTGCTACTTTCACTGCCTAATTATAAATGAAAAGAAAATGGCAAGAGAATCCCCTCCTGTTGACCAGCTCCCACTTAACAAGGCAGCACATGTCGCTGTCTCTACCTTTTTAGCTCTGTCCTTGCTTTTATCCTTGTGCAATTTAATCCTAACTCAATTATATTATTACAGTGTGTCACTTTGAGTCACTTTCCCCCCTATTTGGCATATGGTTCTTTTCAGTTTCTCTGCTAATTCTTTTCCAGTGGACTTGTTTAAAACATATTCATTTTCTGCTTAGACACTGTGTTACTCACGCATCACACTTCTGCAGTGCCTGCGTAGCTTCTTCAGGAGGAGGTGGAAAATGGGATATGGGCAACGCCACCCTTTGCATACATTTGCTAGAGTTTCCATGCAGGATTGTCAAAATACAAACTGGATGTCAGGAAAGGTGAGCAACATGCCCCATCTGTCAGAAATGTGTATAGTATGCTGGCCTTAGTTGGGCCTATTCCAAAGCCGAGGGATAGAGTGATGAGGATTGCTGGCTGAAGAATGAAAATAATTTTCTATGAATATCTTCTTCAGTTTTTAAACATGTTCACTCTGACTGTGTCTGCTGCCCTTTAAGCATTTGCTTTCAGTGGCTGTTCTAGCAAAGGAGATTGCTGGCAAGAATGCACCCCATTTTCAGCTTCCAACATACCCTTCCAATCAAGGAATAGAAACACACCACATGACCCAACAAGGCCAATCAAAGCAGTTCGAATTTGAATATTCAGTACTTGCAATGTAATGAATGAGCAAGTGGACAAGCTACAGAAGTGATAACTGTGTGAGACAAAATAGGTAAATCAAACTGGGTAACAAATGAATTTGAGAAAATCAAGCTGAGACAATTTAAGAAGAGAAAAAAGAGGGGATATCTGCTGAATGAAGTATTTGTTACCGATTATATATCCAGCTGTAAGGAAGCAAAGTGTGATACTTTTCTAAGAGCTCTCCTACATTTGAAAATTTACCAAAATACCTATTCCAGAAAAATGTTTCAGAAATGGTTATTTCAGTGTAAACCCTGCTTGTGTAAACACTGTTATCCTGGATTAAGAATATCTTTTTCCAATTTTAACTTAATCCACTGGATTCCAGAATAGCTAATTTGGTAAATTTCCAAGTTTAAGAACATAAGAACATAAGATAAGAATGGCCATACTGGGTCAGACCAAAGGTCCATCCAGCCCAGTATCCTGTCTTCCGACAGTGGCCAATGTCAGGGGCCCCAGAGGGAGTGAACCTAACAGGTAATGGTCAAGTGATCTCTCTCCTGCCATCCGTCTCCACCCTCTGACAAACACAGGCTAGGGACACCATTCCTTACCCATCCTGGCTAATAGCCATTAATGGACTTAACCTCCATGAATCTATCCAGTTCTCTTTTAAACCCTGTTATAGTCCTAGCCTTCACAACCTCCTCAGGCAAGGAGTACCACAGGTTGACTGTGCACTGAGTGAAGAAGAACTTCCTTTTATTTGTTTTAAACCTGCTGTATAGACAAGTATAGACAAGTTGTAAGAGTTATTTCCTGATTTTTTTTAAAAAACAACATGTCATCACATTTAAAACAATCCCATTGGACACAGACACATAAACATATGAATATTCAGTGGTAGGTCTGGCAGAATCAAAGTCTGCTTTGCCTGAAATGCTATGGAAGTAGAAATCACATTAACAGTCAGCCTGTTCAGAATTGGAGTTTCTTGGATGCTAAGGACCAAGCTTTCAAGCTTCAAGCCAACATCCAATTTGGGCACCCACTTATTTGAGCACAACTTCATTCATAAAAATGGCTATACACCCACTTTTGTACATGAAAGGCCCACCTGTGAACACACAGTTCATGGAGGATAGGTCCATCAGTGGCTATTAGCCAAGGTAGTCAGAGATGCAACCCCATGCTTTGGATGTCCCTAGCCTCTGACTGCCAGTAGCTGAGAGTGGATGAAAGGGGATAGATTCCCCAATTGCTAATTCCCTCTGAAGCACCTGGCATTGGCCACTGTCAGAAGACAGGATACTGGGCTAGATGGACCACTGGTCTGACCCAGTATGGCCATTCTTATGTTCTTATGTTCACAAATAACAGGCAATTGGATACTGAGTGGCTTGATTTGTTTAGGCCAGGGATCGGCAACCTTTGGCCCACGGCCCACAAGGGTAAGCCCCCTGGTGGGCCGGGCTGGTTTGTTTACCTGTTGCATCCACAGGTTCGGCCGATAGCAGCTCCCACTGGCCACGGTTCACCATTCCAGGCCAATGGGGGCTGCAGGAAATGGTAGCCAGCACATCCCTCGGCCCGCACCACTTCCCGCAGCCCCCATTGGCCTGCAGCAGCGAGCCGTGGCCGGTGGGAGCCACAGTTGGCCAAACCTACTGACACAGCAGGTAAACAAACGGGCCTGCCCCACCAGGGGGCTTACCCTGGCAGGCGGCGGGCCAAAGGTTGCAGATCCCTGGTTTAGGCAAATAGTTGTTTACACGTACAAAATAGATGCAAACCCATTTTTGCAGCCACAATCATTTGCATACCCCAAAGTTGAGACCAGGGCTGAATATTCAATATTGCAGATTATGACTGGGCCCACAGTTCATACGGTATGGCTAAATGGTAATGGCTATTAGAAACAGACTTGTGGTGCACTTTCTGCAAATATTCTCCAATAGTCAATCACTTTAAATCCCTGGCTTTGGTGAGCATCCCTGCCAGATTTTAAACTATTTTCCCTCCTGTACTCAAGGAAGCTAAACACAAAGGGAGGGCAAACACTGCTAAAGCAAATCCTTTTAAAATGTCCTTCATTATTTGTGCAGCATTTCTCATTACTGAGTAAAATCCTACTATAATTACTCAGTATTTGTGGTGTTAATTGTGAACATTTAGAGCCACCATTCAGGATGGCCACCAAGGGCATATAGCAAGGAGGTTAGTAGGAAATGAAGACAGTCTTGCATTTATGCCAGTCATGGTGCCCTGGGTCTCCGTAATCTCTACCATATTTACCAATACCAGGATTAGAGAACAGAAAATTGAAGGAAGTCCACCCGTGTTCCCCACCTTCCACTCCCATGGTACTCTGGGCAGAACTCAGATGCCACTGAGGGTCTGGCCCAGTGGCTGTGTAAGAACTGAGAAAGGATCTCAGTATTTGGCCTCATGAGGGAGATGTATTTTGACTTTGAAAAGCAGATCTAAAGAACATGAGAACACAGCTGTTCTCCTTTACCTTGTAGTTTTTCTTTCTCTCTGCTATTTTTCTCTTAACTTGGTTCCTACATTACTTAGCTCTGTAATGGCTCGCTGGTTATAGCTTGTGATAAAGATAATATGTAGCAACATCTTATATCCAGAAACAAGGACCACTTGGGTAGCTGCCACGTATACTTCTCCACATTACTTTCCCAGTGTATCCAGTGTTGCTTTTGGAATGAGGAGCAGTTAATTCTCCATCTTATCTCAGTACTTGCCCATTGGGCAAAATGGACCGGAACCGTTGAACGTATGTCCCCAAAGACCTCAGTCAACTCCTTTGCCACAGGCAAGACTCACAGACTTTATACACCGACCCCTCTGGCCTCCTTTGTCTTCAGACTGAACATCTATCTGTTCACAGCTCACATCTGCCCACTCTTCCATTAATTAAATTTTCTCAAGAGACACAGTGGCTTCTTTCTGACACATTGGAATTAGTCTGTCTCTCAGCAGATAGTTCAATGGGACAGAATTCTAGGAGCTCTGGTAAGGTCACATCTCTCTAAAAAAATTAAATTGGGAACCAAATCAGAAATGAAAACATGAGAGAGCTCTGTTGATGATTTTTTTGCAAAGGTGCAAATTACTAATCAAGTCCTTATACAAGACTGGCTGCTTTGCTAAACAATATATACATTCATTGAAGAAAGCTCTTTAAGGTGGATGGAGCCTAATGATCATGAAAAAAAATAACAGCAACTCTGAGTAACAGTCCTTAGAAAGAAAACACCAGCAGGAAGTAAAGTCTTTAAAAAAAACAGTTATATTTGAAGTGGTTTTTGAAGAAATACATGCTGTTCTGGAGCAGATTTGCCAGCCTCTCAGGAAATATGATACAGAAATGAGAAGAGGCTGATGAAAGGATGTGTTTTCTATGCAATTCCCTATAAATTAGCATCTGAGTATTTTTTTTCCTTTATGAAAGTCCTTTTCTTAATGAATAGAGTATAGGCAGCTGAGATACCTGGATTCTCCTCCTGGCTCTGCAACTAACTCACTGTGTAACCTTAGGAAAGTCCCTAGCATGGGTAAGACTCAGTTTATCCATCTGTGACAGTACACTGATGACATCTTATCAATAACAACACAGGGAGCACAATAATGCTCTGCTTAACCTAATAAGGGTGTGGTGAGGCTCCTTTCATTAACAAAAGCCTTTGGAAAACCTCAGATTAATGCAACGTATATTTATTCAATGACAGCACACAAAATGCCATTGTGCTATTTCTAGTGAATGCCATTTGTTTAGCAATTTAGAAGAGACTTTCAAATTCCTATTGGCTTCGATCAGTTTGACAGAGGCAGCAGTATCAGGAGAACCTCTGCTCTGAAAAGAACTATCGCTATCCATTGCCTTTGCCATTTACAGGAAAGATTGGTGCCAGCAATTTGGCTTGACTGTCATCAGCAATAAAACAGGGGGGAAAGAAGAGTTACAAATGGTTCTGTAATGTCCTTGAAATTAAATTCAAAATTGCCATTGCTGCCAACATTCAGAAAAGGACTCTCAGCTTTTTTTTACAGTGCCTACTACACTGTGAATTTATGATTGCCGGAATACTGCCTACAGTATAACAAGTGTAGTATTAAGTGCCATATTGGACTACCATATGGCTACTAACCTCAGAGGTTGGTAGCAACTATCAGTGTAGGAATTAGTGAGCAGAATGAGCCGGAGGATAAAACCAGTTATCACTCAAGCATGCTATATAATTGGCTGTAGCAAGAAAGTAAAAAATGTCTCGGAAACCAGATGGATTTGAAATGTTCCATTATTCATAAACACTTTTTTTTTTTGCAGCAATACTTGCTCCCTTCCCAAATATTCTGTTGTCAAAAGAAAAAAACAAACAAAAAAAAAACCAACCCTGCAGAAGCAAAAAGTAAAAAGGACAAACAATCTTTCTGGTTTTTTTTTCTTCTCTTTTTCTTTTTTGTTGTTGGCCTGTGAGGTCATCCTGTACCAGTGGCGCCCTGGTTAGAGGAAATGTGTTTATGTCAATTTGTTCAGGGACTTTTCTAAGCTGTTCAGGGACTTGTGTGTGTGTGTGTGGTGTTGTTATTAACAGCCCTTCACAGCTGTGGAACCTCATCCTTTGCACAGCACTTCCCTCCTTTTTGATCATTCGAATGACAGCCATTGTAATCTCCGGGACAGGAACTGCCTCCCTGGAGGAGACAACCTCCTCCCCTCTTCCTCTCACTCCTTTTACCCCCTCCCCCACTTCAATCCCTTTTCCCAGTCCTCTTCCAGCTGGACCCACAGTGAAGTCACGGGAAAAAAAAACCAAAAACAAAAAAAACCCAGGAAGGCCCCTTTGGTTAGAGATGGGAGATTGTGTGTGTACATATCAAATGGCAGCATAAAGCAGAAACTGACAGAGGGACCTGAAATGGAGTGAAGGATAAAGATGTTATAAAACCTATTCAGGGGAAACTCAGTGCAGAGTTAGAAGGTCTCTGTGCTGGAGGAAAGTCATGTATAAGAGTCACCCCCTGCCACACAATATCCTCAAACGGGCATTTGCCAGTCAGAAGAACAAACAGGAGAAAATCCAGACCTGGTTTGCAATTTGTGAAATGTAGAACGCAAAAGGAAACTTCTGCTTCCCATCAACCATCCAGTGGTGGTTTTTAAAATTTAGTTTATTTAAAAATAAATTATATAAATATATAGGTCCAAGTCCTGGGATCCTTCCTTAGGCAAGAATACAATGGGGACTTTCTTCTGTCTGCTTTCTCAGGCAAAAGTGGACTAAGGATCTTAGGGTTCAATCCCTGTTGGAAATAGGTACCCAGCTCAAAGAGGAAAAATTGTTTGGAACTGATACAAACCCTAATGCTGAAGCTGAGGATGGAGAAAGCCTTTGGGGGTTTAAAAATTTGTTTCCAGGTTAATTTTTAACAAAACCTGAACATTTTGAAATTCCCTATGAAAAACATAAAAAAAAGACAAGAAAATCAGAATTTTGATTTTGACTTTTTATTTTTATTATAATATATAATATAACACAAAGTTAAAAAATCAAAACAAAAAGTCTCTACAAAATTAAAAACTGAAATATTTTGTTCCAAAAATGTCAAAAGGGGATGTTTCAACATTGGCAGAACTTTCCCCCCTCCCAAAAATGAAATTTCAGTGAAATCTAAATGATTTTATGAAGCAATTTGATTTTGACAGAACTGCATTTTACCACAGAAAATGTTTCCAGTAAAGCTTTTCTGCTGAGCTCTAGGTGTAAGATAACCATCTGGCCTGTGGTCTGACACAATGTGTCAGTTCCTATAATCCAAAAGTGAACCATGATCACAGGGCCAAATTTATCCTTGGTGTAACTCTGCTGCAGTAAAAATATAGTTACACCAGGGGTGCATTTGATTTATTATCTTCAGTTTAATTAGTTATTAATTCAGGATAGTTTGTGGTTTGTGCCATTGCACCAGAAATTACATGAATTTGGGACCGAGAACAGGTCATAACACACAATAATCAACACTGAACAGTTCACACAAATCACTGTCTTAAGAAAGGCTTCAGCTATGTAAAACACTGTTGTCAGAAGGCCAGATTAACTGAGAAAAAGAAATACTATCATTTTCTAGGATGGTTGGCTGGTTTTAGAGATGATAATAGAAATACCTTCTGCTGACACATACATCCCACCCTATATATATATATATATATACATAATAAAAGAAGCAGCACCTCCTGAAATGATATTGCACATAATCCAAATCCTGCTCAGCTTTAAGACGTGGTAGTTGCCAATGGTCTGATATCAGTTTCTTTCACTGGTAAAGAACATTAGGCTAGATCCTAAGCTGGTGGAGTTTGGTGTAACTCCACTGAAGCCAATAGAGGGATTCTAATGTATGCCATATTCAACCAACACGTGTATGTTTATTTGCCTATTAGAGATGGGTCTGGAACAAAACTCTGGGAGCACACAGATGAATAATAATAAAGCCACCTCTTATATAGGGCTTTTCACCAGTAGATCTCAAAGATCCATATCATTGTGCCCATTTTACAGATGGAAAAACGGAGGCCCAGAAAGGTGAAATTGACTTGCCCAAGATCACCTAACAGGCCAGGGGCAGAACCTGGAAGCAGGTCTGTACTTTGTGATTGGGTTTTGGTTGGCTTTAGACATTTATTTTTAACTGAGTTTGGGTACTATTAGGATGTTTGTGCATTCTAAGACAAGCTTTTTAAAAGGAAGCTTCCCTTTTCTGGGCATAATTTGGGTACTAAAATTTGTACCCACACTCGTGTGTTTGCAATCAAACTATTGGGAAATTTCTGCCCACTGTCACCTCCACCTACCTGAATGCAGATGTAAAACCAGGTAGCTAAAGACACCAGCAATTCATTTTGCAAGTGCAGTAGAGAAGGTTCAAATTATACCATATATGTACACTGAACTATGTGGCTTGGATTGTTGCTCTGGATGTAGGGACCATTCATCAACAAAGAGCCCACTGAGAAATATTGGGCTGTGCACATGCTGGGAAATTAATGTCTGGCCATTCAAGAGAAGTATTAGCTGAGATTTACATAAGAACAGCCATATTGGGTCAGACCATGGTCCATTTTGACAGTGGCCTGTGCCAGAGCTTCAGGGAGAGTGTACACAGCACAGCAATTATAGAGTGACCCACTCGTGTCTTCCACTCGAGCTTCTGGTAGTCAGAGGTTTAGGGCTACATCAAGCATGAGGTTGCTTTCCTGACCATCTAGGCTAATAGCCATTGGTGGACTGAGCCTCTATAAATTTATCCAGTTCTTTTTTTTAACCCAGTTATAGTTTTGTCCATGACAACATCCCATGGCAATGACTTCCACAGATTAGGTATGTGTTGTGTGAAAAATTACTTCCTCTTGTTTATATTAAACCTGCTGCCTGTTAATTTCATTGAATGATCCTTGTTTTTTGGATTGTAGGAAAGAGTAAATAACATTTCTGTATTCACTTTTTCCACACTATTTATGATTTTATAGACTTCTCTTATATCCTGCCTTAGTATTCTCCTTTTAGACCTTAATCTTTTTAGTCTCTCCTTACATGGAAGCCATTCTAGACCCCGGATAATATTTGTTCCCCTTATCTGAACCTTTTTCAGTTCCGCTATATCCTTTAGGAGGTGGGATGACCAGATCTGGACACAGTATTCAAGGTATAGGAGGAACATGGATGTATATAGTGACAGTATGATATTTTTAGTCTCATTTTCTATCCCTTTCCTAATAGTTCCTAACAGTCTGTTAGCTTTTTTTGACGACTACTGTGCATTGAGCAGAAATTTTTCAGAGAACTGTCCACGGTAACTCCAAGATCTCTTTCTTGAGTGGTAACAGATAATTTAGAACCCCTCATTGTGTATGTATAGTTAGGATTTTTTTTCCTGTGTGCATTACTTTGCACTTATCAACATTAAATTTCATGTTCCATTTTGTTGCCCAGTCAGCCATTTTTCTGAAAACCTTCTGTAACACCTCGCAGTCTGCTTTGGACTTAACTATCTTGAATAATTTTGTCTCATTTGCAAACTTCGCCACTTCACTGTTCACTCCCTTTTCCAGCACAGGTCTTAGTACAGATACCCCACTGTTCACCTCTTTGCATTGTGAAAACTGACAGTTTATTCCCACCATTTGTTTCCTATCTTTCAAACAGTTACTGATCCATGAAAAGACCTTTCCTCTTATCCCATGGCTACTTAATTTCCTTAAGAGCCTTTGGTAAGAGACTTTCAGAAATCCAAGTACACTATATCAACTGGATCACCCTTATTCACATGTTTGTTGACTCCCTCTGACAATTCTAATAGATTGGTGAGGCATGACTTCCCTTTACAAAAGCCTGTTGACTCTTCCCCAACAAATCGTGTTCATCTATGTGTATGATAATTCTGTTCTTTACTATCGTTTCTACCAATTTTCCCAGTGCTGAAGTTAGGCTCACTGAATTGTAATTGTCAGGATTTCCCTATTTAAAAATTGTCATTACATTAGCAACCTTCCATTCATTTGGTACAGAGGCTGATTTCAGTGATAAATATGAAATTGCTGAACTACTAACTGTAGTGCGTAATCTGAGTTCCTTCAGAACTCATCTGGTCCTGCTGATTTATTCCTGTTTAATTTCTACTGACACATCAATTTGGAACAGTATTTTAGATTTGTCTTCCAGAAGGAATAGCACTGATGTGTCTTCTCCACATCCCCTGCATTGAAGACCGGTGGCTTCTCTACAGTGGTCTTGTATTCTTTGAGTGCTTTTCTAACATCTTTGTCATCTAGTGATCCCACTGCCTGTTTGCCAGCTTCCTGCTTCTGATGTACATAGAAAAAAAATACTGTTCGTTTTTCCATCTTTCTAAAGTTGCTTCTCAAATTCTTTCTTTTCTACCTTATTAGACTTTTACATTTTACTTGCTAGAGTTTGTGCTCCTTCCTATTTTCCTCATTAGGATTTTGACTTTCAAATTTTAAAACATAATTTTTTGCCTCAAACAGCTTCTATTACTCTTCTCTTTAGCCATAGTGGCATAGTCTTGGTCCTCTTACTGACTTTTTTTGAATATCGAGTATACTTTTAGTCTAAGCCTCTATTATGGTGTTTTTAAGTTTTTAAGTAGTCTCCATGCTGCTTGCAGGCATTTTACCCTTGACTTCTCTTTTTAATTTCCATCCAACTAGGAACCTTATTCTTGTGTTGTTCCCCTTTATAAAGTTAAATGTTACTGTGTTTATATATATTTTCCCCTACAAGGATGTTAAATTTAATTACATTAGGGTCACTGTCACTGAGCAGTTCAGCTATTGTTACTTCTTCAACCAGACCCTGTGCTCTACTTCAGACTAAATGAAGAATTGCCTCTCCCCTTGTGGGTTCCAGGACGAGCTGCTCCTAGAAGCAGTCATTATGGAGTCTACAAATTTTTATCTCTGTATCACGTCCTGAGGTGACATACACAGTCAATATGAGGATAGTTGAAATCACCCATTATTATTGTGTTTTCTGCTTTTGTAGCCTCTCTAACCTCCCTTAGCATTTCACAGTCATATCCTGGTCAGGTGGTTGGTCGTATATTCCTACTGTTATGCTCTTATTATTCAAGCATGGAATTTCTATCCATAGAGATTCTATGGTACAGTTTGATGCATGTAAGCTTTTCACCTTAGTTGACTCTATGCATTTTTAAGCATATAATGGCACTCCCCCACCAGTGGGAAATAGTCAGGTGCAGGCGATAAAGGAAAGGTTACACTGGTCCTCAGTGACATGGGGATCAGAAATGTAAGAACATTGTTGTTATAGAGAAGTGCATCATGTCAGAAGGGCACATGGATAGATTGTATGTACAATAAGCACATATACACACATTATCTACCTAACCTGCAGGAAGTATATTAAACTCTAGTTGTGGCATTTCATGTACAGTACATTTGTTTTGTGAACTGCCAGCAATACCAGTGTAGCGTAAAACACATATGTTATGGTGTAATGGGTATGTTGGAAAATTGCTTGAATCTACTAATTTCAGGTCAGTAAGAGAGTTTAAGAGCTTCCATGACCAGTCCACAACCGACCTTTTAACTCTTGAATGAAATATGCTTTTATCAAGACAAGCTATCTAAAAAAATAATCAACTAAAATTGTCAGGGTAGAAAGGAGGGTGGGAAGGGAATGCCTTTTATAGGGTGCACTTTCTCTGGTTTTAAATATTTCCCACAGGAGAACCATTTGATTTCCAAAGACAATGCCTAAACATGTCATGCCATACAAAGATATTCCCCTCTGCTCCTCTCCCTCGCTGTCCACATCATTGAATCATTTTGTGTCCTGCAACCACAGCAAGAAATGATCAACAAAGGCTTGCAAGAGAGGTTGTGGAACTGGGGAGCAACATCCAGAGGAGGAGACTTATTGATTACTAGACATTAATCATCTGATCCATGGAGAAAGGTGATGTGAAAATTAACTGTCAAATCAGGTAGAGTAATTTCTCCATTGCTTCTGAATGACAGAAGGTTTCATCTTATCAGATATGCTGATTTGTTAAATAAATAATCAAGAAGCAGAGAAATGTCAGCGTACAGTGCTTTTGTTAGATACTGGTGTGTGACATCATGCCAAAGACTACAACCACGGTCAGAATCTGTCATCCCAAAATATTAGTGTGTTCAGACGAGGATAAGCCATGTCAATCTTCGTGGTGACTGAAGGGGAAGGAAGAGCCCAGGAGGTGAGGAAGAACAGATGGAACTAACAGAGCTTAGAGTTTAAGAAATGACCAGACAATTTGCTTATATTTCCTATTTCTATTTCTCTACCCTGTCTCTGCTCTGTCTTTATTCGTGCAGCTTTAACTCCCCTAGAATAACCCAGAGTGCTATGAGAAGTGATGTTGCTGTCCAGGTATTTGGAGCTCTAGCTCTACTGCATGAAATCCTGGCCTCATTGAAGTCAATGGCAAAATTCCTGCTGACTGCAATGGGCTCACGATTTCACACACAACGTTTCTGTTTATGTATTGGAGGTGCTGCTTGTCTTTCGGACCACGTAAAACTGAGGTTCTGACTCCAGGCCGCTTGCAGTCATTACCAGTCCCTTGGAATTTTTCCCAAGAATAGAGATGTTAAATTAACCTGGATTCCAGGTAAATGGACAGTTTAAGTAATTACACATGCTGCTTTTCATAGACCCAAATATTCCACTATACTTTCATGAGTCAATGGGAGCACAAGCCTTCAGATTCAATCACTCTTTGGCAGTCCTCCATTCCCCTGGTCTTTGGAAAGCCTTTAAATCTATGGAGTTACTCTGGATTTACTCCAATTTGCCTGAGAATAGAATCTGATTCCTCAGTTATAGTCCTAAATATTCATAAATGAGTCCCTAGTACAAAACTGAATATTATGCACCCTTTAGGGCAGACCAGTATAATTTTGATGTAGCTCATTCCAGATTTTTTGGGGGAAAATAAAATAATAATAATACTTAGCTGCTATATAGCACTTTGTTATCAGTAAATCTAGGAAAAAACTTTTCAGTGCCAGGTATATTTTAAAAGATGGCAGATGTCTGCAGCTGTTCAGAGGTTTGGAATGTTAGAATTCAATCTAATGGAGAGGGACAGATTGTAGGTGAGGGAGCCTAAGACACCACATGCATCAATTATCTCTGAAACTGAGATGGATAAGGGTGTGTACATATACCTACACTTATGTGTGTATGTATGTGTGTGTGTGTTATGTACATCACACACACACACACACACACATGCATACACCTATTTATGGCAACACACATTTACATTTGTATGCATATATTCACACCCATTTTTAAAAAGTAAGAATTAGTTAATGGTTCCTTTGTTCCTGTTCTTAGAACAGTTAGTATAAACTTTTTAATTGACCTCTGTGAATATTATACATCCACTACACACACATGGTGGAGTGATTAGCATTTGCCAGTAGTGACCACAAAATTACCAAAGTCTGTACTATGAGGTTGGTCACTTCTCTATAATGAGCCAAATCGGAGCCCAGATTCCCAACCCCTTTCTCTCCTCTCAACAATCGGAGAAGAAACAGCAGCCTATGAGCATTAAAGTTTTATAATGAGGTTTGTGCATTGCAAGCCCACACTTCTGAAGCGGTTGCCCAGACTGCTTGCCTGAACTCCACACTGGGCCCGACATCAGGTGCATAGATAGAAAGGTGGCCATGATAATTTGGCGATGTGGATTATGCAAAGGGGCTGAAACTGATGAAATTTATTTCAACACAAGGGAGAAGCGCAGATTGTTTTTCTCTGTAGTTTTTGGATCTAGTTTTAAAGATTATTAAATTGTGGCTTAAAGTAGCTCGCTGTTTTGAAACCACATTAAAGGGAAGATTAAGACAATAAATCCCTCAGCCTATGGGGTCTTGTAAATAGGTTTCCATTCCTTGCTCAAAGAACTTGCTCCACTAAACCTGCAAAGGAAGGTAAAATTCCTCATACTGGCACTTGGTCACCGGTCTTAGGTAGGATTTTTCCTTCCCTTTTAGGTTCCTTCTGCCTGGCATGTGAACCCACAACTACAGGCTGGCCCTTTAATATAACATTCATCAGATTTTAGCTGCTTGGGAAACAAGAAAAAAGTGGATTTGCTGCTCAAAGGGGAAAACAGAAAAGAAAAAAAAGAATGGCATTCGGAAAAAAAGGACAACCCTGTCAAAACATGACAGCTGATCCGCTGCCTGTTTTATGCTATTCATAGAAAATGCCAAATTCTGCAAATAGTAACTACATGTACATCGGCTTCACAGACTCAGTGTTCTGCTGAAAAATGAGACAATCTTTATTTTAGTGTGTCATCAAAGATGGCAAAAATATCACTCTAGCCTTCTAGGCTTAACCCTCTGGTCTCTCAACTGTTAAAAGTTTAATTCACCAGTGACGGGAAAGAACAGCAACGCATCCAGCTTTGTGAGTGGTGTTAACGGAGCTGCCTAATGTATGCCAGTTGCACATAAAGTCAATTAACAAATCTGTTACCGCGCCATTTTTATTCATAGCCATGAGACCATTAAAGTGACAAGACTACATCTGACGTTTATGATCTTGTTCGCATTGCCAAAGGAATGGGCGGGGGGGCAACTTAGCGGCTCTGTAGCAGGAGAGAAACAGCATCATTCAGAGACATAAGAGCTCTTGAGCAAATGCCGGAGGTTCTGAAGTCTTTTTCTCTGCTCAGTCTCTCTGCTCAGTCCCCTTCCCCCATTGCTTGTGCCTTTCAGGTTGCATTTCAATTCAGAAAGACTGGCTTTTTAGTTCAAAACTATAATGTAATTGTCCTTTTTTGTTCCGGGCTGATATTCCTTTTCACTAACATTTATAAGAGTACTTATGCCGAATTGAATATGGGATGGGAACAGCTCCTGGCGCTTTTGTGTGAGCAGAGCTAGCTTTGCAATGCTCAGCTTGAGCTTTGGCTTGCTATGTTCTTGCCCAGGAATGCTTCCAGGATCTTCTAAGTGACCATTGGCTCTGAATAGGGTCTCCTGTTTAATCCTCTCCTACTTAACAAATAGTTTTTCCAACAGCTACAGTAAATCTCTTTCACTCTGGAAATGCCAGTCCTTGGGAGTTTTTACCTATTCTGGTTTGGGTTTTCCAATACTTTCCACCCTTGGCAGGTTTGTGTGATCATCTATCTGGCAACTATTTCTAATTGTCTAGTGTTTGGCTGCTAAAAGGGGAAATGTCCCACTTAATACTCTGAAACTCTGCTGTGTCACCACATAGATAGACAGGTCCTCAGCATTTCTCAGCAATACATCTACGCAACTGTTTACAACAGTGATTTCTGCATGCATTCTCAGTGCTGCACTACGTCCCTTCAAGTGGTAAAGAATAAACAAAGGAAGTTTTTGGAAACTAGCAGGACTAGTGACTTGATGGATAATGCAGAGGACTTTTAATTCACTGACTGATCCTCATTTGAACTCAACCTCAGTCCCTAAGTCCAGGGCGGACGAGGTGAGTGGTGGTTGAGCTTGTTTATCAGTATGTAAACCTTATTTAAAATTGCAATTACAGGATTGAAATGATGTGTGTGGAGCATGAAGGATGGGAACAGGTTGGGGAGGGGCTCAACTTGGCATAACTGGTAGTGAACCCTTTCTGAGTATGGCAGATCTAGTAATGTTAGCATGGTCTAGAAGCTGCATCAGGAAACGGGAAGCCAAAAGACCCAGGTTCCATTTGTAATCCTGCGCCTAACTGGCTGGATAATCTTGCCTTTTTTGTGCCTCAATTCACCCACCTGTGCAATGGTTATTATAATGCCTCCCTCCCTCATAGTGTTTATGAGTCTTAATTAATTAATAGTCTGTGAAGTGCTTTGAAACCCTGAGATGAAATTATTATTAGTGCTGAATCCTGCAGATCCTCCACACCAGCAGGGCTATTTTACCTCATTTCGGGCAGCACCACTATATTCCCAGGAGGCAAGTTGCAGTGATTTATGGAAACAACAATTCCACATAGAGAACTGCTGGGAATGATGAGACTGTAGCTAGCCACTCTCCAGTCCCAGTTAAGAGGAATATCACAGAAGGCCAAATAACTGATTGACCTGTGGGCTACTGCACCTGAAACAAAGTACTTATTACAGTGCGAGTGCTCAGCTGCCCAAAGACAATTGCTACTGCCCACTCAAGTCCCTGCTGGGGTTTGAACTGTGTGACTTCAACAGGTTTTAATGGGGGTCTGGTGACTGAAATCCTAATCAGCTCTGAAAACAATGTAACGAGTTTCTGGTAAGAGATGGGGATGGATGCAATTTAGGCCCCAAAACGGCAAAAATTTGTGCACATGCTTTACTGATATCCACAGTCCTACGGAAGTCATATGAAGCATATGTGGTTTTGTAGGATTGGGGTTTTAAATGGTTTGTATGCGATTTTAGTGCCTGATTCAGTGGAGTCATTCCATTGGCTACCCTTGGCTTTGGATCAGGCCTTTGTTCAGGGAGTGTGTCTTCCTACTTCATCTGAGAAGCTGACTGTACACTATATAATACAATGCATTAATAATAATAATACTTATTATTTTTATTTCATATAAATTATATATTATATATTTATATATATAAATTATATAAAATATAAATAAATATAATAATAATTATTAATAATAACAACAACAGATGGATGGATACGTAGAAGGTTATGATAAAACCAGCAAACCTAATGAAGTTAATAGGTAGGAAGATGGGGAGTTAGCTATCTTTGGGATCTCAGATCACAATATTAACCTGCTGTATAGCTCCAAGATTCAGCTGGTGAAATCCTGGTCCCTTTGAAGTCGATGGTAAGTTTTTCCATTGACGTCAATGGAGCTAGGATTTCACCCAGTAAATACAGGACCTGTCTGAGATGCACTCCCAAGAGAGGAAAGGAGGAGATAGCCTTGCAAGTGTTCTAAAGTCCCTAGTGTTTTAAGGAGTTTTCCCTCAGGAAGGTTGAGGAGGAAGGACAGACATGTTACAGGAGGTGTATATTATTTTTCAGTTTTGGTCAGAAGACAACTAAGAGCGATGAAAAGCCAAAATTCTCTTATCTGCAGAGAGCTATAAAATGCAAAGTCATTGAAGAAAACTGTGAGTCCAGATGCATGGTAGCAGTAGAATTTATCATAGTTTATTTCGATATGTATTTCAATAACAATAAATGTGAATGACACTTTAAAAACAGTAAGGAGCAGAGAACCTGACGTTGAGCTCAGTTCTCTCCCATAGAAATAGAGCTGGTCAAAAATAGATGAAATATTCACAAATATTTATCATAATCTTCCTCTCCCCTCTCCACTTTTATGTAATAATTCAATGAAAACGGGCAAAATGTTGAAATTTTCTGAGCAGCCCTATAGCTGATCCCAAAATGGGACAAATGTGTTACAGTTTTGTGAGTTTGTTTGGTTGGGTTTTTTTTGCAAATGTCTGATCCATTTTTGTTGATTGTTTTAAAAAATTGCAACCAACTCTAAACATACCACACACCGACACACTGTAAACAAGGGCCTCAACTCTTTCTTTTAAATCCGTTTCTTTCAGACCCTTCCTTATATAAAGCTTCAAGAAAAAGAGCCCTGAAAGTCATCCCCCAGAGCCTTTGAGGTAAAATAAAATCATTTGAAATTCTCTTAAGCTATACAAGGAGTACAAGTCTTTGGGCAAATCATTTAACCTCTCTGTGCCTACATTTCAGATTCCCATTGTAT
Organism: Lepidochelys kempii; assembly: GCF_965140285.1. NCBI lineage: Eukaryota > Metazoa > Chordata > Testudines > Cheloniidae > Lepidochelys > Lepidochelys kempii. Next base: position 74,273,059 of record NC_136389.1, read on the forward strand.
AAAACAATAGCATTTATCACTTTTATATATGGTTCTTGAAGCATATTACAGTTAAGTAAATATCTTTATCCCCATTTACCAGATGGGGAAACCAAGGAATAGGAAGGCTAAGAGCCTCACATTGGTGCCATCACTTATATGGGTAAGTGATCCTTGAAATGCGGGGGTGGGGGTGGGGGATGGGAGGCAGAAGGGGGAACGGGGAGGGACGGGCACTGCTGATGGAAAAAAGTACTAGCCAGCATGAGTAAGAGTGCCACAATTGGGTCCTAAAGGCCTAATCCAGTGTGCTCTGAGATCAGTTGGAATCTTTTTACTGACTTCAGTGATCTTTGGATCATTCCTTACATGATATACCTAAGGTCTCATAGATTCAGAATCCAGGTCTCTGGACTTCGAGTCCATTTGCTAGTCACTGGACCATTCTGCCTCTCTAAAAAGGAGTAATAATACTCACCTAACTCACAGGCATTTAAGAGGCTTAATGCATTAATGTTCTAAACCGTTCTCTTAATCACCTATAGAGAGTGCTAAAAAAATCCTTCTAAACAAATGGTCCTAGGAATCAAGATGCCTATATAGAAAAGAGAAAAGCTTTGTTCTGATCCCATAAGACCCACATGTCCCATTGCATGACTCACTGCCACTGGATAACATTGTGTCAGGAACGGGTGTTCTTTGAATCAGCCCCACATCACCCTTTAGCAACTGAGAGAAAATAAATCATACCACAGTGAAAGCGTATGCCAACATTCCTACACAGAGAAATGGGCAGCAGATGAGATCCTGCAGCTGGTGTACGCTAAGTACAGAACACCAGGGCCTTGAACTTTTCCCCTCTCCCGGATCCCTTCCTGAACTTGTTTTCTCCTCTTGCCATCTTTCCCGAGAGCATCTGAGGGAAGGAGTAAAATTTATATCAGTGTGCCCTTAAAATGCTGACATTCCATGTTTACAGGGATTGTTTACACAGAAAATTAATCAGTTACGGTTTTAAATTTTAATTAAAGAATGCTTTCCGGTGTTATTGCAAAACAGACAAAAGCCCATAAAATGTATATTTGACTGCTGTGCTGTGTTGTCTTTGGATCAGGGAGCAGACTTGAAATCAATCATGGATGCTATTTTGTGAACTTTTTTCCCCCCTTTGTTTTTTAAATATAACACCCTTCACATAAGTTACTTTGCTTTAAAAAAAGTAAATAATTTTTTAAAAAAACAAAAAAACTTCAGAATAAAAGCCAGACTGCACTGCAGGAGGAAATTCACCTTAGTACCTTTACCTTTAAGACCAAAACCCCTGCTGTACAACTGGCAATGGGATATTAAAAGAACACAAACAGAACCATAGTATCTACAATAAGGCCCCCATCTTGTCCCCTTCAAAATCACTGGCAAAACTCATACTGACTTCAGTGGGAGTGTTTATTGCTCAGCATTTCTCCCCATATCTATGTTTCCTAGCTTGCGAATCAGGTGTGGCATTTGTCTCCAGCTCTCATGGCCATAGCCTCAAGATCATACCTACGTTGACAGTTCATCACATCTCTGCTTCCCTAAAGTATTTTAGTCACAGACCCCTGGAACAACATGGCTCTAAGAGACTCAGGCAAATCCCAAGGTATTACAAACTTAAGGAAAAAGTACCATACATCGATCTTGCTTTCTTATCCACGTGGCTGAGCATCTGAAACATGTAAGTCCCTAAGGGTTCCTGTAAACGACTTTTATTTAGATAAATATAAATTCAGATGAACAAATCAGCTGACAAACAGATCTGGATTAACTAGAACTGATGCTTGCTGCACAGACAGCCCTTCTGCTGGCATAGACCAGAAAAAAGTTTTTTTGCACCCATGGCATTCTCCATTTCAAATAAATAAATAAATAAATAAATACATGAAATTGAGTTTGTAACTCCATTTAGACTAACCAGGTTTGACCGAACCAACTGGGATGTTGTTTAGTTAAATCCCCAGCTGTCAAGTAAGCAGATGGAAGTCAAAAGGTTTTGAAAATCATCAAATGACCCACTAGTCATGCTGAGGACCTAACTATGAACACAGGAACATACTGCAGGCCTTGCCATACCAGATTACACCATTGGTTAGTTGTATCATCCTACCAATGAAAGGAGGTGGTAGAAGAGAAGAAGGTAAAACCAACCCACCAAACAAACAAACCTACAATATACCGTATTTGTGCAATGCTATGGCGTAGGGGAAAAAGTCTTCCCAAACCCATGTGAATAATCATATATGCCCTGCAGCATGAATATCCACAGGTGGGGCAGTAATTTGACCATCTGGACTGCCAAATGTCAGCCTGAAGATTTAGGTTAGTTATCGCACACAAATGGCACACACTGTATTAAAAAAAAAGTGAAAAATGCCGTCACTGAGATGCTCCTGTGAAGAAATAAAGGCACATTTACTTATAGTAATTATCAGGAGGACATAATGAGCAATGATGAACTTTTTTTCAGAAAAAAAAAGTTTGTGATGGAAACTTGAATTTCCAAAAGTCATGGTGTTCAGAGGAGATGGAACAATGAGACAACCTTGCCCCTGATGCTGGATCTGTTATATCAGTGGTGGGACAAACTTAGAAGATTCAGAAGTTTATTCTGGCTCACATAAGCATGCAAAACATTTGGATGTTTTATCTGACCTGTATCTAAATCATTTCAGTCACACCATTTCAGAAAATGGGCTGGAAATCTTGTGAGAGGGATAAAGCAGTCATGGTATGAGGGTCACTCTGAGAATGGTGCTTTGAAGGAAGGTGATTGTGCAAGAATAAAAATCTCTTCGATTAGAGGAGATGTGCTAGAACAGTGAGTGCTATGTACTGAGTGCCATGTCTCCACTTGGCAGGCACTCATTCATAAATGTATAGATTTTTAAGGCCAGAACAGACCTCTGAGATCATCTAGTCTGACCTCCTGTCTAACACTGGCCATAAGACTTCCCTGAATTCAGTCCTGCTTGAAATCCAATAGCTTTGATTGAACTAGAGCTATCTTTAAAAAAATCCAATCTTGATTTAAATATTTTTTAATGATAGAAAATGTATCAAAACCCATGCTAAGTTGTTCCAATGATTAATTATCGCTGCTGTTAAAAACATGCACCTTATTTCTAATCTGAATTTGTATAGCTTGAACTTCCATTGGATCTTGATATAGATTTGCTCAAGTTAAGGATCCTTTATTATCAAATTATATTTCCCATGTAGGTACTTTTAGATTGTGATCACGTCACCCCTTAGTCTATCAAAGAGAAAGTGAAGTAGATTGAGCACACTATATGACATGTTTTCCAATCTTGTAAACATTCCTGCAGCTTTTCTATGAACCCTCTCTTATTTTTCACCCTCCTTGATTTGTGGACATCAGACGAGAAGAGATTGTTGTGATTGTCTAGTCTGACCTCCTGTGTAACACAGGCCATATGACAAACGCAAAAAAGGGTAAATTAATAGAATGAATATATTGGGGTATTATTATTGTTATGATTATTATTATTTATTGCTGCTTTCACTTCCTCTCTAAGGCAAATATGTTTGTTTGTTTGTTTTAAAACCAACATAGCCTACTTTCTCAATTGAGGGGCTTTTTGGATATCTGGTAAAAGTTTCTTAAACAGTTTCTAATTATTATTCCCATTTTTTCTGTTTCCCAGCTGATATGGCTCATAATTGTTTTCACCTTTGTGACATTGTCTCTTTCAAAGCACCAAATATATATTTCTGAATTTTTACCATGTGAAAACAAGAGGCTCCAGTGAAATTCTCCCTGACCCTGTGATAAAACATCTTGTGCTGCTGTTGGGCCAAGAGGAAGAATGAAGAACCTACGAACCTGTTTTCTCATTGAAATAAAAATGACTCCTCACAGTTACAACCAAAGAAGGAGGCAACATCACTCGGCAAAGTCGGTATATAAGCTTCTGAAAATAATACTGAGTACATGGACAGTATAGTACATACCGGCTCTCGTAGAGTTTTCAGTTCAGGTAGGAGTGAAGATATTGAAAAGGAGGGTTGGTACAGCCTCTCCTTCAAAATTTTTGGAAACTCCTGCCAACTCATTCCAAAGGCAAGCTATTTCATCCTCAGTGGGATTTTTAATGACTTCCTGGTATAAACCATTGATGGTCAGGATTCTTTAGCTAGGGAGTTCCACCACAGGAAGGGAAATCATCACCACTTGCCCTTCAGGTTGGTGGTGGAATTGTATCAAAGGCTAAAACGACACTGCTAGCTAGTGCTGTGATTCCCCTGCTTGTGTTACTCACACTCATGCTAGCTCTCATTGAGCAAGCAGTACACATAGCGGGAGCTGCAGTGTCACGGGTAATGGAAGTGGAGGCATGTCTATGTCGTGTCGAGTTCATGCCCACCGATTTCAGGTTGGTTTGTATCTGACCTGGCTAAGTTGTGCCTCCACGGCTCCTACCCCAGTACCATGGCTACACTATTACTTATTCTAACGTTATCTTGATGAGAGCTAACGCGAGCATGTGCATTCGAGCGGGAGAATCCCTAGCTTGTAGTGTAGAAGTAGCCTACGGGTTCCTACTCCTGACAAACCCTTCCAGCACAACACTCTTTGAAGCCCACGACTGCACATTGGTTCAGAATTTCAATTGCCTGAGCTTTCCGCAAATGATGGTAGTTCATCTGTCTCCTTTGGCAATGATATACCTAAGAGCGCCGCCTTCAAGTGTAAAGCTGCCAAAGCATTCTTTGTCTTCATTTTCAGTGAAGTCACCTTTGGGAATCTTGGAGACCCAGGTTAACTTTCCTTGGAAACTTTTATTACTGGGCAGTATGGAGATGTCTGCTCCTCAATTAATATATGAATTACTGTCTGTTTCTTTTCTTAAATGTCTTTTAAGGCATTTCATGGACACATAAAATCTTTGGCTATTATTTCAAGGAGTGCCCGTGGTAGCAATTGAACTCACTCACTAAGTGTATTTTTGTGCTAATTAAATATTCCAAACTTCTATCAAGATTATTGTCACCTATTCGACGGTTCATTGAGTTTATGGGCTGTGCAAGTTCTCTCTTTTATATTTTCATCAGAATAGTCATAGCAACTATTCTAGTAATGACAAATTAGGGAACATGCAGAGGAGATGAAAGAACCTCCACAAATTAGACCTGAATCTCCTCTCACTTATGGCCATTTTATGATGCTGTAACTGCTTTGACATTGATGGAATTACTCTTGACATACACTGGGGCAGGGGAGTGAGGGCCGGTCTACACTACCGCTTAAGTCGATATAAATTATGTCGCTCAGGGGTGTGAAAAAGACACGTCCCTCCCAAATGACACACGTTACAGCGACCTAAGTGCTGTCCACACTGGCACTCTGTCAGCGATAGACGCTCTCCTGACGACACAGCTTCCGCCTCTCTCAGAGGTAGAGTAATGCTGACAGGAGAGCGCTCTCCCGTCGGCATAGAGCGTCCTCACCAGATGCGGTACAGCTATACCGCCGATGTAGTGCTTCTAGTGTAAGCCTGCCCTGAGAATCAGGCCCATTGGGTATCAATGTTTCAAAGATCGTTATGTAGTAAATGTGCTGCTCCATGTTCCTGACCGGGAGAGTCAGCTCGTCTGGCTAAGCTTAACAATACAGAGGGTCCTTTCTATGCAGATCCCTTCCATCCATACGCAGAGATGTCTGTGGAGAGAAAGGGATGGAAGTTCAGGTCTGTCTTTCCCCTCATTTTACAGATATGTGTTTTCATTCTTTGGCTTATTTACCTCTGAGTTGATGGGAGAGTGTGATCTCTCCCACATTCCCTCTATCGTACACTACATTGAACTCTCATTAATGCATGGCTTTCTTTAACTTTATGGCTGTTAAAGAAGGACAATTACATTTTCTCAGACGTTTTGAAAAGAGAGGATGCACAACAGCTGCTGCATAGATGCATATTAGGTTGACTGCACTGCCCTTTAAGTGGGAGGGGGCATTGTCTGGCTTGTTGGGGGAAGGCTTTTACTTCTTTAAGATGTGGAGAGGCATGGAGTGATTTTTGCGGCAGCCACAGAGCGGGCCAGCATTGGGAAGCTGACCCATCCCCCCAGGTGCCTGGAAGAGGGGAAAGGTTATTTAAGTAGAAGCTGGGCAGGTAAAGCCCTCTTTTACCCACACGAGGCAGAGACTCACCCACTCTTCCACCCAAGGAATTGGCAAAATACTAGGTTTGGTCAGGATGCACTGTGGGCACTGAGCTAGCGGCTCCTTTCTTGCGGGGCTGGGGAGGAATTTTTCCGTCACTGCTAGATTGGCCAAGGCAGAGTGGTGGGTTTTTTGCCTTACCCACCATTGGTTTGCAGGGGGCTTAGTTGGTGTGAACATAGAACAGGGAGTTAGGCAATGATGTCACAACTGATTACGTAAATACCTCCAGGTGTCCAGTGGAGGTACTCTCTTGGGAAGGGGTACAGTGATCAGGTAAAGGAATTGGCAAAGGTTTCAAAGGAGGTATTTGTTGAATGAGCGGAAACAGGGAGTGTTTGGGGTTCCTCTGACTGGCTCTGCAGGGAGCCAATCCCCCCCTCCTTTATAGCCCACCCTAACCCTCATTCAGCTGTGGGGGGAGTGGTAAGGTCCCACCAGTGGGTTGGCTGAAGATCAGGATGTGGAGGGCTGCCAGAATGTCTGCTCCCTGGGTATATATTGAAATTATCATGGAATTACCTGCACTGTATACTTTTATGTTCTGGGAACTCCCAGACAGTTAATAATAAAGTTGCGGCCTAATTAAACCACATCCAGTTTCTCCTGTCATTCTTCCAGCATAGCTGAACAAGTCTGTCTGTTCTGGAGAGGCTAATGGCAGAGGCAGATCACTTCTCATTTCATCTGGAATCACGCCCATTAGAATTCTTAGAGGAAATGACAATAGAGAGAAAAGATGCATTGGCAAGGTGATTGGACCTCGGGAGGAAAAAATCCAACTTGTCACCCCAGTAATCTCTGAGAACAAAGGCAGGGTGGGCGGAATAGTTCCGCTACCACTCTATCCCAAACCACTGAGCATCAATTAAAGGCACGGGGAAAAGGAGTAGAGAGTAAGAGAGTTAATAATTTAGTAGCATGGATGATTAGACCTTACAGTCCTACCTCAAAGGTGCGTAATCAAGCAAGATTTTATGGTGCTCCTAAACTGACTGAAAATCATTCTCCAGTTACCTGCTCAGATGCAACATGGTGTTCCCACCAAAGATTTTGAGTTACCTCTGTATTCGCACCCAGATTCCCCAACCCTACTACCTTACACATGAGATGAGGTTCTGGACTCCCAGCAGTCTTCTACTGTGATGCCTGTGGGAAATTATCCAGCTTATAATGGCCAGGTTGATGGCAAGCAGGATTCGCTGAGATCTTCTTTATTTAACATAGTTACTTTGCTTATTTTGTTTCTATGCTTTTTGGGGCAGGGATTATCTCTTTGTAATGTTTGTACAGTGCTTCACACAACAGGATTTGTTCCAGTGGGTGCTACAGCAATATAAATATGTAATAATCATAATTATCACCTGTAACTTTAAAAAGTAAAAAAAAAAACAACCCACTCTGACTCAGACCCATCGAGTTTTGTAGGTACACAAGAACATAAGCATGGCAATACTAGGTCAGACAAATCGTCCATCTAGCCCAGCATCCTGTCTTCCAACAGTGGCCAGTGCCAAATGTTTCAGAGGGAATGAGCCAAACAGGTTATTTATCCCCTGTCATCCAGTCCCAGCTTCTGGCAGTCAGAGGTTTTGGGATACCCAGAGGATAGGGTTGCATCCCTGACCATCTTAGGTATAGCTATTGATGGATCTAATCTTCCACAAATTCTTTTTAGAAGCCAGTTATACTTTTGGCCTCCACAGTGTCCTCTGGCAATGAGTTCCACAGGTGGACTATGTATTGTGTGAAGAAGTATTTCCTTATGTTTGTTTTAAAGCTGCTGCCTATTAATTACATTGGGCAACCTCTGGCTCTTGTGTTATGTGAAGGGGTAAATAACACTTCCCCATTCATTTTCTCCACACCATTCATGGTTTTATAGTCTCTAGTCATCTCTTTTCTAAACTGAACAGTTCCAGTCTTTTTAATCTCTCCTTGTAAGAAGTTGTTCCATACCCCTACTCATGTTGCCATAGTCTGTACCTTTTCCAATTCTAACATATCTTTTTTGAGATGGGACAACCAGAATTGGACACAGTTGGACAAATAGATTATGCAACTCATCTATCTATGCAACCAATGTCCTATCACTGTTACCCTCTTCCTCTTTCCTCCCCTATTCCTACCTCTGTTTGTTCCAGCATTTGTAGTATCATCTCTTAGATTGTTAGCTGGTTGGGGAAGGGCCAGTAATATATATATGTGTGTGTGCCTAGCATAATGGGGCCCTGGTTCTGATTGGAGCCTCTTGGTGCTAATACAAAAACAAACAACTGTGCTTGATAATAATCCAACATTCCCTTGATTTGATTTCATTGGGCTTGGTGTGAGTTTCTAAAGTTCTCATAATTTGCTGCACACTTTTATGTCGACACTTGATTAAAATAGAGGCATTTTACCTGAGGAATAGAGGAATTAATGAAAAACAAATTTGCATTTGCTGAAAGATATCTTTGCTAAACAGTGAGCAGAGGGATTTTCCATGGATAAGACAACACCACTTCATGCTGTCACTCACTCAGATATGTTACAAAAATGAGCTATGAATCTTTAAATTTAAATGTCTTGGTTTTTCCAATATAAAGTCAATTTTGTTAAAACACACTTTGTACAGGTTACTTCCCTTCAGGAGATTTCCGTTCTTGGTCATGGATAACTTGATGTACACCCCTTTGCCAGACACAAGGGCTGATGCAATCCGCTGGTCAATGAGTGTTCCAGATACTGGGGTGTAATTCACTCTTAGAAATATAGCCAGCAAAATACCTGTGCATCATTTAAATCCCACTCAAGCCTAATTTGAGATTTTAAATGACATTTAAGTGGTGCATAGGCCTTCTGCTGCCTTTCTGGATAGAGGTGGATTTCACATCAGCTGAATTAACCCTCACCACACCCCTGTGAGATAGGAAAGCATCACTCTCCATATTGTTCAGGTGGAGAAAGTGAAGGGTCTTGTACAAAGGCACAGAGGAAATCTGTAGCAGAGCTAAGAAGGGAATCCAGATCTTCTAATTACCTAGTTCTGTGCCTGAACTGCAAGACCTTTCTTCCAACCTATATCTATTATGGAAACAAAAAGGCTCTATCTAGCTATCTGACTGTCCAAAGCAGATGAACAAAGAACCCATTCTCTATTACATGCTACTGATGTGGTTGGGCAAAACACATTTCTCACTACGGAGCTCCTCTGCTTGATTCTTCTCATGGAGTGGGCATGAAAGTGTGACATTATTACTTGATTTGTTCAGTTGGTTTCCCTATTGATTCCCTGTGTTCTTACGATCATAGAGAAGAGAAGCAGAGGTTTATCTGTCTGGCAGCTACATGCAGGGTCCAGCTGTCTGGCCCTTCTGTGCACAGTGTCTGTCTGACCAGCGAATATCTGCTCCCTCTTGAACTCCCAGCCCGTTAATACTGCCTGCTTTCTTGTTTTCTTTGCGCAATTTGAACTATATAAAATTGTAACTAAAGATTTTAGAGAGAATACATATGACAAGTAAAAAATAGAGCTACAGGGAGATTTTCTCCAAAGCCACAATTTAGAGAGTGGTGCTAAGAGTCTGGGTTTTGTTCTCGTTCACAGGGATTTTATTCGCATATTTTACTGTCAGTTTCTTGACATTTTTGTCAGCTTGGATCCGGAGGCCATAGATGCCGCCAGCAGGTCCTACCACATTTTTATTCTCCATTGTATTTGTAGGGAATAAATAAAAACAGAACGAGAGTGAAATCAAGAGAGAGACATGGTGAGAAAGAGTCAGAGGTTACCGCAAGAACTGCTTTATACATATATATTTCTGCTGAAAAACATCCACACAACACAAAATCCCCAAACAACCACACGGCAATTCGCACTTAGAGAAATCTCTTTTCCCAGTTACGCAATGTAGACTTCAGGCAAACTGCTTAATATGTTTGCATAAGAAATCTCTCTCTTTCTTTGTCTGCCTTTTTTCCCCCCCTTCATGCATTTCCTGGCTGCTGTAAGATTTTTTTCAGAATGCGTCCATTGTTTTCCAGTCACATCACTGTTAATTGTAATCAACTCCGATTTCTTTCTTTCTTCCTGTTATATATATGAAGTTTAACACATGAAACAAACAAACAAAACCTACTATAAGGTTATAAACAAGCTGACCCTGGAAGTGATTATTCCACAAGGCTTTAGCTTGTGGAAATAAGAAAGAGAAATAAAGACCTACTTCTCACTTATGGACTTTTAAACTATATTATGATTTCCTGTCTGTTTCCTGCCCCATCAAATCTGTTACCCAGACTATAGAGTTGGGATGACTTGTATCTTCCTGTGAACAAGACATGGGAAATCTTTGTGGCTAAACCTCAGATGGATCCCAGATCTACTTCAGTCAGAGATAAGCATGCAATATTTCAGCTTCTTAAGGTCTCCCATCATCCAGGCCCTTATGACTTGTCTTTCCATACCATTCCTTGATGAGTTCAGTATGTCAGTGGATGGCATGTGAATCTGGAATCTTGTCTCCTGAGCCTGTTTGGCACTGAGGGCTGCAGTTCAAGTTTCCCCCACACTGCCCCACCAAAGTACACAAACCCAGATCTGGAGAGTTCCAGGAGGAAGAGGGGAGGTTCTATCTCTATGTTCATCAAAAGATTGCTCCAAAGCCTGCTGACGTGAATGGGAGATTTTCCATTGACTCCAGTAGCCTTTGGATTAGGCCCCAAATTCTTGGCCTCACATCCCTGGCTTCCAAGTAGTTGTACAGATTCTGCTAGTAGTTTCTGAGATGTGAACCACTCTCCAGTTGAGACTGTGCTAACACCAAATTCAGAGGCAACCTAACTTTCAATCATTTATGACCTGAACAAAATCTAAAATGAAGCCCTAGAAGTAGAAAGGCTCTGTGCTCTCTGCCCCATTAGCCATCAAGACCCTCAAGCAGGTGTTTTCTGAAGTATAAAGGAAAAGCCATAGTCAAGCATTAAAAGTCAGTTGTAGAGCAAGTGCTGAATCTCTTTCTTGAGACAAAAGGGTTTTTGTAGAGTTCCACCATCTACCCCAGTGAATTGGGAATTGGATATTAAAGGGGATAAAACAAAGAGTTGTCTGTCCTGCAGCTCAAGGCATTGATCAAACCACTGTGTGGGAGGGCAGCAGGGCAGTTAACCCTTACTGTACCCCCAAAGCTGCTTTGACAATGGGTTTTGTATGTGAGAGAGCTGGCTTTGCAAGCACAAATCTTATTGATTAGTATGGGTGGGTGAAAGAAACACATTGAAATGGATCATGTTTTTGTCTGTTCAATATAAAATGTTTTCCTAAGAGCTTACAATCACTCCCATGTATATCAAGATTTCCATTATGCACTAACATGAACGTACAACTGCTCACAAAATGAACTGCCCCAAAGGGAAAGGGAGAAGTTCAGGTTTCAGGGAAATCTCTGGAATGTTGGAAACAGTCTAGAGACTTCAAAAATGATGAATTTGAGTTGAAAATATCCTTTCCTCTGCTCCATCCTTTCCTGCCTATGTTCCAAATTCCGTGGGCCAAATCTTGCTCTGACTAAAGTCAATAGCAAATATCCGATTGACTGCAACAAGAAGAAGATTTGGTCCTTCAAGATGTTCTCCATCAATGAGAATGTTAGAAACCAACACTTTTTTTTAAAATGTGCATTTAAGGGCTCAGAATGGGCCAGAAACTCCAATTATAAACCCAGCTAATGGATGCAGATTAGATCTCAGAGAGGCCTAATATTTTCACTTTGGGTGAAATTCAATCCAGAGGAGAAGGCCTGCACCATTCCCCATTGCAAACCTCAGTTTAATGCTTAATGAGGAGCTTCATTGTATCTTAAGTTGTGTAGACCTTCTGAATTGGCGGACAAGGACAATTTAAATTCACTGATTAAGTCTCACTTAAACCCTTTAGAAATCAATGGAGTTACATTGGGATGAAACCAGATTCATGCAGTGGTGAACTAGGCCCTGTAGATTTCCTTAGTATTGAGCAATTGCAATACTTCTTCAAGCTGAACTCCGTTCCCAATCACCATGTAGCTCCTTATTCCCTTCCTCTTTAACACAAGCACTGGAAGGTATCTTTCTTCTGGCAGGCAGATGGGGTGCTTGGTAACAACATCCTTATTCTTTGACTAGCAGGTGGGAAACCTGGTCTTCTCAAAGAACAGTAGGGAGAGTGCAAGTGAGGCTGATTTTCCCTCTGTCCCTTATGGACCACAAGTGTGTACCTCTGCCATCTATTTATGGTCTCATCAAATCTCATTTAAATCAATGGTAACATTGCCACTGACTTCAGTGGGCTTTGGATCAGGCCCGCAGTTTCATGGCCCTTGGGAAGCAGGAGTCCATCACATGCGCTGAAAGCACCTGTTTCATGGAGCTACTGTACCACTATGCCACCTGTGGGCCTTGGAGTTTCTAAATGCTTATGGCTCTCTGTCAATGAGTGCATGAACAGCTGGCAACTTTGGGGCAGATGGGGACAAGAGGGTGCATTGTGCAGCTAGGGGATCTCCACAGTATTGCACGGCAGTGCTGAACAATGTAATAAAAGTTTGTAGATGAAAATACTAAGCCCGCTGCAAGGCAGTAATTCATATTCATTTTTATGACATTGGCCATTTAAGAGTTATGGAAGTGTTTGAAGCAAGAACACAGCCCACATTCTATCCAGGGTCTACTCCATCTTTATAATGGGAATGCTTCACGCACAAAAGGAGGTGGCTTTTGCCCAAGTCTGAGAACTTGCTATCTGCATCTGGGAGGAGTGTCTATCTTTAGAAGCTAATATGTGCAGAGGATGGCGCCTAGAGGAGACCTGTAACTTCACTACATGGTTTGTGATTTCTGCCTCGTGCAAAAAATTGCTTATAGAAAAAAAAAAGAGAATGAGAAATGATCCTTTCAGTTTATGAGAGAGGGAATTCATGTGTTGCTATTTCTGGGACATGGCAAGATATGTTCCCACTTAGTTAATAATAAGACCCAAAACTCACCAACAGAAAGGCTGTAAAGAGGGTTATAAAAACATTTCAAGCCCAAGTGAAATGTGGTACAACCCATTATGTAATATTATTTAAATATATTTGTTTTAATTTCTTTCCCACATATTCTGCAGTTTTTTAGGAAGATTTTCTGCTAAATTTGGAAGAGCGAGGAGGCATTTGAATATGCATTTCTCTGATCAATGCTAGCAATAAAACAGTTGCCTAATTTTTCTGGTGTGTAATTACCTTAACTGTTGTCATTTTTTAAGTAAGGTTTTCTAAGGTATCTTTTCAGAGACCAAATTTTCAGCTCTTGGCATCTTATTTTGCACAGTCACTTCTGTGTGTGCATATGATCACAAGGACATAAGGTGGGCACACAGCTCTTTAGTTCATGCAAACGACTGTTTGTATGTGCAACTTAGGTGTGTGTCTGCTTTTGCAGGCATAGTCAAAACTGGATACACAAAAGTGAGAATGCAAAAATGTGCTGACAAGTTTGTCCAGAAGGTTGGTTGGCTTGTTTGAGATTGTTGGAGAGTGGTGGGGTATGTGTCCTATTATTTATTTATTTATTTATTTATGGGTAATGGGTAATGGAGGTGTTTTACTAAATAAAAATTGAACCTAAAATATATTGCTTTGATGATAACTTCTCATATTGAGGGGAAAATAAAATGTGTAGAGAGACATTATAAATAAATAAACTGTTTGGAACCATCAACTGCCTGATGCTGAGTCATATTCCTTTTCGGTGGGACAAGAGGATCTCTCAGATATATAATACTGAAGCCTTGAAAGAACGGGACTGTACTCTGCAGCAGCACAGAAGCTGAAATGGGTACAGTAACTAAGGTCACCACAAATATGGACTGCTTGTGAGCCAGTGTAGGAAACAACCTTGCAACACAGTTGCCAACTTTCATGCAGTAAATAAGCACCCTGATTTTCACAAAAATCAAGCTAATCCCATTTCAAAACAAGCCCCAAACAAGCCAATCCCTAAGAACCCCAACACTCTATGTGACTGCATCCCCCTGTGTGCAATCTGGGACTGCGATGGGCCCACTGTGCACCCCTGACTCTCTCCCCCATTGCCCCTGCTTTCTCCTGCTTGCTGGGAGCCAATCAAAAAAAAAAAAAAAAAAAAGAAAGAAAAAAAGCAACAAGCTACAAGCCAAAAACTAGCCAACAAGCAACTCACAAGCCAATTAAGCCAAAAACAAGCCCAATTTCTGCATTTTTTTCGAGGGTTTGGCATGTCCACCTTGGAACCCTCAACTCACTCTTCTGACAGCACTAGAGTCCACTACTCCTCCAGAACTCAGAAAGGGGGAAACATGGCGCTGGAACAAGCTCAGTTCATGCAACCGTATCTGAGGATAGTAGTGGGAACATGAGGCCTGAATACATAGAATCATAGACTATCAGGTCATCTAATCTAGGTCATCTAATCTAACCCCCTGCTCAAAGCAGGACTTGATCCCCAACATCACAGGGAAGAGAGAATAAGCCTGTTACATGGTAAAAAAAAAAATCATCCCAAACTCAGCTCTTGCTATCTGGGCTCTGGATGACTTGACTAGTTTATCACATCCAAGGAGCTGCATATCTTAGGAGCTGGAGCAAGACAACCACCAAATAGGCTTGTAGAGAGCTAGTGGTGATGTATTGAGGGGTGACCAAAAGAGGGAAAACGTGGGGTTGGGGAGTGGGATCACTGACCAAATACATGTATATACATATTCAAAAACAGCTTCATTACCAGTATCTGCTTATTATAGGCTCCATGGAAACTGTAAGATTTAGGATATTTATGTAGCTTCACCCTAATAAAGCAGTATAAATAGAAATTGTGGAGTTAACAGCAGCATATAGAAGAACTTCTGCAAAGAAACAACTTGTTGTTACCTCAAGGGTCTATTATGTACTGCTCACAAAACTGAAGATCATAATAATAAGGAAGAAAACACATGCAGACACATGCCAATGGTATTTTCCCAACCCAACTGAGAGGAAAAGCCCTGTTGGCTAATTCATTGCAAGACTAATGAAAACCAGACAAGGGATTGAAACCAAGAAGCTTTATGTTACAGGAAAAACAAAGCTTCCCAATGGAAATTATTCATTAAAAGGAACTGGTTCACTGAAATTAACAAAAATGTGAGAGAAACACCATACTGAATGCGTTTTTGATTATTATGATCTAACATTTATATATAGTGCTTTTCTGCCAGATGGACTCCAAAGGACTTTACAAGCTTTGTTTTTTGTAAAAAACCCTATATGTAAAGAATCACATTCAATCAATGAAATGCAGCTGCCTCTGGGGTGAGTCACTGCAACTGCATAAATTGCACAGCATTATGCAGCAGCTTAGACTCGGAAATGACTAGGATATATGTGTTGTTGGGTAGAATGTAGCTATCCAGATTTTCTTTCATTTGGCTGGGACATCACGGTAACAAAAGTGACCAGAAATTATTAATGTCTACATATAGTCAGGGACCCTTTATTATATCTCTTCCGGAACATGGCACCTTCACCTGTTCACAGTGTGATCTTGGCTCATTAATGCTTCAGAGGGAAGAGCACCAACTAGTTAATGGTCCAACACCACTCTTCCTGCATCATCCTGGCCTTTCCCTTAGGAGTCTGCTATTCGAGTCTTGACCCCGCTGAGCTTAGAAAACCTGATGGGGGCACAGCCAGAAGCAGCTATGGCTGCAACTACTGTATGTTTTAGGGCAAATCGCTCACTAGCCCTCGTAATCTTCCTCCACATCCCCATCTGACACCATGAGTTGTTAGATGTGGAGACATTTTCGTACTGTGACTGCACGCTCCCTCTGGCAGATTTGCTGCCCCTCATGTTATGCGATGAAAATGGACTTTAAGAGCAGTTGGTGAGAACGAAGCCTGAACTGCAGCGTGGCTGGTACTGTGATCCACAGCCAGGGCATGCTGAACGAGACTCCGAATGGGTAGGGGGCAGGGGACAGTTGCATTTGCTACCAAATCCTTTGAGCAGTTGCTTGTTTTGTCTCTCTGTCTGAGCAGATTTGTTTTTTTCTTCCTCCACCTGCAACATTTCAATGATTGTTTTCAAGCTCTATTATTTTGTTTCCTTAAGGAAAACACAGACACACATATACTTATATGGTGTTTCTCTGTCAAGAGGCAATCGGCAAATAGTGAATTGTACAGGGTGAAGAGGTTAGATGTTTTAGAAGATTCTAGGAGATCAGAGCCTGATTAGAAACGTAATGCATGATACTACACAAGGAAAACTCTCCTTTGGCTGCCAAATTCTGTCTTCCTGCATCAGCGCCTCCAGAACAGCCACAAATATACACTGCCAAAGAGTTTCTATTTTGCTTGTGTTCCACATTTTTGAGTGGCAATGCCCCACCCCCAACAGATGATTTCTGTGATCTACGAATAATCTGCATTGAGATGAAGGTAAGGAGAGCTTAATTTCAAAGCCTGTTAAAGCCAGTGACAATCTTCCTATGGCCTTTGCATCAGTGCTGGAACCCAGGGGATGTACTTTGTGTGCCCAAATGTTTGCCAGCCATAGGCTGTCTCCAGGTTTCAGGTAAACCAATGCCCAGGGGGAAGTCCCTGTCCCCACTTCTGTCTCTGGACTTTCATTATTTATTATTATTATTATTATTATTATTATTAATAATAATTTGTACTACAATAGAGGCCCCAACCCAGACTGAAGCCTCCTTGTGTTAGTCACTCACACCGCAATAATAAAAGACAGTTCCTGCTCCCAAGAACTTACCACCTAAATAGGCAAGACAGACATGGAGTGGAGGAAAGATGAGAGAACTGAGGTACGAGAAACTAAATGACTTGCCAAGGTTGTACAGGGCATCTATGACAGAGCCAGGAACTGAACCCAAATCTCCTGACTCCTAGTCCAGTACTGTAAGAATGAGACCCTCCTTCCTGGTAGGCATATAGTCACAAGAACTGAGACGTAGAGGTCAAATAATCAGTAGGTAGATACAATTCACCTAATAATCCCTAGCTCTTATTGGTCATTTTTCATACATTGGGAAACTGAGGCATAGAGAGGTGAAATAACTTTTCCTAGGTCATCCAGCAGGCCACTGATAGTGCCAGGAATTGAACGCAGGTCCCCTGTGCCCAAGTCTAATGCACTATCCAGTCAGCCACATTAGGGCCTTGTCTACACTACCGGGGTAAGTCGACCTAAGTTACATTACTCCAGCTACATGAATAATCTAGCTGGTGTTGACTTAGCTTAGGTAGACTTACTGCAGTGTCTACACCATGCTGTGTAGATGGGAGATACTCTTCCATCGATTTACTGTACTCTTCTTGTTCCGGTAGAGTAATGGAGTCGACCGGAGAGTGCTCTGTGGTCAGTTTAGAGGGTCTCCTCACTAGACCCGCTAAAATCGACCCCCACTGCATCGATTGCAGCAGCGTCGATCCCTGGTAGTGTAGACATGGGCTAGGACTGTGAGGAAAGTACCGGCCACTGCTTCCCGCAGCCCCCATTGGCCTGAAGTGGCGAACCGCAGCCAGTGGGAGCCGCAATCGGCCAAACCTGCGGACGCGGCAGATAAACAAACCGGCCTGGCCCACCAGGGGCTTTCCCTGAACAAGCAGTGTCCCGAGTTCGGGAAACACTGGTCTATATAATTAGTCCTGCCACGAGTGTAGGGGAGTGGACAAGATGACCTGTAGGGGTCCCTTCCAGTTCTATGATTCTATGTCCAGGGAAATTAAAACAAACAAAAACATTTTAATTAAAATTTTAACTAACAATATTTGAAGTTTAACTGGAAAAAAAAAGTAAACAAAAAGATTTTGGATGAAAAGTGTCCTAATGAGTTTTCAGTTGAAAATTTTTTTCACCCTCTTCAGCTGTTTACTGGCTGCTCTGAGTAGTAGATGAAGCAGGATGCTTTTGGACTTCTATTGCTTCTTACGCACTATTCCTACCTCTCTTAAAAGAGTAAAAATAGAAATCAAGATTGGTATAATAACATCAACTTTCCCTTTGTACTGAGGGATTTGGTACTATATTTATTAAAATCATAGAGTAAATAGCGCAAAAAGAGTCTAACACAATGGTTCCCATACTTGAGTCTTGTTTCACACACGAGTGGCAATATTTTCTACAACTAGGTGCTTTGATACAGAATTTAGTGTATATTATTGTTAGTAGAAAGAAAAGGAGTACTTGTGGCACCTTAGAGACTAACAAATTTATTTGAGCATCAGCTTTCGAAAGCTGATGCTCAAATAAATTTGTTAGTCTCTAAGGTGCCACAAGTACTCCTTTTCTTTTTGCGAATACCGACTAACACGGCTGCTACTCCGAAACCTGTCATTATTGTTAGTGAGAGCTGTGTTGTATTTCCAAGCCACAAGTGAGGTGTCATAGCCTCAAAAGGAAGAATGAAGAAGCTGTTTTGGTTTTGCTGCTTTTTGCAAGGTTTCACAGAGCTGCCAGGATCCCCAGCCTTCTGCCTGAAAGAGCCAGCCTGTTTGTCCGGTTTTATTTTGCAGGAGGGCAGGTGTGGGCAGGAGGAAGCGAAGCTGCCTGTTAGCTTTGTGTATTCTAAATATGTGTGTTAGAGTGTGAAATTTTAACTCAAAGAAAGGCCCCATAAAGCAGCGTGAGGGCTTAGCTTGCTTCATGTGTTGTGCAGGTGTCTCTACTTCCTTATGAATTTCACTTTGAATCAAGTTTGGAGGGGGGCAGGGGATGTTATAAATCTTCAGCACTGAGTCTGGGCTAAGTGCAGAATGAATCCAGAGCCTTCAGTGGACTGTACTGTAGCAGCCCTTTGCCTGCTCCTCTCCAGCATCTTTATATGGGGTGGGAGCTGATCTATTACATAGCTCAGTGGAATTCTCCTCCCCACACTCCCAAACACACTTCCCAATGCAAGGGTCTGCCTGAATTTTATACATGCCCTTCTTCAGGAATTTTTGACTTGGCTGTAAAAGTTAGTGATGGAGTGGATGTGATCTCAGCCTGGAAGCAAATGATTTATAGAAAATGTCATTAGAATTTGGCTTTTATTTATTTATTTTATGGTAGTGGCAGGCAGGCAGGCAGGCAGGCAGGCAGGCAGGCAGGCAGGCAGAAAGAAAGAAAGAAAGAAAGAAAGAAAGAAAGAAAGAAAGAAAGAAAGAAAGAAAGAAAGAAAGAAAGAACACTGATTTTAGCTGCCTTTCTTTGCCCTCTAATTACAGTAACGGATGAAATAAATAGCTTTGATTTTTCAACAGGGCATGAGTCTGAAACAGGGGTGTGGGATTCAGCCCCTTAGGAAAGATCCAAAATATTCATATAGTTAATGGCTTTTGATAATGGTTTTGCTGCACAAATTGTTATGGGACCGTTAGAATGCAAATAGGATACCAATGAGACTTTATACGCCGTGGATCTGATCCAAAGCTCATTGGCATCAGTGGAAAGACTGGCATTGACTTCAGTGGGCTTCGGATCATTCCCAATGTACATATTATCTTCATAATATGTAATGCACATTACTCTTATTACTCAGTGACATGTCAGAATAGGCTCTAATGTTGGAAAGAACCTTTTCATCCTATAATCCATCTTTATTACTCCTGGATGCTATTGAAGGTCTAATCATTTTACAGACCTTGGTGTGTGTTTTCACAAATAATTTGCAGTGGTGCCAGCTCTTGTGATTTCATCACATCATCTCATGGCATTAAAGGCTTTTTTCTTAAAGCTCCAGCTCTTGGACTCATGTGAAACCTCAGCTTTCATTAAAAAAAATTCTAGCCCTGCTGGAGAAAAAGCTTGAATATGTGACTCAAGTCCACCCTAAAGAGTACACAAATCAGAAGGTGAATAAAAGAATCCAGTTATTTTTTGGAAGGAAAAAAATCTCATGATTTTTAAGCTAATCTCATGATTTCTGAGCAGTTGAAAATATAGAGTTTGTAACTAACGCTTTATCACTCTAGTGCTTATATGTAGCCACATTCTTAGTGTCTGAGTATGTCTACACTTGGAACGGGGGGAGCGATTCCCAGCTCATGGGGACATAATCATGCTAGTTCTTAGTGAGCTAGCATGCTTGAATTAGTATAGACACGGTAGGATGGGCAGTGGTGAGCCTGATTCTCATTTACCTGTGTTTGCAGGTGTTGGTGCATGTACGTATGTTGTGTGTGGGCATCTGACTGGGTGTGTATGTGTGCAGGCTTCAGGGGTGTGTGTGTATGTGCACATGCAATTGCACAATTGTGTGCGCACAAGCACAGGGACAGGGCTTGAAACAGTTAAAGGCAATGATGTGCTTTGGAATGGCTTGTTTGCAACTGCATGTTTTCTCAGCCTCGTGACTGGCAGGCCCGCACCTGGTACGGGGGTCAAGTTACAGGGAAGGCTCCCTGGCCTACAGGTCAGGACCTGGCTGCTGATAAGAGACCTCTAGCTCTCCTTTGGCAATAGCAATCACTTAAAGAAACAAGAGAACTTTAGGGAATATTAAATGTCACTCAGTCTTTCTTTAGACTTCATTTCCCTTCCTTTTAATTATCACGAAAGGTAAATACTAAATATTCCACAGAGTCACGGTCAGGGGAAACAGTTCATACTACATGAAGGGATGTGTTCATTATGGCTTAGCCTAAGAGCGTGGCTAGGAAAAAGTTTGTATGAAACTGCATTTCGATACTGTTCATTATGATCCTACATGGAGTTCGTGCAGCTCTACATGGAACATTTGAGCTCTCCCCGACTGCAGCCTCATTTAAAAACTATAAGGAAATGTCAGTGAGGAGGGGCCATCTGTTTTCTGAGTGGAAACCCACAAGGAAAAAAAAACAAAACAAAACAAAACACTGTGTTTTGACATCTTTACCCAGTTTTTACCTTTTTATGGGAGGGCAAGCAGAAGGGAATTTCATACTTTTCAGAGTTTTATGTTAATAATGCCAATAAAATACATAATTAATGAAGGCACACCAAAATAATAAACAATAACAAACAGACAGATAAATAAATAATGTACCCATGCCACAATATACAGTATTTAATATTCGTTTACCAGGTAAACTGAGGCACAGAGGAGGTAATGGAATTACTTGTCATCTCAAAAGTCTCTGGAGGAACCAGGAATCGTGCTCTAACTACTGTACATAACCAGAGGGATCCCAATGTGCTTTATAAACCGTAGATAGGGGTCATGTTCCTGTGACTGAAATATGGCCTGGAACGCTGCTGCCATTCAGTACCAACACCGCAATTTGAAAAGGGGTTTCCCAGCTGAACACATAGGGGGCGTTTTAGGTACGGATGGTGGAGTGTAATGATAGAATCTGGAACAGAGCCATGATGCAATGTGGGCCTTACACCCTCATTCCTGGGGAAAGTGTGGGATCTCTGATGGCCCTCACTTTTATGTTTTATCTGCAAGTAAAAGAATGGCACCAGTGGAGGCAGAGGCAGCTACAGTGCAGCGAGCACCTGAAATTTTCCTCATAACTGGAACACTTCATACCGATCTGTATTATCCATTGACCTGATTTATCAGCCTATGACATGAGAGCAACGTTCCTGGAATTACCCTTCTTCTCTCTCCGCTTCTTGAAAGTAGGTCAATTTCAAGAGTAGTTTGTAGAAAATTGGGACAACCATAGATGTATGGCGGACGAGCACTTTAATTCAGCTGAAGCTAACTAATTGTGGTCTTGAAGTGCTATAGGCTTTGTCTACAATTTTTTGGTTTGGTTGGTTTGTGTTTACTGTGTCTGCCCAGGAGATCCCCAGAATAGGAACCCAGGAGTCAGAAAACTAGCTGCTTTAAAAAGAATGGGGTTCGTGCTTTAGAATTTAATATCACCAAACCAAACTTGGCCACTTTGGAAAGTTAATATGACTATAAATCTTTCTCAGCCCCTTATAATAAATGTTAGAGTTTTAGCAGACAGGCTCTTTCCATTAAAACTATAAACTTCATTGGCATAATTAAGACTGATTTAAAGTAAAATTAAGTTTGACATGTGGCAGAGAAAGCTGAGCCATTAATTTCTGCTGCATACCTGGCAACAGTGGACAGAGACAAAATGAGGGCAATGGACAGAAGGAGAAAGTCCTGAATCCTTTCGGCTCTTGCTTGAGCTTCGGGGTGAAGAACATTCCAGTTCTTTTTGAACCACCTGGCCTCACTCACTGTGTAAGACTGCAACAAGAATGACCAACTACTCTTGGTCTTGTGCTCATTGAAGTCAATGGCAAAGCTCCCATTAATGGTGCAGGATTAGAGCCCAGAAGAGAGTCCAACACAGAAATGGGGTGGGGAGGGGTGAACCAGGGAGAAGGGGGCAGAAGCAATTGAGCAAGGTTTCCCCTTTACTCCTTCATCCCCACTCCCTCAGTTTCCTTCCACTCCCTCTTTCCCCACTCCATTTTTACCTCCTTACTAATGGGAATGTCTAAGAAGTCTGTCACCAGAATGCCTATTTATCTAAGGAACTTATATGCCCTCCTTTACCATAATATAGGAACACCTTACAATCTTTTCAATTCCCCTCCCACCTTTTTAATGTAATCCTCATAACATGCCTGTGAGGAAGGGCAATACTATTGTCCCCAAGGGGAACTAAGACATGGAGGGACTAAATGACTTGCCCAAGGTCTCAGAATAAGTCTAGGATGGGAGCAGGGACCTAAACCCATGTCTCCGGCTAAGACCCTAACCAGTAGACTATCCTTCCTCTCCGCCTGGCTGTCCCTTCTTTTCCTCACACCTTTGGTATGTCTGTTACTTAGTGATCAGAAATGGAGACTTGTCCAGTTAACAGTGTCCCAAATCTGGAGACTCAGCTGGTTTGGGGCATGACTCCAGCATGCCCACTGACTGAAGAATGAGCTAACAAGGAACGCCCGTTGGTCAAGTCAAAGTTTGCTGCACTAAGCTTGGCTCAACTACACTCCATTCTTCCAATCTTTCCTTTCCTCTCACTCTGTTCCCTACCTTCCCTGAGACATCAGTTCTCAACCTTTTCCTGTAGTTTTGGTTCTGGGTCAGACCTGGAACAGGAAGTGCACTATTTCTGGATCTGGTTTTGGATGCAGTCAAAGATGGGAGAATGTGATACGGCCAGCTACTTTTTCAATATTCTGCAGTAATGGGCTGATATCTTATCAGAACAGCTGGCAGGATTTCAGTTCCATCAAACCCAGCCTGATCACTAACACTGGTTTGAAAACAAATTTCATTCCCAGTCTACACCTAAACTAGACCCAGATCTGATCAATTGCCCATCTCTACTAGACTCTCTTTTGGTGTGATCCTGCATTGCACCTTCCACTGAAATCATCATAAAGGTCTCATGTCACAACCATCACATTTTCTGCCTAGAGTGAACTATCGTCAGAGCCCAGCAGTGCCCCTGATCCAGAGAAATTACTGCTGAGAAATAGAAATAATTATTTTCTCCTCCTCCAACTGTCCTGACCATCACCAACCTAGGGAGTGAAACAGCAGTATCCGAGGAGAGATTTCCTTTTTGAAATCATGCAAATAAATATCCTGTACTGGAGCAATGTCATAGTCAACCAGGACTGAGCCATGGTGTCTCATTGAGAAGCATTCATCTTATCATTGCAGTTCAGACTGAATGTGTATGTCACTGGGGGGGAACCCCCCTCCCTGCCCAGTTCTGATGGTTGAATTCTAATTACAATATAGATATGTTTCTGGTTTAAAAGCCACATACATATTCCCGTGTTTTTAAACCACAAACACATCGACCTCTCTACCTGGAAGTGAAGTAAAAAAAAACAATTTGAATAAAGAATTGCAAATACCCTGTGAGAAAGATTGTGCAGAAAACAAACCAGATGTTTCAAACTGCATATAAAGAGCTTTACTGAACAGCTGGGAGAGTATTTTTCTCCATCAGCCACTGGTGAATGATATGCATTGCTAGCATGCAAAACTGCCTCCATTTTTAATACTCATATAATTGATTTACTTCTTTAGCCAAAGGAATATTGAATCAAAGGATGAACACCTCCCCCCCCCAATGATTTTGGTTAACATTTATAAAGGTTTGTGGATGGGTAAGAGAGCAGAGGAGGATGGAGGTTATTTCTACCCATGAAGCTTTCTTATTTACTGCAAGGTTGTGAAGTTTGGAAACAAAAATACTAATAAAATTTATTGCTGGGGGTTGTAAGAGGATCACACCTTGGTTTCATTTGCAGCACCGAACAGATTATAGGACAATGGAGTATAAATGGAAATTAAAACAAATTTAGAACAGACGCTAGGAAGCACTCGTTCACATCAAGGATAATAAATGTGTGGAATGGCCTATCAAGCAAGGTTGTAAAGGCAAAGGCATTGGGATCATTCCTGAGAAATAGAACACTGAAATGGAATGAGCCTGAATGGACTTAAGGAGCCACTTTTCTGAGCCCTGAGATGCCTCGAGTTGGCCTGTTGGTTTGGGTTTTTTAACAGTAATTTCCACTGTAATGTATCGTTGTTGAGGGGGATATTGTCAGCCACCCTTCACACTTGCACAGGGGCGTCAGGAGTCGTAAGGCGCCTCTTTATACCTGCTTCAGCTACCCCCAGCAGTCGCGCTGTGTCTCAAGGGAAAGAGCAGCATCCGATGCTACTGCTTCCTCTGCTATGAATGTGGGGAATGAGGGACGGGGTATGGGCAGATGCTTGGATCCATCTCTCCCATGCACCACTTCATGTGACCGAAGAAGGAGATACCAACAGCAGAGTGCTTCCTCTCTGGTCAAGCGGGGAACCGGGGAACCTACTCCAAGTCAGAGACCATGAGTCACAATATGGTCCCCGGTGTTTGCCTGGGGCATCACGATTATGTACTACCCCTTCCTCAGAGCAGGTTGTTAACTGGCCATCTTAATCTTAAGCAGGGTTCAGTGATTCCTCTGAAGATAGACACATCTCATTTCCCAGGCCTTCCAGCATGGCAGAAACAAGATGTGAAATATAAAAGCATCTAACCACTGACTCTCAGTGTCTGGTACATCCATTCTCTTTACGGTGTGAGACTGTAAGGTTATGTCTACGTTACATTGTGAACCCAAGTCTGTGGGACCTGGGATTTTCAAGCCTGCACTTCAGCATTCACCCTGTATTATAAACCTAAGTTTACATGGCCCTGGGTCTCTCAGCCAGGAGAATGCATCCACCCTGCTCTGTGCAGAGCTTTTGACTCACATCTGAGGCTTGAGCTGCATTTACGCTGCAGAATGACAGGACCGGAGCCACAGCGGCAACTGGGCTCTGAACCACCTCTTTAGCAGGGTCGTAGGATCCTGGTCCTAGGTGTGTGATGGCCTGAGTCTGACTGATTTGTGTGTGGGCCGAAGGGTGCGTGTGTGAGCTGCAACCTGAATCAGAGTCAGGCTTAGAGGGCAGTGGAGACATACCCTAAATGCCCATTTCAGCCAAAGTGTAAAGCACTTGTTATTAGCCTCACAATATCCCTCTGAGGGAAGTAACTATTACACCTGGGAACAATCAAGGGCCAGAGAAGTTGAAGGACTTGCCCATGATCACAGAGTAAGTCAATGGTAGAGTCATGAATAGAGCTCAGGAGTTCTATTTCCCACTCTAAACACTAGGCTGCGCTTGCTCATAAAAAAGAACGTGATAAAAAACAACAACCCCAAAACATTACACCGCGATAGCAAGCATCACTATGTCATCATATTTGCAGCATTTTTTGAGTAATGGAGGACCAGGGTCTAATAGGAAATTTGACTTTGCCTCTGCTAAGAACTAAAATAAAATTACTGTGAGCTGCTCATCCTCAGATAAGTGAACATGCCACTGGAAATACACAAAACTAGCAGGCTTCAGCAGTGGGAGTAATCAAAGATCTTTAAGGGAAAAGGGATTCAGGGGATTGATGAAACCCTGCCACCTTTGGCAGCATGACTCCATGCTCCCCTACTTCCTTCAGTTTCTCCCAGGTTAAATAAATATATATTTTAGGGCACTGACCATTTAAAAAGAAGGCACAGAATATTTTCTAGGCACATGGCATGCATATGTCTGCATGGTATAAAATATCGGGCACTCACCATCAATCTGGTAACACTTTTATGGATTTATTGCAAATTTTGGAATCAGAAACAGTTGCTTTGGGTATACTGAAATCAGATGCAGTTATATAGTAAGTTAAAAGTGAAATAAGTTGAGTTACCCACCACTTGTACCTTGCAGGAGAAAACATCCATCAGAAATCAAATCTTATTCTACTAACTTTTCAGAAATTGATTCATATGGTATTCAAATCATGGCAGTAGGAGATCAAGCCTTTTGCTGCTAATATAATGAAGTATCTTAGTTCCAGGACCCAGGTCCACTGAGGAAAAAAAGATGTCAGAAAGAGGAATTTCATGCTTTCTTATGTCATTATTGGATAGTATGAGGTGACCTGGAGGGTAACCTGAGTAAGTGCCATGAATCATTTCCAATCTTATGTAATTTAGCAGAAACACAACCAAATAACGTCCCGTTAGCACTGATTTCTATCCTGCCACTTCCACTCTGTCTGCAAGTCGAGCTCGCTTATCAGATATGCCCATTCTACACACCAAAATCACTCACAAAAGAAGTGAAATAAAAAGGGTGAGATTCTTAAAATATTTAGGACTGCAAATGCCTGCACAAATGAACAGTCAACTGCCCACCTACATGGTGCATACATTTGCTATGTTTGTGCATGTAAATTGGGCAAACGTGCATGTTAGGGTCTAGTTTTGGTTTCTGCCCTGATTCGTATCCACAACTGAGGTAACGGTGTGTACCGAATTGCTTTAAGAAATGAGGCCTCGAAGACCTACTGCATGTTTCCCTCTCTCAGCCCCTTTTTCCTAAAGCTGTCGACTTTCTCTGCAATAAACCAGATCACATTTTATTCTCTAGGTTTAATATTTGTTACCCTAGAGCCTGAAGTTAAAGGAATCGCTTCATCCTTGTAGCATTTTAACTAAATGCAAGGGAGGCTACTCTAGACATGTAAAGGCAAGAAATATTTTTTTGTTTGTGAAATATGCCCAGAATCTTTGGCTGGTTTCAATATCAGTGAGCCATCAGCCATTTCACAGTGGAAAAGAACTACATTAAATGCTTGGGTGTGTGTGATAATTACAACACGGGAGTGGGACACAGGAGTTCTGGATTGTATTCCTAACTCACCCACAGACTTGCTGTGTAATTATCTCTAAGTCATATTAACCAGAAGGTTCATATATACATGAATGGGAGCCAGTTACAGTGTAAATACATGTACCTGGATTTTAAAAATATGCATATTAAGTATAAAACCAAAGGGTAACTGTATGTAATTCATTTATGTAATTAATCTTCTGTTTACATAAAATACTGTATTTTATTCAGGTGGTAATACTGTGCCCATCCCTGTGGTATCAAAACACCTTCCAGAATTAGGAAATTAAACAAGGAAATTAATATATAATGTGTTTCTACCCATCCTTGGTAATTAGTTATTAACAAGATGTAATCACCATGTAATTACGTTGTAATAGCAGTGTCGCTACAGTGTAATCACAGTCACTATGATAAAGAATAAACCTGATATTTTTTTCTCCAAAGTCCCTGAACTTTGAAAATTTGGATAAAACGGAACTTGAATCCACACTGCCCTGATCTGGGGGTTTAGTTTTGGAAAACATGGCCTCCTCACTCCATCATCAACTGCAACTATCTCTAACAGTGACCTAGTATCACTGATTTATTCCCCTCTATGATTTACAGAGAAATAAACTGGTAGTTATCGCTATATCAGGCCATGCAAATTGATAGCAATAATGTACTCTCTAGGAAGGCTCTACACATGTAGGTTATTCAAAACATGTCTCATTAAATAAATATTTACAATCGTTTTGTTATTTATCGTATAAACTGTTTGGACTGACTGGTCACTGAGCATTCCAAAGAGTTACTGTGGATCAAATCATATAAACCACATCACTGTACTAAAAATTGCTACAGTGGCTCTTGTCTGCCAAGACTATATCCTTCCAGTGTAAGAAATATAGGACATATTTTCCTTTGTAATAAAATTTCTCGATAATAGAAGAAAAAAATTTAGTCCAGAGCACACAATTATCCTGGGAGAAAAATCGTACTTGTGGAATTCAAGGAAATTTGGCTGCCCCATGTAGAAAAGGAAAGGGAACAAGGGGGCTGATTATCTACACCATAAAAAGAGTGGAAATCTTTAAAATAGAGAGATGGAAGAGGAAAGTTATGCGGTAACATTCAGTGCTCCCACCAGGTTTTATGTTGGTCTGGAGAAAGGCCAAAGAACAACAGCACAAAAAGCCAACCGTACTTCTCAGCTTCACAAGTCTCTCCCTTCTCAAGACCACCAGATCAGTGAAGTACAAGGATTTCAAAATAGCCAAACTAATGAGACTGCATACGGCAATAATAATGAGGCTATGGGAGGGCAGACTCTTTTCACTTCTAAGGATTTCTTCTGAGCAAGCCAAGTTTCCTGGCACGAGACCCAGAGAGCTGGGGTGTTTTCCATGCTCACAGGGTCAGCTTTTGTGTCTGGATTTCATGCTGCACCTAAGCAGCCACTTCCAAGAAAACGCAGCACCTCAGCCAGGGTTGGAAGCTCAAACTTCTTCTGCTGACTATCCACCAGGGGGAGCAAGTCACCAGCACAAAATAATCCTTTACTAGGCCAGTCACAGAATTCACTTGGAGCTCTCAATTTACACAGCTGACAGCAACCTTGATTTTTATCAGTTCTACTAGATTTGAGAATCATATACCCATTACTGATTTTTCATGCCTAAAGTTACACTTGTTGCATGTGTATTTAATGCATATGGGAGGAGGGGGGGAAGAGAATGTGAGAGTGGGAATCACTCATTTATAGAAATAATCCCTTTAATAAAGAGGAGCATGTTCCCAGCCTTACAATAGCTGCTAAGCTCATTGTTAGGATGAAAAAGCAATAGATTTACTAATCAATACATTAAAAGTTTGTCTTGTTGGCATCTGGGAGAGGGAACCTCTGGGTTGGTGCGAAGACTGAAGCAGACAGGGAGATAGCCCCAGATTTGCCTGGAGTACACAGTACCTGCAGCTAACTGGCTGGCTCCCTTCCCCACCTCCAGCCCTCTTTTTCCTTCCGGACAAAAGTGTCAGGAAGCAAAATCAGCTTTCAAAGAAGGTTCAGTGTTATTGATAAGCCCTTTGTGGCACCTGAAGCCTCTTCCTTGGCAAGTCCAAACAAAACAGCAAAAAAAAATCTGCGTATCAGTGGAAAACCATGTTGGGCCGTGTGTGGAATAAAGCATCAAGGAGTGAGTGTGAGTGTTACAATCACAGTAGATTTTTGCAAATGACTGTGCAATCCACTAAGGAATGCCCCGGGGGAATCTAAGCTGTAGTTCTGATCTCTACTCCTCCCCCCTTTCGCCGCCCTGCCCCTACACACACACACCACACACACACACACACACCACTTCCTCCCTAACCTAAAACTTGTTTCAGGTCAATCTGGTTTCTGCTTGTTTTACATCCCTGTTATAGCACAGTTGTATTGTTGTTTTCTGTTTGTTTCTTTGTTTTGTACTGTAAGCATGTGTGTTAAATTCAAAGCAAATGTAACCACTGGAAATTAGCTCCTTTCCCACTGGCCATTCTCCAGCCATAGGGCGCTGGAATGGCAACATGGGTGCAGCTGGATGGAGGTTGGATCCAATCTTTAGATCCTTGTTAACACTTCATTCCACTTGCAAGGAAAAAAAGTCCTTAGGGGGTAGGCTCAGGGATGGGAGTTATAGTTAATCTCTGTGCTGGATTCCAGGAACCTGGCTTGAGTTGCCCCTCCAAGTGCATTTTTAAAAAAGCGTATTTGATATTTGTCCTCCTGTGGCTTTACATCATCCTGCCTCAGATGCTGCAATAGGATGGTATTAGTGATGGAATTGAGCCATCAAAGAGCTAAGCAAGTTGTAATGCCAACTTCTTTGTGCTGGTTAAAAAAAAGGCCCAACCAACAGCAATCGCAAGTCAAATGGACTCTCCCCTACAGGACAAATGCAGCATGGGTAGCATAGCATCAGGGCAGGCTTCTCCCCCGCTCTAACACTGCTCCACGCTAAGCTGAAAGAACCAGTGAGAGAACCTCCTGTCAAGCTGACCAATATTGTCTGGTGGTTTCCTTTTGCTCCCCCTTGTCTGTCTGTTTGTATCCACCCATTGTTGCTTGTCTTATACGTCAATTATAAGCTCAAAGAGAACTGTACACAAGTGTGATGGTGCTCTACAAGCTTAAAGCAAACTAACTTTAACTAACAGAGCAGGACCAGGACTGAAGCAGCAAAGAGCTGGAAATGGTCAGGAAAGAGAAGGCCTTCAGCTTCGTGATGAGGTTTTGAATCTGATGAGCAATCTCTCCTGGGGAAGAGAATTCCAGCAGAGGGGAGATGAAATTGCTCAAAACTCTATAGTTTGAGCTAGCTTCACCAGTCCCCTGATTGGCATTGATGCCTAGAATGCAATGAGCACTGAGACTCGCTACTCAGGTAATTCCTTAGGAGATGACCTAGACTCACTGGAATTTTTCTACTGGCTTTGGATCAACTTGTTATTGCAGACGGGGTGGGATGGAGCAAATAAGTTCAGTAAATTGTTTGGACAATGACATAATTACCCCACCCCACATTGTGCTAATAAGCTGCCTCCCATAAGGAACCAATCCTGAAAGATTCTGAGCACTTTTAACTCCCCATCTCTTTTCAGAAAGCCACATGCCTCACTCAGCAACTTTCAAACCAGGCTCGAAAAGTGTTTCAGATCCTCAAGATACTCCACATAGATGATACAAATGGAAGCCCTGTAAGTCAAGTAAATAAAATTGCCCCCTTTATACAGATGGAGAAATTGAGGCAGAGTAGTTAGGTTATTTGCCCATGTCCACAGAGGAAATCCGTGCAAGAGACAGGACTACAGCTCAACCCTTACTCGTGTGAATAGTCCCAGTGAAGTCAATGTAAATGAGGGCCCCATTCCCATACTCAGATCTCTAATCTTATCAAGGCAAATACATAAGCTTTGTCCGTTCCAGGTAATATTGATTCCACTTACCTTTTTGACAGGTTTCAGAGTAACAGCCGTGTTAGTCTGTATTCGCAAAAAGAAAAGGAGTACTTGTGGCACCTTAGAGCCTGTATTTTCCACAGTATGCATCCGATGAAGTGAGCTGTAGCTCACAAAAGCTTATGCTCAAATACATTGGTTAGTCTCTAAGGTGCCACAAGTACTCCTTTTCTTTTTACCTTTTTGAGTTCAGCTGCATTACCCCTTCCCATAACAAGAAATAGTAACTATGACTCATTTTTGCTTTACCTCGTGAAATGTGAGGGTCATCTGGTAGAAGCCCTCAAGCAGTTCTCAGCACCACAGGTCTGGCTGGGTACCAGCAGGATGCTGATACAGGGAAAAAAATTTCCTTTGCTTCATCTCATTGTGAAATCCCTACCTAATAACAGCCCCATGGGGAGTGTAGTTCCCTAGCCTAAGCAATCCAACCAGTTTGTAACTACTATTAAAATAATTGTCCAGATCATGCTGGATTCATAGAGACAACTCTAGGGCCCATTAAGAAATCTCGAAAAGAAACTGGGGAAATGTACAAAGTGGTTGAGGCCACATTTCTATTATAATCGCTGGTTTTCAAGTTTTATAATCTTGGTCAGAAAAAAAAAGTTAAATACTAGAGAATTTACGGTCTCAGACAAGCAGCTCAATTTCTCATCCATCTTTCCCCTCAAAAACCCATGAGAATAAATTGTGCCACCCCTTCCTGTAGTCACCTAAAAAGGCTGTTTCTGAGCTTTGAAAATGAATTTGGTTAGAAGAATGAACCCAGGATTAGTCAATAGCATGGCCTGACTTTGAAAAAATTGAGGCCAAATTTCAGAATGAACAATAATGTAATACTTAGTTCTTATGTCACCTGCTCTCTCTGGGTTTCTGTTCCTCCCCCTTTTGAATGCGGATAATAATGCCTACCTATCTCACGGGGGCATTGGGCCTGGGCCAAAGTGAAGTGAAGTCAATGGAAAGACTGAGTTTTGGATCAGTAGACTTTAGTATACTTAACTTTACTGCACCCCTCTGTTGTTGGGCTGTGCTATTATCCCCATTGGACAGCTGGGGAATGGAGGCACAGAAATGCTAAGTGGCTTGCCCGAGATCATAGAGGAACAGAATTGAACTTGGATCTCCCAAGTCCTAGGTAACTGTCCTAACCACTTCCTTGCTGCTCAGTGTTGTATACTTATTTACACATGCCTAATTTATTCACACAATTATTTGATGTATATGCACATGTTAGGTACTTGCATACCGCAATTAGGCTTTTATGCATGAATGGAGTGTCTGATGTCCAATTTTACACACCCAACATTAAAAATCTGCCCACTAATGAACAGGAAAAAAAAGTTTTAAAAGCTACAATGTATCAAATTATTTCCATATTAAAGCCAGTGATTTTCTTATTAAAAACCATTTAAAAAAAACAAAATCTGGGTCCACAAAAAACTAATGTAACATCAAGATTGGGATTAATATAGCAACAACAGCTAAGGAATGTTAAAGTTAATGTATTTACTGTAATTAATATCCTTGTGCTTTGATATTGCCAGGGCAGGGGCCCTGGATCAATGTTATGTTTGAGGTGTGATGTAACACAAAGGTACAAAAAGTTAAGGATGGAATGTCAGCCTTAACTCTAAACATCCTTTTATTTGTTCGACTGTATAACATAACACTAACCTTACTTAAACATTGCATTTGGTGTGTTACATAATCCTGCAGTGTGTCAAAGGATGTAACTGAGTAACATTCAACCAGCCACACTGACAAAGACTACTTTCTTACAGACTTTGAAAGGGCTTTTGGACACAGCTTTGTTACATAACAGTAGCCAGGATTCAATATTGCTCTACCTGTATTAATTAATTTCCAGCTCACAGACCCTTGAGCTGCCTGTCTGATTAGATTTCCAATAAGTGATAGACTTCTCAGTGCTTTCCCCAACTGTGACTATATCTTAGACTATGAAAGCTGCTTTTAATAACAAAGTCCCCTTAAACACAAACTAGAAGTAGGGAAAAGGCTATGTCCCAGCAGTACTGTTCTCAGAGATCATTTGCACATTGGGTTATTCTACCTAATGGACTGACTACTGCCATTTATTGGAAACCCACTATAGTGCAGTTGAAAAGGTAATCACAGGGAATTCTCTAGTTCAGAAAGATGTCCAAAATCAGGTAAGAAGACAGGGCTGGTGGCACATGGAAGGTATATTTGCAGGCTGATGTTGGCTGTAGCTTTAAAGCATTGCTCCTTGAGAATTTCCTTTAAGGATGGAACCTACAAAGTGTTGAGCACCATCCGTTCCCGTTGGATCAGATTCTGATTTCAAGATAAGAATTTGTCCTACTGACTTCTCTGGGAGTTGAAAAGTACTCAGGCCCAGATCCTCAAAGGTACTTGACAGTTAACTCTCATGGGAGTTGGGTGCCTAAAATATCTTTGAAAATCGCAGCCTCAGATCCTTTCAGGAGTTGCTCAGTGCACATATGATGGGGCCCTTGATTTGAGGATTTGGCCCATTTTGTTCTGGTTTTGATGATGGAAAAGCATGAACCCATTGGCTGCTGTACTTAGGTAACAGTGTCTTTGATTGCTCATGTAGTTAGTGGAACTTTACAACAAACGGTTTCTCACTTTCCCCTTCTGTGCTTTTCAGAGTCTTGCCAATTTCTGTATAGTTTTTACTTGCTTTTACTTAGGTAATAAATTACATGAGATTATCAATAAAAATGTTTCACATAAATGCTTTTGTGACCATCCTATTTAATATATCAGATGAAGTCTTTTCTGGCATTCAGAATTCTTTCCCAGATAGCAGGCCTCATTCCGTTCCCTACCACCTCCTGGATTCATGCTATTTTTAGATTGTGCTACTAGATACATTTGGAATCCAAATACACCTCCTGGATTTTGGCTTTTCAGCATCGATTTCATTCTGACATCCCTCTTCCACTTCTGCTTGCACAACAGATCTGACCTATGGTTTAACAGGAGCTTGACTTTTGAACTTCTGCTTCAGGCCCTGCAATCACACATATTTCTGCCTAATACATTTTTTTTTCCCAGCGGTTTCTTAATTTATCTGAGCATGACATTCAGTTCCATGCCCATTATTGACTTCTTTCCCAGTTTCTCTTTTTCTGGAATTCTCCTCTTTAGGCTAGAACAACTGTGCTCTTATATCTCTGCAATGTGGCCATGTTATAAAGGTGAATACTTTTGCATTTCTTCCATCACTCTCTTCTTAATTCAGGATTAATTGCCAATACATTTTTGTGGAACTACTGGGACCTATAAATGATGGGCTAAGGGTAGCACAGTAGTTCTATTTTGTTGCTGGAAGAATTTAAATTGTAACATAATGAATGTAACATGGGTGATTAGGATCATGAGATTTTGTTTTGTTTTGTTTAAATCCATTCTAAGGCCCCAAACCTGTATTATTATTTATTTGTATTATGGCAGTGACTAACAGTTTCAGCCAAGATTTGGCCACCAACATATAACAAGAGAGAATCTCTGCCCTAAAGAGTTTGCAGTCTAAATAGGTTGGGCAAACAATGGGTGAGAAAGGAAACTGAGGCACAGAGAGATGAAAGGACTTGCCTGACAGCAGTTCAGTGGCAGAGCCAGGAATCCTGATTCCCATCCCAGTGCCTTATCCACTGGATCAAACTACCTCATTGGTGGGGAGCATGAGGAGTGCAGTGTTCCCTCCATGCAGGGCCAATTGCAGGATCACAGCCTTTGGTAACAGTTTGCCATTGCATTTCCTGCAACCATCATGTTACTTATTGAAAAGCTTTGTACCCTGTCCTGGTGTTTTAAAGGACACAAAGATTTTAAGTACTTTTCCACACCAAAGCAATGTTGCACCCTGCTGTGGGTTCTTTAGATTCAGAGAAGCATGAATGAAAACAGCATTGGCACATTCCATTTCAGCTCTCCTGAGAGGGGAATGGGTCTAAATTAACTTTTTTTTTTTGTTCCTCTGTCTTCACAAAAATAAATGTACTTTATATTTGGTGTGCTTTGCTGCTTTATAGTGTCATTATAAGAACTCACCTCCCTGTCTCTTTCTGGAATTATAAAATACTCATACCTACCTGCATTCTGTTGTAACCCTGGTGCTACCTGTTATCCATCAACAGGCTTTGCTGCTTTGCCCCAGCTCCAAACTTTGAGTGTTGCATGTCTTACAAATATTTGGTTTCTTTCATTTGTTTTTGAAGCTGTTTCCATCAGATCCCTTCTGGAGAAAGAATTGTTTGGGATGGAGGTGAGTAAATAAAAACATTAAAGCTGAATATAAGCGGGGTGGAAATACTCCAAAATGGAATATGACTGGAAGTGTTTCCTTTGGGAAGTAGTAAAGCTTCATCTAAAACCAGACTGGACGCAGTACTAGTAGAATACAATTTTGGGAGCAATCCTACACTGGCAATGTGGGATGGACTAGCAATCTCATTTCATATAATTTTTTTGTCATACTTTTACCCAGATGATGAAAAACAGACTTGGCACTATGCATCTGAGTGACATCAGTCATGGTATTTCAGTGAATATCATGAAAGAAATAGTTAAGCCACTCCATCTTGATCTTTTATATTTTAAGGCTCTTGATATATTTTCAGGAGATCCCAGTTGCTAGACATTTCCACAAAGTGCTTAGGAACATCTTTCACCTTAAGAATAATTCTCAGTTCCACTGAAGTCACTGTGTTCCTTAAGGAGAAGCAGAACCTTGTAAAAGAATCAGAACCATTCTGTGAGCACATAAATATATTTTTTAAAAGTCACATATAAAAGTCAAAGTACCATCTGATAAAACAACCACCACAAGATAAAATGATTCTAATCCAGTGATCTTGGATCAAATTCTGCTGTCATTTACACTGGTGTAAATCCAGAGTAATTGCTTGCCTTAAGTGAGACCAGAATATTCCTTTTTTCTAGGCATTTTGTACATGTACAAATGCAAGTTTCACTGACCCATTATAATTCTCGTTGGATTCATATGTAATCATTCATTGTCCAGTCCACTTTTTAATGCTTCTGTACTTTGAATTGCTTTGCATAACTTACAGTGTCTTCTCTTATTATGACTCAGTAATTCTGGTTTACTGGATGGCATTTTTTGCAGCTCTTTTTGGATTACCATGTTTCCAAATGAGTTTCTGGTCAAATTTCCAGTGTCCTAGATCATATTCTCAACCTCCCCCTCTCAGGTTAGGGGTAGAGTGTGTTATAACTTTTACAACATAACAAAAAAAAGTCTTTATTGTCTATCTGATTTAACACATGCTGTAGAATTTTGACTTTCTAAATGGAGTCATATTTGTCTTTTTATAGGTCATTGCAACATGCTGTGATCTGTGATGCATTTTGTTTATTCCAAATCTAATCTATGATATTCTGTAACAGAAATGATAGCTAGTTTCTCTTAGTATGATTTCTTTTATACAGCTTACTCTTTTAATGATAGTAACCCTTAATTCTTAACTTGGATTGGGCTTGTACCTAGATTTTGTCATGGGAGTGGCTATGTAAAAGTAAGAGAAAATCAGTGTAGTGTACCTTTTCTCCATTTAAAATAGAAATGGAACATCCTTTCTGATAAGGTTAATTAACCTCTCTGCTATGGTGGCTTAGCTGGATATATATTTCTTATGGTAACCTTCCATAGCTCCAACTAATACAATTTCTATTTATTTTTGTGGTGGACTTATATTTTTGTGGCTTTATATTGTATGGCTTCAGTTTTTCTTGAAAGCTGGATAAATACACAGGATTATAGCTCAAAACTACTTTGAGAAAGGGCTGAATTTGATGGCTGATTTTAGTCAAGGTGTAATTTGAGAAAATTAGGTTTTTAATTTCAATCCTTAAAATGTGATTATATTTGAATGCAAGGGTTTCATTTGACCCATTACAGTGATATGAAGTTTGTCTCCAGATCCAGATCTGACATTCAGATCCAAGATTCATTCTATCTAATCAATATTGTGACTATGATGGAAAAATCTTAATTTTGGCTCAGGACATTCACTACTCCATATGCAACAGCTACAAAAGACCAAGGCTAGGAGGTACAACAAATGACTCTGTACATTTTAGTGACTATTTTATATTATCTTCACACATGGAGGTATTGCTTTTGACATTTTTGTCAGATCACTGGTTTGTAAGATAACCCCTCACTGAGTCCCATAGATAGTTTTTTTTTCCAATTCAAGATGATCTTCTATACAAATCCTTGCTCTTTCTTGTTTTTTATTGTTGTCTAACAAGATGTTTTATTCACTCTGCCATGGCTTCTTTCCTTAGCCTATTAACTTTCATGTGGCACCTTGTCAATTTTTTGTGTTTGTTTTACATTCTCAGAATAAAATACCCCCTTGAATTTCCCTCATCTGAGATGGGAGTAACCTCCACAAGGGACTCTGGCAAGTTAGCTGAGCAAGACCTCCCTCTCATAAATCTAGGTTTGCTGTTGCTAAGGTAGAGATGACACTTTTCAAGGTGCTCCCTAACTAAATCTCACAAAAAATGTGAAACCAATATTAGAGTCCCTGATGCATGGGATAACCCTCCTTTAGCTCCCTTCCCAGGCATTGAGTCAGAACTCTACGTAGCATCTCCGACTGCCTCTTTCTTTTATCCAATATCCTAAAACAGATCATTCCTCTAGTCTAACGTATGTGTGGAAGGAGAAAGTGCAGACTCCCTGCCATCCTTCCTCCACCATTCCTCCAGCTCTGGGGAATCCCACCTGTGAGGTTTGGCGGTGTATAAGGAAGAGTCAAAGTTGGGAGAACACCCATGGATGGGTCCCTATGTACCACACAGACTCTTTCTGAGACAGTAATACTGAAAAGCAAGCGACAGAGGCAAATTATTAAAAATTATTTTCAATCTCTTTGTGAAGCATTCTCTATATTTAAGTATATATCTTAAATACAGACTATTATTATAGATATTTTGCACATACACAATGTTATGTATGTTAGGGAAGGCTGTTTGCATGCATATTATACACATAAACACAATCTAGCTCGGATACTTATATGGCTCCCATCACCATGGTACCAGAGCACCTCACACACTGTAATGTAAGCTCACGACACCCTTTGTGAAGTACTAGAATCACCATTTGTCGATGGGGAACCACAGGGATTGAAATCAATAGGAGCTAGGTGCCTACATACCTTGAAGAACCTGTCCCTAAGTGGCTTTCCCCGGTTTACACAGAAAGCATGTAGCAGAGTAAGGAACTGAACCCAGCTCACTAAATGCTCAGGTTAGCTCCTTAAACATGGGACCATCCTGCCTCTATGAGTTATATTAGAACAGCAAGGGGAAAAAACAGGCAGCAAGGAATAGTCATCCCAAATTCTTGCAGCCCAAGCCAGCCTGTTGCAGTGACAGGCACAGTCACTTCCCTTGTTGTGGGCGTCTACAAAAAGAGTGAACAAAACTGCACTCAACAGTGCAACCACAGCTGTAATTTTCTCACAGGTTTTCTGGTGAAAATATCAGGCACAAGAATGCTGCTGAAATGGTTTGCTCATGTCACCAGAACCTGAGAGGAAAGCACATCTTTATCAAGAGGTACACAGTTTGGGTGTATTTTATTTTTCATGATGTGGCAGCGTAAACAAAAAGCCCACAGACACCTACCAGTAATGTCAATGGGAACATTTGTATTCAGTGATTGTCAAAACTTCCTTGCTTTCAGAACGTATTTGTATTAGTATTTCTTTGATGTTTTGCAAATCTTTCTCTCTCTGTTCTTCTGATGAAATATTAAATCTGGGTTCCTTTGAAGATATTTTAGCTGCAGTCTAGTATCTGGCATTCTTTGCAAACATTTACAATCCTAAATATGAAATGTTGCTCGCTAAGAGCCCCTTCCTGCTTCAGTGGAAAGAACAGTAGACCTCTCATTGACTTCAGTATACAGACCTCAGTGGGAGCAGGAGTGGGGCCTTATTGCTGAATCTTAAGACTTCCACTCAACAAACAGCCTTGTCTGCTTCTAATGGTTGTTCTTAAAGGGCCACAGGATAGATTCTGTAAGTCCACACAAGTAACTCACTCACGATGGGAGTAATTCCACTGAAGACAGTGGACCTATTAGCATGTGTAAGGTAAACAGAAGCTGGGCCAAAACCAGTATGAGAACTCGAGGCCAGATCCTTGTCTACTTGTGGAGCTGCACTGATCTACACTAGATGAGGATCTGGCCTGGTGTTCTCATTGAACTCAATAGAGCTACACCAATTTATGTCAGCTGAGGATCTGCACCTACAGAAAGAAGAAAAGTTGTGAGTCAGTTTCCTCACCTCTAGGAGCAGAAAAAATCATGTTACACTTTGATAAATAAAATCAGCATGCAAACAATGGGCCCGATCCTGCCTGCACTGAAATCAATGGGAACAAAGACCCTGGCCAATGGGGTAATATATTAAGTTGATTTATCTCTAACCCAAACTTTCTTAACTTGTAACCATGGGACTTTAGTTTGTTACACTGACACTTCACATTGTTGAGAATTTGTGTCTCATTGTCTGGGAAAAGTGGTATATAAATACAGTCTACCTAGAATCCACTCCCCCCCCGCCCCTCCCTTTTTTTAGCTTCTTATAAGAACTAGGACAGTGTATCCCAGCTCAGAAAACACAGTTAAGGAAGCCTGCAAACAATTGGCTTGCAAACTCTGTAACATTTTCCACTCTGAAACAGCAGCAAGCAATCCTGGTGGCCTGTGCTTCATCTGTGTTGAACACTAAGCTTCTCATGTTAGTTAACTAACTGCAGACTTGCTTCCTTAGTGTGTATCTTTTTTTTTTAATTGTTGTTACTCTGTTTTGCCTGAAAGCTGCAGCATCTCCCTGTTTATTATTCCCACTTCATTCAAACCCTGTCCAAAATTAACATGTTGCATTCTGCAGCTGCTATCCAGACCCATT
Organism: Lepidochelys kempii; assembly: GCF_965140285.1. Lineage (NCBI taxonomy): Eukaryota > Metazoa > Chordata > Testudines > Cheloniidae > Lepidochelys > Lepidochelys kempii. The sequence goes on from NC_136389.1 coordinate 74,313,413, forward strand.
TTGTGTAGGTCTCTGGGACCGTTTATTAAATTAGTCATGTGCTTAAGTGTTTGCATGATCGGATCCTAGGTGAAGATGAAAAAGCTGCAGAAACAAGTTTATTTTTCAAACCTTGTTTCTTTTGTACTTTTATCATGATCAAAATCTTCTCTGAACGGTATTCACCTTCCATGCAGAAGCGAGCAGTCTGAAGACAAACTGAAGAAAAGTTTGTAAGAAATCATCCACAGAAAGGCAATCCCCCCCCCCACCTTAAACCTGGATAATTTTCAGATACAACTTCATTACAATCACACACATTAATTGTACTAAACTGAACTCTCCTCCGAATTTTACAGAAATTGCACTGAAAAAATAAATCGGTAGTTGAAAGTCAACAGGAGTTAGGCATCTAGATGCTTTGAAACTCTCCCTCAAAGCCTTTCGCATCTGAGAATTGCAGTTCTCTGCCTGGTATTGTTTTGTTTTTATGAGGGTATATTATGAAGTAGCCATTTGAGACTCCAAACACACAGCAAAAAGAAAAAAAGAAAAAGGCAAGAGTCAATAAACCTGAGAACTAGTTGGGCTGATCAGTGTCAAGTTACATTGTTTTCAACTTGAATTAACTGTAGCCATCAATAAAACTATAGAAATTAGGACATTGCTGTTATAAATTAATGATTATTTGCTACAAGCTTTAACGTGGCTGGGTGAGCCACATTTTATTGTGATGGTTTATTCTTATTTGGTACAACAGTAATTGGGTCTTAAACATGATAAAGCATCTTAACGGTTGCTTTGGTAGCCGAGCTGTCGACAGCAGGTTTTTAACTCTAGTTAAAGAAGGTTAATCAAAGCTAATGAATCTGTTTTATCCATTGCCACGTGTATATCAAAAAAGTGCACCACCAGGTGAAGAAACTGAAATATGAATTGTTCGCCTGTGAATGCACATTTTTAGCATGGTAATTCTGCCAGCCCATTGCTATATATACTGTTTGGCTCAATAGTTCACTTGTCCTCTTGTGACTCTGCATCTGGAGTGGGGTGGGGTGGGGTGGAGACTTACAGAGATATAGGGAGAACTGTCCCACAGTCCTCAGTGAGCTGTTCTGGGCAGATGAGTGCAACGGTCTCTAGCACTGAGACCGTTGCATTCACATGCTCAGAACGGCTCACCTGGGAGAATATGAGAAGCCCCCCAATAGGGCTAATTCATTAGAACATGCATTTGTTACTAAAACACACCACACAGGGTCACATGCCTGCAAGCTAGACTGTGTGACAGTTAAAGTTACCTACCAACTACAATTGCAATCTGCTCCCTGTTCTCCTCCACTGATCCTCAACCTCTGCCCCCGCCCCCCATAAAAAAAAGTCCTTAGGTTTTCTTGCAGGTTTGTAAATTTGTATTACCCAATTTGCATAATGTTGAGGCAGTACATGGGGTGAGAGAGGGGGAAATTCTCTAATAACCACTGTGCCATTTGATTTCTTTAGAGCAAATAACTGTAGACAGAATGACACTCTTACTCCCCATTGAGAAGGACATTCCTCCCTTAGTAGCCCCATTGACTTAAAGGATGAGGAAGGCAGGCACAGCCGGCCCACAGTGCTTTGAGATGTTGTGAAATTCTGTGGGGACAGATCATTAGCGAAGCACATCCTCGGTTGTCTTTGCACGTATGTTTGTAAATGCTGCCTTTTAGCCGCAAGTAGGGTGACCAGATGACCCGATTTTATAGGGGGCAGTCCCGATTTTTGGGTATTTTTACTATATAGGCTCCTATTACTCCCCACCCCCCGTCCCGATTTTTCACACTTGCTGTCTGGTCATCCTAGCCACAAGCAAAGCAGCGCGGCAGCCCCCAACATGCTCGCGGCCAACCCCACATTCTAACCTCAATACCGGCATGTAAAGGAAACACACCCCTGGGGACCTGATCCTGATGCTCTGGGAGTTGAGGGTGCTCGACATTTTACCAGCAGCCCAGGCCCTGTGTGTGTGGCATTAAGCAGAAGATATTCATTACACTTAAATGGGTGTTCAGGATTAGACAATAGCCATGAGAACATTTTTTGGTGAGGGTGACACTCCACCTCGGAGTGAGATGAATGGGCAGAGTAGTTAAAATTCCATGGGGGGTGTGTGTGTGGGGGGGGGTTGGGCAGAAGAACCCCTGCACAAAAAAGCAAAACAACAACAAACAACAACAACAACAACAATGATTCCCTCCCCGGCCAACCACACTGAGGTTTTTAATATTTGTGTAATGGGAGGGCTGGGGGGTGGGGGGGTGGGGGCTAGTAAAGGGAGCGTGACATGAAGGAAGGCAGAGTACACTGGGGTGGGAGGAAAGCCCGAGGACTAATTGTAGCCTTAGCTTGGGAGAGACACACTGCAGGTTTCAAAGCAAACCCCACACCCCCACCGCCAGTTTCACAACCCCTTGAAGGAAAAAAAAAAGTTGCAAAATTCAGGGCCTCAGCTAATTAGAAAAATGGGCTTCTCCCCCCCATACTGTCCCCTCCCCCCTTTCTCTTTCTTTCTTTAGCACCTTTTCTTTTAAACATTTCGTCTCAGGAAGGGTACCCAGCCACTTGGCTGGGCTGTTTTCAAAACACGCCTTTGAATGCCTCTCCCTAATTCACCTCCTTTGTTTTTCAGCTTTTGTGTTTGCCAGTTTGACCATATAACATTATACATCTGCTGTATAGCTTGTTGGGGGCTTTTTTTTCTCCCAGGGATCGTATGCGTTGCCTATAGAACCCTCCTGGACTTCAGTTTGAGCAATCGTGTAACATAAAGGGGGCTAAAGTGGGACCAAGGGGCTGGGAGGGGGTCTGGGGGGTGGGAGAGATGAGAGCAGTGAGTGCAACAGAAAAAATAAAATAAAATAAAATAAAATAAAATAAAATAAAATAAAAGAGCTGAAAAGAATTCTTTTGCTTTTTCCTTTTCTTTCCTCTCTGTTTCTGCTGGACCCTGCATCAGGCAAGGCCTAGCCTTCTGTGGGAAAGTGACGCAGCCACAGAATAGATAACTCATTTGAATTCTGGCAACATATTCGAAAATAAGACAAAAGTGTCCAAGGAGAGAGGGGTGGGTGGGTGGCTTGGGGACCCAGGGAGGTTGGAGGGAGGGAAGGGGATTGTCAGGAACGAAGGATGAAGAAGCCTCGGCCAATTGAGAAATTTACAGATGGCGCAACTCCTGGGCATGATCCCACAGGACTTTACTCAGGCAATTTGGATTTGCTCATGAAAGCCAACCCAGCCAAAGCCGGACCCTTCCCTTTCCCCTCTCTTATGCTGAGAAAATCCAAGTTGGCTGAGCAAGTCGAATTCTTGCTGTTTTTGGCGACGTCCTTAGTAGCATTCTCTGCAGCTGCTGATGTTTATTGTTGAGGTTGATGCTCCTCTTGGATATGACCATTCCAGGGAGAGGAACACTTTCAAAACACAGCCACCCTATTTTCTGCACCAGATTTGAGTATACCTCAGAGTCCATTGCACCTCATTACAATAACACCACAAAGCTCTTCCGTATCACCTCCCACCCCAGGAATACAAAGTGCTCTGCAAATGTTAATGAATGAAAACATCTCCCGCCTCACCTTATGTGGCATGTCATTATTACTATCCCCATTTTGAAGATGAGTAAACTGAGGCACAGAGAGACTAAGTGACGCAAAGTCATACAATGAGTCTGTGGCCAGTCAGAGAAGAGTACCCCAGTCTCCTGACTCCAAACCATGCGCAATAACCACTAGACAATGCTACCACATCAGCTGGCTACCAGTCACTTTGAAAATTAGTGAGATCAGAAAGGCTGAACCTGGAAACCAAAGACAGAAGAAACTTGAATACTGGGGAGCATTTCAAGCTTCCTTCTGCTCTATCTTTTCATTGCTTGTGATCCATTTTAAAAGCTCTGCATGTTACACATTTAAGACTTGGTAGACCCCCATGGTCCTATGAGTATGAAGTATTGCCAGGTGCTTACATTTATATAACACATACATATCAGATGTTCAGTATTTATAGCTCATTTTAGAATTAGATTACATACCTAATTGCCTATAATAAAACTATAGGCAGATGTAACCATTCATATTATATACAATTACTTGTATGTGTGTGTGTGTACACATATACACCTATAAATCCACACACAGACAGACATAACTTGTCAAGTTTTTCCCATCTCCGGTTCCTATGATTATACTGATTTTTAAATAGGACATGTTGCTGTTTTGATTAGCAAACTTAGATGCCATTTAATATTGGACCTGTTGCAAAATATTTCCCGCAGACATTACTCGGGCCAAAAGAGAATGCATGTCACCCCTGCTTTTTGTAATTCCCCTGAAATCCTAACTAGCAGAGCAACCTCAGGGAACAAGTGGTATTTTTTGTTTGTTTGTTTGTTTAATTGTCAGTTCCTTGCAGGATTTTTTTAAAAATAACATTAGAGAATGGAAGAGTCATCCTGCCACAGAGCATAAATAACCTGGATGGAGATTACATAAAATATATAAACTTCTGCTGAGACAAATTCTGCTCTCGGTCACATCACAGTGTAAATCCAGGATAGTCCACAATGGTGTTAATCCACATTTACAAAGGTTCTGAGGCTGCATCACTGATGTTAAAGGGAGTAGAACTGGGGCCTGAGGGTATGTCTACACTATGAGTGAGCCTCTCTGTCTGGACAGACAAACTCAGGGTGGCAGGACTCCAGCTGGCATGCTAAAAATAGCAGTGTGGATGTTGCGGCTCTGGTGAAGGCTCATGCCAGCCACGCAAGCTCAGACCCATGGGATTGGATGGGCTTGAGAGCCCAAGCTGCCGCATCCACAGTGCTATTTTGAGTGTGCTATTTTAAGCCCGTCCAGTGTGAGTCTGTCTACCCAGGGTTGCTCCTAGCTGCAGTGTAGATGTACCCTAAGCAAGGGCAGCATCTGGCCCACTGTGTCTAATCAAATGAAGGGTTTGTGTGTAATAGAAAATATTCTCTCTCCTTGTATTGCAGAGAGCTCTGATCTGGGCCTTATTTCTACTTCTACCTCTGTATTTACTGCTGTCCCTAAGCCCCTTTTAACTCTAACCTATTAGGATCATTTAAAAACAAAATTCATAACAGCCAAATAAACCGGAAACACCTCTCAGCTGTTGCAGTACAACAGCCTCCGAACAGCCTGGCACACAAAAAAGCTAGCTCCCCTCAGTGAGAATCAATAACCCCAACCAACATCCACATTGCTAACGTTCAGCAACAACAACAGAGCCTCATTCAGACTTCTGCAGCTGTCAGGAGCAGCAGCAGCAGGTGAGAGCACAGTGAAAAATAACGTTTTGCTGATTGAACGACACCCTTTAAATTTCAGCTATTAACAAGTCTTTACAGAAACAGGAACTGCCAGTAACAAACTTTATTTCTAACGTCCCCTAGGTAGTAATAATAATACTCTAATTTGACCATGTCCCAGTTGGCTTTGTACAGCAGTTACTGCTTAGAGGGCTTGGTTTGGTTTCATTCTATTTTGCAGCAGGGAAGTCTCATCTCTTTGTAAAAGGGGGTGGAAGCTGGGGGAAATTTAATGTGAAAGTTTCTTGTTGGAATGAAGTTGTTCAGTTTGGCATGAAGACTGCTATCAGCTGGTTCCTTTGACACTGCTTGAGCCTTTCAGTAACCAAGCCAAGCCTCGAGGATTAGGATGTCAAGCTCATCCTGTCATCTTCGGAAGTCGGGGGGGAGGAAGACACAAAAGAGTTTCTTTTTTGGCTACGTCTTCACAAGGCCTGGGAGACTGAAGAGTTGCCAGTTAACAGAAGACAACCTCATCCCTCTCATTGATCAAGGACGTCCTGCTTTTAAGATAAGTGAAGCGCAGGGCTACAAGGGTAATCACCCTGTGCAAGTATGAATTTATCTAAAGAGGACTTCATGTGGAACCCTCAGCACTGACCAAATGGATGGCTGCACACTTTAAGAAAGCTAGCGGGCCTTCTCCCAGTCAACTGTCAGCCAACATAAAAAGACCTGGAGTGAGCTGACTTAAGCAAACAATATTTTGCAGGCTGAAGGTAACGCGAGGCCTGTGTCCGTCTCTCGCATTATTGGTGCTGACAGGAAATATTGATACATATCAAATAACACTCCTGCTGCTAAAAGGAAGATGTGCCCCCTTCACCCCCCCCTCCCCCCAGTATCCATTTCTAAATTAGAACACTGTATTGTACTTGAAAACAAAGTATAAAGTGAGGACGATGACAACTATACCTCAGGCACGGCAGCCTGTGTTTTTAAATCGTCTTTGCATGTTGAGGATTTTAAAGAAAACAGAGTCAAAGAGGGCTGATAGACTATCTGCAGGAATATATTGGTTCCACAAATTGAGTCCTTTTTTGTTTTTCTGTTTACAGATTGTCTGTGGTGTGCTAACACCTGTCACCTTTACTCACGCTGAGTCAGATCTTACCCTGGGACTACTGCAGGGTAGGGCGTTACTCGAACTCACCGAGCATAGCAAGATCTAGCCCTGTGATTTTTCTGGGGTACTTTTGTTATTCACAATTATTCTATGAATGCTTTCAGTAGCCAAATTTCAGTCTATCAATGGTTTGGGAAAGGTGTGTTGTATTTGCTGTTCAAGCTGCATGACTGGACATTGAAAAGATATGGTATAATTTCTGCCTCTTGAGTAGATGACCTCCTAAGTTTGCTGTTTCTTGTGTGACTGTATGTGATTGGCTGAGCAATGCCTTCTCTTGTAAACCCATGTCTGAACGTGAACTAAAGCGTGTGCACAAAAATGAATTTCTCCTGGACACTGGTGTGAGCAACATCTCAGCTGTCTTAATAGTCACAAATAGGGGATTGTAACACTGAATCACTTTCACTGGTGTTATTTGCATGAATGTTCAGTAACTTTTATTTGTCCCTTTGCCCCAGATTTTTCCCAGCTCTCTGAAAGAAAATATAAGGGGATATTGCTCCTTCCTCCCATTGTAGTCAGCCTCTTAGAGGTAATTATTAGTGTTGCCCACTCTCACAATATTTTTTTTCTTTAAAGCTCCAGCTCCCTGAGACGTGATTACATGAGCATCTCAGCTGCCATTTAACAAAGAAAAGCACATATCTAGGCCTCATCTTTGAGGTGAAAACTTGGAAGTGTGAACTCTGAAGGCTCAAAACCCAGAAGGGAAAATCAAAGAACACAAAATGTATTCTTTTAAGCCCTCGAGTTTTTTTGTGGCTTGAGTATTTCCTGATTTTTGAATGTTTGAGTTGGGCCTAAGGCTCTAGCTAGAGCTTGCCATCCTGTATCTGCTCCATGCATGAAATTCTCAAACATACAGCTAGTTCACATACAACAGAGCCCTTGAAGTTGATGGGCATTTCTGAAGCTGAGTGCATACAGTATCAAGTCCTGTTCTTTTGTTTTATGATATTATCTATTTTTGCAGCGTAAGAATGACACTCACAGTGCTGAGTCCCCTTTTACCAACCACAAAAATCAAAAACAAAAAACTACCCCAAGGAGATTTTTTTACCCTGAAAAGAGAGAAGTGCCAGAGACTCCATGAAGTCACTAGAGACTTTCCTATTGCTCTTGAGTTTATGTGGAAGGTGCTCGGATACTGTGGTGGTGGGTGGGAGTATAAAACCCTCAGATAGATGTAGTTTTTGCTGTATTTTCTATTTTCTAATTTTTCATTTTAGATTATTTTTTAAAGAATTTAACTTCCTAATTATTGGACCTCTTTTCTCTTCAAATTTGATGATCAGTCCCAATATGCACCATCATTCAATGTATGAAATCATTTCCATCTGTCCATCTGACTCATCCTAAGGCCACGTCTACACTTACTGGGAATTGATGCTGCTGCGAGCGATGCAGAGGGGGTCAGTTTAGTGGGCCTAGTGAAGACCTGCTAAATCAACAGCAGAGTGCTCTCTAGTCGTTTCTGGTACTCCACTGGAATGAGAAGATTAAGGTAAGTCAACAGGAGAGTGTCTCCCATCAAGGCAACGTGGTATAGACACCGCAATAATTTGACCTAAGCTACATCGACTCCAGCTTTGTTATTTACATAGCTGGAGTAGCGTAATTTAGGTCAACTTACCGCAGTAGTGTAGACAAGGTGTTGACTGGAAGGAAGTGACACTATTTCTACATCTCTTGTCTTCTGATTGCCTTTGAAACAAAGTGCTCTCTCATCATCTTCTTTATTTTTATTTTATTTTATTTGGTTCTCAGTATACAATAACCATTCTCCAAAAAGTATTCCCTGGGAGCTACCAAAGGTGGCAGTGATATTATTTGCAAACATTCCTGTTGGCATTCAAAAACAAATAAAAAATAATAAAAAAAACCCTCATGCCTATATTCTAGATCTCATGGCACTAAAAAAATAAATCAAAATTTGTAGCGGCACAAGAAATAAGGTGAACTACAGAAGCCCCCTGTTCTGTAAGGAAAATTGCTTCCAGTTAAACAAATACATTTAGGGTCTTCTGCTTTTCATGAAAATACCGTACATATGGCCTTTGAAATTTGTCATTGAAGAGCGTTTTGCTCTAAGGTAGAATTCAGCACTTTATAGCATTTCACCAGCAAGTCTCTTGCCTTTTTTTTACCCCTTCTTTTTTTCTTTTCTGGCCTGCAGCCCAATATGAATGTATGATCACTCGTACAATAGTTAAACATCTGAATCTTTTTGAAGTGCTTTCAATGTTGCAGTGATGTGACGGGTTTTTGCCTAGCAGTCAGTCCAGAAAAAGAAAAACAGCCTGCCTCCTAGTGGTGAAGATGAAAGGCTAATAAATTCAGGGTTGCGGATTACTATAATGTTGTTTTGTGTGCCACTTTAAGGAGAATGCTCTTTGTGGGGGTCATTTACTAAGCAGATTTCCTCTATTCATTGTAAAGATTTTGGAAGCACTTTATAATTAAATGCATCGTTTATGGCTGTTGGTTTTTGTTTTGTTTTTTAAACATTTTCTCCCCAAGCTTCATTTTTTCTGAAAAACTAAATAACTTGGAATAAGATTCACCCAGAAAAAAAAAGGACCTTTTAAAATTTAAATTAACTAGAGAAGGTCTCAAGCCACAAAATTCAGTTCCAGTTTTTGAGCACTCCTTTCCTCCCAGAATAGCCAGAGGGTTTTTAGATCAGAGACTTTAGTTCTGTCTGTTATAGAGACCACTTGCATAATGTGGATCAGGTTTGGATTTCAACCTGGCCAATCTTCCCTTGTACACAGATGAAGCCTTCTTTGGGACAATGTGCTCTTGATGGACTGCAAATCCCCTCAAATGGGGTGGAGTCAGATAACTAGATAATTTATCACACAGCAAACAGGCATATTTTCTATAAATACATGGAGAGAAGGATTCTGACTCAGTCTTTGAAGATTCATGGGGGGTCCAGGTAGCTATTCTGCATGTCATGTGTCAAAGAATATGGCCTTGCTTCTGAATATATTTTCTTGAGTGAGTAACTTTACTCATGTGAGTAATCCCACTGAAACCAAAGGGGTGACAGCCCTGTGTAAAGTTACACACATGTTTAAGTTTGCAGGAGAGGGGTCAAAGATTCCCATTGACTTCAATGAGTTTCAGATCAAGTCCTATCCCTGAACAAAGCATAGACCATTAGTAGAAGGCATTTTATCCTTTATTAATTATTATTATTATTATCCTGGAACCTAGGGGCCTCAGTCATGGACCAGCACTTCATTGTGCTAGGCACTGTACAAATACACTACAAAGAAAGGGTCCTTCTGTGATTACCTCCATGAGCAATACAACCTATGTTCAAGAGGAGACCTTTGTAATTTCTCCACGGTTGGAATAAGAAATCTCACAAAAGGGAAAAAATATACATATGCATTAATTCTTAGTAATCCCTTACATCATTATTGTAAAAAACAAAAATATGAGAGCTCACATTTGGAGGAAAAGGAAGGGATGCAGTAAACGTGAAGGACAGCTGGCCTGTGTGTAATGTGTCACTTTGCTTCTGTGCCACTATTGTGTTGCTGGTGTTGGAATGCAGCAAAGGCTGGCTAGTTTATTGAAAATGGAGCCATGTAAATTCCAGCTGTCAAGATGCGATCAGCCACGTGGACAAAGACTGGGTTCTCCTTTGGCCCATATTTGATTTCCAATCACTGCTATGCACACAGCTCATTGTTTGCGTCTGAGGAAACGTTTGGTTGCATTTTTTTTTCATGGAGGGGATCTGTACCAGGATTTTGGATTCAAGGCTCTATGGCTTATATCAGAACTATGTGAAACTGACTCTTCAAAGAGAGAGAGAGAAAGATGATTGCATATGTATATTCTAGCCCTACAAGTTACAAGATGGTAATAAATACTTTTTTGTTTTCTAGAGGAGATATTTTAGATTGATTGGGTTTCTATAGAGCTGACTCATACTGCACAAAAAGAGCCATCATTGGGAAAATTCATTTAATGTCTATTACAAATAAATTTTCCCTGATAGTTCTTTTTGTGGAGCATGTCAGCTTTGTTGTAAAGACATTCGTTAAAAAGCATACACTGTACATAAGCCTTGCATTCCCCATGGGCCCAGCAAAGTACCTAGGTCTTAACTGGAGTTCTTTCCCCTCTGTCCCACTATCTGTCAGTCTCAGCTGTTGGTCTAGTCATCTGGATGTTGCTGCCACTTTGGAGAGTTTTGGTCAGTTTCTCGGGATGTTGGTGTAAAAGTCAGATGTGGGAGAGGAAAGTTTTTTTTCAGATCATGTTCCACTCCCAATTTACTTTATTTCAATGGGTGTTTAATTAGAGAAATAAGACACGGCATGCCATTGCTAGCAATTTTCAGCCATAGATCTCATAGCAACTTTACAAAAGAGAGTAAGGAGCGTTACGCCATTGAACTCGGACATGAATGGTTTACCCAAAGTCACAGAGCAGGTCAGTGGCCAAGCTGAGAAGAACAGCCCCAGATCTCCTGATTGTGAGATTAATGTCCTGTCTATTGGATCATGGAGAGAAATGTATGTGTATCAAAGATGAGGTCTCTGAAATACATACTGGGCTAGATCCTCAGTTTATGCAAATTGGCTTCGCTCAATTGATTTCCATGGAGTTATGGTAATTTACTTCAGCTGGCCCAGCATATTGGTGTTGGGATCTGACCCAAAGTATATGGTAGTGAGTCACTGATTGCAGTGAGAAGAACAGGAGGACTTGTGGCACCTTAGAGACTAACAAATTTATTTGAGCATAAGCTTTTGTGCATCCTGACTGTCTATGGTAA